>NC_133722.1:1473247-2946494 GCF_048934315.1 Petromyzon marinus
GTGGGTATAAAGGGCGGGGAGTGAGAGAGCTCGGGGCAGTGTGTTGGGGCCAAGAATGAAGTACCAGCGAAGAAGGAAGACCCGCTAAGTAGAACCCTGGGACTCCCCTGACCGCTATACTTCTCAGGATCGGCAGGGCAAGCCAGTGGTACGGCCCCAGAAGCCACAGAGCCAACGTCCTTCTAAGGGCCGGTCTGGTTGGCGGGGTGCCGTGATCTGCGCTTAACCAGGGCCAGATCAGGTAGCCTCCCCTAGAGCCCTTAGCTGGAGGAACCGGGGAACATAGGCTTAGGCTAGATAGCCTAGGGGGATATTCCTAAGTGTATTCGGGTGAAGGGGCCGCTACCCCTTCAGTGTGACCCCTTGTTATAAATAAATAAGTGCTGCCTCTACTCTACCGTCTCCGTGTCACTGGAACCCACTACACATGTTGAAGAGTAAACCCACAACATTTACAATTGGAGTACCGTACATTTCTCCGGTAATTACAGTCAGCATCATCAGGCAACATCCAGAGTTGTGAAGAAATCCTCCTGTTTCGGTATTAAATAGCCTCACCCACTTGTACATCTGCGCCATCCCATAGAGATCGATGAGATTTTGTCCTTGACACGGTTAGGATCTGTTCCGCCTTTGATCTTGGCAGCCCACCCGTGCCAACACGTGGCAGTGGATGAGTAGACTCAGCATCGCATCTCCCAAACCTTCTGCAGATCTCTGGCCGTCTTTGTATAGAGAGAGGGGGGGGGGGGGTGTTAAGGACGCGTACTAAAGTGACGGTCTACCAGGCAAACGGACCGTCTGGATTCTCCTGTGCGGTAACAAAACCCGGGTAAACTGAACTAGAGGCGGCTCCATCCTCCGAGAGATTCCATCAACGCTCCCTTAGATCCGTGCCTGCGCGTCTGCTGCCAATTCGTCAGGGCACGACATAACGCACAATTTCCCGCGTCCCTCTAGAAGCTGCTAGCGCCAGTCATTGATCGACGCCACATTGGTCGCTAATAAGGCGGCTCTGCCGGGCGGGTGGGCAGGCCGGCGGCAGGTCATGTGCATCGCATGCCTTAACCTTAAGACTTCGCAAACTTCCACATCCCAAACGAAGCGACCGGCGCGAAGATCGGTGCCGACGGGTCGGTGAGAGCCCAGAGCGAGAGATGACAGCTCGCCTGCGGCAGCGTCTTCTCCATTTAACCTCTTTAATTGTACCAGGTTTAGGCTCACTGAGCGACGGAGATCATTTTCAGATGTGGCCTCGGCACAAATGAGGGCTCAACGAAGTGGCTCATCATCAAGTGGAAATGTTTAGAAGCCAAATACTCTAAAGGTGTGTTTCTAAATGTGGATGGAAAAAGCCGAGAACCCGGGGAAATATACACGTGACCACAGAGAGAGAGAGACGCAGACTCCAAATATACAGGTGTCAAGATCGGGATCGAACCCATTGACTCCTGTATACCGGGCGAGGGAGTTAACGTCTCGCCACTGGCACAAGAGCTGCTGCTCGCAGGGCGCACGAGGGTGCAGTCGGTAGGGCAGGGAGCGCCGCACTGCAACGGAGGACGGCTCCGACGCGAGCCGAGGAAGCGGCAGCCTCTCGGCTGCACTTCTTTGAATTATATACAGGTACTCCTCTACTTATGAACGAGTTAGGTTCCAGAGCTCCTGTCGATTCCAAACATGTTGTACGGGATGCACACCAAACACAAGGAATGGCTTTAAACGTTGTATAATCTCCTGTAGATGTAGATGCCACTTGTTCCTCGTGTTCTGCAGACGTAGATGCCACCACCGCTATCTATTGCGGTGGTCCGAACAGACAACTGAACATACGGACAGGTTTGTTCGTATCTTTGAAAGTTCGTAATTCGAATGTTCGTAAGTAGAGGAGTCCCTGTACCCAGTCAACACGGAACGTTGGGCCAAGGTTGGGCCGACAACCCCACGTGCCAACGTTGGCCAAACGTTGGACCGCTTACTGGTCGCTTTGCAGGCTCACCACCGCCGAGTGATGAGCCAGAGCCGGGCTCGTGTGCCACAGGCAGTGATCTTCAGGTCCACCTGCTAGTCCATCGTCGCTCCGGTAAATTGTGCACCCATCATAGTCGCGTGACTGTCACTCTCACTCAAGGTAGTTAGTGAGTGGAGGGTGGTGAGTGGAGGGTGGTGAGTGGAGGGGGTGGTGAGTGGAGGGGTTGGTGAGTGGAAGGGTGGCGAGTGGAGGGGTTAGTGAGTGGAGGGGTGGTGAGTGGAAGGGTGGTGAGTGAAGGGGGTGGTGAGTGGAGGGGTTTGTGAGTGGAGGGGTGGTGAGTGGAAGGGTGGTGAGTGAAGGGGGTGGTGAGCGGAGGGTTAGTGAGTGGAGGGTGGTGAGTGGAGGGTGGTGAGTGGAGGGGGTGGTGGGTGGAGGGTGGTGAGTGGAGGGGTGGTGAGTGGAGGGGGTGGTGAGTGGAGGGGTTGGTGAGTGGAAGGGTGGCGAGTGGAGGGGTTAGTGAGTGGAGGGTGGTGAGTGGAGGGGGTGGTGAGTGGAGGGGTGGTGAGTGGAGGGGGTGATGAGTGGAGGGGTGGGGAGTGGAGGGGTGGTAAGTGGAGGGGGATGGTGAGTGGAGGGATGGTGAGTGGAGGGGTGGTGAGTGGAGGGGTTGGTGAGTGGAGGGGGTGGTGAGTGGAGGGGTGGTGAGTGGAGGGGTGGGGAGTGGAGGGGGTGGTGAGTGGAGAGGTGGGGAGTGGAGGGGATGGTGAGTGGAGGGGTGGTGAGTGGAGGGGTGGGGAGTGGAGGGGTGGTGAGTGGAGGGGTGGTGAGTGAAGGGGGTGGTGAATGGAGGGGTGGTGAGTGGAGGGGGTTGGTGGTGTTTGGATGGTGGGCGAGCGTTTGGAGGATTCCGAGGAGGACGGACCATGGAGGAGGAGGAGGAAGACGAAGTGGCGGAGCGGGAGGAGGGGGAGGAGGCGGTGGAGAGGAGGTAGAGGAGAGGGCGAGTCGACGGGGATTTTCGCGGCGTCGGGGCCGTCTCCGTGGGGACGCGCCGCATTTCCATTCTCTGAGCGCCGGGAGCGATAGCGCGGAGCGCTGCCCGCGAACGCGCCGCGACGACGGGAGGGGTGCCGCCTTTGTCTCCCGCGCCGTGCCCGGGGCTCCGTGACAAGTTGGAGCCGCCTGCAGAAAACGCCGAGCTGCCAATCCCCGCAAAGTCTTCGCGGGCCTCCCACCGCGGCTCTCTGCATCTCACCCCCGCAGCCCCCCCCCCCGCCCCCATTTATCCCGTGCACCCTGCCGGCGTCAGACTGTTAGTGAGCACCTACGAAAGTCAACATGGTACTGCGCGCGTACAGCAATCGCCAGGCCGCCTTTGTCTCCATCCCAGTGCTGGTCGTGTGGCTCACCACCGCTCACCACCGTCACCTCGTCCAGAGGGGTGACTGCGCCATGGGGCTGGCGTAGGCGAGGGAGGAGAGGTCGAGTTCACTTCGCGTGTATCCGTCGTGCGTCCTTGTTTGCTGTGGGTGTTGAACCTCCCCTGCGCCCCACGCCACCCGGCCACCATCCATCGTTGAACTCCGGTTCAAGAGCGCCACGCGTGACAACTCCCGCGTGCTGTGTCCACGATGCGCCTCTTGCTGACCCCCGTGCTGTTGGCCAAGGAGGGGCAGGCAACCCCAAATAACAAGCAGAGCCCCTTTGGGTTTTTTTTAGAATTCGCTATTAAAAAAATCAAACTCGCCCGTAATTACAACAAAAACACCACAACAACAACCAGACTCGTCACGGTACTCGAATCGTAAACGTTGTCGTCAGTTTTCTCTCCAACACGCAACGGATGAGTGCTGAACCGGTAACACATCGGCATGTTCTGTCTACGTAACACTCCTTACTGATTTGGTGGGGGGGGGGGGGCGAAAGGGGCACGTGTACCATGAAGAAGGGACGTTACCCGGAACGTCGCCTATTGAATCTATTTTTTTCTTCTATAAAGCCAAGGTGTTATTTACTAATGTGTTGAGCTCTTTGTTGTTCAATCTAGATTTGAAGTTTTCGTGACTGCAGGGATCCATACTCTTTGGTTATTTCGGTAAAGTCACGTGGGTATAAAATAAAATAAATTAAATCACGACATTTCGGGCGCAACACAAGCGTCCGTCATCAGGTGGGACAACCACAGCAAGAAACAATTCAGCGTCGTCTTGGCCACCCATCCCCTAGTGCGCCGTGTTTCTTGCTGTGGTTGTCCCACCTGATGACGGACGCTTTTTGTTGTTGTTGATTACAATTTTACAAAACGGCCAACTCTGAAGCAATATCCAATTATAACACCGCTGCGTTGGAGAACACGGCACCGCTGATGCGACTCGGTCCCGTTGTTTACATTTCGTGGGAAGTTCGTTTCCCCAAACATCTTAATGCAACCTCGGTCGACTTTTTCAAAAAACAAATAACAAAAACAACCCACAAATTAAGATAATAGCCTGAGCAAGGTTTCAACATTGGGCATCCTCTTGCTGCTATGTACTTTTAAATAATCTAGATTGAAAAACCAATTTCCTTAGAACTGCTTTTTGCGTGTTTAGTTTGTTGTCCTTCCCCCCCACCTCCGTTTTGCAACAGTTGGCTACGTACGGTGCGAAAGACGTTTAACAAAGACAAATATCCCCCGTATAGCCTGTGATGGACTGTTGGGGCAAGTGCTATTAGCGAGTAGCAGCACCGATGAAGACCGGCACGGCACACGAGGGGATGGGTGGCCAAGACGACGCCCGGCCGCCTTTGTCTCCCCAGTGGCGATGTTTACACACCACACCAGGTACTTATTTGAGGCTGAGTCGACCTAGGGGGAAACTCAGGACCGGTTCCGATAATCGTCACTGGGTGTTTGTGGCTGTGATCCAGGAATCGAACTCGGGTAGCCGCCAGCTTCGTAGTGCAGTGCCGCTAACCACTACACTAACCGCTCCCCACGAGAAGTTCAACACACACTACACGTACACACCACACACACATACTACACACACACTACACACACACTACACACACACTACACGTACACACAACACACACACACTACACACACACTACACACACACCACACACACACTACACACACACTACACACACACACTACACGTACACACCACACACACACACTACACACACACTACACGTACACACAACACAAACAGACAAAGACAGAGATTGCCCCTATAGACTGTTGGGGCAAGTGCTGTTCATGAGTAGCACTTTTTGAAGGCCGACACGGCACACGAGGGGGTGGGTGGCCAGTACCACGCACACTACACGTACACACTACACGTACACACTACACACACACCACACACAAACCACACATACTACACAAACACCACACACACTACACACACACACCACGCACACACCACACGTACACCACACGTACACTACACACACTAGACACACACACACTACACGTACCACACACACACCACACACACACTACACACACACCACACACACACACCACACACACTACACACACACCACACGTACACCACACGTACACTACACGTACACTACACACACTACACACACACACCACACACAAATCACACACACCACACATACTACACACACACCACACACACTACACACACACCACACACACACTACACGTACACCACACGTACACTACACGTACACGACACACACACTACACGTACCACACACACACCACACACACACCACACATACACACACCACACACACACTACACACACACCACACGTACACTACACGTACACTACACACACACTACACGTACCACACACACACCACACACACACTACACACACACTTCACACACACACTACACGCACACCACACACACACCACACACACACCACACACACACCACACGTAAACTACACACACACTACATGTACCACACACACACCACACACACACTACACACACACTTCACACACACACTACACGCACACCACACACACCACACACACACACTACACGTACACCACACGTACACTACACGTACACTACACACACACTACACGTACCACACACACACCACACACACACTACACACACACTTCACACACACACCACACACACACCACACACACTACACACACATTACACACACACTACACGTACCACACACACACACCACACACACACACCACACATACACACACCACACACACACTACACACACACCACACGTACACACCAGAACTGAACGAGCCCGCAGCCTTGCGCTCCCCATGCGGGACGTGCCGTAGCTGGTGAACAGTGCCCGTCTATCGGTGTAACAGAGCGGGGAGGAGGGGACTACGACCCCGGGGTGAGCGTGAAAGCGCCTCGCCGGGGTGTCGATTGGGGCTGCGTGCGCGTCCCACTGAGAGACATCGCCCTCGGTCACGGCTCACATCACGGCGGCTGCGTGGCAGCTCCACGCTGTGAGTGCGACTCCTCGCTGCCTCCTCACCCCGCCCCCCTCACCCCACCTCCCTCCTCCTCCGCGCACTCCGACGGATAATTCTGCGCTCGTTCCTTGCAGTCAAAGCGCTCATTGCCAGATGATCGCTGTGTGTCGTGCGTGTGTGTGATTTGTGTGTGTCGTTTGTGTGTGATTTGTGTGTGTGTGTGGTTTGTGTGTGTGTGGTGTGTGTGGTTTGTGTGTGTGTGGTGTGTGTGGTGTGCGTGTGTGTGGTGTGCGTGTGTGTGTGGTGTGTGTGGTGTCCGTGTGTGTGGTGTGTGTGGTGTGTAGTGTGGAGTGTGTGTGTGGTGTGTGTGTGTGGTGTGTGTGTGGTGTGTGTGTGTGTATTGTGCGTGTGGTTTGTGTGTGTGTATTGTGCGTGTGTGTGTGGTTTGTGTGTGTGTGGTGTGTGTGTGGTGTGTGTGTGTGGTGTGTGTGTGTGGTGTGTGTGTGCTGTGTGTGTGTGTATCGTGCGTGTGTGTGGTGTGTGTGTGTATCGTGCGTGTGTGTGGTGTGTGTGTGGTGTGTGTATCGTGCGTGTGTGTGGTGTGTGTGTGGTGTGTGTATCGTGCGTGTGTGTGGTTTGTGTGTGGTTTGCGTGTGTATCGTGCGTGTGTGTGGTGTGTGTGTATGGTTTGTGTGTGTGTGTGGCGTGTGTATGTGCTGTGTGTGTGTATATCGTGCGTGTGTGTGGTGTGGGTGTGTGGTTTGTGTGTGTGTGTATCGTGCGTGTGTGTGGTGTGTGTGGTGTGTGTGGTGTGTGTGTGGTTTGTGTGTGTGGTGTGTGTGGTGTGCGTGTGTGTGGTGTGTGGTGTGTGTGTGGTTTGTGTGTGTGTAGTGTGTGGTTTGTGTGTGTGGTTTGTGTGCTTTGTGTGTGATGTGAGTGTGTGATTTGTGTGTGATGTGAGTGTGTGATTTTTGTGCGATGTGTGTGTGATTTGCGTGTATGGATTGTGTGTGTGTGGTTTGTGTGTGTGTGGTTTGTGTGGTGTGTGTGTGGTTTGTGTGTGTGTAGTGTGTGGTTTGGGTGTGTGATTTGTGCGTATGTGCGGTTTGTATGTGTGTAGAGTGTGGTTTGTGTGTGTGTGGTTTGTGTGTGTGGTTTGTGTGTGAGTGGTTTGTGTGTGTGTGGTTTGTGTGTGTGTGGTTTGTGTGTGTGTGGTTTGTGTGTGTGGTGTGTGTGGTTTGTGTGTGTGTGGTGTGTGTGTGGTGTGTGTGGTTTGTGTGTGTGTGGTTTGTGCGTTTGTGCGGTTTGTGTTTGTGTGGTTTGCTAACACCACTTGCCCAAACAGTCTGTTAAGGCTATACAGAGGAGCTTTGTATTTCGCGTATGGGGAGCGGTAGTGTCGTGGTTAACACACTGCGCTACGACCTCGGCGACCCGAGTTCGATTCCCGCTCACGATCAATAACAGAGGAATATTTGAACTGGTACTGGCCCTCCCCTAGGCCGACTCAGCCTCAAAGGAGTACCTGGTGCCGTGTATAACATCGCCACTGGGGAGAGAAAGGCAGGGGCGCGTCGTACTGGCCACCCACCCCCTCGTGTGCCACAGTGCCGGCACCTTCATAGGTGCTGCTGCTACTCGCTAACAGCACTTGCCCCCAATAGTCTGTGTCACAGGCTACACGGGGATCTTTGTCTTTGTGTACCGTCGTGGCTCGAGAATGCACTGCGCTGTACGAACCCCAAAACGTCGGTTCGATTGCAGGCCGTGGCCACTTCTGACTACGTTTTGTAGGACTTAGGATGTGCGTGTAACTTCTCGGTAGCGGCTGGGGCAATCATAATCCCCGAATGTTTTTATTATAAGAAATATCTATCATCATCACAAACGTATTATCTGTGTCATGAGAACGTCTGTATTCGTGAATTCGCTTAATATGTTTTTATCAGTCGTAGGTCTATGTATGACGATATCCTCTCGGCATTAGCACGGATGGCTACGTACGGTGCCAAAGAAGTTAAACATACATACATAGGCTCACACAAAGACCCATACATAGACTCACACAGATACCCACAGACTCACACAGATACCCGGAGACTCACATGGAGACCCATAGACTCACATGGAGACCCCATACTTCGTTGTCCTACCACCGCACCCTCCGATTAGCACGGTTGGCTACGAAGTTCAACATACAGTACGTAATAATAACTACGAGATCGTAAACTTGACCCTTCAATTAAATCGCAACCTCGAACTGAGTCAAACCATTCATTGCCTTTCCGGGATCGGAGGTAGGGGGGAGGGGGGGCGTGGGGAGAATGAATCATGAGTTATCAAAGTCGCATGCTGTGCAGAGGAGGTTTCACATCGCAGCGTACCAAGCCACACGACTCTTGTCAAAACAAACCGTGCTGTTTGATGAAGAGGCCACTACGAGGTTCTTCTAAACAAAAGCAAACAGAGCTTCTTGATCTCATAAAAAAACATACAAAGGCAAAGCATAAAAGATCCTCCGTATAACCTGTAACAGACTCTTGTGGCAAGTGCTGTTAGCGAGTAGCATTCTCTGAAGGCCGGAACGACACAGCACCACGCCCGGCCACATTTGCCACCAGGTACTCATTTGAGACTGAGTCTACCTAGGGTAGGCCCAGGACCGGTTCAGATAATCGTCACCGGTGTTGGCCGTGAGAGGGAATCCAACTCGGGTCGCCGGGGTTCGTAGCTTAGCGCGCTAACCGCTACACCACCGCTCCCCACACTCACTGACTACACATACACTCACTCACACTCCCACACGCTGAACGCGTGGCTCATCATGCTCGGTACCTCCGATTTTGCCAACCACATTAAACAAAGAAATAACCCACAGAATCAGAAATTATATTTATCCTGGAGAAATCTGATGAGCTATGAAGCGCTTTGTCACAGATATTCCTAGTCAGGACTGGGTTATTCGCCTTCTTCCCCCCCACTGCCCCTCGCTCCGTGTGAGCGCCCCCCACCACGCCTACCCCCCACCTACCCCGCTCACCCTACCCCCAATACTGTGGAGTTGTTGGCTCGTCCAGACACCCCCACTCCTCTCCCACATCCACAACGCACCCCCTCCCTTCCTCCCACCCTCGGGAACTTGTTTCCCGGCATACGTGAACGACCGGCGCGGAGCAGCGAGCACCCCCCCCCCCCCCTCCAATGCCAGCGAGAGTGGAGCGGCGCACGGGAATGGAGGGCTCACGGATCCATCAGAAGGCCCGGGCCGCTCCTGCATTCGTGGGCTGGGGGCCCGGGCAGGGTTGCTGGAGGGTTGCTGGAAGAGCCAGGAATGCGGGAACTCTTCACGAGGTCGAGCGCAGAGTGGCTTTTGTGAATTAAACGACGACGTCGGCAATAATCATACAAATGTATGATGATTAGTATAGTTGTACAACGTCTAAATACTCATGCAGGATTATGAAGACGTTGTGTGTAGAGGCGAAATAAAGACAAAGCCCCCACCCACTTCCTGTAGCCTCAATAAACTGTTGAGTCCCATTGCGGCTCACGACCAATAACAGTGGCGAATTTTTTAACCGGCATGGGACTCCCCAAGGTCGACTCAGCCGTTAATGACTACCTGGTGCAGTTAGGGGGGGGCAGAAGCGGCCAGGCGTGGTGCCGGCCACCCATCCCTTCGTCACCAGCTCAGGTGGCATTACCTGGTTAAAATAAAAAAAAATGTTTCGTTTATAGTTTAAAGGAGAGAAAGAAGGACTCACACAAGGGGAGGGAAGCCGAAAAACGGATGAGCAGGGTGGAAGATTCTGTTCGGTTTATTTTTTGACTTAAAGCTTTCGTGACTGCAGGAATTCGTATTCTGTGGGTCTTTCGGTAAAGCCACGTAGATAGAAAAATAATAAAATTATCACGACGTTTCGATGCTTGTGTTGCGATCGAAACGTCGTGATAATTTTATTATTTTTCTATTGACGTGGCTATACCAAAAGACCAAAAAAAAGAACAGGTTTTTACCCTTTCTGGCAATACTAAAACAGGATGTGTTCAGATGTTCAAACACCAAATAAATGTCTTTTGCAAGGCATCAAAGCTGCATCAACCACACATGTTTGTGGCAAAGGGTATCTTATTCATCTATTTGGTAATAGGTTTTTACCCTTTTATCTGGCAACAAAACTGATACCTTTTTACAAGGGATCATGCTTGCATTAACCACAACACTTGCGGTCAAAATGCAAACAAAAAGACAACACTCATAATGTATGCACTGTCCTTGAAATTGATTGGTCCACACTCGAGACAGCTTTTCTTAGAGCCCAGTCTCACATGGTGTTGGACCAGATGACGCCAAAAGGCGCACAACTCAAAGACAACGCATCATCAGAGTATTGAGAGCTCGGGGTAAGCTTTAACATCTATTTAGTGTTTGAAAATCTTAAGACCTGTTTTTTCGCCAGAAAAGCTAAACCCCTATTATTATTTTCCAGTCTCATTTTGCAGGAGTGTTCCCGGGGCCATTAATCCAGGACTCATTCCATGTAAGTGACTCATTAGCGGTGTCATTTGTGAACGTTGGCACAGTCCGAACCCAAACCCATTGGTGCCAGACATACGATGGCCTCCTCTTTGCGAACGACGCCCGGGCTATCTCGAGCATCCAACTGCGAGTAAAGGCGCTGGCATACGAAGCAGAAGGTATCCTCGTAGTTCATTCTACGTTTTCCCCGCAGCAATAACCAGGGCGGGCCCCACCTGGATTTTTTCCGAACCGTGACGCCTCTGCAAACGCGGCAGGGGGGGTTCAACGCCGAGTGTGTGCTGAGTGCTCCACTTAAAAGTCTTCATTCTGCGACGCGCGAACGTGGATCAACAACAACAACGGCGTTTCAGACATCTATGACAGCAAAGCGTTGCTTCATAAGACTGAAAATATAAACTATAATGTATGAAAAATAAGAATAGGTTTTGCCCTTTCTGGCAATACGAGGTGTTTAAGATGTTCAAACACTAAATAGAAACTTTTTTGCAAGAAATCGAGTCTGCATCAACCACACACAGTAATTGTGGTAAACATGCAAACAAACATGCTTCGATAACACTGGTCTACAGCCAAAATGCTTCCGAAATAAACGCAGTTCAACTTTACTAATTATGGGTCAGTGAGAATGAAAAAGGTGCTTAAAATTGTTGATTGTCTCTAGTTTTCAAGATATGATACTGGGTCAGTATATACGACCCTTGACTTGGGAATTAGCGATAAGTGAGTTATGAAGGGAAGGGATCTCAATTTAAACCAGAAATGACTAAAATACATATTTGACTGGATCTATGAATAAATCTATGACTGGATTTTGGACAGTACTTGCTTTTTGAGCAAAACAATGAATGATGCAATCTGAACCTGCTATTGCATCATACACGATATGAATTGCATCGTGTTATACCTAGAAGTCATGGATGACGCAATCATAAATAGGCTTTCATCCCTCTGCTGAACAAATTGCCCTATATCAGCTCTACAAATCATACAGTGTAGTGCTCTCTTATTTGTCAATGTTTGATTTTGCAAAGGGACACATTTCTGTTTAGCCAAAGTGAGCAAAGATGCCTCGTACTTGTGTGAACAAAGCAGATAAATTTGCTTTGTTTGTGGTGAAGTGACTTTTGCATCACAAAAGCACAATATAACCATTATGGTTGAGAAAGCCTATCATCTTTATTTTGGCTGCAAAATTGGAGATCAGGACAAGAAGTGGGCCCCACACATATGGTACAACACTTGTGCAACAAATCTTCACCAGTGGTTAACAGGAAAAGGAAATCTATGCCTTTTGCAGTGCCAATGATTTGGAGAGAGCCAACAGATCATATCAGCAATTGTTACTTCTGCATGGCACCTCCAGTTGGGAAAGGTGTGTCAAGGAAGAAAAATTGGACTGTGCTTTATAAAAACATTCCATCAGCTATACGCCCCGTACCCCACGTAGAAGGATTGTGGTTCCTGATGCACCAGAATCATTCTAACTTGAGTCAGAAAGGAAGAGGATACAACTTCTGGTCCTGAACCATCAAGGTCACATGACCCAGTTTTTCTCCCATCCTGCTCCTCTGAACCACACCTCATAACACAAGGTGAACTGAAAGACCTTGTCAGGAATTTGGAACTACCCAAGAGTAAGGCAGAGCTGTTGGGCTCTAGATTGCAGTAGTGAAATCTCCTGGTGGGCGATGTTGGGTTTCCATGGTCCGTGACTGTTAAAAGGATTTTGTCCCATTCTTCTTCAGGGAAGGTGTTCTCGTAGCCTGCAACAACATCGATGGTGTGATGGCAGCCCACAACATCGATCATGATCCAGATGAGTGGAGACTGTTCATTGACTCATCGAAGATGAGTCTTAAAGCTGTTTTGCTGGATAATGGCAATGTTTTGCCATCAATTACAGTTGGTCATGCAGTCCATATGAAGGAAACTTATGTCAACATGAAACAACTTTTGAGGTGCATAAATTATGACCAACATTAGTGGTAGCTTTGTGGCGATTTGAGGGTTGTTAATCTCTTGCTTAGTCTGCAGACTGGATACACAAAGTACTGCTGTTTTATCTGCGAATGGGATAGTCGTGCGAGAGATTCCCACTACATCAATATAGATTGGCCACTCCGACAGTCATTGGAGCCTGGGAGGAAAAGTGTTCAGCATCCACCACTTGTTGAATCAAGGAAGATTTTGTTACCACCCTTGCACATCAAGCTGGGTCTGATGAAGAACTTTGTCAAAGCCATGGACAAAACACAAGCAGCTTTCAAGTACTTCCGTGAAAAATTTCCAAGGTTAAGAGAAGCTAAGATAGATGAAGGTGTCTTTGTTGGTCCTCAGAATCGTGAACTTCTTCGAGATGATGCATTTGACAGTGCACTGCGTGGCAAGGAAAAGACGGCATGGAAAGCCTTCCAGATAATGGCAACACATTTTCTCGAAAACAACAAGGCAGACAACTACAGAGAGTTGGTGGAAAACCTACTCAAAGCATACAAAAGCCTTTGCACTCTCATCTAGATTTCTTCCCACCGAACTGCGGAGCAATGAGCGACGAGTATGGCGAGCAATTTCACCAGGACATTGCAACAATGGAGAAACGCTATCAGGGCAAATGGAGCCCATCAATGCTTGCAGACTAGAGACCGACCGAAATTCGGTTTCGGTTTCGATTTCGGCGCTGAAAGTTGGCAAATGGCCTCTTTCGGCATACTTTCGGCTTCGGCCGAAAGTCAGTTTTTAACTTTCGGTGTAGTTTCGGTCTCGGCCGAAACTGATATTGACTTTCGGTCATCATTCGTCAACCGAAGATCTATTTTTAGAATATAACGCTAGTGCTACGTCTATCACTCTGCCTATCGGCCGGTCAGTCGGCGCTAGGCAATCCTATGCGATAGGCTGCAAACAACAACAACAACCGCCATTCGCCACTAAGTGGCGGTGACGTCACCACGATGCTTGTGCCAGGCTATGTGCACCCTGAGGCCACGTGAAGTGTCGAACGCCCGCTGGCAGGAGGTCACGGGGCAGACCCAGGTGCCACGGGTCGACTGACTGAGATGACTGGCTGATGCACCACCTGTGCCCCCTACTGTGCCAACCCGCTGTGCTTTAGCCACCCGGCGCTCCGCTCGTTGTTGTGAGCATCGCTCCTCCGCCCTCCGTTGTTGTTGGAGGGCGACTACCTCCAACTGCCCAGTAGCATCCTTCACGAGCCTCCTCCACAGAGGCCGATCTTGACACCGCTGGTACCAGTCATCGGCAAGTCCACTCAGCTCCACGTCCTCCTGTACCACATCACTCCATCTCTTCTCTAGCCCGTGCCACGCCCACTTTGCCCCCTCAATCCGGCCGAACAAAAGCTGTTTCGGCATGCGGTGGCTGGGCATGCGGGCTACATGACCCAGCCATCGCAGCCTTGCCCGCCGGAGGAGCTCACCAATGGGACCTTGCCCAGATCTTTCAAGGATTTGTGAGCTCCTCACACAATCCAGTCTGGTTAAACCCAGGATGGATCGTAGGCAGGCCAACCTAAATGTTTCTAACCGGCGAAGATGTTCCATTAGGGGGGTCCACGTTTCGCAAGCGTAGAGAAGGGAGGGAATGACCGTGGCCGAGAAGACCTGAAGCTTAGTGCGGAGCGACAGACCAGGTAGCTTCCACACAGCATTACGCAACCGATGAAAAGATATTGCCGCTCGGCTGCAAACACACACATACACACACACACAAACACACACGTACACACAAACACACACACGTACACACACGTCAGCAGCAGCAGCTTGGGAGCGAGGTTACAGCCGCAACCATGATCTGCTACTGTATATAGACGGCAGCCTGTCTGGCTGAATGCGGAAAAACTGTTGTTTCTTAGCTACAACATTCGTTTGTTTGGATATAATTACTAAGTAACACCTAAATATTTGATATTTAGC
The DNA here is from genome assembly GCF_048934315.1 of Petromyzon marinus. Lineage (NCBI taxonomy): Eukaryota > Metazoa > Chordata > Hyperoartia > Petromyzontiformes > Petromyzontidae > Petromyzon > Petromyzon marinus. Next base: position 1,488,134 of record NC_133722.1, read on the forward strand.
GACTCTTACTGCAGGCTCTGAATGATTAGTTATATATTTATTTTAAATTAAAGTAGCATTGCATCATGACATATTTAATCAATCTTGTGTTCAGTAACTTCGATTATATACCTTTCTGTTTCGGTCTCGGTCGAAAGTGAAATTAAACTTTCGGTTTCGGCTTCGGTTTCGGCCGAAAGTATTTTTTTTTACTTTCGGTCTGGTTTCGGTTTCGGCCGAAACCAGAAATTCAGTTTTGGTCGGCCTCTATTGCAGACTATTGCTGGACAGTGACAAGAGATGCTCTATTTAATGAATACAAGAGACAAGCCAAGAAGCGCCGAGTAGACACTAAATAAGGACTAAACTATATATTATGTAGTGACATCGCGGATGTCACTGTGTAATGCCGGCTCTATAGAGGCACAGCATGCAATGTATTGACATCGCGGGCACCACGTATATGTGGGTGCAGTACCGGCCCTAGAGAGGCTCGATGAGCACTGACCGACAATGCTGGATGGCACCACACTGTGTGCAGTGCCGACCCCTACAGGATGGGGTGTCAGGGTGCCGGCCAAGGGAATGGGGTTACTATAGGCCGTGGCACTCTGGTTGACCCTAGAGGACACGTGAACGGTAAAGTCTACATAGGGCCTCCAGGTGGGGGCTAGGGGTAGTCACGTGTCAGGGCCGAGATCCTGTTTGAGGGTTCGAGGTGGTCGTGGCTAAGGGCGGAGCCAGCCCCACCACGGAAGATATAAGCCGGGTCCCTGAGAGGGACCGGGTGCTGTTGTTCATCTTGAATAATCTACGTTCTACGTCCTACAAGAGCCACCAACACGTGGACCGGAACCCAAGCTAGGGTCCGGTCCATCATAGCTACTCCCAGTGTAATTAGTGCGGTTAGCCTGGTAGTCCACCACTATAGGTTGTTAGCTTGTTAAGCGGTAGTACCCAGTGTGTTGGTTATCATAAATGTGTTGCCACCAAGAAGTAAGTTTGCGACTCAGTTGAACTCACTACAGTTATATATACATAATTGTTTTTTGCTTTTTATTTCATAATACATTTTATTTATATAACCCTTTTGCTGATTTGTAAAGTGTTACATGAACAGGAAAGGTGACATGTTATCATGTAAAGCAACGATAAACACATGAAAAGACCTAGGTTTACAATGTACGAGTAAAACTCTACTGTCTACACAATATACATAGACGTAAAATGTAAAAACTAAAATATCTTGGGAACAGTAGCCAATCAGTTGTTTTAATTGTCATATTTGAATTCAGCACATCAATATCCATAATAAACAGCACATTTAATCTCTGAAGCAGACGACGTCTAAAAAATTGTAGACCAGTGTAATATATGATGCATTGTCTTTGAAACTGATTGGCCTACACCAGAGACTGCCTTCTTTATATGGCCTCGTCTCACCAGCGTCAGACCAGAGAACGCCAAAAGGCGAACAGTGCAAAGACAATGCACGTATCAGGGCATTTATAGCTCGTGGTGAGCAGCTATATCACGGGATACAGTTTTGCCAGTATCAAAAGTATGAAAAATAAGAATAAGTTTTACACTGATGAAACTCCACATCCTCCTCCGCCTCAACCTCATCCTCCGCCTCCTCCTCCTCCTCGTCCCCCTCATCTCTGCTGCCGCTTGCATACCCGGTCATTCTCGTTGTCCCAAGGCCTGTTTCCCTGGCATTGTCGTTGTCCCAAGGCCTGTTTCCCTGGCCCCCTGTACGAGTTTCTATGTCAATAATTCGCCCTTAGCGTCTCAGCGGGTATGTGATGCCACAGCAACGAAACAGCTCTGCCGGCACTGCTCCCCCCTCGCAACCCCTCACACGAATGCACACACGTACCCCCACGTAGGACCTCGTGGGAGGGTCCCTCGGCGCCTGGGTTTTCACCCGAGAGCCCCCCCCCCCCCCCTCATGGGGAGCTCTCACGGTTTCCCAGCGCTGGGGAATTGGCGGACCCTCCCCAGGTCGAATGGCACTGCGGCGCCGCAAATTAACTTAAAATTGTACGGCCACGGCAAGCCCACTAAGCAACCGCCGTGAGAATACACCCCGCACAGGGGAAGGGAGCCGAGCTTCCAGCGAGCAGTGAGTGGGGGCAGGGTAAAAGACGGGCGTATGGAGAATGGCCTGAGCCAGATAGTGGGGGGGCGAGCGCGCTGGAGCACCAAAGACAACGCAGCAGCCCACGTGGGTCTCTTTGAAGTGAAGGGGGTTAGGCGACGGGTAACGTCTGATTGGCTGGGCGGGCTGAGGGTACTGGGAAGGATAAGGCACGTAGGGGAGCATGCTGGTTGGCTGGGAACCCCCCGAGCTTGGCCAAGGACCCCTTTGATGTGGAACGGCATAAAACCCGGGAGAGGAGCACCGAGTAGGGTTCACTTCCAGTCAGCAATCGGGGCAGTCAATTTTCCGGCCACTCGAGCGTCCAAGTGACACGTCGCAGCACAGCCAGGACCTGTCCCCGAAAGAAACTTCGTGTGGCCTCGCTCCTCCCCGACTCCCCGCGCGTCCGGGCAGAACCGTGAGTACGTGAGAGAGGGGAGAGGTAGCGTAGGGACCTACCGAGGGATTTAATAGAAATAGGGGAAACGCTGCTTGCTGGGTGTTTCTGACTCCGAGACAGGTAGTGTGTAATTACAGTCGCATCGGGAATAAATTCTAGCATAAAATACCGACGTTGTGTGGTTCCTGTGGGTGTGGAGAGAGCGTGGGGTGGTGTGAGCACGCGCATAAGTGTGATGACTGGCACACATTCATTGATAAACGATCACAGACGTTCAATGTATGCATGAGTAACGGGTGAAATACGCAAGGCAGCTTCGATTCGATCGTCGTTGCGTTTGCGCCATGCTAACCACGCGCGGTTGCACAATGAATTGACGCACGAGTGTCATCGGTAATAGCTCGCCATTAGGCCCGGTTTGTGCGCGCGAATCCCGTCGACGTTCCCCCATCATTTCACCCGGGTTTTGCGCGCGAATCCTGCTGACTGCGCGCGAATCCCGTCGACGTTCCTTCATCATTGTCCGGTGTTTGAGAGCAGGGGCTTATTTACTCCGTGCGTTTTATGCTGTAGATTTTTGTGGTGACGTTCACCTTAAGGGTGTCGGCGGGTGCGAAATTCAAGCACGTGGTTGTGGTGGTGGTTGTGGTGGTGGTTGTGGTGGTTGTTGTGGTGGTGGTTATTGTGATGGCGGTTGTGGTGGTTGTACTGCTGGTGGTGCTGGTGCTGCGCCGCGGCCGTGCATATTCGTACGGCTATTTTTAGCGCGTGCACGAGTGTGGGCAGCAGCGTGCACGGGCACGCACGTGCAGGGAGTCCCCTCCTAACATTTGGGGGAGTGTACGCGGGGAGTGTGTGGATAACCCCAGGTGGCCAAGCGCCAGCCACGAGTCATGCCTCACAGGGAGGACGCGGAGGCAGCGAGGCCGAAGACTCGAGCGGCAGTGGCGCGGAGGGAGGAAGGGAAGGAGGGAGGGGGAGAGGAGTCGGGGAGCTGCAGCCCTCACACGAGTGAGGAGTCGGGGGGCAGCAGCCCCCATAAATTGGTGTCAGAAGTGGGACGATCCCCCACACCTCCAAGGGAAAGAGGCACCTCACTCCACGCTAAGGTGAGATGTGTATTCACCGGCCAAGGGATTCCTTCATGGAAATCGTTTGCCCGCAAAATCACATGTGCTAAAGAGATCAATGGCTAGACGAACGCACAGGCATTACAGCAGCTTAATATGCATTTGGATGGGCGGGCAGCCGACTTCGTGGAAGCTTTACCCGCAAGCACACAAACACAGTGGGGGGAATTAATGCGCCGGCTCGACCTACGTTTCGGCGCGCGTAATGTGGAGGCGAAGGCGGCCTTAGAGGCGCGCCGCCGCCAACCCGGCGAGGACTTTCGCGACTATGCCGAGGACGTGCGCTTCGCTAACACAGATCGCACGCCTGGGGTACGCGACAGAGATAATTGAGGACCTCGCGGCCGAGAAGGCCCAGCGGTATTTGGCTCGCACCTTGTGGCGAGTGAGTTGAGCGGGCGCGTGCATGCGAGATACTCTCCAGTGAGCGCGCGCAGTTCCGAGGGCTGGGACGAGAGCGCGCCATCGCGAGCATGCTTCCAGAGGAGGAGGACGGTAAGGGGGCGGGAAAGGGAGCCCCCAGGACCCCGCGAGACAACCCCGGGATGGGTTGCCGGGATACAGACTGGCATCGGGGGGATAGACGATAAGGTAACCCGAGTAGACGACAAGGTGACCCGAGTTGGCGGGGAGGTGACCCAAGTACGCGGCCATATGACCAAACTGCAGTCTACCGTGGAGACGATCCAGTCCGAGATGGGAGAGCTATGCTCCACGGTAGGAGGGTGTCTTTCTCATCATCATCACGGTGGCTAGGAGATGTTAACTACCTCGCCTCGTATGCAGAAAGTCGTGGGATTGATTTTGACCGTGACGCCTGCTGATGTATATTTGGAGTTTGCGGTGTCTCTCTCTCTCTCTCTTCCCATGGTCGCGTGCATTTTTTATCCGGGTCCTCCGGGTTTCCCCCCTCCACATTTAGAATCAACATCACCACGCGTTTGCAATATTTGGCAACTGTTATAAATTTCCGCACGATGATATCAGCCCACTTCGTTGGGCTATCATCATTCGTGATGGCCAGGTCGCTCCTGATAAAGAGCAGAAGCACACGGGCGCTCACGCGTGACTCCACGTGCACGGCAGTTAACGTCGCCCGTTGGCAGAGGGACGCACCAACCCGTGTCCTGTTTTAAATATCGTGTAAATAAATTAATAATTGCGCCATTGTACTCTGCCGCTCCCCTTCCCCCATATTCATCCTGCGAGCAAGCTCTGTCCTGGATGAGCCAGCAGCGTAACACGCGATGCAGGGAGATGCAGAGGGTGCGGTTGCATTGTTTGTGTTGTGTGTGTGTGGATTGCAAGGGGTATTGGTAGTGATGAGCGTGGGTGGTGAGGGGCGGTGGTGGTGAGGGGTGGAGGTGGTGAGGGGCGGTTATGGTGAAGGGCGGTTATGGTGAGAGGCGGGGTGGTGAGGGGTGGGGGTGGTGAGGGTTGGGAGTGGTGATGGGTGGGGGTGGTAAGGGGCGGGGGTGGTGAGGAACGGAGGTGGTGAGGGTTGGGAGTGGTGAGGAGTGGGGGTGGTGAGGGTTGGAGGTGGTGGGGCTGAGTGGGGAGGCGGCGCTGCAGCCTCGCGCCCAGCGCTGCTCTTGAAGAGGGGGAGGGGAGAAGGAGGAGGACTAGAGGGGAGAAGGAGGAGGAGGAAGAGGAGAGGAGGAGAGGGTGGAGGAGGCGCTGGGAGCACGGGAGGCGGATAACCAAACTTTCTGTCAGTGCTCTGCTCACCGCGAGCCCTGCTAGACCGCCTCTGCACGCTGTGACACTGCACAATCTGATACTCACACTGCACGCTGTGACACTCACACTGCACGTTGTGACACTCACACTGCACGCTGTGACACTGCACGCTGTGACACTGCACGCTGACACTCACACTGCACGCTGTGACACTCACACTGCACGCTGTGACACACTGCACGCTGTGACACACTGCACGCTGTGACACACTGCACGTTGTGACACTGACACACTGCACGCTGTGACACACTGCACGCTGTGACACACTGCACGCTGTGACACACTCACGTCAGGCTCATGTCATCATCACCCCACGTGGTGGGCAGGCGTGGCCAGGTTAGTGAGTGAGTTAATGAGTGAGTGAGTTAGTGAGTGATTAGGTGAGTTATTTAGAACATAAACGAATTATTGACTTAGCGAGTTAGTATGTGAGAGGGTAAGTGAGTTGGTGAGCGACTTTGTCATTGTGTCAGTGTGTGGGTGAGATAGTGAATGAGTCAATGATTGGGTAATTGAGTCAGTGAACTAGTGAGGCGGTTCGTGGATGGAGGTGATATTTCATGTTTAGGTGGATGGATTCGTGAATTAGTGATAGGGGTAGTTGAGGGTTGGTTAGAGTGAGTGGGTTAGAGGGAGGGAGTGCGTTAGAGGGAGTGAGTGCGTTCATGGGTGGGTAGGTTCGCAATTGATTAATTTCCTAAGTCAGAAAGTGGGTGGGTTAATGAGTGATTGGGCGGTTAGTGGGTGCGTTAGTGAGTTAGTGAGTGTGTGAGTGAGTTCGTGGGTGAGTGAGTGAGTTCGTGAGTGGGTGGGCGGGTGAGTGAGTGGGTGGGCGGGTGAGTGAGTGGGTGGGCGGGTGAGTGAGTGGGTGGGTGAGTGGGTGAGTTAGTGAGTGGGTGGGTGGGTGAGTTAGTGAGTAGGTGGGTGAGTTAGTGAGTGGATGGGTGAGTTAGTGAGTGGGTGGGTGAGTTAGTGAGTGGGTGGGTTAGTGAGTGGGTGGGTGAGTTAGTGAGTGGGTGAGTGATTTAGTGAGTGGGTGGGTGAGTTGGTGGGTGGGTGAGTGGGTGGGTGAGGTAGTGAGTGGGTGAGTTAGTGAGTGAGTGGGTGGGTGGGCGGGCGGGTGAGTTAGTGCGTGTGTGGGTGGGTGAGTTAGTGAGTGAGTAGGTGGGTGGGCGGGTGAGTTAGTGAGTGAGTGAGTGGGTGAGTAGTGAGTGAGTGGGTGGGCGGGTGAGCGAGCGAGTGAGTGGGCGGGTGAGCGAGTGAGTGAGCGAGTGAGTGAGAGGGTGCGCGAGTGAGTGAGAGGGTGAGCGAGTGAGTGGGCGGGTGAGCGAGTGAGTGAGAGAGTGAGAGGGTGAGCGAGTGAGTGGGCGGATGAGCGAGTGAGTGGGCGGGTGAGCGAGTGAGTGAGAGGGTGAGCGAGTGAGTGGGCGGGTGGGCGAGTGAGAGGGTGGGCGAGCGAGTGAGAGGGTGAGCGAGCGAGTGAGAGGGTGGGCGAGTGAGAGGGTGAGCGAGTGAGTGAGAGGGTGGGCGAGTGAGTGAGAGGGTGGGCGAGCGAGTGAGAGGGTGGGCGAGTGAGAGGGTGAGCGAGTGAGTGAGAGGGTGGGCGAGTGAGTGAGAGGGTGGACGAGTGAGTGAGAGGGTGGCCAAGCGAGTGAGAGGGTGGCCGAGCGAGTGAGAGGGTGGCCGAGCGAGTGTGAGGGTGGCCGAGCGAGTGAGAGGGTGGCCGAGCGAGTGAGAGGGTGGGCGAGGAGTTCCCCTAGTGAACGCGAGTGAGTGAGAGGGTGAGCGAGGAGTTCCCCTGGTGAACGCGATGGCGAGGAGGAGACGCGCCCGGGGCAGTGGTGGGCACGCGGCTTGGCGCCGCTTCTCTCCGCGCCGCGCTGCGTTCCTCCTCATCCTGGCGACAGCCGCGACCCTCGCGCTCGCTACTCGGCAGAGTTTCGCTCAGTACCCCCAGCAGCAGAACCAGCAGCAGCAGCCGAACCAGCAGCAGCAGCAGCCGAACCAGCAGCAGCAGCAGCCGGGAACGGTTGACCAACGGGGCATCACCATCCCCGACCACGGGTTCTGTCAGCCCATCTCAATCCCACTGTGCGCGGACATCGCCTACAACCAGACCATCCTGCCCAACCTGCTGGGCCACACCAGCCAGGAGGACGCGGGGCTGGAAGTGCACCAATTCTACCCGCTCGTCAAGGTGCAGTGCTCGGCCGACCTCAAGTTCTTCCTGTGCTCCATGTACGCGCCCGTGTGCACCGTGCTCGAGAAGGCCATCCCGCCGTGCCGCTCGCTCTGCGACAGGGCGCGCCACGGCTGCGAGACGCTCATGAACAAGTTCGGCTTCCAGTGGCCCGAGCGGCTCCGTTGCGAGAACTTCCCCGTGCAAGGCGCCGAGCAGCTGTGCGTCGGGCAGAACCACAGCGAGGGCGCGGCACCACCCACGGAGCCGTCCGCCACGGCGCGCGCGGGCCACAAGGATCCGCCGGGCGCGACCCCGCACGGCGGTGCCTCGACGCGCCCAGGCGGCTCCCCGGGATTCGCGTGCCCCGCCGCTCTGGCGGTGCCCAGCTACCTCAATTACCGCTTCCTGGGCGAGGCGGACTGCGGCGCGCCCTGCGAGACGTCCGCCACCCCGCACGGCCTCATGTTCTTCGGGCAGCAGGAGCTGCGCTTCGCGCGCGTCTGGGTGGGCGTGTGGTCCATGCTGTGCTGCGCGTCGTCCCTCTTCACGGTGCTCACCTATCTCGTGGACCTGCAGAGGTTCCGCTACCCGGAGCGGCCCATCATCTTCCTGTCGGGCTGCTACTGCGCCGTCTCGGTGGCCTACATCGCGGGCTACGTGCTCGAGGACGCCGTGGTGTGCAACGAGCGCTTCCACGAGGGCGGCTACCGCACGGTGGTGCAAGGCACCAAGAAGGAGGGCTGCACCATCCTCTTCATGGTGCTCTACTTCTTCAGCATGGCCAGCTCCATCTGGTGGGTCATCCTCTCGCTCACGTGGTTCCTCGCCGCGGGCATGAAGTGGGGCCACGAGGCGATCGAGGCCAACTCGCAGTACTTCCACCTGGCCGCGTGGGCCGTGCCCGCCGTCAAGACCATCACCATCCTGGCCACGGGCCACGTGGACGGCGACGTGCTGACGGGCGTCTGCTTCGCGGGCCTCAACAGCGTGGACGCGCTGCGCGGCTTTGTGCTGGCGCCCCTCTTCGTCTACCTCTTCGTGGGCACCGCGTTCCTGCTGGCGGGCTTCGTGTCGCTCTTCCGCATCCGCACCGTCATGAAGGACGACGACGGCGGCAAGCGCGAGAAGCTGGAGAAGCTGATGGTGCGCATCGGGGTGTTTAGCGTGCTCTACACGGTGCCCGCCACCATCGTCATCGCCTGCTACTTCTACGAGCAGGCGTTCCGCGCGCAGTGGGAGCGCAGCTGGGCGACCCGCAGCTGCCGCGAATTGGGCGTCGCGTGCCCCCTGCGCCCGTACCCGCCGATGAAGCCCGACTTCGCGGTGCTCATGATCAAGTACCTGATGACGCTCGTGGTGGGCATCACCTCGGGCTTCTGGATCTGGTCGGGCAAGACGCTGCAGTCGTGGCGCAACTTCTACGCGAGGGTCTGCAGACGTGGCGGGGGCGGGGAGACCACGGTTTGAGCGCACGGCGGAGAGAGAAGTTGCCCGCGCGTGCCCGCACACACACACACAGGCAGAAGACGGACCACCGCCAAGTTTCATTTATTAGGTATAGCCCTGTGAGCCATGCGGCTCTTGAGTCACGTGCAACCGCAACAAACAGCATAGACTGTTGAGTGACAGCAGCACGCGCAGACACGCGGATGTGTTCGTACAGAGAGGCTCGCACACAACACACACACACAAAAGTGGTCCCCCTCCCATCCATAGACTTTGACTGTTGGGGCAGGTGCTGCAAGCAAGCACTTATAAAGTGCCACGCACACACACACAGGCGCGCATCGTAGAGAGACACACATACATACAGCCATATACAAAGATCCCCCGTGTAACCTGAACGGACTGTTGGGGCACGTGCTGCAAGCGAGTAACACCTATGAAGGCCGGAACGGCACACGAGGGGGTGGGTGACCAGCACCACGCCCGACCGCCTTTGTCTCCCCAGTGGCGATATTTACACACCGCACCAGGTACTCATTTGAGGCGGAGTCGACCTAGGGGAGGCCCAGGACCCTGTTCAGATAATCGTCACCGTGGTGTTGGCCGTGAGCAGGAATCGAACTCGAGTGGCCAGGGTCGCAGCGCAGTGCGCTAACCACTACACCACCGCTCCCCACACAGACACACACAGAGATACACAGACACACAGAGACGCAGGCGGATCGGTGTTCGCTGGGCGTTGTGCACGCGCGTGGCGATGTGTCATCCGCGTGTAGGTGTCGCCGTGTTGTTGATGGTGGTGTTGGTGGTGGTGTTGTTGTTTGTGCCGTATGCGATGCACACGCGCATTCGTGTGGAGTGGGAGCGATGGCGCAACGGTTAGCGCGGCCGCGCTACGAAAACCCGGTGACCCGAGTTCGATTCCGGCTTACGGCCACCAACACTGGTGACGAATATCTTGTAACTGGTGCCGGGCCTCCCCTAGGTCGACTCAGCCTTAAAGGAGCACCGTACCTAGTTCTGTGTGTCTGTGTAAACATCATTGTAGCGGTACGAGGTGGCAAGGGTGTGGTGGTGACGTGCAGGCCTTCAACAATAATCTGTTGAAGACCACACGTTGGTCATCTTTGTCTTAATCGTATACCTCCACCACTGGAAGTGAGCTGCCGGCTCGGCCTCGCCACATGGGGAAGAGAGGCCAGAGTAACAACAATTGGTTACCCCCCCCCCCACCTCAGACAGCAAAGCGTATTTTATTCGTACAGATTTATTTATACGGATAATAAGACTGAAGAGTGATGTCTTTGAGAGCATCACTCACTGCAAATGGTTATCAATATACATTTTCTGAAAAACAAGTTGAGTGGGGCGAACTTTACTTATTTAGCCACACTAATTTTTTTATTATACCAGTTAAGGCCCACTGAGCTAAATAGTTATTTTTAGAAGCGACCTGGTTATTAACAAATGATAGCTCAACAAAGTGGCTTACCACGTGGAAATTTATATCAGCCAAATACTCTAAACGCATGTTGATTCCCGGAGTTAAATCCACGCGGCCACGGGGAGAGACACGCAAACTCCAATTACACAGCAGGCGTTAGGGTTGGGATCGAACTCACGACCTCCTGTATACCCCGCGAGGTAGTTCGCATCTCGCCACCATGGCACTCCAATGAGTGGCACTAAACAATGACACGCATTACACGCGGTGGATACTTGTGGCGAGATGTTAACGACCTCGCCTGTTATACAGGAGGCCGTGGGTTCGATCCCGACCCTGACGCCTGCTGTATATTGGGAGTTTGCGTTGTCTCTCTCCCCGTGGTCACGTGGATTTGTCTCCGAGCCCTCCGCATTTTTCCCTCCACATGTTTAACCACGCGTTTAGAGTATTTGACTGCAATACATTTCCACACGACAAGCCACCTCGTTGTGGTATCATTCGTGGCCAGGTGGCTTCTTCAAAAGAGCTACATAGCTCAGTGGGTCTTACCTCGTAAAATAAAATGTGGTTTTATTCGTACAAATCGCATCAGATGGAGATTAATCCACTCGCTGTACCGCCTCCTGCTGAGACGGATGGATGGGGATGGCGTGTACGGAACCTCGTAGACACAGCACGGATAGGTTAGTTACATCACATCTGCGGTGATCCACCAACCCTTCGCTGCTGCCTCCACAGCGCTGGGTGAACAGGCAGCGGCGGTAACCACCACACGCACCAGGGCTGTAATTGGCCGCATAGAGGAATTGGAACCTCGAATGTGACGCTACCCTCTGGGTGTGGGAGTGGTACCGAGGAGTGAGATGTATCGCCCCATGGGGGGGGGGGCATGGATTGAGTTTCCCCACGCTCCAGCGCTCGGAACCCTCCGTTGTGCATCCCCCCCCCCCCCAAGCCAGCCACCGCCTGCCTTTCGAACCCTTTGTGCCCGTGCAAATCCGATTCGTTTCGCGCTGCACTTGCTGATGATTGGTAAACACGCCTAGCGTGTCCTAGAGAGAGAGTGAGCCGTGATTGAAATAAAATATGATAATTTTCTGATGCTGCTGCTGCGTTAGGCGTAGAGCACAAATAACTCAACAGATTCGTCAATACCACTGTGGCCTTGATGGGAAACGAAGGCGACGATTCGGGCAATGGCCCTTCATGGCTCAAAAAGTCAAATTTTCTAGAAACGTCGCAATTCTTTTCTTCCCTTTTAAGGCAGTGTTATTGACAAATGTGTTGAGTTTCTTGATTTAAGTTAAGATTCCGGTGTGTGCACCACACGCGTTCCCCGCGTAACGTATAGAGCGCTATTCAATTCCCATCGGGAGCACCGTACGTCAAGTTGGACGCGTTTAGCAATCATTCGGCACGTGCAGCGTGCAAGGACTATATTGATTGTCGGACGTGGGAGGTTAAGTTGCTGGGTCAGCGCGGACTGGGGTTGGCGGAGCCCTGGCATGTTACGTGTGTATCGCGGTTGGCTACGTACGGTGCGAAAAGAGTTCAGCATACATACAACTCGGCGCGTTCGTCCATAACAATGTGTGGGCTTAACAAGGACAATTATACATTTTAAGCGATGTTTTGGGCAACAGTCCTTATTCATGGAGCTATCATTTAGAAAGGCCGTTGTCTGAAACGTCGGCAGTGTTTTTGAAACGTGAAAGCAGTGTTATTGAAAATTTGTTTTGTTGTACATTAATTGCGCAGAAAGCCTTGGACACACTCCGCGTCTGCGTGCTGCGCGCTGTTCACAACCTCTGTGTACGTGTGTTGAACTTCTTTCGCACCGTACGTAACCAACCGTGCTAATCGGAGGTGCGGGGTGAAGGACAACACACTAAAAACGCAAAATGCAGTTCTAAAGACATTCGATTTCAATGTAGATGGTTTACAAGTGGGCCCCTGCTGCACCGTGCACGCGGCCAAGCAGGATGAGGAGCAGCAGGAGCTGTCATCTCGTGGTCCTGGCTGGAGACGCGGGCGTGTGCGAGCCGTGTGTGCGGTCATCCGTGTACGAGTCGTACACGGGGCTGCTCCGAGCCATGTGCTAGCTGCGTGCTTGTGACGAACACGTGGGGTTGTGGTTCACGCAGTGGCTACCACACCACCCGTCTGCTATTGGCAGTGCGGAAGCGCTGCAGGCCGGTCGGGAAGTGTCTACACGCCCCCCCCCCCACCACCCCCTCGTGTTAAAGATTGTTGGTATGCTCATAGAGGTTGCAGCGGTGTCACGGACTTCCCGTCCACGCTGCTTGTCGGTACCTTATCAACTACAGCAATTTATACCTAGGTAAGATGATAATACGTCGCTTTTCGTGGACACCAAGTCATGGTGATGAACGATAAGACTCGACCTGCCTATTTTTGTAAACGTTCATGACAACGTGAGTGAGAGGATCCGCTGATGGAAGTTACTCAAATATACCCGAGCTACTTCGTGCGAGTCACGTTCTGAGAGTGGGAGTGTGTGGCAGTCTGTCTCTCTGGTCGTGAGTGGGAGTGTGTGACAGTCTGTCTCTCTGGTCACGTGCCCCCTCTATCACCTTTGCCCTACATCCCTCTCTCTGCTTATCACGTGACCTGCTGACACACAGGGCTGCTGCAACCACAGATCTCTTTCTCTGCCAGCAACCAGCGCTATGCTCCATAGTGACCCATTCCATGTCACTACATCACCCCCCCTTAAAAAAAAAATCAGCCGTCCCGGCTGACCTCCATACCTCGCACAGCGGGCCGATCCACCATCAACCAACAACAATCCCGATTACAACAACATCAACAACAACCGTTAGCCCCCCCCCCCCCCCTCACGTGTCAACAACAACAACCGTTAGCCCCCCCTCGCGAGTGAACAATAACAACATACCCCCCGCGAATCGAAATAACAAAGAACAATACTCACCGGGACAATTAACAATCGCGAATGCACAGCAATAAACCCGACTCCCAGGGATACAACAATACCCGCGAGCAAGGGAAGAACTTCAGATCAACCGACAGCCACAGCCCGGCTCACTTCTGTGGCCACCCGCCAGACGGCGTTGGGACTAAATGGAACAACGGGAAGGCGGCGGGCTATTTGAAACGAACAGTTTTGGAACGGGTCCTCATCGCCGGGCTCCCAGGCGGGACAAGAATGGGTTTCCTGAGGACCCCCCGGACAATTTGTAAATGGCCGAACGGGCGCGGCACCTCCCGGGAAGAGATGAAGGGGAAGAAGAAGTGGATGGTGGCTGTTCCGTCATCCCTGATCCGTCTGTGGACAGCATCGCTGGTGGGTCCGCGGGTGTCATGCGCTGGGATCCTGTAGGCAAAAGAACGGAGTTCAGCTGAGGCACACCCTCCGAGACCGTACGCCTGGCCTTGTCGGACACATTAGACACCCGGCCTTCAGGTAGTGGGGATGAAGCGACATCACAAGGTGGAGAATAGGGTTTCAGCCGTGATGGGTACGCATACCAACGCCTGCGACTGACCTGGATTCGCACGCACTGTGGCCTCCTGACCTCAATCACCTCAACCGGGCCCTGCCATCGCTTGTGCAATTTAGGGGACGTGGCCAGGGGCACCTGGCGGAAATGCAGCCACGCCTTGTCCCCAAGGTTCCATGGGTTTCCGGATCCATGGAGTCCCACAAGCTTTTAATTGGTGGCTTGCCATTTGGCCAAATTATCCCGAGATGCCTCCCATGCTTCCGTCAGCCGCTTGATTGTTAGCTGCATGGGCACCGCGACCTTTTTGCCTCGATCCATGTTCAACTGAGCCTCCATGGGGGATCACATTCCCTCCCATACATGAGGAAAAAGGAGGATAACCCCGTTGAGGCGTGAGGGGCCATTCTGGACGTAAGAGTCCTGTGCAGATACTCTACCATCCCGTCACTCTGAGGATGGTAGGACAAAGTCCGGATTTTCTTCGTACCCAACAGATCACACACCTCCTTCAACAACTTAAAATAAAAATTCCGACCTTGATCCGTAAGGAGACGTTCCAGTGCCCCTTTATCTAACACATACCCATTAAGGAACACGTCCATAATAAACGCAGACAACTAACGGCGGGGCTGTCCACTCGCCCTTCTTGAACCACCACGTCTTCTGCCAGCTCCTCCACGTCCATCTCCGCCAACAGTGCTGCCGCCACAGACAGCAGGTCCGTGAGGCGGCAGTGTGGAGTCGCAGTCTTCCTCCCACTAATCCGCCGGGAGCGCCTCCTCGGGATTATTCTCTGGGGTCCCGGGTCCTGGGGCTGTCTGGGGAATCACCTCCCCGCCGTCTTCCTCGTCCGAAGACACCACGGTGAGTGTCTTCCTCAGCGTCAACATCGAAACTCTAATTTTTAATTTCCCTAATTTTTAAAATTTATTGTTAACACTTCTGGCACCAAATGTAGTGAGTCACTTCTGAGACACTAATAGTAGGAGGCAACACACGTTTATTCTACACCTTTGGACACTGTTCACGCATGGGATAACTATAAATGGGTCAGAACAGCCGGCATGCTGTCTGACCCACGACGCCGGAGACGAAGACGAAGACGTAACACCTTGGGTTCCATTCAACCGACAGACAGCCCCTATCCAGCCTCGGGACTTCCCTTTTATGCCCCCTGGTGTGGCCTGTTTCCGTCCTCGGCCACGCCCCCTTCTGGAACCTACCAGAAGGTTCTGGGCCACTTTCCATGTGTCCACTGCCTGGCTCCGCCCTCAGCCACGCCCCCTTCTGGAAGCCACCAGAAGGTTCTGGGATATATCTCACGTGTCCCCTCGGTCATCTTTGCCCCACATCCTTTACCCTGGCCTATCACGTGTTCGACCAGCCGGCCGGGGTGCCACATCCTCATATGCCCCCTTCTGCCAGCAGCCAGCGCCACACCCCCAAGTGACCCACTCTGTAGAAATGTATGCTCTGCTGGCAGAACCGCTGCCACACCCTGCTCTGCCGGCAGGTCGGCCGTTACGCCCACATTCCCTCTCTCTGTCAGTAACCAGCGCTATGCACCGTAGTGACCCATTCTATGTCACTACACATGGAACAGAATACATGACGTTATAATAGCTACATGGAACACAATATGTTATGTTATAATAGCTACATGGAATACAATACGTTATAATAGCTACATGGAACACATTACGTTACATTACAATAGCTGCATGGAACACAATATGTTACGTTATAATAGCTACATACAACACAATATGTCATGTTATAATAGTTTCATGGAACACATTCCATTATGCTAGTTACATGGAATACAATACATTACATTATAACAGATATTTGGAACACAATACGTTACGTTATGATAGTTACAGGGAACACAATATTTATGTTATAATAGTTACATGGAACACAATATGTTATGTAATAATAGTTCCGTGGAAAGGAATCAGGCATACCAACACCGATGCATTGTCCTGGTTGCCAGCCCCCTTAATTGTGCCTGCTGCGATGGATCTGCGCGCTGCAGACTGCTGGCCGCAGCACAACCCCAGGTCATGGTGCCGATTTCTGCCAGGGACATGGACCGGGTCACTGGTATCGCTTGATAGGGACTTGGGGCTCACCCTGCGGGAATGGAGGGATCGGCAGCAGACAGATGCGGCTTTGGCACCGCTTTGCCGACTAGTGGACGCGGCACACGCTGGCGATCTCCCCACGTCGAGGAAGTTTTTCCTTATGTGGGAAGGCTTGTTGATGCGCTGAGACACGACTATGAACCATTAAGTCCTGGTGGTGCCCTCTTACCTGCAGAGTCAGCTATGCTCCATCTAGGCAGCCATAAGACCGAGGCAGCACTGCGCCTTTGCTATTATATCCTCCATGGGGTGTCGACATGCGTGGACTGTGGGCGCAGGAAGCCCCCGCCAGTCATGCGAAGCGCACCCCTGCAGTCCATTAAAGTTTCCCGGGGAAACGAGCTTGTGGCCATATTCTTGGTTCTTTCAGTAAAGTCACGTAGAAGGGAAACAATAAAATAATAAAAATATAAAACAATGCAATTCTGAGAATATGAGACAATTTTATTGTTTTCCTTCTATGTGACTTTACCGAAAGAACCAAGAATATGAATCCCTGCAGTCACGAAAGCTTTAAATCAAGAGCTTGTGGCCCTCGATATAGTGGGCACCTTCCCCGCCACTCCTCGAAGAAATGGATACCTACTGGCCCTTTGCCTGCCCGACCAGACTGTGGCGTCCATAGCGGACGCCTTTAAAAATGGGTATGTAACTGACAAGGGGGCTCCTGAGTGGCTGCTGATGGACCAGGGCAGAAACTTTTCCTCCAAGCTTTTGCAGGAAGTGTGTTACATGCTGGGAGTCAAGAAGATGTGGACGTCTACTTACCACCCACAAACAGACGGGATGGTTGAACGCTTTAACTGCACAATCTAGAGGATGCTGTTTCACTTGGTGAATGACCAGCAGACGGACTGGGATTTGCACATCCCCGTGGTTTTGACAGCCAAAGGCTCGGCGCCACATGCATCAACGGGATACTCACCGTTCTTCTTGATGTATGGGCGTGAGCCGAGCCCTCCGATTGAGTCACAGTTGCGCCCTGTCCCGCTACAGTTGGGAGATTGGCCAGCTGCATTTTTCCACTCACTAAAGTATTTGCGTGAGGCTCGCGAGGTGGCCTCGGCAGCATCCACGTCTGCGCAGGCTACGATCGAGCGCTTGTGGGCTAAGCTGCCGGTCGCGGATCCCTTTGCGGTGGGTGACCTGGCTTGGCTGCACTGCCCACAGGTACCGTTACATACATCAGCAAAGCTGCACCGGCCCTGGCAGAGCCCGGTCACAGTGGTGCAGGTATTGCAACCTCAATGTGTTCGAATTCAGTTGGGGAAATGTAGGTGGTACGTTCACCCTTCTAGGCTAAAACATCACATCGCGGCCCAGCCGCCCTTACGAGCATTTTCACCTTCACCGCCTTCATCGTCACTTCGGCCAGCTGGAAGGAGGTTGTGACACTCACGGCCGGTTACATGTCCAACTGGCAATGCAGCTACTGTCCATCCTGCAGGACTACAGGTGAATGGGATGCCAGCATCTGATCCATCGGCGTCCGCGGCTGAAGACGCAACCGCAGCATCGGCCGAGGACTTGGCCTACAGGACAGGGACCCTTAACCCGTTCACGCTCATGCCGCATCGTCGCAGCTATGGAAATGGACATCCCTGGGACCCTGTTGTGTTCGGTCGAGGGGTCGGATCATGGAGGATGTTGGCGACAGAGGCGGCATACGTGTTGACAAGCGGACGGGGATGTAATTGTGTTGTTGTGTTACTTTTGCATTTGTTACACATTTGTATTGCTTGCTGGTTTTTTTGCTCATAAAATTACAAGCGCCTAGCCATGGTTGGGTTTTTACTGGCCAAGGCATACAGTTGTTCGAGCCGAGGATGGCTCTGTCTCAAAGTGGGGGGGTGGGGGGGGGTGGGGGGGTGATGTATAGGATGTCCGAGCCATCCTCACACACTCACACCACACAGAAATACAATCTCCGCACTCAACATATCACACACCAATCACACGCACGGGAATACACTAGTTGAGGGTCAAGGGTTAAAGGGTACAAACGTCACACGCACACAGCGCGCTAGGCAGAGATGTGGATTAGAAAGGAGGTGGAAATAGAAGGGAATAGGAAGTGGGGCGGAGAGACAGGGGGATCTGCGGTGTACAGCCGGACTGAGGTCAGCAGGCCATAATATACACGAGAGGGGACATCTAGGGGAAAGGTCACAGAGGGGGGCCAATCGGGAAGCATCGGGAACCTGCTAGTAGGTTCCAGAGAGGGTGCGTGGCTGGGGCAGAGCGAGGCCAACGCTGAGAGTATAAGAGGGGCCCCTGTGGGGGACCTTGTGGCTGTTGGGATCCCCGCCATGCTGTTCAAGATTGTTGTTACCGTCTTATCGCCATCGTCGCTTTCGTCTCGTCGCCATCGTGGCTGCCATCTTCACTCGATATTACGCTACTGGATAGTTGTTACTCTTTGGTTCTATTGGGTAAAGTCACGTAGGTAAAAAATAAAATAACTAAATCACGACGTTTCGGCCACAACACAAGCGGCCTTCATCAGGTGAAGGGACGAGACTGTCTGGAGGACAGCGCTGGAGTGAAAAAAGCCACGCTCAGATCACGACCGTTAAGCTGTGTGAGAATAAACAAAGCGCCTTGACAAACGAATTAGCATATAATTTAGCATTGAAATGGCTCATTGAAATAGCTAAGTTAAAGTATACACATCCGCAGAGGCACCCCTTGACAAAGGAATTAGCATAGAATTTAGCATTAAAATAGCTGAGTGATTAGCTTGTAACTGGTCACAGAAATAGCTATGTTAAAGTCAGAGCATATACATTCACCGAGGCACCTAGTACAAATCAAACAGGAGAATTTAGCGAAACACAACCACGCTCAGACCGCGGACCTTTAAACTGTGTGCGAACAAACAAGGTGTCCTGACAAAAAATAAGCATAAATAATAGCATTTGATTGGCCGATTTTAGAAACGAGGTGGTGTACGTGCCGGTGGACTTGCCATTTGGCGTGGGGGGGGGGGGGGAATTTACCTACTGATGGTGTGAAAAGGGAATTTACAAGAGCTGCGAAAGTTTGGGGTACCACTACTTGAAAAATATACTGTACCATGGAAATTATTTTAATGTTTAGTTCGATTTAAAACATCTTTCCAATGGTTGCTTAATTTGAAACCATCTTCTCGGTTGAAATTGTGTCTGTGTTTGTAGATCTGAATTGCCTCGTGAACAAATCTCTGATAAAAACCCGTGGGTTTGCAAAGAACCTTGGTATCGGAGAAAATTATATCGTGATCACCCACAGCGTTGTAACAGTGATCAGCCACGGCGGAAGAATTCGTTTTGCCGTGTTTCAAATCTGATTTGTGCTCGCGAATTCGGTCAGAGACATGTCGCTTTGTCTCCCCGATATAGCAATCACCGCAGGTACAACTCAATTTGTAAACCCCGGGGTACTGTAAGTCAGGAATGACATCCTTCACGGATGGGATCAGATCACGAATTTTTTTGTACTGTATTGAACCGGACGTGGATCTTCTGTTTGTCTAGAATTTTGGAAATCTTTTTAGTAACGCCTGCTATATAGGGTAGTGTGATGGTTTTGACCGGAGTATCAAGTGGTTGTTTCTGTATGGAGGGAGAAACAGCTTGGCGAATGGTACGGTCAGAGTAACCATTCCTTTTGAGGGCCAGGTGTACATGTTTTAATTCACTGGTCAGGTGGTGTTGGTCCGAAATGCAATGAGCCCTATGGTATAAAGTTTTGATGAGAGAATTCTTTTGGGCTGGGTGGTGGTGGGAATCAGGTTTCAAGTAGGAATCTGTGTGGGTGGGTTTCCTGTAGACAGAATGCCCCAATGAGCCATCAGGTCTCCTCTCAAACAGAACATCTAAGAATGGTAGCTTGCCATCTTTTTCCACTTCCATGGTGAATTTGATGGCGGGATGTCTGGAATTGATGTGGTGTAGGAAAAGGTTCAGAGCTGGGAGGCCATGTGGCCAAATGACGAAAGTGTCATCCACATATCTCTTCCACAGGGAAGGTCTGAGGGTGGAAGTCTGGATGGCGTCTGATTCAAATTTTTCCATGAAAATATTGGCTATCAATGGTGATAAGGGGGATCCCATGGGGGTACCCTCATTTTGTTTGTAGAAGGAGCCATTCCAAGTAAAGTAGGTATTGTTGAGGCAGTGCCTAACCAGTGCAGGTGTGTCGGGGTCTAGTCCATGTTGGACCAAATTTTCAATTATTTCAATGGTATCAGGTACTGGGACCTTGATGAGCAAAGAGACGACATCGAAGCTGACAAGGATATCGTCTGGGGACAGGACAACATCTTTGACCATAGAGACCAATTGGGCTCAGTTAAGTACTGCTGAGGCGGTCTTGCCAGTGAAAGGCAGCAAGGTATCTGACAGAAAACGGGCTAGTCTATAGGTAGGGGAGTTGATCGTGGATACGATGGGTCGTAGTGGGGTGCTTTCTTTATGAATCTTGGGAAGACCATAGAATCTAGGGGGTCTTGCAGCAGAAGGTTTTAGGGAGGGACGTTTAGTTGGGTCGATTAGGGAGGTCGAACTTGTGATGATCTTGTTGGTTTTCATCGCTAGGCTATTAGTAGGGTCATTTTTTTTTTAGTAACTTCCATCGTTGAGCAGATTCTGGATTGTGTTGTTGTATGAATCTTTATCCATAATAACAGTAGCGTTGCCTTTATTGGCTGAGAGGATGACTATATCACTTCTGTTTTTTTTATTCGCGAGTTCAGAGCGTTCATTTTTGCTGATGTTACTAATGGGTTTCTTAGCATTCTTAAGAATAGTGGCTATTTCAGCTCTCGCAACGTCTGCTTCGATGTGTCCTACGCCTTTGAGGGCTACATCAACCTGAGAGATGATATCATCTACTGGTATGTGTTTTGGAGTGACAGCAAAATTTAGTCCCTTAGCCAGTACTGTTTTCAGATTGTCCGAAATCGGGGTGCTACTCTGATTAATGACGATTTTGTTAGCATCTAGTTTTGATATATGTGAAACTGGGTTCTTCTTTGATAGGTGGTTGAATTTAGAAATCAGGTTAGCTTTACATTTGACTGACAGTGACTCAGCAGAAGAAGCAGTCATGTTGTCTACGTGATTCCAATCAAAAGGTGACATTTTTTGTTTTAACATTAAATGAGCTTGTAGGAGAGTCCTGTCTAAAGTATCGAGTTCAAATCGGAGTAGCCTTATCCTCTCTGAGATTAAAGATAGGCAGGCCTTAAGCAGAATCTGTTTAGAATTCGGAGAAGATACAGCAGCAGAAGTGAGTGTGAAAGCGATGGGTATTACCTTGTGATCGCGGCATCTTTTGAGGAAGGTCAGCTTCTCGATGAGCTGTGACTTCTTGTCCCGTTGTCTGTTAAAAGCTCTAACAGATAGGTGAAAGCCCTCCCCATAGAGGTTACCAATTCTAGATTTAAAGCTTTCGTGACTGCCTGGATCCATACTCTTTGGTTCTATTGGGTAAAGTCACGTAGGTAAAAAATAAAATAACAAAAATCACGACGTTTTGGCCACAACACAAGCGGCCTTCATCAGGTGAAGGGACGAGACTGTCTGCAGGACAGCGCTGCAGTGAAAAAAGCCACGCTCAGATCACGACCTTTAAGCTGTGTGAGAATAAACAAAGCGCCTTGACAAAGGAATTAGCATATAATTTAGCATTGAAATGGCTCATTGAAATAGCTAAGTTAAAGTATACACATCCGCAGAGGCACCCCTTGACAAAGGAATTAGAATAGAATTTAGCATTGAAATTGCTGAGTGATTAGCTTGTAACTGGTCACAGAAATAGCTATGTTAAAATCAGAGCATATACATTCACCGAGGCACCTAGTACAAATCAAACAGGAGAATTTAGCGAAACACAACCACGCTCAGACCGCGGACCTTTAAACTGTGTGCGAGCAAACAAGGTGTCCTGACAAAGAAATTAGCATAAAAATTAGCATTTGATTGGCCGATTTTAGAAAAGAGGTGGTGTACATGCCGGTGGACTTGCCGTTTGCCGCGGGGGGGGGGGGGGAGTTTACCTATTTATGGTGTGAAAAGGCAATTTATAAGAGCTGCGAAAGTTTGGGGTACCACTACTTGAAAAATATACTGTACCATTGAAATTATTTTAATGTTTAGTTCGATTTAAAACATCTTTCCAATGGTTGCTTAATTTGAAACCATCTTCTCGGTTGAAATTGTGTCTGTGTTTGTAGATCTGAATTGCCTCGTGAACAAATCTCTGATAAAAACCCGTGGGTTTGCAAAGAACCTTGGTATCGGAGAAAATTATATCGTGATCACCCACAGCGTTGTAACAGTGATCAGCCACGGCGGAAGAATTCGTTTTGCCGTGTTTCAAATCTGATTTGTGCTCGCGAATTCGGTCAGAGACATGTCGCTTTGTCTCCCCGATATAGCAATCACCGCAGGTACAACTCAATTTGTAAACCCCGGGGTACTGTAAGTCAGGAATGACATCCTTCACGGATGGGATCAGATCACGAATTTTGTGTACTGTATTGAACCGGACGTGGATCTTCTGTTTGTTTAGAATTTTGGAAATCTTTTTTAGTAACGCCTGCTATATATGGTAGTGTGATGGTTTTGACCGGAGTATCAAGTGGTTGTTTCTGTATGGAGGGAGAAGCAGCTTGGCGGATGGTACGGTCAGAGTATCCATTCCTTTTGAGGGCCAGGTGTACATGTTTTAATTCACTGGTCAGGTGGTGTTGGTCTGAAATGCAATGAGCCCTATGGTATAAAGTTTTGATGAGAGAATTCTTTTGGGCTGGGTGGTGGTGGGAATCAGGTTTCAAGTAGGAATCTGTGTGGGTGGGTTTCCTGTAGACAGAATGCCCCATAGAGCCATCAGGTCTCCTCTCAAACAGAACATCTAAGAATGGTAGCTTGCCATCTTTTTCCACTTCCATGGTGAATTTGATGGCGGGATGTCTGGAATTGATGTGGTGTAGGAAAAGGTTCAGAGCTGGGAGGCCATGTGGCCAAATGACGAAAGTGTCATCCACATATCTCTTCCACAGGGAAAGTCTGAGGGTGGAAGTCTGGATGGCGTCTGATTCAAATTTCTCCATGAAAATATTGGCTATCACTGGTGATAAGGGGGATCCCATGGGGGTACCCTCATTTTGTTTGTAGAAGGAGCCATTCCAAGTAAAGTAGGTATTGTTGAGGCAGTGCCTAACCAGTGCAGGTGTGTCGGGGTCTAGTCCATGTTGGACCAAATTTTCAATTATTTCAATGGTATCAGGTACTGGGACCTTGATGAGCAAAGAGACGACATCGAAGCTGACAAGGATATCGTCTGGGGACAGGACAACATCTTTGACCATAGAGACCAATTGGGCTCAGTTAAGTACTGCTGAGGCGGTCTTGCCAGTGAAAGGCAGCAAGGTATCTGACAGAAAACGGGCTAGTCTATAGGTAGGGGAGTTGATCGTGGATACGATGGGTCGTAGTGGGGTGCTTTCTTTATGAATCTTGGGAAGACCATAGAATCTAGGGGGTCTTGCAGCAGAAGGTTTTAGGGAGGGACGTTTAGTTGGGTCGATTAGGGAGGTCGAACTTGTGATGATCTTGTTGGTTTTCATCGCTAGGCTATTAGTAGGGTCATTTTTTTTTTTAGTAACTTCCATCGTTGAGCAGATTCTGGATTGTGTTGTTGTATGAATCTTTATCCATAATAACAGTAGCGTTGCCTTTATTGGCTGAGAGGATGACTATATCACTTCTGTTTTTTTTTTATTCGCGAGTTCAGAGCGTTCATTTTTGCTGATGTTACTAATGGGTTTCTTAGCATTCTTAAGAATAGTGGCTATTTCAGCTCTCGCAACGTCTGCTTCGATGTGTCCTACGCCTTTGAGGGCTACATCAACCTGAGAGATGATATCATCTACTGGTATGTGTTTTGGAGTGACAGCAAAATTTAGTCCCTTAGCCAGTACTGTTTTCAGATTGTCCGAAATCGGGGTGCTACTCTGATTAATGACGATTTTGTTAGCATCTAGTTTTGTTATATGTGAAACTGGGTTCTTCTTTGATAGGTGGTTGAATTTAGAAATCAGGTTAGCTTTACATTTGACTGACAGTGACTCAGCAGAAGAAGCAGTCATGTTGTCTACGTGATTCCAATCAAAAGGTGACATTTTTTGTTTTAACATTAAATGAGCTTGTAGGAGAGTCCTGTCTAAAGTATCGAGTTCAAATCGGAGTAGCCTTATCCTCTCTGAGATTAAAGATAGGCAGGCCTTAAGCAGAATCTGTTTAGAATTCGGAGAAGATACAGCAGCAGAAGTGAGTGTGAAAGCGATGGGTATTACCTTGTGATCGCGGCATCTTTTGAGGAAGGTCAGCTTCTCGATGAGCTGTGACTTCTTGTCCCGTTGTCTGTTAAAAGCTCTAACAGATAGGTGAAAGCCCTCCCCATAGAGGTTACCAATTCTAGATTTAAAGCTTTCGTGACTGCCTGGATCCATACTCTTTGGTTCTATTGGGTAAAGTCACGTAGGTAAAAAATAAAATAACAAAAATCACGACGTTTTGGCCACAACACAAGCGGCCTTCATCAGGTGAAGGGACGAGACTGTCTGCAGGACAGCGCTGCAGTGAAAAAAGCCACGCTCAGATCACGACCTTTAAGCTGTGTGAGAATAAACAAAGCGCCTTGACAAAGGAATTAGCATATAATTTAGCATTGAAATGGCTCATTGAAATAGCTAAGTTAAAGTATACACATCCGCAGAGGCACCCCTTGACAAAGGAATTAGAATAGAATTTAGCATTGAAATAGCTGAGTGATTAGCTTGTAACTGGTCACAGAAATAGCTATGTTAAAATCAGAGCATATACATTCACCGAGGCACCTAGTACAAATCAAACAGGAGAATTTAGCGAAACACAACCACGCTCAGACCGCGGACCTTTAAACTGTGTGCGAGCAAACAAGGTGTCCTGACAAAGAAATTAGCATAAAAATTAGCATTTGATTGGCCGATTTTAGAAAAGAGGTGGTGTACATGCCGGTGGACTTGCCGTTTGCCGCGGGGGGGGGGGGGGAGTTTACCTATTTATGGTGTGAAAAGGCAATTTATAAGAGCTGCGAAAGTTTGGGGTACCACTACTTGAAAAATATACTGTACCATTGAAATTATTTTAATGTTTAGTTCGATTTAAAACATCTTTCCAATGGTTGCTTAATTTGAAACCATCTTCTCGGTTGAAATTGTGTCTGTGTTTGTAGATCTGAATTGCCTCGTGAACAAATCTCTGATAAAAACCCGTGGGTTTGCAAAGAACCTTGGTATCGGAGAAAATTATATCGTGATCACCCACAGCGTTGTAACAGTGATCAGCCACGGCGGAAGAATTCGTTTTGCCGTGTTTCAAATCTGATTTGTGCTCGCGAATTCGGTCAGAGACATGTCGCTTTGTCTCCCCGATATAGCAATCACCGCAGGTACAACTCAATTTGTAAACCCCGGGGTACTGTAAGTCAGGAATGACATCCTTCACGGATGGGATCAGATCACGAATTTTGTGTACTGTATTGAACCGGACGTGGATCTTCTGTTTGTTTAGAATTTTGGAAATCTTTTTAGTAACGCCTGCTATATATGGTAGTGTGATGGTTTTGACCGGAGTATCAAGTGGTTGTTTCTGTATGGAGGGAGAAGCAGCTTGGCGGATGGTACGGTCAGAGTATCCATTCCTTTTGAGGGCCAGGTGTACATGTTTTAATTCACTGGTCAGGTGGTGTTGGTCTGAAATGCAATGAGCCCTATGGTATAAAGTTTTGATGAGAGAATTCTTTTGGGCTGGGTGGTGGTGGGAATCAGGTTTCAAGTAGGAATCTGTGTGGGTGGGTTTCCTGTAGACAGAATGCCCCATAGAGCCATCAGGTCTCCTCTCAAACAGAACATCTAAGAATGGTAGCTTGCCATCTTTTTCCACTTCCATGGTGAATTTGATGGCGGGATGTCTGGAATTGATGTGGTGTAGGAAAAGGTTCAGAGCTGGGAGGCCATGTGGCCAAATGACGAAAGTGTCATCCACATATCTCTTCCACAGGGAAAGTCTGAGGGTGGAAGTCTGGATGGCGTCTGATTCAAATTTCTCCATGAAAATATTGGCTATCACTGGTGATAAGGGGGATCCCATGGGGGTACCCTCATTTTGTTTGTAGAAGGAGCCATTCCAAGTAAAGTAGGTATTGTTGAGGCAGTACCTAACCAGTGAAGGTGTGTAGGGGTCTAGTCCATGTTGGACCAAATTTTCAATTATTTCAATGGTATCAGGTACTGGGACCTTGGTGAACAAAGAGACCTCATCGAAGCTGACAAGGATATCGTCAGGGGACAGTACAACGTCTTTGACCATAGAGACCAATTGGGCTGAGTTAAGTACTGCTGAGGCGGTCTTGCCAGTGAAAGGCAGCAAGGTATCTGACAGAAAACGGGCTAGTCTATAGGTAGGGGAGTTGATCGTGGATACGATGGGTCGTAGTGGGGTGCTTTCTTTATGAATCTTGGGAAGACCATAGAATCTAGGGGGTCTTGCAGCAGAAGGTTTTAGGGGGGGACGTTTAGTTGGGTCGATTAGGGAGGTCTAACTTGTGATGATCTTGTTGGTTTTGATCGCTAGGCTATTAGTAGGGTCATTTTTTATTTTTGAGTAACTTCCATCGTTGAGCAGATTCTGGATTTTGTTGTTGCATGAATCTTTATCCATAATAACAGTAGCATTGCCTTTATCGGCTAAGAGGATGACTATATCACTTCTGTTTTTTTAAATTCGCGAGTTCAGAGCGTTCATTTTTGCTGATGTTACTAATGGATAGTTGTTGGCTGTCTCTATTCAGTGCCATCAGTGTTAGACGGTTAGTGTTTTGTATTGGCTAGCACCAGTAATAGTGTGTACCCACATAGGGTGTGTATTATCATGATGGTGCTCGTTTTAATAAAAAAAAGTGCCTCCAAGTCTTACTGTCTCGAAGTTAGTCACTACATATATATGTCAAACAGTGGCGAGTTTTTGGAGTGGCGGTGCCGGCATTCCGTGATGAAAACCTCCACATTGATCTGATTTCATTGCTCCATCTCCACCAAAAATTCATCCAACCCTTCTCGCCATGATGGATCTTGTCCAAGCCCGTCTAAGTGTGATACTGGCGTTAATAACTTCTTTGATCCACGTGTTTCTCTTCCTGCATCTCAGAGTTTGGAACACTCAAAACCGCTCTTCATCTCTCGCTACTTATTTCGTGCTGATTCCGTGTATCACGGTGGGTTATATTCACTTTGTGGAAAATCTCCTCCGTAGGCATATAATTTATTTTGCATTTTATAATAGAGGTTTTCATATTATCGGGTTAGATCGTGTAACCATGAATGCACATTCCATTGGCGTCATTATTCCATCACTTTTAATCCCCCCAATCCACTTTCAATAGTTGCCAAATATTTGTCATAATAAGTAAATGTATTTATACTGGAGGAATCCGATGAGCTTTGAAGCTCTTTCCCACAGATGTCCAGTGGGGCCGGTCAGAGCGTTTCCGTGGAGGCTGCAAAGATATATACTGTACTCTCAAGTCTCCGAGGTTGTGTTCCTCTCGTAATGACCTTTTGTTGTTGAGTGAAGTTGTGGTAACGCCGATATCAACTCTTAAAACGGCTGCGCCACGCACCATATTCGCTCGCTCTCATGAAGATGGAACGGATAGAGTGCACCACTTTTGCTTTACCACCTTCTCCCGGCGAGCTAGGGGGTATGGCACCTCTTCGACACCCACCCACGGTTCAGGGGCATTTCGCAACGTTTCTTTGGATCTTTCGAGAAAGTAACGTAGGTAGAAAGATAAAATAATATATCACGACATTTCGATCGCAACACAAGTGGTCGTCCTCAGGCGGAAAAAATGATCCAGCAGTGGAACTGCTGAACCAGCGAAAGAGCTGTTACAACAGCCACCCACACAGATTCCGATCTAAAGCCTGACTCCCACCATCCGGTCCAGAAAAAACTCCATCATCAAAACACTACACCACAGAGCCAGCTGCATCTCCGACCAGCGCCACCTAGCCAGTGAAATGTAGCACGTACACCAAGCCCTCAAGATGAATGGATACTCAGACCGCACAATCCGCAAAGCTGTAGCCCCAACAATGGGGAGACAACCATCTGAGGACCCAATCAAAACCATCACCTTGCCATACATAGCAGGTGTTACAATAATATTTTCAAAATCTTAAACAAACACGAGATCCAGGTCCGATTCAATACAGTACACAAAATCCGTGATTTGATCCCATCTTTGAAGGATGTCATTCCTGACATGCAATACCCCGGTGTCAACAAACTAAGTTGTGTCTGCGGTAGCAGTTACATTGGGGAAACGAAACGACATATCTCGGACCTTGTTCGAGAACGCAAGCCAGATTTGAAACACGGTAGAACCAATACCTCTGCAGTGGCTGATCATTGTGATAACGCAGTGGGCTCACACGATATTGTTTTTTCTGAGACCAAGGTACTCTGCAAACCTTCGGGTTACCATGAAATATTTGTCTATGAAGCCATCCTGATATATAAACACAGAGACAATTTCAACCGAGAAGATGGCTATAAGCTGAGCAATCATTGGAAGGACGTTATTAACCAAGCAAAGTCGTGACTTGTTGTGGTGCTTCAATTCCTCCCTGCCGTTTGGCTGTTATCTCCGACTCTCTGATGTGCATTGCCCTGTTAGGTGCCTCTTCATTAACAGGCTGGGGTCTCACTAACATGGCCACCTCTGCTCCCTGAGCCTAGATGTATCGATGGTTCTTGCTGTGTGATGGGCTTTGCATCTAACTGGCGAGACCCCCGTTGCAGTGGTTCTCTTGCATGGACGCACTTGCCTCACAGCGCAGTTGGAAGCGCCGCAGCTTGTGTTACACATAGGCATGACATTAACTTACTAATCCCCCTAATCTCCCTGTCTAATCTCTTCCATCTACATAGTGCTAATCGCCCATTAACACTGCTGTTGTGTGCATGTGTGGATGATACACTTATTGCACGACGGAAGCTCATTTCATGATAATCTCTCCCTAATCTCTCTCTCCCTCATCTCCCCCATTAACACAACTGACGTGCTTGCGTCTGGGGATGGAATTCCTTTCCAGCTCAGACCCCGCTTGCTTGCCCATCACCACATATATAACCTTGTTGTAACAGGTTTCTCGAAGGTTCAACAGTTCCACTGCTGGATTTTTTATTCGGCCTGAGGACGACCACTTGTGTTGCGATCGAAACATCGTGATATATTATTTTTAGTTTGATTAATTTTTATACCTACTTGACTTTACCGAAAGAACCAAAGAGTGTGGATTCCTGCAGTCACGAAAGCTTCAAATCAAGATTGCACGTTAACTAACGTTTTTGCATTTTACAAGGTAAGGCCCACCGAGCTATCTCCCTGTTTTTCAGAAGCGACCAGGATATCACAAGTGATAGCTCAACGAAGTGGCTTATGATCATTATGGTGGCCATTACTAGCAGCCAAATACTCATTGTTTTTTTCGGTAAAGTCACGTATGTAGAAATACAATAAAATTATATTTAAAAAAACAATCACGACGTTTCGATCACAACGCAAGCGATCTTCATCAGGTGTCAAGAACAAATCACGGAGGTAAATACAACAAAAAGATGAGAGACGAAAATTCAACAAACCTGAAAAAAGATTATGTGAAGCACATCCAGTCAGGCCAACAACACAGTTAGACACTTCCTGGCGGACCATATACAAGTCCACCAAAAGGTAAGGAGGGAGGAAAGAGGGATAGGGAGGCAAAGAGAGGGGGGGGGGGGGGACGGCCGGAGGGATGAACAGAAGTTTAAATGGGAAACACGGTTGGAGGGGGGGGGGAGGGGCCAGAGCGAGAGCGGCAGCTCAAACACGCACATTTTACACATACAAAACGGTAGCTCAAAAAATGACCACCTCTTGTAAATACAAAACGGCAGCTCAAAAAGGGCACATCTTACACATAATTACAACGGTAACTTCCCCATAGAAGTGTGATAATAAAGTATTAACGCTTTCGTGACTGAATAAAATTACTCATTGTTTTTTCGGTAAAGTCACGTATGTAGAAATACAATAAAATTATGTTAAAACAAAAAAACAATCACGACGTTCCGATCAAAACGCAAGCGATCTTCATCAGGT
Source organism: Petromyzon marinus (assembly GCF_048934315.1). Classification (NCBI taxonomy): domain Eukaryota; kingdom Metazoa; phylum Chordata; class Hyperoartia; order Petromyzontiformes; family Petromyzontidae; genus Petromyzon; species Petromyzon marinus. The sequence continues at coordinate 1,518,468 of NC_133722.1, forward strand.
GTCAAGAACAAATCACGGAGGTAAATACAACAAAAAGATGAGAGACGAGAATTTAACAAACCTGAAAAAACATTATGTGAAGCACATCCAGTCAGGCCAACAACACAGTTAGACACTTCCTGGCGGACCACGAATTTCAGAAGAGTGTTAAATTTCGTGTTCAACCTTTGGTTTGCACATACCAGCATAGATAGAATGAGAAATACGAGGTACACGGTCAGTAGAAATACATATACAAGTCCACCAAGAGGTAAGGAGGGAGGAAAGGCGGACAGGGAGGCAGAGAGAGAGGGGGGGGGGGATGGAGGGATGAACAGAAGCTTAAATAGGAAATACGGTTGGAGGGGGGGAGGGGCCAGAGCGAGAGCGGCAGTTCAAACACGCACATCTTACACCTACAAAAGGGCAGCTCAAAAAAGGACCACCTCTTGTAAATACAAAACGGCAGCTCAAAAAATGACCACCTCTTGTAAATACAACACGGCAGCTCAAAAAAGGGCACATCTTACACATAATTACAACGGTAACTTCCCCATAGAAGTGTGATAATAAAGTATTTCTAAATACGTGACTTTACCGAAAAAAAACAATGAGTAATTTAATGCAGTAACGTTTTGTATTTACAAGAGGTGGTCCTTTTTTGAGCTGCCATTTTGTACGTGTAAGATGTGCGTGTTTGAGCTGCCGCTCTCGCTCTGGCCCCTCCCCCCCTCCAACCGTTTTTCCTATTTAAACTTCTGTTCATCCCTCCATCCCCCCCGACCCCTCTCTCTGCCTCCCTGTCCGTCTTTCCTCCCTCCTTACCTCTTGGTGGACTTGTATAAGTATTTCTACTGACCGTGTACTTCGTATTTTTCATTCTATCTATGCTGGTATGTGCAATACAAAGGTTGAACACGAAATTGAACACTTCTGAAATTCGTGGTTCGCCAGGAAGTGTCTAACTGTGTTGTTGGCCTGACTGGATGTGCTTCACATAATGTTTTTTCAGGTTTGTTGAATTCTCGTCTCTCATCTTTTTGTTGTATTTACCTCCGTGATTTGTTCTTGACGCCTGATGAAGATCACTTGCGTTTTGATCGAAACGTCGTGATTGTTTTTTGTTTTAACATAATTTTATTGTATTTCTACATACGTGACTTTACCGAAAAAAACAATGAGTAATTTTATGCAGTCACGAAAGCTTTAATACTTTATTATCACACTTCTACGGAGGAGTTACCGTTGTAATTATGTGTAAGATGTGCCCTTTTTTGAGCTGCCGTTTTGTATTTACAAGAGGTGGTAATTTTTTGAGCTGCCGTTTTGTATTTACAAGAGGTGGTCCTTTTTTGAGCTGCCGTTTTGTATGTGTAAGATGTGCGTGTTTGAGCTACCGCTCTCGCTCTGGCCCCTCCACCCCTCCAACCATATTTCCTATTTAAGCTTCTGTTCATCCCACCATCTCCCCCCCCCCCCACTCTATCTCTGCCTCGCTGTCCGTCTTTCCTCCCTCCTTACCTCTTGGTGGACTTGTATATGTATTTCTACTGACCGTGTACCTCGTATTTTTCGTTCTATCTATGCTGGTATGTGCAATCCAAAGAATGAACACGAAATTTAACACTTCTAAATTCGTGGTTCGTCAGGAAGTGTCTAACTGTGTTGTTGACCTGACTGGATGTGCTTCACATGTTTTTTTCAGGTTTGTTGAATTCTCGTCTCTCATCTTTTTGTTGTATTTACCTCCGTGATTTGTTCCTGGCACCTGATGAAGATCGCTTGCGTTTTGATCGAAACGTCGTGATTGTTTTTCATTTTAATAAAATTTTATTGTATTTCTACATACGTGACTTTACCGAAAAAAAAAAATAATTTGATGCAGTCACGAAAGCTTTAATACTTTATTAGCACACTTCTACGGGGAAGTTACCGTTGTAATTACGTGTAAGATGTGCCCTTTTTTGAGGTGCCGTTTTGTATTTACAAGAGGTGGTAATTTTTTGAGCTGCCGTTTTGTATTTACAAGAGGTGGTCCTTTTTTGAGCTGCCGTTTTGTGTGTGTAAGATGTGCATGTTTGAGCTGCCACTCTCGCTCTGGCCCCTCCCCCCCTCCAACCATATTTCCTATTTAAGCTTATGTTCATCCCTTCCCCCCCCCCCCTCTCTCTCTGCCTCCCTGTCCATCTTTCCTCCCTCCTTACCTCTTGGTGGACTTGTATATGTATTTCTACTGACCGTGTACCTCGTATTTTTCATTCTATCTATGCTGGTATGTGCAATCCAAAGGTTGAACACGAAATTTAACACTCTTCTGAAATTCGTGGTCTGCCAGCAAATGTCTAACTGTGTTGTTGGCCTTACTGGATGTGCTTCACGTAATGTTTTCTCAGGTTTGTTGAATTCTCGTCTCTCATCTTTTTGTTGTATTTACCTCCGTGATTTGTTCTTGACACCTGATGAAGATCGCTTGCGTTGTGATCGAAACGTCGTGATTGTTTTTTGTTTAAATATAATTTTATTGCATTTCTACATACGTGACTTTACCGAAAAAACCAATGAGTAATTTTATGCAGTCACGAAAGCTTTAATACTTTATTATCACACTTCTACGGGGAAGTTACCACTGTAATTATGTGTAAGATGTGCCCTTTTTTGAGCTGCCGTTTTGTATTTACAAGAGGTGGTCATTTTTTGAGCTGCCGTTTTGTATTTACAAGAGGTGGTCCTTTTTTGAGCTGCTGTTTTGTATGCGTAAGATGTGCGTGTTTGAGCTGCCACTCTCGCTCTGGCCCCTCCCCCCCTCCAACCGTATTTCATATTTAAGCTTCTGTTCATCCCTCCGCCCCCCCCACTCTCTCTCTCTGCCTCCCTGTCCATCTTTCCTCCCTCCTTACCTCTTGGTGGACTTGTAGATGTATTTCTACTGACCGTGTACCTCGTATTTCTCATTCTATCTATGTTGGTATGTGCAATCCAAAGGTTGAACACGAATTTAACACTCTTCTGAAATTCGTGGTCCGTCAGGAAGTGTCTAACTGTGTTGTTGGCCTGACTGGATGTGCTTCACGTAATGTTTTCTCAGGTTTGTTGAATTCTCGTCTCTCATCTGTTTGTTGTATTTACCTCCGTGATTTGTTCTTGACACCTGATGAAGATCGCTTGTGTTGTGATCGAAACGTCATGATTGTTTTTTGTTTTAACATAATTTTATTGTATTTCTATATACGTGCCTTTACTGAAAAAACCAATGAGTAATTTTATGCAGTCACGAAAGCTTTAATACTTTATTATCACACTTCTACGGGGAAGTTACAGTTGTAATTTTCCGTAATATGTGCCCTTTTTTGAGCTGCCGTTTTGTATTTACAAGAGGTGGTCATTTTTTGAGCTGCCGTTTTGTATGTGTAAGATGTGCATGTTTAAGCTGCCACTCTCGCTCTGGCCCCTCCCCCCCTCCAACCGTATTTCCTATTTAAGCTTATGTTCATCCCTCCGCCCCCCCCCCTCTCTCTCTGCCTCCCTGTCCATCTTTCCTCCCCCCTCCTTACCTCTTGGTGGACTTGTATATGTATTTCTACTGACCATGTACCTCGTATTTTTCATTCTATCTATGCTGGTATGTGCAATCCAAAGGTTGAACACGAAATTTAACACTCTTCTGAAATTCGTGGTCCGCCAGGAAGTGTCTAACTGTGTTGTTGGCCTGACTGGATGTGCTTCACATAATGTTTTTTCAGGTTTGTTGAATTCTCGTCTCTTATCTTTTTGTTGTATTTCCCTCCGTGATTTGTTCTTGACACCTGATGAAGATCGCTTGCGTTGTGATCGAAACGTCATGATTGTTTTTTTATTATTATTTTATTGTATTTCTACATATGTGACTTTACCGAAAAAACCAATGAGTCATTTTATGCAGTCACGAAAGCTTTAATACTTTATTAGCAGCCAAATACTCTATACGTGTGACGTTGATTCTGAATGTGGTCGGAAAACCCGGAGAACTCGGATAAAATTTCCACACGACCACTGGGAGAGAGAGAGTGAGAGAACACGTAAACTCTAAATATACAGCAGGCATCAGGGTCGGGATAGTGTGTGGTGATCCACCAACCCCTCGCTGCTGCTGCTGCCTCTTCTACAGTGCTTGACTACAGACAACCACGTGCATCAGCAGCACAACCACCACATGGACTGCTTCTGCTGCTCCCGTCCCGCGAGGTTCAGAAGCATGAATTGTAATAAAAACCATTTTGGGCAACCACGGGTGTCGCCGCCTCTCTCGTATGTATGTGTAGTGAGTCCAACTGAGTCACAGACGTTGTTCTTCAGAGGCAACACATTTTTTCACAACACGTATATACAAAAGGGGTTACTGCCCCTTTATCAGATACAGCCTAGGGTAATGAGCACCCAGCTAACTATACTATACACAGAAGTTACAGCTACGATGAACCGGACCCTCACTTGAGTCCCGGCCAAGTGTTGGTGCCTCTTCAGACTTTGGACGTGAAGCTTCCAGCTTGTAAAACGAAGCGACCCCGGTCCCTCTCAGGGACCCACCTTATATCCTTCCGGGTCCGGGCCAGCTCCGCCCTCGGCCCCACCCACCTTCTCGTGCATTCTAGCTCCCTCTCAATCCCTCTCGAGAGCTCTCCCCGGACACGTGATCACCCCCTAGCCCCTCCACCTGGGGGCCTCTCTGTGGACACTCCGGATCACGTGCCTACGGGGTCAATCAGAGTGCCATGGCCCGGGGCAACCCTGTCCCTGGGCTGACACTCTCCCGCTCCCCCTTGTGGGAGCCCACACTACATGCCATGCGTGGTGCCCGTGCTTTCCCAGCGCTCACCAAGCCCCGCTAGGGCTGGTACTACACACACCTACGGGGTGTACGTGATGACGGTGCATCACACGCCGTGCTCTGCTAGAGCCGGCCTCACTCAGCAACACACACGGTGCTGTCCGCGACGTAAGTACATCGCACACCACAGCCCTCCCGGGCCGGCACCAAACAGTGACATCCCCGATGTCACTAAATATGTAGTGGATTAACACGCGCATACAGGAGGGAATGGTAAAGACACGCGAGTTATGGACAGTGGGGTTACGTCGGGCCGGCCAGGTGTGGCGGCGGGAAACTGTACAGTAATGACGGGCCAATTAAGCTGGAGAGCGATGTACGGCTGTGATTGGCTGGGGTTGTTGTCAAGGGCGAAGTGGCGCCGGAATGTCTGGGAATAAAGGGGGCAAGTAACAGGTGCGGGGGGACGCGGGGCATCGGGGGCACGCGGCCTAATTAATTGGTTGGTAATGAGAACGGGGATATATTCGGGAGACGGGAAGAACGAGTTGAGTTGTCGCTGGGACTGGAACGAAGCAGGTTGGGGAGAACCGGAGCGAAGACATAGGAGACAGAACAGGCTAGCAGTAAAGCAGAGACAAGCAGAGAGAGAAGCAGAGACAAGCAGAGAGAAGCAGAGACAAGCAGAGACGAGCAGGGACGAGCAGGGACAAGCAGAGACAGGCAGAGACGGAGTGGGACAGAGACAGAGAGAGACAGACAGCGGGAGAGAGACAGAGATACAGCATGAGACAGAGACAGAGAAAGACAGAGACAGCGGGAGAGAGACAGAGATACAGCGTGAGACAGACACGGAGAGAGACAGAGACAGCGGGAAAGAGACAGAGATACAGCGTGGGACAGAGACGGAGAGAGACAGGGACAGTGGGTGAGAGACAGAGATACAGCGGAAGACAGAGACAGCGAGCGATGGAGAGAGACAGAGACATCGAGCGACGGAGAGAGACAGAGACAGTGAGCAATGGGGAAAGACAGACAGCGAGTGACGAAGAGAGACGGGGACGACGCAGAGGGACAGTGAGGGATAGGGGAAGAAGCGGAGTGAGCGAGACGGGCGGAGCGCGGCGAGCGAGCTGCGGCTAAGCGGAATGACGGAGTCACAGATGTAATGTGAAGAGTTGTAATAAAAGTGGTGTCGGAGAAAACAAAGTTGTCCGCGTCAAGTCAACCACTACACATATATATGTTGAACTTCCTTTGCACCGTACGTAGCCAAACGTCCTAATCGGAGGTGCAGTGAAGGCCGGCCCGGAACACCTGAGCCCGGCCGCCTTTGTCTTCCCAATGCGGATGGTTTTACACACCGCACTAAGTACTAATTTAAGGCCGAATCAAAACATACATACACACTCACACGTACATCCACTCATGTACACATTCTAGTATAGCCTTTCACAGACTATTGGGGCAAGTGCTGTCAGTGAACACCCATCAAGGGCACTATTTGAACTTTTTTTAAACTACTATTTATTTTACCACGTAAAGGCCTTTGAGCTAGATAGCTTTTTTTTCAGAAGCGACGTGGCTTATCACGTGAAAACATTGCAGCTAAATTATCTAAATGCATGATTCTAAATGTGGAGGGGTAAAACGGAGCGTCCGAAGAAAAAGTCACACGACGACAGGGAGAGGGACATGAAAACGCCAAATATACAACAGGCTTCAGGGTCGGGATTGAACCCATGACCTCCTGTATACCAGGAGATGTAATTAACATCTCGCCACCACGGCGCACATACCGACGCGCACACAGTACGATCATGCGCACTCTCACCCAGACACACCGAGATACTGACATTCTCACACACACCCACGTGCGCTCACAAGGAGACAGCGATCTTTGTAACCCACATTCCCACACCCGCTCTCTCCCTCTCACTCACACACGCAGACAGCTCTCGAGTGGATGGGTAGGAGTGATCCATACTCCCAAACAAAGATAAAGAGCCCCCTATAGCCTGAACAGACTTTTGGGGCAAGTGCTGTTAGGAAGCGCCTATGAAGGCCAGCGACGGCACACGAGGGGCTGAGTGGCCAGCACCACGCCCGGCCACCTTTCTCTTCCAAGTGGCGATTCTTACACACCGCACCAGGTACTCATTTGAGGACGAGTCGACTTAGGAGAGGCCTAGGACCGGTTCAAGCAATCGTCATTGGTATTAACATTTGCGGGAAGTGAACTCTGGTCGCCCAAGAGCTATATAGGTCAGTGGGCCTTACCTGGTAAAATAAAAATAAAATGTTTAGTAGCGCAGCACGCTGACCCCTGCGCCGCCACTCCCCACACAACGATCCCCCGTATAGCCTTAACAGACTGTAGGGGCAAGTGCTGTTAGCGAGCACCTATGAAGGCCGGGGGTGGGTGGCCAGCACCACGCCCGACCGCCTTTGTCTCCCTAGTGGCAATGTTTACACACCGCACCAGGTACTCATTTGAGGTTGAGTCGACCTAGGGGAGGCCCGGGACCGGTTCAGATAATCGTCACTGGTGTTGGCCGTGAGCGGGAATCGAACCCGGGTCGCCAGGTTCATGGCGCAGCGCGCTAACCGCTACACTATCGCTCCCCATACCCCCCACACACACACGCGCGCACACATCCACGATCGGCTCTCCACAGTCAATTGCTTACAGCTGATCTGCCTAAGGGGCCATCCATTTATTACGTACGCAAAAATATGTCAAAACGTGACCCCTCCCCCCCTCCCTGTACTAACGCGTACTTTTTACACCCCCCCCCCCCACCTGCGTACGCACCCCCCCCCCCCACGAATCCTATAGAACGGCCGATATTTAATCCACGCAGAAACGATCAAGGATTAGTAATACTAACGTGTTTAAGAAAACAGATAGTCCACCGCCGGACTATCTAACTCATTGGAAGGCCAATGTAGACAAATAATTATCGAGGCTTCACCCCCCCCCCCCGTTTCCTATGCGTACATACATTGTCAGTAGACCCCCCATAGCGTACGCACTTGGGTTACCCCCCACCCCCCTTCAGGTTGCATGTTACAGGTCTAAGCAATCAATGAGTACAAATGGAACGTTGCGTAGTCAATTCAAGTCGCGAGTTTAGAATATAATTAACGATTCCCATTTATAATAATCGTGGCACAATCCGTGAGGGTTTTGTTGTTGTTGTAAAGGAAGAATGAATAAGAAGTGATCGCGCGGGTCAGAGGGTCATGGAATCAGATTCAGAATGTTTATTTGTGCTGGAGGAATCCGATGAGCTATAAAGCTCCTTTGTCACAAATGTCAAGTGGACACTGATCTGGCATCGACCGCTCAGTTGCTGAGTCCGAGTCCTCTTGCTTCGCTCTTGTGTTTGTTGCTTTGCCGACCAGCTCCTGCTGGACACCAGTGAAAAAGAGCTTCATGGCACCTCGGATTCATCAAGGAGTCGATGGTCTCAGTCGGTCAACGTTGGCTGCACACAACCACCTCCCGATGAGGAGCACGGTTGGCTACATAAGGTGCGAAATAAGTTCCACGTACATACAGTACTCTCACACCTCACTCAGAAAGATACACTCATACGCATGATGCCAACACAAAGGCAAGCGCAAAGATCCCCCGTATAGCCTCGAAAACCTGGTGGGACAATTGTTATAATAGGGGTTTTCCCCTTGTTTCTGGCAACAAAACTGAAACCTTTTTACAAGGAATCATGTGTGCATTAACCACAATACTTGTGGTCAAAATGCAAACAAAAAACACACTGATAATATATGCATTGTCCTTGAAACTGATTGGTCCACACCAGAGACGGCTTTCTTTTGAGTCTTTCGGCGTCCTCTGGTCTAGCACCAATTGAGACGAGGCTCAAAAGAAAGCCGTCTCTGGTGTGGACCAATCAGTTTCAAGGACAATGCATATATTATCAGAGTGTGTCTTTTGTTTGCATTTTGACCACAAAATGCACACATGATTCCTTGTAAAAAGGTTTCAGTTTTGTTGCCAGAAAAAGGGGAAAAACCCTATTATTATATTTTGGTACTGGCTAAGGAGGCCTAATGATGGGACAAATGTTGTTCGCGATTTTAAGTGCTGCGCCCATCATAAACGATTATCTTAAAGCGCGGAACATGCGCATCGCAGCTCCCGCAAAAAAAGCTGCCGGTAACTTCCAACGGTCGCAGGCGTGGAGTTTTTTCTTCTTCAAGAAACTTTACCGGCATGACTCATGCAAGACAACGATGCATACGTTTGCAGACAGTTACCATGTGTGTCAGATGATGCATGGGGCGTTCTTCACCTTGGGAGCACGATAGAGCGAGCAGCAGAGATATATTTTTGGGGAGGGAGAGGAGAGGGGAGGGAGTTGGGTTACAGTGAGCTCTGAAGTTTGTGCTGAAACACTTAAGGTTCGGCAAAAATAGCGCGCACACACACCGAGCAAAAAAAACGTGGTGCCTGGGGAATAGAGGAATTTGTGGCTTTCGTGAATCTGGTGTTGGCACAAAGGGCGACTGTTAATATGGAAGAGAGAGGTAGGGGGAGGGCGGTGAGATCCTGGCTACTACTCGAGGCTACAGCTCCCACTTTGTCTCTACTGGCTACTACTTGAGGCTACAGCTCCCACTTTGTCTCTGCTGGCTACCATGCGAGCCTACAGGTCCCACTTTGTCTCCGCTGGCTATTACTCGAGGCTACAGCTCTCACTTTGTCTCCGCTGGCTATTACTCGAGGCTACAGCTCCCACTTTGTCTCTGCTGGCTATTACTCGAGACTACAGCTCCCACTTTGTCTCTGCTGGCTATTACTCGAGACTACAGCTCCCACTTTGTCTCTGCTGGCTACCACGCGAGACTACAGCTCCCACTTTGTCTCTGCTGGCTCTTACTCGAGGCTACAGCTCCCACTTTGTTTGTCCTGGATGCTTGCTACTCGAGGCTCCAGGTCCCACTTTGTCTCTGCTGGCTACCACGCGAGGCTACAGCTCCCACTTTGTCTCTGCTGGCTGCTAATCGAGTTGTTGCCGAGTTTCAGGCGTGCGATTGGCTAACAAATCCGACTCTAACTCAACTATTTTCATTTTACCAGGTGAGGCCCACTGAGCTATGTAACTCTTTTTCAGAAACGACCTGACCACAAAGGATAGCTCAAATAAGTGGCTTATCATGTAGAAATGTATAGTTGCCAAATCCTCGAAACGCATGTCGATTCTAAATGAGGAGGGAAAAACCGGAGGATCCGGAGAAAAATCCACGCGACCACGGGGAGAGAGAGGGAGACGCATCCTCCAATTATTCAGCAGGCGTCAGGGTCGGAATCGAACCCATGATCTCCTGTATACTTGGCGAGGCAGATAACATCTCGCCACCGGGGCGCACCCTTAAGCCCTCGCCATCCGCCATCCCCTCTCCTTCCCGTGGTCCAGACAGAACATTTCACTCAGAGGAGGCGTAATTGGCAGGAAAGGCGCTGATGGCTTCCAGCCGAGTCGTCGTCAGCGTTGTTGAGCACGGCGCGGGCCGAGGTGTTGGGTTACCCCCCGGGCACGCGCACGTAGGAGCGGAGCTCCGCTCCTCTCGGTCCCACTGCTAAAGGTCAGAGTTCATTGCGGATCCAGGTCGCGCTTCTCGGCAAGGAACGGTTTTCTTCATTCAAATGGACGAACTTCATCCCTCCTATTTAACATGTACAGTGAGGCAAAAAAGTATTTGATCCCCTGTTGATTTTGTACGTTTGCCCACTGACAAAGAAATGATCAGTCTATAATTTTAATGGTAGGTTTATTTGAACAGTGAGAGACAGAATAACAACAACAAAAATCCAGAAAAACGCATGTCAAAAATGTTATACATTTATTTGCATTTTAATGAGGGAAATAAGTATTTGACCCCTCTGCAAAACATGACTTAGTACTTGGTGGCAAAACCCTTGTTGGCAATCACAGAGGTCAGACGTTTCTTGTAGTTGGCCACCAGGTTTGCACACATCTCAGGAGGGATTTTGTCCCACTCCTCTTTGCAGATCTTCTCCAAGTCATAAGGTTTCGAAGCTGACGTTTGGCAACTCGAACCTTCAGCTCCCTCCACAGATTTTCTATGGGATTAAGGTCTGGAGACTGGCTAGGCCACTCCAGGACCTTAATGTGCTTCTTCTTGAGCCACTCCTTTGTTGCCTTGGCCGTGTGTTTTGGATCATTGTCATGCTGGAATACCCATCCACGACCCATTTTCAATGTCCTGGCTGAGGGAAGGAGGTTCTCACCCAAGATTTGACGGTACATGGCCCCGTCCATCGTCCCTTTGATGCGGTGAAGTTGTCCTGTCCCCTTAGCAGAAAAACACCCCCAAAGCATAATCTTTCAACCTCCATGTTTGACGGTGGGGATGGTGTTCTTGGGGTCATAGGAAGCATTCCTCCTCCTCCAAACACGGCGAGTTGAGTTGATGCCAAAGAGCTCCATTTTGGTCTCATCTGACCACAACACTTTCACCCAGTTGTCCTCTGAATCATTCAGATGTTTATTGGCAAACTTCAGACGGGCATGTATGTGCTTTCTTGAGCAGGGGGACCTTGCGGGCGCTGCAGGATTTCAGTCCTTCACGGCGTAGTGTGTTACCAATTGTTGTCCTGGTGACTATGGTCCCAGCTGCCTTGAGATCATTGACAAGATCCTCCCGTGTAGTTCTGGGTTGATTCCTCACCGTTCTCATGATCATTGCAACTCCACGAGGTGAGATCTTGCATGGAGCCCCAGGCCGAGGGAGATTGACAGTTCTTTTGTGTTTCTTCCATTTGCGAATAATCGCACCAACTGTTGTCACCTTTTGATTTCAAGCTTTTGTGACTGCAGGGATTCATATTCTTGGTTCTTTGGTAAAGTCACGTAGAAGGGAAACAATAAAATAATAATTTTATTGTTTAATATTTTTATTATTTTATTCTTTCCCTTCTATGTGACTTTACCGAAAGAATCAAGAATATGTTGTCACCTTCTCACCAAGCTGCTTGGCAATGGTCTTGTAGCACATTCCAGCCTTGTGTAGGTCTACAATCTTGTCCCTGACATCCTTGGAGAGCTCTTTGGTCTTGGCCATGGTGGAGAGTTTGGAATCTGATTGATTGATTGCTTCTGTGGACAGGTGTCTTTTAAACAGGTAGCAAGCTGAGATTAGGAGCACTCCCTTTAAGAGTGTGCTCCTAATCTCAGCTCGTTACCTGTATAAAAGACACCTGGGAGCCAGAAATCTTTCTGATTTAGTGGGGGTCAAATACTTATTTCCCTCATTAAAATGCAAATCAATTTATAACATTTTTGACATTCGTTTTTCTGGATTTTCTTGTTGTTATTCTGTCTCTCACTGTTAAAATAAACCTACCATTAAAATTATAGACTGATCATTTCTTTGTCAGTGGGAAAACGTACAAAATCAGCAGGGGATCAAATACTTTTTTCCATCACTGTAGGAGGAGGAGGCTTTCGCGGCCAATGTTATTCATAATAAAGGTTTTTCTTGGGTTTAAATCGAGTAGATATTAATGTGTCGTTAACCCAACACCACCCAACACAGCCAATGAGTAAGGTTTGTCACCTAAAAAAAAAGTGCCAATTTGTTACTAGTTCAGCACTAACCGGTGTGTTGGAGAGCAAACCCAGACACCGTTTACCATTTGAGTATTGTGACGTTTCGCTGGTGATTACAACAACCAGCTTCATCAGGCGATGTGGCAGAATTGTGAAGAAGTCTCCCCGTTTCGCTCCTTCTATTTTGAGCCACAGTGGAACTCTAAATATCAGTTAGTAAATCCGTGCTACATCTTCCACGGGGGTATTTTTTTTTCCCGGAGCTGAAATACTCTTCTCGGATTTCGTTGCACTATGGGGTCGTTTCGCTGTACACTTCGGGTAGCGGCAAGGGTGGGGGGGAGGAATGAGGATTGAGAGTGCCCGGAGTTGTCACGACTTGGCTCGAGTGTCGACGGAACTGGCGGTGCGGGAGTCTGAGGGAGAGAGGATCGCGCGAGAGCCGTGAGGAATTCACGGGGGATGGAGCCGTCGGGGAGAAGAGCCTAGCCACCCCATCTCAACCCACGCCCCGTGGAAAGGGGGCCTGTCTCGATAGCAACAAGGACTGTTGACGGGATGAGCTAGGTGTGTCCGTCGCTCACAGCCAGGCGCACGGGCGGAAAGAAATCATTATATATTAATCATGGACGGTGGATTCAACCCAACGATGTCGGGCGAGGTTATGTGAACGCACGAGCAAAATACAATGGCCACGTGCCAGTGACCGGCTGTAGAAGTGAGACAAAGGTTGCACGGAAAAGAAGACACTGATGATCGAGCAGTAATGAGAAGGAAAATTAGCACTATTTGGACACAAATGTAGGATGGACAACAACAATAACATACAAAATTATAAGTGTGTTGTTGTTTGAAAAAAAATGGAAGGAACCGGAAAGAGAGAAAGACCTAACAGGGAATGGCTTGACGATGACATAAGAGAGTCCGGTGCCAGAAAGATGTGGCCACGACTTCTATGTGTGTTGAACTTCTTTCGCACCGTACGTAGCCAATCATGCTAATTTGAGGTGCGTTGTATGTATGTTCAACTTCTTTCGCACCGTACGTAGTCAACTGTGCCAATCAGAGGTGCGACATTCTGCACCGCGCTGTGGACTTCACATCGCGGCATCTCCTCCACACGCTGCCGTACGGCAGAAAAGGGGGCGGGGGGTGGGGATATTTGTCCACACATCGTTTCTCAGTGAGACGTCTACGGCTCAATAAGTCCGCGCTGAGAAACCGCCCGCGGTCATTCGCCGCGCGTCTCTGAGTGGCAGTTTGTCACATAAAAGCCACTCGTGAACGACGCTAACCCACAACCTCCATCCAGACGTACACGCGTTATTCATCGCCAACTTTGCAGAGGGGGTGGGGGTTGGGTTTGTGACAGCAGCAGTCGTGCAAACCGTAGGGACGGGACCTACAAACTAAACTATAAACTATTTTTTTTACTGGGTAAGGCCCACTGAGCTGCTACATCGGTATTTTTACAGAAGCACCCTGGATATCACAAATGATAGCTCAACGAATTGGCTTATCGCGTGGAAATGTATAGCAGTCATATACTCTAAACGCACGTGAATTATAATGTGGAGGGAAATCCCAGAGGAACCGGAACCCTAACGTAACTCCAAATATACAACAGGCGTCGAGATCGAACTCACAACGCGATCACGAGGCAGCGGGCCCAGAGAACAGAGGAGGGGGAGGAGGAATAGGTGGGGAGGAGGGAAAAGAGGAGGAAGAGCAGGAGGAGGTGGGGGAGGAGGAGGAGCGAAAGGAGGAAGAGGAAGGGGACGAGGAAGAGGAGATGTTGGCGAGTGCTCCCCACCACCTCCTCGCTCAGAGACATCGTCGCTGCACTAAGCGTTAGAAGTAGCGAAGTCATGGGCCCCCTCAGGTGATGGTGCAACAGTTTCATCCCTAATTGTATGGGAGACACTTTGATGTGCGCTCAGACCACGCAGCGCTACAGTACGTGCTGCGTGTTGATCAGTCGTCTGGCCAACTTTCACGCTGGTTGGAGGTCTTCCAGGTTTACTCCTTTAAGGTTACCTATCGCAAGGGCTCCCGTCACATGAACGCTGACGCCCTGTCGCGATTACCAACGAGTGGCAGGTGTGCCTGATTTTCGGGCTTCGGGCGCTGTATGCCGGCCTCCCCTCGCGGCATCGGCTGAGGTGGTAACATCTGAGTTGGCCGAAGGTCCGGCGGCGCGTGACGCTGTCATTGGGTTGGAGCATGCAGAATGGGGGCGCCTCCAGGTGGAGGACGCTTCCCTGTTTAAATTTCGACGCCGTGTCAGAGAGCCTGAGGGGGGCGAGGATTGACGGGGTATTGCCTCTGTTATTCTTAGAGACGGATTGCTCATGCATTGGGACGGAGGGTTGCGCCAATACAACATTGTTGTGCCCATTGCCGTACGGGGCAAGGTCATTTGGACGGTACACGAGCGCTTGTTGCACCTAGGTGTGCATAAAACGCTGGCCACACTTAAATTTGACTTCTTCTGGCCTGGCATGGCTGAGGATGTCGCTAATTTGTTGAAAGGGTGTGTGCAGTGCGCGCGGCGGAAGCCGCTGGCGAAACCCTGTTGTCCACCATTACAATAAATTCAGGTTTTCCGCGTGAATTCATTATTTGCACTTGACATACTTGGTTCATTCCTGACTACCCCTCGTGGGAATAAGTACTTGCTGGTGGGAGTCGAGTATATTTCATGATGGCCTGTGGCCTGGCCACTCCCCAATCGGTTAGCGGCGACGATCAATGAGGCATTCCTCAATAGCTAGGTCATGGACAAGGGTGCTCAGTCTTCTGACTGACCAGGACAAAAATGTATCTTCAAAGATGTTGCGGGAGGTGTGCGATTTGCTGGGAACAAAGAAAGTGTGCACGTCACCATCCCACCCGCAGACGGATGGCATAGTTGAGCGCCTACACAGGACTCTGACTTCCATATTGAGCCATCAGGTCAGCGAGTCCAAACTCGACTGGGATTTACACATTCCCAAAGTCCTATCTGCATATAGGATGGCCCCTCACGCATCCACCGGCTACTCACCGTTTTGTTTTAATGTACAGAAGAGAACACGACCCCCGGGTTGATATTCAGTTGCAAGCCGTGTCCGACAAAGCTAAATAAAAAAATTCTGACTCTGCGTTTCACCCTTCAAAAGCTTTCGGAAGCCTCTAGGATAAATTCTGATTTGCGACAATTGGCTAATGAGTGGCTGAGGGGTTCCCGTGTTTCTACACATGAGTAGATGCCTGGGGACAGAGCCTGGTTGCACTGTCCACATGTACTGGTGGGTATGTCGTCCAAATTGTTCAAACCTTGAAGAGGGCAGGTTGATGTGATTCGGGTCGTTCGACCACAGTGTGTCCAGATTTGCTTAGGGCGGTGGAGTTAGTATGTACATCCCTCGCGCCTCAAACCTTTCATTGCACCGCGCGAGTTCGTTCCATTGCCACACCGCAGGGGCCAAGTGTCAGATGTGTCCGGCGAGCTGGGGTGTGTGCCCGCTGAGGGTGGTCCTCAGCGGAGTCGTCTGATTCCGTTCCCAGGTGCCGCGTGCCAGACGTCCCAAGCGCCGTCGCCTGCGGCGTCTCCACTGGATTCGGGAGAGAAGAACCCGTCGATCCGGCCTACTGCTCTTCTTGATGAGCCAGGCTCGATGGGACATTTGCATATTCCCCCTGGAACCTCCAGGGAGAGCGAGTCCACCTCCCCTAGAGGCCCGGCCACGAGGACTCGTTCTAAAACTTTTCGGGTTTCGTGATCCCCACTCACACACCCTCAGATGGTTGTCGCACTCGGTAAGCCATATCGGTTATTGGCTTAATCTAGCCCTTATTGTGCTTGCGAGTGTTGTTACACGGTGAGGCTGGTTGATGTTGGCGATTAAAGGGGATTCCGAGCATTTGCGGTTCACTGCACTGTCTTTTTCTCTCTCGTGTTGTTCTGTACTCACACCCTTCTCCCCGTTGTTAATGTACATTTGTAGGTAGTATAATTATTATATAGGTAGGTTTGAGCATTTAATTGGTAATTGTTATTGTTACTTGTTAAGGCACATATAGCATTTAATCACTTTTTACTCTTTTTTATCACCTTACTCACTTAGTTTGTTTTAAGGGGGAGTTGACAGCCGGGACGGCTATGTGCTATGAAAGGGGGGGGTGATGTAGTGACATTGCGGATGTCACGGTGTGGTGCCAGCCCTAGAGAGGCATGGCATGCGATGTACTCACATCATGGACATCACGTATGTAGCATCATCGTGAATGTCACTGAGTAATGCCGGCTCTAGCGGGGATATTGCTCAGTGGTACCACGCGTGGTGTGCAGTGCTGACTCCTACAGGAGGGAGTGTGAGAGTGTCAGCCATGGGATGAGGTTACCCTAGGCCATGGCACTCTGGTTGGCCCTGGAAGGCATGTGACCAGTAAGATCTACACAGGGGCCCTAGGTGGGGGCTAGGGGGTGGTCACGTGTCAGGGTGAGATCCTACGGGAAGGGTCGAGAAACGACAAGAGGTTTCTCGAAGGTGGTCATGGCCAAGGGCGGGGCATGCCACGACCCAGGAGCATATAAACCGGGTCCCCATAGGGACCGGAGTTCAGCGTTGCTGTTGTCATCTGAAGATCTACGATCTACATTCTACGTCCAAGAAGAAGTCACCAACACGTGGACAAGGACCCAAGCCGGGGTCCTGTCCATTGTAGCTACTCCCAGTAACTAGCATAGTTAGCCTGGTGGTCCACCACCATAGGTTATCTGATAAAGGGGCAGTAACCGCTTTGTGTTAATGTGTTGGTATTAATAAATATGTGCTGCCTCCAAACAGTACGTCTGCGACTCAGTTGAATCAACTACACATATATAAGTGAAGCGTCATTCAAGCCTTCACTCTCGGAATTGCGTTTATTATCAAATTTGTTGATGCTTGATTTATTGCCCATCGGTAGACGCAAGAGCATGAGCGGCGAGCCTCGAATGTAACTCACCAGAGTTTGGTGTTACGAAATAGCAATTGCTATTTCACGTGACTTCTCGCACTCAATACACCAGATACATTTACAGAGTGCTACCCCCACAGCCCTGGAAGGGCTGGGTAGAGGTTGTAGCTGGTGTGACTATAGTCACGTGTCTGCCAGGATCATGACGATTCGGCCAGCTAGCTGCATTTTTGGTTTCCCTAGGCATGGCTAACAAAAGTGGGTACTTGCGGGGGAGACGGCGAGGACGTAACTGCATATGGTCCACGAACTTTATTTGTTGATATTCTTGATTTTATTTTACAAAAGACAAAAGAATCTCTCAGCCGACACCGCTAGCATCCCTGTGTTACGGTCTGGGTTCCAACTGACCCACAGTAAAACTGGCTTCTCCAGCGCAGTGGGTTTATGGTCTCAGCTCAGTCACCGAAGACGACATGAGAATTAAAAGCATCGTTACGTTTTGTTTATCGGTTACTTTGGCAAAATCACAGTGCTGAGAATTTAAAATATTGGTCCAACCACTGCGCAAGGAACATCTCTATTGCAGGGGGCAAGTGGGAGTGTGTATCGCCCCTCGTGAGCTGTAGTGTAGTGGTTAGCGTGCTGCGCTACGAACCCGGTGACCCGGGTTCGATTCCCACTTATGGTAAATACCAGTCACGATAACCTGAACCAGTCCTGGGCCTCCCCTAGGTCGACTTAGCCTCAAATGAGTACTTAGTGTGGTGTGTAAACATTGGTCGGGCGTGGTGCTGGCCACCTACACCCTCGTGTACCGTTCTGGCCTTCAACAATCTGTTCAGGCTCTACGGGGATCTTTGAATGACACACACATGTCACGTGCAAGTTTCTGGGGCACAATGTTCAAGCCACCACTCGGGCCCCCTCTCTCTCACGCGACCACACCGCCGCACAACCCATCCCAGACACGACCCTGTCCACATTGCACCGACGGCATCGACCGGGACAGCCAACTACTGTCTGGCCACTCAATGATTGGGTGAAGGCGGCAGCGACGAGGGTGGCAATGACGGCAGCGACAACGAGACAAATCCAATCCCAGAACCAGCAGCCTGGAACTCTCGCTCTACACTGCTTATATTCCCCTTGGCATAGTTTGGCGCCACCCGAGCCGCGCCACCCTTCTCGAACCCTCCAGAGGGTTCCAGGGGCTTCCTCACGAGGTCTACCGTGACCCTTGCCCCAGTTTCTGCACCCTGCCTGCACAATCGCATACATGCTCTGCGACATGTGTGCTAATTGCCCACCTGCAGTTGCAGCTGCTGTCCAACAGTCAGCGCTATGTCACTACATTACCCCCCCCCCCATACCTCCATGAAAAACAGCCGTCCCGGCTCTTAACAAAGCAGCAGCAACCGGCGGGCAGGCAGGGCAACCCCCTTAACTCGAAGAACATCAATGACCAAAAAAATTCCCTCACAATCCCGCTACAACCGCAATCAACAACACATTCCACTGCTTCCCAGTGGCCCTCCAATAACAAACCAACACTCCCTTACATGGCTTCCCCGAATTCGTGAATTGGCGACTCCCTCACAGACCCCATCCGCGAATTGGTGACTGTCTCGCCCACACACGCGGCACCTCAAGCTCACGAATTGGCACATCGCCTCCATTACCCTTTAACCCAAGCCCTTAGCCCCAAAACCCCTTTACCCCTGGATCCCCTCTCAGTGCAAGGGAGAGTCCCCCCAATCGGGGACACAGCTCACGTGATCCGGTCCATGGCACCGGTCACCCCCGTTTCAGCGGGGCCCTGCACCTCCGGAATCCGGAGGACCAAGAGACGATGGAGATGGAGTCCTCAGCTCAAAGGGCGTGGCCCCTCGCCACTCAGCATCGCCCGCCCGGGTCCGGTCCCTAAGGCCTCGCACTTGGCGGTCTCGGTAGGTCCCAGAGACCCGAACTGACAGGGCTTGAGTTGACTGTGCCGGCGGCCCAATGAGCACGGGTGACTCCACCGATGTCACTCGTCACCCCTACAGTCCACAGCAGTGTGGCCCGACCAACCACACATGAAGCATTTTGGCACGGATCTCCAAGGCAGAGGGAGCTGTCCCGGTCGCGGGTCCTTCCGCGGGGGTGTTGACTCTTGAGTCCCCCTGCTCTCCACCACCGCCAAAACCGCCACTATATCTTGCAGGTTCCACACTGTGGCCTCCCACCTTGTCATCTGCTGTCGCTCCTCGAAGACTTGGATTGTTCTGGCCACCATTGGGGAAGAAATCTCTGTGCCGAGAGCGGAGGGCAGGGCAACCCTCAAGCTCCTCGCCAGCCCCTGCAGCCTTTCCACCACACGAAGGTTGAGAAAATCTCGGCCGCTCTCCCCGTCGACGTGCAGCTTCCACTCTCCATCGACATGCAACCCCGTTCTATCCATCGACGTGCAGTCACTGACTCTCCATCAATGTGCCACCACTCTCTCTCCATCGACGTGCAGCCTCTCTCTCTGTTGACGCTCACCCGCTCCCTCCACCTGGCGTAGCTACTCTAGCCATCAATGCTCAGCACTCTTTCTTCGTCAACGAGCTGCTTCTCTCTTTGTAGACGCCCGGTAGCTCTCTCTCAGTCGACATGCATCTGCTCCCGCCTCCTGATGTAGCTGCTCTCGCCTTCGATGCCCAGCCACCCTTTCTCGGTCAAGGCGCAGCCGCTCTTGCCTCCTGGCGTAGCCGCTCCCGCAGTCGACACCCAGCTGCTCTCTATCTGTCGACGTGCAGCTTCTCTCTCTGTCAATGCCTGGCAGCTCTCTGTCAGTCAACGTGTAGCCGCTCCCGCAGTCGATACCCAGCTGCTCTCTCTCGGTCGATGCGCAGTAGCTCCCGCCTCCTGGCATGGCCGCTCCCGCTGTCGATGCCCAGCCGCACTCTGCTCACCCCACAATTTGCGCAGCATCTGTCATGCTAATCCGCGGCGGCTCCTCCGCTGACCAGCAGTCACGGGCTTCGTAACCGGGTTCCCAGGTCCCGGGGCTATCGGAGAGTCGATGGTCTCGCCATCCTCATCCCAACGACACTACCGGGTTCTTTTTTATAGCCCACTGCTGACACCAAATGTATTGTTGTCTGTATGTGCGGGTGGCGTGCGTCACACACACACTCAGTTAGAGACGAGGTAGTCACAGGAGACACCATCCTCTGCCCTATCCGTGCCTAACTTCTCGGACCCACCAGAGGGTTCCTGGGGCTTCCTCACGAGGCCTACCATGACCCTTGTCCCAGTTCCTCCGCCCTGCCGGGACACCCGCGTTTTTGCTCAGCAGCGTGTGCGCTAAGTACGCACCTGCATTTGCAGCTACTGTTCAATTGTCAGCGCTATGTCACTACACAGGGAAGAGCCGATATTTTTAGGTAAGAACTTCGCTGTAAACGGACTTAATAAACAATGAATAATGAATAATGGGTGGACTTAATCGATAATATGAATAATAACTGGACTGAAAACAAAGTGTTTTTTTTTCTGTAAGCCGACTGGAGACTGAGATGCCTCGGGTTATTAACCAGAGTGGCCCAAAAGTCAGGACACAGGGTTATTATACAGATTGGCTGAAAAGTCAGAACACATGGTTATACCTACTATAATCACCCAGGAATGTTTGTCCTTAACACTCGTGACGTCACTCCACATCGATCAGCCCTCCTCGTTAATATTCATGAGCAGGTGGCATCCTTCAAATGGACACACCCCACCCCTCCTCATTAATAATCATGAGCGGGTGACGTCACTAAATTGGAATACTCCCTCCCCCTCACTAATTATCATGCGCAAGTGACATCACTCCACATCGACCAGCTCCCCTCATTAATAATCATGAGTAGGTTACGTCCTCCACATAGACCCCCCCTGCATTAATAATCATGAGCAGATGACGTTACTCCACCTCGAACAACCCCCCTCATTAATAATCATTATAAGGTCACGCTTTCCAAATGGACAACTCCCTCCCCCCCCCCATTCATAATAATTAGCGGCTGACGTCACTCCACATTGGGGGCTGAGGTGCGTCCTCCCCACTCCTCAGCGTCAACTTACAACCCTCACTACAAAGGCAGAACCCTCATCACGTCACGCGATCTCCGTAACGCTATTGAGACATCAAAGTAAAAAGGACGTCATGATGAACAAGGGATTATAACCTTAAAATGAAATACCGCCTTTTCCCGCATATAGTCCGCATAAGCATATAACCCGCAGACGCATACAGTGAGGGGAAAAAGTATTTGATCCCCTGCTGATTTTGTACGTTTGCCCACTGACAAAGAAATTATCAGTCTATAATTTTAATGGTAGGTTTATTTGAACAGTGAGAGACAGAATAACATTTTAAAATTTCCAGAAAAACGCATGTCAAAAATGTTATGAATTGATTTGCATTTTAATGAGGGAAATAAGTATTCGACCCCTCTGCAAAACATGACTTAGTACTTGGTGGCAAAACCCTTGCTGGCAATCACAGAGGTCAGACGTTTCTTGTAATTGGCCAGCAGGTTTGCACACATCTCAGGAGGGATTTTGTCCCACTCCTCTTTGCAGATCTTCTCCAAGTCATTAAGGTTTCGAAGCTGACGTTTGGCAACTCGAACCTTCAGCTCCCTCCATAGATTTTCTATGGGATTAAGGTCTGGAGACTGGCTAGGCCACTTCAGGACCTTAATGTGCTTCTTCTTGAGCCCCTGCTTTGTTGCTTTGGCCATGTGTTTTGGGTCATTGTCATGCAGGAATACCCATCCACGACCCATTTTCAATGCCCTGGCTGAGGGAAGGAGGTTCTCACCCAAGATTTGATGGTACATGGCCCCGTCCATCGTCCCTTTGATGCGGTGAAGTTGTCCTGTCCCCTTAGCAGAAAAACACCCCCAAAGCATAATGTTTCCACCTCCATGTTTGACGGTGGGGATGGTGTTCTTGGGGTCATAGGCAGCATTCCTCCTCCAAACACGGCGAGTTGAGTTGATGCCAAAGAGCTCCATTTTGGTCTCATCTGACCACAACACTTTCACCCAGTTGTCCTCTGAATCATTCAGATGTTCATTGGCAAACTTCAGACGGGCATGTATATGTGCTTTCTTGAGCAGGGGACCTTGCGGGTGCTGCAGGATTTCAGTCCTTCATGGCGTAGTGTTACCAATTGTTTTCTTGGGAACTATGGTCCCAGCTGCCTTGAGATCATTGACAAGATCCCCCCGTGTAGTTCTGGGCTGATTCCTCACCATTCTCATGATCATTGCAACTCCACGAGGTGAGATCTTGCATGGAGCCCCAGGCCGAGGGAGATTGACAGTTCTTTTGAGTTTCTTCCATTTGCGAATAATCGCACCAACTGTTGTCACCTTCTCACCAAGCTGCTTGTCAATGGTCTTGTAGCCCATTCCAGCCTTGTGTAGGTCTACAATCTTGTCCCTGACATCCTTGGAGAGCTCTTTGGTCTTGGCCATGGTGGAGAGTTTGGAATCTGATTGATTGATTGCTTCTGTGGATAGGTGTCTTTTATACAGGTAACAAGCTGAGATTAGGAGGACTCCCTTTAAGAGTGTGCTCCTAATCTCAGCTCGTAACCTGTATAAAAGACACCTGGGAGCCAGAAATCTTTCTGATTGAGAGGGGCTCAAATACGTATTTCCCTTATTAAAATGCAAATCAATTTATAACATTTTTGACATGCGTTTTTCTGGATTTTTTTTATGTTATTCTGTCTCTCACTGTTCAAATAAACCTACCATTAAAATTATAGACTGATCATTTCATTGTCAGTGGGCAAACGTACAAAATCAGCAGGGGATCAAACACTTTTTTTCCCTCACCGTACCCCTGTACAGTTTTAGCACTGGTAGATTGCGCACTGCGCAGACAATAGCGACACTACGGTAACGCCATTGCCTCCAGGCAACAAAGCGATTGGAAGTTTGAAACAAAGCTCATTTTCCAGACTGTATAGTGCTCAGCCAATAGCAGCGGCCTAAGAGACCCACAAGCGTCTGGTAGATGCTTACTCTTTGGTTCTATTCGGTAAAGTCACGTATAAAACAACAAAAAATAAAAAATTCACGACGTTTCGGCCACAACACAAGTGGCCTTCATCAGGTGAAGGGACCAGACTGTTTAGAGGACAGCGCTGGAGTGAACACAGCCAAGCTCAGACCGCGACCTTTAAGCTGTGTGAGAGGAAGCAGAGCGCCTTGACAAAGGAATTAGCATAAAAATTAGCATTTAATTGGTGGACTTAGCATGATGAACGATGTACAGGGGGGGAGCATGTGCAGACCGGCGAGGGGGGGAGGGGGGGGAGTTTATATATTGATGGTGTGAAAAGGGAATTTAAGCAGCTGCGAAAGTTTCGGATACCACTACTTGAAAAAATATACTGTACCATTGAAAATTAGTTTAATGTTTGGTTTGATTCAGAACATCTTTCCAATGGTTGCTTAATTTGAAACCATCCTCTCGGTTGAAATTTTGTCTGTGAGAGGATGGTTTCAAATTAAGCAACCATTGGAAAGATGTTCTGAATCAAACCAAACATTAAACTAATTTTCAATGGTACAGTATATTTTTTCAAGTAGTGGTATCCCAAACTTTCGCAGCTGCTTAAATTCCCTTTTCACACCATCAATATGTAAACTCCCCCCCTCCCCCCCTCGCCGGTCTGTACATCGTTCATCATGCTAAGTCCGCCAATTAAATGCTAATTTTATGCTAATTCCTTTGTCAAGGCGCTCTGCTTCCTCTCACACAGCTTAAAGGTCGCGGTCTGAGCTTGGCTGTGTTCACTCCAGCGTTGTCCTCTAGACAGTATGGTCCCTTTACCTGATGAAGGCCACTTGTGTTGTGGCCGAAACGTCGTGAATTTTTTTTATTTTTTGTTGTTTTTTCGTGACTTTACCGAATAGAACCAAAGAGTATGGATCCTTGCAGTCACGAAAGCTTTAAATCTAGAAATGGTAGATGCTTGTCAAGGCCCTTCCCATTGTGCAATCCATAGCCTCAGCTGAAACCCTTGCACCCCCCTACAGCCACGGAAAGTATTACGGTAAACAACACGTGCCCACTTCATACATTGTCGTTTCATTGTACAAACAATTCGAATAATTTAAAAAGTGATAACATGTGCAATTTTAGTGTGAATGGATAGTCCTACCATGACATTTATTTACGAGTTATGACATGTCACACGTGTAAAATATTTCGGGGATAGCCCACACCTCCATATACCCCGCAGGGTCTTGTTTTGTTTGTAAAAAGTGGTATACCCCGCGGGTTATATGCGGGAAAAAAGGTAGGTCTCTGTCACTGAGCCCTTACAAATTGCACACGCATTAATGCAATGAATATCAAGTCATGATCTGCTTTCCGCTTGCAAGTTTCAGATTTACTGCAATACACCCTTCCTTGGATGGGCATAAGGCTAGTTATATGGAATGGCCCAAAAGTCAGGACACATAGGGTTGCTATAGAGGATGGCCCAAAATTCAGGACAGATTGGGTTATTATACAGAGTGGCCCAAAAGTCAGGACAAATATGGTTATTATACAGAGTGGCCTAAAAGTCAGGACAAATAGGGTCATTACACAGTGTGGCCCAATAGTCAGGACAAATCGGGTTTTTATACAGGGTGGCCCAAACGTCAGGACAAATAGGGTAATTATACAGGATGGACCAAAAGTCAGGACACATAGGGTTATTATACAGAGTGGCGCAAAGGTCACGACATATATGGTTATCATACAGGGTGGCCCAAAAGTCAGGACACACGGTTATTATACAAAGTGGCCCAAAAGTCAGGGCACATAGTCTTTTTATACAAGTTGGCCCAAAAGTCAGGACACATAGGGTTATTATACAGGGTGGCCCTAAAGTTAGGACAGATTGGGTTATCATTATACAGTGGCCCAAAAATCAGGACACATAGGGTTATTAGACAGAGTGGCCCAAAAGTCAGGACACATAGTCTTATTATACAAGGTGGCCAAAAGTCAGGATACATAGGGTTATTATACAGGGTGGCCCAAAAGTTAGGACACATTGGGTTATTATTATACAGGACAAATATGGTTATACCTAATCAGATTTAAAGCTTTCGTGACTGCATGGATCCATACTCTTTGGTTCTATTCGGTAAAGTCACGTAGGTAAAAAATAAAACAACAAAATCACGACGTTTCGGCCACAACACAAGCGGCCCTCATCAGGTGAAGGGATCAGGCTGTCTCGAGGACAGCGCTGGAGTGAAACACAGCCACGCTCAGGCCGCGGACCTTTAAGCTGTGTGCGAGGAAACAAGGTGCCTTGACAAAGGAATTAGCATAAAAATTAGCATTTGATTGGCCGACCTAGCATAGAGGTGGTGTACGTGCGGGTGGACTTGCCGTTTGGCGCGAGGGGGGGGAGGGGGAGTTTACCTATTGATGGTGTGAAAAAGGAATTTTGAAGAGCTGCGAAAGTTTGGGGTACCACTACTTGAAAAATATACTGTACCATTGAAAATTAGTTTAATGTTTAGTTCGATTTAGAACATCTTTCCAATGGTTGCTTAATTTGAAACCATCTTCTCGGTTGAAATTGTGTCTGTGTTTGTAGATCTGAATTGCCTCGTGAACAAATCTCTGATTAAAACCCGTGGGTTTGCAAAGAACCTTGGTATCGGAGAAAATTATATCGTGATCACCCACTGCGTTGTAACAGTGATCAGCCACGGCAGAAGAATTCGTTTTGCCGTGTTTCAAATCTGATTTGTGCTCGCGAATTCGGTCAGAGACATGTCGCTTTGTCTCCCCGATATAGCAATCACCGCAGGTACAACTCAATTTGTAGCACCCCGATTTCGGACAATCTGAAAACAGTACTGGCTACGGGACTGAATTTTGCTGTCACCCCAAAAAACATACCAGTAGATGATATCATCTCTCAGGTCGATGTAGCCCTCAAAGGCGTAGGACACATCCAAGCAGACGTTGCGAGAGCTGAAATAGCCACTATTCTTAAGAATGCTAAGAAACCCATTAGTAACATCAGCAAAAATGAACGCTCTGAACTCGCGCATTTAATAAAACAGAAGTGATATAGTCATCCTCTCAGCCGATAAAGGCAACGCTACTGTAATTATGGATAAAGATTCATATAACAACAAAATCCAGAATCTGCTCAACGATGGACGTTACTCAAAAATTAAAAATGACCCTACCAATAGCCTAGCGATAAAAACCAACAAGATCATCACAAGTTCGACCTCCCTAATCGACCCAACTAAACGTCCCTCCCTAAAACCTTCTGCTGCAAGACCCCCTAGATTCTATGGTCTTCCCAAGATTCATAAAGAAAGCACCCCACTACGACCTATCGTATCCACGATCAACTGCCCTACCTATAGACTAGCCCGTTTTCTGTCAGATACCTTGCTGCCTTTCACTGGCAAGACCGCCTCAGCAGTATTTAACTCAGCCCAATTGGTCTCTATGGTCAAAGACGTTGTACTGTCCCCTGACGATATCCTTGTCAGCTTCAATGTGGTCTCTTGTTCACCAAGGTCCCAGTACCTGATACCATTGAAATATTTGAAAATTTGGTCCAACATGGACTAGACCCCGACACACCTGCACTGGTTAGGCACTGCCTCAACAATACCTACTTTACTTGGAATGGCTCCTTCTACAAACAAAATGAGGGTACCCCCATGGGATCCCCCTTGTCATCAGTGATAGCCAATATTTTCATGGAGAAATTTGAATCAGACGCCATCCAGACTTCCACCCTCAGACCTTCCCTGTGGAAGAGATATGTGGATGACACTTTCGTCATTTTGCCACATGGCCTCCCAGCTCTGAACCTTTTCCTACACCACATCAATTCCAGACATCCCGCCATCAAATTCACCATGGAAGTGGAGAAAGATGGCAAGCTACCATTCTTAGATGTTCTGTTTGAGAGGAGACCTGATGGCTCATTGGGGCATTCTGTCTACAGGAAACCCACCCACACAGATTCCTACTTGAAACCTGATTCCCACCACCACCCAGCCCAAAATAATTCTCTCATCAAAACTTTATACCATAGGGCTCATTGCATTTCGGACCAACACCACCTGACCAGTGAATTAAAACATGTACACCTGGCCCTCAAAAGGAATGGATACTCTGACCGTACCATCCGCCAAGCTGCTTCTCCCTCCATACAGAAACAACCACTTGATACTCCGGTCAAAACCATCACACTACCATATATAGCAGGCATTACTAAAAAGATTTCCAAAATTCTAAACAAACACAAGATCCAGGTCCGGTTCAATACAGTACACAAAATTCGTGATCTGATCCCATCCATGAAGGATGTCATTCCTGACTTACAGTACCCCGGGGTTTACAAATTAAGTTGTACCTGCAGTGATTGCTATATCGGGGAGACAAAGCGACATGTCTCTGACCGAATTCGCGAGCACAAATCAGATTTGAAACACGACAAAACGAATTCTTCTGCCGTGGCTGATCACTGTTTGTTCACGAGGCAATTCAGATCTACAAACACAGACACAATTTCAACCGAGAAGATGGTTTCAAATTAAGCAACCATTGGAAAGATGTTCTAAATCGAACTAAACATTAAACTAATTTTCAATGGTACAGTATATTTTTCAAGTAGTATTACCCCAACTTTCGCAGCTCTTAAAAATTCCCTTTTCACACCATCAATAGGTAAACTCCCCCCCTCCGCACCAAACGGAAATGTCCACCCGCATGTACACCACCTCTATGCTAAGTCGGCCAATCGAATGCTAATTTTTATGCTAATTCCTTCGTCAAGGCACCTTGTTTCCTTGCACACAGTTTAAAGGTCCGCGGTCTGAGCGTGGCTGTGTTTCACTCCAGCGCTGTCCTCGAGACAGCCTGATCCCTTCACCTGATGAGGGCCGCTTGTGTTGTGGCCGAAACTTCGTGATTTTTGTTGTTTTATTTTTTACCTACGTGACTTTACCGAATAGAACCAAAGAGTATATACCTAATCACCCATGAATATCTGTTCTTCACGCTCGTGACATCACTCCACATCGACCAGCCCCCCTCATTAATATTCATGAGCAGGTGACGTTATCCAAATGGACAACCCCCCACCCCTCCTCATTAATAATCATGAGTGGGTTACGTCACTCAATATGGAGTACTCCCCCCCCCCCCTCACTAATAATCATGCTCAAGTGACGTCACTCCACATCGAACAGCCCCCCTCATTAATAATCATGAGCAGGTGACGTCCTGCAAATGGACACCCCCCACCATTAATAATAATAAAAATCTATAAATAATTAGCGGGTGACGTCACTCCACATGGGTGGCCGAGGCGCCTCCTCCCCCCTCCTCGGCGTCAACTTACAACCAGGGGCGGAGCCAGGATTTCAGGCCGGGGTGACATTCAACAAATTTTTATTTCAAGAATTATTAGAGAGTCAGGCTGTTGAACTAGACGCCATCGGTTGGCGACACACTCTGACAATGCAGTTGCAGGGAGTCTGCCAGACCGAGTGTCGTACACTTATACGCAGAATGTCACCCCTGTCACCCCCCTGGCTTCGCCCCTGCTTACAACCCTCACTACAAAGGCAGAACCCTCATCACGTCACGCGATCTCCGTAACGCTATTGAGACATCAAAGTAAAAAGGACGTCATGATGAACAAGGGATTATAACCTTAAAATTAAATAGGTCTGTGTCCTTGCGCCCTTTCAAATTGCACATACATTAATGTAATGAATACAAAATTGGTTTTCTGTATCGACAGAAGCATTGCTTCCCCCCTATGTTCCATTTGGAATTGATAAAAGCTACCATACTGCCTCTACTTGATTACTGTGACATCGTATATAAATCAGCCCCCAGTACTGTACTGAAGAAGCTTGACTCAATTTATCACTCGGCCTTAAGATCTGCATTGAACTGCCCATATAGGACCCACCACTGCGATCTCTACATTGGGTCAAACTTAACATCTCTTAATGATCGACGGCTTGTGCATCAGATCTTATTTATTCACGATGTACTTACAAAAAAATCAGCAGACTACCTGCTGGATCTCCTCACTGTTTCATACACATACTGGAGGAAGGGCCTTTGCTTGTTGATGCCTCCAGGGTATGGAATGCTATCGCCATTAAACTGCAACTTGGATCACTACCTGTGAGATCTTCACTCAAAACTGCTCTTGAGGAGCTGTACACCCCTAGCTGCCACTGCTATGCAGAGTGGCCTGAAATCAAATGCATCGCTCTGGATGACCGCTGAAAAGTATGATCTTGAGTTTTGATTATAGTGTGCTGATCTTAAAGGTGCATTGAAAATGTTTTATACTCCTACTGATACTGCTGCTTTTATGGAGTGACTCATGCTGCCAGCTATGGCTGTAAAGTTTGGTCTTGCATGTTATGTATATATCGTTTATTGTTACATTTCAATCACAGTTCCTATCATCACTGTTACATTGTTTTTAAAGCTTCATTTTGGTGATTTCGTAAACGTATGGTTTAGCCATGTTTGTTTGTTGAAGTACAGAGTTAGCCTGATATCTTTAATCGAAATTGTCTTATGGTTGTTATTGTTTGACTTGCATCCCACTGGGATTTTTGCACACAGCGTTGACAAACGGTGTTTTTTTTCTGGAAGACTTTGCTGTTTCCTGGATTTTGCTGTTGCACGTAGTCACTTTAAGATGTTCTTTGTTCATGTTTTTGTTTGTTGTGGTTGAACCCGAGTAAAGAGCCGCATGGCTCACAGGGCTATACCTAATAAATGAAACTGAAACGTCGCTGGCTGCTTTTCACTTGCAAGTTTCACTGCAATACACCCGTCCTTGGACGGGCAAAAGGCTAGTTGTATACATAATAAGACAAATGAGCATCCAGTGTATTATTATTGTCCAGAAACAGTCACTTCCGTCCTGCTATGCATGCAAAAACCTCGCTTATTATCCATCAAGTAAACATTATAAATTTCAAGATAAACTGATTGAATTCACTCAACTGTTGAATGTATCTGCTGGAACCCCGTGATCACATCATGTCCTTCTCCGATAATGGTGGGTGTGGGTCTCCCTGGAGCGAAGCGGATCACATTGTCGAGCGGAAGGGTCGCAGCGCAGTGGTAAGATTCGTGCTACGAAGGCTTGGTTTCAAGCTTTCCGTGTGGACTGTGTATGTTTTCCCCGTGTTCTGCTGCGCGAGTGGACATCTGTGAAAAAGAGCTTCATAGGTCATCGGATTCCTCCTGCTTAAATCCATATTATGATTTTTAGTGAGAGAGAATAAGTGTGTGTGTGGAGTTTGTTCTCGCTCTGTTCTGCATTCGTTTCCTGCGGAATTTACAGTTTCCTCCCGTAGCTACAAAACACACAATGCAAATGGTATTGGTCACGCATCCCATTGCTGAAAATGTACAGTACCTACAGATCACTAAATTAGCACTTTTGGCACTACCGATTAGCACGGTGGCTACGTATGATGCTAAAGAAGCTCAACATACACACATACACCGCACCTCCTATCAGCACGATTGGCGACGTACGGTGTGAAAAAAGTTCAACATACAGGACATACACCGCACCTACGATTAATTATCACGGTTGGCTACGTATGGTGCGAAGTTCAACATGCACATTTCATACATGCGCGATTTAACTTGTGTTGTTTGCTCTCGAGGGCGGAGCATCGTTGATCGGATGTTCGTCCGCCACGTTTGATCGTGTTCGTCGTGATTCCTCACTCACTCAGCAGAGAGGGACGCGTGAATCCTCCTGCTTCTGCTGCTGCCCATCTTCCACTCCACGAGTTTTAAAACGTCCCGTTACACAACATTGACCCACGAAGCCTCCCAAGTCACGCGGGGGCACCCTCTAGGGCAGGGGTCACCAAACTATGGCCCGCGGGCCGCATCCGGCCCGCGACGTCAGTCCATCAGGCCCACCGACGGTACTTGAATTTGGTTGATAAAACGTATGGAACACGAAACGTTGTGATACAATTTAAATTTAAATATTATGTTTAGAATACTAGGAGCTCTTCACGCGTGCGGAGACCTCCTGACTGCTATGTTCCTTAAATTTACTATTTTAATTTTTTATTTATTGTATCTAGATTTTCTTGTTTATTGTAATGTTTGCTTATTTCGCGCCATCCCAAGTACTTCCCCGGCTCGTGGTAGCTCCGCCTTCGCTCTGACGTTACCATGGTTTCCATGGCAACGTCATGGCAACACGTTACCATGGTTTCCATGGCAACACACACAAACACGCATCTTTCCCTCCCCCAGATTTTCCAGCTGTCAACACAGGTCCGACGCTCCAGAAATATTTATTTATTATGCGGCCCGCGCTCGTCATTCTTTCAGTTATCCGGCCCACTGTGAAAAAAGTTTGGTGACCCCTGCTCTAGGGGGAGGGGAGAGGGCTCTGAGCCTGAAGCGGCCGATGGCCACAATCAGTACACCCACGCAAGTCTCCCAGACTGGGTTGGGGAGAACCCCCCACTGTTCGCTGTGACAGAAGGCCCGGCTTACCCTCGAGGGGCAACGAGTAGGTGCTCGACTCAACACACACCACTCGCTCGCTGCCCCCCCGCCCATTAATCACAACCAAGGCTCTCGCTCTGTCTTTTGGTGGGGGCAAAAAATTCGCCCTCGCTTCATTGTTTCCAAATAGCATTTTTATTTGTTCTAAACAACAAGACGCCTGGTCACAACTTTATCTGTTATTACGCTTTTGATTGCCCCCAGGAAAACCAACGGCGAGTCTCAAGACTTTTTTTTGTTTCTCTCTCTCACGAAGGTCCTGCCAAGGTTTTTTTTCCCCGCAGTAAAGGGGGAGGGGGCGATGTTTGTTTTTGCTCCTGCTGCTGTTTCTGCTTCGTGTGTGTGTGATCTAGTTTGTATGTGTGCGTGTATTGAACTTTTTTCGCACCGTGCGTAGCCAACCGTGCTATGGCTGGTCCATAGTTTTGGGATGCATGGCCACAATCGCATTGTGGCTTGTCTTTAATGTGTCTATATGTATTTCTGTGTTTCCATGAATCTCTGGGTTTACTGTGTGGTCCGTAGTTTTGGTTCCATGGCCACAATCGCACTGTGGTTTGTCTGGAATGCATCTATATGAGTTATCTATGTGTCTCTGTTTTTTTTTCTATACGGGCCCATAGGTTTGGGATACGTGGCCACATTTATGAAGGAGTAAAACGAGTCGTAGTTTTTTTGTTGCACGGAGATCGCTTCATTTTGCCTGACAGCTGACTCCCCAACGCCGTTTTCAACAAAACACAGGCGAAACAAACCACGCATGCGCTCCTATGTGACTAAGCAACCACTGGCGATCTGAGGCTCTCGGGGAAACGGAAGAACGAAACAGGAAAACAATCAGAGCGCACTTCACCCGTTACAACACGCACGTGGGAGATTACAATGACACGGACCACTTTTTGCCATTTGCTTTGCAGCAAAGTTGCCGGCCGGCCGGCCGGTTTAGTTTGTTTCTATTGTTGTTGTTGCGTTATAGCGACGGGGTTTGTTTGTCCTCCCTACTCATACACGGGCCACGAGGGAGGCGGGGGGGAGAGCTGTACTTCGGTGGGTGTATTCAGCTCATTACTTTTGCGCGCATTGCATTTTAATAGCGGCCCTTGTCTGAATCTCAATCTATAACAGATGTGTTGTTAGCTTCAAAGCCGGCCTCACAATTGCACCGTAACACCCAGCGCAGGCCTCGGCTGCAAACTGTAATTGTGGAATTTCCTCCCCGGCAGATTCTCCTTGCCGTGCCGCTCTCCATGCACACACACTAAAAAAGACAAAGATCCCCCGTATAGCCTGTAACAGACTGTTGGGGCAAGTGTTGTTCGCGAGCACCTATGAGGTCCGGAACGGTACACGAGTGGGCGTGGGTGGCCAGCACCACTCCCGGTCGCCTTTGTCTCCCTAAGTGACAATGTTTTTACACATCGCACTAGGTACTCATTTAAGGCTGGGTCGACCTAGGCAAGGCCCATGCTCGGTTCAGATTATCGTCAATTGTGTTGGTGGCCGTGAGCAGCGCGCTAAGCGTCTGCGCCACCGCTCCCCCACACAACACACACATCACACACAACACGCACACACATCACACACAACACACACACAACACACACATAACACACACACAACACACACATAACACACAACACACACAACACACATCACACACAACACACACATAACACACAACACACACATCACACACAACACACATCACACACGACACACACATCACACACGACACACACAACACACACATCACACACAACACACACATCACACACAACACACACGACACACACATCACACACGACACACACAACACACACATCACACACAACACACACATCACACACAACACACATCACACACGCATCGAGACTCCGGGCGACGGTACCAGCGGAGCCGCTTTGCACTCATGGTAGAGCGTGTCTTGCAGCGAGGGGCGGCTCGCGTGTTCATTTCATCTGGAAACCTTTACGAGATCTTGCATGACAAATATGCCAATTACTTACTCGGGGCGTGTTTTTGCAGCTCTGTAATGTAATATCTGTGTCTCCTGCGGCTGATGTACCCCTAAGTTTTAATTTGGCGTTGCACAAGTGGTAGTTCTTGGAAGCAATGGAGTGGGGGAAGAAAACAACACAAGGATACAAAAGCAAAATGACACAACTACTACTGCTGCTGTTGGATTAGTTACCCAAATGACTATTTTTCAGGCGACAGAACAAACCGCAGAGACATTGGAGCCAGTCTGTCAAGAAGCTGAATGCACCTACGATACGTTTGGGTATTGCGTTCATTCGCGAAAATCTTATTTCATATTATTGCTGTATGTCTGCACCGTGTGTTGATCTTCTTTCGCATCGTACGTAGTCAACCCGTGCTATTCGGAGGTGCAGGGGGTAAGGATAACAAACTAAATACAACAATCTTGACTTAAAGCTTTTGTGACTGCAGGAATTCATATTCTTTTGGTCTTTCGGTAAAGCCACGTAGATAGAAAAATAATAAAATATCACGACGTTTCGATCGCAACACAAGCAATTGTCATCAGGTGAAAAATAGCGGGAGAACTGCTGAGGCAGGATGTTATAAAGGTTTGAGATGGGTGTAGCCCAACGGTCATAAGCGAGGTGGGCGGGGCTAGTGATGCAATTTGCATGTCAATGTAAGATCGGAGAGAGCTACCTCCACGACGAGGCTGTGGAGGTGGCCATTGTATTGTGAGAGATTAGGATGTCAATGTAAGATCGCAAAGCCACCGCCGCAATGAGGACGATTGCTTGAGTTGCGATCGAAACGTCGTGATATTTTATTATTTTTCTATCTACATGGCTTTACCGAAAGACCCAAAGAATATAAACACAACAAGCAGTTCTAAAAAATGTATTTTCAATCTAGATTATAAAAAAAAAAATTAGCCTTCCCCAGGTCGACTCATCCATAGCTAATTGCCTGGCACGGTGTGTAAACATCAACACTGGGGAGACAAAGGCTGCCGGACATGTATCGTGCCAGCCTTCATAGGTGCTGCTACTCGCTACCAGCACTTGTCCCTACAATATGTTTATGTATGTGTGTATGTTGAACTTCTTTCGTACCGTACGTAGTCAACCGTACTCATCGGAGGCGCGGGGGGAAGGACTACAAACTAAACACAAGTAGTTCTAAGGAAACGAGTTTGTCAATCGAGATTATTTCAAAGTTTATAGCTCCAGTGGGCTTCCTAAATATCGGAAGGAAAGAGCTGTTCCAGACGGCCGCAGCAGCGCAATCTGAGAGCGCCGCGCGATGATGTGGTAACACCGTTTGCCAGCGCTCACGGCTCCACTCGAATGAGCGTTCACACGAACCTTTCCGTATGGATTTTTTGTTAATGCGACTCGCAACGCTGGCTTTCTACGCTGCCTTGGCAGTCGCTTGTGAAACTATAAAAAGCAGACCACACACACACACACATACTTCCTCTTGTGGTGAGAGAAAACGTGGGGGTTGGAGGGAGTGCCCCCTTCCAACTCTTGGACAGGCGGGGATGGTAAGAGATATGCCATGCCCTTCCAAAACACTCTTGGAGGGGCTTCTTTACAGCTCTTACGTGGGCCCTCCAAACTTTAAATCGCTGCATCAACATCCCAACGCAACCACCACCGGCACCTCTGATTAGCGCGGTTGGCTACGTACTGTGCGACAGAAGTTCAACGTACGTACAACACGAAACACGCTACCACCACCACCACCACATGTTCCATAACCATTTCACTATCATAACCGCCAACAAGACAAAAGACAATGATTCACCCCTGGTATAGTCTTAACAGGCTGTTGGGGAAAGTGTTGTTAGCAAGCACCTATGAAGGCTGGCATGGCAAACGATGGGGTGTGGGTGGCCAGCACTACGCCCAACCGTCTTTGTCTTCCCAGTGGAGATGTTTACTAAACAGGCACTCATTTTATGCTGAGTCGAATTAGTGGAGGCCCAGGACCGGTTCAGATAATCGTCACTGGTGTTGGTGGCCGTGAACGGGAATCGAACTCTGCCGGGGATCGTGGCGTGGACCAAACTTCACGCGATGCCCACCCTTGCATTTCTGCCTGCGGGTGTCAAGGGGGTGAGGTGAGGAAGTCAGCGTCGAAATTATGCCCAGGGGTGGCCTGTCTCAGGAAAAGGGGTCACTTTGGCAGCGAGGTCACGGTGGCTAAATGTCGCTCCAAATAGCCCCGCGCGGGTGTGTTCACGGCCGCCCAGCAATGAAGGACAAAGTTCCTCTGGCTAATCGACTGAAGGCTGCTTGCTCATTGTAACCAGGGGCTGCAGCTCCCTATTTCAACAGGGATGGGGGGGCGATGCAAGATACGACTGTGGGCCCCCCTCCGTTCTCTCGACTCACTTTGACTGAAATAGATACGGACGTGTTTTAACCCCTATACAATAATATGTAGGCTATAACTCTGTATATTATTTTAGTTGTAATCGTGTATTGGGTTTAGAGGAAGACAGCCTCACAGTGACAGTATTAATAAATAAAATATTTAAAGGTACAATACGACTCGCAATTAAGTTATCGTGCGTCTTGCTTTCATGCCAGCCCCACCGGTCTGGGATTTTCTCAAAGGAGGTGGATCGCTCAAATTTATGCTACTCTATTGACACGATAGCCAGATGCGATCATCGGGCTTGGTCCATGGTAAACCGCAGGTATTGTTTTATTAAAAAAAATTTTTATCTGAAATATATTTTCTCAACATTTTGCTACTTTTGATTTAAAGCTTTCGTGACTGCAGTAATTCATATTCTTAGTTCTTTCGGTAAAGTCACGTTGAAGGGAAACAACAAAATAATAAAATATATATAAAACAATAAAAATTCTCACGACGTTTCGACCATAACACAAACACCTGAAGACGACCGTTTGTGTTATGGTCGAAACGTCGTGAGAATTTTTTATTGTTTTATATATATTTTATTATTTTGTTGTTTCCCTTCAACGTGACTTTACCGAACGAACTATGATATTTTGTTACTTGTTAACCTAGATTTGAAGCTATCGTGACTGCAAGGATTCATACTCTTTGGTTTTTTTCGGTAAAGTCACGTAGGTAAAATAAAGCAATTAAATCACGACGTTTTGGGGGCAAGACAAGCTTCCGTCTTCAGGTGGAACAGTCACAGCAAGATCGCTGCATCAAGTGGGGAGGCTCTGAGAGCCTCGAGCTTAAATACAGGTTAAGGGGGGGGGGGAGGAGCCAAGTAGGGGACATTAATGCGGTGCGGGGCTAAGTTAATCCGTCTTTTGTTATGTTGAGGGTGCGGGGGATGCGGTGGGTCACTGCACGGGGACAATGGAAAAATGGAAACAAAAATGGAAAAGTTCGGAAAGGATATGCCGTGTGCTTATGAGGTAGCTAAAGTTTTGACTTGGTTTATGACATATTTCCAGTGGTTGCTTAATTTAAAACCATCCTCTCGGTTGAAGTTGTGTCTATGTTTCTATATCTGGATGGCTTCATGGACAAATCTTTGGTAATAACCGGGAGGTTTGCATAGTACTTTGGTATCGGAGAAAACAATGTCATGAGAACCCGCTGTGTTGAGACAATGATCAGCTACGGCCGACGAATTCGTTCTGCCGTGTTTCAAATGTGATTTGTGCTCGCGAATTCGGTCAGAAATATGTCGTTTTGTCTCCCCGATATAGCAGTCACTGCAGATACAACTCAATTTGTAAACACCGGGGTACTGTAAGTCAGGGATGACATCCTTCATGGATGGGATCAGATCACGGATTTTGTGTACTGTATTGAATCGAACCTCGATCTTGTGTTTGTTTAGAATTTTGGAAATCTTTTTGGTAACGCCTGCTATGTATGGCAGTGTGATGATTTTGATCGGAGTGTCAAGTGGTTGTTTCTGTATGGTGGGAGAAACAGCTTGGCGGATGATACGGTCAGAGTAAATGTTCATCTTGAGGGCTAGATGTACATGTTTTAATTCACTGGTCAGGTGGTTTTGGTTAGAAATGCAATGAGCTGTATGGTATAATGTTTTGATGAGATAATTATTTTGAGCCGGGTGGTGGTGGGAATCAGGCTTCAAGTAGGAATCTGTGTGGGTGGACTTCCTGTGAACAGAATGTCCGGAAGAGCCATCAGTCCCTCCTCTCAAACAGAACATCCAAGAATGGCAGCTTGCCATATTTCTCCACTTCCATGGTGAATTTGATGGATGGGTGTCTGGAATTGATGTGGTCTAGGAAATGGTTCACTGGCAAGACCACCTCAGCAGTACTTAACTCAACCCAATTGGTTTCTATGGTCAAAGACATTGTACTATCTCCTGACGATATCCTCGTCAGCTTTGATGTGGTCTCTCTGTTCACCAAGGTCCCAGTACCTGATACCATTACAAGAATTGAAGATTTGGTCCAACATGGACTGGACCCTGATGTACCAGCGCTGGTTAGGCACTGCCTCACCAACACCTCCTTTACTTGGAATGGCACCTTCTACAAACAAAATGAGGGTACCCCTATGGGTTCCCCCTTGTCACCAGTGATAGCCAATGTTTTCATGGAGAAATTTGAATCAGACGCCATCCAGACATCCACCCTTAGTCCTTCCCTGTGGAAGAGATATGTGGATGACACTTTCGTCATTTGGCCACATTGCCTCCCAGCTGTTTCTCCCACCATACAGAAACAACCACTTGACACTTCGATCAAAATCATCACATTGCCAAACATAGCCGGCGTTCATAATAAACTAACAAAAACTAACCAAATTAATAAATTTTCTAGACTACATAATAAACAAATCCCTACTGAAAACCAAAAATTTAAAAACAAAACTGTACTGAACTTGACTAACACTGTATTAACTGGTGACATGGTCTCTATCCTTTCTAAAGGCCTTAACTTTGCCGTTACCCCACGCACACTTCCAGTGGATGAGATAATTGCTGAGGTAGAATCAGCAGTTAGACTCCTTCCACATAATGAGGCAGAGATGACTAGACATGAGGTTGCTAAAATAATTGAGAATAGCAAAGTTCCAAAAGTAAATATTAGCTCTAACGAGGCAAAAGCCTTAAGAGAGCTGCGTGTAAATAAGGATATCCAAATCCTAGCAGCTGATAAAGGCCGCACTACTGTAGTGATGTCACGAGCCGATTATGATAATAAAATTTGAAATTTACTAGAGGACAGTACCTACATTAAAATTAAACGAGATCCAACTAATACTTTAGAACGTAAGACCACTGCAATAATTGCAAATTCATTAATCCCTAAAAATGAGCAATACCTAATTAAGCCAAGGGCCTCAAAACCACTTAGACTCTATGGGCTACCAAAGATTCATAAAATCGACATCCCATTACGACCCATAGTCAGTACAATTGGCTCTGCCACATATCAATTAGCAAAATATATAACCAAACAAATACAGCCCTACATCGGTAAGACATCTTCATTCATAAAACATTCAGAACATCTTGTGAATGTGATTAAAGATATTAAACTTACTCCTGATGATATTCTGGTAAGTTTTGATGTGATTTCTCTATTCACTAAGGTTCCAGTGGACGAATCGCTTAAATTACTTGATACACTAGGAAAGAATACCGGTTTACCAAAAGATATTCCGAAACTTGCTGGCCATTGTTTAAATAACACTTCTTATGGAGAGGGGATTTCTTTAAACAAAAGGAAGGAGCAGCAATGGGTTCTCCTTTATCCCCTGCTATAGCAAATTTGTACATGGAAAACTTTGAAATAACAGCACTTGCCTCGAGTACATTAAAACCATCCTTTTGGTTTAGATATGTGGATGACACTTTGGTTGTCTGGCCACATGGTAAAGATACACTTAATGATTTTCTAAATCATCTCAATGCACAAAACCCGGCCATCCAGTTCACCATGGAAATGGAGGTGAATAACACACTCCCATTCCTAGATATTTTGCTTGGACATGGCCTAAACGGTAAAATAACACACAGCGTTTACAGAAAGCAAACGCACACTGATGCCTATCTGAATGCAGAATCACATCATCATCCAGCTCAGAAATCCTCTCTTATCAAGACGCTCATACATCGGGCTAAAACAGTGTCAGATGGTGAGAGTCTAGTGAGAGAGATTAAACACGTTAAAGACGCACTACGACAGAATGGCTACAATAATGCTCAAATTAACAGAGCACTGAATGCCAAATCACGATTGCAAAGCAATACTGCTGAAAGCGACCAGATTGTTAAAACAATAAAAATTCCATATATCTCAGGAGTAACTGACAAATTAGCCCGGGTTTTGCAAAAGCAAAACATTATAGTAAGATTTGGTACAGTACACAAAATTCTAAAACTAGTATCTTGCACTAAAGACGCATTACCTAAACTATCAACAGAAGGTGTATATCGGATTAATTGTTCATGTGGCAGCTGCTACATTGGGCAGACGGGACGTAACATCAACATAAGACTAAAAGAACATCAGAGAAATATTAAATTATCTCAAACACAACTGTCGGCAGTGGCAGAACATGCTTGTCAACAAGGACACTCAATTGATTTTGACAATGTTGCAGTGGTGTGTAAAACTAATTATTACTGGCAAAGACTAATTAGAGAATCCATTGAAATTGAGAGGAACAAGAATAACTTTAATCGCTCTGACAGCTACCGGCTTAGTGCGGCCTGGAAGCGTATTATTAAATAATACACATTACATTTTGATTTAAAGAATTACTAATCTACAACTCATTACTAATCATAACCAATGACTGATTACTAATCGATTATATAATTACAATACCCACCCCCCCTTCCGCCTCTAATCACTGCACCTGATATGAGTTAAGTGGTGACGTCACCCTGCTGCTCTATATAAAACCGGGAGCAAGCGAGGGCTTTATCATTCTGGTGAATTGCCCGATGATGCTGGATGTATTTACCAGCGAAACGTCGTACTCAAACTGTAAATGTGGATTCACTCTTCAACACACCAGTGGGCTAAAGTAGTGAATCATTTGTCTTTTGTCAACGTTACACTTTTTTTGCTGATTGGCCGTGTCGGGTGGTGGAGGGTTACGACACATTTATAAATAAACGCGATCTAACCCAAAAACCTTTATTATGAATAATATTGGTCGCGAAAGCCTACGTGTTAAACTGACTAACCTCTATGGGGAGGATACTTTTCTTAAAACCAGAAAATTGGAGAAGTTTCGCATTAAGCGGATGAAATTGATATCTTCACTGGCGTTCCTCAAAAGGTGCAGAGATTCAAAGGTAATACCAAACGCAGTTAAAATAACACATCACATAAAGTCTTCTAAAGCTAACCAAATACTACACAAAGCTAGCGAATTATTATTAATAGAGAGAATACAGCACAATAGGAGTGAATTATCTTACATTTCGGAATCGCTAAAGCAGTTACACTTAGATATAAGCAATAATGTATCTAGGCATTATTGGAATATAATCGATAACATAACACAACAATCGGCTGATAATGTGTTTAAACTAACAAAAACTAACCAAATTAATAAATTTTCTAGACTACATAATAAACAAATCCCTACTGAAAACCAAAAATTTAAAAACAAAACTGTACTGAACTTGACTAACACTGTATTAACCGGTGACGTGGTCTCTACCCTTTCTAAAGGCCTTAACTTTGCTGTTACCCCACGCACAATTCCAGTGGATGAGATAATTGCTGAGGTAGAATCAGCAGTTAGACTCCTTCCACATAATGAGGCAGAGATGACTAGACATGAGGTTGCTAAAATAATTGAGAATAGCAAAGTTCCAAAATTAAATATTAGCTCTAACGAGGCAAAAGCCTTAAGAGAGCTGCGTGTAAATAAGGATATCCAAATCCTAGCAGCTGATAAAGGCCGCACTACTGTAGTGATGTCACGAGCCGATTATGATAATAAAATTTGAAATTTACTAGAGGACAGTACCTACATTAAAATTAAACGAGATCCAACTAATACTTTAGAACGTAAGACCACTGCAATAATTGCAAATTCATTAATCCCTAAAAATGAGCAATACCTAATTAAGCCAAGGGCCTCAAAACCACCTAGACTCTATGGGCTACCAAAGATTCATAAAATCGGCATCCCATTACGACCCATAGTCAGTACAATTGGCTCTGCCACATATCAATTAGCAAAATATATAACCAAACAAATACAGCCCTACATCGGTAAGACATCTTCATTCATAAAACATTCAGAACATCTTGTGAATGTGATTAAAGATATTAAACTTACTCCTGATGATATTCTGGTAAGTTTTGATGTGATTTCTCTATTCACTAAGGTTCCAGTGGACGAATCGCTTAAATTACTTGATACACTAGGAAAGAATACCGGTTTACCAAAAGATATTCCGAAACTTGCTGGCCATTGTTTAAATAACACTTCTTATGGAGAGGGGATTTCTTTAAACAAAAGGAAGGAGCAGCAATGGGTTCTCCTTTATCCCCTGCTATAGCAAATTTGTACATGGAAAACTTTGAAATAACAGCACTTGCCTCGAGTACATTAAAACCATCCTTTTGGTTTAGATATGTGGATGACACTTTGGTTGTCTGGCCACATGGTAAAGATACACTTAATGATTTTCTAAATCATCTCAATGCACAAAACCCGGCCATCCAGTTCACCATGGAAATGGAGGTGAATAACACACTCCCATTCCTAGATATTTTGCTTGGAAATGGCCTAAATGGTAAAATAACACACAGCGTTTACAGAAAGCAAACGCACACTGATGCCTATCTGAATGCAGAATCACATCATCATCCAGCTCAGAAATCCTCTCTTATCAAGACGCTCATACATCGGGCTAAAACAGTGTCAGATGGTGAGAGTCTAGTGAGAGAGATTAAACACGTTAAAGACGCACTACGACAGAATGGCTACAATAATGCTCAAATTAACAGAGCACTGAATGCCAAATCACGATCGCAAAGCAATACTGCTGAACGCGACCAGATTGTTAAAACAATAAAAATTCCATATATCTCAGGAGTAACTGACAAATTAGCCCGTGTTTTGCAAAAGCAAAACATTACAGTAAGATTTGGTACAGTACACAAAATTCTAAAACTAGTATCTTGCACTAAAGACGCATTACCTAAACTATCAACAGAAGGTGTATATCGGATTAATTGTTCATGTGGCAGCTGCTACATTGGGCAGACGGGACGTAACATCAGCGTAAGACTAAAAGAACATCAGAGAAATATTAAATTATCTCAAACACAACTGTCGGCAGTGGCAGAACATGCTTGTCAACAAGGACACTCAATTGATTTTGACAATGTTGCAGTGGTGTGTAAAACTAATTATTACTGGCAAAGACTAATTAGAGAATCCATTGAAATTGAGAGGAACAAGAATAACTTTAAACGCTCTGACAGCTACCGGCTTAGTGCGGCCTGGAAGCGTATTATTAAATAATACACATTACATTTTGATTTAAAGAATTACTAATCTACAACTCATTACTAATCATAACCAATGACTGATTACTAATCGATTATATAATTACAATACCCCCCCCTCCGCCTCTAATCACCGCACCTGATATGAGTTAAGTGATGACGTCACCCTGCTGCTCTATATAAAACCGGGAGCAAGCGAGGGCTTTACCATTCTGGCGAATTGCCCGATGATGCTGGATGTATTTACCAGCGAAACGTCGTACTCAAACTGTAAATGTGGATTCACTCTTCAACACACCGGTGGGCTAAAGTAGTTAATTATTTGTCTTTTGTCAACGTGACACTTTTTTTTGCTGATTGGCTGTGTCGGGTGTTGGAGGGTTACGACACATTTATAAATAAACACGATCTAACCCAAAAACCTTTATTATGAATAATATTGGTCGCGAAAGCCTACGTGTTAAACTGATAGCCGGCGTTACCAAAAATATTTCCAAAATTCTAAACAAACACAAGATCCAGGTTCGATTCTATACAGTACACAAAATCCGTGATCTGATCCCATCCATAAAGGATGTCATCCCTGACTTACAGTACCCCGGTGTTTACAAATTGAGTTGTATCTGCGGTCACTGCTATATCGGGGAGACAAAACGACATATTTCTGACCGAATTCGCGAGCACAAATAAGATTTGAAACACGGCAAAACGAATTCGTTGGCCGTAGCTGATCATTGTCTCAACACAGCGGGTTCTCATGAGATTTTTTCCCCGATACCAAAGTACTATGCAAACCTCCCGGTTATTACCAAAGATTTGTCCATGAAGCCATCCAGATATACATAGACACGTCAACCGAGAGGATGGTTTTAAATTAAGCAACCACTGGAAAGATGTCATAAACCAAGTCTAAA
The DNA here is from genome assembly GCF_048934315.1 of Petromyzon marinus. Taxonomy (NCBI): domain Eukaryota; kingdom Metazoa; phylum Chordata; class Hyperoartia; order Petromyzontiformes; family Petromyzontidae; genus Petromyzon; species Petromyzon marinus. Next base: position 1,562,770 of record NC_133722.1, read on the forward strand.
CGTTAGCTACCTTATAAGCACACAGCATATTCTTCCGAACTTTTCCATTTTTCCATTGCCCCCGTGCAGTGACCCACCGCATCCCCCGCACCCTCAACATAACAAAATACGGATTAACTTAGCCCCCACCCCATCAATGTCTCCTACTTGGCTCCTCCCCTCCCCCCTTAACCTGTATTTAAGCTCGAGGCTCTCAGAGCCTCCCCACTTGATGCAGCGATCTTGATGTGACTGTTCCACCTGAAAACGGAAGCTTGTGTTGCCTCCGAAATGTCGTGATTTAATTGTTTTCTTTTATTTTATTTTACCTACGTGACTTTACCGAAAAAAACTAAAGAGTACTTCTTAACCTGTTGATTTGGACCCTATACATCGCATAACGCTGCCCCCCCCCCTCATAGTTGCGCCCCTGATCATAACAATTGAGTTATAAACGACCCCTGTAAATACATTAGTCGCACAAAAACAATTGTAGGAGCTTCCCGATTGTACTCCCTTCACCAACCACCTTCTGGCAGAGCAGAGGACAATGTGCGTTTAAGTAGCAGGGTGAAAGGGCACGGTGGGCTTGACGTTCTCAATGTATTGGTCAAATTTGTTTTTATTGCTCATTGTTGAACGTTCCTTTGAGATTCGAAGTTTGTAACTCATCTGCTTGCTTTGCGAGCCATGTTTTTCCCTGGAAGAGACTGCTGTTCCAACTGGGCCTCTCTCCCCGGTGTAAGTAAAAGTGTACACATTGTGTCTTTTTTCACGGGATTATCCGTCAATGAATCTACGTAGCAATGTTTTTTTATGTTTACCATTTCACTGTGGATAATCTTCAGCCGGGGAAATCTTGAGCAGAGTCATCACTGGCACAGTAGCCAGCATCCATGAGCGACGCCCGGAGGGTATGTACGGAACAGTACTGAATAGTCCAATAACGATTCTCCTAACCTCGTGATTTTGTGAATTGTCACGATTCAAGTGTTCTTTTCAGTTGAACAAATGAAGCTCCTTATTTACGTCGTGCATTGTGGCTACAAGGATCACGTGAACTAATTACATACTCAACAAAACTATTGAACATTTTTACCAGGTAAGGCCCACTGAGATTTAGAGGTCTTTTTCATAAGCGACCTGGCCACAAATGATAGCTCAATTAAGTGGCCAATCATATGGAAATTTATAGCAGCTAAAGACAGTACTCCAAATGCATGTTTATTCTGAATGTGGAGGGAAAAACCGGTAAACCCAGATAAAAACCCACGAGAACATGCAAACTCCAAATATACAGCAGCAGGCGTCAGGGTCGGGATCCAACCCACGCCCTCCTGTATACCAGGCGAGGTAGTTAACATCTCACCATGGCACCCCAATATCCATTAAGGTGCTATCGGCCAATCATTGTTTACATATGGGAAGAAACTAGAGTACCTGGAAAAATTCCACGTGCGAAAGGAGTCGAAACTTTATCCCATACATATGGAACAGGTGGAGTCCACAGTTGCTATACCGCTTTCTCTAAGCAAGCCAGGGTATGGCACCTTGCAGCCCACAGGAAGGGAGATCCAACACATGTGTGTGATCCACCAACCCTCGCCTCCAACATAATTACAGACATGCATAGCGACGACCCCACCCATTCGACTACACTAAGTAAAGCAGAGCTGCCAATCTGCATTCGTTTCGTAAGTCAATTTGTTTGCGCCACAGTGGCGAGATGTTAACTACCTCGCCTTGTATACAGGAGGTTGTGGGTTCAATCCCAAATGCCGTATATTTCGAGTTTGCGTGTCTCTCTTTGTCCCCGTGTTCTTGTGGATTTTTCTCCAGGTCCTTCGGTTTTTCCCTCCACATTTAGAAACACGCGTTTAGAGTATTTTGATGCTATACATTTCCACGTGATATTGCCCACTTCGTTGAGCTATCATTTGTGGTCAGATCGCTTCTGAAAAAGAGCGAAGTAGCTCAGTGGGGCCTTACTCTGGGAAAAAAATAGTTTATAGTTTTAAATAGTTTAGTTTAAGTCAAGCTGTGATGCAACTGAAAATATTCCAGAGTCTAGTGAGACTCCCTCGGCCAAATAAACAACGACAGATAATTACCAATGTGTTTTTTTTTGTATTAAACATTAAAATGTACAACAATAAACACTTAAACATTACGACAACAACAAACATGTCGTTAAATATGTAATTTTTTAAATCCAAAAAAAAACGATTGCAGTCTCCAACTAACAATTGAGTGTGACGACCGTAACAGATGGACCACATCTCAAAGAGTTCAATGAGTAGAAGTGTACACTGAAGAACGCATTATAACCTCCTCTCTGCCCTAGTCTGGGACCAGTGAATCAGAGTGGAGGATGAGGGGCCCGGATCTACGATGCAGTGGGGAAAAGATCCTCTCAGCGAGGTATTCTAATATTGCTCAACTGGAGTGAATCGTCTGGCTGTGACGAGCCATTAATCTTTTATTTTATTCCCATCGGGTTGCCCAGTCCAATACATTTATATTTACTGATGGTGTGCTACATTACTTCTGCGCTTGTTTTACCCAGAAATAAAATTCAACGAGTCTCGCGACACTTTTTCAGCAGAGTCCTGCCAAGTTTTCATAGTGACAGTTGCTACGTACCATTCCAACTGGGTACGTTGCAATAGAATATTTTTTTTTATTTGAACGACGATGCCCGGACACGATAGCCTACTCTGGCGACACACTCCTCAGGATATATTTAAAGTCGACCGTGAAAAAGCTGGCTTGCAAATTTGAATGTTAATACACCTGCAGTATTAACCTCTGCAACAAGCGGCGAACACGCTATCAAGTGGCTGGATGTATCACGTGATGCCATTACATACAGTACGACACAGGCGCCTGATTCGGCGCATGGTGTCGCGAGTTTGGGGGCGCTGTGGTGATGATATGTTAACTACCTTGTCTTGTCTGGTATGCAGGAGGTCATGAGTTCTGATTCCGACCTGCTGTATATTTGAAGTTTTCGTGTCTCTCTCCCCGTGGTTGTGTGAATTTTTCTCCACGTCCTGCGTTTATTTCCCTCCACATTTTAAAACATAGATTTAGAATATTTGGCTGCGATACATTCCCATATAATTATCCCACTTCATTGGGCTATCATTTGTGGCCAGGTCGCTTCTATAAAAAATAACTATATACCTCAGTGGGCCTTACCTGGTAAAATAAAAAAAGTTTTATTTTGAGGTGGAGCGGCGTGTTTCACATGCTGCTCCATGAGTCCAGCGACCTGGGTCTTACTCTCGGCCATGGATAATGTCAGCATCGTGCGCTAACGTGTACCAGTCCTGGGTTAATACTCTACCCAGCTGCACTGACCAGCGTGGTGCACAATGGCCATGACTGACATGGCATGTGGGGTGGGTGGGGGAGCCTTTTTTCCAGTGGTGGATTGACAACGGTTTTAAACCGACCGCAATGATTCCCGTGAGCTTGAGAATATGATACGAATTGACTAGTGAATAGTGAGGAGAGTTAAAGGAGGAGATCACTCCTCAATTGTCCTGTAAATCATCTCCGGCATGAAGGAAGTGCAGAAGTGCAGGATGTCCCGGTGGCAATTGCTGAGGTGTATGTCGCGCTGCTCGTAGCCCACGCGCAAGGAAAGGTCCGAAGGAAACACCGTGGGGGGCACTATCTGTAGGGCGGAAGTCCCTGCAACAACACAAAGGGCGTCTCTTAACACGACTGGGACACGGACCCAGTAACGGAGACTTTGCGTTCGCAGTGGTGCGCAGGGCACGACTCACAAACACTCGCCGCATTGAGAAAAAAGCCTCCAGTGTGTTTGGAGTCGGACCCTTACAAATAATCTCTTTCTATGGCGTAACATACATACACTTGGCGTGCTTTCATGCACGAGAGTTGTGGCGCATGTTATTCATCGCATGTGGTGCAGTGTACAACTTGTTATCTTAGAGAAATAAAACAACTTTTTTCTCACATTATTTTCTGAGTACAGCACGTACAACCCAAAGCAGCCAGTTTGTATGTTTTATTTATTATTTAATTAGTGTTGCTGTTGCGTGGGTGAGAGTGCTCTCTCCTGGCATTAAAGTAAAAATATATATGGTAGCAAACTGGCATGATTGCCAGCGGAGTTAAAGCGAGAGTGGGGGTTCCCGTTGGAAGAAAGGCTGCGGTGGCGGTTGTTTGGGGGAACGTCCATAGTGGTGGGTTTGCTCAAAGAGCCGCCGAGAGGGCCGGTGGCAAAGTGCTCCTTGCACGCACGAGTGAAAATCAGAATAATATTTATTTAATAAGACTGGAAGAATCCAATGAGCTATAAAAGCTCTTTTTAACAGGTATCCAGTATCGGCGGGTCTGCAAATTACAACAACAAACAATACAAAAAACAGAATAGGAATTAATAAATAGATTAAATAGGTCCGATTTATCAATCTTGGGCAAGGCAGCAAAAACAACAAAACATTCCCAGACCACACCAAGATAACACCACACAGCAGTAGTACCTCAATAACATGCCACATTAACATTTAAACTATCAATACACAGGTAATGAGCATGAATGTTTGCTCTTATTATGATTATGATATGGACGTGCAATGTTTTATTTTCTGCAGAACCTGAACGTCAAATCTGCCTGTCTTATTTTTTTTTGTTCAGCCAGGCCAAACGCAGCAGCAGCACCTGGTCACTTTGCGCCGAAGCTGCAAGTGTCGTATTTGGATTGGAGACGACAGTGTGAACCCGCCACTAGACAGTTTTACCTTTAAACTAAATGATAAACTATTTTTATTTTAGCAGGTATAGCCCACTCAGCTGCAATATAGCTCTTTTTCAGAGTAACCTGGCTATCACATATTATAGCCAAACAAAGTGGCTTATTACGTGGAAATTTATAGCAACCAAAAACTCTAAACGAATGTTCATTCTAAATGTGGAGGGAAAAACCGGAGGAACCGGAGAAAAATCCACACAACCATGTGGAGAGAGACACGCAATCTCCAAATATACAGCAGGCGCCAAGGTTGGGATCGAATCCACAACTTCCTGTATACCAGGCAAGGAAGTTAACATCTCAAGACCACGGCGCCCCTTTGCTTGGAAAGGTTCGGCAAATCCACGCCGGCTGACGGTAGCAAAAGGGCTGGCTCACGATACCGACGGGGTGCGTTACTAAAGACGCAAGCGCAAAACGCGGGAGAGCCCCCTTTACCATGCCGCGAGGTGATGGAGATTTCGTAGAGCGCGATGGCGATCACCGCGTCCGCCTCCAAAGCCACACTCCGCAGACTCAGCCTGGCGTGCGCCCGCGCCACCGACATGCTGGAAAGAGAGGTGGTGGGGGCATCGCGAAACGAATATTTCACGCCGCCTGATATCTACGGTAGTGCGTGAAAAGAACAAAAAATAAACAAACGTGCGCTCGCACGCTAAATGAGAAACACCCGCTAGGCCCACGAGGAACAAATTAAGCCTCACTCTCCTTAACAAAAAGTGAGGGCCAAAGCACACACCTCCGCTCGGGCTGGGTGCAGGGCATCGCAACCCGCTCGCCACTGTGTGGAAAACGAGCAATCGTCCAATTAGTTGCGCTAAATAGCACCGTCAGTGTGTAGTTGGGAATAACACAAACTGCCTGCCCTGCCTACATCTCTGGCAGGAAAAAGCCACTTTCAATTAATTCCTCTATGCCTGCGAACAACTTGTAAATGTCAGTGTGGGATTTGTTTACTTGTGCACACTGTATACACAACATATGCCCATTGTTACACTTTTTCCATTTGCAGAGGGTGACGTTTACGTAATTCTAAGCGTAAACTAAATGCATATTTCTGAAGGCAAGTAATCATTTAAGCACCGCTCAGTAAGCCGAGAACATTTTCCAGTGAGAGCTTAGTATTGGTTTAAAATTCCTTTAATTTATCATTTATAAATAAATAATGCACGTGCCACTAAACTCATTACCGTTTAAAATGTATTCCATTACACCTTGCAATGGTAACCTGCACCGTGTAGTTTCAGTATTGATTTTACACCCTTCTATAATTAAGTGCAACTGAGATATAACATACTCTTTGGGTCTTTCGGTAAAGCCACGTTTTTTTTAACAGACTAAATGTCTCACTAACACAACCACCGTTACGGTGGTTTTCTTACATTGACATGCTAGTCTCTCACAACACAACGGCCACCTCCACAGCTTTGTTGTCCCCGATGTGGCGTTGTGCCTGGTTTTCTTACATTGACATGCTAATCTTCTCATTAACACAGCCGCCGCGGCGGTGGCCTTCTTACATTGACATGCTAATCTCTCGCAATACAATGGCCGCCTCCGCAGCTTCATAGTCGTGGGGTATATCAGCTCTCCGATCTTACATTTACATGCAAATTCCATCTCTAGCCCCATCTCAAATCTATATAACTGCTTGCTTCAGCAGCTCTCCTGCTATATTTTTTCTGCCTCAGCAGTTCTCCTGCTGTATTTTTCACCTGATGACGATTGCTTGTGTTGCGATAAGAAACGTCGTGATATTTTTCATTATTTTTATTATTTTTCAATCTACATGGCTTTACCGAAAGACCCAAAGAGTATGAATTCCTGCAGTCACAAAAGCTTTAAGTTGAGATGTAACAATTTTAATTAATATTTAAAAAAACATCACGTAATATAACAGTGAGAACATTTTCTCTGAAAAAAATGTATGCTGGCCAACGATCATCCCTGTTTGAAAGGCCTTTAGCAATTGCCGTAAATTCCACATTCCTATGTCAAAGGATAGTCACTCCATATAGTGACTCTCTATAGGATGGCTACAAGTGATGACAGTGATTTTAATGCTGACACACTTGTTGATCCTTGTTGCTGTGGTTGGAGCTTTGCGGACTGCTGGTACCAATTGGGTAACCAAAGCTATTGTGACATTGATGGTCTTAGCCCTTTACAGAAACCCCTATGCGAAACGGGTATTTGCACTTTTCCCGGTGATACCCGGGAGTCTGAGCGTCTATGTCTGAGACAGTGGGGGGGACAAAAACAACACGGCCAAAGAGAATGCCTTCTTGTCTCACAGGGTCCGGAGTGCAGTGGAGGGAAAGTTGGAGCCATGCGTGGAGGAGGCGCGCAGCCTCCGGCTGGACAGGTAGTATCCTTGGATAAGCTGCTCGGCGCTGGGGCACAGCTCACACGGCTGCGCTCTGGCAAACTCCACCAGCTGCAAAGGAGAAAGTATACACGGACACACACGCACACGGACCTTGACCCACATTTAAATGGGACACATTGTTTGGTGACACTGCGTTGGCAGCAGTGCACAAGCTCAAATAACAATTAAAAACTCAATACACTCATCCGTAACACTGCCTGAGATGACAAAAAAACATAATCGGTGACACCTCGGTAAATGGTCCTTATTCTTGGTGCATGAAAAGGGACAGACGGCTCGAGCAAGTGTGTCGTTAGTCTCCCCATGCATATCAACTCCGCAGGAACTCATGCACATCTCCTGCATCTGCCATTCATCACATTCTGATTTGACGATTGCAACTCTCTCGTCTTCAAATGCCATATTATCCAAAACAGTGCTCTCAGACTTCTCACCTGTATCCGTAAACTAGAACACATAACCCCAATACTCCAATACTTCCACTAACTCACAATACAATCCCAAATCAATTTCAAGATCACACGTACGGTCTTCAAGACCCCCATTGAACTTCCTCTCCCCTCTTATCTCCCTTAAAGCAAAGACAAAGATCCCCCGTATAGGCTTAACAGACTTTTGGAGCAAGTGCTGTTAGCGAGCACTAATGAAGGCCGGTACGGACACGAGGGGGTGGGTGGCCAACACCACGCCCGGCCGCCTTTGTCTCCCCAGAGTTTACACACCACACTAGATACTCATTTGAGACTGAGTCGATCTAGATGAGGCCCAGGACCGGTTCAGATAATCGTCACTGGTGTTGGCCGAGAGCAGGAATGGAACTTGGGTTGCCAAGTTCGTAGCTCCCCTCCACACACGCTCCTACATCTCCACACTCATCTCCCTCTGCTCCCGTCCACGCACGCTCCTACGTCTCCACACTTATCTCACTCTGCTCCCCTCTGCACACTCTTCTACCTATTCCCTCTGATCTCAATCAACTCCTCTCCACGCATTCTCCGTTTCAACTATGAAAGGTTCCCATCACAGCCTTCACTGAATAAGTGGGAGATCGCTTATTCACTTGTGGAACTCCATTCCTCCAGCCATCTGTGCTGTTGACGCCCCGCCTCTGTTCAAGTCCAGCCAGCCAATACAAGCGTATTATTTGATAACTCCACTCACTTGATGAGATTATCACGTAATCACCGTTATGGCCACACAAAGAAATTAGAACCATTTCTGTTATGCCACGTCAGGTGGTACCGACAAGAGAAATATCTGCTCTGGGCTCATAGACTACACAATGTATTGAGATGCCGTCACAATTATAGACCATTTAAATCCAAACTGTACTGTTGTGAGGCTGTAATAGTTCAACAGCAGTGGTGTGACCAGCATGTACCCAAGATGCCTTTGCCACTGCAGGGCTGGTGTTTTTGACCGTAATGTACGAAGGTATTTATTTTCATGCTGTGTTAAATTGGAGAAAGCCAGAGCCAGATTCAAAACTCAATTGTTACTGCTGTGCCGTGCCAGAATTTGAATTCGGGTCGTGGGAATGAAGTGTTGTGCTCTAACCGCTAATGCACATACATGGGTTGATACTGATATGAACGAGCAAGTATTAACTTCATATATACATTGACAAACAAACACAAAGATCCCCCGAATTTCTTAAACAGACTGTTGGGGCAAGTGCTATTCGCGAGCACTTATGAAAACCAGCATGGCACATGAGGGAATGGGTACCCACCACCACGCCTGGCCACCTTTGTCTCCCTAATAGCAATGTTTACACACACCAGACCAGGTACTAATTTCAGGCTAAGTCGACCTAGGGGAGGTCCAGGACTGGTTCAGATAATCATCACTGGTGTTGGCTATGAATAGGAATCGAACTTGGGTCACCGGGTTCGTAGCGCAACATGCTAACCACTACACTACCGCTATCCTATACATACGTACACATATACATATCTATAGGCATGCAGAAACGTTTTGATACGAGCACACACGTGTTACACATCCACAGCCTTCCGCATGCGTTGAGACTCATTCTCGTATGTATGTATGTTGAACATCTTTCGCACCGTACATAACCAACCATGCTAATCAGAGGTGCGGTGTATTATGTATATTGAACTTCTTTTGCACCGTACATAGCCAAGGACAACAAACTAAACATCAAAAAGCAGTTCCAAATAAATGAGTTTTAAATTCAGGAAATGAGTTTTAAATTCAGGAAATGAGTTTTCAATTTACGTGTCACACGGGCGCGTGCACGCACACGCACAGACCGCGTCACTCTCGCGTGCGTGCAGCACACACCTCTTCAAAATGCCGAGTCGTGATCTGCTCCGGGATGCTATAAACGGGCTCGTTGGCAAGCATCGCCTTATTGAGCGTGTGCTCGGCCAACAGCCTGCACGCTCCGTCGTCGCTCGACTCATTGCCCTCACAGAAGACGATGAGGCCAAAGGAGTCAGCAAGCGGCAGCGGGATGAGGCCCAGCTCCTAGTTCGATGAGAAAACGAAAGCAGGCAAAAGCAGGCAAAACCCGTCAAGGACGGGCCATCAACTGGGTTGCATAAGTGTAGCAGTGGCAACAATTGTGCCTCACAGCAAAATCCATTGCTTTACTATGCTACAAAATGTGCACACCTTGCAATCTGCACTAACCAGCGTGGGGAGGTATGGCCAGATAAGTAAGTAACCTACGTGGCATGGGGAGGCCCTCATGCAGCAGTTAATCTACCAGAGGGCTGTATATGAATATATACATGTTGATTCATACTTACTTTAGGCAATGGAATCACTGACCAAATCTATATCATTAAGAACCCTCCACCACCCGACACAGCCAAACTAAATTAAATGTTTTGTTCCTATTGACACAAATCCGGTCAAATCATCATGAGGCTTCACCCAAAAAAACAATTACGAATCATTATATCGGCTGTGAACACCTACATAATAAATCAATGCATGTCATTTATGCAATGGGTTCCTATGAACGATGCAGCCACTAGTGGCCGCTACAATGTAAAAAAACGTATTAAATCAACGTGAACTGAATCGTGATGATTAATCGCATCGCAAGAGGGTGGGAGTGGAAATACCCTGGTACCCAGGGGGGCATCGTCCCACAGACCCCCCACCCCCACCGTCTTCTTCAGCAGCACCGCAGAATCACCCCCCAGGGCCCACACGCTGCAGCTCATGGGCAGCTGAACCTCCTGGGCCACTTCTTCACCAAACTTCTTCTTGGGAATGGGCACGGACACCAGGCGGCTCTCTAGCGCTGAGTGGTGGCAAGGAGGCGCAGTCACGTCACAAGAGACACATCACGCACCGTGGCGCTAAACAAGCAGGGCCATTACAGGCAGCCCTCGACTTATGAACACCCACACTTATGAACACCCGCACTTACGAACCAGCTTCCATGTTTTTTTTTTACATTGACTTAAAAAGCGTACTCTCACTTGCGAATGGAACCATGGCACTATTTTGTTCAGCCGAGCGATCATTTGTGAGATGTAATGAGTCAGCCTCGTGCTAGGAGTGAGTATTTGTGTGTCTTGACATTTAAATACAGTAGATTTCTGTGTTCGACTTAGCAAACCGTTGGACTTATGAAAAGGTCTCGGGAACAAGTTGTGTCCGTAAGTCAAGGACTGTCCGTCTACCTATGAGACCTTTTTTGCTAGTATTAAAATGAGGGAAAAAAATAAGAAAAGGATGTATTACCCTTTCTGGAAATAACACAGGAGCTGTTCATTTAGTTCATTTAGTTCATATATTTGGTATAGCCCTGTGAGCCATTCGGCTCTTGAATCGGGTGCAACCACAACAAACAAAAAAACAAAAACACGAACAAGAAAACATCTTAAAGTGACTATGTGATTGTGCAAACAGAAAACCCATGAAAAAAAAACCAGCAAAATATTCCTGAAAAAAGTACCGTACACCGATGCTATGTGCAAAAAATCCCAGTGGGATGCAAGTCAAACAACAACAAGAACCACAAGAAAACTTAGATTAAGCATGAAATTTTGTCCGTGTGTAATCTATAAAAACATTCTATGTTAAAATTCAGTTCACAGATAGTACATCATATTATCCAGAAATTTTTTCTGCTTCCAAAATAAGTTATTACCTGAGGATGAATTGTATTTTAAACAACATTCCATGAATCCGCTCACCCAGTATCATCACACATTTGGGCAGTTTTGAAAAAGTAGGTGATTTTTCTTCAGTGACACTCATAACATATTCTAAACTGAAAATTTATTGCAACAAAATAACAAAAGAAAACCGATAAAATTTCCTCCTTCAGCAGTTTTGCAGATCTCCCTTGGAAACTAAACAATGTAAATAAACCACCCTGACCTGCCTCATTAAGCAGAACACATGCTCGTAATGGTTCCTTGAATGAAAATGGTTCTAATGCTCTCGAAATACGCATCTAATTGCGCACATGAAAATGGAATATTTTATATTTGTGCAAATTAATTTCACATGTTAAACATAGACAAATAGACCAAATGAGACAGACGACCCAAACGGGACACTAAGAAATATATTATTGAACCAGATCAGCACCCTGAATGGTAGAAATTCATCGTGGCCTGTAATTTCCAGTGCAGTGGAACAGCGGGGACAGTAGAACAGCGAGCGCAGTGGAATAGCGAGTGCAGTGGAATAGCGGGTGCAGAGGAATAGCGAGCTACGACTGCTGACCATTCTGAAGCGCCTGCAGCTTCTCCTTCTTGTACGAGGACGTCTCGCCGATGCAGCAGATGCCACCCTTGGCCAGGAGGACATGTCCGGCATGGATGCTTGCCGTGGCCGTGCCATGCTCATCCCTCGACACAGAGGCCAGGAGCTCCCCGCTGGGCGGGCATTGGACGCCTCTCTCCACCAGCCCAGCCGCGTAGCTCAGGAGCCTGCAACAAAAAAAAAGCGTCCGCTCCAATCGTGGTGGTGAGCCACCACTGCCAAAGACCAATGCGAATCTCCTGGGTAAATACGTTACATGAGTTATTATGATACAGCCGTTGGCAGAGGTGGCCAGGTGGCGCAGAGGGCTAATAACAGAACACAGTCATAACTCGGCACTGCTTGGATTTAGGGTTTGAATCTGGATTAAACCCACTTGTGGTTAATCTTTAGTTCACGAGGGTAGCAAGTTGATATGTGTATTTTTTACTTCTTTCGCACTGTACACAGCCAACCATGCTAATTGATGGTCACAGCACAATTATCAATAGCTGTACAATAAAGGTAGCAGTGAGACAAATGCATAATTGTGTCACCCTTCATAAGCACAGTACAGTAATCAATGTTAATGGGTCACCATAGCATAAAGGTTAGCCCTCTTAATATATGAGGTTCTCAGAGGCAGATGGCAGCAGTGAACATCGATGACTATACTGCACTGATGAGTCCTAGTTTTTATTGGTTCACTATATAGTACTGTGAATAGCTCAGATTTGTAGTCATTTCTGTGACCAGTCACTAGCAAATCACCCAGTTATTTCAATGCTAAATTCGCCTAGTTATTTCAATGCTAAATTCTCCTGTTTTGATTTGTACTAAGTGCCTCGGTGAATGTGTATGCTCTGACTTCAACGTAACTATTTCTGTAGCAGTTACAAGCGAATGCCTTAATTTAGCTATTGCAATGCTAAATTCTATGCTAATTCCTTTTAACAATGGGTGCCTCTGCGGATGTGTATGCTTTAACTTTTAACATAGCTATTTCTGTGACCAGTCACAAGCTAATCATTCAGCCTTTTCAATGCTAAATTTTATGCTAATTCCTTCGTCAAGGCTCTTTGTTCCTCTCACACAGCTTAAAAGCCGTGATCTGAACGTGGCTCTCTCACTCCAGCGCTGTCCTACCAGACAGTCTCGCTCCCTTCACCTGATGAAGGCCGCTTGTGTTGTGGCCGAAACGTCGTGAGAATATTATTGTGTTATTTTATTTTATCAATTTATTATTTTATTCTCATTCTACGTGACTTTACCGAAAGAACCAAAGAAGATGAATCATTGCAGTCACGAAAGCTTTAAATCGAAATTTAGGTCCACAGTTGTGTCTTTGTCTCCACATTTTCTCAATTTATTGATAGTGGTTTAAGGCAGAATGACCACAATGCAGTTCTTCTGAACTGGTGGTTTAGCATAATGTGTAGTGAGTTCCGGAGACACTTGTAGAGGCGACACGTTTATTATAACGCACAACAGCAACAGACCTTAGTATACAGACTAGGGACTCAGCCTACGTCTAGCGTGCCTGACACCGGCTACGCTCTCAGGTCCTCCGGCTACGAATTAACTATGGGAGGCTAAGTGACCTGACCCAGCCAAGGTTCGGGTCTAGACCACTGGCTTCCTTGGACCTGGCCCTTACAAGGACGTCAGGCCGGGAGTCCCAGGGTCTCACCACTGGTCCGCACAGAGCCCCGGCCCTTACAAGGACAGCGGGGCTAGGGGGTCCAGGGTCCTAAGCTGGCTGGTCTTCTGGCTTCTGTCTTGGACTGGGCCCAAACCTCTGGAGAGGTCCGCTTATATACACCTTTCCCACCGAGGGGCGGGGCTGCGTGGGCTCCTGGAACACCCCGCAGCCCCCTCCCGTGGGGAGGGGCAGCGGGGGATCCCAGAACACCCCGGAGCCCCTCCTGCCTTTGGGCTGGGCAATGCAGCAACTCCCCTGCCGGTACAAGGTACCGCCCTTGATGGGCCCTGTCGACCACTGCAGGTAAGTGTGGCCCATCTCCGGCGCTACATATGTAAGGCCACAGCTTTAGTATATGCAATGCACATCTTCAGAATCATAATCTGTATTTTTCCTGGTTAAATCCAATTGGCTATGAATGTATTTTTCCACAGATGTCCAGTTGGGGTCGGTCAAAAACTATATGTACACAGGCCTGCACTAATTTTCATGTTGTGATGGGTTTTCCCGTCATTTACATGTTTGAAGCATACATTTTTATTTAAAGCTTTCGTGACTGCATGGATTCATCTTCTTGGTTCTTTCGGTAAAGTCACGTAGAAGGGAAATAATAAATAATAAAAAATACAACATAATAAAATAAAATTCTCACGATGTTTCGGCCACAACACAAGCAGCCGTCTTCAGGTGACGAAACAGAACTGTCGGAAAGACAGCGCTCCAATGAACACTGCTAAGATGCCAGCTAGCAACATCAGCAAAGATGAGCGTTTTAAATTATCTCAATTAAAAAAGAGGGATGACATTGTCATCCTCTCAGCCGACAAGGGCAATGCCACTGCCATTATGGACAAAATAGAATATAACAAAATTCAGGAACTACTCAACGATGGCAGCTATACAAAAATAAGAAACCCCACCAACAGCCTCGTCATTAAAACCAACAAAATCATTTCTGATTCAACCGCATTAATTGATCAAACCAAACAGTTCTCGTTGAAACCTTCTGTGGCCAGGCCAACAAGATTATATGGCCTTCCAAAGATACATAAAGAAGATACACCCCTTCGTCCCATTGTCTCTATCAACTCCCCCACCTACAAACTAGCTCGTTTTTTTGTCTGAAATCCTGCAGCCTTTTTCTGGAAAAAACACCTCTGCGGTACTAAACTCTACTCACCTGGTATCGACAATCAAGGGTATTTCCCTGTCCCCAGACGACCTGCTTGTCAGTTTTGGTATGGTTTCCTTATTCACCAAAGTTCCTGTACCTGACACCATCGCAATCATTGAAGACTTGGTTTATCAAGGACTGCATACTGATGTACCCCCCCCTGGTGAGACACTGCTTAACCAACACATACTTCACCTGGAATTGAACTTTCTACAAACAAACTGAGGGCACCCCAATGGGCTCCCCCCTACCTCCGGTTGTAGCCAACGTTTTTATGGAGAAATTTGAGACTGGCGCCATCCAGACTGCCACTCTACACCCGACTTTATGGAAGAGGTACGTGGATGACACTTTTGTCATCTGGCTACATGGCCGGCCGGCTCTAGACCAATTCCTCGACCACATCAATTCCATACACCCAGCCATCAGATTCACCATGGAAGTCGAAAAAGATGGTAAGCTACCCTTTTTGGATGTACTAATTTAAAGGAGACCTGATGGTTCAATGAGCCACTCTGTCTACAGGAAAGCTACCCATACGGATGCTTACCTAAAACCGGATTCCCACCACCATCCATCCCAGAAGAATTCCCTTATCAAGACTCTACATCATAGAGCCAAATGCATCTCTGACCAGGAACACATTGCCAGTAAACTCAAGTACGTACACCAAGCTCTCAAGGCTAATGGTTACTCCGACTACACAATCCGCAAAGCCATCACTCCAACCATGAAGAAGGAACCTCTTGAGGAGCCATTCAAAACCATCACCTTACCCTACATTGCGGGGGTCACAAAAAAGATCTCCAAAATCCTGAATAAACACAAGATCCAGGTCCGATTCATACAGTACCCGGGTGTAATATTGCCTCTGTGGTCGCAGTTACATTGGAGAAACCAAACGACATATCTCTGACCGCAAACACAGAGACAATTTCAGCCGAGACGATGGATTCTGGCTTAGTAATCATTGGAAGGATGTGATAAACCATTTCGGTTCTTGATTGATTGTGTTTTATGGTGACTTTCAGACCGCAGTCCATTCGCTGGCATTGCCTCTTAATACCTTTCACGCGACGGTCAATGGTATGGTTATAACATATTGTATAATAAAAAATAGTATAACAGTGTAATGTTTAATATAATTTATAAAGCAATATAGTATCGTAATTGTATAGTGAATATACAGCAGTGTGGTATACAGTAGGGTTGGTAGAATAATACAGTGTAATATTACAAGTCTAATATTATTATAGTCTAAAGTATAGGGTAGTGTATAGTAACGGATTGTATAATTCAATGGTGGGTTTGTCTATGGCAGTGTATAGTATGGTGTATAGTCGTGTAATGTAAAAAAAAGTTTAGTTGGAGGCATATAAATATAATGCATAATGTTAGAGCTTACATTGGGCTGTATATACGATATTATACAGTGTAGTTTAGATTAGAAGGTATAATATTGTAATGTATAATAGTCTAGTTTATAGCATAGTTGTAATGCAGCACAGGACAGAGTAGCGCACCGTGGTTGTTTCTCTCTCTCCCCCCTCCTCCGTTCCGAGCATAGATGGACTCGTCCATCTGAACAACGCTCGCCGCTTTCCGTGGTGCTAACGTTGAAAAGAAACTGCTACTTTTTTCCGATATAGAATTGTAATGTATAGTGACTTATTGCTGGTAGCTCAGCTGATTGAAGAGTATATTGAGTTTATTGATAATATTGATGTAGTTTATATTTGTTTTTTATCAGTTTACTATATGGTATTCATTATATAGTGTAGTGTATGCCCAGTTATTTAATGTTAATAGCTCAACTTATTGGAGAATATATTGAGTACATTGATTATATTGATGTAGTGTATATTTAGTTCTTTCACATCGGTTTATTATATGATAGTTGGGTAGTTGCAATTCTTTAGCATCAATATACTAAATGCCTCTGTTGATATGTAAACTCTGACTTTAACATAGCTACTTACGTGACCAGTTACATGCAAATTCCTCACATTAACATCATGCTAATCTCGCATTTACATGCTAATTTCTGACTTTAACATCCTGCTAATCTATCACATTAACTACGCTACTTCAATGATAAATTATTCTGTTGATATGTAAACTCCTTTGTCAAGGCGTTCTGCTCCTCCCACCCAGCTTAAAAGACGCTGTCAAGCTTAGCAGTGTTCATTGGAGCACTGTCTTTCTGACAGTTGTTTCGTCACCTGAAGACGGCTGCTTGTGTTGTGGCTGAAACGTCGTGAGAATTAAATTTTACTATGTTTTATTTTTATTATTTTATTATTTCCCTTCTATGTGACTTTACCGAAAGAACTAAGTAGATGTTTGAAGCATCTCTAGTGACTGTGGGGGGTCACGCTAAACCAATTATATTCCCATAGGAGAGTAGCTGCATCTCCCGGGCATGTATGTGAGCGTAATAACAGATTAGAATCAATGTATCCTTGTATGCCCACTAATCCCCGCTGACCACCGCACTGCTGCCATCCCTTCTCACCCACGGTCATAATTAGTACGCAAGTATTAAAAACGGTTACCGCAATACGTGCCTTGAGATGCGCTTCCGTGAACTTCTATAATACTCTTCCTTCCGATATTAGGAAGCCATTGGAGCTGTGCACTTTTAAATCATCTAGATTGAAATCGAATTTCTTTATAACTGGCTTTTTGTGTTTAGTTTGTTGTTCTTCACTCCGCACCTCCAATTAGCATGATTGGCTACGTATGGAGCAAAAGAAGTTTCAACATACACATGGACCTAAAAGTGGCCTTACCTGCCGATCACCAGGGTTTCTCTGCCAATAACCAGCAGGTCCAGGAAGTCCTTGCTGGCGCTTCCGTCCGCGCTCGTGTGCAGGAGGCTGAGCAGTAGCACCAGCTTCAGGGCGCTGTAGGTGCCGGGTGGCGTCGCTTCGGCGGCGAAAGCGTGAGCGAGGCACGCGGCAAACGCCCAGGGGGATCCGCACATCCTGGCGTGCAGGTTCTTCATCCCTGCCGGCAAGTCGCGTGGTCCTAGCACACAGAGGTGTCCACAGTGAAACTCTCCTGCACAGTGAACTCACGTGGGGGGGGGGGGGGGGAGGTGGGGGGGGGCGCTCTTGGCAGATCCTATTATCCGTGAAAATAACTCATGGATATCGTGGGAAATAGGATGAATTGGCTGTGAAACTCCCATTAGCTATAGGATAGATTTAGTGCCAGCAGCAACCACTTTTGGTTGTGCATATATATGCTCTATACTTATCTCCTAAAAAAAATTGCATTTTATATTCTGCCAAAACTATATTGCTCAGGAGAGATGTTGTCACTGGCTTTTAATTTGTCCCAGTTGCTAAAATTTTCTCCAATTTGGCATCTTAGGGTTAGTGATGATGAGTCATGTGGCTATGCCATGGAAAGATTCACTTCCCCAATTTGCGAGTGAATTGTCACAGTTCGGGGTTGTGAATTCTTTATTGTCCTCATTATTACTGCCTCTTTGTGTTGTAACTTGTTCTGTTTGTGAATTTCTGTTCACTTCAACAATCTTAACCACAAAATTATTATTTACTGTGCATTACATTTCACGTGCATGATTCAATGCAAGTGTCGCGAGCGTAATAATCAATTTTATTCGGCGAACCGATGCATCGTTGCATTCCCGAGTAGGCCCAGCGCTGGTTGCATTTTCATACAGTGTCTCTTATGTGACATTGGAAGACCCAATAGGGGGGGTCCGGCCATCTCAAACTGGAGCGTGTAGCCACGGTCAGCCCACTACACTTACCTGCCGTGACGTGCATTTGCACATTACTCGCTTCCATGCAGAACATCGTGTCCGTTCCAGTGCCGACATTCCCTGGAATGCCGCATATGATATACCTTCCACCCATTTCTGCCTTGTTGGTCAGTTCATCTGTCGAAACAGAAGCACAAAGTTGTCACCTGGTGCCACACAAACCAGAGACCAGCCTGTTGCATCTCCAATGCTGGAGGGTCAAAGCTTACGGAGCAGTGGCAAATTGGTTAGCGCACTGTGCCATGCACTCAGAGACCTGTGAGCAGGGCTAACATCAGTGGTGAATGATACGTGAACCAGTCTTGGCCCCCACCTTTCACCAACCTGCACTGACCAGTGTGGTGAAGTATGGTCAAACCACCCTATGACTGACAGCGTTTAGCGCCCTTCATCCAGCAGTGGTTTGAAAAGGGCTGTACATTATTGCCGTATTGTTATTAAAGCTTGCTCTCATATAAATGCATGTAACAAACAACAATGTCCCTTACCTACGGAAGCCTCATTGAGTCTCAAACTATTTATAAAAGTGTCTTGCACTAGAATGTTTGGCCAAATTCCATGAGTGTTTGGATTGTAGGAGCAAACCACAGTACCCAGAGAAAATCCTCACATACAAGTGGGATAACTATCACACTCTAAGCTCTGCGAAGATACGTTTAATGAATATCTGTACTTCTATATCCTGAACATGTCGTGGCCCAAGCCTCCAACACCTGGTATTCATAGGCAGTCTCCCATCAAACCAGTCTCAACTTTGCATATCTTCTACAATGTAATAAGATCGGGTGCATTCAGGGTGATTGAGTCATAGGTGATATCACTGGGGCATCGTGACACAACTAGGAAAACCACATAAATAAACGTGGCTACAGCATATTTTCTAATTTGGGCGATGATAACATGACACAGTGATCTACTCTTGTGCGTCATGCAGAGTGTTGTTTGTGTTATTTGTAAGCCCTCAGCATGTCGAGATGTATAGTCTCAAAATGAATATTCCTGTTTCCTCTATTCTAAGTTTCCAACAACAGGCAAACATCTGTAAGAGGCACACACCCTTTGTGCATATTCAGCAACCATAAGTCATAAGCAAAGACCATCAGCAATCATGCTGATCTGGACTAACTTCATACCACCCATCCTTTCTCCCTCTCTCTGCCTGTGCCCATTGCAGAAGGACTCTCAAGTCTGCAGGGTCATGCATTTGTGAAACCAACTGGTCAGATGGTATTTGATCAGCTGGTCAGATGGTGAAAAACATCAGCATAGTTGCTGAAGGTTTTTTGCATTGCTGATGCTTTTTTTTGCATAATGCACAAAAGGATCTGAGCTCTTTACACAATGTGTGTTACTGTTGTTTTAAACATAGGGTTTTCAGGCCTGCACTATTATTATGTTTCAATATGGAGTTTTTTTCCTCAGCATTTACAGGTTTGATTAATATAAATGCAACCACTGTCTAACCATGCTCGTGAATGCCAACTTGGCTCTTGAACGATAATGAATTGTGCAAGCCTGGACAATGGCTCTATTGTCCACAAGAACTGAATGTTTCCTCGGCGCAGCGCAGCTTGGATTCTGTTACCTTATACCTGAGGGCGAAATGAAGTGGTGTGTGTATGCTTGCACGTGATTGTGATTTGGCTCGGCTGCAGAGCACCCCTGCCTCACCGCGCAGGAAGACGGTGAATGCTTGGTGTCGGACAGCACGGGCGCCTCGGGGAGCCCCGCGCAGCGTAGCCAGGGCTGCGGGATCTACCACCTCTACGAGCTGTTTGTCTGCCGGTTCACAAATCATCATCCACGATTCACACTCGGACGCTTTAACCGTTCTCCACATCACCGTGAACACACGGATTGAAGTGAACACGAAGAGCGCGTATGCAAGTACACAGATTGTCGGTTTCAAAGAAACCATGGTGGAACGATGGAATTGGGGGCAATAAAAGTAATTGTTTTAAAAATTACAAATACAATTTATATCCTCGTGCAACTCCCACACAGTAGCTTCCCGGCGTTGGTTGTATAAGCGTGATGAGGTTCGTTGAAATACGAACAGACACAAAATGGTGTACACACAACCATCACAGCTGATTGCATCTACATTTCACTAACAATAACAATAGAGTCAACGTAAACAGCATTGGATGGAAATCCAGCGGTTTGTATCTCATATCCTAGCGACACTTTAAGTCAGAAATAACAATATTAGGTTTGTCTTATGTCATTACATGTAACTGTGGTCCACAAGAATGTTATTTGCCAAACATCCAAATGTAGAACCACAGAGCTTAAGTACACAGTTGGCGGTGGTTCTGTCTGTATTCCCACTTCTTTGTGGTTTCCCGTGCATCTGAATCATATTCTCTATCCGAGACTGAACAAAAACTGTAAAAAAATACACAAATCATTGAATTATTATAACCAGTGTATTTATCTATTTGAGTCATTCCTCAGTGATGAAAACACAATGACTGCTACAGCAAACAACCTATTGTATTCATGTATTTTTTTCATAATAGAGGTTTTTCGGTTAGATCGCGTAAATATATCAGTGTCGTTATAAACCGCCACCACCCGACACAGCCAACTAGTAAGGGTTGTCACGTAAACAGAACATGCCAATTCGTCACTAGAACAGCACATCGGTGTGTTGGAGAGCCAAGCCACAACATTTGCAAACTGAGTACGACGTTTCTCCAGTAATTACAACTAGCTTCATCAGGCGACAGCCAGATTTGTGGAGAAGTCTTACTGTTTCGTTCCTTATAAAGAGGTGTAGATGTGTTGACCACCCTTCAGCACTCTTGCACAATGTGGGGGGGGGGGGGGATTACTGAGGCAACATACATTATGCATGCGCATTATGCGAGCCCTTTGAACTTGTCCTTCCTGTCTATTGTGTTTATTAAAATAGCCCTACCAACGGTAATCCCCATTGAAGTACGCTGCCCTTTGAAGGCATGCATTTAAATAATGTATTATTTGATTATTCGTTTCCACGCAGCACTCAGCAATTAAAACGATCAAAATACCATACATTGCGGGAGTAACTGATAGACTAGCCAGATGTTTGGAAAAACAAAACATCCGAGTCAGATTTGTCATGGTACACAAAATACAGAATTTAACATCTGGTACAAAAGATGTATTACCGAAGCTATCAACAGAAGGTGTGTACAGGATTAACTGCACGTGTGGTGAATGTTATGTTGGGCAATCAGGACGAATGATCAGCACGAGACTAAAAAAACATCAGAGAAATATTAAATTCTTCCAAATGCAACTGTCAGCGGTAGCAGAACATGCGTGCCAACAAGGACACTCAATTGATTTTGATGTTGAAGTTTCGTGCAAAACTAGCTACCACTGGCCAAGACTAATTAGAGAATCTATCGAAATTGAAAGAAATCAAAATAACTTTAACCGTTCTGATAGCTACCGTCTTAGTGTTGCGTGGAAGCGAATAATCAAATAATAAATTATTTAAATGCATGCCTACAAAGGGCAGCGTACTTCAATAGGGATTACCGTTGGTAGGGCAATTTGAATAAACACAATAGACAGGAAGGACAAGTTCAAAGGGCTCGCATAATGCACATGCAAAATGTACGTTGCCTCAGTAATCAACCCCCCCCCCCCCACATTGTGCAAGAGCGCAGAAGGGTGGTCAACACATCTACACCTCTATATAAGGAACGAAACAATAAAACCTCTCCACAAATCTGGCTGTCGCCTGATGAAGATAGTTGTAATTACTGGCGAAACGTCGTACTCAGTTTGTAAATGTTGTGGCTTGGCTCTCCAACACACCAGTGTGCTGTACACTAATGACGAATTGGCATGTTCTGTTTACGTGACAATCGTTACTAGTTGGCTGTGTTGGGTGGTGGCGGGTTTTCACGACACATTTTTATATTTACGCAATCTAACCCAAAAACCTCTATTATGGATGATATTGGTCGCGAAAGCCTACGTGTTAAACAAAAAAATGTCCCTATCATTTTTTCCCAACACTGAATTTGGCGAAATTACAGTTCTGAAAATTTAATATTTCGGTGCGATTGTCACACGACAGACGTATCTCAAAGTAAGGTAACCGAAGAAGGTGTGCACTGTCTAAAAATAAATTGAAGGGAGCTCAAAAATAGCGTCATAAAAATCATGTTTCTGCAGGACACATGGGTTTGCGTGGGCAGGGCCGCCCAGAAGTTGCTGGATGCCCACAGCCTCCTTACTCATATGAGACAGCAGACAGTTGTGGGGTCCTCTTTTGCGTGAAGTCTTTGGGCAAATTTTATTTTTTGCCCGCTGTCTGGGCAGTTCTTATCTTCTTTGGTTCGTTCGGTAAAGTCACGTAGAATGAGAATAAAATAATGAAATAAAATAAAATAAGACAATAAAATTCTCACGACGTTCTTATCTGCGAAAGCTCTCAGCGGATTTCTTCACCTTGTGACGTAACACAAGGTGATAAAAATCCGAAAGGATGGAACTCCAAAAAAGGATAGCAGCAGCACAGACCTCCTATGGTCCTGCACTTGACATCTTCGTCCATGCTGGCACCACACAGGGAGCACGTGAAGTTGCTTCGCATGGTTGAGGCTTCGTTGGCGCCATGGGAGTGGATGCGGATGTGCCGATAGCCTTTGACAATTGGGTACGAGATAACTTTAACACCGTTTAATTACAGTTGCTTAGCAGAGGGCCTTAAGACCACAGCACTGAGCAGCCAGCAGCAAAAAGAGTGAAAGTATAACAGGTACGAGTTAATAATCTTACAGAATCAAGTAATTATATGATATCCGATTAGCACGTTTGGCTGGGTACAGTGCGAGAGGTTCAACATACATACATACAATGACATTAAACTGCATACATCGATGGTGTAATTGAGGTTCCCCTCTATGACTCCTGATCTTTGGGTTCAAGAATAATAATAAAAAAAACGCACTTGAGGAAGCAAAGGGAGGGCACCTTAACCATCCTCCGTTCAGGGCTCAAGAACCCAGCATTGAGTGTGGAGCAATGAGGTGAAGATGGGCTGTGAGATTGGATGGGATAAAGCTTAAACCATGAACCTGCTCTTGGGCAGGAAATTTGAGAAATTTAAGTTTTGATAACAGCAGTCAGAGTCAATATTTTAAAATATATCATTGTTATTATTTATACTGACCACTGTAGTTAAAACACCCCCTATGACTGACCTGGTATGGTTAGGCCTTCACCTAGCAGTAGATTGAAAAAGGGCTTTGAACTATTATCGAACTCTAAAGGTTTGTTTCAGGAGGGCCTCATCTTGGATGCCTGCTTGAATCTCATTGTGGGAACGAGCCTAGGGCTGTTTGGGATTAGCCATGATCTCCACTGAGCCACCCAACCTTGTACAGCCCTTCTGTCAGTCCACTGATGGATAACATTCCCCACACCAGGCCATGCGGGTAATAGGGGAACATCTGACCATACAGAAACTATACTTGCCAGTGTGTGCTGGTGAAGGTGGGGAGCATAGACGTCTGTAGTCTGACCTTCCACCACCCGACATAGCCAAATAAATACAATTGACATGTGTACAGTAAAAGTGTTTAACGGGCCAATTATTATCGGTTCAACTCACCAGGAAGTTGAAATATAATTTTCCAAAACAAATTTATCAATTTCTAGCCCAAACATCAACTATGAATCATAACAGCTGCAAATGGCTGCATGTTATTACAGCGCAATTTTACCCTTACTACCCACAATGTAGCCCCACATCAGTCTTTAACACCTGTATTCTGCATGGCCATCGGCCCTACAAGCACTATTCCGGCTCAAAATCTGCTTAGCTTCCCAGATCTAGCAAGACAGGGCAGTCTGGCTTGTTTGGTCATAGACCACCAGTAATGAGGGACTGCAAATGCGAGCGCAAGACGCCATCACCTGAGGCTGCTGGGCACATTCTCTCTGAGCACAGGAAGCGTGCACTCTGAGTGTACTGCGTGATGGTCGTAACGGAGACCACCACTCCTTCCACGGAGAAGAAGCGCGGAGGCAGGAGACCGCGGGGGAAAGTGGCAGCGCTGAGAGTGTATGCCGGCAGCTGGGGCACGTGGCTCAGCCTCTGCACAATCAGGATCTTCCACCAAGAAAAATGAGGCGAGACAAAGGATTGAACAAACCCAGGCTCCACTCGGTGCTTGCCAAACGTCGGCAGCCTGACAGAAAAGCATGGAACACGACTGGGCTAGGAATGTCAGACTCACTGCTACCATACAACACGAGAACCTAGTGTTAGCTGCGATGGTGGAAGCATTGATTCTGAGTAGGGGAGTTTAACAGCTGGCTTTGTGGGGTGACAAAAGCATCGGCATCAACCCCCCACCCGCCGAGCCACCCAGCTACCTTTCATCGCCTCTTGATAGCGTAAAGTACGTGGCGGACAGGAATGTTTGCTCAAGCCATTTCAAAAATAACTCTACATCAATGGGCCTTGCATTAACTTTATTTCAAGTGGTTGTAATTATCCAAAAGTACTTTTAAATAGATCACATGAGGGAAACGCAGTTCATTCTTAACTTTTGTGAAAATGCAATGGGTGCCAGGCTCGTGAAATGATTGGTGGTACAGTCCCACGTGTGAAGGAGGGCCACAATATTCGATCAAATCCTTACGAAATAGAAAGCTGTCTTTTATTGAGAACACATGTGCGGGTTCCACAAAGACTGCTCCCAGCTGCATACATAAGGGCAATGAGCTGTAAAGAATTCCATTTTGTTTTAAGAAGTCACATGCTACCATGCCTTCTTTATTTATCCCATGTTGACATTGCATTGCATCATTTCACATTGCAGAAAAAGTGATTTTAAACATGAGGAACCGTGACAGATATGAGTTTTGTGCTAAAACACGTGGAAGATATTAAGATCTAAGCATTGCTTTATGCAAAAAGTCTTAGGCATAACAATTGTATAAATCTTCAAAAAATGAATGTTATTACAAACCTGGTTTTCACATTCTATGGATTCCATCAAAGAGAGGGCCTTTATGGCTAAAAAGACGACCTGTGAGCACATGGAAAACATACGTAAAACCACTCATTACAGAAGTAAGTATGCTAAAACATTTCCGTCGTTTTCAGTCCCCCATGTGAATTTCTCTTGACTGATATCCATACAACAACATACCAATGCAAAAGCAATATACCATAAAGAAACATACGTAAAGCAATACAAATGTTCCTAAAGCAGAAACACTATAATCATTGTTATTACCTGCAATACATATGAATCAGAAACATGGATATTGATTACGTTAAATAAAATATTGAACAAACACAGAAAAGTGCCCAAACCATGGAGAGACGCATGCTTGGAATGACACTGAGAGAGGCAGAAAGAGGAACACACGGATTAGAGAACTACACAATTTAGAGGCATCACATTGACTGGTAATAAGAATAAACAGGACAGGTTGCTCGAAGGAATGATGGCCGGTGATCGGGAACAATGATGTTGTGGCAGCCACAGAAATGGAGCAGTGAAATATACTCGTGTGCAGTTGCTAAATGCAATGTTGCATCGGTGGACCGTGAGACATGGCGACGGATTGGGTAGGCCTTCATCCAACAGTAAATTGATAATGGCTGATAATGATGGTGCCCACCTTCCGAAAAAGGTACATTGCTTGTATTGGCCGATTCAACACCATATTCCCCAGCCTTGCATCACACTCTGTCAGGTGGCACGGGTTAATCTTCAAGACGAAGCGAAAGACTGCAGCAGACTGCACCGTCTCTGTTGTGCAAATGCAATGGAACACGCAGGCGGCTACTTTAGGCAGGATGCAGAAGAGACAAGGAGCACACGCTGGATACTTTCAACATTCATACAATCACTGTAGAGATGATCCCTTGACTACAACGTTGATAACATATTATTACGTGCAACATTGAAGAGTGGAACACTCTGGAATGTATATTAGAACATGATTTTGTGTGCTAAAATGGTCTTCACCTGCCCTTGATTGTACTTCATGCATTAAAAACTTTGGACACATAGTGTAGGTATATCTCAGTTGCTGGAAAGACAGCGTTTGAGCTGTATTATCTTTGCCATTTCTAAGACGTAGAATTCAAAACGTGGAATTTCCCATTGTAAACATGCAATTAGTTAACATCTGAACATAATTGTACGTAAGAAAGTGCATGCAACTTGTAACTATGTGGATTTATTTTGAGCGGGTTTCATGTATATAGAAGATTAGTTATGTATTACAAATGTACACGTTTAGTGTTGAAGAAAATGTACGTATAACTTTTTTGCATCATGAAATATATTTATCCATTAAATGTAGTCCCTAATATAACTTTAATCGTTTAACTGTAAACATTAAATTTTAATAAGATTGCTGAATAATTTGTAATCATATCTTATTTGGTCCTTGCAAATTTACTTTGTCACCATGCACACGTGTGTATGCTGCTTCCACCACTGGAGTTAAATAATGCTGCACTTTAAACACAAAAATCTCACTGCCTCTCAAGACTCTTTCAGGAGGGTCCTGTGTTGGGGTGTTTGGTCAATTCCATATTTATTGATTGGCACTCCTTAAATTATATAAACATTTTCCAGATCAGTGAAACTGAAATGATTCGTAACTTATGACTTGGAGATGGTATTGTGCACTCAGTGGACACAATCATTTCACTCACCCCCTTTCCAGCAGTGCCACCTATTGGTGAATAGACGACTGGCCCATGCATGAACAATGAGCCACACTATAGTTTATAGCATTCACACCCCCAAATATATAAACGAAAACGCCCATTGCCCGCACTTGTTTAACAGCTAAGAGGGGTCACGCTGCAAATTAATCGGACATCTAATTGTCCGTGTTTATCTGCGGGTTTGCTGCATACAAAGTCGTGTTCTGGAAAAAGTGCTGAATATATTTTAAATGCGAGAATGTTTTCCCCTTGTTTCTGGCAACAAAACAGTTGTTAAGATGTTAAAACACCAAACTTAAATCTTTTAGAAGGAATCATGTCTGCATTAACCGCAACACTTGTATTCAGAATGCAAACGAAAAACATACTCTGATAATATATGCATTGTCTTTGAAACTGATTGGTCCACACCAGAGACAACTTTCTTTTGAGCCTAGTCTCATAACGGTGTTAGACCAGACGACGCCAAAATATGTCCTCTGTCTTAAGTACGCCTTTTGGCGACCTTTGAGTGTTTCCTCGGGGTACAAATGTGCCCAATTTGGATTACACAAAGCAGGAGCGGCCATCGCCCCCTTACTGCCACACCAATGACCCAAGTCGCTCTTGCAAATGAGCTGAATCCAGGTCTCTTGAGCCCTCGCTTGCGTGGAGAGCTGTCTCCAGGTACGGATGCTTTGCTTCCACATAACCCCTCATTCATGGGATTTGGCCAAACAATCTATTGCAGGAACCTCTTATTGCGGGATCCATTGAGCCTTGAGACTCAATGAGGGGTTTGCAGATTAATAAATGGCGTTAATCCATTGCAGCCATTGGGGAACTAAATATCAATAGCGTGATGAATATACATCGTGAGGCATATTCGGTGTGCGACATTTACTAGACCGTTGAAACATGGATTTATTCGGTGACACCAAGAATCTATTAAAATCGCCTCAGCAACATTGCCACCGCTCAACACGCGCCTTCCTACATTCACTCCTGCAACAATTCTCCTGAGGCATCCATGAAAACATCCAATGAACAACTCCCATTCCGGTAGAGTGTTCATCATGCAAGCTCCGTGGCCATGACATTTGGTCAACCCACTGCACAGTGTGAGGTGGAGCGGGTGACTTGACCATACTTCACCACGCTGGTCAGTGCGGGGTGGGTGCCCTGCGAACCCGGCGACCGAGTTCGATTCCCGCTCACTGCCTACACCAGTGACGATTATCTGAATCGGTCCTGGGCCTCCCCTAGGTCGACTCAGCCTCAATTGAGTTACTGGTGCGGTGTAGTAAAAATCATCGCCAATGGGGTGCAGGTCACCCACACCCCTCGTGTGCCGTGCCGGCCTTCACAGGTGCTGCTCTCTAACACCACTTGCCCCAACAGTCTGTCAAGGCTACACGGGGGATATTTGTATTTGTAGGTGCTGCTCGCTAACACCACTTGCCCCAACAGTCTGTTAAGGCTACACGGGGGATCTTTGTCTTTGTATGTGCTGCTCACTAACACCACTTGCCCCAACAGTCTGTCAAGGCTACACGGGGGATCTTTGTCTTTGTAGGTGCTGCTCTCTAACACCACTTGCCTCTACAGTCTGTCAAGGCTACACGGGGGATCTTTGTATTTGTAGGTGCTGCTCGCTAACACCACTTGCCCCAACAGTCTGTTAAGGCTACACGGGGGATCTTTGTCTTTGTAGGTGCTGCTCGCTAACACCACTTGCCCCAACAGTCTGTTAAGGCTACACGGGGGATCTTTGGTGAATGTTGGGGGCCAACAGCAGTGCAAGTACAGCGCAGCACTGCACCTAACAGCGGATGTTTTTTGCACTGCCCCCTCTGCCGGCATTCACAGCGCGATGGCTGTGAATGCCGCTTCGCGGTGCGGTGCAGGGTGAGGCAGCAGCACCGCGGCGAGCGCGGCGGGAAGCGGCGATGAGGGACGCGAGGCCGCCGTCGCGGTCCAGGAATCCGAGCGCCGCCTCCCGCAGGGACCACTGCAGCTCCGCCTCCCCTGCCGCCATGGGAGCCGTGGTGACGTCGCCGCGGCGTGCGTGATGACGTTCTGGCGGCGTGCGTGGCGACTTCAACACGGCGTGCGTGATGACGCATTTCAAAACACTGGCTGTCTCCATCAATGGGAAGCCGGCTTCTTCCCCCACTCGGCGCTCCACCAATGGGAGGGTTCCTGCATTTTACAAACGCCCACACGTGACCGTCACCGCCGACTGGTGAGTATCTGGGTTGTATTTTGATTTAAAGCTTTCGTGACTGCAGGGATTCATATACTTGGTTCTTTCAGTAAAGTCACGTAGAAGGGAAACAATAAAATAATAAAAATATAAACAATAAAATTCTCACGACGTTTCGACTGCAACACAAGCAATCATGACTGCAACACAAGCAATCGTGATGATTACTTGTGTTGCAGTCGAAACGTCGTGATAATTTTGTTTTATTTTTGTTATTATTTTATTGTTTCCCTTCTACGTGACTTTACCGAAAGAACCAAGGATATCTGGGTTGTGTTGAGAGTGGCCAACCGAGTCGGGTCAGAGCCCACGCTGGAGAAGAAACCAGGAAAGAGATAATAGTTTAGATAAAGGGACTGAGCCAATGGGGACGATTATTTCAACTGTAGGAAGAGCTGCCCTCTAAATTGTATATCCAGGTTTCCCATGCTTTATGTGGATTCGGATTGTGCGACTTCACGTATATTCAGCAAACCTATTTCAATGCAAACATCTAATTGAATTCACTCATGTGGCTATGTGTTCGGATGTGTGTCAACATTGTGTGTACTGTATGTGCTGCTAGACTGTCTCCTGCCTCCTGTGGTGTCTTGTGCGGTGTAATATGGGTGGATGACTGCGGTCTATGCTGTAAGATTCGCTTTTTGTGCCCTTTTTTGGAATGCATCTACTACCGTATAAAGCAAGGGAAACGCATATACAGGGTGGCCCAAAAGTCAGCACCGAGAGGGTTATTATACAGTGGCCAAAAAGTCAGGACAGATTGGGTTATTATTATAGAGTGGCCCAAAAGTCAGAACAAATAGGGTTATTATACAGGGTGGCCCAAAAGTCAAGACAGATTGGGTTATACAGAGTGGCCCAAAAGTCAGGACACATAGTCTTATTATAAAATGTGGCCCAAAAGTCAGGACACAGGGTTATAAAGAGTGGCGCAAAATGTTTGTTATTTTAGGCAAATTTTATCTCTTATCACTTGACCTCTTGACCCAAGTAATCAGCACCCGACTGCTCTCCTAAGCCCATGTCCTCATCTTCTGCCCCATACGAGATGCATCTGCCGTGTTTTTATGGACGGTCGCTACATCTGCACCAGCCCTGCTACTACGTTGTTATCCTTGTGCTGAAGCTGTGCAACGACCTCCAGCTGGATGTGGCCAAATCCCACCGGGTAATGTCCTTGTTAGGACATTTACATGTACGATAATGACATCAGAAAGCGACAGCGTTACACGCTAAAGCTCTCTTGCCTCATTTTCAGAGGTTAGTCATTTCCACACTTATTCAATCACTCATCTCTCACTTGCTCACTCACACTCTCTTGTTCACTCGCGTATTAACTTGCTTGATCACCCCCACGTGCATTATGTTCTCTCAAGCCCATTTACTTTTTAAAGTCAACTTATCTCAAATTGTGTTCATTCATCCATGTGCTCCTATTTCTGCCCCCACCATACCACTGAACTACAGTCAGTTACTTAACTTCTCCCAAATTAAATAATTCATTTATCTTTTATTCAGTCACTAATTCCACTCTTTAATTATTTATCATTCTCACCCATCTTGTCATTTTCCTACCTCATGCCTCTCAATCTTTTCATTCACTCATTGGGGTTTTTTTCTATTTTTGGGTTCCTCTTCAATTTCCTGAAGTTACTCTCAGTTCTTTCGGTCTTTCAGTAAAGTCACGTAGATAGGTTCAAAGAAAATAACAAAAAACTTCGACGTTTCGATCACAACTCAAGCGATCGTAATCAAGAGGAAATAAACTTTAAAAATATATTTTTTGAAACAACGGTTTTATTCACAACTTCGTTTAACTCACCCTCGAGAAGTACGCCAATGATGCGGTGCCTGCTCCCACATCAACGCTTTTACTTGAATAAATTGATTACTTCTGTAACTCGTTCACACGGAGCAGGCGCGCCTGAGACACGTGGCGCTTGCTTTTTGTGCGAGACGATTCGACAGTTTAGGGACCACGGCGTTTTTGACCTAGACAAAAATATATAATTAATTAGGCGTCCATACTAAAATTGGAATTGCTTGAAAGGGGCCAATTAATTGATAAATTGATGCCAATTTCGATACAGACATGCATTGTCTCCGGATCTGATTACGTGTGCAAAATTTGGAATTGATTGGACACCAGGAAGTAGACTAATTTTTTATTACAAGATTTGACCACGACAAACAGGAGTGAAGTTAAATAAAACCGTTGAAGATAAACTCCTTAAACATTTTTTTTTAAAACAACGGTTTTATTTTAAAGTGCACTAAAAAGTAAATAACTCGATTGGACAACGGGAAGTGGACGACATCTTGATTATAAGATTTGACCACGACATACAAAGGAATGAAGTTGAATAAGTCGAGTGGACAACAGGAACTGGACGACATTTTGATTACAAGATTTACCACGACATACAGAGGAATGAAGTTTAATAACTTTTTTTCACAACTTCGTTTAACTCATCGTCGAGAAGTACGTCAATGATGCAGCGTTTTTACCTACCCAAATAAATATTTAATTAATAATCCGTCCATAGAAATGGTTAATTGCTTAAAAAAGCCAATTAATTGATAAATTGATGCCGATTTTTATACAAACATGCATTGTCTCCGGATCTGAGTACTTGTGCAAAATTCATTGGACAACAGGAAGTAGACAAAATTTTGATTACAAGATTTGACCACGACAAACATAGGAGTCAAGTTAAGTAAAACCATTGAAAAAGATGACGATCGCTTGAGTTGTGATCGAAACGTAGTTTTTTGTTATTTTTTGTTATTTTATTTGAACCTATCTACGTGACTTTACCGAAAGACCCAAAGAATATGAATTCCTGCAGTCACGAAAGCTTTAAGTCAAGATTTACACTCAGCTTTTTGGGTTTCCCTAAATTTGAGGTAACCCTGTCAGTTTATTGCATTTTATACATGTGTAGTGAGTTCAACTGAGTCGCAGACGTAGTCTTGGAGGCAACACATTTATTTAACACCAACACACGGGGTAACTGCTCTTTAACAGAATAGCAACCAATGGTGGTGACCACCAGGGTGACTACACTAATTACAACGTAACTAGCTACAATGGACCAGACCACGTGTTGGAGACTCGTAGAACGTAGACGAAGGTTTCTTCAGGATCAACAACAGCGCCGGTCCCTCTGGGGGACCCGGCTTATATCCTCTGGCGTGGCTGGATCCGCCCTTGGCCACGACCACCTTCCAGAATCCTCGAACAGGATCTCGACCCTGACACGTGACCACCTCTAGCCCCCACTTGGTGCCCCTGTGGAGACTTAACCGGTCACGTGTCCTCTGGGGTCAACCAGAGTGCCACGGCCCTTAGTAACCCCATTTCCATGGCCGGCACTCCTACACCCTATCGTGTAGGGGCCAGCACTGCACGCCAAGCGTGGTGCCATCCAGCGCTATCGATCAGCGCTCACCCAGCCCCTCTAGGGTCAGTACTGCACCTACATCCTAGTGGTGTCCGCGATGTCAATACACCGCACGCCGTGCCTCTCTTGGCCCGGCATTACACAGTGACATCCCCCGATGTCACTACACATGTATGTAAACCAATGGCATTTAAAAGTGGTCCGTAAATAAGTTGACAATAAAAAATGTATGGCCAGTCAAAAGTAAAGTTGCCAGTGAAAAAAGCGTGGCCATTAAAGAAATTTGGCTTGACAAAAAAAGTTGCCCGTTAAAAAATTAAGTGGCCAGTCAGGAACATCTAGCCGGGAAAAAAAAATGAAGTGGCCAGTCAAAAGAATTGGCCCATAAAAATATGGGCCAGTCAAAATGAAGTTGTCAATAAAATAAATATGGCCCATGAAAATGACGTGGTCTGTCAAAATGAATTGGCCAGTGAAAAAAAAGTGGCCTATAAAAAAAAATTGGTCAGTCAAGAACATCTGGCAGGGAAAAAATATGCAGTGGCCAGTCAAAAAAATTGGCCCATAAAAATGTATAGCCAGTAAAAAATTGCCCGGCCAAA
Source organism: Petromyzon marinus (assembly GCF_048934315.1). NCBI lineage: Eukaryota > Metazoa > Chordata > Hyperoartia > Petromyzontiformes > Petromyzontidae > Petromyzon > Petromyzon marinus. The sequence continues at coordinate 1,596,294 of NC_133722.1, forward strand.
ATAAAGTGGCCATTAAAAAAGTGGCCTTTTGAAAAATGAAGTGGCCTATTGAAAAATAAAGTGGCCAGTCAAGAAATCTGGCTGGGAAAAACTATAAAGTAGCCATTAAAAAGAATTGGCCTGGAAAAAATATATGGCCACTAAAAAAAAGTAGGCCTATTAAAAAATAAAGAGGCCAGTAGAAAAAGTTGCCACTCGAAGATATATGGCCCTTAAAAATAATGTGGCCAGTCAAAATAAAGTGGCCACTGAAAAATAAATGGCCACTAAAATAAGTTGCCTATTAAAATATTAAGTGGCCAGTCAAGAAAATCTGACTGGGGAAAAAAATATGAAGTGGCCACTAAAACAAACTGCCCTATTATAGAATAAAGTGGCCACTAAATAAAATCTGCCCGGGAAAAAATATGAAGTGGCCAGTCAAAATCATTGGCTCGTAAAAAATATATGGCCAGTCAAAATAAATTGGCCAGTCAAAAACATCTGGCAGGGAAAACATATACAGTGGCCAGTCAAACAAATTGGCCCATAAACTATGACGTTTCGATCGCAACACAAGCAATCGTCATGAGAAGAAAAAAATAGCGGGAAATGTTAGCGACTCCATCAGATGAGCCTTCTTGTCTTGAAGTTTGTTAAAAGGGTTTCCACACAACTATTAGATTTTTTAACAAACGACAAGAAGGCTCTAAAAAAAGTTGACTAATGTATTAAGTGGCCAGTTAAGAAAATCTGGCCGGGAAAAGAATATGAAGTGGCCACTAAAACAAACTGCCCTATTAAAGAATTAAGTGGCCACTGAAGAAAATCTGTCCGGGAAAAACTATGAAGTGACCAGTCAAAATAATTGGGCAGTAAAAAATATATGGACAGTCAAAATAAAGTGGCCTATTAAAAAAAAGTTGCCCAGTAAAGGAAATGTGGCCCATTAGAATTATGTGGCTAGTGACAAAAAAGTGGGCACTAAAAAAAAGTTGCCGATTAAAAAATAAAGTGGCTAGTCAAGAATATCTGGCCAGATAAAAATATATAACGTGGCCACTGAAAATAATTGTCCCATAAAAAATATATTGACAGTAAACAAAATAGCCAGTCAAACTAAAGTGGCCTATACAAAAAAAGTGCCCAGTAAAAGAAATATAGCCAGTCAAAATAAAGTAATCCATGAAAAAATAAGTGGCCACCAAAAAAAGTGGCCCATTAACAAACTAGTCTAGAATATCGTGCCGGTAAAAAATATGTGGCCAGTCGAAATAAAGTGACCAATTAAAACAATGTGGCCATTAAAAGAAATGTGGCCCATCAAAATAATTTGGCCATTATAAATAAAGTGGCTAGTGGAAAAAAAAGTGGCTGTTGTATATATGCATTTTCCAAAAATATATATTAAGAGTGATATTTCCTGTTTTTGTAATAGTTCTTTTTTTCCTATATATGGATGTAGCGAGTTATACAAAAATAAAATAGGCAGTAACGGAGGCTTGTGAACTCCTCCCTCGAGACAACGAAAGAGCCAGTAATAATACACGTAACTACACACACACCTATTGATCATAATACAAACACACAATAATACTCCTTCACTCACACACACATAGAGGATAAACATATATATATACATTTTCATCTAATATTTTACACTCATCTAATCACACATACGATTGATCACATTACACTCACGGTTAACATCAATTAACATGAATACACGTTTCATTATTTGAAAATGTTTGCCTAATTTGCATAATTTCGTTATTTTTCCTTTTCTTCACAACACAATAATTCTTCATTGGTTCTTTCGGTAAAGTCACGTAGAATGAAAATAAAATAATAAATTGATAAAATAAAATAACACAATAAAATTCTCATGACGTTTCGGCCACAACACAAGCGGCCTTCATCAGGTGAAGGGACGAGACTGTCTGGAGGACAGCGCTGGAGCGAAAAAGCCACGCTCAGATCGCGACCTTTAAGCTATGTGAGAAGAAACAAAGCGCCTTGACAAAGGAATTAGCATAGAATTTAGCATTGAAATGGCTGAGTGATTAGCTTGTGACTGGTCGCAGAAATGGCTATGTTAAAGTTAAAGCATACACATCCGCAGAGGCACCCCTTGACAAAGGAATTAGCATAGAATTTAGCATTGAAATAGCTGAGTGATTAGCTTGTAACTGGTCACAGAAATAGCTATGTTAAAGTCAGAGCATACACATTCACAGAGGCACCTAGTACAAATCAAACAGGAGAATTTAGCATTGAAATAACTAGGCGAATTTAGCATTGAAATAACTGAGTGATTAGCTTGTGACTGGTCACAGAAATGGCTATGTTGAAGTCAAGGCCTACACATCTGAGCTATTCACAGTAACTGGGTATACACTACAATATATAATTAATACTATGTAATGAACCAATAAAAAATTAAAATATAAATTACCTCAATGTTATCAATACAATCTATATATTCTCCAATCAGCTAAGCTACCAACAACACGTCGTTATATATCACAATGCTATATGGCGAAAAAATGGGTGGATTCTTACCCTCAACTTTAGCAGCACGGATAGCTACGGGCCCCGTTCAGACGGACGAGTTCATCCATGGTCGGAACAGAGGAGGGGGAGAGTGACAGCTGCGAGGCGCTGTTATACTCCATGTTGTAAACCATACCATTAACCGTGGTGTGAGAGGTATTAAGAGTCAATGCCAGCGAAAGAGCTGCGGTCTGAAGGTCATCGTAAAATACGATTAATTAAGAACGGAAATGGTTTAAAACATCTTTCCAATGGTTACTAAGCCAGAATCCATCTTCTCGGTTGAAATTGTCTCTGTGCTTGTATATGTGAATGGCCTCATGAACGAATCTCTCATGGTAGCCGGTTGGTTTGCAAAGAACCTCCGTCTTGGAGAAGTCAATGTCATGTGAGCCCACTGAATTATAACAGTGATCTGGCACGGCAGAGGAGTTCGTTCTACCGTGTTTCAAGTCTGCTTTATGTTCGCGGATGCGGTCCGAGATATGTCGTTTGGTTTCTCCAATGTAGCTACTACCACAGAGGCACTTTAGTTTGTAAATGCCCGGGTACTGTATGTCTGGAACAGCGTCTTTTACAGATGGAACTAGATCACGGATTTTATGTACCGTGTTGAATCGGACCTGGATCTTGTGTTTATTCAGGATTTTGGAGATCTTTTTAGTGACCCCTGCAATGTAGGGTAAGGTGATGGTTTTGAGTGGCTCCACAAGAGGATCCTTCTTCATGACTGGAGTGATGGCTTTGCGGATTGTGTAGTCGGAGTAACCATTAGCCCTGAGAGCCTGGTGTACGTGCTTGAGTTCACTGGTAATGTGTTCCTGGTCGGAAATGCATTGGGCTCTATGGTATAGAGTCTTAATGAGGGAGTTCTTCTGGGATGGATGGTGGTGGGAATCCGGTTTCAAGTTGGCATCTGTATGGGTAGCTTTCCTGTAGACAGAGTGGTTTATTGAACCATCATGTCTCCTTTTAATTAAGACATCCAAAAAGGGTAGTTTGCCATCTTTTTCGACCTCCATGGTAAATCTGATGGCTGGGTGTAAGGAATTGATGTGGTCGCGGAATTGGTCTAGAGCAGGCTGGCCATGTGGCCAGATGACAAAGGTGTCATCCACGTACCTCTTCCATAAGGTCGGGCGTAGAGTGGCAGTCTGGATGGCGTCAGTTTCAAATTTTTCCATGAATACGTTGGCTACAACCGGAGATAGGGGGAGCCCATTGGGGTGCCCTCAGTTTGTTTGTAGAAAGTTCCATTCCAGGTGAAGTATGTGTTGGTTATGCAATGTCTCACCAGGGGGGGTGCATCAGTATGCAGTCCTTGATGAACCAGGTCTTCAATGATAGCGATGGTGTCAGGTACCGGGACTTTGGTGAACAAGGACACCACATCAAAACTGACAAGCAGGTCGTCTGGGGACAGGGAAATGCCTTTGATTGTCGATACCAGGTGGGTAGAATTTAGTACCGCAGAGGTGGTTTTTCCAGTGAAAGGTCGCAGTATATCAGCAAGAAAACGTGCCAGTTTATAGGTGGGGGAGTTGATAGTAGAGACGATGGGACGAAGGGGTGTATCTTCTTTGTGTATCTTTGGAAGGCCATATAATCTTGGTGGTCTGGCAGCAGAGGGTTTCAACGAGAACTGTTTGGTCTGATCAATTAATGCTGTTGAATCAGAGATGATTTTGTTCGTTTTGGTAACCAGGCTGTTGGTGGGATCTCTTTTTATTTTTGTATAGCTGCTATTGTTGAGTAGTTCTTGAATTTTGTTGTTATATTCTGTTTTGTCCATGATGACAGTGGCATTGCCCTTGTCGGCTGAGAGGACGACAATATCACCTCTCTTTTTTAATTGAGATAATTCAAAACGTTCGTCTTTGCTGATGTTGCTGGGTGGCAAGTTAGCGTTTTTGAGGGTTGCAGCGATTTCAGATCTTGCTACGTCTGCAGAGATATGACTCAAGCCCTTGATTGCAACGTCGACATGGGCGATGATATCATTAACCGGTAAATGTCTCGGTGTGACAGCAAAGTTTAGACCTTTAGCTAAAACGGATTTCAGACCATCAGAAATGGAACTGTTACTGCGATTAACTACGACTTTGTTGACGTCTATCTTTTCGGTGTGTGGATCCGATTTTTTGTTGGAGAGTTGATTGAATTTGGAAATCAAATTGTCCCTACATTTGTAGAGTGTGTTAGACACAAATTACACTTAACATTGACAGCAACAATGTCTACATCGGATTGGGAACATGTAGACAATATGACTACCTCTTCAGCTGCCACTATGTCGATCAAATGTAGGGACAATTTGATTTCCAAATTCAATCACCTCTCCAACAAAAAATCGCTGCAACCCTCAAAAACGCTAAGTTGCCACCCAGCAACATCAGCAAAGACGAACGTTTTGAATTATCTCAATTAAAAAAGAGAGATGATATTGTCATCCTCTCAGCCGACAAGGGCAATGCCACTGTCATTATGTACAAAACATAATATAACAACAAAATTCAAGAACTACTCAACGATGGCAGCTATACAAAAATAAAAAGAGATCCCACCAACAGCCTGGTTACCAAAACGAACAAAATCATCTCTGATTCAACAGCATTAATTGATCAGACCAAACAGTTCTCGTTGAAACCCTCTGCTGCCAGACCACCAAGATTATATGGCCTTCCAAAGATACACAAAGAAGATACGCCCCTTCGTCCCATCGTCTCTACTATCAACTCCCCCACCTATAAACTGGCACGTTTTCTTGCTGATATACTGCGACCTTTCACTGAAAAAAAACACCTCTGTGGTACTAAATTCTACTCACCTGGTATCGACAATCAAAGGCATTTCCCAGTCCCCAGACGACCTGCTTGTAAGTTTTGGTGTGGTTTCCTTATTCACCAAAGTTCCTGTACCTGATACCATCGCAATCATTGAAGACTTGGTTTATCAAGCACTGCATACTGATGTACCCCCCCTGGTGAGACATTGCTTAACCAACACATACTTCACCTGGAATGGAACTTTCTACAAACAAACTGAGGACACCCCAATGGGCTCCCCCCTATCTCCGGTTGTAGCCAACGTATTCATGGAAAAATTTGAAACTGACGCCATCCAGACTGCCACTCTACGCCCGACCTTATGGAAGAGGTACGTGGATGACACCTTTGTCATCTGGCCACATGGCCAGCCTGCTCTAGACCAATTCCGCGACCACATCAATTCCATACGCCCAGCCATCAGATTTACCATGGAGGTCCAAAAAGATGGCAAACTACCCTTTTTGGATGTCTTAATATAATAGAGACATGATGGTTCAATGAGCCACTCTGTCTACAGGAAAGCTACCCATACAGATGCTTACTTGAAACCGGATTCCCACCACCATCCATCCCAGAAGAACTCCCTCATCAAGACTCTATACCATAGAGCCCAATGCATTTCCGACCAGGAACACATTACCAGTGAACTCAAGCACGTACACCAGGCTCTCAGGGCTAATGGTTACTCCGACTACACAATCCGCAAAGCCATCACTCCAGTCATGAAGAAGGATTCTCTTGTGGAGCCACTCAAAACCATCACCTTACCCTACATTGCAGGGGTCACTAAAAAGATCTCCAAAATCCTGAATAAACACAAGATCCAGGTCCGATTCAACACGGTACATAAAATCCGTGATCTAGTTCCATCTGTAAAAGACGCTGTTCCAGACATACAGTACCCGGGCGTTTACAAACTAAAGTGCCTCTGTGGTAGTAGCTACATTGGAGAAACCAAACAACATATCTCGGACCGTATTCGCGAACATAAAGCAGACTTGAAACACGGCAGAACGAACTCCTCTGCCGTGGCAGATCACTGTTATAATTCAGTGGGCTCACATGACATTGACTTCTCCAAGACGGAGGTTCTTTGCAAACCAACCGGCTACCATGAGAGATTCGTTCATGAGGCCATTCACATATACAAGTGTAGTGGGTTCCAGGACACGGAGACGGCAGAATAGAAGCAGCACTATTTATTTAAACCTTAACAAGTGTTACACTAGAAGGGGTAGCGGCCCCTCCACCCGTATAACTCAGGAACACACCCCAGGCTCTCTAGCCTAAGCTCTAGGCTCCCAGTTCCTCCTGGTAGGGCTCTAAGGGAGGCTATCAGATCTGACCCTGGTTAGACACAGATCTCGGCACCCCGCCGACCAGACCGGCCCTTAGAAGGACTCTGACTCTGGGGCTCTGGGGCCGCACCACTGGCTTGCTGTGCCGGCCCTGAAAAGGGCAGCGGTCACAGGAGTTCCAGGGTCTCACCTAGCTGGCCTTCTTTCTTCACTGGTTGCTTCAGCCTCGGGCCCCACATTCTGCCCCGAGCTCCCTGGCTCCCCGCACTTTATACCCACTGGAGCCTTAGCGGACGTTGTTGTAGCCACCAAGGTGTGGGTGAACCACACCTTCCCGTGCCATGTGTTTATTCCCCATAGCACCCCTACATCACCCCCTCCCGTGTAACCCGCAGCCGTCCCGGCTGCAACAATACTCGAACAATAAACACAACAAACCCCCACCCGTGCGTGCCTCATAAGAAGGAACACCCCAATAAATAACCCAACCGACCTATACAAAATTACACTATATACACATATACATTGTACCCCCCGCCCCCCCCCCCCCATCAATGCAGCAAGAAAACTTAACAGTGAACAACAAGAGTAACAAGAACCATTATTACAACAAGCGGCGCGTTTTGGCGCGAGTCCGTTTTGCGGGTCCATCATAGGGGGTGGGTCCGGTCGGCCCGGTAGTGGGCACCGGCTGTGCAGGTGCACCGTCTTCCGTCACCCCGGAAGGGCAAACTCTGTCCCCACCGGGTGGCGCAGGCGCGCTGGAAGCCATCATTCTTGAGGCGCCTGAAGGTGGAACAGTTAGCGAAGCATCAAGGGCAAGTGACGAAGACGCCGTCCGGGAGTCAGCGGACACATCACATGCTCGGCCCGTGTAATGTGGTGGAGGGACGCGCGGCGCCACAAACGGCTTCAGACGAGAGGGGTGTACGTACCAGCGGCGTTTCCCCCACTGGATACGAACGCACTGCGGCCGCATAACCTTCACAATAACTACAGGGCCCCTCCAAGGCCGCAACAATTTCGCCGAGGTCGCCAACGGCACCTCAGGGCAGTGCAGCCAGGCTTGCTCGCCTGGCTTCCACGCATGTGTGCGTGATTGGCGCGATCGCAACCTCTCGTTGGCCTTCCGCCGAGAGGAAGAGTTTTGGGCCGCTGCCTCCCGCGCCTCGGTCAACCTCAGGATATTAAATTTAACGTGGTCGGCCAATTTCGATTTTCTGCTGGTTTCCGAGACGCGGAGCTGAGTCGCAATTGCTGGGTCAACGTCGCGACCGTACATCAAAAAGAACGGTGAGAAGCCGGTTGCCGCGTGAGGAGCCATTCTATAGGCGGCCAAAACCCCCGGAATGTGAAGGTCCCAATCGGTCTGGGAGTCACACACCTGGTGACACAACATAGATGTGAGCGTCCTATGCAGCCGCTCCACCATGCCATCGGTTTGTGGGTGATAGGGGGAAGTGCGAATCTTTTTCGTACCAAGAAGCGCACACACCTCGTGCAGAAGGACGCCAGAGAAGTTCTTCCCTTGGTCAGTCAGCAGCCGTTCGGGAGCACCCTTGTCGAGGACATAGCCCTGGACAAAGGCCTCGGCAACGGCTGCTGCTGACTGGTTAGCGAGAGGCCATGCCATAGGCCATCGGGTGAAATATTCCACGCCAACCAGCAGGTACTTGTTACCCCTAGGGTTCGCAGGGAAGGGCCCCAATATATCGAGTGCGACGAGTTCGTTAACCCGAGAGACCGTGATAGATTGTAGCGGTGGGCAGGCGCCTTTCGCTGGTGGTTTTTGTTGGGCGCACTGAGTGCATGCACCCAGGAGGTCATCCATATCCCTTGCCATACCCGGCCAGAAGAAATCCAGCTGGAGCACGGCAAGGGTCTTGTGGGTCCCCAGGTGCAAAAGCCGCTCGTGTGCGGCCCAAACGGCCTTACCCCGCAAAGAGGATGGCACCACAAGCCTGTGACGGCAGGCCCTCCCATCCCAATGCATTAGGAGCCCCTGGAGCAGCCCGTACGAATCAATCCCCGCGACCCCCCGCACGGAACCCCCTGCGCGACGACGCAACGTGAGGAGGGATGCGTCCTCCATCTGGAGGCGCCCCCATTCCACAACGGACAACCCCAGCAAGGAGTCCGCACCTCCCTCCCCGACAGGACCCTCAGGCAAGGGGTCCTCAGTGGCAGCAGCGAGAACCGGGATATCTAAGGGGGGGCTATCCTCTGGCGGCTTACAACGCCCCGATCCCCTGAGACAAGCGCAATCTGAGGCGGGCGGCAGGCGAGACAGCGCATCCGCATTAGTGTGCCGAGCACCCTTCCGATATGTGGTCGTGAAATCATAATCCTGAAGGATTTCGAGCCATCGGGACAATTGCCCCGAAGGCTGCGTCACCCGCAAGGCATATTGTAATGCCGCATGGTCCGTACGGACAGTGAAATGCCGACCGTACAGGTATGGGCGATACTGTTGCATAAAAAATACAATAGCCAAGAGTTCCCGACGCGTGACGCAGTATCTCTGTTCCGCCGGAGACAAAACCCTACTGCCATAAGCCACGACGCGTTCCACACCACAGATTACCTGTGAGAGCACACCCCCAATGCCCGTATTGCTGGCATCTGTATCGAGCAGGAAGGGTTCCGAAAAATCGGGGTAGCTCAATGGAGGGGCCCACACGAGAGCGTCGTGAAGGGAACAAAAAGCGACCTCCTCCTCCTGGCCCCAGTGAAATTTCACTCCCTTCGCCGTCAGAGCGTGTAAGGGCTTAGCAATGGTCGCGAAATCCGCGACGAACCGCCAGTAATAAGACGCAAATCCAATGAAACTCCTGACCTCAGCCACCGAGGTGGGGGTTGGCCAGGAGCTGACACACTGCGTCTTTGCGGGATCGGTGGATATGCCCGAGCGGCTGACGATGTGCCCCAAATAGCGTACGGATTCCCGTAGCAGGTGGCACTTTTGCGGCTTAAATTTCAAATTCGCAGCACGCATTTTGAGGAACACGGCGCGCAAGCGCAAAAGGTGTTCGTCAAATGTCTTGCTGAACACGATGACGTCATCCAGATAGATCAAACAGACGTTCCACTGTAAGCCAGCCAAAACCAGTTCCATAAGGCACTGAAATGTCGCCGGAGCGGAGTGTAATCCCATAGGTAACCGGTTAAATTGCAATAGGCCGTGTGGTGTGCGAAACGCAGTCTTTGGCTTGGACTCATCATCCAATGGGAGTTGCCAGAATCCGGATAACAAGTCCAACGTAGAAAAAAAACGTGCGCCAGCCAGAGCATCCAGAGATTCGTCCATCTGGGGAAGTGGATACGCGTCGGCCACGGAGATCTTATTAAGGCGGCGAAAATCCACACAGAATCGCAAGGACCCATCGTGCTTTTTGACAAGCACTATGGGTGCTCCCCATGGACTGGTGGAAGGGGCTATAATGTCTGCAGCCAGCATGTCATCCACTGCCGATTTGACATGATCTTTTTCGGCCGAACTTAACCGAAAAGGATTCTGGCGTACCGGGGCATTGTCACCCGTGTCAATGTGGTGACGCAACAATTTTGTGCACCCAATGTCATATTTGTGCTTACTAAAGACATCGGAAAATTCCGTCAGAAGGGTGCGTAGGCCGGCACGCTGGGAGTCGGACAGATCACTCGTGCCCAAACATAGTGCGTCCATCCAACTATCGTCCCCCTCAGAATGCGGTTGAGCCAGAGGATCGGTCCCCACATTACCCATAACCGTGTCTACCACGGGGACTGGCGTCGCGTGCGCGAGCACAGTTCCCTGAGGAACGACGGCCGTCTTTACGCCAACGTTAAGGACGAGGATAAACGGGTAATCGCTCCCCTTAACGAGCGTTTGAGCGGCCTCCAGATCCAGCCCGTTTTCCCCAGCCCTCGAGGGCCCTAACAGAATTCCCTGGTCCAGAACACCGGGCACGAAAGGCCGACGCAAGCGAAGGGGCACGAGCATTTGCGCCCCGGGAAGTACACGCACCGTCCGAGTGACGAACGCTTGTATCGATGCGCACGCTGCCCTTGAGGTGACAGGGGAAGGCAGGAATGTTACCCGTCGGCCCGAGGGAAGCTCGATGCAACCCTGATCAATTAGAATTTTAATCGGCATTTTGCCCAAAAAGTCCGTCCCCAACAAGCACGGAACCGCCAGCGAGGACGAGACTAATATCGGCCCGGAGAGTTTGATATCGCCAATGCAAATTTGTGCTCGAATTTGGCCTATGATACCCAGCGAACCCCCGTTCGCTGCGTAACACGGAACGGTGACTGGGAGCAAGGGGCGGCTTTGAACGGGAAGAATATTATAAATAAAGTCTGACACAATGGTCGCCGAAGCTCCCGTATCGACGAGGATACGCACCTCGACCCCGTCAATGCAACCCGCGACCACGGACAAGCCTGCCGACGCAGCAACAATGCGGTGGGCCAATTTCGTCCACTGCCCCGGCCCGAGCACCCTCTCGACCCTGCCGTCACCCAACAACCCAATGGGCGTACCCCGAGGCCCGTACACCGAAATGCGTGAGGTGGGGACAGGTGTGTGCACAGGCCGAGCATGTGGGGTGCCGCAACTTGCCGGGTTGCGATGCGGAGGCCTGTAGGCTGGAGCGCCGTCCGACCGTCCCGGCTGTCGTTGACGAGGCGCCCGGCATTCCGCAGCCACGTGGCCCTTGCGGCCACAGTTGTAGCACGTAATGAGCGCCTTGGGGTGCTCCTGGCGATCCAGTGTTGTCCGAGCCGGCCTCCCTCCGGATCTCCACTCCACCGGGCGACCCGCCGCGAAGACCTCCTCGGAGGGGGGGATGGTTGGCGTCCCAGCGCACACCGCAGCTGCGCCCTTGGGGACGAGAGGTGATCGACGCTGCGCTATCAGGTGCGCGTGGATGTGTCTTGCTGCCCGCAAGGAGCACATGTCCTCGTCGTCCTCTGTGACGATGACGATCTGTAGCTCCTGGGCCAACGCCAGGAGCTTCTCCGTCACCATCGCGTCCACCCCTTCGCCGTCCATCCGCGGGAAAGCCGCTTTTGCGAGGGCCAGGAGAGCCGTGCGATACGCCAGCGGTGGCTCCTTCTGGCCCCTGCACCGCTCGTGGAAGAGTTTGCGGCAGTCAGACGATGGCCCGTAGACTATGGCGAGGACCTGGAGCGCCGATTGTAGCGTAGATCGCGTTGATCTGGGAGCTGTGATGAGCGTAGCAAGGGCGTCATCGTCCAGCATGACCGGCAGCGCACTCAACGCCTCGTTGTCCGTCCAGCCGGCCATCTCTTGATGAGCGAGAAAGCGGCGTTGAAAGGCCCCCCAGTCGCCGCCGTCTGAAACGAACTCCTTCAACACCGGCAGGCGTTGTTGAAATGATGGCTTCGTCTCTGAGAGGTGCCGCGCGCCATTTCCGGCCTCTCCGCCAGTGTTGGAGGGGCTGGGGACACCCATCGGCGGTCGCGCAGGTGATGACGATGCGCCCGCCGATTGGTCCTGACAGCGGGCGTCCGTTGGTGATGACGTCACCACCGCTGATTGGCCCACAGCATCCACGTGGGGCTGCGACCCTCCAATCGCCGTGGTGGACACTGTCATGGCGGCAAATCCGAAATCTGGTGGCTGTGTTTTGGCGGGAATGGCCATTGAACGGCGTTCGTCTCTCTGCCGCCTTTGCGCCCGCAGCCCCGCGCGGTTGATTTCCTCCAGCGTGGAAGCCGCGGCATACAGCAGCTCAGCCAGTCAAGAGTGAGCCGCCTGCAACCCATCCTCCATCGGCGGCCACTCCTCCAGCGGCGGCTGCTGTTGGGGCGTCTGGGGCATCCCAGGATCGTCGGCTGCGGCCTCTGGCGCAATCCCAGGCGAGCCGTCCTCCTCCTGGGGTTCCTGTGATCGGTTTGTACTCCTTGTGTCCATTTTAAGACCACTTCTGACACAAGTTGTAGTGGGTTCCAAGACACGGAGACGGCAGAATAGAAGCAGCACTATTTATTTAAACCTTAACAAGGGTTACACTAGAAGGGGTAGCGGCCCCTCCACCCGTATGACTCAGGAACACACCCCAGGCTCTCTAGCCTAAGCTCTAGGCTCCCAGTTCCTCCTGGTAGGGCTCTAAGGGAGGCTATCAGATCTGGCCCTGGTTAGGCACAGATCTCGGCACCCCGCCGACCAGACCGGCCCTTAGAAGGACTCTGACTCTGGGGCTCTGGGGCCGCACCACTGGCTTGCTGTGCCGGCCCTGAAAAGAGCCGCGGTCACAGGAGTTCCAGGGTCTCACCTAGCTGGCCTTCTTTCTTCACTGGTTGCTTCAGCCTCGGGCCCCACACTCTGCCCCGAGCTCCCTGGATCCCCGCACTTTATACCCACTGGATCCTTAGCGGACGTTGTTGTAGCCACCAAGGTGTGGGTGAACCACACCTTCCCGTGCCATGTGTTTATTCCCCATAGCACCCCTACACAAGCACAGAGACAATTTCAACCGAGAAGATGGATTCTGGCTTAGTAACCATTGGAAAGATGTTTTAAACCATTTCTGTTCTTAATTATTTGTATTTTATGATGACCTTCAGACCGCAGCTCTTTCGCTGGCATTGACTCTTAATACCTCTCACACCACGGTTAATGGTTATGGTTTACACCATGGAGTATAACAGCGCCTCGCAGCTGTCTCTCTCCCCCTCCTCTGTTCCGACCATGGATGAACTCGTCCGTCTGAACGGGGCCCGTAGCTATCCGTGCTGCTAAAGTTGAGGGTAAGAATCCACCCATTTTTTTGCCATATAGCATTGTGATATATAACGACTTATTGTTGGTAGCTTAGCTGATTGGAGAATATATAGAGTTTGTTGATAACATTGAGGTAATTTTTATTTTTATTGGTTCACTATATCGTATTCATTCTATATTGTAGTGTATACCCAGTTACTGTGAATAGCTCAGATGTGTAGGCCTTGACTTCAACATAGCCATTTCTGTGACCAGTCACAAGCTAATCACTCAGTTATTTCAATGCTAAATTCGCCTAGTTATTTCAATGCTAAATTCTCCTGTTTGATTTGTACTAGGTGCCTCTGTGAATGTGTATGCTCTGACTTTAACATAGCTATTTCTGCGACCAGTTACAAGCTAATCACTCAGCTATTTCAATGCTGCATTCTATGCTAATTCCTTTGTCAAGGGGTGCCTCTGCGGATGTGTATGCTTTAACTTTAACATAGCCATTTCTGCGACCAGTCACAAGCTTATCACTCAGCCATTTCAATGCTAAATTCTATGCTAATTCCTTTGTCAAGGCACTTTGTTTCTTCTCACACAGCTTAAAGGTCGCGATCTGAGCGTGGCTTTTTTGCTCCAGCGCTGTCCTCCAGACAGTCTCGTCCCTTCACCTGATGAAGGCCGCTTGTGTTGTGGCCGAAACGTCGTGAGAATTTTATTGTGTTATTTATTTTATCAATTTATTATTTTATTCTCATTCTACGTGACTTGACCGAAAGAACCAAAGAAGATGAATCCTTGCAGTCACGAATGCTTTAAATCGAAAAGTGTTGGCACCGTCGACCTGTGGATGCGCTGCGAGCGCAATCGTGCCTCGCTTGAGAGCATGGAGCAGGAGAGAGAGCACATAACCAGCGCAACCGAGCAAGAGTGCCGGCACCGACGACCAGCGGATGAGCTGCAAAAGCAATCATGCATCGTCAGAGAGCACCGAGCAAGAATGCCAGCCCCGGCGACCTTGGGATAAGCTGCAAGTGCGATCGAGCACCTTCAAAGACAATGGTCGTGCCGACTCAGCTCATCCAGCAGCGGAGGGGCCTGCAGCTGCTGCCGAGCGAGAGACAGAGAGCCGTGTGTATGACACGCTGACACTCAAACACCATCAACTCATCGCCCAGCAGGGAACCAAGGCATAATCGGTACAAGAAACGCCCCACCTCAGCGTCTGCTTAATGCAAAGAGTTGAGCAAGGAGACAATCCACCCGCACACACATTACGCACATGTCGGGACTAATAAGAGTACTCCAAAAGTTCTCCTTGTGTTTTGAATGGGGCCATCCTGAGGTGGTGCGCAAAATCTTAGCTGATTGTGAAAAGCATTGCTACCCCTTGAGTTACGTGGATATGGTCGTTAGAAGTATTTTAGTCATTATTTTTAATTGTATAACTGTACCAATGAATTAATTGATGAAACTAAACATTTAGAAACATCTATGTTACGAATCTACACATTCACAGGGAGACTATTGTGTTGAAATATTTATTTTGATCACAGAATCTTGCCCGCGAATTTATTAAAGCCTTAGCCAATTGATAAGCATTCGCTAGACAAGCATGCACACTGCCGCACACCATTGTTCCAAGACATTTCGTTAATTGCATAATCTTACCAATGAATTCAATGAGGTCTGCTTTTGCTTTCGGGACATGTATCTTTATTACTGTTCGTATGAATATTGTCACATTCATTTTTAAGGACTTTTTCCTATCGCCGTATATGCTCACCTTACTCTGAGGAATTAACTGATTGTTCTGTTACCCAGTTTAACAAACGTAATCATTGAGGGTTAAATGTATGGATCAATGAGGACATCTCCAGGAGTACTGTGTTGATATTCCTAGCATAAGAATTCGCATATTAGAGTGTTATTTTTTTTAGATATTAAAGTTGCTTAACAGAGAAGGGTCTGAGTGGTGCCTTCCTAAGTTCATGCATAATATTTTTTTATTATAAGAACGGTATCCTGTGGTGAGATCTGAATTTTGAGAATCATTGTATTATCCTGATTGATAATACAACCCTAGACAATGAAGCCGAGCTTAATCAGCATACTTACATTACACTTGCATAATGCCATACAATTCATTGTATTATCCCGATTAATACAACCCTAGACAACGAAACCGAGCCTAATTATCATAATTGCATACATTAGCATAATTGCATACACTTGCATAACTTAGTATAATTGCACTTTTCTAATTAGCATAAATCTTTACGTAAATTAGCATAATTTCGGATAATTACACTTCTTTCATTTACTTTTAATTATTTTTATTAAATTTTCAAGACCCAATATATACAACACAACATATTAGAGTTTGCTCGTCCGGGATCTCCTGCAGAGAGTTTATGCATGCATTAAGGAATTAATCACTGTTGTGTTAACCAGAGTATTGTGAACTGATATTGCCTTGTGATCGTAAACGTGCGTAAAACTAAAATAAACACCCTGGGTCGGATTACCAGAGTGGTGAATGTTGTACTAAAATACTTGAATCAATATAATTTCCCGGGGTCGATAGGACTGCCTGGTGATAGTTTTTGAAATGCACATTCTGGGTCAGATAACCAGTGTAGCCTACGTCACAAATGAGATGCTAAAATGAAGGTACATATCTTGAGTCGATTGACTTCATAGTAAAAATGGCATATGATCCGCAAAATCCTGAGTCAGACAACCATGCACGTAACTCTGATTCAAAGGACCAGACCTTCCAGGGTGAGATGGAATCGATGGAAGGAGAATATCATGAACTCGTATTAAAACGTACAGGCAGACAAGATAAAGAGACACATGGGAGGGGAGCCACATCGATGACATTAAGACACACCGAGGGAAACTACTTAAAGATTTGATAAATAAAATGTGACAGAAGTGAACATGATGTAAAAATCGCAGAAATAGTGTTGTGTGGTGCACGACGACTCGGAGGCAGATTTCCTAGTAAGGGCTTACGCCGGTTTATTAACACAATAGGAGTAACAATACACACCAGAGATAGGTGTCCCTATACTCGGTCCTTCACTCGGACCTCAGGCTCTATCTGTCCCTAGCTCGGCTATCTCTTGGGCTCTCTCACTCGGGTCGGGACGGGGGCTCAACCAACACCGCCCGACCAGGAAAAGCAGCACTCCACGTAAACCTAGCTGGCTCTTGCAAACTTCTCTGAGCCCTACCCCTGGCTATATCTTCGGCTATCCTACTCGTAGAACCCGGGCGGGGGATCAACCAACACCGTCCAGTCACGAGCAGGAGAGAGCTCCTTCAGACGCTCACCATCCCGGGCTCCCACAATGACCCGCTTTCATCACGAGGTCCCCTTAAGGTATCCCCTCTGACGTAACCTCATCCCGCCTTCAGCGCACATGATGTCACCTCGTCATACTACCCTACGATAGCAAGATTAGACTCATACCTTCTCACACAAACAGAAAGACAGAGAGACCAGCTGAACACCAAAGAACACCCACTTCCCGTGGCAAGGTGACCTCCATAAACAAAAGGAAGGAGCAGCAATGGGCTCTTTTGTTTCAAGGTTGCACCCGAGTCAAGAGCCTCATGGCTCACAGGGTTATACCTAATAAATGAAATTGAAAGTCTGAATCCGATGTTTTGTTTTTCCAAACATCTGCCTTGTTGATTTGTGCATCATTGTGGCCGTTCGTTTGCAGCGCTTCTTTAACATGTTGAATTTCATTTCTCAGACTGTCACCATCTGACACTTTCTTAGCTTGATGAATGAGCATCTTGATGGGAGCGGATTTCTGTGCGGGGTGATGGTGTAACTCTGCATTCAGATGGGCGTCAGTGTGCGTCTTTCGGTAAACACTGTGTGTTTTGCCATTTCTACCCCGTCCGAGCGGGGTATCCAGAGGTGCTGCAGTTCTGTCAGCTTCCACTTCCATAGTGAACTGGATGGATGGGTTTTGCGAGTTGAGATGATTTGGAAGTGCGTTCAGTGTATCTTTGTCGTGTGGCCAGGCCACCGATGTGTCGTCCACATATCTGAACCAAGCGGATGGTTTTGGTGTGCTTGAAGCTGTTGCTTTTGTTTGAAGGTCTTCCATGTGCAAATTCGCTATCACAGGAGACGGAGGAGAGCCCATTGCTGTTCCTTCCTTTTGTTTCCGGAGGTCACCTTGCCACGGACGATGTTCAGCTGGTCTTGGGATGTCTTTGGCTGAACCATTGTTCGTTGCCGGAGTGTCGAGTAATTGAATTGACTCGATGACCGGAACCCTTGTGAACAGAGAGGTCACATCGAAAATTACGAGAATATCATTAGGATTAAGCTTAATATCTTTAATTATATTTGCGAGATGTTCAGAGTTTTTGACAAGACTAGCTGAACACTGTCTAAGGAACACCTTGTGGCGGGGTGGCTACTATAAACAGGGGGAAGGAGCAGCAATGGGCTCTCCTTTGTCTCCTGTGATGGCAAATTTGTACATGGAAAATTTTAAAAACAAAAGCAATAGCTTCAAGCACACAAAAAACATCTGCTTGGTTTAGATATGTAGATGACACATTGGTGGTCTGGCCACACGGCAAAGATACACTGAACGCATTTATAAATAATCTCAACTCGCAAAGCCCATCCATTCAGTTCACCATGGAAGTGGAGGCTGACGGAGCTCTACCATTTCTGGATATTCTGCACGGACGGGGTAGAAATGGTGAAATAACATGCAGTGTTTACCAAAAGAAAACGCATATTGACGCCTGTCTGGGTGCGGGGTCGTACCATCAACCCGCAAGGAAATCTGCTCTTATCAAGACGCTCATTCATCGAGCTAAGAAGGTGTCAGATAGTGACAGTCTGAGAAGTGAAATTCAACATGTTGGAGAAGCGCTGCAAATGAACGGTTACAATGATGCCCAAATCAACAAGGCATTGAATACCAAAACCAAATCAAATAACAAGAGCATTGAAACTGCCCAAGTAGTAAAATTTATCAAAATACCATACATTGCAGGAGTGACTGATAAACTAGCCAAATATTTTGAAAAAAAAACATCCGAGTCAGATTTGGCACGGTACGTAAAATACAGAATTTAATATATGGTACAAAAGAGGTATTACCGAAGCTATCAACAGAAGGTGTGTACAGGATTAGCTGCACGTGTGGTAAATGTTATGTTGGGCAAACAGGACGAATGATCAGCACGAGACTAAAAGAACATCAGAGAAATATTAAATTCTCCCAAATGCAACTGTCAGCAGTAGCAGAACACGCGTCCCAACAAGGACACTCAATTGATTTTGATAATGTTGAAGTTTTGTGTAAAACTAGCTACTACTGGCCAAGACTAATTAGAGAATCTATCAAAATTGAAAGAAATCAAAATAACTTTAACCGTTCGGATAGCTGCCATCTTAGTGCTGCGTGGAAGTGAATCATCAAATAATACATTATTTAAATGCATGCCTATGTAGTGAGTCCAACTGAGTCGCAGACATTGTCTTGGGAGCAACACTATTTATTTCAGTAACTCAACATAACATAACACAACCTATACTTTGCCCATCTAGCCACGCTACGGCAGAACTAGACATGGTTCGCTATCCTGGCCTGGACCACAAGCTGGGTCCCGGACCGCGTGGCTAGAGGCTTCTTTACCCGACGTGGATCTTCTTCACCAGCAACCGGAAGAACCCCGATCCCCTCACAGGGCCCCGTTATATCGGCCTGGGCTGGCTCCGCCCTTCGCCCTGCCCAACTTTTAGATCTATCGAGCTCTTTCCCGAAGGCTCCCAAGAGCTCTTTTATACCACGTGACCGCCCAGCAGCTCCCGTCTACCGGTGGCCCCCCTCCAATATCAGCCGGTCACGTGTCGGCAGGTCAACCAGCGTATCATGCCCCAAAGTAACCCTGGCTGGCTGACGCTCCCTCTCGCTCCCTCACCGGGAGCCCGCACCACACTGTACGTGGTGCCTCCGTGCTGACCAGCGCTCACCAAAGCCCCACTAGGGCTGGTACTACGCCTAGTAAGCAAGCTATACATAATGCCAACACATCCGCCGTGGATTCGTAAGCCCGGCACCACACAGTGACATTCACAGTCACTACACCTACAAAGGGCAGCGTACTTCAATAGGGATTACCGTTGGTAGGGCTATTTTAATCAACACAATAGACAGGAAGGACAAGTTCAAAGGGCTCGCATAATGCAGTAATCCCCCCCCCCCCGCATCATTGTGCAAGACTCCAGAAGGGTGGTCAACACATCTGCGCCTCTATATAAGGAACGAAACAGTGAGACAACTCTTACTAGTTGGTTGTGTCGGGTGGTGCCGGGTTTTAACGACACATTTACATATTTACGCGATCTAACCCAAAAAACCTCATGCACACAAAAGGTATGACTATCGATCAAATTAGCTTTGATAAAGAAACGCCCTCGCAACCCGAGAGAATGGTCGGGGAAATACAGATGCAGCAGAAAGCAAGGGGGAGACAGAATCCTAAAATAAAGTCGCCAGGATATGCTATACAGGTGGCACCACGAAGGGCAGAACCTGGGCAACACGACGCCCACAGCAGGGACAGCTCACCAGAGAGACACACACTACGTAAACATGATCAACACGGCACAGATAGGGCCAACTCACCAGAGAGACACACGCTATGCAGGCATGACCAATATGACACATACAACAGGGAAAGCTCGGCAGGGAGACGCACGCCACGTAAACATGACCAATACAACACAGACAACAGGGATAGATCACCAGGGAGACATGACAAATACAACCGCTCAGCAGGGAGACACATATCACATAAACATGATCAACACGATACAGCGAGCAGGGACAGCTCACAGGAAAGACGCACGCTTTGCAAAAAACACAACACAAAACACCCCATACCTCATCGGACAGACACGGAGATCATGACGGACACGAGGCACCTGACAAATTTAAGTCAAGTATCAAGCAAAAACCTCGGGACACAAGCGCCTCACCCAGCAGACACGATACATATAGTGAGCGTGAAGGCCATGCCACGAGACACTCACCACAGAAGCACAGGCCAAGGAGACAATGCACACTACCCCAAAAACAAGGGTCACATGACAAACCTAGAATGCATAAGGGACACAAGTCACGAGAAAGACACAAATCACTGGGCAGAATTGGACCATGGTGCAAACAGGGAAAACATGACAAAAGTGATAGTAGAGAACAATACATCTCAAGTGAGCACTCCTCGGACACTAACTCCTCTGGCGACGACCAACTTTCAGAATACCCCTTCAGTAGTAAAACTCTTAAATTGATGGACAAAGCTCTCGTTATAATTCCCTATTTTTATCCACACAATGAGAACTAGACATACACACCCATATCGCAACAGTAGAAGAGAAGGCAATGATCAGAGGTCTGAGGAAGTTAGACGAGAAAGCAAGTCTACTGAAAATAAATTTACATGATCATGCTACACCATGGGTAAAGTCGCTACCATACAAGGTTAGGAATTATTTCAAACGCCCGAGCCTGGCAGTGATTAGGAAGTTTGGGGAATATTCAATTATGTCTGAGGGGCTTAATGCTGTTAAAATTATTACTCATGCATAGACGAGGGTCCATGAGATTACCTCCTACAGTTTAAAAAGCGTAGTATGCAGGTGATGTTAATAAATACCATGAGGGTGACAACACGTTCAGAATTGTGTTTTTTTAATCCTTGAGTCCAGATATTACAGAAATTGTGGTAATGGTGTTGGACCCAGAGACAGCTTCCTTATGCCACATGGAGAATAAGGCTCACATGGCATGGTTATATAGAAGTAGGAGCCATAACCCGGGCAAAACACACAGGGTCACCAGAGATAATGAACTCCGCCATCTAGAGGGAAGTAAAAATCCAGTGAGCAGCTACAGCACCCCACAGGTGAGGCATAATATACACCAGGCACCACAATACAGACAGGAGCAAGCACCCACCAACTACCAACAGAATTACACACTCAGCTGCAAAGATAACAATCTAGCAAGAGGGTGGCACACAAATCCATGGGGACCACAGGGCACAAAAACAGGTAATTATGGGAATCGCAGGATGTGGAGAACAGGCAGGGAATTATACCAGGACCCCATGCCACAACGCACTCAAGGCCAAACACAATCTGGCCATTCCCCCTTAATACCCCCACCGACTATACTAGGAGGGAACATAGAAACAGGAAATAAGGAAACTAAAATTGGCTCATCTGAGATCGAAAATGTGGCACATACTCGTGGTGAATCACCCACATTAATTGAGAATGAGCTGCCAGTGAAAGCACTTCCCACTGAATTACTGACTGATATGGAGAATGGGGACATTGACATACGACTCTTGTTTCAAAATGACAGCCCCCTTGGAGAATATCTGCAGGCTGCTTGTGGCAAGGCAAACCAAAATAATAGTAATAATTGGAAAACTTTAAATGCATCAGGTATCAATTCAGACAATGTGGTGGAGAACGAAAGTGTCACTCAAGTAATTGACACACATATCGAACGTAAAAACATAACTACATTTATGTGTGATCCCACAGTAGATGGGGACATACAGCAGGGAGGAAAAGCTGATCGCCAGAGGGATGCAAAACACAAAAACACACCTCACACAACACACATACAACATGATGAGCGTGAGTTGAAAGAAAAACACCCCACCTGACACACACTGCACCGTGAGTGTGGAAGCTGCGCATCGAGCAGGCTATTTGAAAAAGTGGCCCATTGTCTCGTGGATTTGCATGATTGTACTATGGATGGGGCAGAGAAATGTGTTACAGGGGCATGCCCTGAAGAAAGCAGGCATCGGCCTTTGGATAAAAAAAAATGTGCACTGACACGTTGATGATGGATGTTGAACGGCGTGCTAAAATGGAGGAGTGGAAGATTTATGACGGATCGGTAATTGTGTTGAAATCCAGCCCAATCAAAAGCACAAAAGGGGGGACCCAATGGGGCCCGAATTCAAATCTATTAGCTGAGTCAACAAATGTGCATATTTCTCCGGGTATGGCAATGGACAGTCGAGTACGGAAAATCGTGGTGTGCACCGATTCTGGTTATGTGCGACACAACTTCAAGCCACATAGTGCCACGTGGAAATAGGGTGGCATAAGAGAATACAAAAACGAACCAGTAAACCATTGGCAATTGATCAAAGCCATAAAGAAGATCATCTAAGAAAAGGATGTGATGATGTTGTGGGAACAGGTAATAGGTTACTCCAAAGTGCCTGGCCATGGGAATGTTGGTCATGATCAGGAAAATTCCATAAACAAACAGGGAAGTCTGAAAGACATTGCGTGGAAATTGGCATGTAAAATGTAACCCACAAAGGAGGGAAAGAGGGATCTCAAGCATGTGTAGTGTTGTAGGCCTCTTCTTCCTTCTCAAAGCTTGTGTGTGTGTGTGTGGGTGGCGAGCGTCGCACACACATTCAGTCGGAGACGAGGTAGTCGTAAGAGGCACCGTCTTTATTATGTTCACGCCACCAACTCCGGCCCCCTCTCTCACAATCACTCTGCCATACATCCCGGCCGAGACACGACCCCGTCCACGTTGGACCGACGGCATCGACTGAGACAAACCAACTACTGTCCGGCCGTGCAATGATCGGGCGAAGGCGGCAGCGACGAAGGCGGCGACGACGACAGTGACAACGAGATGAGTCCACTCCCAGAACTGGTAGCCCGGAGCTCTCGCTCTCCACTGCTTATATTCCCCTCGGCGCGGTTTGACTCTGCCCTAGCCGTGCCTCCCTTCTTGAACCCACCAGAGGGTTTCAGGGGCTTCCCCACGAGGTCTACGGTGCCCCTTGCCCCAGTTCCTCTGCCCTGCCGGCACACCCGTGTATATGCTCAACAACGTGTGCGCTAAGTGTCTTCCTGCAGTTGCAGCTGCTGAACAGCAGTCAGCACTGTGTCACTACATCACCCCCCCCCCCAATCAATGCTATAGCCGCAACCGGTATGCAGGCAGGGCAACTCGGCAGGGCAACTCCCTTACCTTGCGGAACACCCATAACATCAACGAGAAAAAAAAAACTTCCCCACAATCCTGTTACAACCGCATTCCCCACAAATCAACAACACATCTTGCTATCCCCCCGATAACCAAACCAACACTTTACCCAACGCGATACCCCCGATCTCCCAAATTGGCAACTCCCCGCAGCATAGCGCCCATGTCTGTGAATTGGCTACAACTCCCACATGGCCCCCCATCCACCAATCGGGGACACCTCACACACAGCATGGCGTCCCCCAGCCGCAAATTGGCGACAACTCCAAAGGCCCCCCGTCCGCAAATTGGAGACACCTCATGCACAGTACGGCGCCCCCCCCCACCCCCCCGCAATCGAGAAACCTCAATTTCCCTTTAACCCAGGCCCTTAGCCCCAACACCCCCTCTTCCTCGAATCTCTGCCCAGTGCAAAGGGAGAGTCTCCCCATACCGGTACATAGCTGGCGTGATCCGGTCCATGGCGCCGGTCACCTCCGTCTCAGTGAGGTCTTGCACTTCCACAACCCAGAGGGCGAAGAGATGATGGAGTCCTCGGCTCAAAGGGCGTGGCCCCTCACCGCTCAGCAGCACCCTCTCCAGACCCCGAGACCTCGCACATGGCGGTCTCGGTAGGCCTCAGGGACCCGGGTCCGGCGGGCTTGCATTGACTTTGCCAGCGGGCCGGAGGGCGCGGGTAACTTTGCTGGTGGTCACTCGTCACCCGGACACTCCCCAGCGATGTGGCCCGATCGACCACACATGAAGCACTTGGGCGTGGGTCCCCAGGGCAGAGGGAGCTGCCCCCACCGCGGGTCCAGCCGCGGGGATAATTTTTCTTACGTCCC
Source organism: Petromyzon marinus (assembly GCF_048934315.1). Lineage (NCBI taxonomy): Eukaryota > Metazoa > Chordata > Hyperoartia > Petromyzontiformes > Petromyzontidae > Petromyzon > Petromyzon marinus. The sequence continues at coordinate 1,620,591 of NC_133722.1, forward strand.
CCGGCCCCCCACCAACGCCAACATATCTTCCATGCTCCATGTCGTGGCCTCCCACGTTGTTCGCTGCTGCTTCTCCTCGAAGACCTGTATCTTCCGGGGCACCATGGAGGATGGAATTTCTGTGCCGACGGCGGAGGGCAGGGCAACCTAAGCTTTCTTGCCAGCTCCTGCAGCCTTTCCGCCACCTGAAGGTCGAACGCCCCCTCACCCAATAGTGCGTATGCCTCCCGTCCCAGTGCCAGCAGCGCTGCCCAGTAGGCGTAGGGCGTCTTGTCCTCCATCCGCTCCCTCTGGAAGAATCTTGTGCGAGCCTCCCATGCCAGATCAGGAGCAGCTTCTTGCAGCTCCGTCACTCTTCGCACCTCCTCTGCGCGCTCCTACGCTCACCTCAAGATGGTGCCCGATGGCCACTGGAGGTCCTCCGGAGACAAAATGGCGCCCACCATGTGCGCGGTCCCCCATCCGGAGCCCCTTGCTCCCGCTCAGATGGAAGCTTCCGCTTGGTTTTCCCCTCTCTCTTCCATACCGGCCCGCGCCCCTCTCCACAAGGTGATCCTCTGCCATGCTGCTTGGTCCGCGTGTGACCAAGGGAAAATCCCAGCCTCTCTCCCCATCAAAGTGCAGCTCTCGCTTTCTCCGTTGATGTGCAGCCCCCACTGTCTCTCTCCGTCGACGTGCAGTCGCTCTCTCTCCGTCGATGTACAACTGCTCTCTATCGACTTGCAGCCTCTCTCGCCATCGATGCACAGCCACTTCCACCACCTGGTATAGCCACTTTCGCTGTCGACGCTCAGCCGCTCTCTTTCCGTCGATGTACAGTCGCTCTCGCCATCGACGACGAGCATCTGCTGCCGCCACCTGGTATAGCCACTCCCGCCATCGACGCCCAGCTGCTCTCTCTGTCAACACGCAGCCGCTCCCACCACAAATTTGCATAGCAGCTGTCCTGCCGATCCATGGCGGCTCCTCCGCTGCCCAGCAGCCCACGGGCTGACCGTCTTGCAGTTCACGACACTACAGGTGGCTTTTTAATACCCCACTTGTGACACCAAATGTGTCGTAGGCCTATTTTTCTTTCTCCTTGAGGCTTGTGTGTGTGTGTGTGCGGGTGGCGTGCATCGCACACACTCTCAGTCAGATATGAGGTAGTTGCAGGAGGCACCGTATTTACTTTATTATGTTCCCGCCACCAACTCCGGCCCCCACTCTCATGACCACGCTGCCATACATCCCGGCCCAGACACAACCCTGTCCGTGTTGCACCGACGGCATCGACCGAGACTACTGTCCGGCCACGCAGCTGACCGAGGCGCCTGGTGAGCTCCCGCCAGCTCTCCCCGGCAGTCGGCTGTGAGGGACCGGCGCCCTGCTCCCGACTGCTCCACAGGCACTGTCTCTGCGGGTCACATAACCAGGGTCCCAGACTCCGGAGCTGTTGAGGGGATAACACCCTCGTCATCCTCGTCCTCCGACAACATTACAGGTGGGTTTTTCCTCTTCGCCTTTGACATGAAGACACTTTTGTCACCACATGTAGTGATGCAGATCGGAGACAGTAATATTAGGAGGCACCTCTTTATTCTTTACTCACAATGGGGACTATATACACTCTACATGGGTGTACACTATTATATATATATCTCTACACATACAACCATCTATTGTCGGCGGCACTATCTAACTAAACAGTTGGCAGACTGTCTAGCTAGCGGCACCCAGTGATGGTGAAGACGGCGGCGACAGTGGTGACGAACAGCAACTCAGCAAGGGATCCACTTCCAGCAACAGCCCCGAGCTCTCGCTCAGGGCCCCCTCTTATCTTCCCGGTGTGGCCTTGCTCCGCCTTCACTACGCCCACTTCTGGAACCTACTAGCAGGTTTCCAGGGCTTCCAGATGGCCCTTCCAAGAACTAAGCCGAGATTTTTATCCCCCGTATATACTGTCGTCTCTTGACGTGTGTACTGCCGTTTCTTGTAGTTATACTTTGTAGGCAGCAGCCAGCGCTCAGAGACGATCAGAAACGATCAGAGACAAGCAGGGATAATCAGAGACCATCAGAGACGAGCTCAGGCGATCAGACACAAGTAGATACCATCAGAAACGATCAGAGACAAGCAGAGGCGATCAGAGACAAGCAGAGATGATCAGAGACGATCAGAGACGATCAGAGACAAGCAGAGACGATCTGCGACAAGCAGAGACGATCAGAGACGACCAGAGACAAGCAGACATGATCGGAGACGACCAGAGACAAGCAGAGAGGACCAGAGACAAGCAGAGACGACCAGATACAAGCAGCAACGATCAGAGACAAGCAGAGACAAGCAAAGACGATCAGAGAAAAGCAGAGATGATCAGAGACGATAAGAGACGATCAGAGACAAGCAGAGACGATCTGGGACGATCTGAGACAAGCAGAGACGATCAGAGACGATCAGAGCCAAGCAGAGACGAGCAGAGACGATCAGAGGCGATCAGAGACGATCAGAGACAAGGAGAGACGATCAGAGACGAGCCGAGACGATCAGATACGATCAGAGACGATCAGAGACAAGCTGAGACAAGCAGCGACGATCAGAAACAATCAGAGACAAGCAGAGACAATCAGAGACGATAAGAGACGATCAGAGACAATCAGAGACAAGCAGAGGCGATCAGAGACGAGCAGAGACGAGGAGAGATGATCAGAGACATGCAGAGACAAGCAGAGACGATCAGAGACGATCAGAGACGATCAGAGACAAGCAGAGACGATCATAGACGATCAGAGACAAGCAGAGACGATCATAGACGATCAGAGACAAGCAGAGACGATCAGAGACGATCAGAGACAAGCAGAGACAAGCAGAGACAAGCAGAGACGATCAGAGACGATCAAAGACAAGCAGAGATGAACAGACACAAGCAGAGACTATCGGAAACGATCAGAAATGAGCAGAGACGAGCAGAGACGATCAGAGACAATCAGAGATGATCAGATACGATCAGAGACGAGCAGAGAAGATCAGAGATGATCATAGACAAGCAGAGATTATCGGAGACGAGCAGACGATTAGAGACGAGCAGAGGCGATCATAGACAAGCAGAGATGATCAGAGACGATCAGAGACGATCAGAGACAAGCAGAGACGATCAGGGATGATCAGAGACAAGCAGAGATGATCAGAGACGATTAGGGACAAGCAGAGACGATCAGAGACGATCAGAGACAAGCAGACACGATCATAGACGATCAGAGACAAGCAGAGACGATCAGAAACCAGCAGAGACGATCAGAGACAAGCAGAGACGATCTGAGACAAGCAGAGACGATCAGAGACGATCAGACACAAGCAGAGACGATCAGAGACGATCAGAGACAAGCAGAGACAAGCAGAGACGATCAGAGACGATCAAAGACAAGCAGATATGAACAGACACAAGCAGAGACTATCGGAAACGATCAGAAACGAGCAGAGACGAGCAGAGACGATCAGAGACAATCAGAGATGATCAGATACGATCAGAGACGAGCAGAGAAGATCAGAGATGATCATAGACAAGCAGAGATTATCGGAGACGAGCAGACGATTAGAGACGAGCAGAGGCGATCATAGACAAGCAGAGATGATCAGAGACGATCAGAGACGATCAGAGACAAGCAGAGACGATCAGGGATGATCAGAGACAAGCAGAGATGATCAGAGACGATTAGGGACAAGCAGAGACGATCAGAGACGATCAGAGACAAGCAGACACGATCAGAGACGATCAGAGACAAGCAGAGATGATCAGAGAAAATCAGAGACAAGCAGAGACGATCAGAGACGATCAGAGATGATCATAGGCAATCAGAGACGATCAGAGACAAGCAGAGACGATCAGAGACGATCAGAGACGATCAGAAACAAGCAGAGATGATCAGAGACGATCAGAGACGAGCTCAGGCGATCAGACACAAGTAGAGAACATCAGAAACTATCAAAGACAAGCAGAGGCGATCAGAGACAAGCAGAGATGATCAGAAACGATCAGAGACGATCAGAGACAAGCAGAGACGATCTGCGACAAGCAGAGACGATCAGAGACGATCAGAGACGACCAGAGACAAGCAGACATAATCGGAGACGACCAGAGACAAGCAGAGAGGACCAGAGACAAGCAGAGACAAGCAGAGACGATCAGAGAAAAGCAGAGATGATCAGAGACGATCAGAGACGATCAGAGACAAGCAGAGATGATCAGAGACGATCAGAGACGAGCAGAGGCGATCAGAAACAAGCAGAGATGATCAGAGACGATCAGAGACGATCAGAGACAAGAAGAGACGATCAGAGAGGGTCAGAGACGATCAGAGACGATCAGAGACAAGAAGAGACGATCAGAGAGGGTCAGAGATGATCAGAGACGATCAGAGACAAGCAGAGATGATCAGAGACGATCAGAGAGGAGCTCAGGCGATCAGACACAAGTAGAGACCATCAGAAACGATCAGAGACAAGCAGAGGCGATCAGAAACAAGCAGAGATGATCAGAGACGATCAGAGACGATCAGAGACAAGCAGAGACGATCTGCGACAAGCAGAGACGATCAGAGACGATCAGAGACGACCAGAGACAAGCAGACATAATCGGAGACGACCAGAGACAAGCAGAGAGGACCAGAGACAAGCAGAGACGATCTGCGACAAGCAGAGACGATCAGAGACAAGCAGAGACAAGCAGAGACGATCAGAGAAAAGCAGAGATGATCAGAGACGATCAGAGACGATCAGAGACAAGCAGAGATGATCAGAGACGATCAGAGACGAGCTCAGGCGATCAGACACAAGTAGAGACCATCAGAAACGATCAGAGACAAGCAGAGGCGATCAGAAACAAGCAGAGATGATCAGAGACGATCAGAGACGATCAGAGACAAGCAGAGACAAGCAGAGACAAGCAGAGATGATCAGAGACGATCAAAGACAAGCGGAGACGAACAGACACAAGCAGAGACGATCGGAAACGATCAGAAACGATCAGAGACAAGCAGAGATGATCAGAGACGAACAGAGACGAGCAAAGAAGTCAGAGACGATCATAGACAAGCAGAGATTATCGGAGACGAGCAGACGATTAAAGACGAGCAGAGGCGATTATAGACAAGCAGAGATGATCAGAGACGATCAGAGACGATCAGAGACAAGCAGAGACGATCAGCGATGATCAGAGACAAGCAGAGATGATCAGAGATGATTAGGGACAAGCAGAGACAATCAGAGACGATGAGAGACAAGCAGACACGATCAGAGACGATCAGAGACAAGCAGAGATGATCAGAGAAAATCAGAGAGAAGCAGAGACGATCAGAGACGATCAGAGATGATCATAGACGATCAGAGACGATCAGAGACAAGCAGAGACGATCAGAGAGGATCAGAGACGATCAGAGACAAGCAGAGATGATCAGAGACGATCAGAGACGAGCTCAGGCGTTCAGACACAAGGAGAGAACATCAGAAACGATCAGAGACAAGCAGAGGCGACCAGAGACAAGCAGACGTAATCGGAGACGACCAGAGACAAGCAGAGAGGACCAGAGACAAGCAGAGACGATCAGAGACAAGCAGAGACAAGCAGAGACGATCAGAGAAAAGCAGAGATGATCAGAGACGATCAGAGACGATCAGAGACAAGCAGAGACGATCTGAGACGATCTGAGACAAGCAGAGACGATCAGAGACGATCAGAGACAAGGAGAGACGATCAGAGACGAGCAGAGACGATCAGAGACGATCAGAGACGAGCAGAGGCGATCAGAGACAAGCAGAGACGATCAGAAACGATCAGAGATGATCAGAGACAAGCAGAGGCGATCATAAACAAGCATTGACAAACAGGGAAGATCAGAAACGATCAGAGACGATCAGAGACAAGCAGAGACGATAAGAGACGATCAGAGACGATCAGGGACAATCAGAGACAAGCAGAGGCGATCAGAGACGAGCAGAGTCGAGGAGAGATGATCAGAGACATGCAAAGACGACCAGAGACGACCAGAGACAAGCAGAGACTATCAGAGACAAGCAGAGACGGCCAGAAACAAACAGAGACGATCAGAGACAAGCAGAGACAAGCAGAGACAAGCAGAAACGATCAGAGACAAGCAGAGACGATCGGAGACGATCAGAGACGATCAGATACAAGAAGAGACGATCAGAGACGATCAGAGACAAGCAGAGAAAAGCAGAGACGATCATAGACGATCAGAGACGATCAGAGACGATCAGAGACAAGAAGAGACGATCATAGACGATCAGAGACAAGCAGAGACGATCAGAGACAAGCAGAGACGATCAGAGACGATCAGAGACAAGCAGAGACGATCAGAGACGATCAGAGACAAGCAGAGATGATCAGAGAAAATCAGAGACAAGCAGAGACGATCAGAGACGATCAGAGATGATCATAGACGATCAGAGACGATCAGAGACAAGCAGAGACAATCAGAGAGGATCAGAGACGATCAGAGACAAGCAGAGATGATCAGAGACGATCATAGACGAGCTCAGGCGATCAGACACAAGTAGAGAACATCAGAAACGATCAGAGACAAGCAGAGATGATCAGAGACGATCAGAGACGATCAGAGATGAGCAGAGACGATCAGAGACAAGCAGAGACGATCTGAGACAAGCAGAGACGATCAGAGACGATCAAAGACGAGCAGAGACTATCAGAGACGATCAGAGACGATCAGAGACGGTCAGAGGCGATCAGAGACAAGCAGAGACAATCAGAAACGATCAGAGACGATCAGAGACGATCCTAGACTATCAGAGACAAGCAGAGACGATCAGAGAAGATCAGAGACGATCAAAGACGATCAGAGACAAGCAGAGACGATCAGAGACGAGCTCAGGCGATCAGACACAAGTAGAGACCATCAGAAACGATCAGAGACGGTCAGAGACAAGCAGAGACGATCTGCGACAAGCAGATACGATCAGACACGATCAGAGACGACCAGAGACAAGCAGACATAATCGGAGACGACCAGAGACAAGCAGAGAGGACCAGAGACAAGCAGAGACGACCAGAGACAAGCAGAGACGATCAGAGACAAGCAGAGACAAGCAGTGACGATCAGAGAAAAGCAGAGCTGATCAGAGACAAGCAGAGACGATCAGAAACAAGCATTGACAAGCAGGGAAGATCAGAAACGATCAGAGACGATCAGAGACGATCAGAGACAAGCAGAGACGATAAGAGACGATCAGAGACGATCAGGGACAATCAGAGACAAGCAGAGGCGATCAGAGACGAGCAGAGTCGAGGAGAGATGATCAGAGACATGCAGATACGACCAGAGACAAGCAGAGACGATCAGAAACAAACAGAGACGATCAGAGACAAGCAGAGACACTCAGAAACGATCAGAGATGATCAGAGACAGCAGAGACGATAAGAGACGATCAGAGACGATCAGGGACAATCAGAGACAAGCAGAGGCGATCAGAGACGAGCAGAGTCGAGGAGAGATGATCGGAGACATGCAGAGACGACCAGAGACGACCAGAGACAAGCAGAGACGATCAGAGACAAGCAAAGACGATCAGAAACAAACAGAGACGATCAGAGACAAGCAGAGACACTCAGAGACAAGCAGAGACGATCAGAAGCAAGCAGAGACGATCGGAGACGATCAGAGACGATCAGATACGATCAGACACAAGCAGAGACGATCAGAGACGATCAGAGACAAGCAGAGAAAAGCAGAGACGATCATAGACGATCAGAGACGATCAGAGACGATCAGAGACAAGAAGGGACGATCATAGACAATCAGAGACAAGCAGAGACGATCAGAAACGAGCAGAGACGATCAGAGACAAGCAGAGACGATCTGAGACAAGCAGAGACGATCAGGGACGATCAGAGACAAGCAGAGACAAGCAGAGACGATTATAGACGATCAGAGACGATCAGAGACAAGCAGAGACGATCATAGACGATAAGAGACAAGCAGAGACGATCACAGACGAGCAGAGACGATCAGAGACAAGCAGAGACGATCTGAGACAAGCAGAGACGATCTGAGACTATCAGAGACGATCAGAGACGAGCAGAGGCGATCAGAGACAAGCAGAGACGATCAGAAACGATCAGAGATGATCAGAGACGATCAGAGACGATCCGAGACGATCAGAGACAAGCAGAGATGATCAGAGAGGATCAGAGACGATCAGAGACGATCAGAGACAAGCAGAGACGATCAGAGACGAGCTCAGGCGATCAGACACAAGTAGAGACCATCAGAAACGATCAGAGACAAGCGGAGGCGATTAGAGACGATCAGAGACGGTCAGAGACAAGCAGAGACGATCTGCGACAAGCAGAGACGATCAGACACGATCAGAGACGACCAGAGACAAGCAGACATAATCGGAGACGACCAGAGACAAGCAGAGAGGACCAGAGACAAGCAGAGACGACCAGAGACAAGCAGAGACGATCAGAGACAAGCAGAGACGATCAGAAACAAGCATTGACAAGCAGGGAAGATCAGAAACGATCAGAGACGATCAGAGACGATCAGAGACAAGCAGAGACGATCAGAGACGATCAGGGACAATCAGATACAAGCAGAGGCGATCAGCGACGAGCAGAGTCGAGGAGAGATGATCAGAGACATGCAGAGACGACCAGAGACGACCAGAGACAAGCAGAGACGATCAGAGACAAGCAGAGACGATCAGAAACAAACAGAGACGATCAGAGACAAGCAGAGACACTCAGAGACAAGCAGAGACAATCAGAGACAGCAGAGACGATAAGAGACGATCAGAGACGATCAGAGACAAGCAGAGACAAGCAGAGACAAGCAGAGATGATCAGAGACGATCAGAGACAAGCAGAGACAAGCAGAGATGATCAGAGACGATCAAAGACAAGCAGAGACGAACAGACACAAGCAGAGACGATCAGAAACGATCAGAAACGATCAGAGACAAGCAGAGATGATCAGAGACGATCAGAGACGAGCAGAGAAGATCAGAGATGATCATAGACAAGCAGAGATTATCGGAGACGAGCAGACTATTAGAGACGAGCAGAGGCGATTATAGACAAGCAGAGATGATCAGAGACGATCAGAGACGATCAGAGACAAGCAGAGACGATCAGCGATGATCAGAGACAAGCAGAGATGATCAGAGACGATTAGGGACAAGCAGAGACAATCAGAGACGATGAGAGACAAGCAGACACGATCAGAGACGATCAGAGACGAGCAGAGATTATCAGAGAAAATCAGAGACAAGCAGAGACGATCATAGACGATCAGAGATGATCATAGACGATCAGAGACGATCAGAGACAAGCAGAGACGATCAGAGAGGATCAGAGACGATCAGAGACAAGCAGAGATGATCAGAGACGATCAGAGACGAGCTCAGGCGATCAGACACAAGTAGACAACATCAGAAACGATCAGAGACAAGCAGAGGCGATCAGAGACAAGCAGAGATGATCAGAGACGATCAGAGACGATCAGAGACAAGCAGAGACGATCTGCGACAAGCAGAGACGATCAGAGACGATCAGAGACGACCAGAGACAAGCAGACATAATCGGAGACAAGCAGAGAGGACCAGAGACAAGCAGAGACGACCAGAGACAAGCAGAGACGATCTGAGACGATCTGAGACAAGCAAAGACGATCAGAGACGATCAGAGACAAGGAGAGACGATCAGAGACGAGCAGAGACGATCAGAGACGATCAGAGACGAGCAGAGGCGATCAGAGGCGATCAGAGACAAGCAGAGACGATCAGAAACGATCAGAGATGATCAGAGACAAGCAGAGGCGATCAGAAACAAGCATTGACAAACAGGGAAGATCAGAAACGATCAGAGACGATCAGGGACAATCAGAGACAAGCAGAGGCGATCAGAGACGAGCAGAGTCGAGGAGAGATGATCAGAGACATGCAGAGACGACCAGAGACGACCAGAGACAAGCAGAGACGATCAGAGACAAGCAAAGACGATCAGAAACAAACAGAGACGATCAGAGACAAGCAGAGACACTCAGAGACAATCAGAGACGATCAGAGACAAGCAGAGACGATCGGAGACGATCAGAGACGATCAGAGAAGATCAGATACGATCAGATACAAGCAGAGACGATCAGAGACGATCAGATACAAGCAGAGAAAAGCAGAGACGATCATAGACGATCAGCGACGATCAGAGACACGAAGAGACGATCATAGACGATCAGAGACAAGCAGAGACGATCAGAAACGAGCAGAGACGATCAGAGACAAGCAGAGACGATCTGAGACAAGCAGAAACGATCAGAGACGATCAGAGACGAGCAGAGACAAGCAGAGACGATCATAGACGATCAGAGACGATCAGAGACAAGCAGAGACGATCATAGATGATAAGAGACAAGCAGAGACGATCAGAGACGAGCAGAGACGATCAGAGACAAGCAGAGATGATCAGAGACGATCAAAGACGAGCAGAGACTATCAGAGACGATCAGAGACGATCAGAGACGATCAGAGGCGATCAGAGACAAGCAGAGACAATCAGAAACGATCAGAGATGATCAGAGACGATCCGAGACTATCAGAGACAAGCAGAGACGATCAGAGAGGATCAGAGACGATCAAAGACGATCAGAGACAAGCAGAGACGATCAGATACGAGCTCATGCGATAAGACACAAGTAGAGACCATCAGAAACGATCAGAGACGGTCAGAGACAAGCAGAGACGATCTTCGACAAGCAGATACGATCAGACACGATCATAGACGACCAGAGACAAGCAGACATAATCGGAGACGACCAGAGACAAGCAGAGAGGACCAGAGACAAGCAGAGACGACCAGAGACAAGCAGAGACGATCAGAGACAAGCAGAGACAAGCAGTGACGATCAGAGGAAAGCAGAGCAGATCAGAGACAAGCAGAGACGATCAGAAACAAGCATTGACAAGCAGGGAAGATCAGAAACGATCAGAGACGATCAGAGACAAGCAGAGACGATAAGAGACGATCAGAGACGATCAGGGACAATCAGAGACAAGCAGAGGCGATCAGAGACGAGCAGAGTCGAGGAGAGATGATCAGAGACATTCAGAGACGACCAGAGACAAGCAGAGACGATCAGAAACAAACAGAGACGATCAGAGACAAGCAGAGACACTCAGAAACGATCAGAGATGATCAGAGACAGCAGAGACGATAAGAGACGATCAGAGACGATCAGGGACAATCAGAGACAAGCAGAGGCGATCAGAGACGAGCAGAGTCGAGGAGAGATGATCGGAGACATGCAGAGACGACCAGAGACGACCAGAGACAAGCAGAGACGATCAGAGACAAGCAAAGACGATCAGAAACAAACAGAGACGATCAGAGACAAGCAGAGACACTCAGAGACAAGCAGAGACGATCAGAAACAAGCAGAGACGATCGGAGACGATCAGAGACGATCAGATACGATCAGACACAAGCAGAGACGATCAGAGACGATCAGAGACAAGCAGAGAAAAGCAGAGACGATCATAGACGATCAGAGACGATCAGAGGCGATCAGAGACAAGAAGGGACGATCATAGACGATCAGAGACAAGCAGAGATGATCAGAAACGAGCAGAGACGATCAGAGACAAGCAGAGACGATCTGAGACAAGCAGAGACGATCAGGGACGATCAGAGACAAGCAGAGACGATCATAGACGATCAGAGACGATCAGAGACAAGCAGAGACGATCAGAGAGGATCAGAGACGATAAGAGACAAGCAGAGACGATCACAGACGAGCAGAGACGATCAGAGACAAGCAGAGACGATCTGAGACAAGCAGAGACGATCAGAGACGATCAAAGACGAGCAGAGACTATCAGAGACGATCAGAGACGAGCAGAGGCGATCAGAGACAAGCAGAGACAATCAGAAACGATCAGAGATGATCAGAGACGATCAGAGACGATTCGAGACGATCAGAGACAAGCAGAGACGATCAGAGAGGATCAGATACGATCAGAGATGATCAGAGACAAGCAGAGACGATCAGAGACGAGCTCAGGCGATCAGACACAAGTAGAGACCATCAGAAACGATCAGAGACAAGTGGAGGCGATTAGAGACGATCAGAGACGGTCAGAGACAAGCAGAGACGATCTGCGACAAGCAGAGACGATCAGACACGATCAGAGACGACCAGAGACAAGCAGACATAATCGGAGACGACCAGAGACAAGCAGAGAGGACCAACGACAAGCAGAGACGACCAGAGACAAGCAGAGACGAACAGAGACAAGCAGAGACAAGCAGTGACGATCAGAGAAAAGCAGAGCTGATCAGAGACAAGCAGAGACGATCAGAAACAAGCATTGACAAGCAGGGAAGATCAGAAACGATCAGAGATGATCAGAGACGATCAGAGACAAGAGAGACGATAAGAGACGATCAGAGACGATCAGGGACAATCAGAGACCAGCAGAGGCGATCAGAGACGAGCAGAGTCGAGGAGAGATGATCAGAGACATGCAGAGACGACCAGAGACGACCAGAGACAAACAGAGACGATCAGAGACAAGCAGAGACGATCAGAAACAAACAGAGACGATCAGAGACAAGCAGAGACACTCAGAGACAAGCAGAGACGATCAGAGACAAGCAGAGACGATCGGAGACGATCAGAGACGATCAGAGACGATCAGATACGATCAGATACAAGCAGAGACGATCAGAGACGATCAGAGACAAGCAAATAAAAGCAGAGACGATCATAGACGATCAGAGACGATCAGAGACGATCAGAGACAAGAAGAGACGATCATAGACGATCAGAGACAAGCAGAGACGATCAGAAACGAGCAGAGACGATCAGAGACAAGCAGAGACGATCTGAGAGAAGCAGAGACGATCAGAGACGATCAGAGACAAGCAGAGACAAGCAGAGACGATCATAGACGATCAGAGACGATCAGAGACAAGCAGAGACGATCATAGACGATAAGAGACAAGCAGAGACGATCAGAGACGAGCAGAGACGATCATAGACGATCAAAGACGAGCAGAAACTATCAGAGACGATCAGAGACGAGCAGAGGCGATCAGAGACAAGCAGAGATGATCAGAAACGATCATAGATGATCAGAGACGATCAGAGACGATCCGAGACGATCACAGACAAGCAGAGACGATCAGAGAGGATCAAAGACGATCCGAGACGATCAGAGACAAGCAGAGACGATCAGAGACGGTCAGAGACGAGCAGAGACGACCAGAGACAAGCAAAGACGATCAGAGACAAGCAGAGACAAGCAGTGACGATCAGAGAAAAGCAGAGCTGATCAGAGACAAGCAGAGACGATCAGAAACAAGCATTGACAAGCAGGGAAGATCAGAAACGATCAGAGACGATCAGAGACGATCAGAGACAAGCAGAGACGATAAGAGACGATCAGAGACGATCAGGGACAATCAGAGACAAGCAGAGGCGATCAGAGACGAGCAGAGTCGAGGGGAGATGATCAGAGACATGCAGAGACGACCAGAGACGACCAGAGACAAGCAGAGACAAGCAGAGACGTTCAGAGACAAGCAGAGACGACCAGTAACAAACAGAGACGATCAGAGACAAGCAGAGACGATCGGAGACGATCAGATACGATCAGATTCGATCAGATACAAGCAGAGACGATCAGAGACGATCAGAGACAAGCGGAGACAAGAAGAGACGATCATAGACGATCAGAGACAAGCAGAGACGATCAGAAACCAGCAGAGACGATCAGAGACAAGCAGAGACGATCTGAGACAAGCAGAGACGATCAGAGACGATCAGACACAAGCAGAGACGATCAGAGACGATCAGAGACAAGCAGAGACAAGCAGAGACGATCATAGACGATCAGAGACGATCAGAGACAAGCAGAGACGATCAGATACGAGCAGAGACGATCAGAGACAAGCAGAGACGATCTGAGACAAGCAGAGACGATCAGAGACGATCAGAGACGATCAGAGACAAGCAGAGACGATCAGAAACAAGCATAGACGATCAGAGACAAGCAGAGACGATCTGAGACAAGCAGAGACGATCAGAGACGATCATACACAAGCAGAGACGATCAGAGACGATCAGAGACAAGCAGAGACAAGCAGAGACGATCATAGACGATCAGAGACGATCTGAGACAAGCAGAGACGATCAGATACGAGCAGAGACGATCAGAGACAAGCAGAGACGATCTGAGACAAGCAGAGACGATCAGAGACGATCAGAGACGATCAGAGACGAGCAGAAGCGATCAGAGACGAGCAGAGACGATCAGAAACGATCAGAGATGATCAGAGACAAGCTGAGGCGATCAGAGACAAGCAGAGACAAGCAGCGACGATCACAAACGATGAGAGACAAGCAGAGACAATCAGAGACGATCAGAGACGATCAGAGACAATCAGAGAAAAGCAGAGGCGATCAGAGACGAGCAGAGACGAGGAGAGATGATCAGAGACATGCAGAGACAAGCAGAGACTATCAGAGACGATCAGAGACGATCAGAGACAAGCAGAGACGATCAAAGACGATCAGAGACAAGCAGAAACGATCATAGACGATCAGAGACAAGCAGAGATGATCAGAGACGATCAGAAACAAGCAGAGACAAGCAGAGACGATCAAAGACGATTAAAGACAAGCAGAGACGAACAGACACAAGCAGAGACGATCGGAAACGATCAGAGACGATCAGAGACGAGCAGAGACGATGATAGATGATCAGAGACGATCACAGACGAGCAGAGACGAGCAGAGAGGATCAGAGACAAGCAGAGATGATCAGAGACGAGAAGAGACTATCAGATACGAGCAGAGGCGATCATAGACAAGCAAAGAAGATCAGCGACGATCAGAGACAAGCAGACATGATCAGAGACGAATAGGGACAAGCAGATACAATCAGAGACGATCAGAGACAAGCAGAGACGATCATAGACGATCAGAGACAAGCAGAGATGATCGGAGACGATCAGAGACAAGCAGAGACGATCAGAGACGAACAGAGACGATCAGAGACGATCAGAGACAAGCAGAGACGATCAGAGAGGATCAGAGACGATCAGAGACAAGCAGAGACGATCAGAGACGAGCTCAGGCGATCAGACACAAGTAGAGACCATCAGAAACGATCAGAGACAAGCGGAGGCGATCAGAGACAAGCAGAGATGATCAGAGACGATCAGAGACGGTCAGAGACAAGCAGAGACTATTTGCGACAAGCAGAGACGATCAGACACGATCAGAGACGACCAGAGACAAGCAGACATAATCGGAGACGACCAGAGACAAGCAGAGCGGACCAGAGACAAGCAGAGACGACCAGAGACAAGCAGAGACGATCAGAGACAATCAGAGACAAGCAGAGACGAAAAGAGACGATCAGAGACGAACAGGGACAATCAGAGACAAGCAGAGGCGATCAGAGACGAGCAGAGTCGAGGAGAGATGATCAGACACATGCAGAGACGACCAGAGACGACCAGAGACAAGCCGAGACAAGCAGAGACGTTCAGAGACAAGCAGAGACGACCAGTAACAAACAGAGACGATCAGAGACAAGCAGAGACGATCAGAAACAAACAGAGACGATCAGAGACAAGCAGAGACACTCAGAGACAAGCAGAGACGATCAGAGACAAGCAGAGACGATCGGAGACGATCAGAGACGATCAGAGACGATCAGATACGATCAGATACAAGCAGAGACGATCAGAGACGATCAGAGACAAGCAAAGAAAAGCAGAGACGATCATAGACGATCAGAGACGATCAGAGACGATCAGAGACAAGAAGAGACGATCATAGACGATCAGAGACAAGCAGAGACGATCAGAAACGAGCAGAGACGATCAGAGACAAGCAGAGACGATCTGAGAGAAGCAGAGACGATCAGAGACGATCAGAGACAAGCACAGACAAGCAGAGACGATCATAGACGATCAGAGACGATCAGAGACAAGCAGAGACGATCATAGACGATAAGAGACAAGCAGAGACGAGCAGAGACGATCAGAAACAAGCAGAGACGATCTGAGACAAGCAGAGACGATCAGAGACGATCAAAGACGAGCAGAAACTATCAGAGACGATCAGAGACGAGCAGAGGCGATCAGACCCAAGCAGAGACGATCAGAAACGATCAGAGATGATCAGAGACGATCAGAGACGATCCGAGACGATCAGAGACAAGCAGAGACGATCAGAGAGGATCAGAGACGATCAGAGACGATCAGAGGCAAGCAGAGACGGTCAGAGACGAGCTCAGGCGATCAGACACAAGTAGAGACCATCAGAAACGATCAGAGACAATCAGAGACGGTCAGAGACAAGCAGAGACGATCTGCGACAAGCAGAGACGATCAGACACGATCAGAGATGACCAGAGATAAGCAGACATAATCGGAGACGACCAGAGACAAGCAGAGAGGACCAGAGACAAGCAGAGACGACCAGAGACAAGCAAAGACGATCAGAGACAAGCAGAGACAAGCAGTGACGATCAGAGAAAAGCAGAGCTGATCAGAGACAAGCAGAGACGATCAGAAACAAGCATTGACAAGCAGGGAAGATCAGAAACGATCAGAGACGATCAGAGACGATCAGAGACAAGCAGAGACGATAAGAGACGATCAGAGACGATCAGGGACAATCAGAGACAATCAGAGGCGATCAGAGACGAGCAGAGTCGAGGAGAGATGATCAGAGACATGCAGAGACGACCAGAGACGACCAGAGACAAGCAGAGACGTTCAGAGACAAGCAGAGACGACCAGTAACAAACAGAGACGATCAGAGACAAGCAGAGACAATCAGAGACAAGCAGAGACGATCAGAGACAAGCAGAGACGATCGGAGACGATCAGATACGATCAGATACGATCAGATACAAGCAGAGACGATCAGCGACGATCAGAGACAAGCAGAGACAAGAAGAGACGATCATAGACGATCAGAGACGATCAGAGACGATCAGAGACAAGAAGAGACGATCATAGACGATCAGAGACAAGCAGAGACGATCAGAAACGAGGAGAGACGATCAGAGACAAGCAGAGACGATCTGAAAGAAGCAGAGATGATCAGAGACGATCAGAGACAAGCAGAGACAAGCAGAGACGACCATAGACGATCAGAGACGATCAGAGACAAGCAGAGACGATCATAGACGATAAGAGACAAGCAGAGACGATCAGAAACAAGCAGAGACGATCTGAGACAAGCAGAGACGATCAGAGACGATCAAAGATGAGCAGAAACTATCAGAGACGATCAGAGACGAGCAGAGACGATCAGAGACAAGCAGAGACGATCAGAAACGATCAGAGATGATCAGAGACGATCAGAGACGATCAGAGACGATCAGAGACAAGCAGAGACGATCAGAGAGGATCAGAGACGATCAGAGACGATCAGAGGCAATCAGAGACGGTCAGAGACGAGCTCAAGCGATCAGACACAAATAGAGACCATCAGAAACGATCAGAGACAAGCGGAGGCGATCAGAGACAAGCAGACATGATCAGAGACAATCAGAGACGGTCAGAGACAAGCAGAGACGATCTGCGACAAGCAGAGACGATCAGACATGATCAGAGACGACCAGAGACAAGCAGACATAATCGGAGACGACCAGAGACAAGCAGAGAGGACCAGAGACAAGCAGAGACGACCAGAGACAAGCAAAGACGATCAGAGACAAGCAGAGACAAGCAGTGACGATCAGAGAAAAGCAGAGCTGATCATAGACAAGCAGAGACGATCAGAAACAAGCATTGACAAGCACGGAAGATCCGAAACGATCAGAGACGATCAGAGACGATCACAGACAAGCAGAGACGATCAGAGACAAGCAGAGACGATCAGAAATAAACAGAGACGATCAGAGACAAGCAGAGAAACTCAGAGACAAGAAGAGACGATCAGAGACAGCAGAGACGATAAGAGACGATCAGAGACGATCAGGGACAATCAGAGACAAGCAGAGGCGATCAGAGACGAGCAGAGTCGAGGAGAGATGATCAGAGACATGCAGAGACGACCAGAGACGACCAGAGACAAACAGAGACGATCAAAGACAAGCAGAGACGATCAGAAACAAACAGAGACGATCAGAGACAAGCAGAGACACTCAGAGACAAGCAGAGACGATCAGAGACAAGCAGAGACGATCGGAGACGATCATAGACGATCAGAGACGATCAGATACGATCAGATACAAGCAGAGACGATCAGCGACGATCAGAGACAAGCAGAGACAAGAAGAGACGATCAGAGACGATCAGAGACGATCAGAGACAAGAAGAGACGACCATAGACGATCAGAGACAAGCAGAGACGATCAGAAACGAGCAGAGACGATCAGAGACAAGCAGAGACGATCTGAGAGAAGCAAAGATGATCAGAGACGATCAGAGACAAGCATAGACAAGCAGAGACGATCATAGATGATCAGAGACGATCAGAGACAAGCAGAGACGATCATAGACGATAAGAGACAAGCAGAGACGATCAGAAACAAGCAGAGACGATCTGAGACAAGCAGAGACGATCAGAGACGATCAAAGACGAGCAGAAACTATCAGAGACGATCAGAGACGAGCAGAGGCGATCAGAGACAAGCAGAGACGATCAGAAACGATCAGAGATGATCAGAGACGATCAGAGACGATCCGAGACGATCAGAGACAAGCAGAGACGATCAGAGAGGATCAGAGACGATCAGAGACGATCAGAGGCAAGCAGAGACGGTCAGAGACGAGCTCAAGCGATCAGACACAAGTAGAGACCATCAGAAACGATCAGAGACAAGCGGAGGCGATCAGAGACAAGCAGACATGATCAGAGACAATCAGAGACGGTCAGAGACAAGCAGAGACGATCTGCGACAAGCAGAGACGATCAGACATGATCAGAGACGACCAGAGACAAGCAGACATAATCGGAGACGACCAGAGACAAGCAAAGACGATCAGAGACAAGCAGAGACAAGCAGTGACGATCAGAGAAAAGCAGAGCTGATCAGAGACAAGCAGAGACTATCGGAAACAAGCATTGACAAGCACGGAAGATCCGAAACGATCAGAGACGATCAGAGACGATCAGAGACAAGCAGAGACGATCAGAGACAAGCAGAGACGATCAGAAACAAACAGAGACGATCAGAGACAAGCAGAGAAACTCAGAGACAAGCAGAGACGATCAGAGACAGCAGAGACGATAAGAGACGATCAGAGACGATCAGGGACAATCAGAGACAAGCAGAGGCGATCAGAGACGAGCAGAGTCGAGGAGAGATGATCAGAGACATGCAGAGACGACCAGAGACAACCAGAGACAAACAGAGACGATCAGAGACAAGCAGAGACGATCAGAAACAAACAGAGACGATCAGAGACAAGCAGAGACACTCAGAGACAAGCAGAGACGATCAGAGACAAGCAGAGACGATCGGAGACGATCAGAGACGATCAGAGACGATCAGATACGATCAGATACAAGCAGAGACGATCAGAGACGATCAGAGACGATCAGAAACGATCAGAGATGATCAGAGACGATCCGAGACGATCAGAGACAAGCAGAGACGATCAGAGAGGATCAGAGACGATCAGAGACGATCAGAGGCAAGCAGAGACGGTCAGAGACGAGCTCAAGCGATCAGACACAAGTAGAGACCATCAGAAACGATCAGAGACAAGCGGAGGCGATCAGAGACAAGCAGACATGATCAGAGACAATCAGAGACGGTCAGAGACAAGCAGAGACGATCTGCGACAAGCAGAGACGATCAGACATGATCAGAGACGACCAGAGACAAGCAGACATAATCGGAGACGACCAGAGACAAGCAGAGAGGACCAGAGACAAGCAGAGACGACCAGAGACAAGCAAAGACGATCAGAGACAAGCAGAGACAAGCAGTGACGATCAGAGAAAAGCAGAGCTGATCAGAGACAAGCAGAGACTATCGGAAACAAGCATTGACAAGCACGGAAGATCCGAAACGATCAGAGACGATCAGAGACGATCAGAGACAAGCAGAGACGATCAGAGACAAGCAGAGACGATCAGAAACAAACAGAGACGATCAGAGACAAGCAGAGAAACTCAGAGACAAGCAGAGACGATCAGAGACAGCAGAGACGATAAGAGACGATCAGAGACGATCAGGGACAATCAGAGACAAGCAGAGGCGATCAGAGACGAGCAGAGTCGAGGAGAGATGATCAGAGACATGCAGAGACGACCAGAGACAACCAGAGACAAACAGAGACGATCAGAGACAAGCAGAGACGATCAGAAACAAACAGAGACGATCAGAGACAAGCAGAGACACTCAGAGACAAGCAGAGACGATCAGAGACAAGCAGAGACGATCGGAGACGATCAGAGACGATCAGAGACGATCAGATACGATCAGATACAAGCAGAGACGATCAGAGACGATCAGAGACGATCAGAAACGATCAGAGATGATCAGAGACGATCCGAGACGATCAGAGACAAGCAGAGACGATCAGAGAGGATCAGAGACGATCAGAGACGATCAGAGGCAAGCAGAGACGGTCAGAGACGAGCTCAAGCGATCAGACACAAGTAGAGACCATCAGAAACGATCAGAGACAAGCGGAGGCGATCAGAGACAAGCAGACATGATCAGAGACAATCAGAGACGGTCAGAGACAAGCAGAGACGATCTGCGACAAGCAGAGACGATCAGACATGATCAGAGACGACCAGAGACAAGCAGACATAATCGGAGACGACCAGAGACAAGCAGAGAGGACCAGAGACAAGCAGAGACGACCAGAGACAAGCAAAGACGATCAGAGACAAGCAGAGACAAGCAGTGACGATCAGAGAAAAGCAGAGCTGATCAGAGACAAGCAGAGACGATCGGAAACAAGCATTGACAAGCACGGAAGATCCGAAACGATCAGAGACGATCAGAGACGATCAGAGACAAGCAGAGACGATCAGAGACAAGCAGAGACGATCAGAAACAAACAGAGACGATCAGAGACAAGCAGAGAAACTCAGAGACAAGCAGAGACGATCAGAGACAGCAGAGACGATAAGAGACGATCAGAGACGATCAGGGACAATCAGAGACAAGCAGAGGCGATCAGAGACGAGCAGAGTCGAGGAGAGATGATCAGAGACATGCAGAGACGACCAGAGACAACCAGAGACAAACAGAGACGATCAGAGACAAGCAGAGACGATCAGAAACAAACAGAGACGATCAGAGACAAGCAGAGACACTCAGAGACAAGCAGAGACGATCAGAGACAAGCAGAGACGATCGGAGACGATCAGAGACGATCAGAGACGATCAGATACGATCAGATACAAGCAGAGACGATCAGAGACGATCAGAGACAAGCAAAGAAAAGCAGAGACGATCATAGACGATCAGAGACGATCAGAGACGATCAGAGACAAGAAGAGACGATCATAGACGATCAGAGACAAGCAGAGACGATCAGAAACGAGCAGAGACGATCAGAGATAAGCAGAGACGATCTGAGAGAAGCAGAGACGATCAGAGACGATCAGAGACAAGCAGAGACAAGCAGAGACGATCATAGACGATCAGAGACGATCAGAGACAAGCAGAGACGATCATAGACGATAAGAGACAAGCAGAGACGATCAGAGACGAGCAGAGACGATCAGAAACAAGCAGAGACGATCTGAGACAAGCAGAGACGATCAGAGACGATCAAAGATGAGCAGAAACTATCAGAGACGATCAGAGACGAGCAGAGGCGATCAGAGACAAGCAGAGACGATCAGAAACGATCATAGATGATCAGAGACGATCAGAGACGATCCGAGACGATCAGAGACAAGCAGAGACGATCAGAGAGGATCAGAGACGATCAGAGACGATCAGAGACAAGCAGAGACGGTCAGAGACGAGCAGAGACGACCAGAGACAAGCAAAGACGATCAGAGACAAGCAGAGACAAGCAGTGACGATCAGAGAAAAGCAGAGCTGATCAGAGACAAGCAGAGACGATCAGAAACAAGCATTGACAAGCAGGGAAGATCAGAAACGATCAGAGACGATCAGAGACGATCAGAGACAAGCAGAGACGATCAGAGACGATCAGGGACAATCAGAGAAAAGCAGAGGCGATCAGAGACGAGCAGAGTCGAGGAGAGATGATCAGAGACATGCAGAGAAGACCAGAGACGACCAGAGACAAGCAGAGACAAGAAGAGACGATCATAGACGATCAGAGACAAGCAGAGACGATCAGAAACCAGCAGAGACGATCAGAGACAAGCAGAGACGATCTGAGACAAGCAGAGACGATCAGAGACGATCAGACACAAGCAGAGACGATCAGAGACGATCAGAGACAAGCAGAGACAAGCAGAGACAAGAAGAGATGATCATAGACGATCAGAGACAAGCAGAGACGATCAGAAACCAGCAGAGACGATCAGAGACAAGCAGAGACGATCTGAGACAAGCAGAGACGATCAGAGACGATCAGACACAAGCAGAGACGATCAGAGACGATCAGAGACAAGCAGAGACAAGCAGAGACGATCATAGACGATCATAGACGATCAGAGACAAACAGAGACGATCAGAGACGAGCAGAGACGATCAGAGACAAGCAGAGACGATCTGAGACAAGCAGAGACGATCAGAGACGATCAGAGACGAGCAGAAGCGATCAGAGACGAGCAGAGACGATCAGAAACGATCAGAGATGATCAGAGACAAGCTGAGGCGATCAGAGACAAGCAGAGACAAGCAGCGACGATCAGAAACGATGAGAGACAAGCAGAGACATGCAGAAACAAGCAGAGACGATCAGAGACGATCAGAGACGATCAGAGACAAGCAGAGACGATCAAAGACGATCAGAGACAAGCAGAGACGATCATAGACGATCAGAGACAAGCAGAGATGATCAGAGACGATCAGAAACAAGCAGAGACAAGCAGAGACGATCAGAGACGATTAAAGACAAGCAGAGACAAACAGACACAAGCAGAGACGATCGGAAACGATCAGAGACGATCAGAGACGAGCAGAGACGATGATAGATGATCACAGACGATCACAGACGAGCAGAGACGAGCAGAGACGATCAGAGACAAGCAGAGATGATCAGAGACGAGAAGAGGCTATCAGATACGAGCAGAGGCGATCATAGACAAGCAAAGAAGATCAGAGACGATCAGAGACGATCAGAGACAAGCAAAGACGATCAGCGACGATCAGAGACAAGCAGACATGATCAGAGACGAATAGGGACAAGCAGATACAATAAGAGACGATCAGAGACAAGCAGAGACGATCAGAGACGATCAGAGACAAGCAGAGATGATCGGAGACGATCAGAGACAAGCAGAGACGATCAGAGACGATCAGAGACGATCAGAGACGATCAGAGAGGATCAGAGACGATCAGAGACAAGCAGAGACGATCAGAGACGAGCTCAGGCGATCAGACACAAGTAGAGACCATCAGAAACGATCAGAGACAAGCGGAGGCGATCAGAGACAAGCAGAGATGATCAGAGACGATCAGAGACGGTCAGAGACAAGCAGAGACTATTTGCGACAAGCAGAGACGATCAGACACGATCAGAGACGACCAGAGACAAGCAGACATAATCGGAGACGACCAGAGACAAGCAGAGAGGACCAGAGACAAGCAGAGACGACCAGAGACAAGCAGAGACGATCAGAGACAAGCAGAGACAAGCAGTGACGATCAGAGAAAAGCAGAGCTGATCAAAGACAAGCAGAGACGATCAGAAATAAGCATTGACAAGCAGGGAAGATCAGAAACGATCACAGATGATCAGAGACAATCAGAGACAAGCAGAGACGATAAGAGACGATCAGAGACGATCAGGGACAATCAGGGACAAGCAGAGGCGATCAGAGACGAGCAGAGTCGAGGAGAGATGATCAGAGACATGCAGAGACGACCAGAGACGACCAGAGACAAGCAGAGACGTTCAGAGACAAGCAGAGACGACCAGTAACAAACAGAGACGATCAGAGACAAGCAGAGACAATCAGAGACAAGCAGAGACGATCAGAGACAAGCAGAGACGATCGGAGACGATCAGATACGATCAGATACGATCAGATACAAGCAGAGACGATCAGAGACGATCAGAGACAAGCAGAGACAAGAAGAGACGATCATAGACGATCAGAGACGATCAGAGACGATCAGAGACAAGAAGAGACAAGCAGAGACGATCAGAGACGATCCGAGACGATCAGAGACAAGCAGAGACGATCAGAGAGGATCAGAGACGATCAGAGACGATCAGAGGCAAGCAGAGACGGTCAGCGACGAGCTCAAGCGATCAGACACAAGTAGAGACCATCAGAAACGATCAGAGACAAGCGGAGGCGATCAGAGACAAGCAGACATGATCAGAGACAATCAGAGACGGTCAGAGACAAGCAGAGACGATCTGCGACAAGCAGAGACGATCAGACATGATCAGAGACGACCAGAGACAAGCAGACATAATCGGAGACGACCAGAGACAAGCAGAGAGGACCAGAGACAAGCAGAGACGACCAGAGACAAGCAGAGACGATCAAAGACGATCAGAGACAAGCAGAGACGATGATAGACGATCAGAGACAAGCAGAGATGATCAGAGACGATCAGAAACAAGCAGAGACAAGCAGAGACGATCAGAGACGATTAAAGACAAGCAGAGACAAACAGACACAAGCAGAGACGATCGGAAACGATCAGAGACGATCAGAGACGATCAGAGACAAGCAGAGACAAGCAGAGACAAGAAGAGATGATCATAGACGATCAGAGACAAGCAGAGACGATCAGAAACCAGCAGAGAAGATCAGAGACAAGCAGAGACGATCTGAGACAAGCAGAGACGATCAGAGACGATCAGACACAAGCAGAGACGATCAGAGACGATCAGAGACAAGCAGAGACAAGCAGAGACGATCATAGACGATCATAGACGATCAGAGACAAGCAGAGACGATCAGAGACGAGCAGAGACGATCAGAGACAAGCAGAGACGATCTGAGACAAGCAGAGACGATCAGAGACGATCAGAGACGAGCAGAAGCGATCAGAGACGAGCAGAGACGATCAGAAACGATCAGAGATGATCAGAGACAAGCTGAGGCGATCAGAGACAAGCAGAGACAAGCAGCGACGATCAGAAACGATGAGAGACAAGCAGAGACATGCAGAAACAAGCAGAGACGATCAGAGACGATCAGAGACGATCAGAGACAAGCAGAGACGATCAAAGACGATCAGAGACAAGCAGAGACGATCATAGACGATCAGAGACAAGCAGAGATGATCAGAGACGATCAGAAACAAGCAGAGACAAGCAGAGACGATCAGAGACGATTAAAGACAAGCAGAGACAAACAGACACAAGCAGAGACGATCGGAAACGATCAGAGACGATCAGAGACGAGCAGAGACGATGATAGATGATCAGAGACGATCACAGACGAGCAGAGACGAGCAGAGACGATCAGAGACAAGCAGAGATGATCAGAGACGATCTGAGACAAGCAGAGACGATCAGAGACGATCAGAGACGAGCAGAAGCGATCAGAGACGAGCAGAGACGATCAGAAACGATCAGAGATGATCAGAGACAAGCTGAGGCGATCAGAGACAAGCAGAGACAAGCAGCGACGATCAGAAACGATGAGAGACAAGCAGAGACATGCAGAAACAAGCAGAGACGATCAGAGACGATCAGAGACGATCAGAGACAAGCAGAGACGATCAAAGACGATCAGAGACAAGCAGAGACGATCATAGACGATCAGAGACAAGCAGAGATGATCAGAGACGATCAGAAACAAGCAGAGACAAGCAGAGACGATCAGAGACGATTAAAGACAAGCAGAGACAAACAGACACAAGCAGAGACGATCGGAAACGATCAGAGACGATCAGAGACGAGCAGAGACGATGATAGATGATCAGAGACGATCACAGACGAGCAGAGACGAGCAGAGACGATCAGAGACAAGCAGAGATGATCAGAGACGAGAAGAGGCTATCAGATACGAGCAGAGGCGATCATAGACAAGCAAAGAAGATCAGAGACGATCAGAGACGATCAGAGACAAGCAAAGACGATCAGCGACGATCAGAGACAAGCAGACATGATCAGAGACGAATAGGGACAAGCAGATACAATAAGAGACGATCAGAGACAAGCAGAGACGATCAGAGACGATCAGAGACAAGCAGAGATGATCGGAGACGATCAGAGACAAGCAGAGACGATCAGAGACGATCAGAGACGATCAGAGACGATCAGAGAGGATCAGAGACGATCAGAGACAAGCAGAGACGATCAGAGACGAGCTCAGGCGATCAGACACAAGTAGAGACCATCAGAAACGATCAGAGACAAGCGGAGGCGATCAGAGACAAGCAGAGATGATCAGAGACGATCAGAGACGGTCAGAGACAAGCAGAGACTATTTGCGACAAGCAGAGACGATCAGACACGATCAGAGACGACCAGAGACAAGCAGACATAATCGGAGACGACCAGAGACAAGCAGAGAGGACCAGAGACAAGCAGAGACGACCAGAGACAAGCAGAGACGATCAGAGACAAGCAGAGACAAGCAGTGACGATCAGAGAAAAGCAGAGCTGATCAAAGACAAGCAGAGACGATCAGAAATAAGCATTGACAAGCAGGGAAGATCAGAAACGATCACAGACGATCAGAGACAATCAGAGACAAGCAGAGACGATAAGAGACGATCAGAGACGATCAGGGACAATCAGGGACAAGCAGAGGCGATCAGAGACGAGCAGAGTCGAGGAGAGATGATCAGAGACATGCAGAGACGACCAGAGACGACCAGAGACAAGCAGAGACGTTCAGAGACAAGCAGAGACGACCAGTAACAAACAGAGACGATCAGAGACAAGCAGAGACAATCAGAGACAAGCAGAGACGATCAGAGACAAGCAGAGACGATCGGAGACGATCAGATACGATCAGATACGATCAGATACAAGCAGAGACGATCAGAGACGATCAGAGACAAGCAGAGACAAGAAGAGACGATCATAGACGATCAGAGACGATCAGAGACGATCAGAGACAAGAAGAGACAAGCAGAGACGATCAGAGACGATCCGAGACGATCAGAGACAAGCAGAGACGATCAGAGAGGATCAGAGACGATCAGAGACGATCAGAGGCAAGCAGAGACGGTCAGCGACGAGCTCAAGCGATCAGACACAAGTAGAGACCATCAGAAACGATCAGAGACAAGCGGAGGCGATCAGAGACAAGCAGACATGATCAGAGACAATCAGAGACGGTCAGAGACAAGCAGAGACGATCTGCGACAAGCAGAGACGATCAGACATGATCAGAGACGACCAGAGACAAGCAGACATAATCGGAGACGACCAGAGACAAGCAGAGAGGACCAGAGACAAGCAGAGACGACCAGAGACAAGCAGAGACGATCAAAGACGATCAGAGACAAGCAGAGACGATGATAGACGATCAGAGACAAGCAGAGATGATCAGAGACGATCAGAAACAAGCAGAGACAAGCAGAGACGATCAGAGACGATTAAAGACAAGCAGAGACAAACAGACACAAGCAGAGACGATCAGAAACGATCAGAGACGATCAGAGACGAGCAGAGACGATGATAGATGATCAGAGACGATCACAGACGAGCAGAGACGAGCAGAGACGATCAGAGACAAGCAGAGATGATCAGAGACGAGAAGAGACTATCAGATACGAGCAGAGGCGATCATAGACAAGGAAAGAAGATCAGAGACGATCAGAGACGATCAGAGACAAGCAAAGACGATCAGCGACGATCAGAGACAAGCAGACATGATCAGAGACGAATAGGGACAAGCAGATACAATAAGAGACGATCAGAGACAAGCAGAGACGATCAGAGACGATCAGAGACAAGCAGAGATGATCGGAGACGATCAGAGACAAGCAGAGACGATCAGAGACGATCATAGACGATCAGAGACAAGCAGAGACGATCAGAAACCAGCAGAGACGATCAGAGACAAGCAGAGACGATCTGAGACAAGCAGAGACGATCAGAGACGATCAGACACAAGCAGAGACGATCAGAGACGATCAGAGACAAGCAGAGACAAGCAGAGACGATTAGAAACGATCAGAGATGATCAGAGACAAGCAGAGGCGATCAGAGACAAGCAGAGACGATCTGAGACAAGCAGAGACGATCAGGGACAATCAGGGACAAGCAGAGGCGATCAGAGACGAGCAGAGTCGAGGAGAGATGATCAGAGACATGCAGAGACGACCAGAGACGACCAGAGACAAGCAGAGACGTTCAGAGACAAGCAGAGACGACCAGTAACAAACAGAGACGATCAGAGACAAGCAGAGACAATCAGAGACAAGCAGAGACGATCAGAGACAAGCAGAGACGATCGGAGACGATCAGATACGATCAGATACGATCAGATACAAGCAGAGACGATCAGAGACGATCAGAGACAAGCAGAGACAAGAAGAGACGATCATAGACGATCAGAGACGATCAGAGACGATCAGAGACAAGAAGAGACAAGCAGAGACGATCAGAAACGATCAGAGATGATCAGAGACGATCAGAGACGATCCGAGACGATCAGAGACAAGCAGAAACGATCAGAGATGATCAGAGACGATCAGAGACGATCCGAGACGATCAGAGACAAGCAGAGACGATCAGAGAGGATCAGAGACAAGCAGACATGATCAGAGACAATCAGAGACGGTCAGAGACAAGCAGAGACGATCTGCGACAAGCAGAGACGATCAGACATGATCAGAGACGACCAGAGACAAGCAGACATAATCGGAGACGACCAGAGACAAGCAGAGAGGACCAGAGACAAGCAGAGACGACCAGAGACAAGCAGAGACGATCAAAGACGATCAGAGACAAGCAGAGACGATCATAGACGATCAGAGACAAGCAGAGATGATCAGAGACGATCAGAAACAAGCAGAGACAAGCAGAGACGATCAGAGACGATTAAAGACAAGCAGAGACAAACAGACACAAGCAGAGACGATCGGAAACGATCAGAGACGATCAGAGACGAGCAGAGACGATGATAGATGATCAGAGACGATCACAGACGAGCAGAGACGAGCAGAGACGATCAGAGACAAGCAGAGATGATCAGAGACGAGAAGAGACTATCAGATACGAGCAGAGGCGATCATAGACAAGCAAAGAAGATCAGAGACGATCAGAGACGATCAGAGACAAGCAAAGACGATCAGCGACGATCAGAGACAAGCAGACATGATCAGAGACGAATAGGGACAAGCAGATACAATAAGAGACGATCAGAGACAAGCAGAGACGATCAGAGACGATCAGAGACAAGCAGAGATGATCGGAGACGATCAGAGACAAGCAGAGACGATCAGAGACGATCAGAGACGATCAGAGACGATCAGAGAGGATCAGAGACGATCAGAGACAAGCAGAGACGATCAGATACGAGCTCAGGCGATCAGACACAAGTAGAGACCATCAGAAACGATCAGAGACAAGCGGAGGCGATCAGAGACAAGCAGAGATGATCAGAGACGATCAGAGACGGTCAGAGACAAGCAGAGACTATTTGCGACAAGCAGAGACGATCAGACACGATCAGAGACGACCAGAGACAAGCAGACATAATCGGAGACGACCAGAGACAAGCAGAGAGGACCAGAGACAAGCAGAGACGACCAGAGACAAGCAGAGACGATCAGAGACAAGCAGAGACAAGCAGTGACGATCAGAGAAAAGCAGAGCTGATCAAAGACAAGCAGAGACGATCAGAAATAAGCATTGACAAGCAGGGAAGATCAGAAACGATCACAGACGATCAGAGACGATCAGAGACAAGCAGAGACGATAAGAGACGATCAGAGACGATCAGGGACAATCAGGGACAAGCAGAGGCGATCAGAGACGAGCAGAGTCGAGGAGAGATGATCAGAGACATGCAGAGACGACCAGAGACGACCAGAGACAAGCAGAGACGTTCAGAGACAAGCAGAGACGACCAGTAACAAACAGAGACGATCAGAGACAAGCAGAGACAATCAGAGACAAGCAGAGACGATCAGAGACAAGCAGAGACGATCGGAGACGATCAGATACGATCAGATACGATCAGATACAAGCAGAGACGATCAGAGACGATCAGAGACAAGCAGAGACAAGAAGAGACGATCATAGACGATCAGAGACGATCAGAGACGATCAGAGACAAGAAGAGACAAGCAGAGACGATCAGAAACGATCAGAGATGATCAGAGACGATCAGAGACGATCCGAGACGATCAGAGACAAGCAGAGACGATCAGAGAGGATCAGAGACGATCAGAGACGATCAGAGGCAAGCAGAGACGGTCAGCGACGAGCTCAAGCGATCAGACACAAGTAGAGACCATCAGAAACGATCAGAGACAAGCGGAGGCGATCAGAGACAAGCAGACATGATCAGAGACAATCAGAGACGGTCAGAGACAAGCAGAGACGATCTGCGACAAGCAGAGACGATCAGACATGATCAGAGACGACCAGAGACAAGCAGACATAATCGGAGACGACCAGAGACAAGCAGAGAGGACCAGAGACAAGCAGAGACGACCAGAGACAAGCAAAGACGATCAGAGACAAGCAGAGACAAGCAGTGACGATCAGAGAAAAGCAGAGCTGATCAGAGACAAGCAGAGACGATCAGAAACAAGCATTGACAAGCACGGAAGATCCGAAACGATCAGAGACGATCAGAGACGATCAGAGACAAGCAGAGACGATCAGAGACAAGCAGAGACGATCAGAAACAAACAGAGACGATCAGAGACAAGCAGAGAAACTCAGAGACAAGCAGAGACGATCAGAGACAGCAGAGACGATAAGAGACGATCAGAGACGATCAGGGACAATCAGAGACAAGCAGAGGCGATCAGAGACGAGCAGAGTCGAGGAGAGATGATCAGAGACATGCAGAGACGACCAGAGACGACCAGAGACAAACAGAGACGATCAGAGACAAGCAGAGACGATCAGAAACAAACAGAGACGATCAGAGACAAGCAGAGACACTCAGAGACAAGCAGAGACGATCAGAGACAAGCAGAGACGATCGGAGACGATCAGAGACGATCAGAGACGATCAGATACGATCAGATACAAGCAGAGACGATCAGCGACGATCAGAGACAAGCAGAGACAAGAAGAGACGATCAGAGACGATCAGAGACGATCAGAGACAAGAAGAGACGATCATAGACGATCAGAGACAAGCAGAGACGATCAGAAACGAGCAGAGACGATCAGAGACAAGCAGAGACGATCTGAGAGAAGCAGAGATGATCAGAGACGATCAGAGACAAGCAGAGACAAGCAGAGACGATCATAGACGATCAGAGACGATCAGAGACAAGCAGAGACCATCATAGACGATAAGAGACAAGCAGAGACGATCAGAAACAAGCAGAGACGATCTGAGACAAGCAGAGACGATCAGAGACGATCAAAGACGAGCAGAAACTATCAGAGACGATCAGAGACGAGCAGAGGCGATCATAGACAAGCAGAGACGATCAGAAACGATCAGAGATGATCAGAGACGATCAGAGACGATCCGAGACGATCAGAGACAAGCAGAGACGATCAGAGAGGATCAGAGACGATCAGAGACGATCAGAGGCAAGCAGAGACGGTCAGAGACGAGCTCAAGCGATCAGACACAAGTAGAGACCATCAGAAACGATCAGAGACAAGCGGAGGCGATCAGAGACAAGCAGACATGATCAGAGACAATCAGAGACGGTCAGAGACAAGCAGAGACGATCTGCGACAAGCAGAGACGATCAGACATGATCAGAGACGACCAGAGACAAGCAGACATAATCGGAGACGACCAGAGACAAGCAGAGACGACCAGAGACAAGCAAAGACGATCAGAGACAAGCAGAGACAAGCAGTGACGATCAGAGAAAAGCAGAGCTGATCAGAGACAAGCAGAGACGATCAGAAACAAGCATTGACAAGCACGGAAGATCCGAAACGATCAGAGACGATCAGAGACGATCAGAGACAAGCAGAGACGATCAGAGACAAGCAGAGACGATCAGAAACAACCAGAGACGATCAGAGACAAGCAGAGAAACTCAGAGACAAGCAGACATGATCAGAGACGAATAGGGACAAGCAGATACAATAAGAGACGATCAGAGACAAGCAGAGACGATCAGAGACGATCAGAGACAAGCAGAGATGATCGGAGACGATCAGAGACAAGCAGAGACGATCAGAGACGATCAGAGACGATCAGAGACGATCAGAGAGGATCAGAGACGATTAGAGACAAGCAGAGACGATCAGATACGAGCTCAGGCGATCAGACACAAGTAGAGACCATCAGAAACGATCAGAGACAAGCGGAGGCGATCAGAGACAAGCAGAGATGATCAGAGACGATCAGAGACGGTCAGAGACAAGCAGAGACTATTTGCGACAAGCAGAGACGATCAGACACGATCAGAGACGACCAGAGACAAGCAGACATAATCGGAGACGACCAGAGACAAGCAGAGAGGACCAGAGACAAGCAGAGACGACCAGAGACAAGCAGAGACGATCAGAGACAAGCAGAGACAAGCAGTGACGATCAGAGAAAAGCAGAGCTGATCAAAGACAAGCAGAGACGATCAGAAATAAGCATTGACAAGCAGGGAAGATCAGAAACGATCACAGACGATCAGAGACGATCAGAGACAAGCAGAGACGATAAGAGACGATCAGAGACGATCAGGGACAATCAGGGACAAGCAGAGGCGATCAGAGACGAGCAGAGTCGAGGAGAGATGATCAGAGACATGCAGAGACGACCAGAGACGACCAGAGACAAGCAGAGACGTTCAGAGACAAGCAGAGACGACCAGTAACAAACAGAGACGATCAGAGACAAGCAGAGACAATCAGAGACAAGCAGAGACGATCAGAGACAAGCAGAGACGATCGGAGACGATCAGATACGATCAGATACGATCAGATACAAGCAGAGACGATCAGAGACGATCAGAGACAAGCAGAGACAAGAAGAGACGATCATAGACGATCAGAGACGATCAGAGACGATCAGAGACAAGAAGAGACAAGCAGAGACGATCAGAAACGATCAGAGATGATCAGAGACGATCAGAGACGATCCGAGACGATCAGAGACAAGCAGAGACGATCAGAGAGGATCAGAGACGATCAGAGACGATCAGAGGCAAGCAGAGACGGTCAGCGACGAGCTCAAGCGATCAGACACAAGTAGAGACCATCAGAAACGATCAGAGACAAGCGGAGGCGATCAGAGACAAGCAGACATGATCAGAGACAATCAGAGACGGTCAGAGACAAGCAGAGACGATCTGCGACAAGCAGAGACGATCAGACATGATCAGAGACGACCAGAG
The DNA here is from genome assembly GCF_048934315.1 of Petromyzon marinus. Classification (NCBI taxonomy): domain Eukaryota; kingdom Metazoa; phylum Chordata; class Hyperoartia; order Petromyzontiformes; family Petromyzontidae; genus Petromyzon; species Petromyzon marinus. Next base: position 1,654,154 of record NC_133722.1, read on the forward strand.
ACAAGCAGACATAATCGGAGACGACCAGAGACAAGCAGAGAGGACCAGAGACAAGCAGAGACGACCAGAGACAAGCAAAGACGATCAGAGACAAGCAGAGACAAGCAGTGACGATCAGAGAAAAGCAGAGCTGATCAGAGACAAGCAGAGACGATCAGAAACAAGCATTGACAAGCACGGAAGATCCGAAACGATCAGAGACGATCAGAGACGATCAGAGACAAGCAGAGACGATCAGAGACAAGCAGAGACGATCAGAAACAAACAGAGACGATCAGAGACAAGCAGAGAAACTCAGAGACAAGCAGAGACGATCAGAGACAGCAGAGACGATAAGAGACGATCAGAGACGATCAGGGACAATCAGAGACAAGCAGAGGCGATCAGAGACGAGCAGAGTCGAGGAGAGATGATCAGAGACATGCAGAGACGACCAGAGACGACCAGAGACAAACAGAGACGATCAGAGACAAGCAGAGACGATCAGAAACAAACAGAGACGATCAGAGACAAGCAGAGACACTCAGAGACAAGCAGAGACGATCAGAGACAAGCAGAGACGATCGGAGACGATCAGAGACGATCAGAGACGATCAGATACGATCAGATACAAGCAGAGACGATCAGCGACGATCAGAGACAAGCAGAGACAAGAAGAGACGATCAGAGACGATCAGAGACGATCAGAGACAAGAAGAGACGATCATAGACGATCAGAGACAAGCAGAGACGATCAGAAACGAGCAGAGACGATCAGAGACAAGCAGAGACGATCTGAGAGAAGCAGAGATGATCAGAGACGATCAGAGACAAGCAGAGACAAGCAGAGACGATCATAGACGATCAGAGACGATCAGAGACAAGCAGAGACCATCATAGACGATAAGAGACAAGCAGAGACGATCAGAAACAAGCAGAGACGATCTGAGACAAGCAGAGACGATCAGAGACGATCAAAGACGAGCAGAAACTATCAGAGACGATCAGAGACGAGCAGAGGCGATCATAGACAAGCAGAGACGATCAGAAACGATCAGAGATGATCAGAGACGATCAGAGACGATCCGAGACGATCAGAGACAAGCAGAGACGATCAGAGAGGATCAGAGACGATCAGAGACGATCAGAGGCAAGCAGAGACGGTCAGAGACGAGCTCAAGCGATCAGACACAAGTAGAGACCATCAGAAACGATCAGAGACAAGCGGAGGCGATCAGAGACAAGCAGACATGATCAGAGACAATCAGAGACGGTCAGAGACAAGCAGAGACGATCTGCGACAAGCAGAGACGATCAGACATGATCAGAGACGACCAGAGACAAGCAGACATAATCGGAGACGACCAGAGACAAGCAGAGACGACCAGAGACAAGCAAAGACGATCAGAGACAAGCAGAGACAAGCAGTGACGATCAGAGAAAAGCAGAGCTGATCAGAGACAAGCAGAGACGATCAGAAACAAGCATTGACAAGCACGGAAGATCCGAAACGATCAGAGACGATCAGAGACGATCAGAGACAAGCAGAGACGATCAGAGACAAGCAGAGACGATCAGAAACAAACAGAGACGATCAGAGACAAGCAGAGAAACTCAGAGACAAGCAGACATGATCAGAGACGAATAGGGACAAGCAGATACAATAAGAGACGATCAGAGACAAGCAGAGACGATCAGAGACGATCAGAGACAAGCAGAGATGATCGGAGACGATCAGAGACAAGCAGAGACGATCAGAGACGATCAGAGACGATCAGAGACGATCAGAGAGGATCAGAGACGATTAGAGACAAGCAGAGACGATCAGATACGAGCTCAGGCGATCAGACACAAGTAGAGACCATCAGAAACGATCAGAGACAAGCGGAGGCGATCAGAGACAAGCAGAGATGATCAGAGACGATCAGAGACGGTCAGAGACAAGCAGAGACTATTTGCGACAAGCAGAGACGATCAGACACGATCAGAGACGACCAGAGACAAGCAGACATAATCGGAGACGACCAGAGACAAGCAGAGAGGACCAGAGACAAGCAGAGACGACCAGAGACAAGCAGAGACGATCAGAGACAAGCAGAGACAAGCAGTGACGATCAGAGAAAAGCAGAGCTGATCAAAGACAAGCAGAGACGATCAGAAATAAGCATTGACAAGCAGGGAAGATCAGAAACGATCACAGACGATCAGAGACGATCAGAGACAATCAGAGACGATAAGAGACGATCAGAGACGATCAGGGACAATCAGGGACAAGCAGAGGCGATCAGAGACGAGCAGAGTCGAGGAGAGATGATCAGAGACATGCAGAGACAAGCAGAGACAATCAGAGACAAGCAGAGACGATCAGAGACAAGCAGAGACGATCGGAGACGATCAGATACGATCAGATACGATCAGATACAAGCAGAGACGATCAGAGACGATCAGAGACAAGCAGAGACAAGAAGAGACGATCATAGGCGATCAGAGACGATCAGAGACGATCAGAGACAAGAAGAGACAAGCAGAGACGATCAGAAACGATCAGAGATGATCAGAGACGATCAGAGACGATCCGAGACGATCAGAGACAAGCAGAGACGATCAGAGAGGATCAGAGACGATCAGAGACGATCAGAGGCAAGCAGAGACGGTCAGCGACGAGCTCAAGCGATCAGACACAAGTAGAGACCATCAGAAACGATCAGAGACAAGCGGAGGCGATCAGAGACAAGCAGACATGATCAGAGACAATCAGAGACGGTCAGAGACAAGCAGAGACGATCTGCGACAAGCAGAGACGATCAGACATGATCAGAGACGACCAGAGACAAGCAGACATAATCGGAGACGACCAGAGACAAGCAGAGAGGACCAGAGACAAGCAGAGACGACCAGAGACAAGCAAAGACGATCAGAGACAAGCAGAGACAAGCAGTGACGATCAGAGAAAAGCAGAGCTGATCAGAGACAAGCAGAGATGATCAGAAACAAGCATTGACAAGCACGGAAGATCCGAAACGATCAGAGACGATCAGAGACGATCAGAGACAAGCAGAGACGATCAGAGACAAGCAGAGACGATCAGAAACAAACAGAGACGATCAGAGACAAGCAGAGAAACTCAGAGACAAGCAGAGACGATCAGAGACAGCAGAGACGATAAGAGACGATCAGAGACGATCAGGGACAATCAGAGACAAGCAGAGGCGATCAGAGACGAGCAGAGTCGAGGAGAGATGATCAGAGACATGCAGAGACGACCAGAGACGACCAGAGACAAACAGAGACGATCAGAGACAAGCAGAGACGATCAGAAACAAACAGAGACGATCAGAGACAAGCAGAGACACTCAGAGACAAGCAGAGACGATCAGAGACAAGCAGAGACGATCGGAGACGATCAGAGACGATCAGAGACGATCAGATACGATCAGATACAAGCAGAGACGATCAGCGACGATCAGAGACAAGCAGAGACAAGAAGAGACGATCAGAGACGATCAGAGACAAGAAGAGACGATCATAGACGATCAGAGACAAGCAGAGACGATCAGAAACGAGCAGAGACGATCAGAGACAAGCAGAGACGATCAGAAACGAGCAGAGACGATCAGAGACAAGCAGAGACGATCTGAGAGAAGCAGAGATGATCAGAGACGATCAGAGACAAGCAGAGACAAGCAGAGACGATCATAGACGATCAGAGACGATCAGAGACAAGCAGAGACCATCATAGACGATAAGAGACAAGCAGAGACGATCAGAAACAAGCAGAGACGATCTGAGACAAGCAGAGACGATCAGAGACGATCAAAGACGAGCAGAAACTATCAGAGACGATCAGAGACGAGCAGAGGCGATCATAGACAAGCAGTGACGATCAGAGAAAAGCAGAGCTGATCAAAGACAAGCAGAGACGATCAGAAATAAGCATTGACAAGCAGGGAAGATCAGAAACGATCACAGACGATCAGAGACGATCAGAGACAAGCAGAGACGATAAGAGACGATCAGAGACGATCAGGGACAATCAGGGACAAGCAGAGGCGATCAGAGACGAGCAGAGTCGAGGAGAGATGATCAGAGACATGCAGAGACGACCAGAGACGACCAGAGACAAGCAGAGACGTTCAGAGACAAGCAGAGACGACCAGTAACAAACAGAGACGATCAGAGACAAGCAGAGACAATCAGAGACAAGCAGAGACGATCAGAGACAAGCAGAGACGATCGGAGACGATCAGATACGATCAGATACGATCAGATACAAGCAGAGACGATCAGAGACGATCAGAGACAAGCAGAGACAAGAAGAGACGATCATAGACGATCAGAGACGATCAGAGACGATCAGAGACAAGAAGAGACAAGCAGAGACGATCAGAAACGATCAGAGATGATCAGAGACGATCAGAGACGATCCGAGACGATCAGAGACAAGCAGAGACGATCAGAGAGGATCAGAGACGATCAGAGACGATCAGAGGCAAGCAGAGACGGTCAGCGACGAGCTCAAGCGATCAGACACAAGTAGAGACCATCAGAAACGATCAGAGACAAGCGGAGGCGATCAGAGACAAGCAGACATGATCAGAGACAATCAGAGACGGTCAGAGACAAGCAGAGACGATCTGCGACAAGCAGAGACGATCAGACATGATCAGAGACGACCAGAGACAAGCAGACATAATCGGAGACGACCAGAGACAAGCAGAGAGGACCAGAGACAAGCAGAGACGACCAGAGACAAGCAAAGACGATCAGAGACAAGCAGAGACAAGCAGTGACGATCAGAGAAAAGCAGAGCTGATCAGAGACAAGCAGAGACGATCAGAAACAAGCATTGACAAGCACGGAAGATCCGAAACGATCAGAGACGATCAGAGACGATCAGAGACAAGCAGAGACGATCAGAGACAAGCAGAGACGATCAGAAACAAACAGAGACGATCAGAGACAAGCAGAGAAACTCAGAGACAAGCAGAGACGATCAGAGACAGCAGAGACGATAAGAGACGATCAGAGACGATCAGGGACAATCAGAGACAAGCAGAGGCGATCAGAGACGAGCAGAGTCGAGGAGAGATGATCAGAGACATGCAGAGACGACCAGAGACGACCAGAGACAAACAGAGACGATCAGAGACAAGCAGAGACGATCAGAAACAAACAGAGACGATCAGAGACAAGCAGAGACACTCAGAGACAAGCAGAGACGATCAGAGACAAGCAGAGACGATCGGAGACGATCAGAGACGATCAGAGACGATCAGATACGATCAGATACAAGCAGAGACGATCAGCGACGATCAGAGACAAGCAGAGACAAGAAGAGACGATCAGAGACGATCAGAGACGATCAGAGACAAGAAGAGACGATCATAGACGATCAGAGACAAGCAGAGACGATCAGAAACGAGCAGAGACGATCAGAGACAGGCAGAGACGATCTGAGAGAAGCAGAGATGATCAGAGACGATCAGAGACAAGCAGAGACAAGCAGAGACGATCATAGACGATCAGAGACGATCAGAGACAAGCAGAGACCATCATAGACGATAAGAGACAAGCAGAGACGATCAGAAACAAGCAGAGACGATCTGAGACAAGCAGAGACGATCAGAGACGATCAAAGACGAGCAGAAACTATCAGAGACGATCAGAGACGAGCAGAGGCGATCATAGACAAGCAGAGACGATCAGAAACGATCAGAGATGATCAGAGACGATCAGTGACGATCCGAGACGATCAGAGACAAGCAGAGACGATCAGAGAGGATCAGAGACGATCAGAGACGATCAGAGGCAAGCAGAGACGGTCAGAGACGAGCTCAAGCGATCAGACACAAGTAGAGACCATCAGAAACGATCAGAGACAAGCGGAGGCGATCAGAGACAAGCAGACATGATCAGAGACAATCAGAGACGGTCAGAGACAAGCAGAGACGATCTGCGACAAGCAGAGACGATCAGACATGATCAGAGACGACCAGAGACAAGCAGACATAATCGGAGACGACCAGAGACAAGCAGAGACGACCAGAGACAAGCAAAGACGATCAGAGACAAGCAGAGACAAGCAGTGACGATCAGAGAAAAGCAGAGCTGATCAGAGACAAGCAGAGACGATCAGAAACAAGCATTGACAAGCACGGAAGATCCGAAACGATCAGAGACGATCAGAGACGATCAGAGACAAGCAGAGACGATCAGAGACAAGCAGAGACGATCAGAAACAAACAGAGACGATCAGAGACAAGCAGAGAAACTCAGAGACAAGCAGAGACGATCAGAGACAGCAGAGACGATAAGAGACGATCAGAGACGATCAGGGACAATCAGAGACAAGCAGAGGCGATCAGAGACGAGCAGAGTCGAGGAGAGATGATCAGAGACATGCAGAGACGACCAGAGACAACCAGAGAAAAACAGAGACGATCAGAGACAAGCAGAGACGATCAGAAACAAACAGAGACGATTAGAGACAAGCAGAGACACTCAGAGACAAGCAGAGACGATCAGAAACAAGCAGAGACGATCGGAGACGATCAGAGACGATCAGAGACGATCAGATACGATCAGATACAAGCAGAGACGATCAGAGACGATCAGAGACGATCAGAGACAAGAAGAGACGATCATAGACGATCAGAGACAAGCAGAGACGATCGGAAACGAGCAGAGACGATCAGAGACAAGCAGAGACGATCTGAGAGAAGCAGAGACGATCAGAGACGATCAGAGACAAGCAGAGACAAGCAGAGACGATCAGAGACGATCAGAGACGATCAGAGACAAGCAGAGACGATCATAGACGATAAGAGACAAGCAGAGACTATCATAGACGAGCAGAGACGATCAGAAACAAGCAGAGACGATCTGAGACAAGCAGAGACGATCAGAGACGATCAAAGACGAGCAGAAACTATCAGAGACGATCAGAGACGAGCAGAGGCGATCAGAGACAAGCAGAGACGATCAGAAATGATCATAGATGATCAGAGACGATCAGAGACGATCCGAGACGATCAGAGACAAGCAGAGACGATCAGAGAGGATCAGAGACGATCAGAGACGATCAGAGACAAGCAGAGACGGTCAGAGACGAGCAGAGACGACCAGAGACAAGCAAAGACGATCAGAGACAAGCAGAGACAAGCAGTGACGATCAGAGAAAAGCAGAGCTGATCAGAGACAAGCAGAGACGATCAGAAACAAGCATTGACAAGCAGGGAAGATCAGAAACGATCAGAGACGATCAGAGACGATCAGAGACAAGCAGAGACGATAAGAGACGATCAGAGACGATCAGGGACAATCAGAGACAAGCAGAGGCGATCAGAGACGAGCAGAGTCGAGGAGAGATGATCAGAGACATGCAGAGAAGACCAGAGACGACCAGAGACAAGCAGAGACAAGCAGAGACGTTCAGAGACAAGCAAAGACGACCAGTAACAAACAGAGACGATCAGAGACAAGCAGAGACAATCAGAGACAAGCAGAGACGATCAGAGACAAGCAGAGACGATCGGAGACGATCAGATACGATCAGATACGATCAGATACGATCAGATACAAGCAGAGACGATCAGAGACGATCAGAGACAAGCAGAGACAAGAAGAGACGATCATAGACGATCAGAGACAAGCAGAGACGATCAGAAACCAGCAGAGACGATCAGAGACAAGCAGAGACGATCTGAGACAAGCAGAGACGATCAGAGACGATCAGACACAAGCAGAGACGATCAGAGACGATCAGAGACAAGCAGAGACAAGCAGAGACGATCATAGACGATCATAGACGATCAGAGACAAGCAGAGACGATCAGAGACGAGCAGAGACGATCAGAGACAAGCAGAGACGATCAGAGACGAGCAGAAGCGATCAGAGACGAGCAGAGACGATCAGAAACGATCAGAGATGATCAGAGACAAGCTGAGGCGATCAGAGACAAGCAGAGACAAGCAGCGACGATCAGAAACGATGAGAGACAAGCAGAGACAATCAGAGACGATCAGAGACGATCAGAGACAATCAGAGAAAAGCAGAGGCGATCAGAGACGAGCAGAGACGAGGAGAGATGATCAGAGACATGCAGAAACAAGCAGAGACGATCAGAGACGATCAGAGACGATCAGAGACAAGCAGAGACGATCAAAGACGATCAGAGACAAGCAGAGACGATCATAGACGATCAGAGACAAGCAGAGATGATCAGAGACGATCAGAAACAAGCAGAGACAAGCAGAGACGATCAGAGACGATTAAAGACAAGCAGAGACAAACAGACACAAGCAGAGACGATCGGAAACGATCAGAGACGATCAGAGACGAGCAGAGACGATGATAGATGATCAGAGACGATCAGAGACGAGCAGAGACGAGCAGAGACGATCAGAGACAAGCAGAGATGATCAGAGACGAGAAGAGACTATCAGATACGAGCAGAGGCGATCATAGACAAGCAAAGAAGATCAGAGACGATCAGAGACGATCAGAGACAAGCAAAGACGATCAGCGACGATCAGAGACAAGCAGACATGATCAGAGACGAATAGGGACAAGCAGATACAATAAGAGACGATCAGAGACAAGCAGAGACGATCAGAGACGATCAGAGACAAGCAGAGATGATCGGAGACGATCAGAGACAAGCAGAGACGATCAGAGACGATCAGAGACGATCAGAGTCGATCAGAGAGGATCAGAGACGATCAGAGACAAGCAGAGACGATCAGAGACGAGCTCAGGCGATCAGACACAAGTAGAGACCATCAGAAACGATCAGAGACAAGCGGAGGCGATCAGAGACAAGCAGAGATGATCAGAGACGATCAGAGACGGTCAGAGACAAGCAGAGACTATTTGCGACAAGCAGAGACGATCAGACACGATCAGAGACGACCAGAGACAAGCAGACATAATCGGAGACGACTAGAGACAAGCAGAGAGGACCAGAGACAAGCAGAGACGACCAGAGACAAGCAGAGACGATCAGAGACAAGCAGAGACAAGCAGTGACGATCAGAGAAAAGCAGAGCTGATCAGAGACAAGCAGAGACGATCAGAAATAAGCATTGACAAGCAGGGAAGATCAGAAACGATCAGAGACGATCAGAGACGATCAGAGACAAGCAGAGACGATAAGAGACGATCAGAGACGATCAGGGACAATCAGGGACAAGCAGAGGCGATCAGAGACGAGCAGAGTCGAGGAGAGATGATCAGAGACATGCAGAGACGACCAGAGACGACCAGAGACAAGCAGAGACGTTCAGAGACAAGCAGAGACGACCAGTAACAAACAGAGACGATCAGAGACAAGCAGAGACAATCAGAGACAAGCAGAGACGATCAGAGACAAGCAGAGACGATCGGAGACGATCAGATACGATCAGATACGATCAGATACAAGGAGAGACGATCAGAGACGATCAGAGACAAGCAGAGACAAGAAGAGACGATCATAGACGATCAGAGACGATCAGAGACGATCAGAGACAAGAAGAGACGATCATAGACGATCAGAGACAAGCAGAGACGATCAGAAACGAGCAGAGACGATCAGAGACAAGCAGAGACGATCTGAGAGAAGCAGAGATGATCAGAGACGATCAGAGACAAGCAGAGACAAGCAGAGACGATCATAGACGATCAGAGACGATCAGAGACAAGCAGAGACGATCATAGACGATAAGAGACAAGCAGAGACGATCAGAGACGAGCAGAGACGATCAGAAACAAGCAGAGACGATCTGAGACAAGCAGAGACGATCAGAGACGATCAAAGACGAGCAGAAACTATCAGAGACGATCAGAGACGAGCAGAGGCGATCAGAGACAAGCAGAGACGATCAGAAACGATCAGAGATGATCAGAGACGATCAGAGACGATCCGAGACGATCAGAGACAAGCAGAGACGATCAGAGAGGATCAGAGACGATCAGAGACGATCAGAGGCAAGCAGAGACGGTCAGAGACGAGCTCAAGCGATCAGACACAAGTAGAGACCATCAGAAACGATCAGAGACAAGCGGAGGCGATCAGAGACAAGCAGACATGATCAGAGACAATCAGAGACGGTCAGAGACAAGCAGAGACGATCTGCGACAAGCAGAGACGATCAGACATGATCAGAGACGACCAGAGACAAGCAGACATAATCGGAGACGACCAGAGACAAGCAGAGAGGACCAGAGACAAGCAGAGACGACCAGAGACAAGCAAAGACGATCAGAGACAAGCAGAGACAAGCATTGACGATCAGAGAAAAGCAGAGCTGATCAGAGACAAGCAGAGACGATCAGAAACAAGCATTGACAAGCACGGAAGATCCGAAACGATCAGAGACGATCAGAGACGATCAGAGACAAGCAGAGACGATCAGAGACAAGCAGAGACGATCAGAAACAAACAGAGACGATCAGAGACAAGCAGAGAAACTCAGAGACAAGCAGAGACGATCAGAGACAGCAGAGACGATAAGAGACGATCAGAGACGATCAGGGACAATCAGAGACAAGCAGAGGCGATCAGAGACGAGCAGAGTCGAGGAGAAATGATCAGAGACATGCAGAGACGACCAGAGACGACCAGAGACAAACAGAGACGATCAGAGACAAGCAGAGACGATCAGAAACAAACAGAGACGATCAGAGACAAGCAGAGACACTCAGAGACAAGCAGAGACGATCAGAGACAAGCAGAGACGATCGGAGACGATCAGAGACGATCAGAGACGATCAGATACGATCAGATACAAGCAGAGACGATCAGAGACGATCAGAGACAAGCAAAGAAAAGCAGAGACGATCATAGACGATCAGAGACGATCAGAGACGATCAGAGACAAGAAGAGACGATCATAGACGATCAGAGACAAGCAGAGACGATCAGAAACGAGCAGAGACGATCAGAGACAAGCAGAGACGATCTGAGAGAAGCAGAGACGATCAGAGACGATCAGAGACAAGCAGAGACAAGCAGAGACGATCATAGACGATCAGAGACGATCAGAGACAAGCAGAGACGATCAGAAACGATCATAGATGATCAGAGACGATCAGAGACGATCCGAGACGATCAGAGACAAGCAGAGACGATCAGAGAGGATCAGAGACGATCAGAGACGATCAGAGACAAGCAGAGACGGTCAGAGACGAGCAGAGACGACCAGAGACAAGCAAAGACGATCAAAGACGAGCAGAAACTATCAGAGACGATCAGAGACGAGCAGAGGCGATCAGAGACAAGCAGAGATGATCAGGGACAATCAGAGACAAGCAGAGGCGATCAGAGACGAGCAGAGTCGAGGAGAGATGATCAGAGACATGCAGAGAAGACCAGAGACGACCAGAGACAAGCAGAGACAAGCAGAGACGTTCAGAGACAAGCAGAGACGACCAGTAACAAACAGAGACGATCAGAGACAAGCAGAGACAATCAGAGACAAGCAGAGACGATCAGAGACGATCAGAGACGATCAGAGACAATCAGAGAAAAGCAGAGGCGATCAGAGACGAGCAGAGACGAGGAGAGATGATCAGAGACATGCAGAAACAAGCAGAGACGATCAGAGACGATCAGAGACGATCAGAGACAAGCAGAGACGATCAAAGACGATCAGAGACAAGCAGAGACGATCATAGACGATCAGAGACAAGCAGAGATGATCAGAGACGATCAGAAACAAGCAGAGACAAGCAGAGACGATCAGAGACGATTAAAGACAAGCAGAGACAAACAGACACAAGCAGAGACGATCGGAAACGATCAGAGACGATCAGAGACGAGCAGAGACGATGATAGATGATCAGAGACGATCACAGACGAGCAGAGACGAGCAGAGACGATCAGAGACAAGCAGAGATGATCAGAGACGAGAAGAGACTATCAGATACGAGCAGAGCCGATCATAGACAAGCAAAGAAGATCAGAGACGATCAGAGACGATCAGAGACAAGCAAAGACGATCAGCGACGATCAGAGACAAGCAGACATGATCAGAGACGAATAGGGACAAGCAGATACAATAAGAGACGATCAGAGACAAGCAGAGACGATCAGAGACGATCAGAGACAAGCAGAGATGATCGGAGACGATCAGAGACAAGCAGAGACGATCAGAGACAAGCAGAGAGGATCAGAGACGATCAGAGACAAGCAGAGACGATCAGAGACGAGCTCAGGCGATCAGACACAAGTAGAGACCATCAGAAACGATCAGAGACAAGCGGAGGCGATCAGAGACAAGCAGAGATGATCAGAAACGATCAGAGACGGTCAGAGACAAGCAGAGACTATTTGCGACAAGCAGAGACGATCAGACACGATCAGAGACGACCAGAGACAAGCAGACATAATCGGAGACGACCAGAGACAAGCAGAGAGGACCAGAGACAAGCAGAGACGACCAGAGACAAGCAGAGACGATCAGAGACAAGCAGAGACAAGCAGTGACGATCAGAGAAAAGCAGAGCTGATCAGAGACAAGCAGAGACGATCAGAAATAAGCATTGACAAGCAGGGAAGATCAGAAACGATCAGAGACGATCAGAGACGATCAGAGACAAGCAGAGACGATAAGAGACGATCAGAGACGATCAGGGACAATCAGGGACAAGCAGAGGCGATCAGAGACGAGCAGAGTCGAGGAGAGATGATCAGAGACATGCAGAGACGACCAGAGACGACCAGAGACAAGCAGAGACGTTCAGAGACAAGCAGAGACGACCAGTAACAAACAGAGACGATCAGAGACAAGCAGAGACAATCAGAGACAAGCAGAGACGATCAGAGACAAGCAGAGACGATCGGAGACGATCAGATACGATCAGATACGATCAGATACAAGGAGAGACGATCAGAGACGATCAGAGACAAGCAGAGACAAGAAGAGACGATCATAGACGATCAGAGACGATCAGAGACGATCAGAGACAAGAAGAGACGATCATAGACGATCAGAGACAAGCAGAGACGATCAGAAACGAGCAGAGACGATCAGAGACAAGCAGAGACGATCTGAGAGAAGCAGAGATGATCAGAGACGATCAGAGACAAGCAGAGACAAGCAGAGACGATCATAGACGATCAGAGACGATCAGAGACAAGCAGAGACGATCATAGACGATAAGAGACAAGCAGAGACGATCAGAGACGAGCAGAGACGATCAGAAACAAGCAGAGACGATCTGAGACAAGCAGAGACGATCAGAGACGATCAAAGACGAGCAGAAACTATCAGAGACGATCAGAGACGAGCAGAGGCGATCAGAGACAAGCAGAGACGATCAGAAACGATCAGAGATGATCAGAGACGATCAGAGACGATCCGAGACGATCAGAGACAAGCAGAGACGATCAGAGAGGATCAGAGACGATCAGAGACGATCAGAGGCAAGCAGAGACGGTCAGAGATGAGCTCAAGCGATCAGACACAAGTAGAGACCATCAGAAACGATCAGAGACAAGCGGAGGCGATCAGAGACAAGCAGACATGATCAGAGACAATCAGAGACGGTCAGAGACAAGCAGAGACGATCTGCGACAAGCAGAGACGATCAGACATGATCAGAGACGACCAGAGACAAGCAGACATAATCGGAGACTACCAGAGACAAGCAGAGAGGACCAGAGACAAGCAAAGACGATCAGAGACAAGCAGAGACAAGCAGTGACGATCAGAGAAAAGCAGAGCTGATCAGAGACAAGCAGAGACGATCAGAAACAAGCATTGATAAGCACGGAAGATCCGAAACGATCAGAGACGATCAGAGACGATCAGAGACAAGCAGAGACGATCAGAGACAAGCAGAGACGATCAGAAACAAACAGAGACGATCAGAGACAAGCAGAGAAACTCAGAGACAAGCAGAGATGATCAGAGACAGCAGAGACGATAAGAGACGATCAGAGACGATCAGGGACAATCAGAGACAAGCAGAGGCGATCAGAGACGAGCAGAGTCGAGGAGAAATGATCAGAGACATGCAGAGACGACCAGAGACGACCAGAGACAAACAGAGACGATCAGAGACAAGCAGAGACGATCAGAAACAAACAGAGACGATCAGAGACAAGCAGAGACACTCAGAGACAAGCAGAGACGATCAGAGACAAGCAGAGACGATCGGAGACGATCAGAGACGATCAGAGACGATCAGATACGATCAGATACAAGCAGAGACGATCAGAGACGATCAGAGACAAGCAAAGAAAAGCAGAGACGATCATAGACGATCAGAGACGATCAGAGACGATCAGAGACAAGAAGAGACGATCATAGACGATCAGAGACAAGCAGAGACGATCAGAAACGAGCAGAGACGATCAGAGACAAGCAGAGACGATCTGAGAGAAGCAGAGACGATCAGAGACGATCAGAGACAAGCAGAGACAAGCAGAGACGATCATAGACGATCAGAGACGATCAGAGACAAGCAGAGACGATCATAGACGATAAGAGACAAGCAGAGACGATCAGAGACGAGCAGAGATGATCAGAAACAAGCAGAGACGATCTGAGACAAGCAGAGACGATCAGAGACGATCAAAGAAGAGCAGAAACTATCAGAGACGATCAGAGACGAGCAGAGGCGATCAGAGACAAGCAGAGACGATCAGAAACGATCATAGATGATCAGAGACTATCAGAGACGATCCGAGACGATCAGAGACAAGCAGAGACGATCAGAGAGGATCAGAGACGATCAGAGACGATCAGAGACAAGCAGAGACGGTCAGAGACGAGCAGAGACGACCAGAGACAAGCAAAGACGATCAAAGACGAGCAGAAACTATCAGAGACGATCAGAGACGAGCAGAGGCGATCAGAGACAAGCAGAGATGATCAGGGACAATCAGAGACAAGCAGAGGCGATCAGAGACAAGCAGAGTCGAGGAGAGATGATCAGAGACATGCAGAGAAGACCAGAGACGACCAGAGACAAGCAGAGACAAGCAGAGACGTTCAGAGACAAGCAGAGACGACCAGTAACAAACAGAGACGATCAGAGACAAGCAGAGACAATCAGAGACAAGCAGAGACGATCAGAAACAAGCAGAGACGATCGGAGACGATCAGATACGATCAGATACGATCAGATACGATCAGATACAAGCAGAGACGATCAGAGACGATCAGAGACAAGCAGAGACAAGAAGAGACGATCATAGACGATCAGAGACAAGCAGAGACGATCAGAAACCAGCAGAGACGATCAGAGACAAGCAGAGACGATCTGAGACAAGCAGAGACGATCAGAGACGATCAGACACAAGCAGAGACGATCAGAGACGATCAGAGACAAGCAGAGACAAGCAGAGACGATCATAGACGATCATAGACGATCAGAGACAAGCAGAGACGATCAGAGACGAGCAGAGACGATCAGAGACAAGCAGAGACGATCTGAGACAAGCAGAGACGATCAGAGACGATCAGAGACGAGCAGAAGCGATCAGAGACGAGCAGAGACGATCAGAAACGATCAGAGATGATCAGAGACAAGCTGAGGCGATCAGAGACAAGCAGAGACAAGCAGCGACGATCAGAAACGATGAGAGACAAGCAGAGACAATCAGAGACGATCAGAGACGATCAGAGACAATCAGAGAAAAGCAGAGGCGATCAGAGACGAGCAGAGACGAGGAGAGATGATCAGAGACATGCAGAAACAAGCAGAGACGATCAGAGACGATCAGAGACGATCAGAGACAAGCAGAGACGATCAAAGACGATCAGAGACAAGCAGAGACGATCATAGACGATCAGAGACAAGCAGAGATGATCAGAGACGATCAGAAACAAGCAGAGACAAGCAGAGACGATCAGAGACGATTAAAGACAAGAAGAGACAAACAGACACAAGCAGAGACGATCGGAAACGATCAGAGACGATCAGAGACGAGCAGAGACGATGATAGATGATCAGAGACGATCACAGACGAGCAGAGACGAGCAGAGACGATCAGAGACAAGCAGAGATGATCAGAGACGAGAAGAGACTATCAAATACGAGCAGAGGCGATCATAGACAAGCAAAGACGATCAGCGACGATCAGAGACAAGCAGACATGATCAGAGACGAATAGGGACAAGCAGATACAATAAGAGACGATCAGAGACAAGCAGAGACGATCAGAGACAAGCAGAGATGATCGGAGACGATCAGAGACAAGCAGAGACGATCAGAGACAAGCAGAGAGGATCAGAGACGATCAGAGACAAGCAGAGACGATCAGAGACGAGCTCAGGCGATCAGACACAAGTAGAGACCATCAGAAACGATCAGAGACAAGCGGAGGCGATCAGAGACAAGCAGAGATGATCAGAGACGATCAGAGACGGTCAGAGACAAGCAGAGACTATTTGCGACAAGCAGAGACGATCAGACACGATCAGAGACGACCAGAGACAAGCAGACATAATCGGAGACGACCAGAGACAAGCAGAGAGGACCAGAGACAAGCAGAGACGACCAGAGACAAGCAGAGACGATCAGAGACAAGCAGAGACAAGCAGTGACGATCAGAGAAAAGCAGAGCTGATCAGAGACAAGCAGAGACGATCAGAAATAAGCATTGACAAGCAGGGAAGATCAGAAACGATCAGAGACGATCAGAGACGATCAGAGACAAGCAGAGACGATAAGAGACGATCAGAGACGATCAGGGACAATCAGAGACATGCAGAGACGACCAGAGACGACCAGAGACAAGCAGAGACGTTCAGAGACAAGCAGAGACGACCAGTAACAAACAGAGACGATCAGAGACAAGCAGAGACAATCAGAGACAAGCAGAGACGATCAGAGACAAGCAGAGACGATCGGAGACGATCAGATACGATCAGATACGATCAGATACAAGGAGAGACGATCAGAGACGATCAGAGACAAGCAGAGACAAGCAGAGACGATCAGAAACGAGCAGAGACGATCAGAGACAAGCAGAGACGATCTGAGAGAAGCAGAGATGATCAGAGACGATCAGAGACAAGCAGAGACAAGCAGAGACGATCATAGACGATCAGAGACGATCAGAGACAAGCAGAGACGATCATAGACGATAAGAGACAAGCAGAGACGATCAGAGACGAGCAGAGACGATCAGAAACAAGCAGAGACGATCTGAGACAAGCAGAGACGATCAGAGACGATCAAAGACGAGCAGAAACTATCAGAGACGATCAGAGACGAGCAGAGGCGATCAGAGACAAGCAGAGACGATCAGAAACGATCAGAGATGATCAGAGACGATCAGAGACGATCAGAGACGATCAGAGACAAGCAGAGACGATCAGAGAGGATCAGAGACGATCAGAGACGATCAGAGGCAAGCAGAGACGGTCAGAGACGAGCTCAAGCGATCAGACACAAGTAGAGACCATCAGAAACGATCAGAGACAAGCGGAGGCGATCAGAGACAAGCAGACATGATAAGAGACAATCAGAGACGGTCAGAGACAAGCAGAGACGATCTGCGACAAGCAGAGACGATCAGACATGATCAGAGACGACCAGAGACAAGCAGACATAATCGGAGACGACCAGAGACAAGCAGAGAGGACCAGAGACAAGCAGAGACGACCAGAGACAAGCAAAGACGATCAGAGACAAGCAGAGACAAGCAGTGACGATCAGAGAAAAGCAGAGCTGATCAGAGACAAGCAGAGACGATCAGAAACAAGCATTGACAAGCACGGAAGATCCGAAACGATCAGAGACGATCAGAGACGATCAGAGACAAGCAGAGACGATCAGAGACAAGCAGAGACGATCAGAAACAAACAGAGACGATCAGAGACAAGCAGAGAAACTCAGAGACAAGCAGAGACGATCAGAGACAGCAGAGACGATAAGAGACGATCAGAGACGATCAGGGACAATCAGAGACAAGCAGAGGCGATCAGAGACGAGCAGAGTCGAGGAGAAATGATCAGAGACATGCAGAGACGACCAGAGACGACCAGAGACAAACAGAGACGATCAGAGACAAGCAGAGACGATCAGAAACAAACAGAGACGATCAGAGACAAGCAGAGACACTCAGAGACAAGCAGAGACGATCAGAGACAAGCAGAGACGATCGGAGACGATCAGAGACGATCAGAGACGATCAGATACGATCAGATACAAGCAGAGACGATCAGAGACGATCAGAGACAAGCAAAGAAAAGCAGAGACGATCATAGACGATCAGAGACGATCAGAGACGATCAGAGACAAGAAGAGACGATCATAGACGATCAGAGACAAGCAGAGACGATCAGAAACGAGCAGAGACGATCAGAGACAAGCAGAGACGATCTGAGAGAAGCAGAGACGATCAGAGACGATCAGAGACAAGCAGAGACAAGCAGAGACGATCATAGACGATCAGAGACGATCAGAGACAAGCAGAGACGATCATAGACGATAAGAGACAAGCAGAGACGATCAGAGACGAGCAGAGATGATCAGAAACAAGCAGAGACGATCTGAGACAAGCAGAGACGATCAGAGACGATCAAAGAAGAGCAGAAACTATCAGAGACGATCAGAGACGAGCAGAGGCGATCAGAGACAAGCAGAGACGATCAGAAACGATCATAGATGATCAGAGACGATCAGAGACGATCCGAGACGATCAGAGACAAGCAGAGACGATCAGAGAGGATCAGAGACGATCAGAGACGATCAGAGACAAGCAGAGACGGTCAGAGACGAGCAGAGACGACCAGAGACAAGAAAAGACGATCAAAGACGAGCAGAAACTATCAGAGACGATCAGAGACGAGCAGAGGCGATCAGAGACAAGCAGAGATGATCAGGGACAATCAGAGACAAGCAGAGGCGATCAGAGACGAGCAGAGTCGAGGAGAGATGATCAGAGACATGCAGAGAAGACCAGAGACGACCAGAGACAAGCAGAGACAAGCAGAGACGTTCAGAGACAAGCAGAGACGACCAGTAACAAACAGAGACGATCAGAGACAAGCAGAGACAATCAGAGACAAGCAGAGACGATCAGAAACAAGCAGAGACGATCGGAGACGATCAGATACGATCAGATACGATCAGATACGATCAGATACAAGCAGAGACGATCAGAGACGATCAGAGACAAGCAGAGACAAGAAGAGACGATCATAGACAATCAGAGACAAGCAGAGACGATCAGAAACCAGCAGAGACGATCAGAGACAAGCAGAGACGATCTGAGACAAGCAGAGACGATCAGAGACGATCAGACACAAGCAGAGACGATCAGAGACGATCAGAGACGATTAAAGACAAGCAGAGACAAACAGACACAAGCAGAGACGATCGGAAACGATCAGAGACGATCAGAGACGAACAGAGACGATGATAGATGATCAGAGACGATCACAGACGAGCAGAGACGAGCAGAGACGATCAGAGACAAGCAGAGATGATCAGAGACGAGAAGAGACTATCAAATACGAGCAGAGGCGATCATAGACAAGCAAAGACGATCAGCGACGATCAGAGACAAGCAGACATGATCAGAGACGAATAGGGACAAGCAGATACAATAAGAGACGATCAGAGACAAGCAGAGACGATCAGAGACACGCAGAGATGATCGGAGACGATCAGAGACAAGCAGAGACGATCAGAGACAAGCAGAGAGGATCAGAGACGATCAGAGACAAGCAGAGACGATCAGAGACGAGCTCAGGCGATCAGACACAAGTAGAGACCATCAGAAACGATCAGAGACAAGCGGAGGCGATCAGAGACAAGCAGAGATGATCAGAGACGATCAGAGACGGTCAGAGACAAGCAGAGACTATTTGCGACAAGCAGAGACGATCAGACACGATCAGAGACGACCAGAGACAAGCAGACATAATCGGAGACGACCAGAGACAAGCAGAGAGGACCAGAGACAAGCAGAGACGACCAGAGACAAGCAGAGACGATCAGAGACAAGCAGAGACAAGCAGTGACGATCAGAGAAAAGCAGAGCTGATCAGAGACAAGCAGAGACGATCAGAAATAAGCATTGACAAGCAGGGAAGATCAGAAACGATCAGAGACGATCAGAGACGATCAGAGACAAGCAGAGACGATAAGAGACGATCAGAGACGATCAGGGACAATCAGAGACATGCAGAGACGACCAGAGACGACCAGAGACAAGCAGAGACGTTCAGAGACAAGCAGAGACGACCAGTAACAAACAGAGACGATCAGAGACAAGCAGAGACGATCAGAAACAAACAGAGACGATCAGAGACAAGCAGAGAAACTCAGAGACAAGCAGAGACGATCAGAGACAGCAGAGACGATAAGAGACGATCAGAGACGATCAGGGACAATCAGAGACAAGCAGAGGCGATCAGAGACGAGCAGAGTCGAGGAGAAATGATCAGAGACATGCAGAGACGACCAGAGACGACCAGAGACAAACAGAGACGATCAGAGACAAGCAGAGACGATCAGAAACAAACAGAGACGATCAGAGACAAGCAGAGACACTCAGAGACAAGCAGAGACGATCAGAGACAAGCAGAGACGATCGGAGACGATCAGAGACGATCAGAGACGATCAGATACGATCAGATACAAGCAGAGACGATCAGAGACGATCAGAGACAAGCAAAGAAAAGCAGAGACGATCATAGACGATCAGAGACGATCAGAGACGATCAGAGACAAAAAGAGACGATCATAGACGATCAGAGACAAGCAGAGACGATCAGAAACGAGCAGAGACGATCAGAGACAAGCAGAGACGATCTGAGAGAAGCAGAGACGATCAGAGACGATCAGAGACAAGCAGAGACAAGCAGAGACGATCATAGACGATCAGAGACGATCAGAGACAAGCAGAGACGATCATAGACGATAAGAGACAAGCAGAGACGATCAGAGACGAGCAGAGATGATCAGAAACAAGCAGAGACGATCTGAGACAAGCAGAGACGATCAGAGACGATCAAAGAAGAGCAGAAACTATCAGAGACGATCAGAGACGAGCAGAGGCGATCAGAGACAAGCAGAGACGATCAGAAACGATCATAGATGATCAGAGACGATCAGAGACGATCCGAGACGATCAGAGACAAGCAGAGACGATCAGAGAGGATCAGAGACGATCAGAGACGATCAGAGACAAGCAGAGACGGTCAGAGACGAGCAGAGACGACCAGAGACAAGAAAAGACGATCAAAGACGAGCAGAAACTATCAGAGACGATCAGAGACGAGCAGAGGCGATCAGAGACAAGCAGAGATGATCAGGGACAATCAGAGACAAGCAGAGGCGATCAGAGACGAGCAGAGTCGAGGAGAGATGATCAGAGACATGCAGAGAAGACCAGAGACGACCAGAGACAAGCAGAGACAAGCAGAGACGTTCAGAGACAAGCAGAGACGACCAGTAACAAACAGAGACGATCAGAGACAAGCAGAGACAATCAGAGACAAGCAGAGACGATCAGAGACAAGCAGAGACGATCGGAGACGATCAGATACGATCAGATACGATCAGATACGATCAGATACAAGCAGAGACGATCAGAGACGATCAGAGACAAGCAGAGACAAGAAGAGACGATCATAGACAATCAGAGACAAGCAGAGACGATCAGAAACCAGCAGAGACGATCAGAGACAAGCAGAGACGATCTGAGACAAGCAGAGACGAGCAGACATGATCAGAGACAATCAGAGACGGTCAGAGACAAGCAGAGACGATCTGCGACAAGCAGAGACGATCAGACATGATCAGAGACGACCAGAGACAAGCAGACATAATCGGAGACGACCAGAGACAAGCAGAGAGGACCAGAGACAAGCAGAGACGACCAGAGACAAGCAAAGACGATCAGAGACAAGCAGAGACAAGCAGTGACGATCAGAGAAAAGCAGAGCTGATCATAGACAAGCAGAGACGATCAGAAACAAGCATTGACAAGCACGGAAGATCCGAAACGATCAGAGACGATCAGAGACGATCAGAGACAAGCAGAGACGATCAGAGACAAGCAGAGACGATCAGAAACAAACAGAGACGATCAGAGACAAGCAGAGAAACTCAGAGACAAGCAGAGACGATCAGAGACAGCAGAGACGATAAGAGACGATCAGAGACGATCAGGGACAATCAGAGACAAGCAGAGGCGATCAGAGACGAGCAGAGTCGAGGAGAAATGATCAGAGACATGCAGAGACGACCAGAGACGACCAGAGACAAACAGAGACGATCAGAGACAAGCAGAGACGATCAGAAACAAACAGAGACGATCAGAGACAAGCAGAGACACTCAGAGACAAGCAGAGACGATCAGAGACAAGCAGAGACGATCGGAGACGATCAGAGACGATCAGAGACGATCAGATACGATCAGATACAAGCAGAGACGATCAGAGACGATCAGAGACAATCAAAGAAAAGCAGAGACGATCATAGACGATCAGAGACGATCAGAGACGATCAGAGACAAGAAGAGACGATCATAGACGATCAGAGACAAGCAGAGACGATCAGAAACGAGCAGAGACGATCAGAGACAAGCAGAGACGATCTGAGAGAAGCAGAGACGATCAGAGACGATCAGAGACAAGCAGAGACAAGCAGAGACGATCATAGACGATCAGAGACGATCAGAGACAAGCAGAGACGATCATAGACGATAAGAGACAAGCAGAGACGATCAGAGACGATCAGAGACAAGCAAAGAAAAGCAGAGACGATCATAGACGATCAGAGACGATCAGAGACGATCAGAGACAAGAAGAGACGATCATAGACGATCAGAGACAAGCAGAGACGATCAGAAACGAGCAGAGACGATCAGAGACAAGCAGAGACGATCTGAGAGAAGCAGAGACGATCAGAGACGATCAGAGACAAGCAGAGACAAGCAGAGACGATCATAGGCGATCAGAGACGATCAGAGACAAGCAGAGACGATCATAGACGATAAGAGACAAGCAGAGACGATCAGAGACGAGCAGAGATGATCAGAAACAAGCAGAGACGATCTGAGACAAGCAGAGACGATCAGAGACGATCAAAGAAGAGCAGAAACTATCAGAGACGATCAGAGACGAGCAGAGGCGATCAGAGACAAGCAGAGACGATCAGAAACGATCATAGATGATCAGAGACGATCAGAGACGATCCGAGATGATCAGAGACAAGCAGAGACGATCAGAGAGGATCAGAGACGATCAGAGACGATCAGAGACAAGCAGAGACGGTCAGAGACGAGCAGAGACGACCAGAGACAAGAAAAGACGATCAAAGACGAGCAGAAACTATCAGAGACGATCAGAGACGAGCAGAGGCGATCAGAGACAAGCAGAGATGATCAGGGACAATCAGAGACAAGCAGAGGCGATCAGAGACGAGCAGAGTCGAGGAGAGATGATCAGAGACATGCAGAGAAGACCAGAGACGACCAGAGACAAGCAGAGACAAGCAGAGACGTTCAGAGACAAGCAGAGACGACCAGTAACAAACAGAGACGATCAGAGACAAGCAGAGACAATCAGAGACAAGCAGAGACGATCAGAGACAAGCAGAGACGATCGGAGACGATCAGATACGATCAGATACGATCAGATACGATCAGATACAAGCAGAGACGATCAGAGACGATCAGAGACAAGCAGAGACAAGAAGAGACGATCATAGACAATCAGAGACGATTAAAGACAAGCAGAGACAAACAGACACAAGCAGAGACGATCTGAGACAAGCAGAGACGATCAGAGACGATCAGACACAAGCAGAGACGATCAGAGACGATCAGAGACGATTAAAGACAAGCAGAGACAAACAGACACAAGCAGAGACGATCGGAAACGATCAGAGACGATCAGAGACGAGCAGAGACGATGATAGATGATCAGAGACGATCACAGACGAGCAGAGACGAGCAGAGACGATCAGAGACAAGCAGAGATGATCAGAGACGAGAAGAGACTATCAAATACGAGCAGAGGCGATCATAGACAAGCAAAGACGATCAGCGACGATCAGAGACAAGCAGACATGATCAGAGACGAATAGGGACAAGCAGATACAATAAGAGACGATCAGAGACAAGCATAGACGATCAGAGACACGCAGAGATGATCGGAGACGATCAGAGACAAGCAGAGACGATCAGAGACAAGCAGAGAGGATCAGAGACGATCAGAGACAAGCAGAGACGATCAGAGACGAGCTCAGGCGATCAGACACAAGTAGAGACCATCAGAAACGATCAGAGACAAGCGGAGGCGATCAGAGACAAGCAGAGATGATCAGAGACGATCAGAGACGGTCAGAGACAAGCAGAGACTATTTGCGACAAGCAGAGACGATCAGACACGATCAGAGACGACCAGAGACAAGCAGACATAATCGGAGACGACCAGAGACAAGCAGAGAGGACCAGAGACAAGCAGAGACGACCAGAGACAAGCAGAGACGATCAGAGACAAGCAGAGACAAGCAGTGACGATCAGAGAAAAGCAGAGCTGATCAGAGACAAGCAGAGACGATCAGAAATAAGCATTGACAAGCAGGGAAGATCAGAAACGATCAGAGACGATCAGAGACGATCAGAGACAAGCAGAGACGATAAGAGACGATCAGAGACGATCAGGGACAATCAGAGACATGCAGAGACGACCAGAGACGACCAGAGACAAGCAGAGACGTTCAGAGACAAGCAGAGACGACCAGTAACAAACAGAGACGATCAGAGACAAGCAGAGACAATCAGAGACAAGCAGAGACGATCAGAGACAAGCAGAGACGATCGGAGACGATCAGATACGATCAGATACGATCAGATACAAGGAGAGACGATCAGAGACGATCAGAGACAAGCAGAGACAAGCAGAGACGATCAGAAACGAGCAGAGACGATCAGAGACAAGCAGAGACGATCTGAGAGAAGCAGAGATGATCAGAGACGATCAGAGACAAGCAGAGACAAGCAGAGACGATCATAGACGATCAGAGACGATCAGAGACAAGCAGAGACGATCATAGACGATAAGAGACAAGCAGAGACGATCAGAGACGAGCAGAGACGATCAGAAACAAGCAGAGACGATCTGAGACAAGCAGAGACGATCAGAGACGATCAAAGACGAGCAGAAACTATCAGAGACGATCAGAGACGAGCAGAGGCGATCAGAGACAAGCAGAGACGATCAGAAACGATCAGAGATGATCAGAGACGATCAGAGACGATCCGAGACGATCAGAGACAAGCAGAGACGATCAGAGAGGATCAGAGACGATCAGAGACGATCAGAGGCAAGCAGAGACGGTCAGAGACGAGCTCAAGCGATCAGACACAAGTAGAGACCATCAGAAACGATCAGAGACAAGCGGAGGCGATCAGAGACAAGCAGACATGATCAGAGACAATCAGAGACGGTCAGAGACAAGCAGAGACGATCTGCGACAAGCAGAGACGATCAGACATGATCAGAGACGACCAGAGACAAGCAGACATAATCGGAGACGACCAGAGAAAAGCAGAGAGGACCAGAGACAAGCAGAGACGATCAGAGACAAGCAGAGACGATCAGAGACAAGCAGAGACAAGCAGTGACGATCAGAGAAAAGCAGAGCTGATCAGAGACAAGCAGAGACGATCAGAAACAAGCAGAGACGATCTGAGACAAGCAGAGACGATCAGAGACGATCAAAGAAGAGCAGAAACTATCAGAGACGATCAGAGACGAGCAGAGGCGATCAGAGACAAGCAGAGACGATCAGAAACGATCATAGATGATCAGAGACGATCAGAGACGATCCGAGACGATCAGAGACAAGCAGAGACGATCAGAGAGGATCAGAGACGATCAGAGACGATCAGAGACAAGCAGAGACGGTCAGAGACGAGCAGAGACGACCAGAGACAAGAAAAGACGATCAAAGACGAGCAGAAACTATCAGAGACGATCAGAGACGAGCAGAGGCGATCAGAGACAAGCAGAGATGATCAGGGACAATCAGAGACAAGCAGAGGCGATCAGAGACGAGCAGAGTCGAGGAGAGATGATCAGAGACATGCAGAGAAGACCAGAGACGACCAGAGACAAGCAGAGACAAGCAGAGACGTTCAGAGACAAGCAGAGACGACCAGTAACAAACAGAGACGATCAGAGACAAGCAGAGACAATCAGAGACAAGCAGAGACGATCAGAGACAAGCAGAGACGATCGGAGACGATCAGATACGATCAGATACGATCAGATACGATCAGATACAAGCAGAGACGATCAGAGACGATCAGAGACAAGCAGAGACAAGAAGAGACGATCATAGACAATCAGAGACAAGCAGAGACGATCAGAAACCAGCAGAGACGATCAGAGACAAGCAGAGACGATCTGAGACAAGCAGAGACGATCAGAGACGATCAGACACAAGCAGAGACGATCAGAGACGATCAGAGACGATTAAAGACAAGCAGAGACAAACAGACACAAGCAGAGACGATCGGAAACGATCAGAGACGATCAGAGACGAACAGAGACGATGATAGATGATCAGAGACGATCACAGACGAGCAGAGACGAGCAGAGACGATCAGAGACAAGCAGAGATGATCAGAGACGAGAAGAGACTATCAAATACGAGCAGAGGCGATCATAGACAAGCAAAGACGATCAGCGACGATCAGAGACAAGCAGACATGATCAGAGACGAATAGGGACAAGCAGATACAATAAGAGACGATCAGAGACAAGCAGAGACGATCAGAGACACGCAGAGATGATCGGAGACGATCAGAGACAAGCAGAGACGATCAGAGACAAGCAGAGAGGATCAGAGACGATCAGAGACAAGCAGAGACGATCAGAGACGAGCTCAGGCGATCAGACACAAGTAGAGACCATCAGAAACGATCAGAGACAAGCGGAGGCGATCAGAGACAAGCAGAGATGATCAGAGACGATCAGAGACGGTCAGAGACAAGCAGAGACTATTTGCGACAAGCAGAGACGATCAGACACGATCAGAGACGACCAGAGACAAGCAGACATAATCGGAGACGACCAGAGACAAGCAGAGAGGACCAGAGACAAGCAGAGACGACCAGAGACAAGCAGAGACGATCAGAGACAAGCAGAGACAAGCAGTGACGATCAGAGAAAAGCAGAGCTGATCAGAGACAAGCAGAGACGATCAGAAATAAGCATTGACAAGCAGGGAAGATCAGAAACGATCAGAGACGATCAGAGACGATCAGAGACAAGCAGAGACGATAAGAGACGATCAGAGACGATCAGGGACAATCAGAGACATGCAGAGACGACCAGAGACGACCAGAGACAAGCAGAGACGTTCAGAGACAAGCAGAGACGACCAGTAACAAACAGAGACGATCAGAGACAAGCAGAGACAATCAGAGACAAGCAGAGACGATCAGAGACAAGCAGAGACGATCGGAGACGATCAGATACGATCAGATACGATCAGATACAAGGAGAGACGATCAGAGACGATCAGAGACAAGCAGAGACAAGCAGAGACGATCAGAAACGAGCAGAGACGATCAGAGACAAGCAGAGACGATCTGAGAGAAGCAGAGATGATCAGAGACGATCAGAGACAAGCAGAGACAAGCAGAGACGATCATAGACGATCAGAGACGATCAGAGACAAGCAGAGACGATCATAGACGATAAGAGACAAGCAGAGACGATCAGAGACGAGCAGAGACGATCAGAAACAAGCAGAGACGATCTGAGACAAGCAGAGACGATCAGAGACGATCAAAGACGAGCAGAAACTATCAGAGACGATCAGAGACGAGCAGAGGCGATCAGAGACAAGCAGAGACGATCAGAAACGATCAGAGATGATCAGAGACGATCAGAGACGATCCGAGATGATCAGAGACAAGCAGAGACGATCAGAGAGGATCAGAGACGATCAGAGACGATCAGAGGCAAGCAGAGACGGTCAGAGACGAGCAGAGACGACCAGAGACAAGAAAAGACGATCAAAGACGAGCAGAAACTATCAGAGACGATCAGAGACGAGCAGAGGCGATCAGAGACAAGCAGAGATGATCAGGGACAATCAGAGACAAGCAGAGGCGATCAGAGACGAGCAGAGTCGAGGAGAGATGATCAGAGACATGCAGAGAAGACCAGAGACGACCAGAGACAAGCAGAGACAAGCAGAGACGTTCAGAGACAAGCAGAGACGACCAGTAACAAACAGAGACGATCAGAGACAAGCAGAGACAATCAGAGACAAGCAGAGACGATCAGAGACAAGCAGAGACGATCGGAGACGATCAGATACGATCAGATACGATCAGATACGATCAGATACAAGCAGAGACGATCAGAGACGATCAGAGACAAGCAGAGACAAGAAGAGACGATCATAGACAATCAGAGACGATTAAAGACAAGCAGAGACAAACAGACACAAGCAGAGACGATCTGAGACAAGCAGAGACGATCAGAGACGATCAGACACAAGCAGAGACGATCAGAGACGATCAGAGACGATTAAAGACAAGCAGAGACAAACAGACACAAGCAGAGACGATCGGAAACGATCAGAGACGATCAGAGACGAGCAGAGACGATGATAGATGATCAGAGACGATCACAGACGAGCAGAGACGAGCAGAGACGATCAGAGACAAGCAGAGATGATCAGAGACGAGAAGAGACTATCAAATACGAGCAGAGGCGATCATAGACAAGCAAAGACGATCAGCGACGATCAGAGACAAGCAGACATGATCAGAGACGAATAGGGACAAGCAGATACAATAAGAGACGATCAGAGACAAGCATAGACGATCAGAGACACGCAGAGATGATCGGAGACGATCAGAGACAAGCAGAGACGATCAGAGACAAGCAGAGAGGATCAGAGACGATCAGAGACAAGCAGAGACGATCAGAGACGAGCTCAGGCGATCAGACACAAGTAGAGACCATCAGAAACGATCAGAGACAAGCGGAGGCGATCAGAGACAAGCAGAGATGATCAGAGACGATCAGAGACGGTCAGAGACAAGCAGAGACTATTTGCGACAAGCAGAGACGATCAGACACGATCAGAGACGACCAGAGACAAGCAGACATAATCGGAGACGACCAGAGACAAGCAGAGAGGACCAGAGACAAGCAGAGACGACCAGAGACAAGCAGAGACGATCAGAGACAAGCAGAGACAAGCAGTGACGATCAGAGAAAAGCAGAGCTGATCAGAGACAAGCAGAGACGATCAGAAATAAGCATTGACAAGCAGGGAAGATCAGAAACGATCAGAGACGATCAGAGACGATCAGAGACAAGCAGAGACGATAAGAGACGATCAGAGACGATCAGGGACAATCAGAGACATGCAGAGACGACCAGAGACGACCAGAGACAAGCAGAGACGTTCAGAGACAAGCAGAGACGACCAGTAACAAACAGAGACGATCAGAGACAAGCAGAGACAATCAGAGACAAGCAGAGACGATCAGAGACAAGCAGAGACGATCGGAGACGATCAGATACGATCAGATACGATCAGATACAAGGAGAGACGATCAGAGACGATCAGAGACAAGCAGAGACAAGCAGAGACGATCAGAAACGAGCAGAGACGATCAGAGACAAGCAGAGACGATCTGAGAGAAGCAGAGATGATCAGAGACGATCAGAGACAAGCAGAGACAAGCAGAGACGATCATAGACGATCAGAGACGATCAGAGACAAGCAGAGACGATCATAGACGATAAGAGACAAGCAGAGACGATCAGAGACGAGCAGAGACGATCAGAAACAAGCAGAGACGATCTGAGACAAGCAGAGACGATCAGAGACGATCAAAGACGAGCAGAAACTATCAGAGACGATCAGAGACGAGCAGAGGCGATCAGAGACAAGCAGAGACGATCAGAAACGATCAGAGATGATCAGAGACGATCAGAGACGATCCGAGACGATCAGAGACAAGCAGAGACGATCAGAGAGGATCAGAGACGATCAGAGACGATCAGAGGCAAGCAGAGACGGTCAGAGACGAGCTCAAGCGATCAGACACAAGTAGAGACCATCAGAAACGATCAGAGACAAGCGGAGGCGATCAGAGACAAGCAGACATGATCAGAGACAATCAGAGACGGTCAGAGACAAGCAGAGACGATCTGCGACAAGCAGAGACGATCAGACATGATCAGAGACGACCAGAGACAAGCAGACATAATCGGAGACGACCAGAGACAAGCAGAGAGGACCAGAGACAAGCAGAGACGATCAGAGACAAGCAGAGACGATCAGAGACAAGCAGAGACAAGCAGTGACGATCAGAGAAAAGCAGAGCTGATCAGAGACAAGCAGAGACGATCAGAAACAAGCATTGACAAGCACGGAAGATCCGAAACGATCAGAGACGATCAGAGACGATCAGAGACAAGCAGAGACGATCAGAGACAAGCAGAGACGATCAGAAACAAACAGAGACGATCAGAGACAAGCAGAGAAACTCAGAGACAAGCAGAGACGATCAGAGACAGCAGAGACGATAAGAGACGATCAGAGACGATCAGGGACAATCAGAGACAAGCAGAGGCGATCAGAGACGAGCAGAGTCGAGGAGAAATGATCAG
This sequence comes from Petromyzon marinus, assembly GCF_048934315.1. Taxonomy (NCBI): domain Eukaryota; kingdom Metazoa; phylum Chordata; class Hyperoartia; order Petromyzontiformes; family Petromyzontidae; genus Petromyzon; species Petromyzon marinus. The sequence goes on from NC_133722.1 coordinate 1,684,742, forward strand.
AGACATGCAGAGACGACCAGAGACGACCAGAGACAAACAGAGACGATCAGAGACAAGCAGAGACGATCAGAAACAAACAGAGACGATCAGAGACAAGCAGAGACACTCAGAGACAAGCAGAGACGATCAGAGACAAGCAGAGACGATCGGAGACGATCAGAGACGATCAGAGACGATCAGATACGATCAGATACAAGCAGAGACGATCAGAGACGATCAGAAACGAGCAGAGACGATCAGAGACAAGCAGAGACGATCTGAGAGAAGCAGAGACGATCAGAGACGATCAGAGACAAGCAGAGACAAGCAGAGACGATCATAGACGATCAGAGACGATCAGAGACAAGCAGAGACGATCATAGACGATAAGAGACAAGCAGAGACGAGCAGAGACGAGCAGAGATGATCAGAAACAAGCAGAGACGATCTGAGACAAGCAGAGACGATCAGAGACGATCAAAGAAGAGCAGAAACTATCAGAGACGATCAGAGACGAGCAGAGGCGATCAGAGACAAGCAGAGACGATCAGAAACGATCATAGATGATCAGAGACGATCAGAGACGATCCGAGACGATCAGAGACAAGCAGAGACGATCAGAGAGGATCAGAGACGATCAGAGACGATCAGAGACAAGCAGAGACGGTCAGAGACGAGCAGAGACGACCAGAGACAAGAAAAGACGATCAAAGACGAGCAGAAACTATCAGAGACGATCAGAGACGAGCAGAGGCGATCAGAGACAAGCAGAGATGATCAGGGACAATCAGAGACAAGCAGAGGCGATCAGAGACGAGCAGAGTCGAGGAGAGATGATCAGAGACATGCAGAGAAGACCAGAGACGACCAGAGACAAGCAGAGACAAGCAGAGACGTTCAGAGACAAGCAGAGACGACCAGTAACAAACAGAGACGATCAGAGACAAGCAGAGACAATCAGAGACAAGCAGATACGATCAGAGACAAGCAGAGACGATCGGAGACGATCAGATACGATCAGATACGATCAGATACGATCAGATACAAGCAGAGACGATCAGAGACGATCAGAGACAAGCAGAGACAAGAAGAGACGATCATAGGCAATCAGAGACAAGCAGAGACGATCAGAAACCAGCAGAGACGATCAGAGACAAGCAGAGACGATCTGAGACAAGCAGAGACGATCAGAGACGATCAGACACAAGCAGAGACGATCAGAGACGATCAGAGACGATTAAAGACAAGCAGAGACAAACAGACACAAGCAGAGACGATCGGAAACGATCAGAGACGATCAGAGACGAGCAGAGACGATGATAGATGATCAGAGACGATCACAGACGAGCAGAGACGAGCAGAGACGATCAGAGACAAGCAGAGATGATCAGAGACGAGAAGAGACTATCAAATACGAGCAGAGGCGATCATAGACAAGCAAAGACGATCAGCGACGATCAGAGACAAGCAGACATGATCAGAGACAAATAGGGACAAGCAGATACAATAAGAGACGATCAGAGACAAGCAGAGACGATCAGAGACAAGCAGAGATGATCGGAGACGATCAGAGACAAGCAGAGACGATCAGAGACAAGCAGAGAGGATCAGAGACGATCAGAGACAAGCAGAGACGATCAGAGACGAGCTCAGGCGATCAGACACAAGTAGAGACCATCAGAAACGATCAGAGACAAGCGGAGGCGATCAGAGACAAGCAGAGATGATCAGAGACGATCAGAGACGGTCAGAGACAAGCAGAGACTATTTGCGACAAGCAGAGACGATCAGACACGATCAGAGACGACCAGAGACAAGCAGACATAATCGGAGACGACCAGAGACAAGCAGAGAGGACCAGAGACAAGCAGAGACAACCAGAGACAAGCAGAGACGATCAGAGACAAGCAGAGACAAGCAGTGACGATCAGAGAAAAGCAGAGCTGATCAGAGACAAGCAGAGACGATCAGAAATAAGCATTGACAAGCAGGGAAGATCAGAAACGATCAGAGACAAGCAGAGACGATAAGAGACGATCAGAGACGATCAGGGACAATCAGAGACATGCAGAGACGACCAGAGACGACCAGAGACAAGCAGAGACGTTCAGAGACAAGCAGAGACGACCAGTAACAAACAGAGACGATCAGAGACAAGCAGAGACAATCAGAGACAAGCAGAGACGATCAGAGACAAGCAGAGACGATCGGAGACGATCAGATACGATCAGATACGATCAGATACAAGGAGAGACGATCAGAGACGATCAGAGACAAGCAGAGACAAGCAGAGACGATCAGAAACGAGCAGAGACGATCAGAGACAAGCAGAGACGATCTGAGAGAAGCAGAGATGATCAGAGACGATCAGAGACAAGCAGAGACAAGCAGAGACGATCATAGACGATCAGAGACGATCAGAGACAAGCAGAGACGATCATAGACGATAAGAGACAAGCAGAGACGATCAGAGACGAGCAGAGACGATCAGAAACAAGCAGAGACGATCTGAGACAAGCAGAGACGATCAGAGACGATCAAAGACGAGCAGAAACTATCAGAGACGATCAGAGACGAGCAGAGGCGATCAGAGACAAGCAGAGACGATCAGAAACGATCAGAGATGATCAGAGACGATCAGAGACGATCCGAGACGATCAGAGACAAGCAGAGACGATCAGAGAGGATCAGAGACGATCAGAGACGATCAGAGGCAAGCAGAGACGGTCAGAGACGAGCTCAAGCGATCAGACACAAGTAGAGACCATCAGAAACGATCAGAGACAAGCGGAGGCGATCAGAGACAAGCAGACATGATCAGAGACAATCAGAGACGGTCAGAGACAAGCAGAGACGATCTGCGACAAGTAGAGACGATCAGACATGATCAGAGACGACCAGAGACAAGCAGACATAATCGGAGACGACCAGAGACAAGCAGAGAGGACCAGAGACAAGCAGAGACGACCAGAGACAAGCAAAGACGATCAGAGACAAGCAGAGACAAGCAGTGACGATCAGAGAAAAGCAGAGCTGATCAGAGACAAGCAGAGACGATCAGAAACAAGCATTGACAAGCACGGAAGATCCGAAACGATCAGAGACGATCAGAGACGATCAGAGACAAGCAGAGACGATCAGAGACAAGCAGAGACGATCAGAAACAAACAGAGACGATCAGAGACAAGCAGAGAAACTCAGAGACAAGCAGAGACGATCAGAGACAGCAGAGACGATAAGAGACGATCAGAGACGATCAGGGACAATCAGAGACAAGCAGAGGCGATCAGAGACGAGCAGAGTCGAGGAGAAATGATCAGAGACATGCAGAGACGACCAGAGACGACCAGAGACAAACAGAGACGATCAGAGACAAGCAGAGACGATCAGAAACAAACAGAGACGATCAGAGACAAGCAGAGACACTCAGAGACAAGCAGAGACGATCAGAGACAAGCAGAGACGATCGGAGACGATCAGAGACGATCAGAGACGATCAGATACGATCAGATACAAGCAGAGACGATCAGAGACGATCAGAGACAAGCAAAGAAAAGCAGAGACGATCATAGACGATCAGAGACGATCAGAGACGATCAGAGACAAGAAGAGACGATCATAGACGATCAGAGACAAGCAGAGACGATCAGAAACGAGCAGAGACGATCAGAGACAAGCAGAGACGATCTGAGAGAAGCAGAGACGATCAGAGACGATCAGAGACAAGCAGAGACAAGCAGAGACGATCATAGACGATCAGAGACGATCAGAGACAAGCAGAGACGATCATAGACGATAAGAGACAAGCAGAGACGATCAGAGACGAGCAGAGATGATCAGAAACAAGCAGAGACGATCTGAGACAAGCAGAGACGATCAGAGACGATCAAAGAAGAGCAGAAACTATCAGAGACGATCAGAGACGAGCAGAGGCGATCAGAGACAAGCAGAGACGATCAGAAACGATCATAGATGATCAGAGACGATCAGAGACGATCCGAGACGATCAGAGACAAGCAGAGACGATCAGAGAGGATCAGAGACGATCAGAGACGATCAGAGACAAGCAGAGACGGTCAGAGACGAGCAGAGACGACCAGAGACAAGAAAAGACGATCAAAGACGAGCAGAAACTATCAGAGACGATCAGAGACGAGCAGAGGCGATCAGAGACAAGCAGAGATGATCAGGGACAATCAGAGACAAGCAGAGGCGATCAGAGACGAGCAGAGTCGAGGAGAGATGATCAGAGACATGCAGAGAAGACCAGAGACGACCAGAGACAAGCAGAGACAAGCAGAGACGTTCAGAGACAAGCAGAGACGACCAGTAACAAACAGAGACGATCAGAGACAAGCAGAGACAATCAGAGACAAGCAGAGACGATCAGAGACAAGCAGAGACGATCGGAGACGATCAGATACGATCAGATACGATCAGATACGATCAGATACAAGCAGAGACGATCAGAGACGATCAGAGACAAGCAGAGACAAGAAGAGACGATCATAGACAATCAGAGACAAGCAGAGACGATCAGAAACCAGCAGAGACGATCAGAGACAAGCAGAGACGATCTGAGACAAGCAGAGACGATCAGAGACGATCAGACACAAGCAGAGACGATCAGAGACGATCAGAGACAAGCAGAGACAAGCAGAGACGATCATAGACGATCATAGACGATCAGAGACAAGCAGAGACGATCAGAGACGAGCAGAGACGATCAGAGACAAGCAGAGACGATCTGAGACAAGCAGAGACGATCAGAGACGATCAGAGACGAGCAGAAGCGATCAGAGACGAGCAGAGACGATCAGAAACGATCAGAGATGATCAGAGACAAGCTGAGGCGATCAGAGACAAGCAGAGACAAGCAGCGACGATCAGAAACGATGAGAGACAAGCAGAGACAATCAGAGACGATCAGAGACGATCAGAGACAATCAGAGAAAAGCAGAGGCGATCAGAGACGAGCAGAGACGAGGAGAGATGATCAGAGACATGCAGAAACAAGCAGAGACGATCAGAGACGATCAGAGACGATCAGAGACAAGCAGAGACGATCAAAGACGATCAGAGACAAGCAGAGACGATCATAGACGATCAGAGACAAGCAGAGATGATCAGATACGATCAGAAACAAGCAGAGACAAGCAGAGACGATCAGAGACGATTAAAGACAAGCAGAGACAAACAGACACAAGCAGCGACGATCGGAAACGATCAGAGACGATCAGAGACGAGCAGAGACGATGATAGATGATCAGAGACGATCACAGACGAGCAGAGACGATCAGAGACAAGCAGAGATGATCAGAGACGAGAAGAGACTATCAGATACGAGCAGAGCCGATCATAGACAAGCAAAGAAGATCAGAGACGATCAGAGACGATCAGAGACAAGCAAAGACGATCAGCGACGATCAGAGACAAGCAGACATGATCAGAGACGAATAGGGACAAGCAGATACAATAAGAGACGATCAGAGACAAGCAGAGACGATCAGAGACGATCAGAGACAAGCAGAGATGATCGGAGACGATCAGAGACAAGCAGAGACGATCAGAGACAAGCAGAGAGGATCAGAGACGATCAGAGACAAGCAGAGACGATCAGAGACGAGCTCAGGCGATCAGACACAAGTAGAGACCATCAGAAACGATCAGAGACAAGCGGAGGCGATCAGAGACAAGCAGAGATGATCAGAGACGATCAGAGACGGTCAGAGACAAGCAGAGACTATTTGCGACAAGCAGACACGATCAGACACGATCAGAGACGACCAGAGACAAGCAGACATAATCGGAGACGACCAGAGACAAGCAGAGAGGACCAGAGACAAGCAGAGACAATCAGAGACAAGCAGAGACGATCAGAGACAAGCAGAGACGATCGGATACGATCAGATACGATCAGATACGATCAGATACGATCAGATACAAGCAGAGACGATCAGAGACGATCAGAGACAAGCAGAGACAAGAAGAGACGATCATAGACAATCAGAGACAAGCAGAGACGATCAGAAACCAGCAGAGACGATCAGAGACAAGCAGAGACGATCTGAGACAAGCAGAGACGATCAGAGACGATCAGACACAAGCAGAGACGATCAGAGACGATCAGAGACAAGCAGAGACAAGCAGAGACGATCATAGACGATCATAGACGATCAGAGACAAGCAGAGACGATCAGAGACGAGCAGAGACGATCAGAGACAAGCAGAGACGATCTGAGACAAGCAGAGACGATCAGAGACGATCAGAGACGAGCAGAAGCGATCAGAGACGAGCAGAGACGATCAGAAACGATCAGAGATGATCAGAGACAAGCTGAGGCGATCAGAGACAAGCAGAGACAAGCAGCGACGATCAGAAACGATGAGAGACAAGCAGAGACAATCAGAGACGATCAGAGACGATCAGAGACAATCAGAGAAAAGCAGAGGCGATCAGAGACGAGCAGAGACGAGGAGAGATGATCAGAGACATGCAGAAACAAGCAGAGACGATCAGAGACGATCGGAGACGATCAGAGACAAGCAGAGACGATCAAAGACGATCAGAGACAAGCAGAGACGATCATAGACGATCAGAGACAAGCAGAGATGATCAGAGACGATCAGAAACAAGCAGAGACAAGCAGAGACGATCAGAGACGATTAAAGACAAGCAGAGACAAACAGACACAAGCAGAGACGATCGGAAACGATCAGAGACGATCAGAGACGAGCAGAGACGATGATAGATGATCAGAGACGATCACAGACGAGCAGAGACGAGCAGAGACGATCAGAGACAAGCAGAGATGATCAGAGACGAGAAGAGACTATCAGATACGAGCAGAGCCGATCATAGACAAGCAAAGAAGATCAGAGACGATCAGAGACGATCAGAGACAAGCAAAGACGATCAGCGACGATCAGAGACAAGCAGACATGATCAGAGACGAATAGGGACAAGCAGATACAATAAGAGACGATCAGAGACAAGCAGAGACGATCAGAGACGATCAGAGACAAGCAGAGATGATCGGAGACGATCAGAGACAAGCAGAGACGATCAGAGACAAGCAGAGAGGATCAGAGACGATCAGAGACAAGCAGAGACGATCAGAGACGAGCTCAGGCGATCAGACACAAGTAGAGACCATCAGAAACGATCAGAGACAAGCGGAGGCGATCAGAGACAAGCAGAGATGATCAGAGACGATCAGAGACGGTCAGAGACAAGCAGAGACTATTTGCGACAAGCAGACACGATCAGACACGATCAGAGACGACCAGAGACAAGCAGACATAATCGGAGACGACCAGAGACAAGCAGAGAGGACCAGAGACAAGCAGAGACGACCAGAGACAAGCAGAGACGATCAGAGACAAGCAGAGACAAGCAGTGACGATCAGAGAAAAGCAGAGCTGATCAGAGACAAGCAGAGACGATAAGAAATAAGCATTGACAAGCAGGGAAGATCAGAAACGATCAGAGACGATCAGAGACGATCAGAGACAAGCAGAGACGATAAGAGACGATCAGAGACGATCAGGGACAATCAGGGACAAGCAGAGGCGATCAGAGACGAGCAGAGTCGAGGAGAGATGATCAGAGACATGCAGAGACGACCAGAGACGACCAGAGACAAGCAGAGACGTTCAGAGACAAGCAGAGACGACCAGTAACAAACAGAGACGATCAGAGACAAGCAGAGACAATCAGAGACAAGCAGAGACGATCAGAGACAAGCAGAGACGATCGGAGACGATCAGATACGATCAGATACGATCAGATACAAGGAGAGACGATCAGAGACGATCAGAGACAAGCAGAGACAAGAAGAGACGATCATAGACGATCAGAGACGATCAGAGACGATCAGAGACAAGAAGAGACGATCATAGACGATCAGAGACAAGCAGAGACGATCAGAAACGAGCAGAGACGATCAGAGACAAGCAGAGACGATCTGAGAGAAGCAGAGATGATCAGAGACGATCAGAGACAAGCAGAGACAAGCAGAGACGATCATAGACGATCAGAGACGATCAGAGACAAGCAGAGACGATCGTAGACGATAAGAGACAAGCAGAGACGATCAGAGACGAGCAGAGACGATCAGAAACAAGCAGAGACGATCTGAGACAAGCAGAGACGATCAGAGACGATCAAAGACGAGCAGAAACTATCAGAGACGATCAGAGACGAGCAGAGGCGATCAGAGACAAGCAGAGACGATCAGAAACGATCAGAGATGATCAGAGACGATCAGAGACGATCCGAGACGATCAGAGACAAGCAGAGACGATCAGAGAGGATCAGAGACGATCAGAGACGATCAGAGGCAAGCAGAGACGGTCAGAGACGAGCTCAAGCGATCAGACACAAGTAGAGACCATCAGAAACGATCAGAGACAAGCGGAGGCGATCAGAGACAAGCAGACATGATCAGAGACAATCAGAGACGGTCAGAGACAAGCAGAGACGATCTGCGACAAGCAGAGACGATCAGACATGATCAGAGACGACCAGAGACAAGCAGACATAATCGGAGACGACCAGAGACAAGCAGAGAGGACCAGAGACAAGCAGAGACGACCAGAGACAAGCAAAGACGATCAGAGACAAGCAGAGACAAGCAGTGACGATCAGAGAAAAGCAGAGCTGATCAGAGACAAGCAGAGACGATCAGAAACAAGCATTGACAAGCACAGAAGATCCGAAACGATCAGAGACGATCAGAGACGATCAGAGACAAGCAGAGACGATCAGAGACAAGCAGAGACGATCAGAAACAAACAGAGACGATCAGAGACAAGCAGAGAAACTCAGAGACAAGCAGAGACGATCAGAGACAGCAGAGACGATAAGAGACGATCAGAGACGATCAGGGACAATCAGAGACAAGCAGAGGCGATCAGAGACGAGCAGAGTCGAGGAGAAATGATCAGAGACATGCAGAGACGACCAGAGACGACCAGAGACAAACAGAGACGATCAGAGACAAGCAGAGACGATCAGAAACAAACAGAGACGATCAGAGACAAGCAGAGACACTCAGAGACAAGCAGAGACGATCAGAGACAAGCAGAGACGATCGGAGACGATCAGAGACGATCAGAGACGATCAGATACGATCAGATACAAGCAGAGACGATCAGAGACGAGCAGAGACGATCAGAGACAAGCAGAGACGATCTGAGACAAGCAGAGACGATCAGAGACGATCAGAGACGAGCAGAAGCGATCAGAGACGAGCAGAGACGATCAGAAACGATCAGAGATGATCAGAGACAAGCTGAGGCGATCAGAGACAAGCAGCGACGATCAGAAACGATGAGAGACAAGCAGAGACAATCAGAGACGATCAGAGACGATCAGAGACAATCAGAGAAAAGCAGAGGCGATCAGAGACGAGCAGAGACGAGGAGAGATGATCAGAGACATGCAGAAACAAGCAGAGACGATCAGAGACGATCAGAGACGATCAGAGACAAGCAGAGACGATCAAAGACGATCAGAGACAAGCAGAGACGATCATAGACGATCAGAGACAAGCAGAGATGATCAGAGACGATCAGAAACAAGCAGAGACAAGCAGAGACGATCAGAGACGATTAAAGACAAGTAGAGACAAACAGACACAAGCAGAGACGATCGGAAACGATCAGAGACGATCAGAGACGAGCAGAGACGATGATAGATGATCAGAGACGATCACAGACGAGCAGAGACGAGCAGAGACGATCAGAGACAAGCAGAGATGATCAGAGACGAGAAGAGACTATCAGATACGAGCAGAGGCGATCATAGACAAGCAAAGAAGATCAGAGACGATCAGAGACGATCAGAGACAAGCAAAGACGATCAGCGACGATCAGAGACAAGCAGACATGATCAGAGACGAATAGGGACAAGCAGATACAATAAGAGACGATCAGAGACAAGCAGAGACGATCAGAGACGATCAGAGACAAGCAGAGATGATCGGAGACGATCAGAGACAAGCAGAGACGATCAGAGACAAGCAGAGAGGATCAGAGACGATCAGAGACAAGCAGAGACGATCAGAGACGAGCTCAGGCGATCAGACACAAGTAGAGACCATCAGAAACGATCAGAGACAAGCGGAGGCGATCAGAGACAAGCAGAGATTATCAGAGACGATCAGAGACGGTCAGAGACAAGCAGAGACTATTTGCGACAAGCAGAGACGATCAGACACGATCAGAGACGACCAGAGACAAGCAGACATAATCGGAGACGACCAGAGACAAGCAGAGAGGACCAGAGACAAGCAGAGACGACCAGAGACAAGCAGAGACGATCAGAGACAAGCAGAGACAAGCAGTGACGATCAGAGAAAAGCAGAGCTGATCAGAGACAAGCAGAGACGATCAGAAATAAGCATTGACAAGCAGGGAAGATCAGAAACGATCAGAGACGATCAGAGACGATCAGAGACAAGCAGAGACGATAAGAGACGATCAGAGACGATCAGGGACAATCAGGGACAAGCAGAGGCGATCAGAGACGAGCAGAGTCGAGGAGAGATGATCAGAGACATGCAGAGACGACCAGAGACGACCAGAGACAAGCAGAGACGTTCAGAGACAAGCAGAGACGACCAGTAACAAACAGAGACGATCAGAGACAAGCAGAGACAATCAGAGACAAGCAGAGACGATCAGAGACAAGCAGAGACGATCGGAGACGATCAGATACGATCAGATACGATCAGATACAAGGAGAGACGATCAGAGACGATCAGAGACAAGCAGAGACAAGAAGAGACGATCATAGACGATCAGAGACGATCAGAGACGATCAGAGACAAGAAGAGACGATCATAGACGATCAGAGACAAGCAGAGACGATCAGAAACGAGCAGAGACGATCAGAGACAAGCAGAGACGATCTGAGAGAAGCAGAGATGATCAGAGACGATCAGAGACAAGCAGAGACAAGCAGAGACGATCATAGACGATCAGAGACGATCAGAGACAAGCAGAGACGATCATAGACGATAAGAGACAAGCAGAGACTATCAGAGACGAGCAGAGACGATCAGAAACAAGCAGAGACGATCTGAGACAAGCAGAGACGATCAGAGACGATCAAAGACGAGCAGAAACTATCAGAGACGATCAGAGACGAGCAGAGGCGATCAGAGACAAGCAGAGACGATCAGAAACGATCAGAGATGATCAGAGACGATCAGAGACGATCCGAGACGATCAGAGACAAGCAGAGACGATCAGAGAGGATCAGAGACGATCAGAGACGATCAGAGGCAAGCAGAGACGGTCAGAGACGAGCTCAAGCGATCAGACACAAGTAGAGACCATCAGAAACGATCAGAGACAAGCGGAGGCGATCAGAGACAAGCAGACATGATCAGAGACAATCAGAGACGGTCAGAGACAAGCAGAGACGATCTGCGACAAGCAGAGACGATCAGACATGATCAGAGACGACCAGAGACAAGCAGACATAATCGGAGACGACCAGAGACAAGCAGAGAGGACCAGAGACAAGCAGAGACGACCAGAGACAAGCAAAGACGATCAGAGACAAGCAGAGACAAGCAGTGACGATCAGAGAAAAGCAGAGCTGATCAGAGACAAGCAGAGACGATCAGAAACAAGCATTGACAAGCACGGAAGATCCGAAACGATCAGAGACGATCAGAGACGATCAGAGACAAGCAGAGACGATCAGAGACAAGCAGAGACGATCAGAAACAAACAGAGATGATCAGAGACAAGCAGAGAAACTCAGAGACAAGCAGAGACGATCAGAGACAGCAGAGACGATAAGAGACGATCAGAGACGATCAGGGACAATCAGAGACAAGCAGAGGCGATCAGAGACGAGCAGAGTCGAGGAGAAATGATCAGAGACATGCAGAGACGACCAGAGACGACCAGAGACAAACAGAGACGATCAGAGACAAGCAGAGACGATCAGAAACAAACAGAGACGATCAGAGACAAGCAGAGACACTCAGAGACAAGCAGAGACGATCAGAGACAAGCAGAGACGATCGGAGACGATCAGAGGCGATCAGAGACGATCAGATACAATCAGATACAAGCAGAGACGATCAGAGACGATCAGAGACAAGCAAAGAAAAGCAGAGACGATCATAGACGATCAGAGACGATCAGAGACGATCAGAGACAAGAAGAGACGATCATAGACGATCAGAGACAAGCAGAGACGATCAGAAACGAGCAGAGACGATCAGAGACAAGCAGAGACGATCTGAGAGAAGCAGAGACGATCAGAGACGATCAGAGACAAGCAGAGACAAGCAGAGACGATCATAGACGATCAGAGACGATCAGAGCCAAGCAGAGACGATCATAGACGATAAGAGACAAGCAGAGACGATCAGAGACAAGCAGAGACGATCTGAGAGAAGCAGAGACGATCAGAGACGATCAGAGACAAGCAGAGACAAGCAGAGACGATCATAGACGATCAGAGACGATCAGAGCCAAGCAGAGACGATCATAGACGATAAGAGACAAGCAGAGACGATCAGAGACGAGCAGAGATGATCAGAAACAAGCAGAGACGATCTGAGACAAGCAGAGACGATCAGAGACGATCAAAGAAGAGCAGAAACTATCAGAGACGATCAGAGACGAGCAGAGGCGATCAGAGACAAGCAGAGACGATCAGAAACGATCATAGATGATCAGAGACGATCAGAGACGATCCGAGACGATCAGAGACAAGCAGAGACGATCAGAGAGGATCAGAGACGATCAGAGACGATCAGAGACAAGCAGAGATGGTCAGAGACGAGCAGAGACGACCAGAGACAAGCAAAGACGATCAAAGACGAGCAGAAACTATCAGAGACGATCAGAGACGAGCAGAGGCGATCAGAGACAAGCAGAGACGATCAGAAACGATCATAGATGATCAGAGACGATCAGTGACGATCCGAGACGATCAGAGACAAGCAGAGACGATCAGAGAGGATCAGAGACGATCAGAGACGATCAGAGACAAGCAGAGACGATCAGAGACGAGCAGAGACGACCAGAGACAAGCAAAGACGATCAGAGACAAGCAGAGACAAGCAGTGACGATCAGAGAAAAGCAGAGCTGATCAGAGACAAGCAGAGACGATCAGAAACAAGCATTGACAAGCAGGGAAGATCAGAAACGATCAGAGACGATCAGAGACAAGCAGAGACGATAAGAGACGATCAGAGACGATCAGGGACAATCAGAGACAAGCAGAGGCGATCAGAGACGAGCAGAGTCGAGGAGAGATGATCAGAGACATGCAGAGAAGACCAGAGACGACCAGAGACAAGCAGAGACAAGCAGAGACGTTCAGAGACAAGCAGAGACGACCAGTAACAAACAGAGACGATCAGAGACAAGCAGAGACAATCAGAGACAAGCAGAGACGATCAGAGACAAGCAGAGACGATCGGAGACGATCAGATACGATCAGATACGATCAGATACGATCAGATACAAGCAGAGACGATCAGAGACGATCAGAGACAAGCAGAGACAAGAAGAGACGATCATAGACGATCAGAGACAAGCAGAGACGATCAGAAACCAGCAGAGACGATCAGAAACAAGCAGAGACGATCTGAGACAAGCAGAGACGATCAGAGACGATCAGACACAAGCAGAGACGATCAGAGACGATCAGAGACAAGCAGAGACAAGCAGAGACGATCATAGACGATCATAGACGATCAGAGACAAGCAGAGACGATCAGAGACGAGCAGAGACGATCAGAGACAAGCAGAGACGATCTGAGACAAGCAGAGACGATCAGAGACGATCAGAGACGAGCAGAAGCGATCAGAGACGAGCAGAGATGATCAGAAACGATCAGAGATGATCAGAGACAAGCTGAGGCGATCAGAGACAAGCAGAGACAAGCAGCGACGATCAGAAACGATGAGAGACAAGCAGAGACAATCAGAGACGATCAAAGACGATCAGAGACAATGAGAGAAAAGCAGAGGCGATCAGAGACGAGCAGAGACGAGGAGAGATGATCAGAGACATGCAGAAACAAGCAGAGACGATCAGAGACGATCAAAGACGATCAGAGACAAGCAGAGACGATCAAAGACGATCAGAGACAAGCAGAGACGATCATAGACGATCAGAGACAAGCAGAGATGATCAGAGACGATCAGAAACAAGCAGAGACAAGCAGAGACGATCAGAGACGATTAAAGACAAGCAGAGACAAACAGACACAAGCAGAGACGATCGGAAACGATCAGAGACGATCAGAGACGAGCAGAGACGATGATAGATGATCAGAGACGATCACAGACGAGCAGAGACGAGCAGAGACGATCAGAGACAAGCAGAGATGATCAGAGACGAGAAGAGACTATCAGATACGAGCAGAGGCGATCATAGACAAGCAAAGAAGATCAGAGACGATCAGAGACGATCAGAGACAAGCAAAGACGATCAGCGACGATCAGAGACAAGCAGACATGATCAGAGACGAATAGGGACAAGCAGATACAATAAGAGACGATCAGAGACAAGCAGAGATGATCAGAGACGATCAGAGACAAGCAGAGATGATCGGAGACGATCAGAGACAAGCAGAGACGATCAGAGACGATCAGAGACGATCAGAGACGATCAGAGAGGATCAGAGACGATCAGAGACAAGCAGAGACGATCAGAGACGAGCTCAGGCGATCAGACACAAGTAGAGACCATCAGAAACGATCAGAGTCAAGCGGAGGCGATCAGAGACAAGCAGAGATGATCAGAGACGTTCAGAGACGGTCAGAGACAAGCAGAGACTATTTGCGACAAGCAGACACGATCAGACACGATCAGAGACGACCAGAGACAAGCAGACATAATCGCAGACGACCAGAGACAAGCAGAGAGGACCAGAGACAAGCAGAGACGACCAGAGACAAGCAGAGACGATCAGAGACAAGCAGAGACAAGCAGTGACGATCAGAGAAAAGCAGAGCTGATCAGAGACAAGCAGAGACGATCAGAAATAAGCATTGACAAGCAGGGAAGATCAGAAACGATCAGAGACGATCAGAGACGATCAGAGACAAGCAGAGACGATAAGAGACGATCAGAGACGATCAGGGACAATCAGGGACAAGCAGAGGCGATCAGAGACGAGCAGAGTCGAGGAGAGATGATCAGAGACATGCAGAGACGACCAGAGACGACCAGAGACAAGCAGAGACGTTCAGAGACAAGCAGAGACGATCAGAGACAAGCAGAGACGATCGGAGACGATCAGATACGATCAGATACGATCAGATACAAGCAGAGACGATCAGAGACGATCAGAGACAAGCAGAGACAAGAAGAGACGATCATAGACGATCAGAGACGATCAGAGACGATCAGAGACAAGAAGAGACGATCATAGACGATCAGAGACAAGCAGAGACGATCAGAAACGAGCAGAGACGATCAGAGACAAGCAGAGACGATCTGAGAGAAGCAGAGATGATCAGAGACGATCAGAGACAAGCAGAGACAAG
The DNA here is from genome assembly GCF_048934315.1 of Petromyzon marinus. Lineage (NCBI taxonomy): Eukaryota > Metazoa > Chordata > Hyperoartia > Petromyzontiformes > Petromyzontidae > Petromyzon > Petromyzon marinus. The sequence continues at coordinate 1,700,256 of NC_133722.1, forward strand.
CAGAGACGATCATAGACGATCAGAGACGATCAGAGACAAGCAGAGACGATCATAGACGATAAGAGACAAGCAGAGACGATCAGAGACGAGCAGAGACGATCAGAAACAAGCAGAGACGATCTGAGACAAGCAGAGACGATCAGAGACGATCAAAGACGAGCAGAAACTATCAGAGACGATCAGAGACGAGCAGAGGCGATCAGAGACAAGCAGAGACGATCAGAAACGATCAGAGATGATCAGAGACGATCAGAGACGATCCGAGACGATCAGAGACAAGCAGAGACGATCAGAGAGGATCAGAGACGATCAGAGACGATCAGAGGCAAGCAGAGACGGTCAGAGACGAGCTCAAGCGATCAGACACAAGTAGAGACCATCAGAAACGATCAGAGACAAGCGGAGGCGATCAGAGACAAGCAGACATGATCAGAGACAATCAGAGACGGTCAGAGACAAGCAGAGACGATCTGCGACAAGCAGAGACGATCAGACATGATCAGAGACGACCATAGACAAGCAGACATAATCGGAGACGACCAGAGACAAGCAGAGAGGACCAGAGACAAGCAGAGACGACCAGAGACAAGCAAAGACGATCAGAGACAAGCAGAGACAAGCAGTGACGATCAGAGAAAAGCAGAGCTGATCAGAGACAAGCAGAGACGATCAGAAACAAGCATTGACAAGCACGGAAGATCCGAAACGATCAGAGACGATCAGAGACAAGCAGAGACGATCAGAGACGACCAGAGACGATCAGAGAGGATCAGAGACGATCAGAGACAAGCAGAGACGATCAGAGACGAGCTCAGGCGATCAGACACAAGTAGAGACCATCAGAAACGATCAGAGTCAAGCGGAGGCGATCAGAGACAAGCAGAGATGATCAGAGACGATCAGAGACGGTCAGAGACAAGCAGAGACTATTTGCGACAAGCAGACACGATCAGACACGATCAGAGACGACCAGAGACAAGCAGACATAATCGGAGACGACCAGAGACAAGCAGAGAGGACCAGAGACAAGCAGAGACGATCAGAGACAAGCAGAGACGATCAGAGACGATCAGAGACGATCAGAGACGATCAGAGAGGATCAGAGACGATCAGAGACAAGCAGAGACGATCAGAGACGAGCTCAGGCGATCAGACACAAGTAGAGACCATCAGAAACGATCAGAGTCAAGCGGAGGCGATCAGAGACAAGCAGAGATGATCAGAGACGATCAGAGACGGTCAGAGACAAGCAGAGACTATTTGCGACAAGCAGACACGATCAGACACGATCAGAGACGACCAGAGACAAGCAGACATAATCGCAGACGACCAGAGACAAGCAGAGAGGACCAGAGACAAGCAGAGACGACCAGAGACAAGCAGAGACGATCAGAGACAAGCAGAGACAAGCAGTGACGATCAGAGAAAAGCAGAGCTGATCAGAGACAAGCAGAGACGATCAGAAATAAGCATTGACAAGCAGGGAAGATCAGAAACGATCAGAGACGATCAGAGACGATCAGAGACAAGCAGAGACGATAAGAGACGATCAGAGACGATCAGGGACAATCAGGGACAAGCAGAGGCGATCAGAGACGAGCAGAGTCGAGGAGAGATGATCAGAGACATGCAGAGACGACCAGAGACGACCAGAGACAAGCAGAGACGTTCAGAGACAAGCAGAGACGATCAGAGACAAGCAGAGACGATCGGAGACGATCAGATACGATCAGATACGATCAGATACAAGCAGAGACGATCAGAGACGATCAGAGACAAGCAGAGACAAGAAGAGACGATCATAGACGATCAGAGACGATCAGAGACGATCAGAGACAAGAAGAGACGATCATAGACGATCAGAGACAAGCAGAGACGATCAGAAACGAGCAGAGACGATCAGAGACAAGCAGAGACGATCTGAGAGAAGCAGAGATGATCAGAGACGATCAGAGACAAGCAGAGACAAGCAGAGACGATCATAGACGATCAGAGACGATCAGAGACAAGCAGAGACGATCATAGACGATAAGAGACAAGCAGAGACGATCAGAGACGAGCAGAGACGATCAGAAACAAGCAGAGACGATCTGAGACAAGCAGAGACGATCAGAGACGATCAAAGACGAGCAGAAACTATCAGAGACGATCAGAGACGAGCAGAGGCGATCAGAGACAAGCAGAGACGATCAGAAACGATCAGAGATGATCAGAGACGATCAGAGACGATCCGAGACGATCAGAGACAAGCAGAGACGATCAGAGAGGATCAGAGACGATCAGAGACGATCAGAGGCAAGCAGAGACGGTCAGAGACGAGCTCAAGCGATCAGACACAAGTAGAGACCATCAGAAACGATCAGAGACAAGCGGAGGCGATCAGAGACAAGCAGACATGATCAGAGACAATCAGAGACGGTCAGAGACAAGCAGAGACGATCTGCGACAAGCAGAGACGATCAGACATGATCAGAGACGACCATAGACAAGCAGACATAATCGGAGACGACCAGAGACAAGCAGAGAGGACCAGAGACAAGCAGAGACGACCAGAGACAAGCAAAGATGATCAGAGACAAGCAGAGACAAGCAGTGACGATCAGAGAAAAGCAGAGCTGATCAGAGACAAGCAGAGACGATCAGAAACAAGCATTGACAAGCACGGAAGATCCGAAACGATCAGAGACGATCAGAGACAAGCAGAGACGATCAGAGACGATCAGAGACGATCAGAGAGGATCAGAGACGATCAGAGACAAGCAGAGACGATCAGAGACGAGCTCAGGCGATCAGACACAAGTAGAGACCATCAGAAACGATCAGAGTCAAGCGGAGGTGATCAGAGACAAGCAGAGATGATCAGAGACGATCAGAGACGGTCAGAGACAAGCAGAGACTATTTGCGACAAGCAGACACGATCAGACACGATCAGAGACGACCAGAGACAAGCAGACATAATCGGAGACGACCAGAGACAAGCAGAGAGGACCAGAGACAAGCAGAGACGACCAGAGACAAGCAGAGACGATCAGAGACAAGCAGAGACAAGCAGTGACGATCAGAGAAAAGCAGAGCTGATCAGAGACAAGCAGAGACGATCAGAAATAAGCATTGACAAGCAGGGAAGATCAGAAACGATCAGAGACGATCAGAGACGATCAGAGACAAGCAGAGACGATAAGAGACGATCAGAGACGATCAGGGACAATCAGGGACAAGCAGAGGCGATCAGAGACGAGCAGAGTCGAGGAGAGATGATCAGAGACATGCAGAGACGACCAGAGACGACCAGAGACAAGCAGAGACGTTCAGAGACAAGCAGAGACGATCAGAGACAAGCAGAGACGATCGGAGACGATCAGATACGATCAGATACGATCAGATACAAGCAGAGACGATCAGAGACGATCAGAGACAAGCAGAGACAAGAAGAGACGATCATAGACGATCAGAGACGATCAGAGACGATCAGAGACAAGAAGAGACGATCATAGACGATCAGAGACAAGCAGAGACGATCAGAAACGAGCAGAGACGATCAGAGACAAGCAGAGACGATCTGAGAGAAGCAGAGATGATCAGAGACGATCAGAGACAAGCAGAGACAAGCAGAGACGATCATAGACGATCAGAGACGATCAGAGACAAGCAGAGACGATCATAGACGATAAGAGACAAGCAGAGACGATCAGAGACGAGCAGAGACGATCAGAAACAAGCAGAGACGATCTGAGACAAGCAGAGACGATCAGAGACGATCAAAGACGAGCAGAAACTATCAGAGACGATCAGAGACGAGCAGAGGCGATCAGAGACAAGCAGAGACGATCAGAAACGATCAGAGATGATCAGAGACGATCAGAGACGATCCGAGACGATCAGAGACAAGCAGAGACGATCAGAGAGGATCAGAGACGATCAGAGACGATCAGAGGCAAGCAGAGACGGTCAGAGACGAGCTCAAGCGATCAGACACAAGTAGAGACCATCAGAAACGATCTGAGACAAGCAGAGACGATCAGAGACAAGCAGAGACGATAAGAGACGATCAGAGACGATCAGGGACAATCAGGGACAAGCAGAGGCGATCAGAGACGAGCAGAGACGATCAGAGACAAGCAGAGACAAGCAGTGACGATCAGAGAAAAGCAGAGCTGATCAGAGACAAGCAGAGACGATCAGAAATAAGCATTGACAAGCAGGGAAGATCAGAAACGATCAGAGACGATCAGAGACGATCAGAGACAAGCAGAGACGATAAGAGACGATCAGAGACGATCAGGGACAATCAGGGACAAGCAGAGGCGATCAGAGACGAGCAGAGTCGAGGAGAGATGATCAGAGACATGCAGAGACGACCAGAGACGACCAGAGACAAGCAGAGACGTTCAGAGACAAGCAGAGACGATCAGAGACAAGCAGAGACGATCGGAGACGATCAGATACGATCAGATACGATCAGATACAAGCAGAGACGATCAGAGACGATCAGAGACAAGCAGAGACAAGAAGAGACGATCATAGACGATCAGAGACGATCAGAGACGATCAGAGACAAGAAGAGACGATCATAGACGATCAGAGACAAGCAGAGACGATCAGAAACGAGCAGAGACGATCAGAGACAAGCAGAGACGATCTGAGAGAAGCAGAGATGATCAGAGACGATCAGAGACAAGCAGAGACAAGCAGAGACGATCATAGACGATCAGAGACGATCAGAGACAAGCAGAGACGATCATAGACGATAAGAGACAAGCAGAGACGATCAGAGACGAGCAGAGACGATCAGAAACAAGCACAGACGATCTGAGACAAGCAGAGACGATCAGAGACGATCAAAGACGAGCAGAAACTATCAGAGACGATCAGAGACGAGCAGAGGCGATCAGAGACAAGCAGAGACGATCAGAAACGATCAGAGATGATCAGAGACGATCAGAGACGATCCGAGACGATCAGAGACAAGCAGAGACGATCAGAGAGGATCAGAGACGATCAGAGACGATCAGAGGCAAGCAGAGACGGTCAGAGACGAGCTCAAGCGATCAGACACAAGTAGAGATCATCAGAAACGATCTGAGACAAGCAGAGACGATCAGAGACGATCAGAGACGAGCAGAAGCGATCAGAGACGAGCAGAGACGATCAGAAACGATCAGAGATGATCAGAGACAAGCTGAGGCGATCAGAGACAAGCAGCGACGATCAGAAACGATGAGAGACAAGCAGAGACAATCAGAGACGATCAGAGACGATCAGAGACAATCAGAGAAAAGCGGAGGCGATCAGAGACGAGCAGAGACGAGGAGAGATGATCAGAGACATGCAGAAACAAGCAGAGACGATCAGAGACGATCAGAGACGATCAGAGACAAGCAGAGACGATCAAAGACGATCAGAGACAAGCAGAGACGATCATAGACGATCAGAGACAAGCAGAGATGATCAGAGACGATCAGAAACAAGCAGAGACAAGCAGAGACGATCAGAGACGATTAAAGACAAGCAGAGACAAACAGACACAAGCAGAGACGATCGGAAACGATCAGAGACGATCAGAGACGAGCAGAGACGATGATAGATGATCAGAGACGATCACAGACGAGCAGAGACGAGCAGAGACGATCAGAGACAAGCAGAGATGATCAGAGACGAGAAGAGACTATCAGATACGAGCAGAGGCGATCATAGACAAGCAAAGAAGATCAGAGACGATCAGAGACGATCAGAGACAAGCAAAGACGATCAGCGACGATCAGAGACAAGCAGACATGATCAGAGACGAATAGGGACAAGCAGATACAATAAGAGACGATCAGAGACAAGCAGAGACGATCAGAGACGATCAGAGACAAGCAGAGATGATCGGAGACGATCAGAGACAAGCAGAGACGATCAGAGACAAGCAGAGAGGATCAGAGACGATCAGAGACAAGCAGAGACGATCAGAGACGAGCTCAGGCGATCAGACACAAGTAGAGACCATCAGAAACGATCAGAGACAAGCGGAGGCGATCAGAGACAAGCAGAGATGATCAGAGACGATCAGAGACGGTAAGAGACAAGCAGAGACTATTTGCGACAAGCAGAGACGATCAGACACGATCAGAGACGACCAGAGACAAGCAGACATAATCGGAGACGACCAGAGACAAGCAGAGAGGACCAGAGACAAGCAGAGACGACCAGAGACAAGCAGAGACGATCAGAGACAAGCAGAGACAAGCAGTGACGATCAGAGAAAAGCAGAGCTGATCAGAGACAAGCAGAGACGATCAGAAATAAGCATTGACAAGCAGGGAAGATCAGAAACGATCAGAGACGATCAGAGACAAGCAGAGACGATAAGAGACGATCAGAGACGATCAGGGACAATCAGGGACAAGCAGAGGCGATCAGAGACGAGCAGAGTCGAGGAGAGATGATCAGAGACATGCAGAGACGACCAGAGACGACCAGAGACAAGCAGAGACGTTCAGAGACAAGCAGAGACGACCAGTAACAAACAGAGACGATCAGAGACAAGCAGAGACAATCAGAGACAAGCAGAGACGATCAGAGACAAGCAGAGACGATCGGAGACGATCAGATACGATCAGATACGATCAGATACAAGGAGAGACGATCAGAGACGATCAGAGACAAGCAGAGACAAGAAGAGACGATCATAGACGATCAGAGACGATCAGAGACGATCAGAGACAAGAAGAGACGATCATAGACGATCAGAGACAAGCAGAGACGATCAGAAACGAGCAGAGACGATCAGAGACAAGCAGAGACGATCTGAGAGAAGCAGAGATGATCAGAGACGATCAGAGACAAGCAGAGACAAGCAGAGACGATCATAGACGATCAGAGACGATCAGAGACAAGCAGAGACGATCATAGACGATAAGAGACAAGCAGAGACGATCAGAGACGAGCAGAGACGATTAGAAACAAGCAGAGACGATCTGAGACAAGCAGAGACGATCAGAGACGATCAAAGACGAGCAGAAACTATCAGAGACGATCAGAGACGAGCAGAGGCGATCAGAGACAAGCAGAGACGATCAGAAACGATCAGAGATGATCAGAGACGATCAGAGACGATCCGAGACGATCAGAGACAAGCAGAGACGATCAGAGAGGATCAGAGACGATCAGAGACGATCAGAGGCAAGCAGAGACGGTCAGAGACGAGCTCAAGCGATCAGACACAAGTAGAGACCATCAGAAACGATCAGAGACAAGCGGAGGCGATCAGAGACAAGCAGACATGATCAGAGACAATCAGAGACGGTCAGAGACAAGCAGAGACGATCTGCGACAAGCAGAGACGATCAGACATGATCAGAGACGACCAGAGACAAGCAGACATAATCGGAGACGACCAGAGACAAGCAGAGAGGACCAGAGACAAGCAGAGACGATCAGAGACAAGCAGAGACGATAAGAGACGATCAGAGACGATCAGGGACAATCAGAGACAAGCAGAGGCGATCAGAGACGAGCAGAGTCGAGGAGAGATGATCAGAGACAAGCAGAGAAACTCAGAGACAAGCAGAGACGATCAGAGACAGCAGAGACGATAAGAGACGATCAGAGACGATCAGGGACAATCAGAGACAAGCAGAGGTGATCAGAGACGAGCAGAGTCGAGGAGAAATGATCAGAGACATGCAGAGACGACCAGAGACGACCAGAGACAAACAGAGACGATCAGAGACAAGCAGAGACGATCAGAAACAAACAGAGACGATCAGAGACAAGCAGAGACACTCAGAGACAAGCAGAGACGATCAGAGACAAGCAGAGACGATCGGAGACGATCAGAGGCGATCAGAGACGATCAGATACGATCAGATACAAGCAGAGACGATCAGAGACGATCAGAGACAAGCAAAGAAAAGCAGAGACGATCATAGACGATCAGAGACGATCAGAGACGATCAGAGACAAGAAGAGACGATCATAGACGATCAGAGACAAGCAGAGACGATCAGAAACGAGCAGAGACGATCAGAGACAAGCAGAGACGATCTGAGAGAAGCAGAGACGATCAGAGACGATCAGAGACAAGCAGAGACAAGCAGAGACGATCATAGACGATCAGAGACGATCAGAGCCAAGCAGAGACGATCATAGACGATAAGAGACAAGCAGAGACGATCAGAGACAAGCAGAGACGATCTGAGAGAAGCAGAGACGATCAGAGACGATTAGAGACAAGCAGAGACAAGCAGAGACGATCATAGACGATCAGAGACGATCAGAGCCAAGCAGAGACGATCATAGACGATAAGAGACAAGCAGAGACGATCAGAGACGAGCAGAGATGATCAGAAACAAGCAGAGACGATCTGAGACAAGCAGAGACGATCAGAGACGATCAAAGAAGAGCAGAAACTATCAGAGACGATCAGAGACGAGCAGAGGCGATCAGAGACAAGCAGAGACGATCAGAAACGATCATAGATGATCAGAGACGATCAGAGACGATCCGAGACGATCAGAGACAAGCAGAGACGATCAGAGAGGATCAGAGACGATCAGAGACGATCAGAGGCAAGCAGAGACGGTCAGAGACGAGCTCAAGCGATCAGACACAAGTAGAGACCATCAGAAACGATCAGAGACAAGCGGAGGCGATCAGAGACAAGCAGACATGATCAGAGACAATCAGAGACGGTCAGAGACAAGCAGAGACGATCTGCGACAAGCAGAGACGATCAGACATGATCAGAGACGACCAGAGACAAGCAGACATAATCGGAGACGACCAGAGACAAGCAGAGAGGACCAGAGACAAGCAGAGACGACCAGAGACAAGCAAAGACGATCAGAGACAAGCAGAGACAAGCAGTGACGATCAGAGAAAAGCAGAGCTGATCAGAGACAAGCAGAGACGATCAGAAACAAGCATTGACAAGCACGGAAGATCCGAAACGATCAGAGACGATCAGAGACGATCAGAGACAAGCAGAGACGATCAGAGACAAGCAGAGACGATCAGAAACAAACAGAGATGATCAGAGACAAGCAGAGAAACTCAGAGACAAGCAGAGACGATCAGAGACAGCAGAGACGATCAGAGACGATCAGGGACAATCAGAGACAAGCAGAGGCGATCAGAGACGAGCAGAGTCGAGGAGAAATGATCAGAGACATGCAGAGACGACCAGAGACGACCAGAGACAAACAGAGACGATCAGAGACAAGCAGAGACGATCAGAAACAAACAGAGACGATCAGAGACAAGCAGAGACACTCAGAGACAAGCAGAGACGATCAGAGACAAGCAGAGACGATCGGAGACGATCAGAGGCGATCAGAGACGATCAGATACGATCAGATACAAGCAGAGACGATCAGAGACGATCAGAGACAAGCAAAGAAAAGCAGAGACGATCATAGACGATCAGAGACGATCAGAGACGATCAGAGACAAGAAGAGACGATCATAGACGATCAGAGACAAGCAGAGACGATCAGAAACGAGCAGAGACGATCAGAGACAAGCAGAGACGATCTGAGAGAAGCAGAGACGATCAGAGACGATCAGAGACAAGCAGAGACAAGCAGAGACGATCATAGACGATCAGAGACGATCAGAGCCAAGCAGAGACGATCATAGACGATAAGAGACAAGCAGAGACGATCAGAGACAAGCAGAGACGATCTGAGAGAAGCAGAGACGATCAGAGACGATCAGAGACAAGCAGAGACAAGCAGAGACGATCATAGACGATCAGAGACGATCAGAGCCAAGCAGAGACGATCATAGACGATAAGAGACAAGCAGAGACGATCAGAGACGAGCAGAGATGATCAGAAACAAGCAGAGACGATCTGAGACAAGCAGAGACGATCAGAGACGATCAAAGAAGAGCAGAAACTATCAGAGACGATCAGAGACGAGCAGAGGCGATCAGAGACAAGCAGAGACGATCAGAAACGATCATAGATGATCAGAGACGATCAGAGACGATCCGAGACGATCGGAGACAAGCAGAGACGATCAGAGAGGATCAGAGACGATCAGAGACGATCAGAGACAAGCAGAGACGGTCAGAGACGAGCAGAGACGACCAGAGACAAGCAAAGACGATCAAAGACGAGCAGAAACTATCAGAGACGATCAGAGACGAGCAGAGGCGATCAGAGACAAGCAGAGACGATCAGAAACGATCATAGATGATCAGAGACGATCAGAGACGATCCGAGACGATCAGAGACAAGCAGAGACGATCAGAGAGGATCAGAGACGATCAGAGACGATCAGAGACAAGCAGAGAAGGTCAGAGACGAGCAGAGACGACCAGAGACAAGCAAAGACGATCAGAGACAAGCAGAGACAAGCAGTGACGATCAGAGAAAAGCAGAGCTGATCAGAGACAAGCAGAGACGATCAGAAACAAGCATTGACAAGCAGGGAAGATCAGAAACGATCAGAGACGATCAGAGACGATCAGAGACAAGCAGAGACGATAAGAGACGATCAGAGACGATCAGGGACAATCAGAGACAAGCAGAGGCGATCAGAGACGAGCAGAGTCGAGGAGAGATGATCAGAGACATGCAGAGAAGACCAGAGACGACCAGAGACAAGCAGAGACAAGCAGAGACGTTCAGAGACAAGCAGAGACGACCAGTAACAAACAGAGACGATCAGAGACAAGCAGAGACAATCAGAGACAAGCAGAGACGATCAGAGACAAGCAGAGACGATCGGAGACGATCAGATACGATCAGATACGATCAGATACGATCAGATACAAGCAGAGACGATCAGAGACGATCAGAGACAAGCAGAGACAAAAAGAGACGATCATAGACGATCAGAGACAAGCAGAGACGATCAGAAACCAGCAGAGACGATCAGAGACAAGCAGAGACGATCTGAGACAAGCAGAGACGATCAGAGACGATCAGACACAAGCAGAGACGATCAGAGACGATCAGAGACAAGCAGAGACGATCATAGACGATCATAGACGATCAGAGACAAGCAGAGACGATCAGAGACGAGCAGAGACGATCAGAGACAAGCAGAGACGATCTGAGACAAGCAGAGACGATCAGAGACGATCAGAGACGATCAGAGACGAGCAGAAGCGATCAGAGACGAGCAGAGATGATCAGAAACGATCAGAGATGATCAGAGACAAGCTGAGGCGATCAGAGACAAGCAGAGACAAGCAGCGACGATCAGAAACGATGAGAGACAAGCAGAGACAATCAGAGACGATCAAAGATGATCAGAGACAATGAGAGAAAAGCAGAGGCGATCAGAGACGAGCAGAGACGAGGAGAGATGATCAGAGACATGCAGAAACAAGCAGAGACGATCAAAGACGATCAGAGACAAGCAGAGACGATCAAAGACGATCAGAGACAAGCAGAGACGATCATAGACGATCAGAGACAAGCAGAGATGATCAGAGACGATCAGAAACAAGCAGAGACAAGCAGAGACGATCAGAGACGATTAAAGACAAGCAGAGACAAACAGACACAAGCAGAGACGATCGGAAACGATCAGAGACGATCAGAGACGAGCAGAGACGATGATAGATGATCAGAGACGATCACAGACGAGCAGAGACGAGCAGAGACGATCAGAGACAAGCAGAGATGATCAGAGACGAGAAGAGACTATCAGATACGAGCAGAGGCGATCATAGACAAGCAAAGAAGATCAGAGACGATCAGAGACGATCAGAGACAAGCAAAGACGATCAGCGACGATCAGAGACAAGCAGACATGATCAGAGACGAATAGGGACAAGCAGATACAATAAGAGACGATCAGAGACAAGCAGAGATGATCAGAGACGATCAGAGACAAGCAGAGATGATCGGAGACGATCAGAGACAAGCAGAGACGATCAGAGACGATCAGAGACGATCAGAGACGATCAGAGAGGATCAGAGACGATCAGAGACAAGCAGAGACGATCAGAGACGAGCTCAGGCGATCAGACACAAGTAGAGACCATCAGAAACGATCAGAGTCAAGCGGAGGCGATCAGAGACAAGCAGAGATGATCAGAGACGATCAGAGACGGTCAGAGACAAGCAGAGACTATTTGCGACAAGCAGACACGATCAGACACGATCAGAGACGACCAGAGACAAGCAGACATAATCGGAGACGACCAGAGACAAGCAGAGAGGACCAGAAACAAGCAGAGACGACCAGAGACAAGCAGAGACGATCAGAGACAAGCAGAGACAAGCAGTGACGATCAGAGAAAAGCAGAGCTGATCAGAGACAAGCAGAGACGATCAGAAATAAGCATTGACAAGCAGGGAAGATCAAAAACGATCAGAGACGATCAGAGACGATCAGAGACAAGCAGAGACGATAAGAGACGATCAGAGACGATCAGGGACAATCAGGGACAAGCAGAGGCGATCAGAGACGAGCAGAGTCGAGGAGAGATGATCAGAGACATGCAGAGACGACCAGAGACGACCAGAGACAAGCAGAGACGTTCAGAGACAAGCAGAGACGATCAGAGACAAGCAGAGACGATCGGAGACGATCAGATACGATCAGATACGATCAGATACAAGCAGAGACGATCAGAGACGATCAGAGACAAGCAGAGACAAGAAGAGACGATCATAGACGATCAGAGACGATCAGAGACGATCAGAGACAAGAAGAGACGATCATAGACGATCAGAGACAAGCAGAGACGATCAGAAACGAGCAGAGACGATCAGAGACAAGCAGAGACGATCTGAGAGAAGCAGAGATGATCAGAGACGATCAGAGACAAGCAGAGACAAGCAGAGATGATCAGAGACGATCAGAGACAAGCAGAGACAAGCAGAGACGATCATAGACGATCAGAGACGATCAGAGACAAGCAGAGACGATCATAGACGATAAGAGACAAGCAGAGACGATCAGAGACGAGCAGAGACGATCAGAAACAAGCAGAGACGATCTGAGACAAGCAGAGACGATCAGAGACGATCAAAGACGAGCAGAAACTATCAGAGACGATCAGAGACGAGCAGAGGCGATCAGAGACAAGCAGAGACGATCAGAAACGATCAGAGATGATCAGAGACGATCAGAGACGATCCGAGACGATCAGAGACAAGCAGAGACGATCAGAGAGGATCAGAGACGATCAGAGACGATCAGAGGCAAGCAGAGACGGTCAGAGACGAGCTCAAGCGATCAGACACAAGTAGAGACCATCAGAAACGATCAGAGACAAGCGGAGGCGATCAGAGACAAGCAGACATGATCAGAGACAATCAGAGACGGTCAGAGACAAGCAGAGACGATCTGCGACAAGCAGAGACGATCAGACATGATCAGAGACGACCATAGACAAGCAGACATAATCGGAGACGACCAGAGACAAGCAGAGAGGACCAGAGACAAGCAGAGACGACCAGAGACAAGCAAAGACGATCAGAGACAAGCAGAGACAAGCAGTGACGATCAGAGAAAAGCAGAGCTGATCAGAGACAAGCAGAGACGATCAGAAACAAGCATTGACAAGCACGGAAGATCCGAAACGATCAGAGACGATCAGAGACAAGCAGAGACGATCAGAGACGATCAGAGACGATCAGAGAGGATCAGAGACGATCAGAGACAAGCAGAGACGATCAGAGACGAGCTCAGGCGATCAGACACAAGTAGAGACCATCAGAAACGATCAGAGTCAAGCGGAGGCGATCAGAGACAAGCAGAGATGATCAGAGACGATCAGAGACGGTCAGAGACAAGCAGAGACTATTTGCGACAAGCAGACACGATCAGACACGATCAGAGACGACCAGAGACAAGCAGACATAATCGGAGACGACCAGAGACAAGCAGAGAGGACCAGAGACAAGCAGAGACGACCAGAGACAAGCAGAGACGATCAGAGACAAGCAGAGACAAGCAGTGACGATCAGAGAAAAGCAGAGCTGATCAGAGACAAGCAGAGACGATCAGAAATAAGCATTGACAAGCAGGGAAGATCAGAAACGATCAGAGACGATCAGAGACGATCAGAGACAAGCAGAGACGATAAGAGACGATCAGAGACGATCAGGGACAATCAGGGACAAGCAGAGGCGATCAGAGACGAGCAGAGTCGAGGAGAGATGATCAGAGACAAGCAGAGACGTTCAGAGACAAGCAGAGACGATCAGAGACAAGCAGAGACGATCGGAGACGATCAGATACGATCAGATACAATCAGATACAAGCAGAGACGATCAGAGACGATCAGAGACAAGCAGAGACAAGAAGAGACGATCATAGACGATCAGAGACGATCAGAGACGATCAGAGACAAGAAGAGACGATCATAGACGATCAGAGACAAGCAGAGACGATCAGAAACGAGCAGAGACGATCAGAGACAAGCAGAGACGATCTGAGAGAAGCAGAGATGATCAGAGACGATCAGAGACAAGCAGAGACAAGCAGAGACGATCATAGACGATCAGAGACGATCAGAGACAAGCAGAGACGATCATAGACGATAAGAGACAAGCAGAGACGATCAGAGACGAGCAGAGACGATCAGAAACAAGCAGAGACGATCTGAGACAAGCAGAGACGATCAGAGACGATCAAAGACGAGCAGAAACTATCAGAGACGATCAGAGACGAGCAGAGGCGATCAGAGACAAGCAGAGACGATCAGAAACGATCAGAGATGATCAGAGACGATCAGAGACGATCCGAGACGATCAGAGACAAGCAGAGACGATCAGAGAGGATCAGAGACGATCAGAGACGATCAGAGGCAAGCAGAGACGGTCAGAGACGAGCTCAAGCGATCAGACACAAGTAGAGACCATCAGAAACGATCAGAGACAAGCGGAGGCGATCAGAGACAAGCAGACATGATCAGAGACAATCAGAGACGGTCAGAGACAAGCAGAGACGATCTGCGACAAGCAGAGACGATCAGACATGATCAGAGACGACCATAGACAAGCAGACATAATCGGAGACGACCAGAGACAAGCAGAGAGGACCAGAGACAAGCAGAGACGACCAGAGACAAGCAAAGACGATCAGAGACAAGCAGAGACAAGCAGTGACGATCAGAGAAAAGCAGAGCTGATCAGAGACAAGCAGAGACGATCAGAAACAAGCATTGACAAGCACGGAAGATCCGAAACGATCAGAGACGATCAGAGACAAGCAGAGACGATCAGAGACAAGCAGAGACGATCAGAAACAAACAG
Source organism: Petromyzon marinus (assembly GCF_048934315.1). Classification (NCBI taxonomy): domain Eukaryota; kingdom Metazoa; phylum Chordata; class Hyperoartia; order Petromyzontiformes; family Petromyzontidae; genus Petromyzon; species Petromyzon marinus. The sequence continues at coordinate 1,715,467 of NC_133722.1, forward strand.
AGACGATCAGAGACAAGCAGAGAAACTCAGAGACAAGCAGAGACGATCAGAGACAGCAGAGACGATAAGAGACGATCAGAGACGATCAGGGACAATCAGAGACAAGCAGAGGCGATCAGAGACGAGCAGAGTCGAGGAGAAATGATCAGAGACATGCAGAGACGACCAGAGACGACCAGAGACAAACAGAGACGATCAGAGACAAGCAGAGACGATCAGAAACAAACAGAGACGATCAGAGACAAGCAGAGACACTCAGAGACAAGCAGAGACGATCAGAGACAAGCAGAGACGATCGGAGACGATCAGAGACGATCAGAGACGATCAGATACGATCAGATACAAGCAGAGACGATCAGAGACAAGCAAAGAAAAGCAGAGACGATCATAGACGATCAGAGACGATCAGAGACGATCAGAGACAAGAAGAGACGATCATAGACGATCAGAGACAAGCAGAGACAATCAGAAACGAGCAGAGACGATCAGAGACAAGCAGAGACGATCTGAGAGAAGCAGAGACGATCATAGACGATCAGAGATAAGCAGAGACAAGCAGAGACGATCATAGACGATCAGAGACGATCAGAGACAAGCAGAGACGATCATAGACGATAAGAGACAAGCAGAGACGATCAGAGACGAGCAGAGACGATCAGAAACAAGCAGAGACGATCTGAGACAAGCAGAGACGATCAGAGACGATCAAAGACGAGCAGAAACTATCAGAGACGATCAGAGACGAGCAGAGGCGATCAGAGACAAGCAGAGACGATCAGAAACGATCATAGATGATCAGAGACGATCAGAGACGATCCGAGACGATCAGAGACAAGCAGAGACGATCAGAGACGATCAGAGACGATCAGAGACAAGCAGAGACGGTCAGAGACGAGCAGAGACGACCAGAGACAAACAAAGACGATCAGAGACAAGCAGAGACAAGCAGTGACGATCAGAGAAAAGCAGAGCTGATCAGAGACAAGCAGAGACGATCAGAAACAAGCATTGACAAGCAGGGAAGATCAGAAACGATCAGAGACGATCAGAGACGATCAGAGACAAGCAGAGACGATAAGAGACGATCAGAGACGATCAGGGACAATCAGAGACAAGCAGAGGCGATCAGAGACGAGCAGAGTCGAGGAGAGATGATCAGAGACATGCAGAGAAGACCAGAGACGACCAGAGACAAGCAGAGACAAGCAGAGACGTTCAGAGACAAGCAGAGACGACCAGTAACAAACAGAGACGATCAGAGACAAGCAGAGACAATCAGAGACAAGCAGAGACGATCAGAGACAAGCAGAGACGATCGGAGACGATCAGATACGATCAGATACGATCAGATACGATCAGATACAAGCAGAGACGATCAGAGACGATCAGAGACAAGCAGAGACAAGAAGAGACGATCATAGACGATCAGAGACAAGCAGAGACGATCAGAAACCAGCAGAGACGATCAGAGACAAGCAGAGACGATCTGAGACAAGCAGAGACGATCAGAGACGATCAGACACAAGCAGAGACGATCAGAGACGATCAGAGACAAGCAGAGACGATCATAGACGATCATAGACGATCAGAGACAAGCAGAGACGATCAGAGACGAGCAGAGACGATCAGAGACAAGCAGAGACGATCTGAGACAAGCAGAGACGATCAGAGACGATCAGAGACGATCAGAGACGAGCAGAAGCGATCAGAGACGAGCAGAGACGATCAGAAACGATCAGAGATGATCAGAGACAAGCTGAGGCGATCAGAGACAAGCAGAGACAAGCAGCGACGATCAGAAACGATGAGAGACAAGCAGAGACAATCAGAGACGATCAGAGACGATCAGAGACAATCAGAGAAAAGCAGAGGCGATCAGAGACGAGCAGAGACGAGGAGAGATGATCAGAGACATGCAGAAACAAGCAGAGACGATCAGAGACGATCAGAGACAAGCAGAGACGATCAAAGACGATCAGAGACAAGCAGAGACGATCATAGACGATCAGAGACAAGCAGAGATGATCAGAGACGATCAGAAACAAGCAGAGACAAGCAGAGACGATCAGAGACGATTAAAGACAAGCAGAGACAAACAGACACAAGCAGAGACGATCGGAAACGATCAGAGACGATCAGAGACGAGCAGAGACGATGATAGATGATCAGAGACGATCACAGACGAGCAGAGACGAGCAGAGACGATCAGAGACAAGCAGAGATGATCAGAGACGAGAAGAGACTATCAGATACGAGCAGAGGCGATCATAGACAAGCAAAGAAAATCAGAGACGATCAGAGACGATCAGAGACAAGCAAAGACGATCAGCGACGATCAGAGACAAGCGGACATGATCAGAGACGAATAGGGACAAGCAGATACAATAAGAGACGATCAGAGACAAGCAGAGACGATCAGAGACGATCAGAGACAAGCAGAGATGATCGGAGACGATCAGAGACAAGCAGAGACGATCAGAGACGATCAGAGACGATCAGAGACGATCAGAGACAAGCAGAGACTATCAGAGAGGATCAGAGACGATCAGAGACAAGCAGAGACGATCAAAGACGAGCTCAGGCGATCAGACACAAGTAGAGACCATCAGAAACGATCAGAGACAAGCGGAGGCGATCAGAGACAAGCAGAGATGATCAGAGACGATCAGAGACGGTCAGAGACAAGCAGAGACTATTTGCGACAAGCAGAGACGATCAGACACGATCAGAGACGACCAGAGACAAGCAGACATAATCGGAGACGACCAGAGACAAGTAGAGAGGACCAGAGACAGGCAGAGACGACCAGAGACAAGCAGAGACGATCAGAGACAAGCAGAGACAAGCAGTGACGATCAGAGAAAAGCAGAGCTGATCAGAGACAAGCAGAGACGATCAGAAATAAGCATTGACAAGCAGGGAAGATCAGAAACGATCAGAGACGATCAGAGACGATCAGAGACAAGCAGAGACGATAAGAGACGATCAGAGACGATCAGGGACAATCAGAGACAAGCAGAGGCGATCAGAGACGAGCAGAGTCGAGGAGAGATGATCAGACACATGCAGAGACGACCAGAGACGACCAGAGACAAGCAGAGACAAGCAGAGACGTTCAGAGACAAGCAGAGACGACCAGTAACAAACAGAGACGATCAGAGACAAGCAGAGACGATCAGAAACAAACAGAGACGATCAGAGACAAGCAGAGACACTCAGAGACAAGCAGAGACGATCAGAGACAAGCAGAGACGATCGGAGACGATCAGAGACGATCAGATACGATCAGATACAAGCAAAGACGATCAGAGACGATCAGAGACAAGCAAAGAAAAGCAGAGACGATCATAGACGATCAGAGACGATCAGAGACGATCAGAGACAAGAAGAGACGATCATAGACGATCAGAGACAAGCAGAGACGATCAGAAACGAGCAGAGACGATCAGAGACAAGCAGAGACGATCTCAGAGAAGCAGAGACGATCAGAGACGGTCAGAAACAAGCAGAGACGATCTGAGACAAGCAGAGACGATCAGAAACGATCAGAGATGATCAGAGACGATCAGAGACGATCCGAGACGATCAGAGACAAGCAGAGACGATCAGAGAGGATCAGAGACGATAAGAGACGATCAGAGGCAAGCAGAGACGGTCAGAGACGAGCTCAGGCGATCAGACACAAGTAGAGACCATCAGAAACGATCAGAGACAAGCGGAGGCGATCAGAGACAAGCAGAGATGATCAGAGACAATCAGAGACGGTCAGAGACAAGCAGAGACGATCTGCGACAAGCAGAGACGATCAGACACGATCAGAGACGACCAGAGACAAGCAGACATAATCGGAGACGACCAGAGACAAGCAGAGAGGACCAGAGACAAGCAGAGACGACCAGAGAGAAGCAAAGACGATCAGAGACAAGCAGAGACAAGCAGTGACGATCAGAGAAAAGCAGAGCTGATCAGAGACAAGCAGAGACGATCAGAAACAAGCATTGACAAGCAGGGAAGATCAGAAACGATCAGAGACGATCAGAGACAAGCAGAGGCGATCAGAGACGAGCAGAGACAAGCAGAGACGTTCAGAGACAAGCAGAGACGACCAGTAACAAACAGAGACGATCAGAGACAAGCAGAGACAATCAGAGACAAGCAGAGACGATCAGAGACAAGCAGAGACGATCGGAGACGATCAGATACGATCAGATACGATCAGATACAAGCAGAGACGATCAGAGACGATCAGAGACAAGCAGAGACAAGAAGAGACGATCATAGACGATCATAGACAAGCAGAGACGATCAGAAACCAGCAGAGACGATCAGAGACAAGCAGAGACGATCTGAGACAAGCAGAGACGATCAGAGACGATCAGACACAAGCAGAGACGATCAGAGACGATCAGAGACAAGCAGAGACAAGCAGAGACGATCATAGACGATCAGAGACAAGCAGAGACGATCAGAGACGAACAGAGACGATCAGAGACAAGCAGAGACGATCTGAGACAAGCAGAGACGATCAGAGACGATCAGAGACGATCAGAGACGAGCAGAAGCGATCAGAGACGAGCAGAGACGATCAGAAACGATCAGAGATGATCAGAGACAAGCTGAGGCGATCAGAGACAAGCAGAGATAAGCAGCGACGATCTGAAACGATGAGAGACAAGCAGAGACAATCAGAGACGATCAGAGACGATCAGAGACAATCAGAGAAAAGCAGAGGCGATCAGAGACGAGCAGAGACGAGGAGAGATGATCAGAGACATGCAGAGACAAGCAGAGCCGATCAGAGACGATCAGAGACGATCAGAGACAAGCAGAGACGATCAAAGACGATCAGAGACAAGCAGAGACGATCATAGACGATCAGAGACAAGCAGAGATGATCAGAGACGATCCGAAACAAGCAGAGACAAGCAGAGACGATCAGAGACGATTAAAGACAAGCAGAGACGAACAGACACAAGCAGAGACGATCGGAAACGATCAGAGACGATCAGAGACGAGCAGAGACGATGATAGATGATCAGAGACGATCACAGACGAGCAGAGACAATCAGAGACAAGCAGAGATGATCAGAGACGAGAAGAGACTATCAGATACGAGCAGAGGCGATCATAGACAAGCAAAGAAGATCAGAGACGATCAGAGACGAACAGAGACAAGCAAAGACGATCAGCGATGATCAGATACAAGCAGACATGATCAGAGACGAATAGGGACAAGCAGATACAATCAGAGACGATCAGAGACAAGCAGAGACGATCAGAGACGATCAGAGACAAGCAGATATGATCGGAGACAAGCAGAGACGATCAGAGACGATCAGAGACGATCAGATACGATCAGAGACGATCAGAGACAAGCAGAGACGATCAGAGAGGATCAGAGACGATCAGAGACAAGCAGAGACGATCAGAGACGAGCTCAGGCGATCAGACACAAGTAGAGACCATCAGAAACGATCGGAGACAAGCGGAGGCGATCAGAGACAAGCAGAGATGATCAGAGACGATCAGAGACGGTCAGAGACAAGCAGAGACTATTTGCGACAAGCAGAGACGATCAGACACGATCAGAGACGACCAGAGACAAGCAGACATAATCGGAGACGACCAGAGACAAGCAGAGACGACCAGAGACAAGCAGAGATGATCAGAGACAAGCAGAGACAAGCAGTGACGATCAGAGAAAAGCAGAGCTGATCAGAGACAAGCAGAGACGATCAGAAACAAGCATTGACAAGCAGGGAAGATCAGAAACGATCAGAGACGATCAGAGACGATCAGAGACAAGCAGAGACGATAAGAGACGATCAGAGACGATCAGGGACAATCAGAGACAAGCAGAGGCGATCAGAGACGAGCAGAGTCGAGGAGAGATGATTAGACACATGCAGAGACGACCAGAGACGACCAGAGACAAGCAGAGAAAAGCAGAGACGTTCAGAGACAAGCAGAGACGACCAGTAACAAACAGAGATGATCAGAGACAAGCAGAGACAATCAGAGACAAGCAGAGACGATGAGAGACAAGCAGAGACGATCGGAGACGATCAGAGACGATCAGATACGATCAGATACAAGCAGAGACGATCAGAGACGATCAGAGACAAGCAGAGACAAGAAGAGACGATCATAGACGATCAGAGACAAGCAGAGACGATCAGAGACGATCAGAGACAAGCAGAGACAAGAAGAGACGATCAAAGACGATCAGAGACAAGCAGAGACGATCAGAAACCAGCAGAGACGATCAGAGACAAGCAGAGACGATCTGAGACAAGCAGAGACGATCAGAGACGATCAGAGACGATCAGAGACAAGCAGAGACGATAAGAGACGATCAGAGACGATCAGGGACAATCAGAGACAAGCAGAGGCGATCAGAGACGAGCAGAGTCGAGGAGAGATGATCAGAGACATGCAGAGACGACCAGAGACGACCAGAGACAAGCAGAGACAAGCAGAGACGTTCAGAGACAAGCAGAGACGACCAGTAACAAACAGAGACGATCAGAGACAAGCAGAGACGATCACAAACAAACAGAGACGATCAGAGACAAGCAGAGACACTCAGAGACAAGCAGAGACGATCAGAGACAAGCAGAGACGATCGGAGACGATCAGAGACGATCAGATACGATCAGATACAAGCAAAGACGATCAGAGACGATCAGAGACAAGCAAAGAAAAGCAGAGACGATCATAGACGATCAGAGACGATCAGAGACGATCAGAGACAAGAAGAGACGATCATAGACGATCAGAGACAAGCAGAGACGATCAGAAACGAGCAGAGACGATCAGAGACAAGCAGAGACGATCTCAGAGAAGCAGAGACGATCAGAGACGATCAGAGACAAGCAGAGACAAGCAGAGACGATCATAGACGATCAGAGACGATCAGAGACAAGCAGAGACGATCAGAGAGGATCAGAGACGATAAGAGACGATCAGAGGCAAGCAGAGACGGTCAGAGACGAGCTCAGGCGATCAGACACAAGTAGAGACCATCAGAAACGATCAGAGACAAGCGGAGGCGATCAGAGACAAGCAGAGATGATCAGAGACAATCAGAGACGGTCAGAGACAAGCAGAGACGATCTGCGACAAGCAGAGACGATCAGACACGATCAGAGACGACCAGAGACAAGCAGACATAATCGGAGACGACCAGAGACAAGCAGAGAGGACCAGAGACAAGCAGAGACGACCAGAGAGAAGCAAAGACGATCAGAGACAAGCAGAGACAAGCAGTGACGATCAGAGAAAAGCAGAGCTGATCAGAGACAAGCAGAGACGATCAGAAACAAGCATTGACAAGCAGGGAAGATCAGAAACGATCAGAGACGATCAGAGACAAGCAGAGACAAGCAGAGACGATAAGAGACGATCAGAGACGATCAGAGACAAGCAGAGGCGATCAGAGACGAGCAGAGACAAGCAGAGACGTTCAGAGACAAGCAGAGACGACCAGTAACAAACAGAGACGATCAGAGACAAGCAGAGACAATCAGAGACAAGCAGAGACGATCAGAGACAAGCAGAGACGATCGGAGACGATCAGATACGATCAGATACGATCAGATACAAGCAGAGACGATCAGAGACGATCAGAGACAAGCAGAGACAAGAAGAGACGATCATAGACGATCATAGACAAGCAGAGACGATCAGAAACCAGCAGAGACGATCAGAGACAAGCAGAGACGATCTGAGACAAGCAGAGACGATCAGAGACGATCAGACACAAGCAGAGACGATCAGAGATGATCAGAGACAAGCAGAGACAAGCAGAGACGATCATAGACGATCAGAGACAAGCAGAGACGATCAGAGACGAACAGAGACGATCAGAAACCAGCAGAGACGATCAGAGACAAGCAGAGACGATCTGAGACAAGCAGAGACGATCAGAAACGATCAGAGATGATCAGAGACGATCAGAGACGATCCGAGACGATCAGAGACAAGCAGAGACGATCAGAGAGGATCAGAGACGATAAGAGACGATCAGAGGCAAGCAGAGACGGTCAGAGACGAGCTCAGGCGATCAGACACAAGTAGAGACCATCAGAAACGATCAGAGACAAGCGGAGGCGATCAGAGATAAGTAGAGATGATCAGAGACAATCAGAGACGGTCAGAGACAAGCAGAGACGATCTGCGACAAGCAGAGACGATCAGACACGATCAGAGACGACCAGAGACAAGCAGACATAATCGGAGACGACCAGAGACAAGCAGAGAGGACCAGAGACAAGCAGAGACGACCAGAGAGAAGCAAAGACGATCAGAGACAAGCAGAGACAAGCAGTGACGATCAGAGAAAAGCAGAGCTGATCAGAGACAAGCAGAGACGATCAGAAACAAGCATTGACAAGCAGGGAAGATCAGAAACGATCAGAGACGATCAGAGACAAGCAGAGGCGATCAGAGACGAGCAGAGACAAGCAGAGACGTTCAGAGACAAGCAGAGACGACCAGTAACAAACAGAGACGATCAGAGACAAGCAGAGACAATCAGAGACAAGCAGAGACGATCAGAGACAAGCAGAGACGATCGGAGACGATCAGATACGATCAGATACGATCAGATACAAGCAGAGACGATCAGAGACGATCAGAGACAAGCAGAGACAAGAAGAGACGATCATAGACGATCATAGACAAGCAGAGACGATCAGAAACCAGCAGAGACGATCAGAGACAAGCAGAGACGATCTGAGACAAGCAGAGACGATCAGAGACGATCAGACACAAGCAGAGACGATCAGAGACGATCAGAGACAAGCAGAGACAAGCAGAGACGATCATAGACGATCAGAGACAAGCAGAGACGATCAGAGACGAACAGAGACGATCAGAGACAAGCAGAGACGATCTGAGACAAGCAGAGACGATCAGAGACGATCAGAGACGAGCAGAAGCGATCAGAGACGAGCAGAGACGATCAGAAACGATCAGAGATGATCAGAGACAAGCTGAGGCGATCAGAGACAAGCAGAGATAAGCAGCGACGATCTGAAACGATGAGAGACAAGCAGAGACAATCAGAGACGATCAGAGACGATCAGAGACAATCAGAGAAAAGCAGAGGCGATCAGAGACGAGCAGAGACGAGGAGAGATGATCAGAGACATGCAGAGACAAGCAGAGCCGATCAGAGACGATCAGAGACGATCAGAGACAAGCAGAGACGATCAAAGACGATCAGAGACAAGCAGAGACGATCATAGACGATCAGAGACAAGCAGAGATGATCAGAGACGATCCGAAACAAGCAGAGACAAGCAGAGACGATCAGAGACGATTAAAGACAAGCAGAGACGAACAGACACAAGCAGAGACGATCGGAAACGATCAGAGACGATCAGAGACGAGCAGAGACGATGATAGATGATCAGAGACGATCACAGACGAGCAGAGACAATCAGAGACAAGCAGAGATGATCAGAGACGAGAAGAGACTATCAGATACGAGCAGAGGCGATCATAGACAAGCAAAGAAGATCAGAGACGAACAGAGACAAGCAAAGACGATCAGCGATGATCAGAGACAAGCAGACATGATCAGAGACGAATAGGGACAAGCAGATACAATCAGAGACGATCAGAGACAAGCAGAGACGATCAGAGACGATCAGAGACAAGCAGATATGATCGGAGACAAGCAGAGACGATCAGAGACGATCAGAGACGATCAGATACGATCAGAGACGATCAGAGACAAGCAGAGACGATCAGAGAGGATCAGAGACGATCAGAGACAAGCAGAGACGATCAGAGACGAGCTCAGGCGATCAGACACAAGTAGAGACCATCAGAAACGATCGGAGACAAGCGGAGGCGATCAGAGACAAGCAGAGATGATCAGAGACGATCAGAGACGGTCAGAGACAAGCAGAGACTATTTGCGACAAGCAGAGACGATCAGACACGATCAGAGACGACCAGAGACAAGCAGACATAATCGGAGACGACCAGAGACAAGCAGAGACGACCAGAGACAAGCAGAGATGATCAGAGACAAGCAGAGACAAGCAGTGACGATCAGAGAAAAGCAGAGCTGATCAGAGACAAGCAGAGACGATCAGAAACAAGCATTGACAAGCAGGGAAGATCAGAAACGATCAGAGACGATCAGAGACGATCAGAGACAAGCAGAGACGATAAGAGACGATCAGAGACGATCAGGGACAATCAGAGACAAGCAGAGGCGATCAGAGACGAGCAGAGTCGAGGAGAGATGATTAGACACATGCAGAGACGACCAGAGACGACCAGAGACAAGCAGAGAAAAGCAGAGACGTTCAGAGACAAGCAGAGACGACCAGTAACAAACAGAGATGATCAGAGACAAGCAGAGACAATCAGAGACAAGCAGAGACGATGAGAGACAAGCAGAGACGATCGGAGACGATCAGAGACGATCAGATACGATCAGATACAAGCAGAGACGATCAGAGACGATCAGAGACAAGCAGAGACAAGAAGAGACGATCATAGACGATCAGAGACAAGCAGAGACGATCAGAGACGATCAGAGACAAGCAGAGACAAGAAGAGACGATCAAAGACGATCAGAGACAAGCAGAGACGATCAGAAACCAGCAGAGACGATCAGAGACAAGCAGAGACGATCTGAGACAAGCAGAGACGATCAGAGACGATCAGAGACGATCAGAGACAAGCAGAGACGATAAGAGACGATCAGAGACGATCAGGGACAATCAGAGACAAGCAGAGGCGATCAGAGACGAGCAGAGTCGAGGAGAGATGATCAGACACATGCAGAGACGACCAGAGACGACCAGAGACAAGCAGAGACAAGCAGAGACGTTCAGAGACAAGCAGAGACGACCAGTAACAAACAGAGACGATCAGAGACAAGCAGAGACGATCACAAACAAACAGAGACGATCAGAGACAAGCAGAGACACTCAGAGACAAGCAGAGACGATCAGAGACAAGCAGAGACGATCGGAGACGATCAGAGACGATCAGATACGATCAGATACAAGCAAAGACGATCAGAGACGATCAGAGACAAGCAAAGAAAAGCAGAGACGATCATAGACGATCAGAGACGATCAGAGACGATCAGAGACAAGAAGAGACGATCATAGACGATCAGAGACAAGCAGAGACGATCAGAAACGAGCAGAGACGATCAGAGACAAGCAGAGACGATCTCAGAGAAGCAGAGACGATCAGAGACGATCAGAGACAAGCAGAGACAAGCAGAGACGATCATAGACGATCAGAGACGATCAGAGACAAGCAGAGACGATCAGAGAGGATCAGAGACGATAAGAGACGATCAGAGGCAAGCAGAGACGGTCAGAGACGAGCTCAGGCGATCAGACACAAGTAGAGACCATCAGAAACGATCAGAGACAAGCGGAGGCGATCAGAGACAAGCAGAGATGATCAGAGACAATCAGAGACGGTCAGAGACAAGCAGAGACGATCTGCGACAAGCAGAGACGATCAGACACGATCAGAGACGACCAGAGACAAGCAGACATAATCGGAGACGACCAGAGACAAGCAGAGAGGACCAGAGACAAGCAGAGACGACCAGAGAGAAGCAAAGACGATCAGAGACAAGCAGAGACAAGCAGTGACGATCAGAGAAAAGCAGAGCTGATCAGAGACAAGCAGAGACGATCAGAAACAAGCATTGACAAGCAGGGAAGATCAGAAACGATCAGAGACGATCAGAGACAAGCAGAGACAAGCAGAGACGATAAGAGACGATCAGAGACGATCAGAGACAAGCAGAGGCGATCAGAGACGAGCAGAGACAAGCAGAGACGTTCAGAGACAAGCAGAGACGACCAGTAACAAACAGAGACGATCAGAGACAAGCAGAGACAATCAGAGACAAGCAGAGACGATCAGAGACAAGCAGAGACGATCGGAGACGATCAGATACGATCAGATACGATCAGATACAAGCAGAGACGATCAGAGACGATCAGAGACAAGCAGAGACAAGAAGAGACGATCATAGACGATCATAGACAAGCAGAGACGATCAGAAACCAGCAGAGACGATCAGAGACAAGCAGAGACGATCTGAGACAAGCAGAGACGATCAGAGACGATCAGACACAAGCAGAGACGATCAGAGATGATCAGAGACAAGCAGAGACAAGCAGAGACGATCATAGACGATCAGAGACAAGCAGAGACGATCAGAGACGAACAGAGACGATCAGAGACAAGCAGAGACGATCTGAGACAAGCAGAGACGATCAGAGACGATCAGAGACGAGCAGAAGCGATCAGAGACGAGCAGAGACGATCAGAAACGATCAGAGATGATCAGAGACAAGCTGAGGCGATCAGAGACAAGCAGAGATAAGCAGCGACGATCTGAAACGATGAGAGACAAGCAGAGACAATCAGAGACGATCAGAGACGATCAGAGACAATCAGAGAAAAGCAGAGGCGATCAGAGACGAGCAGAGACGAGGAGAGATGATCAGAGACATGCAGAGACAAGCAGAGCCGATCAGAGACGATCAGAGACGATCAGAGACAAGCAGAGACGATCAAAGACGATCAGAGACAAGCAGAGACGATCATAGACGATCAGAGACAAGCAGAGATGATCAGAGACGATCCGAAACAAGCAGAGACAAGCAGAGACGATCAGAGACGATTAAAGACAAGCAGAGACGAACAGACACAAGCAGAGACGATCGGAAACGATCAGAGACGATCAGAGACGAGCAGAGACGATGATAGATGATCAGAGACGATCACAGACGAGCAGAGACAATCAGAGACAAGCAGAGATGATCAGAGACGAGAAGAGACTATCAGATACGAGCAGAGGCGATCATAGACAAGCAAAGAAGATCAGAGACGATCAGAGACGAACAGAGACAAGCAAAGACGATCAGCGATGATCAGAGACAAGCAGACATGATCAGAGACGAATAGGGACAAGCAGATACAATCAGAGACGATCAGAGACAAGCAGAGACGATCAGAGACGATCAGAGACAAGCAGATATGATCGGAGACAAGCAGAGACGATCAGAGACGATCAGAGACGATCAGATACGATCAGAGACGATCAGAGACAAGCAGAGACGATCAGAGAGGATCAGAGACGATCAGAGACAAGCAGAGACGATCAGAGACGAGCTCAGGCGATCAGACACAAGTAGAGACCATCAGAAACGATCGGAGACAAGCGGAGGCGATCAGAGACAAGCAGAGATGATCAGAGACGATCAGAGACGGTCAGAGACAAGCAGAGACTATTTGCGACAAGCAGAGACGATCAGACACGATCAGAGACGACCAGAGACAAGCAGACATAATCGGAGACGACCAGAGACAAGCAGAGACGACCAGAGACAAGCAGAGACGACCAGAGACAAGCAGAGACGATCAGAGACAAGCAGAGACAAGCAGTGACGATCAGAGAAAAGCAGAGCTGATCAGAGACAAGCAGAGACGATCAGAAACAAGCATTGACAAGCAGGGAAGATCAGAAACGATCAGAGACGATCAGAGACGATCAGAGACAAGCAGAGACGATAAGAGACGATCAGAGACGATCAGGGACAATCAGAGACAAGCAGAGGCGATCAGAGACGAGCAGAGTCGAGGAGAGATGATTAGACACATGCAGAGACGACCAGAGACGACCAGAGACAAGCAGAGAAAAGCAGAGACGTTCAGAGACAAGCAGAGACGACCAGTAACAAACAGAGACGATCAGAGACAAGCAGAGACAATCAGAGACAAGCAGAGACGATCAGAGACAAGCAGAGACGATCGGAGACGATCAGAGACGATCAGATACGATCAGATACAAGCAGAGACGATCAGAGACGATCAGAGACAAGCAGAGACAAGAAGAGACGATCATAGACGATCAGAGACAAGCAGAGACGATCAGAGACGATCAGAGACAAGCAGAGACAAGAAGAGACGATCAAAGACGATCAGAGACAAGCAGAGACGATCAGAAACCAGCAGAGACGATCAGAGACAAGCAGAGACGATCTGAGACAAGCAGAGACGATCAGAGACGATCAGACACAAGCAGAGACGATCAGAGACGATCAGAGACAAGCAGAGACAAGCAGAGACGATCATAGACGATCAGAGACAAGCAGAGACGATCAGAGACGAGCAGAGACGATCAGAGACAAGCAGAGACGATCTGAGACAAGCAGAGACGATCAGAGACGATCAGAGACGATCAGAGACGAGCAGAAGCGATCAGATACGAGCAGAGACGATCAGAAACGATCAGAGATGATTAGAGACAAGCTGAGGCGATTAGAGACAAGCAGAGACAAGCAGCGACGATCAGAAACGATGAGAGACAAGCAGAGACAATCAGAGACGATCAGAGACGATCAGAGACAATCAGAGAAAAGCAGAGGCGATCAGAGACGAGCAGAGACGAGGAGAGATGATCAGAGACATGCAGAGACAAGCAGAGCCGATCAGAGACGATCAGAGACGATCAGAGACAAGCAGAGACGATCAAAGACGATCAGAGACAAGCAGAGACGATCATAGACAAGCAGAGATGATCAGAGACGATCCGAAACAAGCAGAGACAAGCAGTGACGATCAGAGAAAAGCAGAGCTGATCAGAGACAAGCAGAGACGATCAGAAACAAGCATTGACAAGCAGGGAAGATCAGAAACGATCAGAGACGATCAGAGACAAGCAGAGACAAGCAGAGACGATAAGAGACGATCAGAGACGATCAGAGACAAGCAGAGGCGATCAGAGACGAGCAGAGACAAGCAGAGACGTTCAGAGACAAGCAGAGACGACCAGTAACAAACAGAGACAATCAGAGACAAGCAGAGACAATCAGAGACAAGCAGAGACGATCAGAGACAAGCAGAGACGATCGGAGACGATCAGATACGATCAGATACGATCAGATACAAGCAGAGACGATCAGAGACGATCAGAGACAAGCAGAGACAAGAAGAGACGATCATAGACGATCATAGACAAGCAGAGACGATCAGAAACCAGCAGAGACGATCAGAGACAAGCAGAGACGATCTGAGACAAGCAGAGACGATCAGAGACGATCAGACACAAGCAGAGACGATCAGAGACGATCAGAGACAAGCAGAGACAAGCAGAGACGATCATAGACGATCAGAGACAAGCAGAGACGATCAGAGACGAACAGAGACGATCAGAGACAAGCAGAGACGATCTGAGACAAGCAGAGACGATCAGAGACGATCAGAGACGATCAGAGACGAGCAGAAGCGATCAGAGACGAGCAGAGACGATCAGAAACGATCAGAGATGATCAGAGACAAGCTGAGGCGATCAGAGACAAGCAGAGATAAGCAGCGACGATCTGAAACGATGAGAGACAAGCAGAGACAATCAGAGACGATCAGAGACGATCAGAGACAATCAGAGAAAAGCAGAGGCGATCAGAGACGAGCAGAGACGAGGAGAGATGATCAGAGACATGCAGAGACAAGCAGAGCCGATCAGAGACGATCAGAGACGATCAGAGACAAGCAGAGACGATCAAAGACGATCAGAGACAAGCAGAGACGATCATAGACGATCAGAGACAAGCAGAGATGATCAGAGACGATCCGAAACAAGCAGAGACAAGCAGAGACGATCAGAGACGATTATAGACAAGCAGAGACGAACAGACACAAGCAGAGACGATCGGAAACGATCAGAGACGATCAGAGACGAGCAGAGACGATGATAGATGATCAGAGACGATCACAGACGAGCAGAGACGATCAGAGACGAACAGAGACAAGCAAAGACGATCAGCGATGATCAGAGACAAGCAGACATGATCAGAGACGAATAGGGACAAGCAGATACAATCAGAGACGATCAGAGACAAGCAGACACGATCAGAGACGATCAGAGACAAGCAGATATGATCGGAGACGATCAGAGACAAGCAGAGGCGATCAGAGACGATCAGAGACGATCAGAGACGATCAGAGACAAGCAGAGACGATCAGAGAGGATCAGAGATGATCAGAGACAAGCAGAGATGATCAGAGACGAGCTCAGGCGATCAGACACAAGTAGAGACCATCAGAAACGATCGGAGACAAGCGGAGGCGATCAGAGACAAGCAGAGATGATCAGAGACGATCAGAGACGGTCAGAGACAAGCAGAGACTATTTGCGACAAGCAGAGACGATCAGACACGATCAGAGACGACCAGAGACAAGCAGACATAATCGGAGACGACCAGAGACAAGCAGAGACGACCAGAGACAAGCAGAGATGATCAGAGACAAGCAGAGACAAGCAGTGACGATCAGAGAAAAGCAGAGCTGATCAGAGACAAGCAGAGACGATCAGAAACAAGCATTGACAAGCAGGGAAGATCAGAAACGATCAGAGACGATCAGAGACGATCAGAGACAAGCAGAGACGATAAAAGACGATCAGAGACGATCAGGGACAATCAAAGACAAGCAGAGGCGATCAGAGACGAGCAGAGTCGAGGAGAGATGATTAGACACATGCAGAGACGACCAGAGACGACCAGAGACAAGCAGAGACAAGCAGAGACGTTCAGAGACAAGCAGAGACGACCAGTAACAAACAGAGACGATCAGAGACAAGCAGAGACAATCAGAGACAAGCAGAGACGATCAGAGACAAGCAGAGACGATCGGAGACGATCAGAGACGATCAGATACGATCAGATACAAGCAGAGACGATCAGAGACGATCAGAGACAAGCAGAGACAAGAAGAGACGATCATAGACGATCAGAGACAAGCAGAGACGATCAGAGACGATCAGAGACAAGCAGAGACAAGAAGAGACGATCAAAGACGATCAGAGACAAGCAGAGACGATCAGAAACCAGCAGAGACGATCAGAGACAAGCAGAGACGATCTGAGACAAGCAGAGACGATCAGAGACGATCAGACACAAGCAGAGACGATCAGAGACGATCAGAGACAAGCAGAGACAAGCAGAGACGATCATAGACGATCAGAGACAAGCAGAGACGATCAGAGACGAGCAGAGACGATCAGAGACAAGCAGAGACGATCTGAGACAAGCAGAGACGATCAGAGACGATCAGAGACAATCAGAGACGAGCAGAAGCGATCAGAGACGAGCAGAGACGATCAGAAACGATCAGAGATGATTAGAGACAAGCTGAGGCGATTTGAGACAAGCAGAGACAAGCAGCGACGATCAGAAACGATGAGAGACAAGCAGAGACAATCAGAGACGATCAGAGACGATCAGAGACAATCAGAGAAAAGCAGAGGCGATCAGAGACGAGCAGAGACGAGGAGAGATGATCAGAGACATGCAGAGACAAGCAGAGCCGATCAGAGACGATCAGAGACGATCAGAGACAAGCAGAGACGATCAAAGACGATCAGAGACAAGCAGAGACGATCATAGACAAGCAGAGATGATCAGAGACGATCCGAAACAAGCAGAGACAAGCAGAGACGATCAGAGACGATTAAAGACAAGCAGAGACGAACAGACACAAGCAGAGACGATCGGAAACGATCAGAGACGATCAGAGACGAGCAGAGACGATGATAGATGATCAGAGACGATCACAGACGAGCAGAGACGAGCAGAGACGATCAGAGACAAGCAGAGATGATCAGAGACGAGAAGAGACTATCAGATACGAGCAGAGGCGATCATAGACAAGTAAAGAAGATCAGAGACGATCAGAGACGATCAGAGACAAGCAAAGACGATCAGCGATGATCAGAGACAAGCAGACATGATCAGAGACGAATAGTGACAAGCAGATACAATCAGAGACGATCAGAGACAAGCAGAGACGATCAGAGACGATCAGAGAAAAGCAGATATGATCGGAGACGATCAGAGACAAGCAGAGACGATCAGAGACGATCAGAGACGATCAGAGACGATCAGAGACGAGCAGAGACGATCAGAGAGGATCAGAGACGATCAGAGACAAGCAGAGACGATCAGAGACGAGCTCAGGCGATCAGACACAAGTAGAGACCATCAGAAACGATCAGAGACAAGCGGAGGCGATCAGAGACAAGCAGAGATGATCAGAGACGATCAGAGACGGTCAGAGACAAGCAGAGACTATTTGCGACAAGCAGAGACGATCAGACACGATCAGAGACGACCAGAGACAAGCAGACATAATCGGAGACGACCAGAGACAAGCAGAGAGGACCAGAGACAAGCAGAGACGACCAGAGACAAGCAGAGACGATCAGAGACAAGCAGAGACAAGCAGTGACGATCAGAGAAAAGCAGAGCTGATCAGAGACAAGCAGAGACGATCAGAAACAAGCATTGACAAGCAGGGAAGATCAGAAACGATCAGAGACGATCAGAGACGATCAGAGACAAACAGAGACGATAAGAGACGATCAGAGACGATCAGGGACAATCAGAGACAAGCAGAGGCGATCAGAGACGAGCAGAGTCGAGGAGAGTTGATCAGACACATGCAGAGACGACCAGAGACAAGCAGAGACAAGCAGAGACGTTCAGAGACAAGCAGAGACGACCAGTAACAAACAGAGACGATCAGAGACAAGCAGAGACAATCAGAGACAAGCAGAGACGATCAGAGACAAGCAGAGACGATCGGAGACGATCAGAGACGAGCAGAGACGATGATAGATGATCAGAGACAATCACAGACGAGCAGAGACGATCAGAGACAAGCAGAGATGATCAGAGACGAGAAGAGACTATCAGATACGAGCAGAGGCGATCATAGACAAGCAAAGAAGATCAGAGACGATCAGAGACGAACAGAGACAAGCAAAGACGATCAGCGATGATCAGAGACAAGCAGACATGATCAGAGACGAATAGGGACAAGCAGATACAATCAGAGACGATCAGAGACAAGCAGAGACGATCAGAGACGATCAGAGACAAGCAGATATGATCGGAGACGATCAGAGACAAGCAGAGACGATCAGAGACGATCAGAGACGATCAGAGACAAGCAGAGACGATCAGAGAGGATCAGAGACGATCAGAGACAAGCAGAGACGATCAGAGACGAGCTCAGGCGATCAGACACAAGTAGAGACCATCAGAAACGATCGGAGACAAGCGGAGGCGATCAGAGACAAGCAGAGATGATCAGAGACGATCAGAGACGGTCAGAGACAAGCAGAGACTATTTGCGACAAGCAGAGACGATCAGATACGATCAGAGACGACCAGAGACAAGCAGACATAATAGGAGACGACCAGAGACAAGCAGAGACGACCAGAGACAAGCAGAGACGATCAGAGACAAGCAGAGACAAGCAGTGACGATCAGAGAAAAGCAGAGCTGATCAGAGACAAGCAGAGACGATCAGAAACAAGCATTGACAAGCAGGGAAGATCAGAAACGATCAGAGACGATCAGAGACAAGCAGAGACGATAAGAGACGATCAGAGATGATCAGGGACAATCAGAGACAAGCAGAGGCGATCAGAGACGAGCAGAGTCGAGGAGAGATGATTAGACACATGCAGAGACGACCAGAGACGACCAGAGACAAGCAGAGACAAGCAGAGACGTTCAGAGACAAGCAGAGACGACCAGTAACAAACAGAGACGATCAGAGACAAGCAGAGACAATCAGAGACGATCAGAGACAAGCAGAGACGATCGGAGACGATCAGAGACGATCAGATACGATCAGATACAAGCAGAGACGATCAGAGACGATCAGAGACAAGCAGAGACAAGAAGAGACGATCATAGACGATCAGAGACAAGCAGAGACGATCAGAGACGATCAGAGACAAGCAGAGACAAGAAGAGACGATCAAAGACGATCAGAGACAAGCAGAGACGATCAGAAACCAGCAGAGACGATCAGAGACAAGCAGATACGATCTGAGACAAGCAGAGACGATCATAGACGATCAGACACAAGCAGAGACGATCAGAGACGATCAGAGACAAGCAGAGACGATCATAGACGATCAGAGACAAGCAGAGACGATCAGAGACGAGCAGAGACGATCAGAGACAAGCAGAGACGATCTGAGACAAGCAGAGACGATCAGAGACGATCAGAGACGATCAGAGACGAGCAGAAGCGATCAGAGACGAGCAGAGACGATCAGAAACGATCAGAGATGATCAGAGACAAGCTGAGGCGATTAGAGACAAGCAGAGACAAGCAGCGACGATCAGAAACGATGAGAGACAAGCAGAGACAATCAGAGACGATCAGAGACGATCAGAGACAATCAGAGAAAAGCAGAGGCGATCAGAGACGAGCAGTGACGAGGAGAGATGATCAGAGACATGCAGAGACAAGCAGAGCCGATCAGAGACGATCAGAGACGATCAGAGACAAGCAGAGACGATCAAAGACGATCAGAGACAAGCAGAGACGATCTGAGACAAGCAGAGACGATCAGAGACGAGCAGAGACGAGCAGAAGCGATCAGAGACGAGCAGAGACGATCAGAAACGATCAGAGATGATCAGAGACAAGCTGAGGCGATCAGAGACAAGCAGAGATAAGCAGCGACGATCTGAAACGATGAGAGACAAGCAGAGACAATCAGAGACGATCAGAGACGATCAGAGACAATCAGAGAAAAGCAGAGGCGATCAGAGACGAGCAGAGACGAGGAGAGATGATCAGAGACATGCAGAGACAAGCAGAGCCGATCAGAGACGATCAGAGACGATCAGAGACAAGCAGAGACGATCAAAGACGATCAGAGACAAGCAGAGACGATCATAGACGATCAGAGACAAGCAGAGATGATCAGAGACGATCCGAAACAAGCAGAGACAAGCAGAGACGATCAGAGACGATTAAAGACAAGCAGAGACGAACAGACACAAGCAGAGACGATCGGAAACGATCAGAGACGATCAGAGACGAGCAGAGACGATGATAGATGATCAGAGACGATCACAGACGAGCAGAGACGATCAGAGACAAGCAGAGATGATCAGAAACGAGAAGAGACTATCAGATACGAGCAGAGGCGATCATAGACAAGCAAAGAAGATCAGAGACGATCAGAGACGAACAGAGACAAGCAAAGACGATCAGCGATGATCAGAGACAAGCAGACATGATCAGAGACGAATAGGGACAAGCAGATACAATCAGAGACGATCAGAGACAAGCAGAGACGATCAGAGACGATCAGAGACAAGCAGATATGATCGGAGACGATCAGAGACAAGCAGAGGCGATCAGAGACGATCAGAGACGATCAGAGACGATCAGAGACAAGCAGAGACGATCAGAGAGGATCAGAGACGATCAGAGACAAGCAGAGACGATCAGAGACGAGCTCAGGCGATCAGACACAAGTAGAGACCATCAGAAACGATCGGAGACAAGCGGAGGCGATCAGAGACAAGCAGAGATGATCAGAGACGATCAGAGACGGTCAGAGACAAGCAGAGACTATTTGCGACAAGCAGAGACGATCAGACACGATCAGAGACGACCAGAGACAAGCAGACATAATCGGAGACGACCAGAGACAAGCAGAGACGACCAGAGACAAGCAGAGACGATCAGAGACAAGCAGAGACAAGCAGTGACGATCAGAGAAAAGCAGAGCTGATCAGAGACAAGCAGAGACGATCAGAAACAAGCATTGACAAGCAGGGAAGATCAGAAACGATCAGAGACGATCAGAGACGATCAGAGACAAGCAGAGACGATAAGAGACGATCAGAGACGATCAGGGACAATCAGAGACAAGCAGAGGCGATCAGAGACGAGCAGAGTCGAGGAGAGATGATTAGACACATGCAGAGACGACCAGAGACGACCAGAGACAAGCAGAGACAAGCAGAGACGTTCAGAGACAAGCAGAGACGACCAGTAACAAACAGAGACGATCAGAGACAAGCAGAGACAATCAGAGACAAGCAGAGACGATCAGAGACAAGCAGAGACGATCGGAGACGATCAGAGACGATCAGATACGATCAGATACAAGCAGAGACGATCAGAGACGATCAGAGACAAGCAGAGACAAGAAGAGACGATCATAGACGATCAGAGACAAGCAGAGACGATCAGAGACGATCAGAGACAAGCAGAGACAAGAAGAGACGATCAAAGACGATCAGAGACAAGCAGAGACGATCAGAAACCAGCAGAGACGATCAGAGACAAGCAGAGACGATCTGAGACAAGCAGAGACGATCAGAGACGATCAGACACAAGCAGAGACGATCAGAGACGATCAGAGACAAGCAGAGACAAGCAGAGACGATCATAGACGATCAGAGACAAGCAGAGACGATCAGAGACGAGCAGAGACGATCAGAGACAAGCAGAGACGATCTGAGACAAGCAGAGACGATCAGAGACGATCAGAGACGATCAGAGACGAGCAGAAGCGATCAGATACGAGCAGAGACGATCAGAAACGATCAGAGATGATTAGAGACAAGCTGAGGCGATTAGAGACAAGCAGAGACAAGCAGCGACGATCAGAAACGATGAGAGACAAGCAGAGACAATCAGAGACGATCAGAGACGATCAGAGACAATCAGAGAAAAGCAGAGGCGATCAGAGACGAGCAGAGACGAGGAGAGATGATCAGAGACATGCAGAGACAAGCAGAGCCGATCAGAGACGATCAGAGACGATCAGAGACAAGCAGAGACGATCAAAGACGATCAGAGACAAGCAGAGACGATCATAGACAAGCAGAGATGATCAGAGACGATCCGAAACAAGCAGAGACAAGCAGAGACGATCAGAGACGATTAAAGACAAGCAGAGACGAACAGACACAAGCAGAGACGATCGGAAACGATCAGAGACAATCAGAGACGAGCAGAGACGATGATAGATGATCAGAGACGATCACAGACGAGCAGAGACGAGCAGAGACGATCAGAGACAAGCAGAGATGATCAGAGACGAGAAGAGACTATCAGATACGAGCAGAGGCGATCATAGACAAGTAAAGAAGATCAGAGACGATCAGAGACGATCAGAGACAAGCAAAGACGATCAGCGATGATCAGAGACAAGCAGACATGATCAGAGACGAATAGTGACAAGCAGATACAATCAGAGACGATCAGAGACAAGCAGAGACGATCAGAGACGATCAGAGAAAAGCAGATATGATTGGAGACGATCAGAGACAAGCAGAGACGATCAGAGACGATCAGAGACGATCAGAGACAAGCAGAGACGATCAGAGAGGATCAGAGACGATCAGAGACAAGCAGAGACGATCAGAGACGAGCTCAGGCGATCAGACACAAGTAGAGACCATCAGAAACGATCAGAGACAAGCGGAGGCGATCAGAGACAAGCAGAGATGATCAGAGACGATCAGAGACGGTCAGAGACAAGCAGAGACTATTTGCGATAAGCAGAGACGATCAGACACGATCAGAGACGACCAGAGACAAGCAGACATAATCGGAGACGACCAGAGACAAGCAGAGAGGACCAGAGACAAGCAGAGACGACCAGAGACAAGCAGAGACGATCAGAGACAAGCAGAGACAAGCAGTGACGATCAGAGAAAAGCAGAGCTGATCAGAGACAAGCAGAGACGATCAGAAACAAGCATTGACAAGCAGGGAAGATCAGAAACGATCAGAGACGATCAGAGACGATCAGAGACAAACAGAGACGATAAGAGACGATCAGAGACGATCAGGGACAATCAGAGACAAGCAGAGGCGATCAGAGACGAGCAGAGTCGAGGAGAGTTGATCAGACACATGCAGAGACGACCAGAGACAAGCAGAGACAAGCAGAGACGTTCAGAGACAAGCAGAGACGACCAGTAACAAACAGAGACGATCAGAGACAAGCAGAGACAATCAGAGACAAGCAGAGACGATCAGAGACAAGCAGAGACGATCGGAGACGATCAGAGACGATCAGAGACGAGCAGAGACGATGATAGATGATCAGAGACGATCACAGACGAGCAGAGACGATCAGAGACAAGCAGAGATGATCAGAGACGAGAAGAGACTATCAGATACGAGCAGAGGCGATCATAGACAAGCAAAGAAGATCAGAGACGATCAGAGACGAACAGAGACAAGCAAAGACGATCAGCGATGATCAGAGACAAGCAGACATGATCAGAGACGAATAGGGACAAGCAGATACAATCAGAGACGATCAGAGACAAGCAGAGACGATCAGAGACGATCAGAGACAAGCAGATATGATCGGAGACGATCAGAGACAAGCAGAGACGATCAGAGACGATCAGAGACGATCAGAGACAAGCAGAGACGATCAGAGAGGATCAGAGACGATCAGAGACAAGCAGAGACGATCAGAGACGAGCTCAGGCGATCAGACACAAGTAGAGACCATCAGAAACGATCGGAGACAAGCGGAGGCGATCAGAGACAAGCAGAGATGATCAGAGACGATCAGAGACGGTCAGAGACAAGCAGAGACTATTTGCGACAAGCAGAGACGATCAGACACGATCAGAGACGACCAGAGACAAGCAGACATAATAGGAGACGACCAGAGACAAGCAGAGACGACCAGAGACAAGCAGAGACGATCAGAGACAAGCAGAGACAAGCAGTGACGATCAGAGAAAAGCAGAGCTGATCAGAGACAAGCAGAGACGATCAGAAACAAGCATTGACAAGCAGGGAAGATCAGAAACGATCAGAGACGATCAGAGACAAGCAGAGACGATAAGAGACGATCAGAGACGATCAGGGACAAGCAGAGACAAGCAGAGGCGATCAGAGACGAGCAGAGTCGAGGAGAGATGATTAGACACATGCAGAGACGACCAGAGACGACCAGAGACAAGCAGAGACAAGCAGAGACGTTCAGAGACAAGCAGAGACGACCAGTAACAAACAGAGACGATCGGAGACGATCAGAGACGATCAGATACAAGCAGAGACGATCAGAGACGATCAGAGACAAGCAGAGACAAGAAGAGACGATCATAGACGATCAGAGACAAGCAGAGACGATCAGAGACGATCAGAGACAAGCAGAGACAAGAAGAGACGATCAAAGACGATCAGAGACAAGCAGAGACGATCAGAAACCAGCAGAGACGATCAGAGACAAGCAGAGACGATCTGAGACAAGCAGAGACGATCAGAGACGATCAGACACAAGCAGAGACGATCAGAGACGATCAGAGACAAGCAGAGACGATCATAGACGATCAGAGACAAGCAGAGACGATCAGAGACGAGCAGAGACGATCAGAGACAAGCAGAGACGATCTGAGACAAGCAGAGACGATCAGAGACGATCAGAGACGAGCAGAAGCGATCAGAGACGAGCAGAGACGATCAGAAACGATCAGAGATGATCAGAGACAAGCTGAGGCGATTAGAGACAAGCAGAGACAAGCAGCGACGATCAGAAACGATGAGAGACAAGCAGAAACAATCAGAGACGATCAGAGACGATCAGAGACAATCAGAGAAAAGCAGAGGCGATCAGAGACGAGCAGTGACGAGGAGAGATGATCAGAGACATGCAGAGACAAGCAGAGCCGATCAGAGACGATCAGAGACGATCAGAGACAAGCAGAGACGATCAAAGACGATCAGAGACAAGCAGAGACGATCATAGACAAGCAGAGATGATCAGAGACGATCCGAAACAAGCAGAGACAAGCAGAGACGATCAGAGACGAATAAAGACAAGCAGAGACGAACAGACACAAGCAGAGACGATCAGAGACGAGCAGAGACGATCAGAGACAAGCAGAGACGATCTGAGACAAGCAGAGACGATCAGAGACGATCAGAGACGATCAGAGACGAGCAGAAGCGATCAGAGACGAGCAGAGACGATCAGAAACGATCAGAGATGATCAGAGACAAGCTGAGGCGATTAGAGACAAGCAGATACAAGCAGCGACGATCAGAAACGATGAGAGACAAGCAGAGACAATCAGAGACGATCAGAGACGATCAGAGACAATCAGAGAAAAGCAGAGGCGATCAGAGACGAGCAGTGACGAGGAGAGATGATCAGAGACATGCAGAGACAAGCAGAGCCGATCAGAGACGATCAGAGACGATCAGAGACAAGCAGAGACGATCAAAGACGATCAGAGACAAGCAGAGACGATCATAGACAAGCAGAGATGATCAGAGACGATCCGAAACAAGCAGAGACAAGCAGAGACTATCAGAGACGATTAAAGAGAAGCAGAGACGAACAGACACAAGCAGAGACGATCGGAAACGATCAGAGACGATCAGAGACGATCAGGGACAATCAGAGACAAGCAGAGGCGATCAGAGACGAGCAGAGTCGAGGAGAGATGATTAGACACATGCAGAGACGACCAGAGACGACCAGAGACAAGCAGAGACAAGCAGAGACGTTCAGAGACAAGCAGAGACGACCAGTAACAAACAGAGACGATCAGAGACAAGCAGAGACAATCAGAGACAAGCAGAGACGATCAGAGACAAGCAGAGACGATCGGAGACGATCATAGACGATCAGATACGATCAGATACAAGCAGAGACGATCAGAGACGATCAGAGACAAGCAGAGACAAGAAGAGACGATCATAGACGATCAGAGACAAGCAGAGACGATCAGAGACGATCAGAGACAAGCAGAGACAAGAAGAGACGATCAAAGACGATCAGAGACAAGCAGAGACGATCAGAAACCAGCAGAGACGATCAGAGACAAGCAGAGACGATCTGAGACAAGCAGAGACTATCATAGACGATCAGACACAAGCAGAGACGATCAGAGACGATCAGAGACAAGCAGAGACGATCATAGACGATCAGAGACAAGCAGAGACGATCAGAGACGAGCAGAGACGATCAGAGACAAGCAGAGACGATCTGAGACAAGCAGAGACGATCAGAGACGATCAGAGACGATCAGAGACGAGCAGAAGCGATCAGAGACGAGCAGAGACGATCAGAAACGATCAGAGATGATCAGAGACAAGCTGAGGCGATTAGAGACAAGCAGAGACAAGCAGCGACGATCAGAAACGATGAGAGACAAGCAGAGACAATCAGAGACGATCAGAGACGATCAGAGACAATCAGAGAAAAGCAGAGGCGATCAGAGACGAGCAGTGACGAGGAGAGATGATCAGAGACATGCAGAGACAAGCAGAGCCGATCAGAGACGATCAGAGACGATCAGAGACAAGCAGAGACGATCAAAGACGATCAGAGACAAGCAGAGACGATCTGAGACAAGCAGAGACTATCAGAGACGATCAGAGACGAGCAGAGACGAGCAGAAGCGATCAGAGACGAGCAGAGACGATCAGAAACGATCAGAGATGATCAGAGACAAGCTGAGGCGATCAGAGACAAGCAGAGATAAGCAGCGACGATCTGAAACGATGAGAGACAAGCAGAGACAATCAGAGACGATCAGAGACGATCAGAGACAATCAGAGAAAAGCAGAGGCGATCAGAGACGAGCAGAGACGAGGAGAGATGATCAGAGACATGCAGAGACAAGCAGAGCCGATCAGAGACGATCAGAGACGATCAGAGACAAGCAGAGACGATCAAAGACGATCAGAGACAAGCAGAGACGATCATAGACGATCAGAGACAAGCAGAGATGATCAGAGACGATCCGAAACAAGCAGAGACAAGCAGAGACGATCAGAGACGATTAAAGACAAGCAGAGACGAACAGACACAAGCAGAGACGATCGGAAACGATCAGAGACGATCAGAGACGAGCGGAGACGATGATAGATGATCAGAGACGATCACAGACGAGCAGAGACGATCAGAGACAAGCAGAGATGATCAGAGACGAGAAGAGACTATCAGATACGAGCAGAGGCGATCATAGACAAGCAAATAAGATCAGAGACGATCAGAGACGAACAGAGACAAGCAAAGACGATCAGCGATGATCAGAGACAAGCAGACATGATCAGAGACGAATAGGGACAAGCAGATACAATCAGAGACGATCAGAGACAATCAGAGACGATCAGAGACGACCAGAGACAAGCAGAGACAAGCAGAGACGATCATAGACGATCAGAGACGATCAGAGACAAGCAGAGACGATCATAGACGATAAGAGACAAGCAGAGACGATCAGAGACGAGCAGAGACGATCAGAGACAAGCAGAGACGATCTGAGACAAGCAGAGACGATCAGAGACGATCAGAGACGATCAGAGACGAGCAGTAGCGATCAGAGACGAGCAGAGACGATCAGAAACGATCAGAGATGATCAGAGACAAGCTGAGGCGATTAGAGACAAGCAGAGACAAGCAGCGACGATCAGAAACGATGAGAGACAAGCAGAGACAATCAGAGACGATCAGAGACGATCAGAGACAATCAGAGAAAAGCAGAGGCGATCAGAGACGAGCAGTGACGAGGAGAGATGATCAGAGACATGCAGAGACAAGCAGAGCCGATCAGAGACGATCAGAGACGATCAGAGACAAGCAGAGACGATCAAAGACGATCAGAGACAAGCAGAGACGATCTGAGACAAGCAGAGACGATCAGAGACGAGCAGAGACGAGCAGAAGCGATCAGAGACGAGCAGAGACGATCAGAAACGATCAGAGATGATCAGAGACAAGCTGAGGCGATCAGAGACAAGCAGAGATAAGCAGCGACGATCTGAAACGATGAGAGACAAGCAGAGACAATCAGAGACGATCAGAGACGATCAGAGACAATCAGAGAAAAGCAGAGGCGATCAGAGACGAGCAGAGACGAGGAGAGATGATCAGAGACATGCAGAGACAAGCAGAGCCGATCAGAGACGATCAGAGACGATCAGAGACAAGCAGAGACGATCAAAGACGATCAGAGACAAGCAGAGACGATCATAGACGATCAGAGACAAGCAGAGATGATCAGAGACGATCCGAAACAAGCAGAGACAAGCAGAGACGATCAGAGACGATTAAAGACAAGCAGAGACGAACAGACACAAGCAGAGACGATCGGAAACGATCAGAGACGATCAGAGACGAGCAGAGACGATGATAGATGATCAGAGACGATCACAGACGAGCAGAGACGATCAGAGACAAGCAGAGATGATCAGAAACGAGAAGAGACTATCAGATACGAGCAGAGGCGATCATAGACAAGCAAAGAAGATCAGAGACGATCAGAGACGAACAGAGACAAGCAAAGACGATCAGCGATGATCAGAGACAAGCAGACATGATCAGAGACGAATAGGGACAAGCAGATACAATCAGAGACGATCAGAGACAAGCAGAGACGATCAGAGACGATCAGAGACAAGCAGATATGATCGGAGACGATCAGAGACAAGCAGAGGCGATCAGAGACGATCAGAGACGATCAGAGACGATCAGAGACAAGCAGAGACGATCAGAGAGGATCAGAGACGATCAGAGACAAGCAGAGACGATCAGAGACGAGCTCAGGCGATCAGACACAAGTAGAGACCATCAGAAACGATCGGAGACAAGCGGAGGCGATCAGAGACAAGCAGAGATGATCAGAGACGATCAGAGACGGTCAGAGACAAGCAGAGACTATTTGCGACAAGCAGAGACGATCAGACACGATCAGAGACGACCAGAGACAAGCAGACATAATCGGAGACGACCAGAGACAAGCAGAGACGACCAGAGACAAGCAGAGACGATCAGAGACAAGCAGAGACGATCAGAAACAAGCATTGACAAGCAGGGAAGATCAGAAACGATCAGAGACGATCAGAGACGATCAGAGACAAGCAGAGACGATAAGAGACGATCAGAGACGATCAGGGACAATCAGAGACAAGCAGAGGCGATCAGAGACGAGCAGAGTCGAGGAGAGATGATTAGACA
Organism: Petromyzon marinus; assembly: GCF_048934315.1. NCBI lineage: Eukaryota > Metazoa > Chordata > Hyperoartia > Petromyzontiformes > Petromyzontidae > Petromyzon > Petromyzon marinus. The sequence goes on from NC_133722.1 coordinate 1,745,299, forward strand.
CATGCAGAGACGACCAGAGACGACCAGAGACAAGCAGAGACAAGCAGAGACGTTCAGAGACAAGCAGAGACGACCAGTAACAAACAGAGACGATCAGAGACAAGCAGAGACAATCAGAGACAAGCAGAGACGATCAGAGACAAGCAGAGACGATCGGAGACGATCAGAGACGATCAGATACGATCAGATACAAGCAGAGACGATCAGAGACGATCAGAGACAAGCAGAGACAAGAAGAGACGATCATAGACGATCAGAGACAAGCAGAGACGATCAGAGACGATCAGAGACAAGCAGAGACAAGAAGAGACGATCAAAGACGATCAGAGACAAGCAGAGACGATCAGAAACCAGCAGAGACGATCAGAGACAAGCAGAGACGATCTGAGACAAGCAGAGACGATCAGAGACGATCAGACACAAGCAGAGACGATCAGAGACGATCAGAGACAAGCAGAGACAAGCAGAGACGATCATAGACGATCAGAGACAAGCAGAGACGATCAGAGACGAGCAGAGACGATCAGAGACAAGCAGAGACGATCTGAGACAAGCAGAGACGATCAGAGACGATCAGAGACGATCAGAGACGAGCAGAAGCGATCAGATACGAGCAGAGACGATCAGAAACGATCAGAGATGATTAGAGACAAGCTGAGGCGATTAGAGACAAGCAGAGACAAGCAGCGACGATCAGAAACGATGAGAGACAAGCAGAGACAATCAGAGACGATCAGAGACGATCAGAGACAATCAGAGAAAAGCAGAGGCGATCAGAGACGAGCAGAGACGAGGAGAGATGATCAGAGACATGCAGAGACAAGCAGAGCCGATCAGAGACGATCAGAGACGATCAGAGACAAGCAGAGACGATCAAAGACGATCAGAGACAAGCAGAGACGATCATAGACAAGCAGAGATGATCAGAGACGATCCGAAACAAGCAGAGACAAGCAGAGACGATCAGAGACGATTAAAGACAAGCAGAGACGAACAGACACAAGCAGAGACGATCGGAAACGATCAGAGACAATCAGAGACGAGCAGAGACGATGATAGATGATCAGAGACGATCACAGACGAGCAGAGACGAGCAGAGACGATCAGAGACAAGCAGAGATGATCAGAGACGAGAAGAGACTATCAGATACGAGCAGAGGCGATCATAGACAAGTAAAGAAGATCAGAGACGATCAGAGACGATCAGAGACAAGCAAAGACGATCAGCGATGATCAGAGACAAGCAGACATGATCAGAGACGAATAGTGACAAGCAGATACAATCAGAGACGATCAGAGACAAGCAGAGACGATCAGAGACGATCAGAGAAAAGCAGATATGATTGGAGACGATCAGAGACAAGCAGAGACGATCAGAGACGATCAGAGACGATCAGAGACAAGCAGAGACGATCAGAGAGGATCAGAGACGATCAGAGACAAGCAGAGACGATCAGAGACGAGCTCAGGCGATCAGACACAAGTAGAGACCATCAGAAACGATCAGAGACAAGCGGAGGCGATCAGAGACAAGCAGAGATGATCAGAGACGATCAGAGACGGTCAGAGACAAGCAGAGACTATTTGCGATAAGCAGAGACGATCAGACACGATCAGAGACGACCAGAGACAAGCAGACATAATCGGAGACGACCAGAGACAAGCAGAGAGGACCAGAGACAAGCAGAGACGACCAGAGACAAGCAGAGACGATCAGAGACAAGCAGAGACAAGCAGTGACGATCAGAGAAAAGCAGAGCTGATCAGAGACAAGCAGAGACGATCAGAAACAAGCATTGACAAGCAGGGAAGATCAGAAACGATCAGAGACGATCAGAGACGATCAGAGACAAACAGAGACGATAAGAGACGATCAGAGACGATCAGGGACAATCAGAGACAAGCAGAGGCGATCAGAGACGAGCAGAGTCGAGGAGAGTTGATCAGACACATGCAGAGACGACCAGAGACAAGCAGAGACAAGCAGAGACGTTCAGAGACAAGCAGAGACGACCAGTAACAAACAGAGACGATCAGAGACAAGCAGAGACAATCAGAGACAAGCAGAGACGATCAGAGACAAGCAGAGACGATCGGAGACGATCAGAGACGATCAGAGACGAGCAGAGACGATGATAGATGATCAGAGACGATCACAGACGAGCAGAGACGATCAGAGACAAGCAGAGATGATCAGAGACGAGAAGAGACTATCAGATACGAGCAGAGGCGATCATAGACAAGCAAAGAAGATCAGAGACGATCAGAGACGAACAGAGACAAGCAAAGACGATCAGCGATGATCAGAGACAAGCAGACATGATCAGAGACGAATAGGGACAAGCAGATACAATCAGAGACGATCAGAGACAAGCAGAGACGATCAGAGACGATCAGAGACAAGCAGATATGATCGGAGACGATCAGAGACAAGCAGAGACGATCAGAGACGATCAGAGACGATCAGAGACAAGCAGAGACGATCAGAGAGGATCAGAGACGATCAGAGACAAGCAGAGACGATCAGAGACGAGCTCAGGCGATCAGACACAAGTAGAGACCATCAGAAACGATCGGAGACAAGCGGAGGCGATCAGAGACAAGCAGAGATGATCAGAGACGATCAGAGACGGTCAGAGACAAGCAGAGACTATTTGCGACAAGCAGAGACGATCAGACACGATCAGAGACGACCAGAGACAAGCAGACATAATAGGAGACGACCAGAGACAAGCAGAGACGACCAGAGACAAGCAGAGACGATCAGAGACAAGCAGAGACAAGCAGTGACGATCAGAGAAAAGCAGAGCTGATCAGAGACAAGCAGAGACGATCAGAAACAAGCATTGACAAGCAGGGAAGATCAGAAACGATCAGAGACGATCAGAGACAAGCAGAGACGATAAGAGACGATCAGAGACGATCAGGGACAAGCAGAGACAAGCAGAGGCGATCAGAGACGAGCAGAGTCGAGGAGAGATGATTAGACACATGCAGAGACGACCAGAGACGACCAGAGACAAGCAGAGACAAGCAGAGACGTTCAGAGACAAGCAGAGACGACCAGTAACAAACAGAGACGATCAGAGACAAGCAGAGACAATCAGAGACAAGCAGAGACGATCAGAGACAAGCAGAGACGATCGGAGACGATCAGAGACGATCAGATACGATCAGATACAAGCAGAGACGATCAGAGACGATCAGAGACAAGCAGAGACAAGAAGAGACGATCATAGACGATCAGAGACAAGCAGAGACGATCAGAGACGATCAGAGACAAGCAGAGACAAGAAGAGACGATCAAAGACGATCAGAGACAAGCAGAGACGATCAGAAACCAGCAGAGACGATCAGAGACAAGCAGAGACGATCTGAGACAAGCAGAGACGATCAGAGACGATCAGACACAAGCAGAGACGATCAGAGACGATCAGAGACAAGCAGAGACGATCATAGACGATCAGAGACAAGCAGAGACGATCAGAGACGAGCAGAGACGATCAGAGACAAGCAGAGACGATCTGAGACAAGCAGAGACGATCAGAGACGATCAGAGACGAGCAGAAGCGATCAGAGACGAGCAGAGACGATCAGAAACGATCAGAGATGATCAGAGACAAGCTGAGGCGATTAGAGACAAGCAGAGACAAGCAGCGACGATCAGAAACGATGAGAGACAAGCAGAAACAATCAGAGACGATCAGAGACGATCAGAGACAATCAGAGAAAAGCAGAGGCGATCAGAGACGAGCAGTGACGAGGAGAGATGATCAGAGACATGCAGAGACAAGCAGAGCCGATCAGAGACGATCAGAGACGATCAGAGACAAGCAGAGACGATCAAAGACGATCAGAGACAAGCAGAGACGATCATAGACAAGCAGAGATGATCAGAGACGATCCGAAACAAGCAGAGACAAGCAGAGACGATCAGAGACGATTAAAGACAAGCAGAGACGAACAGACACAAGCAGAGACGATCAGAGACGAGCAGAGACGATCAGAGACAAGCAGAGACGATCTGAGACAAGCAGAGACGATCAGAGACGATCAGAGACGATCAGAGACGAGCAGAAGCGATCAGAGACGAGCAGAGACGATCAGAAACGATCAGAGATGATCAGAGACAAGCTGAGGCGATTAGAGACAAGCAGATACAAGCAGCGACGATCAGAAACGATGAGAGACAAGCAGAGACAATCAGAGACGATCAGAGACGATCAGAGACAATCAGAGAAAAGCAGAGGCGATCAGAGACGAGCAGTGACGAGGAGAGATGATCAGAGACATGCAGAGACAAGCAGAGCCGATCAGAGACGATCAGAGACGATCAGAGACAAGCAGAGACGATCAAAGACGATCAGAGACAAGCAGAGACGATCATAGACAAGCAGAGATGATCAGAGACGATCCGAAACAAGCAGAGACAAGCAGAGACGATCAGAGACGATTAAAGAGAAGCAGAGACGAACAGACACAAGCAGAGACGATCGGAAACGATCAGAGACGATCAGAGACGATCAGGGACAATCAGAGACAAGCAGAGGCGATCAGAGACGAGCAGAGTCGAGGAGAGATGATTAGACACATGCAGAGACGACCAGAGACGACCAGAGACAAGCAGAGACAAGCAGAGACGTTCAGAGACAAGCAGAGACGACCAGTAACAAACAGAGACGATCAGAGACAAGCAGAGACAATCAGAGACAAGCAGAGACGATCAGAGACAAGCAGAGACGATCGGAGACGATCATAGACGATCAGATACGATCAGATACAAGCAGAGACGATCAGAGACGATCAGAGACAAGCAGAGACAAGAAGAGACGATCATAGACGATCAGAGACAAGCAGAGACGATCAGAGACGATCAGAGACAAGCAGAGACAAGAAGAGACGATCAAAGACGATCAGAGACAAGCAGAGACGATCAGAAACCAGCAGAGACGATCAGAGACAAGCAGAGACGATCTGAGACAAGCAGAGACTATCATAGACGATCAGACACAAGCAGAGACGATCAGAGACGATCAGAGACAAGCAGAGACGATCATAGACGATCAGAGACAAGCAGAGACGATCAGAGACGAGCAGAGACGATCAGAGACAAGCAGAGACGATCTGAGACAAGCAGAGACGATCAGAGACGATCAGAGACGATCAGAGACGAGCAGAAGCGATCAGAGACGAGCAGAGACGATCAGAAACGATCAGAGATGATCAGAGACAAGCTGAGGCGATTAGAGACAAGCAGAGACAAGCAGCGACGATCAGAAACGATGAGAGACAAGCAGAGACAATCAGAGACGATCAGAGACGATCAGAGACAATCAGAGAAAAGCAGAGGCGATCAGAGACGAGCAGTGACGAGGAGAGATGATCAGAGACATGCAGAGACAAGCAGAGCCGATCAGAGACGATCAGAGACGATCAGAGACAAGCAGAGACGATCAAAGACGATCAGAGACAAGCAGAGACGATCTGAGACAAGCAGAGACTATCAGAGACGATCAGAGACGAGCAGAGACGAGCAGAAGCGATCAGAGACGAGCAGAGACGATCAGAAACGATCAGAGATGATCAGAGACAAGCTGAGGCGATCAGAGACAAGCAGAGATAAGCAGCGACGATCTGAAACGATGAGAGACAAGCAGAGACAATCAGAGACGATCAGAGACGATCAGAGACAATCAGAGAAAAGCAGAGGCGATCAGAGACGAGCAGAGACGAGGAGAGATGATCAGAGACATGCAGAGACAAGCAGAGCCGATCAGAGACGATCAGAGACGATCAGAGACAAGCAGAGACGATCAAAGACGATCAGAGACAAGCAGAGACGATCATAGACGATCAGAGACAAGCAGAGATGATCAGAGACGATCCGAAACAAGCAGAGACAAGCAGAGACGATCAGAGACGATTAAAGACAAGCAGAGACGAACAGACACAAGCAGAGACGATCGGAAACGATCAGAGACGATCAGAGACGAGCGGAGACGATGATAGATGATCAGAGACGATCACAGACGAGCAGAGACGATCAGAGACAAGCAGAGATGATCAGAGACGAGAAGAGACTATCAGATACGAGCAGAGGCGATCATAGACAAGCAAATAAGATCAGAGACGATCAGAGACGAACAGAGACAAGCAAAGACGATCAGCGATGATCAGAGACAAGCAGACATGATCAGAGACGAATAGGGACAAGCAGATACAATCAGAGACGATCAGAGACAATCAGAGACGATCAGAGACGACCAGAGACAAGCAGATATGATCGGAGACGATCAGAGACAAGCAGAGACGATCAGAGACGATCAGAGACGATCAGAGACGATCAGAGACAAGCAGAGACGATCAGAGAGGATCAGAGACGATCAGAGACAAGCAGAGACGATCAGAGACGAGCTCAGGCGATCAGACACAAGTAGAGACCATCAGAAACGATCGGAGACAAGCGGAGGCGATCAGAGACAAGCAGAGATGATCAGAGACGATCAGAGACGGTCAGAGACAAGCAGAGACTATTTGCGACAAGCAGAGACGATCAGACACGATCAGAGACGACCAGAGACAAGCAGACATAATCGGAGACGACCAGAGACAAGCAGAGACGACCAGAGACAAGCAGAGACGATCAGAGACAAGCAGAGACAAGCAGTGACGATCAGAGAAAAGCAGAGCTGATCAGAGACAAGCAGAGACGATCAGAAACAAGCATTGACAAGCAGGGAAGATCAGAAACGATCAGAGACGATCACAGACGATCAGAGACAAGCAGAGACGATAAGAGACGATCAGAGACGATCAGGGACAATCAGAGACAAGCAGAGGCGATCAGAGACGAGCAGAGTCGAGGAGAGATGATTAGACACATGCAGAGACGACCAGAGACGACCAGAGACAAGCAGAGACAAGCAGAGACGTTCAGAGACAAGCAGAGACGACCAGTAACAAACAGAGACGATCAGAGACAAGCAGAGACAATCAGAGACAAGCAGAGACGATCAGAGACAAGCAGAGACGATCGGAGACGATCAGAGACGATCAGATACGATCAGATACAAGCAGAGACGATCAGAGACGATCAGAGACAAGCAGAGACAAGAAGAGACGATCATAGACGATCAGAGACAAGCAGAGACGATCAGAGACGATCAGAGACAAGCAGAGACAAGAAGAGACGATCAAAGACGATCAGAGACAAGCAGAGACGATCAGAAACCAGCAGAGACGATCAGAGACAAGCAGAGACGATCTGAGACAAGCAGAGACTATCATAGACGATCAGACACAAGCAGAGACGATCAGAGACGATCAGAGACAAGCAGAGACGATCATAGACGATCAGAGACAAGCAGAGACGATCAGAGACGAGCAGAGACGATCAGAGACAAGCAGAGACGATCTGAGACAAGCAGAGACGATCAGAGACGATCAGAGACGATCAGAGACGAGCAGAAGCGATCAGAGACGAGCAGAGACGATCAGAAACGATCAGAGATGATCAGAGACAAGCTGAGGCGATTAGAGACAAGCAGAGACAAGCAGCGACGATCAGAAACGATGAGAGACAAGCAGAGACAATCAGAGACGATCAGAGACGATCAGAGACAATCAGAGAAAAGCAGAGGCGATCAGAGACGAGCAGTGACGAGGAGAGATGATCAGAGACATGCAGAGACAAGCAGAGCCGATCAGAGACGATCAGAGACGATCAGAGACAAGCAGAGACGATCAAAGACGATCAGAGACAAGCAGAGACGATCTGAGACAAGCAGAGACTATCAGAGACGATCAGAGACGAGCAGAGACGAGCAGAAGCGATCAGAGACGAGCAGAGACGATCAGAAACGATCAGAGATGATCAGAGACAAGCTGAGGCGATCAGAGACAAGCAGAGATAAGCAGCGACGATCTGAAACGATGAGAGACAAGCAGAGACAATCAGAGACGATCAGAGACGATCAGAGACAATCAGAGAAAAGCAGAGGCGATCAGAGACGAGCAGAGACGAGGAGAGATGATCAGAGACATGCAGAGACAAGCAGAGCCGATCAGAGACGATCAGAGACGATCAGAGACAAGCAGAGACGATCAAAGACGATCAGAGACAAGCAGAGACGATCATAGACGATCAGAGACAAGCAGAGATGATCAGAGACGATCCGAAACAAGCAGAGACAAGCAGAGACGATCAGAGACGATTAAAGACAAGCAGAGACGAACAGACACAAGCAGAGACGATCGGAAACGATCAGAGACGATCAGAGACGAGCGGAGACGATGATAGATGATCAGAGACGATCACAGACGAGCAGAGACGATCAGAGACAAGCAGAGATGATCAGAGACGAGAAGAGACTATCAGATACGAGCAGAGGCGATCATAGACAAGCAAATAAGATCAGAGACGATCAGAGACGAACAGAGACAAGCAAAGACGATCAGCGATGATCAGAGACAAGCAGACATGATCAGAGACGAATAGGGACAAGCAGATACAATCAGAGACGATCAGAGACAATCAGAGACGATCAGAGACGACCAGAGACAAGCAGATATGATCGGAGACGATCAGAGACAAGCAGAGACGATCAGAGACGATCAGAGACGATCAGAGACGATCAGAGACAAGCAGAGACGATCAGAGAGGATCAGAGACGATCAGAGACAAGCAGAGACGATCAGAGACGAGCTCAGGCGATCAGACACAAGTAGAGACCATCAGAAACGATCGGAGACAAGCGGAGGCGATCAGAGACAAGCAGAGATGATCAGAGACGATCAGAGACGGTCAGAGACAAGCAGAGACTATTTGCGACAAGCAGAGACGATCAGACACGATCAGAGACGACCAGAGACAAGCAGACATAATCGGAGACGACCAGAGACAAGCAGAGACGACCAGAGACAAGCAGAGACGATCAGAGACAAGCAGAGACAAGCAGTGACGATCAGAGAAAAGCAGAGCTGATCAGAGACAAGCAGAGACGATCAGAAACAAGCATTGACAAGCAGGGAAGATCAGAAACGATCAGAGACGATCACAGACGATCAGAGACAAGCAGAGACGATAAGAGACGATCAGAGACGATCAGGGACAATCAGAGACAAGCAGAGGCGATCAGAGACGAGCAGAGTCGAGGAGAGATGATTAGACACATGCAGAGACGACCAGAGACGACCAGAGACAAGCAGAGACAAGCAGAGACGTTCAGAGACAAGCAGAGACGACCAGTAACAAACAGAGACGATCAGAGACAAGCAGAGACAATCAGAGACAAGCAGAGACGATCAGAGACAAGCAGAGACGATCGGAGACGATCAGAGACGATCAGATACGATCAGATACAAGCAGAGACGATCAGAGACGATCAGAGACAAGCAGAGACAAGAAGAGACGATCATAGACGATCAGAGACAAGCAGAGACGATCAGAGACGATCAGAGACAAGCAGAGACAAGAAGAGACGATCAAAGACGATCAGAGACAAGCAGAGACGATCAGAAACCAGCAGAGACGATCAGAGACAAGCAGAGACGATCTGAGACAAGCAGAGACGATCAGAGACGATCAGACACAAGCAGAGACGATCAGAGACGATCAGAGACAAGCAGAGACAAGCAGAGACGATCATAGACGATCAGAGACAAGCAGAGACGATCAGAGACGAGCAGAGACGATCAGAGACAAGCAGAGACGATCTGAGACAAGCAGAGACGATCAGAGACGATCAGAGACGAGCAGAGACGAGCAGAAGCGATCAGAGACGAGCAGAGACGATCAGAAACGATCAAAGATGATTAGAGACAAGCTGAGGCGATTAGAGACAAGCAGAGACAAGCAGCGACGATCAGAAACGATGAGAGACAAGCAGAGACAATCAGAGACGATCAGAGACGATCAGAGACAATCAGAGAAAAGCAGAGGCGATCAGAGACGAGCAGAGACGAGGAGAGATGATCAGAGACATGCAGAGACAAGCAGAGCCGATCAGAGACGATCAGAGACGATCAGAGACAAGCAGAGACGATCAAAGACGATCAGAGACAAGCAGAGACGATCATAGACAAGCAGAGATGATCAGAGACGATCCGAAACAAGCAGAGACAAGCAGAGACGATCAGAGACGATTAAAGACAAGCAGAGACGAACAGACACAAGCAGAGACGATCGGAAACGATCAGAGACGAGCAGAGACGATGATAGATGATCAGAGACGATCACAGACGAGCAGAGACGAGCAGAGACAATCAGAGACAAGCAGAGATGATCAGAGACGAGAAGAGACTATCAGATACGAGCAGAGGCGATCATAGACAAGTAAAGAAGATCAGAGACGATCAGAGACGATCAGAGACAAGCAAAGACGATCAGCGATGATCAGAGACAAGCAGACATGATCAGAGACGAATAGTGACAAGCAGATACAATCAGAGACGATCAGAGACAAGCAGAGACGATCAGAGACGATCAGAGAAAAGCAGATATGATCGGAGACGATCAGAGACAAGCAGAGACGATCAGAGACGATCAGAGACGATCAGAGACAATCAGAGACGATCAGAGAGGATCAGAGACGATCAGAGACAAGCAGAGACGATCAGAGACGAGCTCAGGCGATCAGACACAAATAGAGACCATCAGAAACGATCAGAGACAAGCGGAGGCGATCAGAGACAAGCAGAGATGATCAGAGACGATCAGAGACGGTCAGAGACAAGCAGAGACTATTTGCGACAAGCAGAGACGATCAGACACGATCAGAGACGACCAGAGACAAGCAGACATAATCGGAGACGACCAGAGACAAGCAGAGAGGACCAGAGACAAGCAGAGACGACCAGAGACAAGCAGAGACGATCAGAGACAAGCAGAGACAAGCAGTGACGATCAGAGAAAAGCAGAGCTGATCAGAGACAAGCAGAGACGATCAGAAACAAGCATTGACAAGCAGGGAAGATCAGAAACGATCAGAGACGATCAGAGACAAGCAGAGACGATAAGAGACGATTAGAGACGATCAGGGACAATCAGAGACAAGCAGAGGCGATCAGAGACGAGCAGAGTCGAGGAGAGATGATCAGAGACATGCAGAGACGACCAGAGACGACCAGAGACAAGCAGAGACAAGCAGAGACGTTCAGAGACAAGCAGAGATGACCAGTAACAAACAGAGACGATCAGGGACAAGCAGAGACAATCAGAGACAAGCAGAGACGATCAGAGACGATCAGAGACGATCGGAGACGATCAGATACGATCAGATACAAGCAGAGACGATCAGAGACGATCAGAGACAAGCAGAGACAAGAAGAGACGATCATAGACGATCAGAGACAAGCAGAGACGATCAGAAACGAGCAGAGACGATCAGAGACAAGCAGAGACGATCTGAGACAAGCAGAGACGATCAGAGACGATCAGAGACGATCAGAGACAAGCAGAGACGATCAGAGACAAGCAGAGACAAGCAGAGACGATCATAGACGATCATAGACGATCAGAGACGATCAGAGACGATCAGAGACAAGAAGAGACGATCTGAGACAAGCAGAGACGATCAGAGACGATCAGACACAAGCAGAGACGATCAGAGACGATCAGAGACAAGCAGAGACAAGCAGAGACGATCATAGACGATCATAGACGATCAGAGACGATCAGAGACAAGCAGAGACGATCATAGACGATCAGAGACAAGCAGAGACGATCAGAGACGATCAGACACAAGCAGAGACGATCAGAGACGATCAGAGACAAGCAGAGACAAGCAGAGACGATCATAGACGATCATAGACGATCAGAGACGATCAGAGACAAGCAGAGACGATCATAGACGATCAGAGACAAGCAGAGACGATCAGAGACGAGCAGAGACGATCAGAGACAAGAAGAGACGATCTGAGACAAGCAGAGACGATCAGAGACGATCAGAGACGAGCAGAGACGAGCAGAAGCGATCAGAGACAAGCAGAGACGATCAGATACGATCAGAGATGATGAGAGACAAGCTGAGGCAATCAGAGACAAGCAGAGAAAAGCAGCGACGATCAGAAACGATGAGAGACAAGCAGAGACAATGAGAGACGATCAGAGACGATCAGAGACGATCAGAGACAATCAGAGAAAAGCAGAGGCGATCAGAGACGAGCAGAGACGAGGAGAGATGATCAGAAACATGCAGAGTTAAGCAGAGACGATCAGAGACGATCAGAGACGATCAGAGACAAGCAGAGACGATCAGAGATGATCAGAGACAAGCAGAGACGATCATAGACGATCAGAGACAAGCAAAGATGATCAGAGACGATCAGAGACAAGCAGAGACAAGCAGAGACGATTAAAGACAAACAGAGACGAACAGACACAAGCAGAGATGATTGGAAACGATCAGAGACGATCAGAGACGAGCAGAGATGATGATAGATGATCAGAGACGATCACAGACGAGCAGAGACGAGCAGAGACGATCAGAGACAAGCAGAGACGATCAGAGATGATCAGAGACAAGCAGAGACAATCATAGACGATCAGAGACAAGCAAAGATGATCAGAGACGATCAGAGACAAGCAGAGACAAGCAGAGACGATTAAAGACAAGCAGAGACGAACAGACACAAGCAGAGACGATCGGAAACGATCAGAGACGAGTAGAGACGAGCAGAGACGATCAGATACGAGCAGAGATGATCAGAGACGAGAAGAGACGATCAGATACGAGCAGAGGCGATCATAGACAAGCAAAGATGATCAGAGACGATCAGAGACGATCAGAGACAAGCAAAGACGATCAGCGACGATCAGAGACAAGCAGAGAAGATCAAAGACGAATAGGGACAAGCAGAGATGATCAGAGACGAATAGGGACAAGCAGAGACGATCAGAGACGATCAGAGACAAGCAGAAACGATCAGAGACGATCAGAGAAAAGCAGAGATGATCGGAGACGATCAGAGACAAGCAGAGACGATCAGAGACGATCAGAGACAATCAGAGACGATCAGAGAGGATCAGAGACGATCAGGGACGATCAGAGACAAGCAGAGATGATCAGAGACGATCGGAGACGAGCTCAGGCAATCAGACATAAGTAGACAACATCAGAAACGATCAGAGACAAGCAGAGGCGATCAGAGACAAGCAAAGATGATCGGAGACGATCAGAGACGATCAGAGACAAGCAGAGACGACCTGCGACAAGCAGAGACAATCAGAGACGATCAGAGACGACCAGAGACAAGCAGACATGATCGGAGACGACCAGAGACAAGCAGTGAGGACCAGAGACAAGCAGAGACGACCAGAGACAAGCAGAGACGATCATAGACAAGCAGAGACAAGCAGAGACGATCAGAGAAAAGCAGAGATGATCAGAGACCATCAGAGACGATCAGAGACAAGTTGAGAGGATCTGAGACGATCTGAGACAAGCAGAGACGATCAGAGACGAGCAGAGACGATCAGAAACAAAAGAGACGATCTGCGACACGCAGAGACGATCAGAGATTATCAGAGACGACCAGAGACAAGCAGACATGATCGGAGACGACCAGAGACAAGCAGAGAGGACCAGAGACAAGCAGAGACGACCAGAGACAAGCAGAAACGATCAGATACAAGCAGAGACAAGCAAAGACGATCAGAGAAAAGCAGAGATGATCAGAGACGATCAGAGACGATCTGAGACAAGCAGAGACGATCAGAGACGATCTGAGACAAGCAGAGACGATCAGAGACGATCAGAGCCAAGCAGAGACGATCAGAGACGAGCAGAGACGATCAGAGACAATCAGAGACGAGCAGAGGCGATCAGAGACAAGCAGAGGCGATCAGAAACGATCATAGATGATCAGAGACAAGCAGAGGCGATCAGAGACAAGCAGATACAAGCAACGACGATCAGAAACAATCAGAGACAAGCAGAGACAATCAGAGACGATCAGAGATGATCAGAGACAAGCAGAGGCGATCAGAGACGAGCAGAGACTAGGAGAGATGATCAGAGACATGCAGAGATAAGCAGAGACGATCAGAGACAAACGGAGAAGATCAGAGACGATCATAGACAAGCAGAGATTATCAGAGACGAGCAGACGATTAGAGACGAGCAGAGGCGATCATAGACAAGCAGAGATGATCAGAGACGATCAGAGACAAGCAGAGACGATCATAGACGACCATAGACGATCAGAGACGATCAGAGACAAGAAGAGACGATCAGAGAGGATCAGAGACGATCAGAGACAAGCAGAGATGATCAGAGACGATCAGAGACGAGCTCAAGCGATCAGACACAAGTAGAGACCATCAGAAACGATCAGAGACAAGCAGAGGCGATCAGAGACAAGCAAATATGATCAGAGACGATCAGAGATGATCAGAGACAAGCAAAAACGATCAGCGACGATCAGAGACAAGCAGAGATGATCAGAGACGAATAGGGACAAGCAGAGATGATCAGAGACGAATAGGGACAAGCAGAGACGATCAGAGACGATCAGAGACAAGCAGAAACGATCAGAGACGATCAGAGAAAGCAGAGATGATTGGAGACGATCAGAGACAAGCAGAGATGATCAGAGACGATCAGAGACGATCAGAGACAAGCAGAGACGATCCGAGAGGATCAGAGACGATCAGAGACAAGCAGAGATGATCAGAGACGATCAGAGACGAGCTCAGGCGATCAGACACAAGTAGACACCATCAGAAACGATCAGAGACAAGCAGAGGCGATCAGAGACAAGCAAAGATGATCGGAGACGATCAGTGTCAAGTAGAGACGACCTGCGACAAGCAGAGACGATCAGAGACGATCAGAGACGACCAGAGACAAGCAGACATGATCAGAGACGACCAGAGACAAGCAGAGAGGACCAGAGACAAGCAGAGACGACCAGAGACAAGCAGAGACGATCAGAGACAAGCAGAGACAAGCAGAGACGATCAGAGAAAAGCAGAGATGATCAGAGACGATCTGAGACAAGCAGAGACGATCAGAGACGATCAGAGCCAAGCAGAGACGATCAGAGACGAGCAGAGACGATCAGAGACAATCAGAGACGAGCAGAGGCGATCAGAGACAAGCAGAAGCGATCAGAGACAAGCAGATACAAGCAACGACGATCAGAAACAATCAGAGACAAGCAGAGACAATCAGAGACTATCAGAGACAAGCAGAAGCGATCAGAGACGAGCAGAGACTAGGAGAGATGATCAAAGACATGCAGAGACAAGCAGGGACGATTAGAGACGATCAGAGACAAACGGAGAAGATCAGAGACGATCATAGACAAGCAGAGACGATCAGAGACGATCAGAGACGACCAGAGTCAAGCAGACATGATCAGAGACGACCAGAGACAAGCAGAGAGGACCAGAGACAAGCAGAGACGACCAGAGACAAGCAGAGACGATCAGAGACAAGCAGAGACAAGCAGAGACGATCAGAGAAAAGCAGAGATGATCAGAGACGATCTGAGACAAGCAGAGACGATCAGAGACGATCAGAGCCAAGCAGAGACGATCAGAGACGAGCAGAGACGATCAGAGACAATCAGAGACGAGCAGAGGCGATCAGAGACAAGCAGAAGCGATCAGAGACAAGCAGATACAAGCAACGACGATCAGAAACAATCAGAGACAAGCAGAGACAATCAGAGACGATCAGAGACGATCAGAGACAAGCAGAAGCGATCAGAGACGAGCAGAGACTAGGAGAGATGATCAGAGACATGCAGAGACAAGCAGAGACGATCAGAGACGATCAGAGACAAACGGAGAAGATCAGAGACGATCATAGACAAGCAGAGATTATCAGAGACGAGCAGACGAATAGAGACGAGCAGAGGCGATCATAGACAAGCAGAGATGATCAGAGACGATCAGAGACAAGCAGAGACGATCATAGACGACCATAGACGATCAGAGACGATCAGAGACAAGAAGAGACGATCAGAGAGGATCAGAGACGATCAGAGACAAGCAGAGATGATCAGAGACGATCAGAGACGAGCTCAAGCGATCAGACACAAGTAGAGACCATCAGAAACGATCAGAGACAAGCTGAGGCGATCAGAGACAAGCAAATATGATCAGAGACGATCAGAGATGATCAGAGACAAGTAAAAACGATCAGCGACGATCAGAGACAAGCAGAGATGATCAGAGACGAATAGCGACAAGCAGAGATGATGAGAGACGAATAGGGACAAGCAGAGACGATCAGAGACGATCAGAGACAAGCAGAAACGATCAGAGACGATCAGAGAAAGCATAGATGATTGGAGACGATCAGAGACAAGCAGAGACGATCAGAGACGATCAGAGACAAGCAGAGACGATCAGAGAGGATCAGAGACGATCAGAGACGATCAGAGACAAGCAGAGATGATCAGAGACGATCAGGGACGAGCTCAGGCGATCAGACACAAGTAGACACCATCAGAAACGATCAGAGACATGCAGAGGCGATCAGAGACAAGCAAAGATGATCGGAGACGATCAGAGACGATCAGTGTCAAGTAGAGACGACCTGCGACAAGCAGAGACGATCAGAGACGATCAGAGACGACCAGAGACAAGCAGACATGATCAGAGACGACCAGAGACAAGCAGAGAGGACCAGAGACAAGCAGAGACGACCAGAGACAAGCAGAGACGATCAGAGACAAGCAGAGACAAGCAGAGACGATCAGAGAAAAGCAGAGATGATCAGAGACAATCAGAGATGATCAGAGACAAGCTGAGAGGATCTGAGACGATCTGAGACAAGCAGAGACGATCAGAGACGAGCAGAGACGATCAGAAACAAAAGAGACGATCTGCAACACGCAGAGACGATCAGAGATTATCAGAGACGACCAGAGACAAGCAGACATGATCGGAGACGACCAGAGACAAGCAGAGAGGACCAGAGACAAGCAGAGACGACCAGAGACAAGCAGAAACGATCAGAGACAAGCAGAGACAAGCAAAGACGATCAGAGAAAAGCAGAGATGATCAGACACGATCAGAGACGATCAGAGACAAGCAGAGACGATCTGAGACAAGCAGAGACGATCAGAGACGATCAGAGCCAAGCAGAGACGATCAGAGACGAGCAGAGACGATCAGAGACAATCAGAGACGAGCAGAGGCGATCAGAGACAAGCAGAGATGATCAGAGACGATCAGAGACGAGGTCAAGCGATCAGACACAAGTAGAGACCATCAGAAACGACCATACACGATCAGAGACGATCAGAGACAAGAAGAGACGATCAAAGAGGATCAGAGACGATCAGAGACAAGCAGAGATGATCAGAGACGATCAGAGACGAGCTCAGGCGATCAGACACAAGTAGACTCCATCAGAAACGATCAGAGACAAGCAGAGGCGATCAGAGACAAGCAAAGATGATCGGAGACGATCAGAGACGATCAGTGTCAAGTAGAGACGACCTGCGACAAGCAGAGACGATCAGAGACGATCAGAGACGACCAGAGACAAGCAGACATGATCAGAGACGACCAGAGACAAGCAGAGAGGACCAGAGACAAGCAGAGACGACCAGAGACAAGCAGAGACGATCAGAGACAAGCAGAGACAAGCAGAGACGATCAGAGAAAAGCAGAGATGATCAGAGACGATCTGAGACAAGCAGAGACGATCAGAGACGATCAGAGCCAAGCAGAGACGATCAGAGACGAGCAGAGACGATCAGAGACAATCAGAGACGAGCAGAGGCGATCAGAGACAAGCAGAAGCGATCAGAGACAAGCAGATACAAGCAACGACGATCAGAAACAATCAGAGACAAGCAGAGACAATCAGAGACGATCAGAGACGATCAGAGACAAGCAGAAGCGATCAGAGACGAGCAGAGACTAGGAGAGATGATCAGAGACATGCAGAGACAAGCAGAGACGATCAGAGACGATCAGAGACAAACGGAGAAGATCAGAGACGATCATAGACAAGCAGAGATTATCAGAGACGAGCAGACGATTAGAGACGAGCAGAGGCGATCATAGAAAAGCAGAGATGATCAGAGACGATCAGAGACAAGCAGAGACGATCATAGACGACCATAGACGATCAGAGACGATCAGAGACAAGAAGAGACGATCAGAGAGGATCAGAGACGATCAGAGACAAGCAGAGATGATCAGAGACGATCAGAGACGAGCTAAAGCGATCAGACACAAGTAGAGACCATCAGAAACGATCAGAGACAAGCTGAGGCGATCAGAGACAAGCAAATATGATCAGAGACGATCAGAGATGATCAGAGACAAGTAAAAACGATCAGCGACGATCAGAGACAAGCAGAGATGATTAGAGACGAATAGGGACAAGCAGAGATGATCAGAGACGAATAGGGACAAGCAGAGACGATCAGAGACGATCAGAGACAAGCAGAAACGATCAGAGACGATCAGAGAAAGCATAGATGATTGGAGACGATCAGAGACAAGCAGAGACGATCAGAGACGATCAGAGACAAGCAGAGACGATCAGAGAGGATCAGAGACGATCAGAGACGATCAGAGACAAGCAGAGATGATCAGAGACGATCAGAGACGAGCTCGGGCGATCAGACACAAGTAGACACCATCAGAAACGATCAGAGACAAGCAGAGGCGATCAGAGACAAGCAAAGATGATCGGAGACGATCAGAGACGATCAGTGTCAAGTAGAGACGACCTGCGACAAGCAGAGACGATCAGAGACGATCAGAGACGACCAGAGACAAGCAGAGAGGACCAGAGACAAGCAGAGACGACCAGAGACAAGCAGAGACGATCAGAGACAAGCAGAGACAAGCAGAGACGATCAGAGAAAAGCAGAGATGATCAGAGACAATCAGAGACGATCAGAGACAAGCTGAGAGGATCTGAGACGATCTGAGACAAGCAGAGACGATCAGAGACGAGCAGAGACGATCAGAAACAAAAGAGACGATCTGCAACAAGCAGAGACGATCAGAGATTATCAGAGACGACCAGAGACAAGCAGACATGATCGGAGACGACCAGAGACAAGCAGAGAGGACCAGAGACAAGCAGAGACGACGAGAGACAAGCAGAAACGATCAGAGACAAGCAGAGACAAGCAAAGACGATCAGAGAAAAGCAGAGATGATCAGACACGATCAGAGACGATCAGAGACAAGCAGAGACGATCTGAGACGATCTGAGACAAGCAGAGACGATCAGAGACGATCAGAGCCAAGCAGAGACGATCAGAGACGAGCAGAGACGATCACAGACAATCAGAGACGAGCAGAGGCGATCAGAGACAAGCAGAGATGATCAGAGACGATCAGAGACGAGGTCAAGCGATCAGACACAAGTAGAGACCATCAGAAACGATCAGAGACAAGCAGAGGCGATCAGAGACAAGCAGAGATGATCAGAGACGATCAGAGACGATCAGAGACAAGCAGAGATGATCAGAGACGATCAGAGACGAGGTCAAGCGATCAGACACAAGTAGAGACCATCAGAAACGACCATACACGATCAGCGACGATCAGAGACAAGAAGAGACGATCAGAGAGGATCAGAGACGATCAGAGACGATCAGAGACAAGCAGAGATGATCAGAGACGATCAGAGACGAGGTCAAGCGATCAGACTCAAGTAGAGACCATCAGAAACGATCAGAGACAAGCAGAGGCGATCAGAGACAAGCAGAGATGATCAGAGACGATCAGAGACGATCAGAGACAAGCAGAGACGATCTGCGACAAGCAGAGACGATCAGAGACGATCAGAGACGACCAGAGACAAGCAGATATAATCGGATACGACCAGAGACAACCAGAGAGGACCAGAGACAAGCAGAGACGACCAGAGACAAGCAGAGACGATCAGAGACAAGCAGATACAAGCAGAGACGATCAGAGAAAAGCAGAGATGATCAGAGACGATCAGAGACGATCAGAGACAAGCAGAGACGATCATAGACGACCATAGACGATCAGAGACGATCAGAGACAAGAAGAGACGATCAGAGAGGATCAGAGACAATCAGATACGATCAGAGTTAAGCAGAGATGATCAGAGACGATCAGAGACGAGCTCAAGCGATCAGACACAAGTAGAGACCATCAGATACGATCAGAGACAAGCAGAGGCGATCAGAGACAAGCAGAGATGATCAGAGACGATCAGAGACGATCAGAGACAAGCAGAAACGATCTGCGACAAGCAGAGACGATCAGAGACGATCAGAGACGACCAGAGACAAGCAGACATAATCGGAGACGACCAGAGACAACCAGAGAGGACCAGAGACAAGCAGAGACGACCAGAGACAAGCAGCGACGATCAGAGACAAGCAGATACAAGCAGAGATGATCAGAGAAAAGCAGAGATGATCAGAGACGATCAGAGACGATCAGAGACGATCAGAGACAAGCAGAGACGATCTGAGACAAGCAGAGACGATCAGAGACGATCAGAGACAAGGAGAGACGATCAGAGACGAGCAGAGACGATCAGAGACGATCAGAGACGAGCAGAGGCAATCAAACACAAGCAGAGACGATCAGAAACGATCAGAGATGATCGGAGACAAGCAGAGGCGATCATAAACAAGCATTGCCAAACAGGGAAGATCAGAAACGATCAGAGACGATCAGAGACGATCAGAGACAAGCAGAGACGATAAGAGACGATCAGAGACGATCAGGGACAATCAGAGACAAGCAGAGGCGATCAGATACGAGCAGAGTCGAGGAGAGATGATCAGAGACAGGCAGAGACGACCAGAGACGACCAGAGATAAGCAGAGACGATCAGAGACAAGCAGAGACAAGCAGAGACGATCAGAGAAAAACATAGATGATCAGAGACGATCAGAGACGATCAGAGACAAGCAGAGACGATCTGAGACGATCTGAGACAAGCAGATACGATCAGAGACGATCAGAGACAAGGATAGACGATCAAAGACGAGCAGATACGATTAGAGACGATCAGAGACGAGCAGAGGCAATCAGAGACAAGCAGAGACGATCAGAATCGATCAGAGATGATCAGAGACAAGCAGAGGCGATCAGAAACAAGCATTGACAAGCAGGGAAGATCGGAAACGATCAGAGACGATCAAAGACGATCAGAGACAAGCAGAGACGATAAGAGACGATCAGAGACGATCAGGGACAATCAGATACAAGCAGAGGCGATCAGAGACGAGCAGAGTCGAGGAGAGACGATCAGAGACATGCAGAGACGACCAGAGACGACCAGAGACAAGCAGAGACGATCAGTAACAAACAGAGACGATCA
The DNA here is from genome assembly GCF_048934315.1 of Petromyzon marinus. Taxonomy (NCBI): domain Eukaryota; kingdom Metazoa; phylum Chordata; class Hyperoartia; order Petromyzontiformes; family Petromyzontidae; genus Petromyzon; species Petromyzon marinus. Next base: position 1,766,593 of record NC_133722.1, read on the forward strand.
GAGACAAGCAGAGACAATCAGAGACAAGCAGAGACGATCAGAGACAAGCAGAGACGATCGGAGACGATCAGAGACGATCAGATACGATCAGATACAAGCAGAGACGATCAGAGACGATCAGAGACAAGCAGAGAAAAGTAGAGATGATCATAGACGATCAGAGACGATCAGAGACGATCAGAGACAAGAAGAGACGATCATAAACGATCAGAGACAAGCAGCGACGATCAGAAACGAGCAGAGACGTTCAGAGACAAGCAGAGACGATCTGAGACAAGCAGAGATGATCAGAGACGATCAGACACAAGCAGAGACGATCAGAGACGATCAGAGACAAGCAGAGACGATCATAGACGAAAATAGATGATCAGAGACGATCAGAGACAAGCAGAGACGATCATAGACGATCAGAGACAAGCAGAGACGATCAGAGACGAGCAGAGATGATCAGAGACAAGCAGAGACGATCTGAGACAAGCAGAGACGATCAGAGACGATCAGAGACGATCAGGGACGATCAGAGACGAGCAGAGGCGATCAGAGACAAGCAGAGACGATCAGAAACGATCATAGATTATCAAAGACAAGCTGAGGCGATCAGAGACAAGCAGAGACGATCAGAGACGATCAGAGACGATCAGAGACAAGCCGAGACGAACATATACGATCAGAGACAACCAGAGATGATCAGAGACGATCAGAGACAAGCAGAGACAAGCAGAGACGATCAGAGACGATCAGAGACAAGCAGAGACGATAAGAGACGATCAGAGACGATCAGGGACAATCAGAGACAAGCAGAGGCGATCAGATACGAGCAGAGTCGAGGAGAGATGATCAGAGACAGGCAGAGACGACCAGAGACGACCAGAGATAAGCAGAGACGATCAGAGACAAGCAGAGACAAGCAGAGACGATCAGAGAAAAACATAGATGATCAGAGACGATCAGAGACGATCAGAGACAAGCAGAGACGATCTGAGACGATCTGAGACAAGCAGATACGATCAGAGACGATCAGAGACAAGGATAGACGATCAAAGACGAGCAGATACGATTAGAGACGATCAGAGACGAGCAGAGGCAATCAGAGACAAGCAGAGACGATCAGAATCGATCAGAGATGATCAGAGACAAGCAGAGGCGATCAGAAACAAGCATTGACAAGCAGGGAAGATCGGAAACGATCAGAGACGATCAAAGACGATCAGAGACAAGCAGAGACGATAAGAGACGATCAGAGACGATCAGGGACAATCAGATACAAGCAGAGGCGATCAGAGACGAGCAGAGTCGAGGAGAGACGATCAGAGACATGCAGAGACGACCAGAGACGACCAGAGACAAGCAGAGACGATCAGTAACAAACAGAGACGATCAGAGACAAGCAGAGACAATCAGAGACAAGCAGAGACGATCAGAGACAAGCAGAGACGATCGGAGACGATCAGAGACGATCAGATACGATCAGATACAAGCAGAGACGATCAGAGACGATCAGAGACAAGCAGAGAAAAGTAGAGATGATCATAGACGATCAGAGACGATCAGAGACGATCAGAGACAAGAAGAGACGATCATAAACGATCAGAGACAAGCAGCGACGATCAGAAACGAGCAGAGACGTTCAGAGACAAGCAGAGACGATCTGAGACAAGCAGAGATGATCAGAGACGATCAGACACAAGCAGAGACGATCAGAGACGATCAGAGACAAGCAGAGACGATCATAGACGAAAATAGATGATCAGAGACGATCAGAGACAAGCAGAGACGATCATAGACGATCAGAGACAAGCAGAGACGATCAGAGACGAGCAGAGATGATCAGAGACAAGCAGAGACGATCTGAGACAAGCAGAGACGATCAGAGACGATCAGAGACGATCAGGGACGATCAGAGACGAGCAGAGGCGATCAGAGACAAGCAGAGACGATCAGAAACGATCATAGATTATCAAAGACAAGCTGAGGCGATCAGAGACAAGCAGAGACGATCAGAGACGATCAGAGACGATCAGAGACAAGCCGAGACGAACATATACGATCAGAGACAACCAGAGATGATCAGAGACGATCAGAGACAAGCAGAGACAAGCAGAGACGATCAGAGACGATTAAAGACAAGCAGAGACGAACAGACACAAGCAGAGACGATCGGAAACGATCAGAGACGAGCAGAGACGAGCAGAGACGATCATAGATGACCAGAGACGATCACAGACGAGCAGAGACGATCGGAGACAAGCAGAGATGATCAGAGACGAACAGAGACGAGCAAAGCAGTCAGAGACGATCATAGACAAGCAGAGATGATCAGAGACGAGAAGAGACGATCAGAGACAAACAGAGACGATCAGCGACGATCAGAGACAAGCAGAGATGATCAGAGACGAATAGGGACAAGCAGAGACGATCAAAGACGATCAGAGACAAGCAGAGACGATCAGAGAAGATCAAAGACAAGCAGAGATGATCGGAGACGATCAGAGACAAGCAGAGACGATCAGAGACGATCATAGACGATCAGAGACGACCAGAGACAAGCAGAGACGATCAGAGAGGATCAGAGACGATCAGAGACGATCAGAGACAAGCAGAGATTATCAGAGACGATCAGAGACGAGCTCAGGCGATCAGACACAAGTAGACACCATCAGAAACGATCAGAGACAAGAAGAGGCGATCTGAGACAAGCAAAGATGATCAGAGACGATCAGAGACGATCAGAGACAAGCAGAGACGACCTGCGACAAGCAGAGACGATCAGAGACGATCAGAGACGACCAGAGACAAGCAGACAGGATCGGAGACGACCAGAGACAAGCAGAGAGGACCAGAGACAAGCAGAGACGACCAGAGACAAGCAGAGACGATCAGAGACAAGCAGAGACGATCAGAGACGATCAGAGCCAAGCAGAGACGATTAGAAACGAACAGAGACGATCAGAGACAATCAGAGACGAGCAGAGGCGATCAAAGACAAGCAGAGACCATCAGAAACGATCAGAGATGATCAGAGACAAGCAGAGGCGAGCAAAGCAGTCAGAGACGATCATAGACAAGCAGAGATGATCAGAGACGAGAAGAGACGATCAGAGACAAACAGAGATGATCAGCGACAATCAGAGACAAGCAGAGATGATCAGAGACGAATAGGGACAAGCAGAGACGATCAAACACGATCAGAGACAAGCAGAGACGATCAGAGAAGATCAAAGACAAGCAGAGATGATCGGAGACGATCAGAGACAAGCAGAGACGATCAGAGACGATCATAGACGATCAGAGACGACCAGAGACAAGCAGAGACGATCAGAGAGGATCAGAGACGATCAGAGACGATCAGAGACAAGCAGAGATTATCAGAGACGATCAGAGACGAGCTCAGGCGATCAGACACAAGTAAACACCATCAGAAACGATCAGAGACAAGAAGAGGCGATCTGAGACAAGCAAAGATGATCAGAGACGATCAGAGACGATCAGAGACAAGCAGAGACGACCTGCGACAAGCAGAGACGATCAGAGACGATCAGAGACGACCAGAGACAAGCAGACAGGATCAGAAACGACCAGAGACAACCAGAGAGGACCAGAGACAAGCAGAGACGACCAGAGACAAGCAGAGACGATCAGAGACAAGCAGAGACGATCGGAGACGATCAAAGCCAAGCAGAGACGATCAGAAACGAACAGAGACGATCAGAGACAATCAGAGACGAGCAGAGGCGATCAAAGACAAGCAGAGACCATCAGAAACGATCAGAGATGATCAGAGACAAGCAGAGGCGATCAGAGACAAGCAGAGATGATCAGAGACGATCAGAGACGATCAGAGACAAGCAGACGCGATCAGAGACGAGCAGAGACGAGGAGAGATGATCAGAGACGATCAGAGACGATCAGAGACGATCAGAGACAAAGAGAGACGATCATAGACGATCAGAGACAAGCAGAGACGATCATAGACGATCAGAGACAAGCAAAGACGATCAGAGACGATCATAGACAAGCAGAGACAAGCAGAGACAAGCAGAGACGATCAGAGACGATCAAAGACAAGCAGAGACGAACAGACACAAGCAGAGACGATCGGAAACGATCAGAAACGAGCAGAGACGAGCAGAGACGATCAGAGACAAGCAGAGATGATCAAAGACGATCAGAGATGAGCAGAGACGATCAGAGACAAGAAGAGACGATCATAAACGATCAGAGACAAGCAGCGACGATCAGAAACGAGCAGAGACGTTCAGAGACAAGCAGAGACGATCTGAGACAAGCAGAGATGATCAGAGACGATCAGACACAAGCAGAGACGATCAGAGACGATCAGAGACAAGCAGAGACGATCATAGACGAAAATAGATGATCAGAGACGATCAGAGACAAGCAGAGACGATCATAGACGATCAGAGACAAGCAGAGACGATCAGAGACGAGCAGAGATGATCAGAGACAAGCAGAGACGATCTGAGACAAGCAGAGACGATCAGAGACGATCAGAGACGATCAGGGACGAGCAGAGACGAGCAGAGGCGATCAGAGACAAGCAGAGACGATCAGAAACGATCATAGATTATCAAAGACAAGCTGAGGCGATCAGAGACAAGCAGAGACGATCAGAGACGATCAGAGACGATCAGAGACAAGCCGAGACGAACATAGACGATCAGAGACAAGCAGAGATGATCAGAGACGATCAGAGACAAGCAGAGACAAGCAGAGACGATCAGAGACGATTAAAGACAAGCAGAGACGAACAGACACAAGCAGAGACGATCGGAAACGATCAGAGACGAGCATAGACGAGCAGAGACGATCATAGATGATCAGAGACGATCACAGACGAGCAGAGACGATCGGAGACAAGCAGAGATGATCAGAGACGAACAGAGACGAGCAAAGCAGTCAGAGACGATCATAGACAAGCAGAGATGATCAGAGACGAGAAGAGACGATCAGAGACAAACAGAGACGATCAGCGACGATCAGAGACAAGCAGAGATGATCAGAGACGAATAGGGACAAGCAGAGACGATCAAAGACGATCAGAGACAAGCAGAGACGATCAGAGAAGATCAAAGACAAGCAGAGATGATCGGAGACGATCAGAGACAAGCAGAGACGATCAGAGACGATCATAGACGATCAGAGACGACCAGAGACAAGCAGAGACGATCAGAGAGGATCAAAGACGATCAGAGACGATCAGAGACAAGCAGAGATTATCAGAGACGATCAGAGATGAGCTCAGGCGATCAGACACAAGTAGACACCATCAGAAACGATCAGAGACAAGAAGAGGCGATCTGAGACAAGCAAAGATGATCAGAGACGATCAGAGACGATCAGAGACAAGCAGAGACGACCTGCGACAAGCAGAGACGATCAGAGACGATCAGAGACGACCAGAGACAAGCAGACAGGATCGGAGACGACCAGAGACAAGCAGAGAGGACCAGAGACAAGCAGAGACGACCAGAGACAAGCAGAGACGATCAGAGACAAGCAGAGACGATCAGAGACGATCAGAGCCAAGCAGAGACGATCAGAAACGAACAGAGACGATCAGAGACAATCAGAGACGAGCAGAGGCGATCAAAGACAAGCAGAGACCATCAGAAACGATCAGAGATGATCAGAGACAAGCAGAGGCGAGCAAAGCAGTCAGAGACGATCATAGACAAGCAGAGATGATCAGAGACGAGAAGAGACAATCAGAGACAAACAGAGACGATCAGCGACGATCAGAGACAAGCAGAGATGATCAGAGACGAAAAGGGACAAGCAGAGACGATCAAAGACGATCAGAGACAAGCAGAGACGATCAGAGAAGATCAAAGACAAGCAGAGATGATCGGAGACGACCAGAGACAAGCAGAGACGATCAGAGAGGATCAGAGACGATCAGAGACGATCAGAGACAAGCAGAGATTATCAGAGACGATCAGAGACGAGCTCAGGCGATCAGACACAAGTAGACACCATCAGAAACGATCAGAGACAAGAAGAGGCGATCTGAGACAAGCAAAGATGATCAGAGACGATCAGAGACGATCAGAGACAAGCAGAGACGACCTGCGACAAGCAGAGACGATCAGAGACGATCAGAGACGACCAGAGACAAGCAGACAGGATCGGAGACGACCAGAGACAAGCAGAGAGGACCAGAGACAAGCAGAGACGACCAGAGACAAGCAGAGACGATCAGAGACAAGCAGAGACGATCAGAGACGATCAGAGCCAAGCAGAGACGATTAGAAACGAACAGAGACGATCAGAGACAATCAGAGACGAGCAGAGGCGATCAAAGACAAGCAGAGACCATCAGAAACGATCAGAGATGATCAGAGACAAGCAGAGGCGAGCAAAGCAGTCAGAGACGATCATAGACAAGCAGAGATGATCAGAGACGAGAAGAGACGATCAGAGACAAACAGAGATGATCAGCGACAATCAGAGACGAGCAGAGATGATCAGAGACGAATAGGGACAAGCAGAGACGATCAAACACGATCAGAGACAAGCAGAGACGATCAGAGAAGATCAAAGACAAGCAGAGATGATCGGAGACGATCAGAGACAAGCAGAGACGATCAGAGACGATCATAGACGATCAGAGACGACCAGAGACAAGCAGAGACGATCAGAGAGGATCAGAGACGATCAGAGACGATCAGAGACAAGCAGAGATTATCAGAGACGATCAGAGACGAGCTCAGGCGATCAGACACAAGTAAACACCATCAGAAACGATCAGAGACAAGAAGAGGCGATCTGAGACAAGCAAAGATGATCAGAGACGATCAGAGACGATCAGAGACAAGCAGAGACGACCTGCGACAAGCAGAGACGATCAGAGACGATCAGAGACGACCAGAGACAAGCAGACAGGATCGGAAACGACCAGAGACAACCAGAGAGGACCAGAGACAAGCAGAGACGACCAGAGACAAGCAGAGACGATCAGAGACAAGCAGAGACGATCAGAGACGATCAAAGCCAAGCAGAGACGATCAGAAACGAACAGAGACGATCAGAGACAATCAGAGACGAGCAGAGGCGATCAAAGACAAGCAGAGACCATCAGAAACGATCAGAGATGATCAGAGACAAGCAGAGGCGATCAGAGACAAGCAGAGATGATCAGAGACGATCAGAGACGATCAGAGACAAGCAGACGCGATCAGAGACGAGCAGAGACGAGGAGAGATGATCAGAGACGATCAGAGACGATCAGAGACGATCAGAGACAAAGAGAGACGATCATAGACGATCAGAGACAAGCAGAGACGATCATAGACGATCAGAGACAAGCAAAGACGATCAGAGACGATCATAGACAAGCAGAGACAAGCAGAGACAAGCAGAGACGATCAGAGACGATCAAAGACAAGCAGAGACGAACAGACACAAGCAGAGACGATCGGAAACGATCAGAAACGAGCAGAGACGAGCAGAGACGATCAGAGACAAGCAGAGATGATCAAAGACGATCAGAGATGAGCAGAGACGATCAGAGACAAGAAGAGACGATCATAAACGATCAGAGACAAGCAGCGACGATCAGAAACGAGCAGAGACGTTCAGAGACAAGCAGAGACGATCTGAGACAAGCAGAGATGATCAGAGACGATCAGACACAAGCAGAGACGATCAGAGACGATCAGAGACAAGCAGAGACGATCATAGACGAAAATAGATGATCAGAGACGATCAGAGACAAGCAGAGACGATCATAGACGATCAGAGACAAGCAGAGACGATCAGAGACGAGCAGAGATGATCAGAGACAAGCAGAGACGATCTGAGACAAGCAGAGACGATCAGAGACGATCAGAGACGATCAGGGACGAGCAGAGACGAGCAGAGGCGATCAGAGACAAGCAGAGACGATCAGAAACGATCATAGATTATCAAAGACAAGCTGAGGCGATCAGAGACAAGCAAAGACGATCAGAGACGATCAGAGACGATCAGAGACAAGCCGAGACGAACATAGACGATCAGAGACAAGCAGAGATGATCAGAGACGATCAGAGACAAGCAGAGACAAGCAGAGACGATCAGAGACGATTAAAGACAAGCAGAGACGAACAGACACAAGCAGAGACGATCGGAAACGATCAGAGACGAGCATAGACGAGCAGAGACGATCATAGATGATCAGAGACGATCACAGACGAGCAGAGACGATCGGAGACAAGCAGAGATGATCAGAGACGAACAGAGACGAGCAAAGCAGTCAGAGACGATCATAGACAAGCAGAGATGATCAGAGACGAGAAGAGACGATCAGAGACAAACAGAGACGATCAGCGACGATCAGAGACAAGCAGAGATGATCAGAGACGAATAGGGACAAGCAGAGACGATCAAAGACGATCAGAGACAAGCAGAGACGATCAGAGAAGATCAAAGACAAGCAGAGATGATCGGAGACGATCAGAGACAAGCAGAGACGATCAGAGACGATCATAGACGATCAGAGACGACCAGAGACAAGCAGAGACGATCAGAGAGGATCAGAGACGATCAGAGACGATCAGAGACAAGCAGAGATTATCAGAGACGATCAGAGATGAGCTCAGGCGATCAGACACAAGTAGACACCATCAGAAACGATCAGAGACAAGAAGAGGCGATCTGAGACAAGCAAAGATGATCAGAGACGATCAGAGACGATCAGAGACAAGCAGAGACGACCTGCGACAAGCAGAGACGATCAGAGACGATCAGAGACGACCAGAGACAAGCAGACAGGATCGGAGACGACCAGAGACAAGCAGAGAGGACCAGAGACAAGCAGAGACGACCAGAGACAAGCAGAGACGATCAGAGACAAGCAGAGACGATCAGAGACGATCAGAGCCAAGCAGAGACGATCAGAAACGAACAGAGACGATCAGAGACAATCAGAGACGAGCAGAGGCGATCAAAGACAAGCAGAGACCATCAGAAACGATCAAAGATGATCAGAGACAAGCAGAGGCGAGCAAAGCAGTCAGAGACGATCATAGACAAGCAGAGATGATCAGAGACGAGAAGAGACAATCAGAGACAAACAGAGACGATCAGCGACGATCAGAGACAAGCAGAGATGATCAGAGACGAAAAGGGACAAGCAGAGACGATCAAAGACGATCAGAGACAAGCAGAGACGATCAGAGAAGATCAAAGACAAGCAGAGATGATCGGAGACGACCAGAGACAAGCAGAGACGATCAGAGAGGATCAGAGACGATCAGAGACGATCAGAGACAAGCAGAGATTATCAGAGACGATCAGAGACGAGCTCAGGCGATCAGACACAAGTAGACACCATCAGAAACGATCAGAGACAAGCAGAGGCGATCAGAGACAAGCAGAGATGATCAGAGACGATCAGAGACGATCAGAGACAAGCAGAGATTATCAGAGACGATCAGAGACGAGCTCAGGCGATCAGACACAAGTAGACACCATCAGAAACGATCAGAGACAAGAAGAGGCGATCTGAGACAAGCAAAGATGATCAGAGACGATCAGAGACGATCAGAGACAAGCAGAGACGACCTGCGACAAGCAGAGACGATCAGAGATGATCAGAGACGACCAGAGACAAGCAGACAGGATCGGAGAGGACCAGAGACAAGCAGAGAGGACCAGAGACAAGCAGAGACGACCAGAGACAAGCAGAGACGATCAGAGACAAGCAGAGACGATCAGAGACGATCAGAGCCAAGCAGAGACGATTAGAAACGAACAGAGACGATCAGAGACAATCAGAGACGAGCAGAGGCGATCAAAGACAAGCAGAGACCATCAGAAACGATCAGAGATGATCAGAGACAAGCAGAGGCGAGCAAAGCAGTCAGAGACGATCATAGACAAGCAGAGATGATCAATGACGAGAAGAGACGATCAGAGACAAACAGAGATGATCAGCGACAATCAGAGACAAGCAGAGATGATCAGAGACGAATAGGGACAAGCAGAGACGATCAAACACGATCAGAGACAAGCAGAGACGATCAGAGAAGATCAAAGACAAGCAGAGATGATCGGAGACGATCAGAGACAAGCAGAGACGATCAGAGACGATCATAGACGATCAGAGACGACCAGAGACAAGCAGAGACGATCAGAGAGGATCAGAGACGATCAGAGACGATCAGAGACAAGCAGAGATTATCAGAGACGATCAGAGACGAGCTCAGGCGATCAGACACAAGTAAACACCATCAGAAACGATCAGAGACAAGAAGAGGCGATCTGAGACAAGCAAAGATGATCAGAGACGATCAGAGACGATCAGAGACAAGCAGAGACGACCTGCGACAAGCAGAGACGATCAGAGACGATCAGAGACGACCAGAGACAAGCAGACAGGATCGGAAACGACCAGAGACAACCAGAGAGGACCAGAGACAAGCAGAGACGACCAGAGACAAGCAGAGACGATCAGAGACAAGCAGAGACGATCAGAGACGATCAGAGCCAAGCAGAGACGATCAGAAACGAACAGAGACGATCAGAGACAATCAGAGACGAGCAGAGGCGATCAAAGACAAGCAGAGACCATCAGAAACGATCAGAGATGATCAGAGACAAGCAGAGGCGATCAGAGACAGGCAGAGATGATCAGAGACGATCAGAGACGATCAAAGACAAGCAGAGACCATCAGAAACGATCAAAGATGATCAGAGACAAGCAGAGGCGAGCAAAGCAGTCAGAGACGATCATAGACAAGCAGAGATGATCAGAGACGAGAAGAGACAATCAGAGACAAACAGAGACGATCAGCGACGATCAGAGACAAGCAGAGATGATCAGAGACGAAAAGGGACAAGCAGAGACGATCAAAGACGATCAGAGACAAGCAGAGACGATCAGAGAAGATCAAAGACAAGCAGAGATGATCGGAGACGACCAGAGACAAGCAGAGACGATCAGAGAGGATCAGAGACGATCAGAGACGATCAGAGACAAGCAGAGATTATCAGAGACGATCAGAGACGAGCTCAGGCGATCAGACACAAGTAGACACCATCAGAAACGATCAGAGACAAGAAGAGGCGATCTGAGACAAGCAAAGATGATCAGAGACGATCAGAGACGATCAGAGACAAGCAGAGACGACCTGCGACAAGCAGAGACGATCAGAGACGATCAGAGACGACCAGAGACAAGCAGACAGGATCGGAGAGGACCAGAGACAAGCAGAGAGGACCAGAGACAAGCAGAGACGACCAGAGACAAGCAGAGACGATCAGAGACAAGCAGAGACGATCAGAGACGATCAGAGCCAAGCAGAGACGATTAGAAACGAACAGAGACGATCAGAGACAATCAGAGACGAGCAGAGGCGATCAAAGACAAGCAGAGACCATCAGAAACGATCAGAGATGATCAGAGACAAGCAGAGGCGAGCAAAGCAGTCAGAGACGATCATAGACAAGCAGAGATGATCAATGACGAGAAGAGACGATCAGAGACAAACAGAGATGATCAGCGACAATCAGAGACAAGCAGAGATGATCAGAGACGAATAGGGACAAGCAGAGACGATCAAACACGATCAGAGACAAGCAGAGACGATCAGAGAAGATCAAAGACAAGCAGAGATGATCGGAGACGATCAGAGACAAGCAGAGACGATCAGAGACGATCATAGACGATCAGAGACGACCAGAGACAAGCAGAGACGATCAGAGAGGATCAGAGACGATCAGAGACGATCAGAGACAAGCAGAGATTATCAGAGACGATCAGAGACGAGCTCAGGCGATCAGACACAAGTAAACACCATCAGAAACGATCAGAGACAAGAAGAGGCGATCTGAGACAAGCAAAGATGATCAGAGACGATCAGAGACGATCAGAGACAAGCAGAGACGACCTGCGACAAGCAGAGACGATCAGAGACGATCAGAGACGACCAGAGACAAGCAGACAGGATCGGAAACGACCAGAGACAACCAGAGAGGACCAGAGACAAGCAGAGACGACCAGAGACAAGCAGAGACGATCAGAGACAAGCAGAGACGATCAGAGACGATCAGAGCCAAGCAGAGACGATCAGAAACGAACAGAGACGATCAGAGACAATCAGAGACGAGCAGAGGCGATCAAAGACAAGCAGAGACCATCAGAAACGATCAGAGATGATCAGAGACAAGCAGAGGCGATCAGAGACAAGCAGAGATGATCAGAGACGATCAGAGACGATCAGAGACAAGCAGACGCGATCAGAGACGAGCAGAGACGAGGAGAGATGATCAGAGACAAGCAGAGACGATCAGAGACGATCAGAGACAAAGAGAGACGATCATAGACGATCAGAGACAAGCAGAGACGATCATAGACGATCAGAGACAAGCAAAGACGATCAGAGACGATCATAGACAAGCAGAGACAAGCAGAGACAAGCAGAGACGATCAGAGACGATCAAAGACAAGCAGAGACGAACAGACACAAGCAGAGACGATCGGAAACGATCAGAAACGAGCAGAGACGAGCAGAGACGATCAGAGACAAGCACAGATGATCAAAGACGATCAGAGATGAGCAGAGAAGATCAGAGACGATCATAGACAAGCAGAGATTATCAGAGACGATCAGAGACGATCAGAGACAAGCAGAGACGATCATAGAGGATCAGGGACGATCAGAGACGATCAGAGACAAGCAGAGATGATCAGAGACGATCAGAGACGAGCTCAGGTGATCAAACACAAGTAGAGACCATCAGAAACGATCAGAGACAAGCAGAGGCGATCAGAGATAAGCAGAGATGATCAGAGACGATCATAGACGACCAGAGATAAGCAGACATAATCGGAGACGACCAAAGACAACCAGAGAGGACCAGAGACAAGCAGAGACGATCAGAGACAAGCAGATACAAGCAGAGACGATCAGAGAAAAGCAGAGATGATCAGAGACGATCAGAGACGAGAAAAGCAGTCAGAGACGATCATAGACAAGCAGAGATGATCAGAGACGAGAAGAGACGATCAGAGACAAGCAGAGACGATCAGCGACGATCAGAGACAAGCAGAGATGATCAGAGACGAATAGGGAAATGCAGAGACGATCAAAGACGATCAGAGACAAGCAGAGACGATCAGAGAAGATCAAAGACAAGCAGAGATGATCGGAGACGATCAGAGACAATCAGAGACGATCAGAGACGATCATAGACGATCAGAGACGACCAGAGACAAGCAGAGACGATCAGAGAGGATCAGAGACGATCAGAGACGATCAGAGACAAGCAGAGATTATCAGAGACGATCAGAGACGAGCTCAGGCGATCAGACACAAGTAGACACCATCAGAAACGATCAGAGACAAGAAGAGGCGATCTGAGACAAGCAAAGATGATCAGAGACGATCAGAGACGATCAAAGACAAGCAGAGACGACCTGCGACAAGCAGAGACGATCAGAGACGATCAGAGACGACCAGAGACAAGCAGACAGGATCGGAGACGACCAGAGACAAGCAGAGAGGACCAGAGACAAGCAGAGACGACCAGAGACAAGCAGAGACGATCAGAGACAAGCAGAGACGATCAGAGACGATCAGAGCCAAGCAGAGACGATCAGAAACGAACAGAGACGACCTGCGACAAGCAGAGACGATCAGAGACGATCAGAGACGACCAGAGACAAGCAGACAGGATCGGAGACGACCAGAGACAAGCAGAGAGGACCAGAGACAAGCAGAGACGACCAGAGACAAGCAGAGACGATCAGAGACAAGCAGAGACGATCAGAAACGAACAGAGACGATTAGAGACAATCAGAGACGAGCAGAGGCGATCAAAGACAAGCAGAGACCATCAGAAACGATCAGAGATGATCAGAGACAAGCAGAGGCGATCAGAGAAGATCAAAGACAAGCAGAGATGATCGGAGACGATCAGAGACAATCAGAGACGATCAGAGACGATCATAGACGATCAGAGACGACCAGAGACAAGCAGAGACGATCAGAGACGATCAGAGACGATCAGAGACAAAGAGAGACGATCATAGACGATCAGAGACAAGCAGAGACGATCATAGACGTTCAGAGACAAGCAAAGACGATCAGAGACGATCATAGACAAGCAGAGACAAGCAGAGACAAGCAGAGACGATCAGAGACGATCAAAGACAAGCAGAGACGAACAGACACAAGCAGAGACGATCGGAAACGATCAGAAACGAGCAGAGACGAGCAGAGACGATCAGAGATGAGCAGAGAAGATCAGAGACGATCATAGACAAGCAGAGATTATCAGAGACGAGCAGACGATTAGAGACGAGCAGAGGCGATCATAGACAAGCAGAGATGATCAGAGACGATCAGAGACAAGCAGAGACGATCATAGAGGATCAGGGACGATCAGAGACGATCAGAGACAAGCAGAGATGATCTGAGACGATCAGAGACGAGCTCAGGTGATCAGACACAAGTAGAGACCATCAGAAACGATCAGAGACAAGCAGAGGCGATCAGAGACAAGCAGAGATGATCAGAGACGATCAGAGACGATCAGAGATAAGCAGACATAATCGGAGACGACCAAAGACAACCAGAGAGGACCAGAGACAAGCAGAGACGATCAGAGACAAGCAGATACAAGCAGAGACGATCAGAGAAAAGCAGAGATGATCAGAGACGATCAGAGACGAGCAAAGCAGTCAGAGACGATCATAGACAAGCAGAGATGATCAGAGACGAGAAGAGACGATCAGAGACATCAGAGACGATCAGCGACGATCAGAGACAAGCAGAGATGATCAGAGACGAATAGGGAAATGCAGAGACGATCAAAGACGATCAGAGACAAGCAGAGACGATCAGAGAAGATCAAAGACAAGCAGAGATGATCGGAGACGATCAGAGACAATCAGAGACGATCAGAGACGATCATAGACGATCAGAGACGACCAGAGACAAGCAGAGACGATCAGAGAGGATCAGAGACGATCAGAGACGATCAGAGACAAGCAGAGATTATCAGAGACGATCAGAGACGAGCTCAAGCGATCAGACACAAGTAGACACCATCAGAAACGATCAGAGACAAGAAGAGGCGATCTGAGACAAGCAAAGATGATCAGAGACGATCAGAGACGATCAGAGACAAGCAGAGACGACCTGCGACAAGCAGAGACGATCAGAGACGATCAGAGACGACCAGAGACAAGCAGACAGGATCGGAGACGACCAGAGACAAGCAGAGAGGACCAGAGACAAGCAGAGACGACCAGAAACAAGCAGAGACGATCAGAGACAAGCAGAGACGATCAGAAACGAACAGAGACGATTAGAGACAATCAGAGACGAGCAGAGGCGATCAAAGACAAGCAGAGACCATCAAAAACGATCAGAGATGATCAGAGACAAGCAGAGGCGATCAGAGACAAGCAGAGATGATCAGAGACGATCAGAGACGATCAGAGACAAGCAGACGCGATCAGAGACGAGCAAAGACGAGGAGAGATGACCAGAGACAAGCAGAGACGATCAGAGACGATCAGAGACGATCAGAGACAAAGAGAGACGATCATAGACGATCAGAGACAAGCAGAGACGATCATAGACGTTCAGAGACAAGCAAAGACGATCAGAGACGATCATAGACAAGCAGAGACAAGCAGAGACAAGCAGAGACGATCAGAGACGATCAAAGACAAGCAGAGACGAACAGACACAAGCAGAGACGATCGGAAACGATCAGAAACGAGCAGAGACGAGCAGACGACGATCAGAGACAAGCAGAGATGATCAGAGACGATCAGAGATGAGCAGAGAAGATCAGAGACGATCATAGACAAGCAGAGATTATCAGAGACGAGCAGACGATTAGAGACGAGCAGAGGCGATCATAGACAAGCAGAGATGATCAGAGACGATCAGAGACGATCAGAGACAAGCAGAGACGATCATAGACGACCATAGACGATCAGAGACGATCAGAGACGACCAGAGACAAGCAGAGACGATCAGAGAGGATCAGAGACGATCAGAGACGATCAGAGACAAGCAGAGATTATCAGAGACGATCAGAGACGAGCTCAGGCGATCAGACACAAGTAGACACCATCAGAAACGATCAGAGACAAGAAGAGGCGATCTGAGACAAGCAAAGATGATCAGAGACGATCAGAGACGATCAGAGACAAGCAGAGACGACCTGCGACAAGCAGAGACGATCAGAGACGATCAGAGACGACCAGAGACAAGCAGACAGGATCGGAGACGACCAGAGACAAGCAGAGAGGACCAGAGACAAGCAGAGACGACCAGAAACAAGCAGAGACGATCAGAGACAAGCAGAGACGATCAGAAACGAACAGAGACGATTAGAGACAATCAGAGACGAGCAGAGGCGATCAAAGACAAGCAGAGACCATCAAAAACGATCAGAGATGATCAGAGACAAGCAGAGGCGATCAGAGACAAGCAGAGATGATCAGAGACGATCAGAGACGATCAGAGACAAGCAGACGCGATCAGAGACGAGCAAAGACGAGGAGAGATGACCAGAGACAAGCAGAGACGATCAGAGACGATCAGAGACGATCAGAGACAAAGAGAGACGATCATAGACGATCAGAGACAAGCAGAGACGATCATAGACGTTCAGAGACAAGCAAAGACGATCAGAGACGATCATAGACAAGCAGAGACAAGCAGAGACAAGCAGAGACGATCAGAGACGATCAAAGACAAGCAGAGACGAACAGACACAAGCAGAGACGATCGGAAACGATCAGAAACGAGCAGAGACGAGCAGAGACGATCAGAGACAAGCAGAGATGATCAGAGACGATCAGAGATGAGCAGAGAAGATCAGAGACGATCATAGACAAGCAGAGATTATCAGAGACGAGCAGACGATTAGAGACGAGCAGAGGCGATCATAGACAAGCAGAGATGATCAGAGACGATCAGAGACGATCAGAGACAAGCAGAGACGATCATAGACGACCATAGACGATCAGAGACGATCAGAGACGACCAGAGACAAGCAGAGACGATCAGAGAGGATCAGAGACGATCAGAGACGATCAGAGACAAGCAGAGATTATCAGAGACGATCAGAGACGAGCTCAGGCGATCAGACACAAGTAGACACCATCAGAAACGATCAGAGACAAGAAGAGGCGATCTGAGACAAGCAAAGATGATCAGAGACGATCAGAGACAAGCAGAGACGACCTGCGACAAGCAGAGACGATCAGAGACGATCAGAGACGACCAGAGACAAGCAGACAGGATCGGAGACGACCAGAGACAAGCAGAGAGGACCAGAGACAAGCAGAGACGACCAGAGACAAGCAGAGACGATCAGAGACAAGCAGAGACGATCAGAAACGAACAGAGACGATTAGAGACAATCAGAGACGAGCAGAGGCGATCAAAGACAAGCAGAGACCATCAGAAACGATCAGAGATGATCAGAGACAAGCAGAGGCGATCAGAGACAAGCAGAGATGATCAGAGACGATCAGAGACGATCAGAGACAAGCAGACGCGATCAGAGACGAGCAAAGACGAGGAGAGATGACCAGAGACAAGCAGAGACGATCAGAGACGATCAGAGACAAAGAGAGACGATCATAGACGATCAGAGACAAGCAGAGACGATCATAGACGATCAGAGACAAGCAAAGACGATCAGAGACGATCATAGACAAGCAGAGACAAGCAGAGACAAGCAGAGACGATCAGAGACGATCAAAGACAAGCAGAGACGAACAGACACAAGCAGAGACGATCGGAAACGATCAGAAACGAGCAGAGACGAGCAGAGACGATCAGAGACAAGCAGAGATGATCAGAGACGATCAGAGATGAGCAGAGACGATCAGAGACGATCAGAGACAAAGAGAGACGATCATGGACGATCAGAGACAAGCAGAGACGATCATAGACGTTCAGAGACAAGCAAAGACGATCAGAGACGATCATAGACAAGCAGAGACAAGCAGAGACAAGCAGAGACGATCAGAGACGATCAAAGACAAGCAGAGACGAACAGACACAAGCAGAGACGATCGGAAACGATCAGAAACGAGCAGAGACGAGCAGAGACGATCAGAGATGAGCAGAGAAGATCAGAGACGATCATAGACAAGCAGAGATTATCAGAGACGAGCAGACGATTAGAGACGAGCAGAGGCGATCATAGACAAGCAGAGATGATCAGAGACGATCAGAGACAAGCAGAGACGATCATAGAGGATCAGGGACGATCAGAGACGATCAGAGACAAGCAGAGATGATCTGAGACGATCAGAGACGAGCTCAGGTGATCAGACACAAGTAGAGACCATCAGAAACGATCAGAGACAAGCAGAGGCGATCAGAGACAAGCAGAGATGATCAGAGACGATCAGAGACGATCAGAGATAAGCAGACATAATCGGAGACGACCAAAGACAACCAGAGAGGACCAGAGACAAGCAGAGACGATCAGAGACAAGCAGATACAAGCAGAGACGATCAGAGAAAAGCAGAGATGATCAGAGACGATCAGAGACGAGCAAAGCAGTCAGAGACGATCATAGACAAGCAGAGATGATCAGAGACGAGAAGAGACGATCAGAGACATCAGAGACGATCAGCGACGATCAGAGACAAGCAGAGATGATCAGAGACGAATAGGGAAATGCAGAGACGATCAAAGACGATCAGAGACAAGCAGAGACGATCAGAGAAGATCAAAGACAAGCAGAGATGATCGGAGACGATCAGAGACAATCAGAGACGATCAGAGACGATCATAGACGATCAGAGACGACCAGAGACAAGCAGAGACGATCAGAGAGGATCAGAGACGATCAGAGACGATCAGAGACAAGCAGAGATTATCAGAGACGATCAGAGACGAGCTCAAGCGATCAGACACAAGTAGACACCATCAGAAACGATCAGAGACAAGAAGAGGCGATCTGAGACAAGCAAAGATGATCAGAGACGATCAGAGACGATCAGAGACAAGCAGAGACGACCTGCGACAAGCAGAGACGATCAGAGACGATCAGAGACGACCAGAGACAAGCAGACAGGATCGGAGACGACCAGAGACAAGCAGAGAGGACCAGAGACAAGCAGAGACGACCAGAAACAAGCAGAGACGATCAGAGACAAGCAGAGACGATCAGAAACGAACAGAGACGATTAGAGACAATCAGAGACGAGCAGAGGCGATCAAAGACAAGCAGAGACCATCAAAAACG
Source organism: Petromyzon marinus (assembly GCF_048934315.1). Lineage (NCBI taxonomy): Eukaryota > Metazoa > Chordata > Hyperoartia > Petromyzontiformes > Petromyzontidae > Petromyzon > Petromyzon marinus. The sequence continues at coordinate 1,785,827 of NC_133722.1, forward strand.
ATCAGAGATGATCAGAGACAAGCAGAGGCGATCAGAGACAAGCAGAGATGATCAGAGACGATCAGAGACGATCAGAGACAAGCAGACGCGATCAGAGACGAGCAAAGACGAGGAGAGATGACCAGAGACAAGCAGAGACGATCAGAGACGATCAGAGACGATCAGAGACAAAGAGAGACGATCATAGACGATCAGAGACAAGCAGAGACGATCATAGACGTTCAGAGACAAGCAAAGACGATCAGAGACGATCATAGACAAGCAGAGACAAGCAGAGACAAGCAGAGACGATCAGAGACGATCAAAGACAAGCAGAGACGAACAGACACAAGCAGAGACGATCGGAAACGATCAGAAACGAGCAGAGACGAGCAGAGACGATCAGAGACAAGCAGAGATGATCAGAGACGATCAGAGATGAGCAGAGAAGATCAGAGACGATCATAGACAAGCAGAGATTATCAGAGACGAGCAGACGATTAGAGACGAGCAGAGGCGATCATAGACAAGCAGAGATGATCAGAGACGATCAGAGACGATCAGAGACAAGCAGAGACGATCATAGACGACCATAGACGATCAGAGACGATCAGAGACGACCAGAGACAAGCAGAGACGATCAGAGAGGATCAGAGACGATCAGAGACGATCAGAGACAAGCAGAGATTATCAGAGACGATCAGAGACGAGCTCAGGCGATCAGACACAAGTAGACACCATCAGAAACGATCAGAGACAAGAAGAGGCGATCTGAGACAAGCAAAGATGATCAGAGACGATCAGAGACGATCAGAGACAAGCAGAGACGACCTGCGACAAGCAGAGACGATCAGAGACGATCAGAGACGACCAGAGACAAGCAGACAGGATCGGAGACGACCAGAGACAAGCAGAGAGGACCAGAGACAAGCAGAGACGACCAGAAACAAGCAGAGACGATCAGAGACAAGCAGAGACGATCAGAAACGAACAGAGACGATTAGAGACAATCAGAGACGAGCAGAGGCGATCAAAGACAAGCAGAGACCATCAAAAACGATCAGAGATGATCAGAGACAAGCAGAGGCGATCAGAGACAAGCAGAGATGATCAGAGACGATCAGAGACGATCAGAGACAAGCAGACGCGATCAGAGACGAGCAAAGACGAGGAGAGATGACCAGAGACAAGCAGAGACGATCAGAGACGATCAGAGACGATCAGAGACAAAGAGAGACGATCATAGACGATCAGAGACAAGCAGAGACGATCATAGACGTTCAGAGACAAGCAAAGACGATCAGAGACGATCATAGACAAGCAGAGACAAGCAGAGACAAGCAGAGACGATCAGAGACGATCAAAGACAAGCAGAGACGAACAGACACAAGCAGAGACGATCGGAAACGATCAGAAACGAGCAGAGACGAGCAGAGACGATCAGAGACAAGCAGAGATGATCAGAGACGATCAGAGATGAGCAGAGAAGATCAGAGACGATCATAGACAAGCAGAGATTATCAGAGACGAGCAGACGATTAGAGACGAGCAGAGGCGATCATAGACAAGCAGAGATGATCAGAGACGATCAGAGACGATCAGAGACAAGCAGAGACGATCATAGACGACCATAGACGATCAGAGACGATCAGAGACGACCAGAGACAAGCAGAGACGATCAGAGAGGATCAGAGACGATCAGAGACGATCAGAGACAAGCAGAGATTATCAGAGACGATCAGAGACGAGCTCAGGCGATCAGACACAAGTAGACACCATCAGAAACGATCAGAGACAAGAAGAGGCGATCTGAGACAAGCAAAGATGATCAGAGACGATCAGAGACGATCAGAGACAAGCAGAGACGACCTGCGACAAGCAGAGACGATCAGAGACGATCAGAGACGACCAGAGACAAGCAGACAGGATCGGAGACGACCAGAGACAAGCAGAGAGGACCAGAGACAAGCAGAGACGACCAGAGACAAGCAGAGACGATCAGAGACAAGCAGAGACGATCAGAAACGAACAGAGACGATTAGAGACAATCAGAGACGAGCAGAGGCGATCAAAGACAAGCAGAGACCATCAGAAACGATCAGAGATGATCAGAGACAAGCAGAGGCGATCAGAGACAAGCAGAGATGATCAGAGACGATCAGAGACGATCAGAGACAAGCAGACGCGATCAGAGACGAGCAAAGACGAGGAGAGATGACCAGAGACAAGCAGAGACGATCAGAGACGATCAGAGACAAAGAGAGACGATCATAGACGATCAGAGACAAGCAGAGACGATCATAGACGATCAGAGACAAGCAAAGACGATCAGAGACGATCATAGACAAGCAGAGACAAGCAGAGACAAGCAGAGACGATCAGAGACGATCAAAGACAAGCAGAGACGAACAGACACAAGCAGAGACGATCGGAAACGATCAGAAACGAGCAGAGACGAGCAGAGACGATCAGAGACAAGCAGAGATGATCAGAGACGATCAGAGATGAGCAGAGAAGATCAGAGACGATCATAGACAAGCAGAGATTATCAGAGACGAGCAGACGATTAGAGACGAGCAGAGGCGATCATAGACAAGCAGAGATGATCAGAGACGATCAGAGACGATCAGAGACAAGCAGAGACGATCATAGACGACCATAGACGATCAGAGACGATCAGAGACGACCAGAGACAAGCAGATACGATCAGAGAAGATCAGAGACGATCAGAGACAAGCAGAGATTATCAGAGACGATCAGAGACGAGCTCAGGCGATCAGACACAAGTAGACACCATCAGAAACTATCAGAGACAAGAAGAGGCGATCTGAGACATGCAGAGACGACCAGAGACGATCAGAGACGATCAGAGACAAGCAGAGACGACCTGCGACAAGCAGAGACGATCAGAGACGATCAGAGACGACCAGAGACAAGCAGACAGGATCGGAGACGACCAGAGACAAGCAGAGAGGACCAGAGACAAGCAGAGACGACCAGAGACAAGCAGAGACGATCAGAGACAAGCAGAGACGATCAGAAACGAACAGAGACGATTAGAGACAATCAGAGACGAGCAGAGGCGATCAAAGACAAGCAGAGACCATCAGAAACGATCAGAGATGATCAGAGACAAGCAGAGGCGATCAGAGACAAGCAGAGATGATCAGAGACGATCAGAGACGATCAGAGACAAGCAGACGCGATCAGAGACGAGCAAAGACGAGGAGAGATGACCAGAGACAAGCAGAGACGATCAGAGACGATCAGAGACGATCAGAGACAAAGAGAGACGATCATAGACGATCAGAGACAAGCAGAGACGATCATAGACGATCAGAGACAAGCAAAGACGATCAGAGACGATCATAGACAAGCAGAGACAAGCAGAGACAAGCAGAGACGATCAGAGACGATCAAAGACAAGCAGAGACGAACAGACACAAGCAGAGACGATCGGAAACGATCAGAAACGAGGAGAGACGAGCAGAGACGATCAGAGACAAGCAGAGATGATCAGAGACGATCAGAGATGAGCAGAGAAGATCAGAGACGATCATAGACAAGCAGAGATGATCAGAGACGATCAGAGACAAGCAGAGACGATCATAGAGGATCAGGGACGATCAGAGACGATCAGAGACAAGCAGAGATGATCAGAGACGATCAGAGACGAGCTCAGGTGATCAGACACAAGTAGAGACCATCAGAAACGATCAGAGACAAGCAGAGGCGATCAGAGACAAGCAGAGATGATCAGAGACGATCAGAGACGACCAGAGATAAGCAGACATAATCGGAGACGACCAAAGACAACCAGAGAGGACCAGAGACAAGCAGAGTCGACCAGAGACAAGCAGAGACGATCAGAGACAAGCAGATACAAGCAGAGACGATCAGAGAAAAGCAGAGATGATCAGAGACGATCAGAGACGAGCAAAGCAGTCAGAGACGATCATAGACAAGCAGAGATGATCAGAGACGAGAAGAGACGATCAGAGACAAGCAGAGACGATCAGCGACGAACAGAGACAAGCAGAGATGATCAGAGACGAATAGGGAAATGCAGAGACGATCAAAGACGATCAGAGACAAGCAGAGACGATCAGAGAAGATCAAAGACAAGCAGAGATGATCGGAGACGATCAGAGACAATCAGAGACGATCAGAGACGATCATAGACGATCAGAGACGACCAGAGACAAGCAGAGACGATCAGAGAGGATCAGAGACGATCAGAGACTATCAGAGACAAGCAGAGATTATCAGAGACGATCAGAGACGAGCTCAGGCGATCAGACACAAGTAGACACCATCAGAAACGATCAGAGACAAGAAGAGGCGATCTGAGACAAGCAAAGATGATCAGAGACGATCAGAGACGATCAGAGACAAGCAGAGACGACCTGCGACAAGCAGAGACGATCAGAGACGATCAGAGACGACCAGAGACAAGCAGACAGGATTGGAGACGACCAGAGACAAGCAGAGAGGACCAGAGACAAGCAGAGACGACCAGAGACAAGCAGAGACGATCAGAGACAAGCAGAGACGATCAGAGACGATCAGAGCCAAGCAGAGACGATCGGAAACGAACAGAGACGATTAGAGATCAATCAGAGACGAGCAGAGGCGATCAAAGACAAGCAGAGACCATCAGAAACGATCAGAGATGATCAGAGACAAGCAGAGGCGATCAGAGACAAGCAGAGATGATCAGAGACGATCAGAGATGAGCAGAGAAGATCAGAGACGATCATAGACAAGCAGAGATTATCAGAGACGAGCAGACGATTAGAGACGAGCAGAGGCGATCATAGACAAGCAGAGATGATCAGAGACGATCAGAGACGATCAGAGACAAGCAGAGACGATCATAGAGGATCAGGGACGATCAGAGACGATCAGAGACAAGCAGAGATGATCAGAGACGATCAGAGACGAGCTCAGGTGATCAGACACAAGTAGAGACCATCAGAAACGATCAGAGACAAGCAGAGGCGATCAGAGACAAGCAGAGATGATCAGAGACGATCAGAGACGATCAGAGATAAGCAGACATAATCGGAGACGACCAAAGACAACCAGAGAGGACCAGAGACAAGCAGAGACGATCAGAGACAAGCAGATACAAGCAGAGACGATCAGAGAAAAGCAGAGATGATCAGAGACGATCAGAGACGAGCAAAGCAGTCAGAGACGATCATAGACAAGCAGAGATGATCAGAGACGAGAAGAGACGATCAGAGACATCAGAGACGATCAGCGACGATCAGAGACAAGCAGAGATTATCAGAGACGAATAGGGAAATGCAGAGACGATCAAAGACGATCAGAGACAAGCAGAGACGATCAGAGAAGATCAAAGACAAGCAGAGATGATCGGAGACGATCAGAGACAATCAGAGACGATCAGAGACGATCATAGACGATCAGAGACGACCAGAGACAAGCAGAGACGATCAGAGAGGATCAGAGACGATCACAGACGATCAGAGACAAGCAGAGATTATCAGAGACGATCAGAGACGAGCTCAGGCGATCAGACACAAGTAGACACCATCAGAAACGATCAGAGACAAGAAGAGGCGATCTGAGACAAGCAAAGATGATCAGAGACGATCAGAGACGATCAGAGACAAGCAGAGACGACCTGCGACAAGCAGAGACGATCAGAGACGATCAGAGACGACCAGAGACAAGCAGACAGGATCGGAGACGACCAGAGACAAGCAGAGAGGACCAGAGACAAGCAGAGACGACCAGAGACAAGCAGAGACGATCAGAGACAAGCAGAGACGATCAGAAACGAACAGAGACGATTAGAGACAATCAGAGACGAGCAGACGCGATCAAAGACAAGCAGAGACCATCAAAAACGATCAGAGATGATCAGAGACAAGCAGAGGCGATCAGAGACAAGCAGAGATGATCAGAGACGATCAGAGACGATCAGAGACAAGCAGACGCGATCAGAGACGAGCAAAGACGAGGAGAGATGACCAGAGACAAGCAGAGACGATCAGAGACGATCAGAGACGATCAGAGACAAAGAGAGACGATCATAGACGATCAGAGACAAGCAGAGACGATCATAGACGTTCAGAGACAAGCAAAGACGATCAGAGACGATCATAGACAAGCAGAGACAAGCAGAGACAAGCAGAGACGATCAGAGACGATCAAAGACAAGCAGAGACGAACAGACACAAGCAGAGACGATCGGAAACGATCAGAAACGAGCAGAGACGAGCAGAGACGATCAGAGACAAGCAGAGATGATCAGAGACGATCAGAGATGAGCAGAGAAGATCAGAGACGATCATAGACAAGCAGAGATTATCAGAGACGAGCAGAGGATTAGAGACGAGCAGAGGCGATCATAGACAAGCAGAGATGATCAGAGACGATCAGAGACGATCAGAGACAAGCAGAGACGATCATAGACGACCATAGACGATCAGAGACGATCAGAGACGACCAGAGACAAGCAGAGACGATCAGAGAGGATCAGAGACGATCAGAGACGATCAGAGACAAGCAGAGATTATCAGAGACGATCAGAGACGAGCTCAGGCGATCAGACACAAGTAGACACCATCAGAAACGATCAGAGACAAGAAGAGGCGATCTGAGACAAGCAAAGATGATCAGAGACGATCAGAGACGATCAGAGACAAGCAGAGACGACCTGCGACAAGCAGAGACGATCAGAGACGATCAGAGACGACCAGAGACAAGCAGACAGGATCGGAGACGACCAGAGACAAGCAGAGAGGACCAGAGACAAGCAGAGACGACCAGAGACAAGCAGAGACGATCAGAGACAAGCAGAGACGATCAGAAACGAACAGAGACGATTAGAGACAATCAGAGACGAGCAGAGGCGATCAAAGACAAGCAGAGACCATCAGAAACGATCAGAGATGATCAGAGACAAGCAGAGGCGATCAGAGACAAGCAGAGATGATCAGAGACGATCAGAGACGATCAGAGACAAGCAGACGCGATCAGAGACGAGCAAAGACGAGGAGAGATGACCAGAGACAAGCAGAGACGATCAGAGACGATCAGAGACAAAGAGAGACGATCATAGACGATCAGAGACAAGCAGAGACGATCATAGACGATCAGAGACAAGCAAAGACGATCAGAGACGATCATAGACAAGCAGAGACAAGCAGAGACAAGCAGAGACGATCAGAGACGATCAAAGACAAGCAGAGACGAACAGACACAAGCAGAGACGATCGGAAACGATCAGAAACGAGCAGAGACGAGCAGAGACGATCAGAGACAAGCAGAGATGATCAGAGACGATCAGAGATGAGCAGAGAAGATCAGAGACGATCATAGACAAGCAGAGATTATCAGAGACGAGCAGACGATTAGAGACGAGCAGAGGCGATCATAGACAAGCAGAGATGATCAGAGACGATCAGAGACGATCAGAGACAAGCAGAGACGATCATAGACGACCATAGACGATCAGAGACGATCAGAGACGACCAGAGACAAGCAGATACGATCAGAGAAGATCAGAGACGATCAGAGACGATCAGAGACAAGCAGAAATTATCAGACACGATCAGAGACGAGCTCAGGCGATCAGACACAAGTAGACACCATCAGAAACTATCAGAGACAAGAAGAGGCGATCTGAGACATGCAGAGACGACCAGAGACGATCAGAGACGATCAGAGACAAGCAGAGACGACCTGCGACAAGCAGAGACGATCAGAGACGATCAGAGACGACCAGAGACAAGCAGACAGGATCGGAGACGACCAGAGACAAGCAGAGAGGACCAGAGACAAGCAGAGACGACCAGAGACAAGCAGAGACGATCAGAGACAAGCAGAGACGATCAGAAACGAACAGAGACGATTAGAGACAATCAGAGACGAGCAGAGGCGATCAAAGACAAGCAGAGACCATCAGAAACGATCAGAGATGATCAGAGACAAGCAGAGGCGATCAGAGACAAGCAGAGATGATCAGAGACGATCAGAGACGATCAGAGACAAGCAGACGCGATCAGAGACGAGCAAAGACGAGGAGAGATGACCAGAGACAAGCAGAGACGATCAGAGACGATCAGAGACGATCAGAGACAAAGAGAGACGATCATAGACGATCAGAGACAAGCAGAGACGATCATAGACGATCAGAGACAAGCAAAGACGATCAGAGACGATCATAGACAAGCAGAGACAAGCAGAGACAAGCAGAGACGATCAGAGACGATCAAAGACAAGCAGAGACGAACAGACACAAGCAGAGACGATCGGAAACGATCAGAAACGAGGAGAGACGAGCAGAGACGATCAGAGACAAGCAGAGATGATCAGAGACGATCAGAGATGAGCAGAGAAGATCAGAGACGATCATAGACAAGCAGAGATTATCAGAGACGAGCAGACGATTAGAGACGAGCAGAGGCGATCATAGACAAGCAGAGATGATCAGAGACGATCAGAGACGATCAGAGACAAGCAGAGACGATCATAGAGGATCAGGGACGATCAGAGACGATCAGAGACAAGCAGAGATGATCAGAGACGATCAGAGACGAGCTCAGGTGATCAGACACAAGTAGAGACCATCAGAAACGATCAGAGACAAGCAGAGGCGATCAGAGACAAGCAGAGATGATCAGAGACGATCAGAGACGACCAGAGATAAGCAGACATAATCGGAGACGACCAAAGACAACCAGAGAGGACCAGAGACAAGCAGAGTCGACCAGAGACAAGCAGAGACGATCAGAGACAAGCAGATACAAGCAGAGACGATCAGAGAAAAGCAGAGATGATCAGAGACGATCAGAGACGAGCAAAGCAGTCAGAGACGATCATAGACAAGCAGAGATGATCAGAGACGAGAAGAGACGATCAGAGACAAGCAGAGACGATCAGCGACGAACAGAGACAAGCAGAGATGATCAGAGACGAATAGGGAAATGCAGAGACGATCAAAGACGATCAGAGACAAGCAGAGACGATCAGAGAAGATCAAAGACAAGCAGAGATGATCGGAGACGATCAGAGACAATCAGAGACGATCAGAGACGATCATAGACGATCAGAGACGACCAGAGACAAGCAGAGACGATCAGAGAGGATCAGAGACGATCAGAGACTATCAGAGACAAGCAGAGATTATCAGAGACGATCAGAGACGAGCTCAGGCGATCAGACACAAGTAGACACCATCAGAAACGATCAGAGACAAGAAGAGGCGATCTGAGACAAGCAAAGATGATCAGAGACGATCAGAGACGATCAGAGACAAGCAGAGACGACCTGCGACAAGCAGAGACGATCAGAGACGATCAGAGACGACCAGAGACAAGCAGACAGGATTGGAGACGACCAGAGACAAGCAGAGAGGACCAGAGACAAGCAGAGACGACCAGAGACAAGCAGAGACGATCAGAGACAAGCAGAGACGATCAGAGACGATCAGAGCCAAGCAGAGACGATCAGAAACGAACAGAGTCGATTAGAGATCAATCAGAGACGAGCAGAGGCGATCAAAGACAAGCAGACACCATCAGAAACGATCAGAGATGATCAGAGACAAGCAGAGGCGATCAGAGACAAGCAGAGATGATCAGAGACGATCAGAGACGATCAGAGACAAGCAGACGCGATCAGAGACGAGCAAAGACGAGGAGAGATGACCAGAGACAAGCGAAGACGATCAGAGACGATCAGAGACGATCAGAGACAAAGAGAGACGATCATAGACGATCAGAGACAAGCAGAGACGATCATAGACGATCAGAGACAAGCAAAGACGATCAGAGACGATCATAGACAAGCAGAGACAAGCAGAGACAAGCAGAGACGATCAGAGACGATCAAAGACAAGCAGAGACGAACAGACACAAGCAGAGACGATCGGAAATGATCAGAAACGAGCAGAGACGAGCAGAGACGATCAGAGACAAGCAGAGATGATCAGAGACGATCAGAGATGAGCAGAGAAGATCAGAGATGATCATAGACAAGCAGAGATTATCAGAGACGAGCAGACGATTAGAGACGAGCAGAGGCGATCATAGACAAGCAGAGATGATCAGAGACGATCAGAGACGATCAGAGACAAGCAGAGACGATCATAGAGGATCAGGGACGATCAGAGACGATCAGAGACAAGCATAGATGATCAGAGACGGTCAGAGACGAGCTCAGGTGATCAGACACAAGTAGAGACCATCAGAAACGATCAGAGACAAGCAGAGGCGATCAGAGACAAGCAGAGATGATCAGAGACGATCAGAGACGACCAGAGATAAGCAGACATAATCGGAGACGACCAAAGACAACCAGAGAGGACCAGAGACAAGCAGAGTCGACCAGAGACCAGCAGAGACGATCAGAGACAAGCAGATACAAGCAGAGACGATCAGAGAAAAGCAGAGATGATCAGAGACGATCAGAGACGAGCAAAGCAGTCAGAGACGATCATAGACAAGCAGAGATGATCAGAGACGAGAAGAGACGATCAGAGATAAGCAGAGACGATCAGCGACGATCAGAGACAAGCAGAGATGATCAGAGACGAATAGGGAAATGCAGAGACGATCAAATACGATCAGAGACAAGCAGGGACGATCAGAGAAGATCAAAGACAAGCAGAGATGATCGTAGACGATCAGAGACAAGCAGAGACAATCAGAGACGATCATAGACGATCAGAGACGACCAGAGACAAGCAGAGACGATCAGAGAGGATCAGAGACGATCAGAGACGATCAGAGACAAGCAGAGATTATCAGAGACGATCAGAGACGAGCTCAGGCGATCAGACACAAGTAGACACCATCAGAAACGATCAGAGACAAGAAGAGGCGATCTGAGACAAGCAAAGATGATCAGAGACGATCAGAGACTATCAGAGACAAGCAGAGACGACTTGCGACAAGCAGAGACGATCAGAGACGATCAGAGACGACCAGAGACAAGCAGACAGGATCGGAGACGACCAGAGACAAGCAGAGAGGACCAGAGACAAGCAGAGACAAGCAGAGACGACCAGAGACAAGCAGAGACGATCAGAGACAAGCAGAGACGATCAGAGACGATCAGAGCCAAGCAGAGACGATCAGAAACGAACAGAGACGATCAGAGACAATCAGAGACGAGCAGAGGCGATCAAAGACAAGCAGAGACCATCAGAAACGATCAGAGATGATCAGAGACAAGCAGAGGCGATCAGAGACAAGCAGAGATGATCAGAGACGATCAGAGACGATCAGAGACAAGCAGAGGCGATCAGAGACGAGCAGAGACGAGGAGAGATGATCAGAGACAAGCAGAGACGATCAGAGACGAACAGAGAAGATCAGAGACGATCAGAGACAAAGAGAGACGATCATAGACGATCAGAGACAAGCAGAGACGATCATAGACGATTAGAGACAAGCAAAGACGATCAGAGACGATCAAAGACAAGCAGAGACGAACAGACACAAGCAGAGACGATCGGAAACGATCAGAAACGAGCAGAGACGATCAAAGACGATCAGAGACAAGCAGAGACGATCAGAGAAGATCAAAGACAAGCAGAGATGATCGGAGACGATCATAGACAAGCAGAGATTATCAGAGATGAGCAGACGATTAGAGACGAGCAGAGGCGATCATAGACAAGCAGAGATGATCAGAGACGATCAGAGACGATCAGAGACAAGCAGAGACGATCATAGAGGATCAGAGACGATCAGATACGATCAGAGACAAGCAGAGATGATCAGAGACGATCAGAGACGAGCTCAGGTGATCAGACACAAGTAGAGACCATCAGAAACGATCAGAGACAAGCAGAGGCGATCAGAGACAAGCAGAGATGATCAGAGACGATCAGAGACGATCAGAGACAAGCAGAGACGATCTGCGACAAGCAGAGACGATCAGAGACGATCAGAGACGACCAGAGATAAGCAGACATAATCGGAGACGACCAAAGACAACCAGAGAGGACCAGAGACAAGCAGAGTCGACCAGAGACAAGCAGAGACGATCAGAGACAAGCAGATACAAGCAGAGACGATCAGAGAAAAGCAGAGATGATCAGAGATGATCAGAGACGATCAGAGACGATCAGAGACAAGCAGAGACGATCTGAGACGATCTGAGACAAGCAGAGACGATCAGAGAGGATCAGAGACAAGGAGAGACGATCAGAGACGAGCAGAGACGATCAGAGACGATCAGAGACGAGCAGAGGCGATCAGAGACAAGCAGAGACGATCAGAAACGATCAGAGATGATCAGAGACAAGCAGAGGCGATCAGAAACAAGCATTGACAAACAGGGAAGATCAGAAACGATCAGAGACGATCAGAGACGATCAGAGACAAGCAGAGACGATCAGAGACGAACAGGGACAATCAGAGACAAGCAGAGACGATCTTGGACGATCTGAGACAAGCAGAGACGATCACAGACGATCAGAGCCAAGCAGAGACGATCAGAGACGAGCAGAGACGATCAGAGACAATCAGAGACGAGCAGAGGCGATCAGAGACAAGCAGAGACGATCAGAAACGATCAGAGATGATCAGAGACAAGCAGAGGCGATCAGAGACAAGCAGAGACAAGCAACGACGATCAGAAACAATCAGAGACAAGGAGAGACAATCAGAGACGATCAGAGACGATCAGAGACAAGCAGAGGCGAGCAGAGACGAGCAAAGACGAGGAGAGATGATCAGAGACATGCAGAGACAAGCAGAGACGATCAGAGACGATCAGAGACAAACGGAGAAGATCAGAGATGATCATAGACAAGCAGAGATTATCAGAGACGAGCAGACTATTAGAGACGAGCAGAGGCGATCATAGACAAGCAGAGATGATCAGAGACGATCATAGACGATCAGAGACAAGCATAGACGTTCATCGACGACCATAGACGATCAGAGACGATCAGAGACAAGAAGAGACGATCAGAGAGGATCAGAGACGATCAGAGACGATCAGAGACAAGCAGAGATGATCAGAGACGATCAGAGACGAGCTCAAGCGATCAGACACAAATAGAGACCATCAGAAACGATCAGAGACAAGCAGAGGCGATCAGAGACAAGCAGAGATGATCAGAGACGATCAGAGACGATCAGAGACAAGCAGAGACGATCTGCGACAATTAGAGACGATCAGAGACGATCAGAGACGACCAGAGACAAGCAGACATAATCGGAGACGACCAGAGACAACCAGAGAGGACCAGAGACAAGCAGAGACTACCAGAGACAAGCAGAGACGATCTAAGACAAGCAGATACAAGCAGAGACGATCAGAGAAAAGCAGAGATGATCAGAGACGATCAGAGACGAGCAAAGCAGTCAGAGACGATCATAGACAAGCAGAGATGATCAGAGACGAGAAGAGACGATCAGAGACAAGCAGAGACGATCAGCGACGATCAGAGACAAGCAGAGATGATCAGAGACGAATAGGGAAATGCAGAGACGATCAAAGACGATCAGAGACAAGCAGAGACGATCAGAGAAGATCAAAGACAAGCAGAGATGATCGGAGACGATCAGAGACAATCAGAGACGATCAGAGACGATCATAGACGATCAGAGACGACCAGAGACAAGCAGAGACGATCAGAGAGGATCAGAGACGATCAGAGACGATCAGAGACAAGCAGATATTATCAGAGACGATCAGAGACGAGCTCAGGCGATCAGACACAAGTAGACACCATCAGAAACGATCAGAGACAAGAAGAGGCGATCTGAGACAAGCAAAGATGATCAGAGACGATCAGAGACGATCAGAGACAAGCAGAGACGACCTGCGACAAGCAGAGACGATCAGAGACGATCAGAGACGACCAGAGACAAGCAGACAGGATCGGAGACGACCAGAGACAAGCAGAGAGGACCAGAGACAAGCAGAGACGACCAGAGACAAGCAGAGACGATCAGAGACAAGCAGAGACGATCAGAAACGAACAGAGACGATTAGAGACAATCAGAGACGAGCAGAGGTGATCAAAGACAAGCAGAGACCATCAGAAACGATCAGAGATGATCAGAGACAAGCAGAGGCGATCAGAGACAAGCAGAGATGATCAGAGACGATCAGAGACGATCAGAGACAAGCAGACGCGATCAGAGACGAGCAAAGACGAGGAGAGATTACCAGAGACAAGCAGAGACGATCAGAGACGATCAGAGACGATCAGAGACAAAGAGAGACGATCATAGACGATCAGAGACAAGCAGAGACGATCATAGACGATCAGAGACAAGCAAAGTTGATCAGAGACGATCATAGACAAGCAGAGACAAGCAGAGACAAGCAGAGACGATCAGAGACGATCAAAGACAAGCAGAGACGAACAGACACAAGCAGAGACGATCGGAAACGATCAGAAACGAGCAGAGACGAGCAGAGACGATCAGAGACAAGCAGAGATGATCAGAGACGATCAGAGATGAGCAGAGAAGATCAGAGACGATCATAGACAAGCAGAGATTATCAGAGACGAGCAGACGATTAGAGACGAGCAGAGGCGATCATAGACAAGCAGAGATGATCAGAGACGATCAGAGACGATCAGAGACAAGCAGAGACGATCATAGACGACCATAGACGATCAGAGACGATCAGAGACGACCAGAGACAAGCAGAGACGATCAGAGAGGATCAGAGACGATCAGAGACGATCAGAGACAAGCAGAGATTATCAGAGACGATCAGAGACGAGCTCAGGCGATAAGACACAAGTAGACACCATCAGAAACGATCAGAGACAAGAAGAGGCGATCTGAGACAAGCAAAGATGATCAGAGACGATCAGAGACGATCAGAGACAAGCAGAGACGACCTGCGACAAGCAGAGACGATCAGAGACGATCAGAGACGACCAGAGACAAGCAGACAGGATCGGAGACGACCAGAGACAAGCAGAGAGGACCAGAGACAAGCAGAGACGACCAGAGACAAGCAGAGACGATCAGAGACAAGCAGAGACGATCAGAAACGAACAGAGACGATTAGAGACAATCAGAGACGAGCAGAGGCGATCAAAGACAAGCAGAGACCATCAGAAACGATCAGAGATGATCAGAGACAAGCAGAGGCGATCAGAGACAAGCAGAGATGATCAGAGACGATCAGAGACGATCAGAGACAAGCAGACGCGATCAGAGACGAGCAAAGACGAGGAGAGATGACCAGAGACAAGCAGAGACGATCAGAGACGATCAGAGACAAAGAGAGACGATCATAGACGATCAGAGACAAGCAGAGACGATCATAGACGATCAGAGACAAGCAAAGACGATCAGAGACGATCATAGACAAGCAGAGACAAGCAGAGACAAGCAGAGACGATCAGAGACGATCAAAGACAAGCAGAGACGAACAGACACAAGCAGAGACGATCGGAAACGATCAGAAACGAGCAGAGACGAGCAGAGACGATCAGAGACAAGCAGAGATGATCAGAGACGATCAGAGATGAGCAGAGAAGATCAGAGACGATCATAGACAAGCAGAGATTATCAGAGACGAGCAGACGATTGGAGACGAGCAGAGGCGATCATAGACAAGCAGAGATGATCAGAGACGATCAGAGACGATCAGAGACAAGCAGAGACGATCATAGACGACCATAGACGATCAGAGACGATCAGAGACGACCAGAGACAAGCAGAGACGATCAGAGAAGATCAGAGACGATCAGAGACGATCAGAGACAAGCAGAGATTATCAGAGACGATCAGAGACGAGCTCAGGCGATCAGACACAAGTAGACACCATCAGAAACGATCATAGACAAGAAGAGGCGATCTGGGACATGCAGAGACGACCAGAGACGATCAGAGACGATCAGAGACAAGCAGAGACGACCTGCGACAAGCAGAGACGATCAGAGACGATCAGAGACGACCAGAGACAAGCAGACAGGATCGGAGACGACCAGAGACAAGCAGAGAGGACCAGAGACAAGCAGAGACGACCAGAGACAAGCAGAGACGATCAGAGACAAGCAGAGACGATCAGAAACGAACAGAGACGATTAGAGACAATCGGAGACGAGCAGAGGCGATCAAAGACAAGCAGAGACCATCAGAAACGATCAGAGATGATCAGAGACAAGCAGAGGCGATCAGAGACAAGCAGAGATGATCAGAGACGATCAGAGACGATCAGAGACAAGCAGACGCGATCAGAGACGAGCAAAGACGAGGAGAGATGACCAGAGACAAGCAGAGACGATCAGAGACGATCAGAGACAAAGAGAGACGATCATAGACGATCAGAGACAAGCAGAGACGATCATAGACGATCAGAGACAAGCAAAGACGATCAGAGACGATCATAGACAAGCAGAGACAAGCAGAGACAAGCAGAGACGATCAGAGACGATCAAAGACAAGCAGAGACGAACAGACACAAGCAGAGACGATCGGAAACGATCAGAAACGAGCAGAGACGAGCAGAGACAATCAGAGACAAGCAGAGATGATCAGAGACGATCAGAGATGAGCAGAGAAGATAAGAGACGATCATAGACAAGCAGAGATTATCAGAGACGAGCAGACGATTAGAGACGAGCAGAGGCGATCATAGACAAGCAGAGATGATCAGAGACGATCAGAGACAATCAGAGACAAGCAGAGACGATCATAGAGGATCAGGGACGATCAGAGACGATCAGAGACAAGCAGAGATGATCAGAGACGATCAGAGACGAGCTCAGGCGATCAGACACAAGTAGACACCATCAGAAACGATCAGAGACAAGAAGAGGCGATCTGAGACAAGCAAAGATGATCAGAGACGATCAGAGACGATCAGAGACAAGCAGAGACGACCTGCGACAAGCAGAGACGATCAGAGACGATCAGAGACGACCAGAGACAAGCAGACAGGATTGGAGACGACCAGAGACAAGCAGAGAGGACCAGAGACAAGCAGAGACGATCAGAAACGAACAGAGACGATTAGAGACAATCAGAGACGAGCAGAGGCTATCAAAGACAAGCAGAGACCATCAGAAACGATCAGAGATGATCAGAGACAAGCAGAGGCGATCAGAGACAAGCAGAGATGATCAGAGACGATCAGAGACGATCAGAGACAAGCAGACGCGATCAGAGACGAGCAAAGACGAGGAGAGATGACCAGAGACAAGCAGAGACGATCAGAGACGATCAGAGACGATCAGAGACAAAGAGAGACGATCATAGACGATCAGAGACAAGCAGAGACGATCATAGACGATCAGAGACAAGCAAAGTTGATCAGAGACGATCATAGACAAGCAGAGACAAGCAGAGACAAGCAGAGACGATCAGAGACGATCAAAGACAAGCAGAGACGAACAGACACAAGCAGAGACGATCGGAAACGATCAGAAACGAGCAGAGACGAGCAGAGACGATCAGAGACAAGCAGAGATGATCAGAGACGATCAGAGATGAGCAGAGAAGATCAGAGACGATCATAGACAAGCAGAGATTATCAGAGACGAGCAGACGATTAGAGACGAGCAGAGGCAATCATAGACAAGCAGAGATGATCAGAGACGATCAGAGACGATCAGAGACAAGCAGAGACGATCATAGACGACCATAGACGATCAGAGACGATCAGAGACGACCAGAGACAAGCAGAGACGATCAGAGAGGATCAGAGACGATCAGAGACGATCAGAGACAAGCAGAGATTATCAGAGACGATCAGAGACGAGCTCAGGCGATAAGACACAAGTAGACACCATCAGAAACGATCAGAGACAAGAAGAGGCGATCTGAGACAAGCAAAGATGATCAGAGACGATCAGAGACGATCAGAGATGAGCAGAGAAGATAAGAGACGATCATAGACAAGCAGAGATTATCAGAGACGAGCAGACGATTAGAGACGAGCAGAGGCGATCATAGACAAGCAGAGATGATCAGAGACGATCAGAGACAATCAGAGACAAGCAGAGACGATCATAGAGGATCAGGGACGATCAGAGACGATCAGAGACAAGCAGAGATGATCAGAGACGATCAGAGACGAGCTCAGGCGATCAGACACAAGTAGACACCATCAGAAACGATCAGAGACAAGAAGAGGCGATCTGAGACAAGCAAAGATGATCAGAGACGATCAGAGACGATCAGAGACAAGCAGAGACGACCTGCGACAAGCAGAGACGATCAGAGACGATCAGAGACGACCAGAGACAAGCAGACAGGATTGGAGACGACCAGAGACAAGCAGAGAGGACCAGAGACAAGCAGAGACGATCAGAAACGAACAGAGACGATTAGAGACAATCAGAGACGAGCAGAGGCTATCAAAGACAAGCAGAGACCATCAGAAACGATCAGAGATGATCAGAGACAAGCAGAGGCGATCAGAGACAAGCAGAGATGATCAGAGACGATCAGAGACGATCAGAGACAAGCAGACGCGATCAGAGACGAGCAAAGACGAGGAGAGATGACCAGAGACAAGCAGAGACGATCAGAGACGATCAGAGACGATCAGAGACAAAGAGAGACGATCATAGACGATCAGAGACAAGCAGAGACGATCATAGACGATCAGAGACAAGCAAAGTTGATCAGAGACGATCATAGACAAGCAGAGACAAGCAGAGACAAGCAGAGACGATCAGAGACGATCAAAGACAAGCAGAGACGAACAGACACAAGCAGAGACGATCGGAAACGATCAGAAACGAGCAGAGACGAGCAGAGACGATCAGAGACAAGCAGAGATGATCAGAGACGATCAGAGATGAGCAGAGAAGATCAGAGACGATCATAGACAAGCAGAGATTATCAGAGACGAGCAGACGATTAGAGACGAGCAGAGGCAATCATAGACAAGCAGAGATGATCAGAGACGATCAGAGACGATCAGAGACAAGCAGAGACGATCATAGACGACCATAGACGATCAGAGACGATCAGAGACGACCAGAGACAAGCAGAGACGATCAGAGAGGATCAGAGACGATCAGAGACGATCAGAGACAAGCAGAGATTATCAGAGACGATCAGAGACGAGCTCAGGCGATAAGACACAAGTAGACACCATCAGAAACGATCAGAGACAAGAAGAGGCGATCTGAGACAAGCAAAGATGATCAGAGACGATCAGAGACGATCAGAGACAAGCAGAGAGGACCAGAGACAAGCAGAGACGACCAGAGACAAGCAGAGACGATCAGAGACAAGCAGAGACGATCAGAAACGAACAGAGACGATTAGAGACAATCGGAGACGAGCAGAGGCGATCAAAGACAAGCAGAGACCATCAGAAACGATCAGAGATGATCAGAGACAAGCAGAGGCGATCAGAGACAAGCAGAGATGATCAGAGACGATCAGAGACGATCAGAGACAAGCAGACGCGATCAGAGACGAGCAAAGACGAGGAGAGATGACCAGAGACAAGCAGAGACGATCAGAGACGATCAGAGACAAAGAGAGACGATCATAGACGATCAGAGACAAGCAGAGACGATCATAGACGATCAGAGACAAGCAAAGACGATCAGAGACGATCATAGACAAGCAGAGACAAGCAGAGACAAGCAGAGACGATCAGAGACGATCAAAGACAAGCAGAGACGAACAGACACAAGCAGAGACGATCGGAAACGATCAGAAACGAGCAGAGACGAGCAGAGACAATCAGAGACAAGCAGAGATGATCAGAGACGATCAGAGATGAGAAGAGAAGATAAGAGACGATCATAGACAAGCAGAGATTATCAGAGACGAGCAGACGATTAGAGACGAGCAGAGGCGATCATAGACAAGCAGAGATGATCAGAGACGATCAGAGACAATCAGAGACAAGCAGAGACGATCATAGAGGATCAGGGACGATCAGAGACGATCAGAGACAAGCAGAGATGATCAGAGACGATCAGAGACGAGCTCAGGCGATCAGACACAAGTAGACACCATCAGAAACGATCAGAGACAAGAAGAGGCGATCTGAGACAAGCAAAGATGATCAGAGACGATCAGAGACGATCAGAGACAAGCAGAGACGACCTGCGACAAGCAGAGACGATCAGAGACGATCAGAGACGACCAGAGACAAGCAGACAGGATTGGAGACGACCAGAGACAAGCAGAGAGGACCAGAGACAAGCAGAGACGATCAGAAACGAACAGAGACGATTAGAGACAATCAGAGACGAGCAGAGGCTATCAAAGACAAGCAGAGACCATCAGAAACGATCAGAGATGATCAGAGACAAGCAGAGGCGATCAGAGACAAGCAGAGATGATCAGAGACGATCAGAGACGATCAGAGACAAGCAGACGCGATCAGAGACGAGCAAAGACGAGGAGAGATGACCAGAGACAAGCAGAGACGATCAGAGACGATCAGAGACGATCAGAGACAAAGAGAGACGATCATAGACGATCAGAGACAAGCAGAGACGATCATAGACGATCAGAGACAAGCAAAGTTGATCAGAGACGATCATAGACAAGCAGAGACAAGCAGAGACAAGCAGAGACGATCAGAGACGATCAAAGACAAGCAGAGACGAACAGACACAAGCAGAGACGATCGGAAACGATCAGAAACGAGCAGAGACGAGCAGAGACGATCAGAGACAAGCAGAGATGATCAGAGACGATCAGAGATGAGCAGAGAAGATCAGAGACGATCATAGACAAGCAGAGATTATCAGAGACGAGCAGACGATTAGAGACGAGCAGAGGCAATCATAGACAAGCAGAGATGATCAGAGACGATCAGAGACGATCAGAGACAAGCAGAGACGATCATAGACGACCATAGACGATCAGAGACGATCAGAGACGACCAGAGACAAGCAGAGACGATCAGAGAGGATCAGAGACGATCAGAGACGATCAGAGACAAGCAGAGATTATCAGAGACGATCAGAGACGAGCTCAGGCGATAAGACACAAGTAGACACCATCAGAAACGATCAGAGACAAGAAGAGGCGATCTGAGACAAGCAAAGATGATCAGAGACGATCAGAGACGATCAGAGATGAGCAGAGAAGATAAGAGACGATCATAGACAAGCAGAGATTATCAGAGACGAGCAGACGATTAGAGACGAGCAGAGGCGATCATAGACAAGCAGAGATGATCAGAGACGATCAGAGACAATCAGAGACAAGCAGAGACGATCATAGAGGATCAGGGACGATCAGAGACGATCAGAGACAAGCAGAGATGATCAGAGACGATCAGAGACGAGCTCAGGCGATCAGACACAAGTAGACACCATCAGAAACGATCAGAGACAAGAAGAGGCGATCTGAGACAAGCAAAGATGATCAGAGACGATCAGAGACGATCAGAGACAAGCAGAGACGACCTGCGACAAGCAGAGACGATCAGAGACGATCAGAGACGACCAGAGACAAGCAGACAGGATTGGAGACGACCAGAGACAAGCAGAGAGGACCAGAGACAAGCAGAGACGATCAGAAACGAACAGAGACGATTAGAGACAATCAGAGACGAGCAGAGGCTATCAAAGACAAGCAGAGACCATCAGAAACGATCAGAGATGATCAGAGACAAGCAGAGGCGATCAGAGACAAGCAGAGATGATCAGAGACGATCAGAGACGATCAGAGACAAGCAGACGCGATCAGAGACGAGCAAAGACGAGGAGAGATGACCAGAGACAAGCAGAGACGATCAGAGACGATCAGAGACGATCAGAGACAAAGAGAGACGATCATAGACGATCAGAGACAAGCAGAGACGATCATAGACGATCAGAGACAAGCAAAGTTGATCAGAGACGATCATAGACAAGCAGAGACAAGCAGAGACAAGCAGAGACGATCAGAGACGATCAAAGACAAGCAGAGACGAACAGACACAAGCAGAGACGATCGGAAACGATCAGAAACGAGCAGAGACGAGCAGAGACGATCAGAGACAAGCAGAGATGATCAGAGACGATCAGAGATGAGCAGAGAAGATCAGAGACGATCATAGACAAGCAGAGATTATCAGAGACGAGCAGACGATTAGAGACGAGCAGAGGCAATCATAGACAAGCAGAGATGATCAGAGACGATCAGAGACGATCAGAGACAAGCAGAGACGATCATAGACGACCATAGACGATCAGAGACGATCAGAGACGACCAGAGACAAGCAGAGACGATCAGAGAGGATCAGAGACGATCAGAGACGATCAGAGACAAGCAGAGATTATCAGAGACGATCAGAGACGAGCTCAGGCGATAAGACACAAGTAGACACCATCAGAAACGATCAGAGACAAGAAGAGGCGATCTGAGACAAGCAAAGATGATCAGAGACGATCAGAGACGATCAGAGACAAGCAGAGACGACCTGCGACAAGCAGAGACGATCAGAGACGATCAGAGACGACCAGAGACAAGCAGACAGGATCGGAGACGACCAGAGACAAGCAGAGAGGACCAGAGACAAGCAGAGACGACCAGAGACAAGCAGAGACGATCCGAGACAAGCAGAGACGATCAGAAACGAACAGAGACGATTAGAGACAATCAGAGACGAGCAGAGGCGATCAAAGACAAGCAGAGACCATCAGAAACGATCAGAGATGATCAGAGACAAGCAGAGGCGATCAGAGACAAGCAGAGATGATCAGAGACGATCAGAGACGATCAGAGACAAGCAGACGCGATCAGAGACGAGCAAAGACGAGGAGAGATGACCAGAGACAAGCAGAGACGATCAGAGACGATCAGAGACAAAGAGAGACGATCATAGACGATCAGAGACAAGCAGAGACGATCATAGACGATCAGAGACAAGCAAAGACGATCAGAGACGATCATAGACAAGCAGAGACAAGCAGAGACAAGCAGAGACGATCAGAGACGATCAAAGACAAGCAGAGACGAACAGACACAAGCAGAGACGATCGGAAACGATCAGAAACGAGCAGAGACGAGCAGAGACGATCAGAGACAAGCAGAGATGATCAGAGACGATCAGAGATGAGCAGAGAAGATCAGAGACGATCATAGACAAGCAGAGATTATCAGAGACGAGCAGACGATTAGAGACGAGCAGAGGCGATCATAGACAAGCAGAGATGATCAGAGACGATCAGAGACGATCAGAGACAAGCAGAGACGATCATAGACGACCATAGACGATCAGAGACGATCAGAGACGACCAGAGACAAGCAGAGACGATCAGAGAAGATCAGAGACGATCAGAGACGATCAGAGACAAGCAGAGATTATCAGAGACGATCAGAGACGAGCTCAGGCGATCAGACACAAGTAGACACCATCAGAAACGATCAGAGACAAGAAGAGGCGATCTGAGACATGCAGAGACGACCAGAGACGATCAGAGACGATCAGACACAAGCAGAGACGACCTGCGACAAGCAGAGACGATCAGAGACGATCAGAGACGACCAGAGACAAGCAGACAGGATCGGAGACGACCAGAGACAAGCAGAGAGGACCAGAGACAAGCAGAGACGACCAGATACAAGCAGAGACGATCAGAGACAAGCAGAGACGATCAGAAACGAACAGAGACGATTAGAGACAATCAGAGACGAGCAGAGGCGATCAAAGACAAGCAGAGACCATCAGAAACGATCAGAGATGATCAGAGACAAGCAGAGGCGATCAGAGACAAGCAGAGATGATCAGAGACGATCAGAGACGATCAGAGACAAGCAGACGCGATCAGAGACGAGCAAAGACGAGGAGAGATGACCAGAGACAAGCAGAGACGATCAGAGACGATCAGAGACAAAGAGAGACGATCATAGACGATCAGAGACAAGCAGAGACGATCATAGACGATCAGAGACAAGCAAAGACGATCAGAGACGATCATAGACAAGCAGAGACAAGCAGAGACAAGCAGAGACGATCAGAGACGATCAAAGACAAGCAGAGACGAACAGACACAAGCAGAGACGATCGGAAACGATCAGAAACGAGCAGAGACGAGCAGAGACGATCAGAGACAAGCAGAGATGATCAGAGACGATCAGAGATGAGCAGAGAAGATCAGAGACGATCATAGACAAGCAGAGATTATCAGAGACGAGCAGACGATTAGAGACGAGCAGAGGCGATCATAGACAAGCAGAGATGATCAGAGACGATCAGAGACAATCAGAGACAAGCAGAGACGATCATAGAGGATCAGGGACGATCAGAGACGATCAGAGACAAGCAGAGATGATCAGAGACGATCAGAGACGAGCTCAGGCGATCAGACACAAGTAGACACCATCAGAAACGATCAGAGACAAGAAGAGGCGATCTGAGACAAGCAAAGATGATCAGAGACGATCAGAGACGATCAGAGACAAGCAGAGACGACCTGCGACAAGCAGAGACGATCAGAGACGATCAGAGACGACCAGAGACAAGCAGACAGGATTGGAGACGACCAGAGACAAGCAGAGAGGACCAGAGACAAGCAGAGACGACCAGAGACAAGCAGAGACGATCAGAGACAAGCAGAGACGATCAGAGACGATCAGAGCCAAGCAGAGACGATCAGAAACGAACAGAGACGATTAGAGACAATCAGAGACGAGCAGAGGCGATCAAAGACAAGCAGAGACCATCAGAAACGATCAGAGATGATCAGAGACAAGCAGAGGCGATCAGAGACAAGCAGAGATGATCAGAGACGATCAGAGACGATCAGAGACAAGCAGACGCGATCAGAGACGAGCAAAGACGAGGAGAGATGACCAGAGACAAGCAGAGACGATCAGAGACGATCAGAGACAAAGAGAGACGATCATAGACGATCAGAGACAAGCAGAGACGATCATAGACGATCAGAGACAAGCAAAGACGATCAGAGACGATCATAGACAAGCAGAGACAAGCAGAGACAAGCAGAGACGATCAGAGACGATCAAAGACAAGCAGAGACGAACAGACACAAGCAGAGACGATCGGAAACGATCAGAAACGAGCAGAGACGAGCAGAGACGATCAGAGACAAGCAGAGATGATCAGAGACGATCAGAGATGAGCAGAGAAGATCAGAGATGATCATAGACAAGCAGAGATTATCAGAGACGAGCAGACGATTAGAGACGAGCAGAGGCGATCATAGACAAGCAGAGATGATCAGAGACGATCAGAGACGATCAGAGACAAGCAGAGACGATCATAGAGGATCAGGGACGATCAGAGACGATCAGAGACAAGCAGAGATGATCAGAGACGGTCAGAGACGAGCTCAGGTGATCAGACACAAGTAGAGACCATCAGAAACGATCAGAGACAAGCAGAGGCGATCAGAGACAAGCAGAGATGATCAGAGACGATCAGAGACGACCAGAGATAAGCAGACATAATCGGAGACGACCAAAGACAACCAGAGAGGACCAGAGACAAGCAGAGTCGACCAGAGACAAGCAGAGACGATCAGAGACAAGCAGATACAAGCAGAGACGATCAGAGAAAAGCAGAGATGATCAGAGACGATCAGAGACGAGCAAAGCAGTCAGAGACGATCATAGACAAGCAGAGATGATCAGAGACGAGAATAGACGATCAGAGATAAGCAGAGACGATCAGCGACGATCAGAGACAAGCAGAGATGATCAGAGACGAATAGGGAAATGCAGAGACGATCAAATACGATCAGAGACAAGCAGAGACGATCAGAGAAGATCAAAGACAAGCAGAGATGATCGTAGACGATCAGAGACAAGCAGAGACAATCAGAGACGATCATAGACGATCAGAGACGACCAGAGACAAGCAGAGACGATCAGAGAGGATCAGAGACGATCAGAGACGATCAGAGACAAGCAGAGATTATCAGAGACGATCAGAGACGAGCTCAGGCGATCAGACACAAGTAGACACCATCAGAAACGATCAGAGACAAGAAGAGGCGATCTGAGACAAGCAAAGATGATCAGAGACGATCAGAGACGATCAGAGACAAGCAGAGACGATCAGAGACGATCAGAGACAAGGAGAGACGATCAGAGACGAGCAGATACGATCAGAGACGATCAGAGACGAGCTCAGGCGATCAGACACAAGTAGACACCATCAGAAACGATCAGAGACAAGCAGAGGCGATTAGAGACAAGCAAAGATGATCGGAGACGATCAGAGACAAGCAGAGACGACCTGCGACAAGCAGAGACGATCAGAGACGATCAGAGACGATCAGAGACGACCAAAGACAAGCAGACATGATCGGAGACGACCAGAGACAAGCAGAGAGGACCAGAGACAAGCAGAGACGAACAGAGACAAGCAGAGACGATCAGAGACAAGCAGAGACACGCAGAGACGATCAGAGAAAAGCAGAGATGATCAGAGACAATCAGAAACGATCAGAGACAAGCTGAGAGGATATGAGACGATCTGAGACAAGCAGAGACGATCAGAGACGAGCAGAGACGATCAGAGAAGATCAAAGACAAGCAGAGATGATCGGAGACGATCATAGACAAGCAGAGATTATCAGAGATGAGCAGACGATTAGAGACGAGCAGAGGCGATCATAGACAAGCAGAGATGATCAGAGACGATCAGAGACGATCAGAGACAAGCAGAGACGATCATAGAGGATCAGAGACGATCAGATACGATCAGAGACAAGCAGAGATGATCAGAGACGATCAGAGACGAGCTCAGGTGATCAGACACAAGTAGAGACCATCAGAAACGATCAGAGACAAGCAGAGGCGATCAGAGACAAGCAGAGATGATCAGAGACGATCAGAGACGATCAGAGACAAGCAGAGACGATCTGCGACAAGCAGAGACGATCAGAGACGATCAGAGACGACCAGAGATAAGCAGACATAATCGGAGACGACCAAAGACAACCAGAGAGGACCAGAGACAAGCAGAGTCGACCAGAGACAAGCAGAGACGATCAGAGACAAGCAGATACAAGCAGAGACGATCAGAGAAAAGCAGAGATGATCAGAGATGATCAGAGACGATCAGAGACGATCAGAGACAAGCAGAGACGATCTGAGACGATCTGAGACAAGCAGAGACGATCAGAGACGATCAGAGACAAGGAGAGACGATCAGAGACGAGCAGAGACGATCAGAGACGATCAGAGACGAGCAGAGGCGATCAGAGACAAGCAGAGACGATCAGAAACGATCAGAGATGATCAGAGACAAGCAGAGGCGATCAGAAACAAGCATTGACAAACAGGGAAGATCAGAAACGATCAGAGACGATCAGAGACGATCAGAGACGAGCAGAGACGATAAGAGACGATCAGAGACGAACAGGGACAATCAGAGACAAGCAGAGACGATCTTAGACGATCTGAGACAAGCAGAGACGATCACAGACGATCAGAGCCAAGCAGAGACGATCAGAGACGAGCAGAGACGATCAGAGACAATCAGAGACGAGCAGAGGCGATCAGAGACAAGCATAGACGATCAGAAACGATCAGAGATGATCAGAGACAAGCAGAGGCGATCAGAGACAAGCAGACACAAGCAACGACGATCAGAAACAATCAGAGACAAGCAGAGACAATCAGAGACGATCAGAGACGATCAGAGACAAGCAGAGGCGAGCAGAGACGAGCAAAGACGAGGAGAGATGATCAGAGACATGCAGAGACAAGCAGAGACGATCAGAGACGATCAGAGACAAACGGAGAAGATCAGAGATGATCATAGACAAGCAGAGATTATCAGAGACGAGCAGACGATTAGAGACGAGCAGAGGCGATCATAGACAAGCAGAGATGATCAGAGACGATCATAGACGATCAGAGACAAGCATAGACGTTCATCGACGACCATAGACGATCAGAGACGATCAGAGACAAGAAGAGACGATCAGAGATGATCAGAGACGATCAGAGACGATCAGAGACAAGCAGAGATGATCAGAGACGATCAGAGACGAGCTCAAGCGATCAGACACAAATAGAGACCATCAGAAACGATCAGAGACAAGCAGAGGCGATCAGAGACAAGCAGAGATGATCAGAGACGATCGGAGACGATCAGAGACAAGCAGAGACGATCTGCGACAATTAGAGACGATCAGAGACGATCAGAGACGACCAGAGACAAGCAGACATAATCGGAGACGACCAGAGACAACCAGAGAGGACCAGAGACAAGCAGAGACTACCAGAGACAAGCAGAGACGATCTAAGACAAGCAGATACAAGCAGAGACGATCAGAGAAAAGCAGAGATGATCAGAGACGATCAGAGACGATCAGAGACAAGCAGAGACGATCTGAGACGATCTGAGACAAGCAGAGACGATCAGAGAAAAACATAGATGATCAGAGACGATCAGAGACGATCAGAGACGATCAGAGACAAGCAGAGACGATCTGAGACGATCTGAGACAAGCAGATACGATCAGAGACGATCAGAGACAAGGATAGACGATCATAGACGAGCAGATACGATCAGAGACGATCAGAGACGAGCAGAGGCAATCAGAGACAAGCAGAGACGATCAGAAACGATCAGAGATGATCAGAGACAAGCAGAGGCTATCAGAAACAAGCATTGACAAGCAGGGAAGATCGGAAACGATCAGAGACGATCAAGGACAATCAGAGACAAGCAGAGGCGATCAGAGACGAGCAGAGTCGAGGAGAGATGATCAGAGACATGCAGAGACGACCAGAGACGACCAGAGACAAGCAGAGACAAGCAGAGACGTTCAGAGACAAGCAGAGACGACCAGTAACAAACAGAGACGATCAGAGACAAGCAGAGACAATCAGAGACAAGCAGAGACGATCAGAGACAAGCAGAGACGATCGGAGACGATCAGAGACGATCAGATACGATCAGATACAAGCAAAGACGATCAGAGACGATCAGAGACAAGCAGAGAAAAGTAGAGATGATCATAGACGATCAGAGACGATCAGAGACGATCAGAGACAAGAAGAGACGATCAAAAACGATCAGAGACAAGCAGAGACGATCAGAAACGAGCAGAGACGATCAGAGACAAGCAGAGACGATCTGAGACAAGCAGAGACGATCAGAGACGATCAGACACAAGCAGAGACGATCAGAGACGATCAGAGACAAGCAGCGACAAGCGGAGACGACCATAGACGATCATAGATGATCAGAGACGATCAGAGACAAGCAGAGACGATCATAGACGATCAGAGACAAGCAGAGACGATCAGAGACGAGCAGAGACGATCAGAGACAAGCAGAGACGATCTGAGACAAGCAGAGACGATCAGAGACGATCAGAGACGATAAGGGACGATCAGAGACGAGCAGAGGCGATCAGAGACAAGCAGAGACGATCAGAAACGATCATACATTATCAAAGACAAGCTGAGGCGATCAGAGACAAGCAGAGACGATCAGAGACGATCAGAGACAAGCAGAGACGATCAGAGACGATCAGAGACAAGCCGAGACGATCATAGACGATCAGAGACAAGCAGAGATGATCAGAGACGATCAGAGACAAGCAGAGACAAGCAGAGACGATCAGAGACAATTAAAGACAAGCAGAGATGAACAGACACAAGCAGAGACGATCAGAAACGATCAGAGACGATCAGAGACGAGCAGAGACGATCATAGATGATCAGAGACGAACACAGACGAGCAGAGACGATCGGAGACAAGCAGAGATGATCAGAGACGAACAGAGACGAGCAAAGAAGTCAGAGACGATCATAGACAAGCAGAGATGATCAGAGACGAGAAGAGACGATCAGAGACAAGCAGAGATGATCAGAGACGATCAGAGACGATCAGAGACGACCAGAGACAAGCAGAGACGATCAGAGAGGATCAGAGACGATCAGAGACGATCAGAGACAAGCAGAGATTATCAGAGACGATCAGAGACGAGCTCAGGCGATCAGACACAAGTAGACACCATCAGAAACGATCAGAGACAAGAAGAGGCGATCTGAGACAAGCAAAGATGATCAGAGACGATCAGAGACGATCAGAGACAAGCAGAGACGACCTGCGACAAGCAGAGACGATCAGAGACGATCAGAGACGATCAGAGACAAGCAGCGACAAGCGGAGACGACCATAGACGATCATAGATGATCAGAGACGATCAGAGACAAGCAGAGACGATCATAGACGATCAGAGACAAGCAGAGACGATCAGAGACGAGCAGAGACGATCAGAGACAAGCAGAGACGATCTGAGACAAGCAGAGACGATCAGAGACGATCAGAGACGATCAGGGACGATCAGAGACGAGCAGAGGCGATCAGAGACAAGCAGAGACGATCAGAAACGATCATACATTATCAAAGACAAGCTGAGGCGATCAGAGACAAGCAGAGACGATCAGAGACGATCAGAGACAAGCAGAGACGATCAGAGACGATCAGAGACAAGCCGAGACGATCATAGACGATCAGAGACAAGCAGAGATGATCAGAGACGATCAGAGACAAGCAGAGACAAGCAGAGACGATCAGAGACAATTAAAGACAAGCAGAGATGAACAGACACAAGCAGAGACGATCAGAACGATCAGAGACGATCAGAGACGAGCAGAGACGATCATAGATGATCAGAGACGAACACAGACGAGCAGAGACGATCGGAGACAAGCAGAGATGATCAGAGACGAACAGAGACGAGCAAAGAAGTCAGAGACGATCATAGACAAGCAGAGATGATCAGAGACGAGAAGAGACGATCAGAGACAAGCAGAGATGATCAGAGACGATCAGAGACGATCAGAGACGACCAGAGACAAGCAGAGACGATCAGAGAGGATCAGAGACGATCAGAGACGATCGGAGACAAGCAGAGATTATCAGAGACGATCAGAGACGAGCTCAGGCGATCAGACACAAGTAGACACCATCAGAAACGATCAGAGACAAGAAGAGGCGATCTGAGACAAGCAAAGATGATCAGAGACGATCAGAGACGATCAGAGACAAGCAGAGACGACCTGCGACAAGCAGAGACGATCAGAGACGATCAGAGACGATCAGAGACAAGCAGCGACAAGCGGAGACGACCATAGACGATCATAGATGATCAGAGACGATCAGAGACAAGCAGAGACGATCATAGACGATCAGAGACAAGCAGAGACGATCAGAGACGAGCAGAGACGATCAGAGACAAGCAGAGATGATCTGAGACAAGCAGAGACGATCAGAGACGATCAGAGACGATCAGGGACGATCAGAGACGAGCAGAGGCGATCAGAGACAAGCAGAGACGATCAGAAACGATCATACATTATCAAAGACAAGCTGAGGCGATCAGAGACAAGCAGAGACGATCAGAGACGATCAGAGACAAGCAGAGACGATCAGAGACGATCAGAGACAAGCCGAGACGATCATAGACGATCAGAGACAAGCAGAGATGATCAGAGACGATCAGAGACAAGCAGAGACAAGCAGAGACGATCAGAGACAATTAAAGACAAGCAGAGATGAACAGACACAAGCAGAGACGATCAGAACGATCAGAGACGATCAGAGACGAGCAGAGACGATCATAGATGATCAGAGACGAACACAGACGAGCAGAGACGATCGGAGACAAGCAGAGATGATCAGAGACGAACAGAGACGAGCAAAGAAGTCAGAGACGATCATAGACAAGCAGAGATGATCAGAGACGAGAAGAGACGATCAGAGACAAGCAGAGATGATCAGAGACGATCAGAGACGATCAGAGACGACCAGAGACAAGCAGAGACGATCAGAGAGGATCAGAGACGATCAGAGACGATCAGAGACAAGCAGAGATTATCAGAGACGATCAGAGACGAGCTCAGGCGATCAGACACAAGTAGACACCATCAGAAACGATCAGAGACAAGAAGAGGCGATCTGAGACAAGCAAAGATGATCAGAGACGATCAGAGACGATCAGAGACAAGCAGAGACGACCTGCGACAAGCAGAGACGATCAGAGACGATCAGAGACGACCAGAGACAAGCAGACAGGATCGGAGACGACCAGAGACAAGCAGAGAGGACCAGAGACAAGCAGAGACGACCAGAGACAAGCAGAGACGATCAGAGACAAGCAGAGACGATCAGAGACGATCAGAGCCAAGCAGAGACGATCAGAGACGAGCAGAGACGATCAGAGACAATCAGAGACGAGCAAACGCGATCAGAGACAAGCAGAGACGATCAGAAACGATCAGAGATGATCAGAGACAAGCAGAGGCAATCAGAGACAAGCAGAGATGATCAGAGACGATCAGAGACGATCAGAGACAAGCAGAGGTGATCAGAGACGAGCAGAGACGAGGAGAGATGATCAGAGACATGCAGAGACAAGCAGAGACGATCAGAGACGATCAGAGACAAGCAGAGATGATCAGAGACGATCAGAGATGAGCAGAGAAGATCAGAGACGATCATAGACAAGCAGAGATTATCAGAGACGAGCAGACGATTAGAGACGAGCAGAGGCGATCATAGACAAGCAGAGATGATCAGAGACGATCAGAGACGATCAGAGACAAGCAGAGACGATCATAGACGACCATAGACGATCAGAGACGATCAGAGACAAGAAGAGACGATCAGAGAGGATCAGAGACGATCAGAGACAAGCAGAGATGATCAGAGACGATCAGAGACGAGCTCAGGCGATCAGACATAAGTAGAGACCATCAGAAACGATCAGAGACAAACAGAGGCGATCAGAGACAAGCAGAGACGATCTGCGACAAGCAGAGACGATCAGAGACGATCAGAGACGATCAGAGACGACCAGAGATAAGCAGACATAATTGGAGACGACCAGAGACAACCAGAGAGGACCAGAGAAAAGCAGAGACGACCAGAGACAAGCAGAGACGATCAGAGACAAGCAGATACAAGCAGAGACGATCAGAGAAAAGCAGAGATGATCAGAGACGATCAGAGATGATCAGAGACGATCAGAGACAAGCAGAGACGATCTGAGACGATCTGAGACAAGCAGAGACGATCAGAGACGATCAGAGACAAGGAGAGACGATCAGAGACGAGCAGAGACGATCAGAGACGAGCAGAGGCGATCAGAGACAAGCAGAGACGATCAGAAACGATCAGAAATGATCAGAGACAAGCAGAAGCGATCAGAAACAAGCATTGACAAACAGGGAAGATCAGAAACAATCAGAGACGATCAGAGACGATCAGAGACAAGCAGAGACGATCAGAGACGAACAGGGACAATCAGAGACAAGCAGAGACGATCTGAGACGATCTGAGACAAGCAGAGACGATCAGAGACGATCAGAGACAATCAGAGACGAGCAGAGGCGATCAGAGACCAGCAGAGACGATCAGAAACGATCAGAGATGATCAGAGACAAGTAGAGGCGATCAGAGACAAGCAGAGACAAGCAACGACGATCAGAAACAATCAGAGACAAGCAGAGACAATCAGGGACGATCAGGGACGATCAGAGACAAGCAGAGGCGATCAGAGACGAGCAGAGACGAGGAGAGATGATCAGCGACATGCAGAGACAAACAGAGACGATCAGAGACGATCATAGACAAGCAGAGACAAGCAGAGACAAGCAGAGACGATCAGAGACGATCAAAGACAAGCAGAGACGAACAGACACAAGCAGAGACGATCGGAAACGATCAGAAACGAGCAGAGACGAGCAGAGACGATCAGAGACAAGCAGAGATGATCAGAGACGATCAGAGACGAGCAGAGAAGATCAGAGACGATCAGAGACAAGCAGAGATTATCAGAGACGAGCAGACGATTAGAGACGAGCAGAGGCGATCATAGACAAGCAGAGACGATCATAGACGACCATAGACAATCAGAGACGATCAGAGACAAGAAGAGACGATCAGAGAGGATCAGAGACGATCAGAGACGATCAGAGACAAGCAGAGATGATCACAGACGATCAGAAACGAGCTCAGGCGATCATACACAAGTAGAGACCATCAGAAACGATCAGAGACAAGCAGAGGCGATCAGAGACAAGCAGAGATGATCAGAGACGATCATAGACGATCAGAGACAAGCAGAGACGATCTGCGACAAGCAGAGACGATCAGAGACGATCAGAGACGACCAGAGATAAGCAGACATAATCGGAGACGACCAGAGACAACCAGAGAGGACCAGAGACAAGCAGAGTCGACCAGAGACAAGCAGAGACGATCAGAGAAAAGCAGAGATGATCAGAGACGATCAGAGATGATCAGAGACGATCAGAGACAAGCAGAGACGACCTGAGACGATCTGAGACAAGCAGAGACGATCAGAGACGATCAGAGACAAAGAGAGACGATCAGAGACGAGCAGAGACGATCAGAGACGATCAGAGACGAGCAGAGGCGATCAGAGACAAGCAGAGACGATCAGAAACGATCAGAGATGATCAGAGATAAGCAGAGGCGATCAGAAACAAGCATTGACAAACAGGGAAGATCAGAAACGATCAAAGACGATCAGAGACGATCAGAGACAAGCAGAGACGATAAGAGACGATCAGAGACGAACAGGGACAATCAGAGACAAGCAGAGACGATCAGAGACGATCTGAGACAAGCAGAGACGATCAGAGACGATCAGAGCCAAGCAGATACGATCAGAGACGAGCAGAGACGATCAGAGACAATCAGAGACGAGCAGAGGCGATCAGAGACAAGCAGAGACGATCAGAAACGATCAGAGATGATCAGAGACAAGCAGAGGCGATCAGAGACAAGCAGAGACAAGCAACGACGATCAGAAACAATCAGAGACAAGCAGAGACAATCAGAGACGATCAGAGACGATCAGAGACAAGCAGAGGCGATCAGAGACGAGCAGAGACGAGGAGAGATGATCAGAGACATGCAGAGACAAGCAGAGACGATCAGAGACGATCATAGACAAACGGAGAAGATCAGAGACGATCATAGACTAGCAGAGATTATCAGAGACGAGCAGACGATTAGAGACGAGCAAACGCGATCATAGACAAGCAGAGATGATCAGAGACGATCAGAGACGATCAGAGACAAGAAGAGACGATCAGAAAGGATCAGAGACGATCAGAGACGATCAGAGACAAGCAGAGATGATCAGAGACGATAAGAGACGAGCCCAAGCGATCAGACACAAGTAGAGACCATCAGAAACGATCAGAGACAAGCAGAGGCGATCAGAGACAAGCAGAGATGATCAGAGACGATCAGAGACAAGCAGAGACGATCTGCGACAAGCAGAGACGATCAGAGACGATCAGAGACGACCAGAGACAAGCAGACATAATCGGAGACGACCAGAGACAACCAGAGAGGACCAGAGACAAGCTGAGACGACCAGAGACAAGCAGAGACGATCAAAGACAAGCAGATACAAGCAGAGACGATCAGAGAAAAGCAGAGATGATCAGAGACGATCGGAGACGATCAGAGACAAGCAGAGACGATCTGAGACGATCTGAGACAAGCAGAGACGATCAGAGACGATCAGAGACAATGAGAGACGATCAGAGACGAGCAGAGACGATCAGAGACGACCAGAGACGAGCAGAGGCGATCAGACACAAGCAGAGACGATCAGAAACGATCAGAGATGATCGGAGACAAGCAGAGGCGATCATAAACAAGCATTGACAAACAGGGAAGATCAGAAACGATCAGAGACGATCAGAGACAAGCAGAGACGAGAAGAGACGATCAGAGACGATCAGGGACAATCAGAGACAAGCAGAGGCGATCAGAGACGAGCAGAGTCGAGGAGAGATGATCAGAGACAGGCAGAGACGACCAGAGACGACCAGAGATTATCAGAGACGATCAGAGACAAGCAGAGACAAGCAGAGACGATCAGAGAAAAACATAGATGATCAGAGACGATCAGAGACGATCAGAGACGATCAGAGACAAGCAGAGACGATCTGAGACGATCTGAGACAAGCAGATACGATCAGAGACGATCAGAGACAAGGATAGACGATCAGAGACGAGCAGATACGATCAGAGACGATCAGAGACGAGCAGAGGCAATCAGAGACAAGCAGAGACGATCAGAAACGATCAGAGATGATCAGAGACGAGCAGAGGCGATTAGAAACAAGCATTGACAAGCAGGGAAGATCGGAAACGATCAGAGACGATCAGAGACGATCAGAGACAAGCAGAGACGATAAGAGACGATCAGAGATGATCAGGGACAATCAGAGACAAGCAGAGGCGATCAGAGACGAGCAGAGTCGAGGAGAGATGATCAAAGACATGCAGAGACGACCAGAGACGACCAGAGACAAGCAGAGACAAGCAGAGACGTTCAGAGACAAGCAAAGACGACCAGTAACAAACAGAGACGATCAGAGACAAGCAGAGACAATCAGAGACAAGCAGAGAAGATCAGAGACAAGCAGAGACGATCGGAGACGATCAGAGACGATCAGATACGATCAGATACAAGCAGAGACGATCAGAGACGATCAGAGACAAGCAGAGAATAGTAGAGATGATCATAGACGATCAGAGACGATCAGAGACGATCAGAGACAAGAAGAGACGATCATAAACGATCAGAGACAAGCAGAGACGATCAGAAACTAGCAGAGACGATCAGAGACAAGCAGAGACGATCTGAGACAAGGAGAGACGATCAGAGACGATCAGACACAAGCAGAGACGATCAGAGACGATCAGAGACAAGCAGAGACAAGCAGAGACGATCATAGACGATCAGAGACAAGCAGAGACGATCAGAGACGAGCAGAGACGATCAGAGACAAGCAGAGACGATCTGAGACAAGCAGAGACGATCAGAGACGATCAGAGACGATCAGGGACGATCAGAGACGAGCAGAGGCGATCAGAGACAAGCAGAGACGATCAGAAACGATCATAGATTATCAAAGACAAGCTGAGGCGATCAGAGACAAGCAGAGACGATCAGAGACGATCAGAGACAAGCAGAGACGATCAGAGACGATCAGAGACAAGCCGAGACGATCATAGACGATCAGAGACAAGCAGAGATGATCAGAGACGATCAGATACAAGCAGAGACAAGCAGAGACGATCAGAGACGATTAAAGACAAGCAGAGACGAACAGACACAAGCAGAGACGATCGGAGACGATCAGAGACGATCAGAGACGA
Source organism: Petromyzon marinus (assembly GCF_048934315.1). NCBI lineage: Eukaryota > Metazoa > Chordata > Hyperoartia > Petromyzontiformes > Petromyzontidae > Petromyzon > Petromyzon marinus. The sequence continues at coordinate 1,822,892 of NC_133722.1, forward strand.
GCAGAGACGATCAGAGACGAACAGAGACGAGCAAGGAAGTCAGAGACGATCATAGACAAGCAGAGATGATCAGAGACGAGAAGAGACGATCAGAGACAAGCAGAGACGATCAGCGACGATCAGAGACAAGCAGAGATGATCAGAGACGAATAGGGACAAGCAGAGACGATCAGAGACCATCAGAGACAAGCAGAGACGATCAGAGAAGATCAGAGACAAGCAGAGATGATCGGAGACGATCAGAGACAAGCAGAGACGATCAGAGACGATCAGAGACGATCATAGACGATCAGAGACGACCAGAGACAAGCAGAGACGATCAGAGAGGATCAGAGACGATCAGAGACGATCAGAGACAAGCAGAGATTATCAGAGACGATCAGAGACGAGCTCAGGCGATCAGACACAAGTAGACACCATCAGAAACGATCAGAGACAAGAAGAGGCGATCTGATACAAGCAAAGATGATCAGAGACGATCAGAGACGATCAGAGACAAGCAGAGACGACCTGCGACAAGCAGAGACGATCAGAGACGACCAGAGACAAGCAGAGAGGACCAGAGACAAGCAGAGACGACCAGAGACAAGCAGAGACGATCAGAGACAAGCAGAGACGATCAGAGACGATCAGAGCCAAGCAGAGACGATCAGAGACGAGCAGAGGCGATCAGAGACAAGCAGAGACGATCAGAAACGATCAGAGATGATCAGAGACAAGCAGAGGCGATCAGAGACAAGCAGAGATGATCAGAGACGATCAGAGACGATCAGAGACAAGCAGAGGCGATCAGAGACGAGCAGAGACGAGGGAGATGATCATAGACATGCAGAGACAAGCAGAGACGATCAGAGACGATCAGAGACGATCAGAGACAAAGAGAGACGATCATAGACGATCAGAGACAAGCAGAGACGATCATAGACGATCAGAGACAAGCAAAGACGATCAGAGACGATCATAGACAAGTAGAGACAAGCAGAGACAAGCAGAGACGATCAGAGACGATCAAAGACAAGCAGAGACGAACAGACACAAGCAGAGACGATCGGAAACGATCAGAAACGAGCAGAGACGAGCAGAGACGATCAGAGACAAGCAGAGATGATCAGAGACGATCAGAGACGAGCAGAGAAGATCAGAGACGATCATAGACAAGCAGAGATTATCAGAGACGAGCAGACGATTAGAGACGAGCAGAGGCGATCATAGACAAGCAGAGATGATCAGAGACGATCAGAGACGATCAGAGACAAGCAGAGACGATCATAGACGACCATAGACGATCAGAGACGATCAGAGACAAGAAGAGACGATCAGAGAGGGTCAGAGATGATCAGAGACGATCAGAGACAAGAAGAGACGATCAGAGAGGGTCAGAGATGATCAGAGACGATCAGAGACAAGCAGAGATGATCAGAGACGATCAGAGAGGAGCTCAGGCGATCAGACACAAGTAGAGACCATCAGAAACGATCAGAGACAGGCAGAGACGACCAGAGACGACCAGAGATAAGCAGAGACGATCAGAGACAAGCAGAGACGATCAGAGAAAAACATAGATGATCAGAGACGATCAGAGACGATCAGAGACTATCAGAGACAAGCAGAGACGATCTGAGACGATCTGAGACAAGCAGATACGATCAGAGACGATCAGAGACAAGGATAGACGATCAGAGACGAGCAGATACGATCAGAGACGATCAGAGACGAGCAGAGGCAATCAGAGACAAGCAGAGACGATCAGAAACGATCAGAGACAAGCAGAGGCGATCAGAGACAAGCAGAGATGATCAGAGACGATCAGAGACGATCAGAGACAAGCAGAGACGATCTGCGACAATTAGAGACGATCAGAGACGATCAGAGACGACCAGAGACAAGCAGACATAATCGGAGACGACCAGAGACAACCAGAGAGGACCAGAGACAAGCAGAGACTACCAGAGACAAGCAGAGACGATCTAAGACAAGCAGATACAAGCAGAGACGATCAGAGAAAAGCAGAGATGATCAGAGACGATCAGAGACGAGCAAAGCAGTCAGAGACGATCATAGACAAGCAGAGATGATCAGAGACGAGAAGAGACGATCAGAGACAAGCAGAGACGATCAGCGACGATCAGAGACAAGCAGAGATGATCAGAGACGAATAGGGAAATGCAGAGACGATCAAAGACGATCAGAGACAAGCAGAGACGATCAGAGAAGATCAAAGACAAGCAGAGATGATCGGAGACGATCAGAGACAATCAGAGACGATCAGAGACGATCATAGACGATCAGAGACGACCAGAGACAAGCAGAGACGATCAGAGAGGATCAGAGACGATCAGAGACGATCAGAGACAAGCAGAGATTATCAGAGACGATCAGAGACGAGCTCAGGCGATCAGACACAAGTAGACACCATCAGAAACGATCAGAGACAAGAAGAGGCGATCTGAGACAAGCAAAGATGATCAGAGACGATCAGAGACGATCAGAGACAAGCAGAGACGACCTGCGACAAGCAGAGACGATCAGAGACGATCAGAGACGACCAGAGACAAGCAGACAGGATCGGAGACGACCAGAGACAAGCAGAGAGGACCAGAGACAAGCAGAGACGACCAGAGACAAGCAGAGACGATCAGAGACAAGCAGAGACGATCAGAAACGAACAGAGACGATTAGAGACAATCAGAGACGAGCAGAGGTGATCAAAGACAAGCAGAGACCATCAGAAACGATCAGAGATGATCAGAGACAAGCAGAGGCGATCAGAGACAAGCAGAGATGATCAGAGACGATCAGAGACGATCAGAGACAAGCAGACGCGATCAGAGACGAGCAAAGACGAGGAGAGATTACCAGAGACAAGCAGAGACGATCAGAGACGATCAGAGACGATCAGAGACAAAGAGAGACGATCATAGACGATCAGAGACAAGCAGAGACGATCATAGACGATCAGAGACAAGCAAAGTTGATCAGAGACGATCATAGACAAGCAGAGACAAGCAGAGACAAGCAGAGACGATCAGAGACGATCAAAGACAAGCAGAGACGAACAGACACAAGCAGAGACGATCGGAAACGATCAGAAACGAGCAGAGACGAGCAGAGACGATCAGAGACAAGCAGAGATGATCAGAGACGATCAGAGATGAGCAGAGAAGATCAGAGACGATCATAGACAAGCAGAGATTATCAGAGACGAGCAGACGATTAGAGACGAGCAGAGGCGATCATAGACAAGCAGAGATGATCAGAGACGATCAGAGACGATCAGAGACAAGCAGAGACGATCATAGACGACCATAGACGATCAGAGACGATCAGAGACGACCAGAGACAAGCAGAGACGATCAGAGAGGATCAGAGACGATCAGAGACGATCAGAGACAAGCAGAGATTATCAGAGACGATCAGAGACGAGCTCAGGCGATAAGACACAAGTAGACACCATCAGAAACGATCAGAGACAAGAAGAGGCGATCTGAGACAAGCAAAGATGATCAGAGACGATCAGAGACGATCAGAGACAAGCAGAGACGACCTGCGACAAGCAGAGACGATCAGAGACGATCAGAGACGACCAGAGACAAGCAGACAGGATCGGAGACGACCAGAGACAAGCAGAGAGGACCAGAGACAAGCAGAGACGACCAGAGACAAGCAGAGACGATCAGAGACAAGCAGAGACGATCAGAAACGAACAGAGACGATTAGAGACAATCAGAGACGAGCAGAGGCGATCAAAGACAAGCAGAGACCATCAGAAACGATCAGAGATTATCAGAGACAAGCAGAGGCGATCAGAGACAAGCAGAGATGATCAGAGACGATCAGAGACGATCAGAGACAAGCAGACGCGATCAGAGACGAGCAAAGACGAGGAGAGATGACCAGAGACAAGCAGAGACGATCAGAGACGATCAGAGACAAAGAGAGACGATCATAGACGATCAGAGACAAGCAGAGACGATCATAGACGATCAGAGACAAGCAAAGACGATCAGAGACGATCATAGACAAGCAGAGACAAGCAGAGACAAGCAGAGACGATCAGAGACGATCAAAGACAAGCAGAGACGAACAGACACAAGCAGAGACGATCGGAAACGATCAGAAACGAGCAGAGACGAGCAGAGACGATCAGAGACAAGCAGAGATGATCAGAGACGATCAGAGATGAGCAGAGAAGATCAGAGACGATCATAGACAAGCAGAGATTATCAGAGACGATCAGACACAAGCAGAGACGATCAGAGACGATCAGAGACAAGCAGCGACAAGCGGAGACGACCATAGACGATCATAGATGATCAGAGACGATCAGAGACAAGCAGAGACGATCATAGACGATCAGAGACAAGCAGAGACGATCAGAGACGAGCAGAGACGATCAGAGACAAGCAGAGACGATCTGAGACAAGCAGAGACGATCAGAGACGATCAGAGACGATCAGGGACGATCAGAGACGAGCAGAGGCGATCAGAGACAAGCAGAGACGATCAGAAACGATCATACATTATCAAAGACAAGCTGAGGCGATCAGAGACAAGCAGAGACGATCAGAGACGATCAGAGACAAGCAGAGACGATCAGAGACGATCAGAGACAAGCCGAGACGATCATATACGATCAGAGACAAGCAGAGATGACCAGAGACGATCAGAGACAAGCAGAGACAAGCAGAGACGATCAGAGACAATTAAAGACAAGCAGAGATGAACAGACACAAGCAGAGACGATCAGAAACGATCAGAGACGATCAGAGACGAGCAGAGACGATCATAGATGATCAGAGACGAACACAGACGAGCAGAGACGATCGGAGACAAGCAGAGATGATCAGAGACGAACAGAGACGAGCAAAGAAGTCAGAGACGATCATAGACAAGCAGAGATGATCAGAGACGAGAAGAGACGATCAGAGACAAGCAGAGATGATCAGAGACGATCAGAGACGATCAGAGACGACCAGAGACAAGCAGAGACGATCAGAGAGGATCAGAGACGATCAGAGACGATCAGAGACAAGCAGAGATTATCAGAGACGATCAGAGACGAGCTCAGGCGATCAGACACAAGTAGACACCATCAGAAACGATCAGAGACAAGAAGAGGCGATCTGAGACAAGCAAAGATGATCAGAGACGATCAGAGACGATCAGAGACAAGCAGAGACGACCTGCGACAAGCAGAGACGATCAGAGACGATCAGAGACGATCAGAGACAAGCAGCGACAAGCGGAGACGACCATAGACGATCAGAGACGATCAGAGACGATCAGAGACAAGCAGAGACGATCATAGACGATCAGAGACAAGCAGAGACGATCAGAGACGAGCAGAGACGATCAGAGACAAGCAGAGACGATCTGAGACAAGCAGAGACGATCAGAGACGATCAGAGACGATCAGGGACGATCAGAGACGAGCAGAGGCGATCAGAGACAAGCAGAGATGATCAGAGACGATCAGAGACGATCAGAGACAAGCAGACGCGATCAGAGACGAGCAAAGACGAGGAGAGATTACCAGAGACAAGCAGAGACGATCAGAGACGATCAGAGACGATCAGAGACAAAGAGAGACGATCATAGACGATCAGAGACAAGCAGAGACGATCATAGACGATCAGAGACAAGCAAAGTTGATCAGAGACGATCATAGACAAGCAGAGACAAGCAGAGACAAGCAGAGACGATCAGAGACGATCAAAGACAAGCAGAGACGAACAGACACAAGCAGAGACGATCGGAAACGATCAGAAACGAGCAGAGACGAGCAGAGACGATCAGAGACAAGCAGAGATGATCAGAGACGATCAGAGATGAGCAGAGAAGATCAGAGACGATCATAGACAAGCAGAGATTATCAGAGACGAGCAGACGATTAGAGACGAGCAGAGGCGATCATAGACAAGCAGAGATGATCAGAGACGATCAGAGACGATCAGAGACAAGCAGAGACGATCATAGACGACCATAGACGATCAGAGACGATCAGAGACGACCAGAGACAAGCAGAGACGATCAGAGAGGATCAGAGACGATCAGAGACGATCAGAGACAAGCAGAGATTATCAGAGACGATCAGAGACGAGCTCAGGCGATAAGACACAAGTAGACACCATCAGAAACGATCAGAGACAAGAAGAGGCGATCTGAGACAAGCAAAGATGATCAGAGACGATCAGAGACGATCAGAGACAAGCAGAGACGACCTGCGACAAGCAGAGACGATCAGAGACGATCAGAGACGACCAGAGACAAGCAGACAGGATCGGAGACGACCAGAGACAAGCAGAGAGGACCAGAGACAAGCAGAGACGACCAGAGACAAGCAGAGACGATCAGAGACAAGCAGAGACGATCAGAAACGAACAGAGACGATTAGAGACAATCAGAGACGAGCAGAGGCGATCAAAGACAAGCAGAAACCATCAGAAACGATCAGAGATGATCAGAGACAAGCAGAGGCGATCAGAGACAAGCAGAGATGATCAGAGACGATCAGAGACGATCAGAGACAAGCAGACGCGATCAGAGACGAGAAAAGACGAGGAGAGATGACCAGAGACAAGCAGAGACGATCAGAGACGATCAGAGACAAAGAGAGACGATCATAGACGATCAGAGACAAGCAGAGACGATCATAGACGATCAGAGACAAGCAAAGACGATCAGAGACGATCATAGACAAGCAGAGACAAGCAGAGACAAGCAGAGACGATCAGAGACGATCAAAGACAAGCAGAGACGAACAGACACAAGCAGAGACGATCGGAAACGATCAGAAACGAGCAGAGACGAGCAGAGACGATCAGAGACAAGCAGAGATGATCAGAGACGATCAGAGATGAGCAGAGAAGATCAGAGACGATCATAGACAAGCAGAGATTATCAGAGACGATCAGACACAAGCAGAGACGATCAGAGACGATCAGAGACAAGCAGCGACAAGCGGAGACGACCATAGACGATCATAGATGATCAGAGACGATCAGAGACAAGCAGAGACGATCATAGACGATCAGAGACAAGCAGAGACGATCAGAGACGAGCAGAGACGATCAGAGACAAGCAGAGACGATCTGAGACAAGCAGAGACGATCAGAGACGATCAGAGACGATCAGGGACGATCAGAGACGAGCAGAGGCGATCAGAGACAAGCAGAGACGATCATAAACGATCATACATTATCAAAGACAAGCTGAGGCGATCAGAGACAAGCAGAGACGATCAGAGACGATCAGAGACAAGCAGAGACGATCAGAGACGATCAGAGACAAGCCGAGACGATCATATACGATCAGAGACAAGCAGAGATGATCAGAGACGATCAGAGACAAGCAGAGACAAGCAGAGACGATCAGAGACAATTAAAGACAAGCAGAGATGAACAGACACAAGCAGAGACGATCAGAAACGATCAGAGACGATCAGAGACGAGCAGAGACGATCATAGATGATCAGAGACGAACACAGACGAGCAGAGACGATCGGAGACAAGCAGAGATGATCAGAGACGAACAGAGACGAGCAAAGAAGTCAGAGACGATCATAGACAAGCAGAGATGATCAGAGACGAGAAGAGACGATCAGAGACAAGCAGAGATGATCAGAGACGATCAGAGACGATCAGAGACGACCAGAGACAAGCAGAGACGATCAGAGAGGATCAGAGACGATCAGAGACGATCAGAGACAAGCAGAGATTATCAGAGACGATCATAGACGAGCTCAGGCGATCAGACACAAGTAGACACCATCAGAAACGATCAGAGACAAGAAGAGGCGATCTGAGACAAGCAAAGATGATCAGAGACGATCAGAGACGATCAGAGACAAGCAGAGACGACCTGCGACAAGCAGAGACGATCAGAGACGATCAGAGACGATCAGAGACAAGCAGCGACAAGCGGAGACGACCATAGACGATCAGAGACGATCAGAGACGATCAGAGACAAGCAGAGACGATCATAGACGATCAGAGACAAGCAGAGACGAGCAGAGACGATCAGAGACAAGCAGAGACGATCTGAGACAAGCAGAGACGATCAGAGACGATCAGAGACGATCAGGGACGATCAGAGACGAGCAGAGGCGATCAGAGACAAGCAGAGACGATCAGAAACGATCATACATTATCAAAGACAAGCTGAGGCGATCAGAGACAAGCAGAGACGATCAGAGACGATCAGAGACAAGCAGAGACGATCAGAGACGATCAGAGACAAGCCGAGACGATCATAGACGATCAGAGACAAGCAGAGATGATCAGAGACGATCAGAGACAAGCAGAGACAAGCAGAGACGATCAGAGACAATTAAAGACAAGCAGAGATGAACAGACACAAGCAGAGACGATCAGAAACGATCAGAGACGATCAGAGACGAGCAGAGACGATCATAGATGATCAGAGACGAACACAGACGAGCAGAGACGATCGGAGACAAGCAGAGATGATCAGAGACGAACAGAGACGAGCAAAGAAGTCAGAGACGATCATAGACAAGCAGAGATGATCAGAGACGAGAAGAGACGATCAGAGACAAGCAGAGATGATCAGAGACGATCAGAGACGATCAGAGACGACCAGAGACAAGCAGAGACGATCAGAGAGGATCAGAGACGATCAGAGACGATCAGAGACAAGCAGAGATTATCAGAGACGATCAGAGACGAGCTCAGGCGATCAGACACAAGTAGACACCATCAGAAACGATCAGAGACAAGAAGAGGCGATCTGAGACAAGCAAAGATGATCAGAGACGATCAGAGACGATCAGAGACAAGCAGAGACGACCTGCGACAAGCAGAGACGATCAGAGACGATCAGAGACGACCAGAGACAAGCAGACAGGATCGGAGACGACCAGAGACAAGCAGAGAGGACCAGAGACAAGCAGAGACGACCAGAAACAAGCAGACACGATCAGAGACAAGCAGAGACGATCAGAGACGATCAGAGCCAAGCAGAGACGATCAGAGACGAGCAGAGACGATCAGAGACAATCAGAGACGAGCAAACGCGATCAGAGACAAGCAGAGACGATCAGAAACGATCAGAGATGATCAGAGACAAGCAGAGGCAATCAGAGACAAGCAGAGATGATCAGAGACGATCAGAGACGATCAGAGACAAGCAGAGGTGATCAGAGACGAGCAGAGACGAGGAGAGATGATCAGAGACATGCAGAGACAAGCAGAGACGATCAGAGACGATCAGAGACAAGCAGAGATGATCAGAGACGATCAGAGATGAGCAGAGAAGATCAGAGACGATCATAGACAAGCAGAGATTATCAGAGACGAGCAGACGATTAGAGACGAGCAGAGGCGATCATAGACAAGCAGAGATGATCAGAGACGATCAGAGACGATCAGAGACAAGCAGAGACGATCATAGACGACCATAGACGATCAGAGACGATCAGAGACAAGAAGAGACGATCAGAGAGGATCAGAGACGATCAGAGACAAGCAGAGATGATCAGAGACGATCAGAGACGAGCTCAGGCGATCAGACATAAGTAGAGACCATCAGAAACGATCAGAGACAAACAGAGGCGATCAGAGACAAGCAGAGACGATCTGCGACAAGCAGAGACGATCAGAGACGATCAGAGACGATCAGAGACGACCAGAGATAAGCAGACATAATTGGAGACGACCAGAGACAACCAGAGAGGACCAGAGAAAAGCAGAGACGACCAGAGACAAGCAGAGACGATCAGAGACAAGCAGATACAAGCAGAGACGATCAGAGAAAAGCAGAGATGATCAGAGACGATCAGAGATGATCAGAGACGATCAGAGACAAGCAGAGACGATCTGAGACGATCTGAGACAAGCAGAGACGATCAGAGACGATCAGAGACAAGGAGAGACGATCAGAGACGAGCAGAGACGATCAGAGACGAGCAGAGGCGATCAGAGACAAGCAGAGACGATCAGAAACGATCAGAAATGATCAGAGACAAGCAGAAGCGATCAGAAACAAGCATTGACAAACAGGGAAGATCAGAAACAATCAGAGACGATCAGAGACGATCAGAGACAAGCAGAGACGATCAGAGACGAACAGGGACAATCAGAGACAAGCAGAGACGATCTGAGACGATCTGAGACAAGCAGAGACGATCAGAGACGATCAGAGACAATCAGAGACGAGCAGAGGCGATCAGAGACCAGCAGAGACGATCAGAAACGATCAGAGATGATCAGAGACAAGTAGAGGCGATCAGAGACAAGCAGAGACAAGCAACGACGATCAGAAACAATCAGAGACAAGCAGAGACAATCAGGGACGATCAGGGACGACCAGAGACAAGCAGAGGCGATCAGAGACGAGCAGAGACGAGGAGAGATGATCAGCGACATGCAGAGACAAACAGAGACGATCAGAGACGATCATAGACAAGCAGAGACAAGCAGAGACAAGCAGAGACGATCAGAGACGATCAAAGACAAGCAGAGACGAACAGACACAAGCAGAGACGATCGGAAACGATCAGAAACGAGCAGAGACGAGCAGAGACGATCAGAGACAAGCAGAGATGATCAGAGACGATCAGAGACGAGCAGAGAAGATCAGAGACGATCAGAGACAAGCAGAGATTATCAGAGACGAGCAGACGATTAGAGACGAGCAGAGGCGATCATAGACAAGCAGAGACGATCATAGACGACCATAGACAATCAGAGACGATCAGAGACAAGAAGAGACGATCAGAGAGGATCAGAGACGATCAGAGACGATCAGAGACAAGCAGAGATGATCACAGACGATCAGAAACGAGCTCAGGCGATCATACACAAGTAGAGACCATCAGAAACGATCAGAGACAAGCAGAGGCGATCAGAGACAAGCAGAGATGATCAGAGACGATCATAGACGATCAGAGACAAGCAGAGACGATCTGCGACAAGCAGAGACGATCAGAGACGATCAGAGACGACCAGAGATAAGCAGACATAATCGGAGACGACCAGAGACAACCAGAGAGGACCAGAGACAAGCAGAGTCGACCAGAGACAAGCAGAGACGATCAGAGAAAAGCAGAGATGATCAGAGACGATCAGAGATGATCAGAGACGATCAGAGACAAGCAGAGACGACCTGAGACGATCTGAGACAAGCAGAGACGATCAGAGACGATCAGAGACAAAGAGAGACGATCAGAGACGAGCAGAGACGATCAGAGACGATCAGAGACGAGCAGAGGCGATCAGAGACAAGCAGAGACGATCAGAAACGATCAGAGATGATCAGAGATAAGCAGAGGCGATCAGAAACAAGCATTGACAAACAGGGAAGATCAGAAACGATCAAAGACGATCAGAGACGATCAGAGACAAGCAGAGACGATAAGAGACGATCAGAGACGAACAGGGACAATCAGAGACAAGCAGAGACGATCTGAGACGATCTGAGACAAGCAGAGACGATCAGAGACGATCAGAGCCAAGCAGAGACGATCAGAGACGAGCAGAGACGATCAGAGACAATCAGAGACGAGCAGAGGCGATCAGAGACAAGCAGAGACGATCAGAAACGATCAGAGATGATCAGAGACAAGCAGAGGCGATCAGAGACAAGAAGAGACAAGCAACGACGATCAGAAACAATCAGAGACAAGCAGAGACAATCAGAGACGATCAGAGACGATCAGAGACAAGCAGAGGCGATCAGAGACGAGCAGAGACGAGGAGAGATGATCAGAGACATGCAGAGACAAGCAGAGACGATCAGAGACGATCATAGACAAACGGAGAAGATCAGAGACGATCATAGACTAGCAGAGATTATCAGAGACGAGCAGACGATTAGAGACGAGCAAACGCGATCATAGACAAGCAGAGATGATCAGAGACGATCAGAGACGATCAGAGACAAGAAGAGACGATCAGAAAGGATCAGAGACGATCAGAGACGATCAGAGACAAGCAGAGATGATCAGAGACGATAAGAGACGAGCCCAAGCGATCACACACAAGTAGAGACCATCAGAAACGATCAGAGACAAGCAGAGGCGATCAGAGACAAGCAGAGATGATCAGAGACGATCAGAGACAAGCAGAGACGATCTGCGACAAGCAGAGACGATCAGAGACGATCAGAGACGACCAGAGACAAGCAGACATAATCGGAGACGACCAGAGACAACCAGAGAGGACCAGAGACAAGCTGAGACGACCAGAGACAAGCAGAGACGATCAAAGACAAGCAGATACAAGCAGAGACGATCAGAGAAAAGCAGAGATGATCAGAGACGATCGGAGACGATCAGAGACAAGCAGAGACGATCTGAGACGATCTGAGACAAGCAGAGACGATCAGAGACGATCAGAGACAATGAGAGACGATCAGAGACGAGCAGAGACGATCAGAGACGACCAGAGACGAGCAGAGGCGATCAGACACAAGCAGAGACGATCAGAAACGATCAGAGATGATCGGAGACAAGCAGAGGCGATCATAAACAAGCATTGACAAACAGGGAAGATCAGAAACGATCAGAGACGATCAGAGACGATCAGAGACAAGCAGAGACGATAAGAGACGATCAGAGACGATCAGGGACAATCAGAGACAAGCAGAGGCGATCAGAGACGAGCAGAGTCGAGGAGAGATGATCAGAGACAGGCAGAGACGACCAGAGACGACCAGAGATTATCAGAGACGATCAGAGACAAGCAGAGACAAGCAGAGACGATCAGAGAAAAACATAGATGATCAGAGACGATCAGAGACGATCAGAGACGATCAGAGACAAGCAGAGACGATCTGAGACGATCTGAGACAAGCAGATACGATCAGAGACGATCAGAGACAAGGATAGACGATCAGAGACGAGCAGATACGATCAGAGACGATCAGAGACGAGCAGAGGCAATCAGAGACAAGCAGAGACGATCAGAAACGATCAGAGATGATCAGAGACGAGCAGAGGCGATTAGAAACAAGCATTGACAAGCAGGGAAGATCGGAAACGATCAGAGACGATCAGAGACGATCAGAGACAAGCAGAGACGATAAGAGACGATCAGAGATGATCAGGGACAATCAGAGACAAGCAGAGGCGATCAGAGACGAGCAGAGTCGAGGAGAGATGATCAAAGACATGCAGAGACGACCAGAGACGACCAGAGACAAGCAGAGACAAGCAGAGACGTTCAGAGACAAGCAAAGACGACCAGTAACAAACAGAGACGATCAGAGACAAGCAGAGACAATCAGAGACAAGCAGAGAAGATCAGAGACAAGCAGAGACGATCGGAGACGATCAGAGACGATCAGATACGATCAGATACAAGCAGAGACGATCAGAGACGATCAGAGACAAGCAGAGAATAGTAGAGATGATCATAGACGATCAGAGACGATCAGAGACGATCAGAGACAAGAAGAGACGATCATAAACGATCAGAGACAAGCAGAGACGATCAGAAACTAGCAGAGACGATCAGAGACAAGCAGAGACGATCTGAGACAAGGAGAGACGATCAGAGACGATCAGACACAAGCAGAGACGATCAGAGACGATCAGAGACGATCAGAGACAAGCAGAGACAAGCAGAGACGATCATAGACGATCAGAGACAAGCAGAGACGATCAGAGACGAGCAGAGACGATCAGAGACAAGCAGAGACGATCTGAGACAAGCAGAGACGATCAGAGACGATCAGAGACGATCAGGGACGATCAGAGACGAGCAGAGGCGATCAGAGACAAGCAGAGACGATCAGAAACGATCATAGATTATCAAAGACAAGCTGAGGCGATCGGAGACAAGCAGAGACGATCAGAGACGATCAGAGACAAGCAGAGACGATCAGAGACGATCAGAGACAAGCCGAGACGATCATAGACGATCAGAGACAAGCAGAGATGATCAGAGACGATCAGATACAAGCAGAGACAAGCAGAGACGATCAGAGACGATTAAAGACAAGCAGAGACGAACAGACACAAGCAGAGACGATCGGAGACGATCAGAGACGATCAGAGACGAGCAGAGACGATCAGAGACGAACAGAGACGAGCAAGGAAGTCAGAGACGATCATAGACAAGCAGAGATGATCAGAGACGAGAAGAGACGATCAGAGACAAGCAGAGACGATCAGCGACGATCAGAGACAAGCAGAGATGATCAGAGACGAATAGGGACAAGCAGAGACGATCAGAGACGATCAGAGACAAGCAGAGACGATCAGAGAAGATCAGAGACAAGCAGAGATGATCGGAGACGATCAGAGACAAGCAGAGACGATCAGAGACGATCAGAGACGATCATAGACGATCAGAGACGACCAGAGACAAGCAGAGACGATCAGAGAGGATCAGAGACGATCAGAGACGATCAGAGACAAGCAGAGATTATCAGAGACGATCAGAGACGAGCTCAGGCGATCAGACACAAGTAGACACCATCAGAAACGATCAGAGACAAGAAGAGGCGATCTGATACAAGCAAAGATGATCAGAGACGATCAGAGACGATCAGAGACAAGCAGAGACGACCTGCGACAAGCAGAGACGATCAGAGACGACCAGAGACAAGCAGAGAGGACCAGAGACAAGCAGAGACGACCAGAGACAAGCAGAGACGATCAGAGACAAGCAGAGACGATCAGAGACGATCAGAGCCAAGCAGAGACGATCAGAGACGAGCAGAGACGATCAGAGACAATCAGAGACGAGCAGAGGCGATCAGAGACCAGCAGAGACGATCAGAAACGATCAGAGATGATCAGAGACAAGCAGAGGCGATCAGAGACAAGCAGAGATGATCAGAGACGATCAGAGACGATCAGAGACAAGCAGAGGCGATCAGAGACGAGCAGAGACGAGGGAGATGATCAGAGACATGCAGAGACAAGCAGAGACGATCAGAGACGATCAGAGACGATCAGAGACAAAGAGAGACGATCATAGACGATCAGAGACAAGCAGAGACGATCATAGACGATCAGAGACAAGCAAAGACGATCAGAGACGATCATAGACAAGTAGAGACAAGCAGAGACAAGCAGAGACGATCAGAGACGATCAAAGACAAGCAGAGACGAACAGACACAAGCAGAGACGATCGGAAACGATCAGAAACGAGCAGAGACGAGCAGAGACGATCAGAGACAAGCAGAGATGATCAGAGACGATCAGAGACGAGCAGAGAAGATCAGAGACGATCATAGACAAGCAGAGATTATCAGAGACGAGCAGACGATTAGAGACGAGCAGAGGCGATCATAGACAAGCAGAGATGATCAGAGACGATCAGAGACGATCAGAGACAAGCAGAGACGATCATAGACGACCATAGACGATCAGAGACGATCAGAGACAAGAAGAGACGATCAGAGAGGGTCAGAGATGATCAGAGACGATCAGAGACAAGAAGAGACGATCAGAGAGGGTCAGAGATGATCAGAGACGATCAGAGACAAGCAGAGATGATCAGAGACGATCAGAGAGGAGCTCAGGCGATCAGACACAAGTAGAGACCATCAGAAACGATCAGAGACAAGCAGAGGCGATCAGAGACGAGCAGAGTCGAGGAGAGATGATCAGAGACAGGCAGAGACGACCAGAGACGACCAGAGATAAGCAGAGACGATCAGAGACAAGCAGAGACGATCAGAGAAAAACATAGATGATCAGAGACGATCAGAGACGATCAGAGACTATCAGAGACAAGCAGAGACGATCTGAGACGATCTGAGACAAGCAGATACGATCAGAGACGATCAGAGACAAGGATAGACGATCAGAGACGAGCAGATACGATCAGAGACGATCAGAGACGAGCAGAGGCAATCAGAGACAAGCAGAGACGATCAGAAACGATCAGAGACAAGCAGAGGCGATCAGAGACAAGCAGAGATGATCAGAGACGATCAGAGACGATCAGAGACAAGCAGAGACGATCTGCGACAATTAGAGACGATCAGAGACGATCAGAGACGTCCAGAGACAAGCAGACATAATCGGAGACGACCAGAGACAACCAGAGAGGACCAGAGACAAGCAGAGACTACCAGAGACAAGCAGAGACGATCTAAGACAAGCAGATACAAGCAGAGACGATCAGAGAAAAGCAGAGATGATCAGAGACGATCAGAGACGAGCAAAGCAGTCAGAGACGATCATAGACAAGCAGAGATGATCAGAGACGAGAAGAGACGATCAGAGACAAGCAGAGACGATCAGCGACGATCAGAGACAAGCAGAGATGATCAGAGACGAATAGGGAAATGCAGAGACGATCAAAGACGATCAGAGAAGATCAAAGACAAGCAGAGATGATCGGAGACGATCAGAGACAATCAGAGACGATCAGAGACGATCATAGACGATCAGAGACGACCAGAGACAAGCAGAGACGATCAGAGAGGATCAGAGACGATCAGAGACGATCAGAGACAAGCAGAGATTATCAGAGACGATCAGAGACGAGCTCAGGCGATCAGACACAAGTAGACACCATCAGAAACGATCAGAGACAAGAAGAGGCGATCTGAGACAAGCAAAGATGATCAGAGACGATCAGAGACGATCAGAGACAAGCAGAGACGACCTGCGACAAGCAGAGACGATCAGAGACGATCAGAGACGACCAGAGACAAGCAGACAGGATCGGAGACGACCAGAGACAAGCAGAGAGGACCAGAGACAAGCAGAGACGACCAGAGACAAGCAGAGACGATCAGAGACAAGCAGAGACGATCAGAAACGAACAGAGACGATTAGAGACAATCAGAGACGAGCAGAGGTGATCAAAGACAAGCAGAGACCATCAGAAACGATCAGAGATGATCAGAGACAAGCAGAGGCGATCAGAGACAAGCAGAGATGATCAGAGACGATCAGAGACGATCAGAGACAAGCAGACGCGATCAGAGACGAGCAAAGACGAGGAGAGATTACCAGAGACAAGCAGAGAGATCAGAGACGATCAGAGACGATCAGAGACAAAGAGAGACGATCATAGACGATCAGAGACAAGCAGAGACGATCATAGACGATCAGAGACAAGCAAAGTTGATCAGAGACGATCATAGACAAGCAGAGACAAGCAGAGACAAGCAGAGACGATCAGAGACGATCAAAGACAAGCAGAGACGAACAGACACAAGCAGAGACGATCGGAAACGATCAGAAACGAGCAGAGACGAGCAGAGACGATCAGAGACAAGCAGAGATGATCAGAGACGATCAGAGATGAGCAGAGAAGATCAGAGACGATCATAGACAAGCAGAGATTATCAGAGACGAGCAGACGATTAGAGACGAGCAGAGGCGATCATAGACAAGCAGAGATGATCAGAGACGATCAGAGACGATCAGAGACAAGCAGAGACGATCATAGACGACCATGGACGATCAGAGACGATCAGAGACGACCAGAGACAAGCAGAGACGATCAGAGAAGATCAGAGACGATCAGAGACGATCAGAGACAAGCAGAGATTATCAGAGACGATCAGAGACGAGCTCAGGCGATCAGACACAAGTAGACACCATCAGAAACGATCAGAGACAAGAAGAGGCGATCTGAGACATGCAGAGACGACCAGAGACGATCAGAGACGATCAGACACAAGCAGAGACGACCTGCGACAAGCAGAGACGATCAGAGACGATCAGAGACGACCAGAGACAAGCAGACAGGATCGGAGACGACCAGAGACAAGCAGAGAGGACCAGAGACAAGCAGAGACGACCAGATACAAGCAGAGACGATCAGAGACAAGCAGAGACGATCAGAAACGAACAGAGACGATTAGAGACAATCAGAGACGAGCAGAGGCGATCAAAGACAAGCAGAGACCATCAGAAACGATCAGAGATGATCAGAGACAAGCAGAGGCGATCAGAGACAAGCAGAGATGATCAGAGACGATCAGAGACGATCAGAGACAAGCAGACGCGATCAGAGACGAGCAAAGACGAGGAGAGATGACCAGAGACAAGCAGAGACGATCAGAGACGATCAGAGACAAAAAGAGACGATCATAGACGATCAGAGACAAGCAGAGACGATCATAGACGATCAGAGACAAGCAAAGACGATCAGAGACGATCATAGACAAGCAGAGACAAGCAGAGACAAGCAGAGACGATCAGAGACGATCAAAGACAAGCAGAGACGAACAGACACAAGCAGAGACGATCGGAAACGTTCAGAAACGAGCAGAGACGAGCAGAGACGATCAGAGACAAGCAGAGATGATCAGAGACGATCAGAGATGAGCAGAGAAGATCAGAGACGATCATAGACAAGCAGAGATTATCAGAGACGAGCAGACGATTAGAGACGAGCAGAGGCGATCATAGACAAGCAGAGATGATCAGAGACGATCAGAGACAATCAGAGACAAGCAGAGACGATCATAGAGGATCAGGGACGATCAGAGACGATCAGAGACAAGCAGAGATGATCAGAGACGATCAGAGACGAGCTCAGGCGATCAGACACAAGTAGACACCATCAGAAACGATCAGAGACAAGAAGAGGCGATCTGAGACAAGCAAAGATGATCAGAGACGATCAGAGACGATCAGAGACAAGCAGAGACGACCTGCGACAAGCAGAGACGATCAGAGACGATCAGAGACGACCAGAGACAAGCAGACAGGATTGGAGACGACCAGAGACAAGCAGAGAGGACCAGAGACAAGCAGAGACGACCAGAGACAAGCAGAGACGATCAGAGACAAGCAGAGACGATCAGAGACGATCAGAGCCAAGCAGAGACGATCAGAAACGAACAGAGACGATTAGAGACAATCAGAGACGAGCAGAGGCGATCAAAGACAAGCAGAGACCATCAGAAACGATCAGAGATGATCAGAGACAAGCAGAGGCGATCAGAGACAAGCAGAGATGATCAGAGACGATCAGAGACGATCAGAGACAAGCAGACGCGATCAGAGACGAGCAAAGACGAGGAGAGATGACCAGAGACAAGCAGAGACGATCAGAGACGATCAGAGACGATCAGAGACAAAGAGAGACGATCATAGACGATCAGAGACAAGCAGAGACGATCATAGACGATCAGAGACAAGCAAAGTTGATCAGAGACGATCATAGACAAGCAGAGACAAGCAGAGACAAGCAGAGACGATCAGAGACGATCAAAGACAAGCAGAGACGAACAGACACAAGCAGAGACGATCGGAAACGATCAGAAACGAGCAGAGACGAGCAGAGACGATCAGAGACAAGCAGAGATGATCAGAGACGATCAGAGATGAGCAGAGAAGATCAGAGACGATCATAGACAAGCAGAGATTATCAGAGACGAGCAGACGATTAGAGACGAGCAGAGGCGATCATAGACAAGCAGAGATGATCAGAGACGATCAGAGACGATCAGAGACAAGCAGAGACGATCATAGACGACCATAGACGATCAGAGACGATCAGAGACGACCAGAGACAAGCAGAGACGATCAGAGAGGATCAGAGACGATCAGAGACGATCAGAGACAAGCAGAGATTATCAGAGACGATCAGAGACGAGCTCAGGCGATAAGACACAAGTAGACACCATCAGAAACGATCAGAGACAAGAAGAGGCGATCTGAGACAAGCAAAGATGATCAGAGACGATCAGAGACGATCAGAGACGATCAGAGACGACCTGCGACAAGCAGAGACGATCAGAGACGATCAGAGACGACCAGAGACAAGCAGACAGGATCGGAGACGACCAGAGACAAGCAGAGAGGACCAGAGACAAGCAGAGACGACCAGAGACAAGCAGAGACGATCCGAGACAAGCAGAGACGATCAGAAACGAACAGAGACGATTAGAGACAATCAGAGACGAGCAGAGGCGATCAAAGACAAGCAGAGACCATCAGAAACGATCAGAGATGATCAGAGACAAGCAGAGGCGATCAGAGACAAGCAGAGATGATCAGAGACGATCAGAGACGATCAGAGACAAGCAGACGCGATCAGAGACGAGCAAAGACGAGGAGAGATGACCAGAGACAAGCAGAGACGATCAGAGACGATCAGAGACAAAGAGAGACGATCATAGACGATCAGAGACAAGCAGAGACGATCATAGACGATCAGAGACAAGCAAAGACGATCAGAGACGATCATAGACAAGCAGAGACAAGCAGAGACAAGCAGAGACGATCAGAGACGATCAAAGACAAGCAGAGACGAACAGACACAAGCAGAGACGATCGGAAACGATCAGAAACGAGCAGAGACGAGCAGAGACGATCAGAGACAAGCAGAGATGATCAGAGACGATCAGAGATGAGCAGAGAAGATCAGAGACGATCATAGACAAGCAGAGATTATCAGAGACGAGCAGACGATTAGAGACGAGCAGAGGCGATCATAGACAAGCAGAGATGATCAGAGACGATCAGAGACGATCAGAGACAAGCAGAGACGATCATAGACGACCATAGACGATCAGAGACGATCAGAGACGACCAGAGACAAGCAGAGACGATCAGAGAAGATCAGAGACGATCAGAGACGATCAGAGACAAGCAGAGATTATCAGAGACGATCAGAGACGAGCTCAGGCGATCAGACACAAGTAGACACCATCAGAAACGATCAGAGACAAGAAGAGGCGATCTGAGACATGCAGAGACGACCAGAGACGATCAGAGACGATCAGACACAAGCAGAGACGACCTGCGACAAGCAGAGACGATCAGAGACGATCAGAGACGACCAGAGACAAGCAGACAGGATCGGAGACGACCAGAGACAAGCAGAGAGGACCAGAGACAAGCAGAGACGACCAGATACAAGCAGAGACGATCAGAGACAAGCAGAGACGATCAGAAACGAACAGAGACGATTAGAGACAATCAGAGACGAGCAGAGGCGATCAAAGACAAGCAGAGACCATCAGAAACGATCAGAGATGATCAGAGACAAGCAGAGGCGATCAGAGACAAGCAGAGATGATCAGAGACGATCAGAGACGATCAGAGACAAGCAGACGCGATCAGAGACGAGCAAAGACGAGGAGAGATGACCAGAGACAAGCAGAGACGATCAGAGACGATCAGAGACAAAAAGAGACGATCATAGACGATCAGAGACAAGCAGAGACGATCATAGACGATCAGAGACAAGCAAAGACGATCAGAGACGATCATAGACAAGCAGAGACAAGCAGAGACAAGCAGAGACGATCAGAGACGATCAAAGACAAGCAGAGACGAACAGACACAAGCAGAGACGATCGGAAACGATCAGAAACGAGCAGAGACGAGCAGAGACGATCAGAGACAAGCAGAGATGATCAGAGACGATCAGAGATGAGCATAGAAGATCAGAGACGATCATAGACAAGCAGAGATTATCAGAGACGAGCAGACGATTAGAGACGAGCAGAGGCGATCATAGACAAGCAGAGATGATCAGAGACGATCAGAGACAATCAGAGACAAGCAGAGACGATCATAGAGGATCAGGGACGATCAGAGACGATCAGAGACAAGCAGAGATGATCAGAGACGATCAGAGACGAGCTCAGGCGATCAGACACAAGTAGACACCATCAGAAACGATCAGAGACAAGAAGAGGCGATCTGAGACAAGCAAAGATGATCAGAGACGATCAGAGACGATCAGAGACAAGCAGAGACGACCTGCGACAAGCAGAGACGATCAGAGACGATCAGAGACGACCAGAGACAAGCAGACAGGATTGGAGACGACCAGAGACAAGCAGAGAGGACCAGAGACAAGCAGAGACGACCAGAGACAAGCAGAGACGATCAGAGACAAGCAGAGACGATCAGAGACGATCAGAGCCAAGCAGAGACGATCAGAAACGAACAGAGACGATTAGAGACAATCAGAGACGAGCAGAGGCGATCAAAGACAAGCAGAGACCATCAGAAACGATCAGAGATGATCAGAGACAAGCAGAGGCGATCAGAGACAAGCAGAGATGATCAGAGACGATCAGAGACGATCAGAGACAAGCAGACGCGATCAGAGACGAGCAAAGACGAGGAGAGATGACCAGAGACAAGCAGAGACGATCAGAGACGATCAGAGACAAAGAGAGACGATCATAGACGATCAGAGACAAGCAGAGACGATCATAGACGATCAGAGACAAGCAAAGACGATCAGAGACGATCATAGACAAGCAGAGACAAGCAGAGACAAGCAGAGACGATCAGAGACGATCAAAGACAAGCAGAGACGAACAGACACAAGCAGAGACGATCGGAAACGATCAGAAACGAGCAGAGACGAGCAGAGACGATCAGAGACAAGCAGAGATGATCAGAGACGATCAGAGATGAGCAGAGAAGATCAGAGATGATCATAGACAAGCAGAGATTATCAGAGACGAGCAGACGATTAGAGACGAGCAGAGGCGATCATAGACAAGCAGAGATGATCAGAGACGATCAGAGACGATCAGAGACAAGCAGAGACGATCATAGAGGATCAGGGACGATCAGAGACGATCAGAGACAAGCAGAGATGATCAGAGACGGTCAGAGACGAGCTCAGGTGATCAGACACAAGTAGAGACCATCAGAAACGATCAGAGACAAGCAGAGGCGATCAGAGACAAGCAGAGATGATCAGAGACGATCAGAGACGACCAGAGATAAGCAGACATAATCAGAGACGACCAAAGACAACCAGAGAGGACCAGAGACAAGCAGAGTCGACCAGAGACAAGCAGAGACGATCAGAGACAAGCAGATACAAGCAGAGACGATCAGAGAAAAGCAGAGATGATCAGAGACGATCAGAGACGAGCAAAGCAGTCAGAGACGATCATAGACAAGCAGAGATGATCAGAGACGAGAATAGACGATCAGAGATAAGCAGAGACGATCAGCGACGATCAGAGACAAGCAGAGATGATCAGAGACGAATAGGGAAATGCAGAGACGATCAAATACGATCAGAGACAAGCAGAGACGATCAGAGAAGATCAAAGACAAGCAGAGATGATCGTAGACGATCAGAGACAAGCAGAGACAATCAGAGACGATCATAGACGATCAGAGACGACCAGAGACAAGCAGAGACGATCAGAGAGGATCAGAGACGATCAGAGACGATCAGAGACAAGCAGAGATTATCAGAGACGATCAGAGACGAGCTCAGCCGATCAGACACAAGTAGACACCATCAGAAACGATCAGAGACAAGAAGAGGCGATCTGAGACAAGCAAAGATGATCAGAGACGATCAGAGACGATCAGAGACAAGCAGAGACGATCAGAGACGATCAGAGACAAGGAGAGACGATCAGAGACGAGCAGATACGATCAGAGACGATCAGAGACGAGCTCAGGCGATCAGACACAAGTAGACACCATCAGAAACGATCAGAGACAAGCAGAGGCGATTAGAGACAAGCAAAGATGATCGGAGACGATCAGAGACAAGCAGAGACGACCTGCGACAAGCAGAGACGATCAGAGACGATCAGAGACGATCAGAGACGACCAAAGACAAGCAGACATGATCGGAGACGACCAGAGACAAGCAGAGAGGACCAGAGACAAGCAGAGACGAACAGAGACAAGCAGAGACGATCAGAGACAAGCAGAGACACGCAGAGACGATCAGAGAAAAGCAGAGATGATCAGAGACAATCAGAAACGATCAGAGACAAGCTGAGAGGATCTGAGACGATCTGAGACAAGCAGAGACGATCAGAGACGAGCAGAGACGATCAGAGAAGATCAAAGACAAGCAGAGATGATCGGAGACGATCATAGACAAGCAGAGATTATCAGAGATGAGCAGACGATTAGAGACGAGCAGAGGCGATCATAGACAAGCAGAGATGATCAGAGACGATCAGAGACGATCAGAGACAAGCAGAGACGATCATAGAGGATCAGAGACGATCAGATACGATCAGAGACAAGCAGAGATGATCAGAGACGATCAGAGACGAGCTCAGGTGATCAGACACAAGTAGAGACCATCAGAAACGATCAGAGACAAGCAGAGGCGATCAGAGACAAGCAGAGATGATCAGAGACGATCAGAGACGATCAGAGACAAGCAGAGACGATCTGCGACAAGCAGAGACGATCAGAGACGATCAGAGACGACCAGAGATAAGCAGACATAATCGGAGACGACCAAA
The DNA here is from genome assembly GCF_048934315.1 of Petromyzon marinus. Lineage (NCBI taxonomy): Eukaryota > Metazoa > Chordata > Hyperoartia > Petromyzontiformes > Petromyzontidae > Petromyzon > Petromyzon marinus. The sequence continues at coordinate 1,847,038 of NC_133722.1, forward strand.
GACAACCAGAGAGGACCAGAGACAAGCAGAGTCGACCAGAGACAAGCAGAGACGATCAGAGACAAGCAGATACAAGCAGAGACGATCAGAGAAAAGCAGAGATGATCAGAGATGATCAGAGACGATCAGAGACGATCAGAGACAAGCAGAGACGATGTGAGACGATCTGAGACAAGCAGAGACGATCAGAGACGATCAGAGACAAGGAGAGACGATCAGAGACGAGCAGAGACGATCAGAGACGATCAGAGACGAGGAGAGGCGATCAGAGACAAGCAGAGACGATCAGAAACGATCAGAGATGATCAGAGACAAGCAGAGGCGATCAGAAACAAGCATTGACAAACAGGGAAGATCAGAAACGATCAGAGACGATCAGAGACGATCAGAGACGAGCAGAGACGATAAGAGACGAACAGGGACAATCAGAGACAAGCAGAGACGATCTTAGACGATCTGAGACAAGCAGAGACGATCACAGACGATCAGAGCCAAGCAGAGACGATCAGAGACGAGCAGAGACGATCAGAGACAATCAGAGACGAGCAGAGGCGATCAGAGACAAGCATAGACGATCAGAAACGATCAGAGATGATCAGAGACAAGCAGAGGCGATCAGAGACAAGCAGAGACAAGCAACGACGATCAGAAACAATCAGAGACAAGCAGAGACAATCAGAGACGATCAGAGACGATCAGAGACAAGCAGAGGCGAGCAGAGACGAGCAAAGACGAGGAGAGATGATCAGAGACATGCAGAGACAAGCAGAGACGATCAGAGACGATCAGAGACAAACGGAGAAGATCAGAGATGATCATAGACAAGCAGAGATTATCAGAGACGAGCAGACGATTAGAGACGAGCAGAGGCGATCATAGACAAGCAGAGATGATCAGAGACGATCATAGACGATCAGAGACAAGCATAGACGTTCATCGACGACCATAGACGATCAGAGACGATCAGAGACAAGAAGAGACGATCAGAGAGGATCAGAGACGATCAGAGACGATCAGAGACAAGCAGAGATGATCAGAGACGATCAGAGACGAGCTCAAGCGATCAGACACAAATAGAGACCATCAGAAACGATCAGAGACAAGCAGAGGCGATCAGAGACAAGCAGAGATGATCAGAGACGATCGGAGACGATCAGAGACAAGCAGAGACGATCTGCGACAATTAGAGACGATCAGAGACGATCAGAGACGACCAGAGACAAGCAGACATAATCGGAGACGACCAGAGACAACCAGAGAGGACCAGAGACAAGCAGAGACTACCAGAGACAAGCAGAGACGATCTAAGACAAGCAGATACAAGCAGAGACGATCAGAGAAAAGCAGAGATGATCAGAGACGATCAGAGACGATCAGAGACAAGCAGAGACGATCTGAGACGATCTGAGACAAGCAGAGACGATCAGAGAAAAACATAGATGATCAGAGACGATCAGAGACGATCAGAGACAAGCAGAGACGATCTGAGACGATCTGAGACAAGCAGATACGATCAGAGACGATCAGAGACAAGGATAGACGATCATAGACGAGCAGATACGATCAGAGACGATCAGAGACGAGCAGAGGCAATCAGAGACAAGCAGATACGATCAGAAACGATCAGAGATGATCAGAGACAAGCAGAGGCTATCAGAAACAAGCATTGACAAGCAGGGAAGATCGGAAACGATCAGAGACGATCAAGGACAATCAGAGACAAGCAGAGGCGATCAGAGACGAGCAGAGTCGAGGAGAGATGATCAGAGACATGCAGAGACGACCAGAGACGACCAGAGACAAGCAGAGACAAGCAGAGACGTTCAGAGACAAGCAGAGACGACCAGTAACAAACAGAGACGATCAGAGACAAGCAGAGACAATCAGAGACAAGCAGAGACGATCAGAGACAAGCAGAGACGATCGGAGACGATCAGAGACGATCAGATACGATCAGATACAAGCAAAGACGATCAGAGACGATCAGAGACAAGCAGAGAAAAGTAGAGATGATCATAGACGATCAGAGACGATCAGAGACGATCAGAGACAAGAAGAGACGATCAAAAACGATCAGAGACAAGCAGAGACGATCAGAAACGAGCAGAGACGATCAGAGACAAGCAGAGACGATCTGAGACAAGCAGAGACGATCAGAGACGATCAGACACAAGCAGAGACGATCAGAGACGATCAGAGACAAGCAGCGACAAGCGGAGACGACCATAGACGATCATAGATGATCAGAGACGATCAGAGACAAGCAGAGACGATCATAGACGATCAGAGACAAGCAGAGACGATCAGAGACGAGCAGAGACGATCAGAGACAAGCAGAGACGATCTGAGACAAGCAGAGACGATCAGAGACGATCAGAGACGATCAGGGACGATCAGAGACGAGCAGAGGCGATCAGAGACAAGCAGAGACGATCAGAAACGATCATACATTATCAAAGACAAGCTGAGGCGATCAGAGACAAGCAGAGACGATCAGAGACGATCAGAGACAAGCAGAGACGATCAGAGACGATCAGAGACAAGCCGAGACGATCATAGACGATCAGAGACAAGCAGAGATGATCAGAGACGATCAGAGACAAGCAGAGACAAGCAGAGACGATCAGAGACAATTAAAGACAAGCAGAGATGAACAGACACAAGCAGAGACGATCAGAAACGATCAGAGACGATCAGAGACGAGCAGAGACGATCATAGATGATCAGAGACGAACACAGACGAGCAGAGACGATCGGAGACAAGCAGAGATGATCAGAGACGAACAGAGACGAGCAAAGAAGTCAGAGACGATCATAGACAAGCAGAGATGATCAGAGACGAGAAGAGACGATCAGAGACAAGCAGAGATGATCAGAGACGATCAGAGACGATCAGAGACGACCAGAGACAAGCAGAGACGATCAGAGAGGATCAGAGACGATCAGAGACGATCAGAGACAAGCAGAGATTATCAGAGACGATCAGAGACGAGCTCAGGCGATCAGACACAAGTAGACACCATCAGAAACGATCAGAGACAAGAAGAGGCGATCTGAGACAAGCAAAGATGATCAGAGACGATCAGAGACGAGCAGAGACAAGCAGAGACGACCTGCGACAAGCAGAGACGATCAGAGACGATCAGAGACGATCAGAGACAAGCAGCGACAAGCGGAGACGACCATAGACGATCATAGATGATCAGAGACGATCAGAGACAAGCAGAGACGATCATAGACGATCAGAGACAAGCAGAGACGATCAGAGACGAGCAGAGACGATCAGAGACAAGCAGAGACGATCTGAGACAAGCAGAGACGATCAGAGACGATCAGAGACGATCAGGGAAGATCAGAGACGAGCAGAGGCGATCAGAGACAAGCAGAGACGATCAGAAACGATCATACATTATCAAAGACAAGCTGAGGCGATCAGAGACAAGCAGAGACGATCAGAGACGATCAGAGACAAGCAGAGACGATCAGAGACGATCAGAGACAAGCCGAGACGATCATAGACGATCAGAGACAAGCAGAGATGATCAGAGACGATCAGAGACAAGCAGAGACGATCAGAGACAATTAAAGACAAGCAGAGATGAACAGACACAAGCAGAGACGATCAGAAACGATCAGAGACGATCAGAGACGAGCAGAGACGATCATAGATGATCAGAGACGAACACAGACGAGCAGAGACGATCGGAGACAAGCAGAGATGATCAGAGACGAACAGAGACGAGCAAAGAAGTCAGAGACGATCATAGACAAGCAGAGATGATCAGAGACGAGAAGAGACGATCAGAGACAAGCAGAGATGATCAGAGACGATCAGAGACGATCAGAGACGACCAGAGACAAGCAGAGACGATCAGAGAGGATCAGAGACGATCAGAGACGATCAGAGACAAGCAGAGATTATCAGAGACGATCAGAGACGAGCTCAGGCGATCAGACACAAGTAGACACCATCAGAAACGATCAGAGACAAGAAGAGGCGATCTGAGACAAGCAAAGATGATCAGAGACGATCAGAGACGATCAGAGACAAGCAGAGTCGACCTGCGACAAGCAGAGACGATCAGAGACGATCAGAGACGACCAGAGACAAGCAGACAGGATCGGAGACGACCAGAGACAAGCAGAGAGGACCAGAGACAAGCAGAGACGACCAGAGACAAGCAGAGACGATCAGAGACAAGCAGAGACGATCAGAGACGATCAGAGCCAAGCAGAGACGATCAGAGACGAGCAGAGACGATCAGAGACAATCAGAGACGAGCAAACGCGATCAGAGACAAGCAGAGACGATCAGAAACGATCAGAGATGATCAGAGACAAGCAGAGGCAATCAGAGACAAGCAGAGATGATCAGAGACGATCAGAGACGATCAGAGACAAGCAGAGGTGATCAGAGACGAGCAGAGACGAGGAGAGATGATCAGAGACATGCAGAGACAAGCAGAGACGATCAGAGACGATCAGAGACAAGCAGAGATGATCAGAGACGATCAGAGATGAGCAGAGAAGATCAGAGACGATCATAGACAAGCAGAGATTATCAGAGACGAGCAGACGATTAGAGACGAGCAGAGGCGATCATAGACAAGCAGAGATGATCAGAGACGATCAGAGACGATCAGAGACAAGCAGAGACGATCATAGACGACCATAGACGATCAGAGACGATCAGAGACAAGAAGAGACGATCAGAGAGGATCAGAGACGATCAGAGACAAGCAGAGATGATCAGAGACGATCAGAGACGAGCTCAGGCGATCAGACATAAGTAGAGACCATCAGAAACGATCAGAGACAAACAGAGGCGATCAGAGACAAGCAGAGACGATCTGCGACAAGCAGAGACGATCAGAGACGATCAGAGACGATCAGAGACGACCAGAGATAAGCAGACATAATTGGAGACGACCAGAGACAACCAGAGAGGACCAGAGAAAAGCAGAGACGACCAGAGACAAGCAGAGACGATCAGAGACAAGCAGATACAAGCAGAGACGATCAGAGAAAAGCAGAGATGATCAGAGACGATCAGAGATGATCAGAGACGATCAGAGACAAGCAGAGACGATCTGAGACGATCTGAGACAAGCAGAGACGATCAGAGACGATCAGAGACAAGGAGAGACGATCAGAGACGAGCAGAGACGATCAGAGACGAGCAGAGGCGATCAGAGACAAGCAGAGACGATCAGAAACGATCAGAAATGATCAGAGACAAGCAGAAGCGATCAGAAACAAGCATTGACAAACAGGGAAGATCAGAAACAATCAGAGACGATCAGAGACGATCAGAGACAAGCAGAGACGATCAGAGACGAACAGGGACAATCAGAGACAAGCAGAGACGATCTGAGACGATCTGAGACAAGCAGAGACGATCAGAGACGATCAGAGACAATCAGAGACGAGCAGAGGCGATCAGAGACCAGCAGAGACGATCAGAAACGATCAGAGATGATCAGAGACAAGTAGAGGCGATCAGAGACAAGCAGAGACAAGCAACGACGATCAGAAACAATCAGAGACAAGCAGAGACAATCAGGGACGATCAGGGACGATCAGAGACAAGCAGAGGCGATCAGAGACGAGCAGAGACGAGGAGAAATGATCAGCGACATGCAGAGACAAACAGAGACGATCAGAGACGATCATAGACAAGCAGAGACAAGCAGAGACAAGCAGAGACGATCAGAGACGATCAAAGACAAGCAGAGACGAACAGACACAAGCAGAGACGATCGGAAACGATCAGAAACGAGCAGAGACGAGCAGAGACGATCAGAGACAAGCAGAGATGATCAGAGACGATCAGAGACGAGCAGAGAAGATCAGAGACGATCAGAGACAAGCAGAGATTATCAGAGACGAGCAGACGATTAGAGACGAGCAGAGGCGATCATAGACAAGCAGAGACGATCATAGACGACCATAGACAATCAGAGACGATCAGAGACAAGAAGAGACGATCAGAGAGGATCAGAGACGATCAGAGACGATCAGAGACAAGCAGAGATGATCACAGACGATCAGAAACGAGCTCAGGCGATCATACACAAGTAGAGACCATCAGAAACGATCAGAGACAAGCAGAGGCGATCAGAGACAAGCAGAGATGATCAGAGACGATCATAGACGATCAGAGACAAGCAGAGACGATCTGCGACAAGCAGAGACGATCAGAGACGATCAGAGACGACCAGAGATAAGCAGACATAATCGGAGACGACCAGAGACAACCAGAGAGGACCAGAGACAAGCAGAGTCGACCAGAGACAAGCAGAGACGATCAGAGAAAAGCAGAGATGATCAGAGACGATCAGAGATGATCAGAGACGATCAGAGACAAGCAGAGACGACCTGAGACGATCTGAGACAAGCAGAGACGATCAGAGACGATCAGAGACAAAGAGAGACGATCAGAGACGAGCAGAGACGATCAGAGACGATCAGAGACGAGCAGAGGCGATCAGAGACAAGCAGAGACGATCAGAAACGATCAGAGATGATCAGAGATAAGCAGAGGCGATCAGAAACAAGCATTGACAAACAGGGAAGATCAGAAACGATCAAAGACGATCAGAGACGATCAGAGACAAGCAGAGACGATAAGAGACGATCAGAGACGAACAGGGACAATCAGAGACAAGCAGAGACGATCTGAGACGATCTGAGACAAGCAGAGACGATCAGAGACGATCAGAGCCAAGCAGAGACGATCAGAGACGAGCAGAGACGATCAGAGACAATCAGAGACGAGCAGAGGCGATCAGAGACAAGCAGAGACGATCAGAAACTATCAGAGATGATCAGAGACAAGCAGAGGCGATCAGAGACAAGCAGAGACAAGCAACGACGATCAGAAACAATCAGAGACAAGCAGAGACAATCAGAGACGATCAGAGACGATCAGAGACAAGCAGAGGCGATCAGAGACGAGCAGAGACGAGGAGAGATGATCAGAGACATGCAGAGACAAGCAGAGACGATCAGAGACGATCATAGACAAACGGAGAAGATCAGAGACGATCATAGACTAGCAGAGATTATCAGAGACGAGCAGACGATTAGAGACGAGCAAACGCGATCATAGACAAGCAGAGATGATCAGAGACGATCAGAGACAAGAAGAGACGATCAGAAAGGATCAGAGACGATCAGAGACGATCAGAGACAAGCAGAGATGATCAGAGACGATAAGAGACGAGCCCAAGCGATCAGACACAAGTAGAGACCATCAGAAACGATCAGAGACAAGCAGAGGCGATCAGAGACAAGCAGAGATGATCAGAGACGATCAGAGACAAGCAGAGACGATCTGCGACAAGCAGAGACGATCAGAGACGATCAGAGACGACCAGAGACAAGCAGACATAATCGGAGACGACCAGAGACAACCAGAGAGGACCAGAGACAAGCTGAGACGACCAGAGACAAGCAGAGACGATCAAAGACAAGCAGATACAAGCAGAGACGATCAGAGAAAAGCAGAGATGATCAGAGACGATCGGAGACGATCAGAGACAAGCAGAGACGATCTGAGACAAGCAGATACGATCAGAGACGATCAGAGACAAGGATAGACGATCAGAGACGAGCAGATACGATCAGAGACGAGCAGAGGCAATCAGAGACAAGCAGAGACGATCAGAAACTATCAGAGATGATCAGAGACGAGCAGAGGCGATTAGAAACAAGCATTGACAAGCAGGGAAGATCGGAAACGATCAGAGACGATCAGAGACGATCAGAGACAAGCAGAGACGATAAGAGACGATCAGAGATGATCAGGGACAATCAGAGACAAGCAGAGGCGATCAGAGACGAGCAGAGTCGAGGAGAGATGATCAAAGACATGCAGAGACGACCAGAGACGACCAGAGACAAGCAGAGACAAGCAGAGACGTTCAGAGACAAGCAAAGACGACCAGTAACAAACAGAGACGATCAGAGACAAGCAGAGACAATCAGAGACAAGCAGAGAAGATCAGAGACAAGCAGAGACGATCGGAGACGATCAGAGACGATCAGATACGATCAGATACAAGCAGAGACGATCAGAGACGATCAGAGACAAGCAGAGAATAGTAGAGATGATCATAGACGATCAGAGACGATCAGAGACGATCAGAGACAAGAAGAGACGATCATAAACGATCAGAGACAAGCAGAGACGATCAGAAACTAGCAGAGACGATCAGAGACAAGCAGAGACGATCTGAGACAAGGAGAGACGATCAGAGACGATCAGACACAAGCAGAGACGATCAGAGACGATCAGAGACAAGCAGAGACAAGCAGAGACGATCATAGACGATCAGAGACAAGCAGAGACGATCAGAGACGAGCAGAGACGATCAGAGACAAGCAGAGACGATCTGAGACAAGCAGAGACGATCAGAGACGATCATAGACGATCAGGGACGATCAGAGACGAGCAGAGGCGATCAGAGACAAGCAGAGACGATCAGAAACGATCATAGATTATCAAAGACAAGCTGAGGCGATCAGAGACAAGCAGAGAGATCAGAGACGATCAGAGACAAGCAGAGACGATCAGAGACGATCAGAGACAAGCCGAGACGATCATAGACGATCAGAGACAAGCAGAGATGATCAGAGACGATCAGATACAAGCAGAGACAAGCAGAGACGATCAGAGACGATTAAAGACAAGCAGAGACGAACAGACACAAGCAGAGACGATCGGAGACGATCAGAGACGATCAGAGACGAGCAGAGACGATCAGAGACGAACAGAGACGAGCAAGGAAGTCAGAGACGATCATAGACAAGCAGAGATGATCAGAGACGAGAAGAGACGATCAGAGACAAGCAGAGACGATCAGCGACGATCAGAGACAAGCAGAGATGATCAGAGACGAATAGGGACAAGCAGAGACGATCAGAGACGATCAGAGACAAGCAGAGACGATCAGAGAAGATCAGAGACAAGCAGAGATGATCGGAGACGATCAGAGACAAGCAGAGACGATCAGAGACGATCAGAGACGATCATAGACGATCAGAGACGACCAGAGACAAGCAGAGACGATCAGAGAGGATCAGAGACGATCAGAGACGATCAGAGACAAGCAGAGATTATCAGAGACGATCAGAGACGAGCTCAGGCGATCAGACACAAGTAGACACCATCAGAAACGATCAGAGACAAGAAGAGGCGATCTGATACAAGCAAAGATGATCAGAGACGATCAGAGACGATCAGAGACAAGCAGAGACGACCTGCGACAAGCAGAGACGATCAGAGACGACCAGAGACAAGCAGAGAGGACCAGAGACAAGCAGAGACGACCAGAGACAAGCAGAGACGATCAGAGACAAGCAGAGACGATCAGAGACGATCAGAGCCAAGCAGAGACGATCAGAGACGAGCAGAGACGATCAGAGACAATCAGAGACGAGCAGAGGCGATCAGAGACAAGCAGAGACGATCAGAAACGATCAGAGATGATCAGAGACAAGCAGAGGCGATCAGAGACAAGCAGAGATGATCAGAGACGATCAGAGACGATCAGAGACAAGCAGAGGCGATCAGAGACGAGCAGAGACGAGGGAGATGATCAGAGACATGCAGAGACAAGCAGAGACGATCAGAGACGATCAGAGACGATCAGAGACAAAGAGAGACGATCATAGACGATCAGAGACAAGCAGAGACGATCATAGACGATCAGAGACAAGCAAAGACGATCAGAGACGATCATAGACAAGTAGAGACAAGCAGAGACAAGCAGAGACGATCAGAGACGATCAAAGACAAGCAGAGACGAACAGACACAAGCAGAGACGATCGGAAACGATCAGAAACGAGCAGAGACGAGCAGAGACGATCAGAGACAAGCAGAGATGATCAGAGACGATCAGAGACGAGCAGAGAAGATCAGAGACGATCATAGACAAGCAGAGATTATCAGAGACGAGCAGACGATTAGAGACGAGCAGAGGCGATCATAGACAAGCAGAGATGATCAGAGACGATCAGAGACGATCAGAGACAAGCAGAGACGATCATAGACGACCATAGACGATCAGAGACGATCAGAGACAAGAAGAGACGATCAGAGAGGGTCAGAGACGATCAGAGACGATCAGAGACAAGAAGAGACGATCAGAGAGGGTCAGAGATGATCAGAGACGATCAGAGACAAGCAGAGATGATCAGAGACGATCAGAGAGGAGCTCAGGCGATCAGACACAAGTAGAGACCATCAGAAACGATCAGAGACAAGCAGAGGCGATCAGAGACGAGCAGAGTCGAGGAGAGATGATCAGAGACAGGCAGAGACGACCAGAGACGACCAGAGATAAGCAGAGACGATCAGAGACAAGCAGAGACGATCAGAGAAAAACATAGATGATCAGAGACGATCAGAGACGATCAGAGACTATCAGAGACAAGCAGAGACGATCTGAGACGATCTGAGACAAGCAGATACGATCAGAGACGATCAGAGACAAGGATAGACGATCAGAGACGAGCAGATACGATCAGAGACGATCAGAGACGAGCAGAGGCAATCAGAGACAAGCAGAGACGATCAGAAACGATCAGAGATGATCAGAGACAAGCAGAGGCGATCAGAAACAAGCATTGACAAGCAGGGAAGATCGGAAACGATCAGAGACGATCAGAGACGATCAGAGACAAGCAGAGACGATAAGAGATGATCAGAGACGATCAGGGACAATCAGAGACAAGCAGAGGCGATCAGAGACGAGCAGAGTCGAGGAGAGATGATCAGAGACATGCAGAGACGACCAGAGACGACCAGAGACAAGCAGAGACAAGCAGAGACGTTCAGAGACAAGCAGAGACGACCAGTAATAAACAGAGACGATCAGAGACAAGCAGAGACAATCAGAGACAAGCAGAGACGATCAGAGACAAGCAGAGACGATCGGAGACGATCAGAGACGATCAGATACGATCAGATACAAGCAGAGACGATCAGAGACGATCAGAGACAAGCAGAGAAAAGTAGAGATGATCATAGACGATCAGAGACGATCAGAGACGATCAGAGACAAGAAGAGACGATCATAAACGATCAGAGACAAGCAGAGACGATCAGAAACGAGCAGAGACGATCAGAGACAAGCAGAGACGATCTGAGACAAGCAGAGACGATCAGAGACGATCAGACACAAGCAGAGACGATCAGAGACGATCAGAGACAAGCAGAGACAAGCAGAGACGATCATAGACGATCATAGATGATCAGAGACTATCAGAGACAAGCAGAGACGATCATAGACGATCAGAGACAAGCAGAGACGATCAGAGACGAGCAGAGACGATCAGAGACAAGCAGAGACGATCTGAGACAAGCAGAGACGATCAGAGACGATCAGAGACGATCAGGGACGATCAGAGACAAGCAGAGGCGATCAGAGACAAGCAGAGACGATCAGAAACGATCATAGATTATCAAAGACAAGCTGAGGCGATCAGAGACAAGCAGAGACGATCAGAGACGATCAGAGACAAGCAGAGACGATCAGAGACGATCAGAGACAAGCCGAGACGATCAGAGACAAGCAGAGACAAGCAGAGACGATCAGAGACGATTAAAGACAAGCAGAGACGAACAGACACAAGCAGAGACGATCGGAAACGATCAGAGACGAGCAGAGACGATCATAGCTGATCAGAGACGATCACAGACTAGCAGAGACGATCGGAGACAAGCAGAGATGATCAGAGACGAACAGAGACGAGCAAATAAGTCAGAGACGATCATAGACAAGCAGAGATGATCAGAGACGAGAAGAGACGATCAGAGACAAGCAGAGACGATCAGCGACGATCAGAGACAAGCAGAGATGATCAGAGACGAATAAGGACAAGCAGAGACGATCAGAGACGATCAGAGACAAGCAGAGACGATCAGAGAAGATCAGAGACAAGCAGAGATGATCGGAGACGATCAGAGACAAGCAGAGACGATCAGAGACGATCAGAGACGATCATAGACGATCAGAGACGACCAGAGACAAGCAGAGACGATCAGAGAGGATCAGAGACGATCAGAGACGATCAGAGACAAGCAGAGATTATCAGAGACGATCAGAGACGAGCTCAGGCGATCAGACACAAGTAAACACCATCAGAAACGATCAGAGACAAGAAGAGACGAACTGCGACAAGCAGAGACGATCAGAGACGATCAGAGACGACCAGAGACAAGCAGACAGGATCGGAGACGACCAGAGACAAGCAGAGAGGACCAGAGACAAGCAGAGACGACCAGAGACAAGCAGAGACGATCAGAGACAAGCAGAGACGATCAGAGACGATCAGAGCCAAGCAGAGACGATCAGAGACGTGCAGAGACGATCAGAGACCATCAGAGACGAGCAGAGGCGATCAGAGACAAGGAGAGACGATCAGAAACGATCAGAGATGATCAGAGACAAGCAGAGGCGATCAGAGACAAGCAGAGATGATCAGAGACGATCAGAGACGATCAGAGACAAAGAGAGACGATCAGAGACGAGCAGAGACGATCAGAGACGATCAGAGACGAGCAGAGGCGATCAGAGACAAGCAGAGATGATCAGAAACGATCAGAGATGATCAGAGATAAGCAGAGGCGATCAGAAACAAGCATTGACAAACAGGGAAGATCAGAAACGATCAAAGACGATCAGAGACGATCAGAGACAAGCAGAGACGATAAGAGACGATCAGAGACGAACAGGGACAATCAGAGACAAGCAGAGACGATCTGAGACGATCTGAGACAAGCAGAGACGATCAGAGACGATCAGAGCCAAGCAGAGACGATCAGAGACGAGCAGAGACGATCAGAGACAATCAGAGACGAGCAGAGGCGATCAGAGACAAGCAGAGACGATCAGAAACTATCAGAGATGATCAGAGACAAGCAGAGGCGATCAGAGACAAGCAGAGACAAGCAACGACGATCAGAAACAATCAGAGACAAGCAGAGACAATCAGAGACGATCAGAGACGATCAGAGACAAGCAGAGGCGATCAGAGACGAGCAGAGACGAGGAGAGATGATCAGAGACATGCAGAGACAAGCAGAGACGATCAGAGACGATCATAGACAAACGGAGAAGATCAGAGACGATCATAGACTAGCAGAGATTATCAGAGACGAGCAGACGATTAGAGACGAGCAAACGCGATCATAGACAAGCAGAGATGATCAGAGACGATCAGAGACGATCAGAGACAAGAAGAGACGATCAGAAAGGATCAGAGACGATCAGAGACGATCAGAGACAAGCAGAGATGATCAGAGACGATAAGAGACGAGCCCAAGCGATCAGACACAAGTAGAGACCATCAGAAACGATCAGAGACAAGCAGAGGCGATCAGAGACAAGCAGAGATGATCAGAGACGATCAGAGACAAGCAGAGACGATCTGCGACAAGCAGAGACGATCAGAGACGATCAGAGACGACCAGAGACAAGCAGACATAATCGGAGACGACCAGAGACAACCAGAGAGGACCAGAGACAAGCTGAGACGACCAGAGACAAGCAGAGACGATCAAAGACAAGCAGATACAAGCAGAGACGATCAGAGAAAAGCAGAGATGATCAGAGACGATCGGAGACGATCAGAGACAAGCAGAGACGATCTGAGACAAGCAGATACGATCAGAGACGATCAGAGACAAGGATAGACGATCAGAGACGAGCAGATACGATCAGAGACGATCAGAGACGAGCAGAGGCAATCAGAGACAAGCAGAGACGATCAGAAACGATCAGAGATGATCAGAGACGAGCAGAGGCGATTAGAAACAAGCATTGACAAGCAGGGAAGATCGGAAACGATCAGAGACGATCAGAGACGATCAGAGACAAGCAGAGACGATAAGAGACGATCAGAGATGATCAGGGACAATCAGAGACAAGCAGAGGCGATCAGAGACGAGCAGAGTCGAGGAGAGATGATCAAAGACATGCAGAGACGACCAGAGACGACCAGAGACAAGCAGAGACAAGCAGAGACGTTCAGAGACAAGCAAAGACGACCAGTAACAAACAGAGACGATCAGAGACAAGCAGAGACAATCAGAGACAAGCAGAGAAGATCAGAGACAAGCAGAGACGATCGGAGACGATCAGAGACGATCAGATACGATCAGATACAAGCAGAGACGATCAGAGACGATCAGAGACAAGCAGAGAATAGTAGAGATGATCATAGACGATCAGAGACGATCAGAGACGATCAGAGACAAGAAGAGACGATCATAAACGATCAGAGACAAGCAGAGACGATCAGAAACTAGCAGAGACGATCAGAGACAAGCAGAGACGATCTGAGACAAGGAGAGACGATCAGAGACGATCAGACACAAGCAGAGACGATCAGAGACGATCAGAGACAAGCAGAGACAAGCAGAGACGATCATAGACGATCAGAGACAAGCAGAGACGATCAGAGACGAGCAGAGACGATCAGAGACAAGCAGAGACGATCTGAGACAAGCAGAGATGATCAGAGACGATCAGAGACGATCAGGGACGATCAGAGACGAGCAGAGGCGATCAGAGACAAGCAGAGACGATCAGAAACGATCATAGATTATCAAAGACAAGCTGAGGCGATCAGAGACAAGCAGAGACGATCAGAGACGATCAGAGACAAGCAGAGACGATCAGAGACGATCAGAGACAAGCCGAGACGATCATAGACGATCAGAGACAAGCAGAGATGATCAGAGACGATCAGATACAAGCAGAGACAAGCAGAGACGATCAGAGACGATTAAAGACAAGCAGAGACGAACAGACACAAGCAGAGACGATCGGAGACGATCAGAGACGATCAGAGACGAGCAGAGACGATCAGAGACGAACAGAGACGAGCAAGGAAGTCAGAGACGATCATAGACAAGCAGAGATGATCAGAGACGAGAAGAGACGATCAGAGACAAGCAGAGACGATCAGCGACGATCAGAGACAAGCAGAGATGATCAGAGACGAATAGGGACAAGCAGAGACGATCAGAGACGATCAGAGACAAGCAGAGACGATCAGAGAAGATCAGAGACAAGCAGAGATGATCGGAGACGATCAGAGACAAGCAGAGACGATCAGAGACGATCAGAGACGATCATAGACGATCAGAGACGACCAGAGACAAGCAGAGACGATCAGAGAGGATCAGAGACGATCAGAGACGATCAGAGACAAGCAGAGATTATCAGAGACGATCAGAGACGAGCTCAGGCGATCAGACACAAGTAGACACCATCAGAAACGATCAGAGACAAGAAGAGGCGATCTGATACAAGCAAAGATGATCAGAGACGATCAGAGACGATCAGAGACAAGCAGAGACGACCTGCGACAAGCAGAGACGATCAGAGACGACCAGAGACAAGCAGAGAGGACCAGAGACAAGCAGAGACGACCAGAGACAAGCAGAGACGATCAGAGACAAGCAGAGACGATCAGAGACGATCAGAGCCAAGCAGAGACGATCAGAGACGAGCAGAGACGATCAGAGACAATCAGAGACGAGCAGAGGCGATCAGAGACAAGCAGAGACGATCAGAAACGATCAGAGATGATCAGAGACAAGCAGAGGCGATCAGAGACAAGCAGAGATGATCAGAGACGATCAGAGACGATCAGAGACAAGCAGAGGCGATCAGAGACGAGCAGAGACGAGGGAGATGATCAGAGACATGCAGAGACAAGCAGAGACGATCAGAGACGATCAGAGACGATCAGAGACAAAGAGACGATCATAGACGATCAGAGACAAGCAGAGACGATCATAGACGATCAGAGACAAGCAAAGACGATCAGAGACGATCATAGACAAGTAGAGACAAGCAGAGACAAGCAGAGACGATCAGAGACGATCAAAGACAAGCAGAGACGAACAGACACAAGCAGAGACGATCGGAAACGATCAGAAACGAGCAGAGACGAGCAGAGACGATCAGAGACAAGCAGAGATGATCAGAGACGATCAGAGACGAGCAGAGAAGATCAGAGACGATCATAGACAAGCAGAGATTATCAGAGACGAGCAGACGATTAGAGACGAGCAGAGGCGATCATAGACAAGCAGAGATGATCAGAGACGATCAGAGACGATCAGAGACAAGCAGAGACGATCATAGACGACCATAGACGATCAGAGACGATCAGAGACAAGAAGAGACGATCAGAGAGGGTCAGAGATGATCAGAGACAATCAGAGACAAGAAGAGACGATCAGAGAGGGTCAGAGATGATCAGAGACGATCAGAGACAAGCAGAGATGATCAGAGACGATCAGAGAGGAGCTCAGGCGATCAGACACAAGTAGAGACCATCAGAAACGATCAGAGACAAGCAGAGGCGATCAGAGACGAGCAGAGTCGAGGAGAGATGATCAGAGACAGGCAGAGACGACCAGAGACGACCAGAGATAAGCAGAGACGATCAGAGACAAGCAGAGACGATCAGAGAAAAACATAGATGATCAGAGACGATCAGAGACGATCAGAGACTATCAGAGACAAGCAGAGACGATCTGAGACGATCTGAGACAAGCAGATACGATCAGAGACGATCAGAGACAAGGATAGACGATCAGAGACGAGCAGATACGATCAGAGACGATCAGAGACGAGCAGAGGCAATCAGAGACAAGCAGAGACGATCAGAAACGATCAGAGATGATCAGAGACAAGCAGAGGCGATCAGAAACAAGCATTGACAAGCAGGGAAGATCGGAAACGATCAGAGACGATCAGAGACGATCAGAGACAAGCAGAGACGATAAGAGATGATCAGAGACGATCAGGGACAATCAGAGACAAGCAGAGGCGATCAGAGACGAGCAGAGTCGAGGAGAGATGATCAGAGACATGCAGAGACGACCAGAGACGACCAGAGACAAGCAGAGACAAGCAGAGACGTTCAGAGACAAGCAGAGACGACCAGTAATAAACAGAGACGATCAGAGACAAGCAGAGACAATCAGAGACAAGCAGAGACGATCAGAGACAAGCAGAGACGATCGGAGACGATCAGAGACGATCAGATACGATCAGATACAAGCAGAGACGATCAGAGACCATCAGAGACAAGCAAAGAAAAGTAGAGATGATCATAGACGATCAGAGACGATCAGAGACGATCAGAGACAAGAAGAGACGATCATAAACGATCAGAGACAAGCAGAGACGATCAGAAACGAGCAGAGACGATCAGAGACAAGCAGAGACGATCTGAGACAAGCAGAGACGATCAGAGACGATCAGACACAAGCAGAGACGATCAGAGACGATCAGAGACAAGCAGAGACAAGCAGAGACGATCATAGACGATCATAGATGATCAGAGACTATCAGAGACAAGCAGAGACGATCATAGACGATCAGAGACAAGCAGAGACGATCAGAGACGAGCAGAGACGATCAGAGACAAGCAGAGACGATCTGAGACAAGCAGAGACGATCAGAGACGATCAGAGACGATCAGGGACGATCAGAGACAAGCAGAGGCGATCAGAGACAAGCAGAGACGATCAGAAACGATCATAGATTATCAAAGACAAGCTGAGGCGATCAGAGACAAGCAGAGACGATCAGAGACGATCAGAGACAAGCAGAGACGATCAGAGACGATCAGAGACAAGCCGAGACGATAAGAGACGATCAGAGACAAGCAGAGACGATAAGAGACGATCAGAGACGAACAGGGACAATCAGAGACAAGCAGAGATGATCTGAGACGATCTGAGACAAGCAGAGACGATCAGAGACGATCAGAGCCAAGCAGAGACGATCAGAGACGAGCAGAGACGATCAGAGACAAACAGAGACGATTAGAAACGATCAGAGATGATCAGAGACAAGCAGAGGCGATCAGAGACAAGCAGAGACAAGCAACGACGATCAGAAACAATCAGAGACAAGCAGAGACAATCAGAGACGATCAGAGACGATCAGAGACAAGCAGAGGCGATCAGAGACGAGGAGAGATGATCAGAGACATGCAGAGACAAGCAGAGACGATCAGAGACGATCAGAGACAAACGGAAAAGATCAGAGACGATCATAGACAAGCAGAGATTATCAGAGACGAGCAGACGATTAGAGACGAGCAGAGGCGATCATAGACAAGCAGAGATAATCAGAGACGATCAGAGACAAGCAGAGACGATCATAGACGACCATAGACGATCAGAGACGATCAGAGACGATCAGAGACGATCATAGACGATCAGAGACGACCAGAGACAAGCAGAGACGATCAGAGAGGATCAGAGACGATCAGAGACGATCAGAGACAAGCAGAGATTATCAGAGACGATCAGAGACGAGCTCAGGCGATCAGACACAAGTAGACACCATCAGAAACGATCAGAGACAAGAAGAGGCGATCTGAGACAAGCAAAGATGATCAGAGACGATCAGAGACGATCAGAGACAAGCAGAGACGAACTGCGACAAGCAGAGACGATCAGAGACGATCAGAGACGACCAGAGACAAGCAGACAGGATCGGAGACGACCAGAGACAAGCAGAGAGGACCAGAGACAAGCAGAGACGACCAGAGACAAGCAGAGACGATCAGAGACAAGCAGAGACGATCAGAGACGATCAGAGCCAAGCAGAGACGATCAGAGACGTGCAGAGACGATCAGAGACCATCAGAGACGAGCAGAGGCGATCAGAGACAAGGAGAGACGATCAGAAACGATCAGAGATGATCAGAGACAAGCAGAGGCGATCAGAGACAAGCAGAGATGATCAGAGATGATCAGAGACGATCAGAGACAAGCAGAGGCGATCAGAGACGAGCAGAGACGAGGGAGATGATCAGAGACATGCAGAGACAAGCAGAGATGATCAGAGACGATCAGAGACGACCAGAGATAAGCAGACATAATCGGAGACGACCAGAGACAACCAGAGAGGACCAGAGAAAAGCAGAGACGACCAGAGACAAGCAGAGACGATCAGAGACAAGCAGATACAAGCAGAGACGATCAGAGAAAAGCAGAGATGATCAGAGACGATCAGAGACGATCAGAGACAAGCAGAGACGATCAGAGACGATCAGAGACAAGGAGAGACGATCAGAGACGAGCAGAGACGATCAGATACGATCAGAGACGAGCAGAGGCGATCAGAGACAAGCAGAGACGATCAGAAACGATCAGAGATGATCAGAGACAAGCAGATGCGATCAGAAACAAGCATTGACAAACAGGGAAGATCAGAAACGATCAGAGACGATAAGAGACGATCAGAGACAAGCAGAGACGATAAGAGACGATCAGAGACGAACAGGGACAATCAGAGACAAGCAGAGATGATCTGAGACGATCTGAGACAAGCAGAGACGATCAGAGCCAAGCAGAGACGATCAGAGACGAGCAGAGACGATCAGAGACAAACAGAGACGATTAGAAACGATCAGAGATGATCAGAGACAAGCAGAGGCGATCAGAGACAAGCAGAGACAAGCAACGACGATCAGAAACAATCAGAGACAAGCAGAGACAATCAGAGACGATCAGAGACGATCAGAGACAAGCAGAGGCGATCAGAGACGAGGAGAGATGATCAGAGACATGCAGAGACAAGCAGAGACGATCAGAGACGATCAGAGACAAACGGAAAAGATCAGAGACGATCATAGACAAGCAGAGATTATCAGAGACGAGCAGACGATTAGAGACGAGCAGAGGCGATCATAGACAAGCAGAGATAATCAGAGACGATCAGAGACAAGCAGAGACGATCATAGACGACCATAGACGATCAGAGACGATCAGAGACAAGAAGAGACGATTAGAGAGGGTCAGAGACGATCAGAGACGATCAGAGACAAGCAGAGATGATCAGAGACAAGCAGAGATGATCAGAGACGATCAGAGACGATCAGAGACAAGCAGAGACGATCTGCGACAAGCAGAGACGATCAGAGACGATCAGAGACGACCAGAGACAAGCAGACATAATCGGAGACGACCAGAGACAACCAGAGAGGACCAGAGACAAGCAGAGACGACCAGAGACAAGCAGAGACGATCAAAGACAAGCAGATACAAGCAGAGACGATCAGAGAAAAGCAGAGATGATCAGAGACGATCAGAGACAAGCAGAGACGATCTGAGACGATCTGAGACAAGCAGAGACGATCAGAGACGATCAGAGACAAGGAGAGACGATCAGAGACGATCAGAGACGAGCAGAGGCGATCAGACACAAGCAGAGACGATCAGAAACGATCAGAGATGATCGGAGACAAGCAGAGGCGATCATAAACAAGCATTGACAAACAGGGAAGATCTGAAACGATCAGAGACGATCAGAGACGATCAGAGACAAGTAGAGACGATAAGAGACGATCAGAGACGATCAGAGACAAGCAGAGACGATAAGAGACGATCAGAGACGATCATGGACAATCAGAGACAAGCAGAGGCGATCAGAGACGAGCAGAGTCGAGGAGAGATGATCAGAGACAGGCAGAGACGACCAGAGACGACCAGAGATAAGCAGAGACGATCAGAGACAAGCAGAGACAAGCAGAGACGATCAGAGTAAAACATAGATGATCAGAGACGATCAGAGACGATCAGAGACGATCAGAGACAAGCAGAGACGATCTGAGACGATCTGAGACAAGCAGATACGATCAGAGACGATCAGAGACA
Organism: Petromyzon marinus; assembly: GCF_048934315.1. NCBI lineage: Eukaryota > Metazoa > Chordata > Hyperoartia > Petromyzontiformes > Petromyzontidae > Petromyzon > Petromyzon marinus. The sequence goes on from NC_133722.1 coordinate 1,867,743, forward strand.
AGGATAGACGATCAGAGACGAGCAGATACGATCAGAGACGATCAGAGACGAAAAGAGGCGATCAGACACAAGCAGAGACGATCAGAAACGATCAGAGATGATCGGAGACAAGCAGAGGCGATCATCAACAAGCATTGACAAACAGGGAAGATATGAAACGATCAGAGACGATCAGAGGCGATCAGAGACGAGCAGAGACGAGGAGAGATGATCAGAGACATGCAGAGACGACCAGAGACGACCAGAGACAAGCAGAGACAAGCAGAGACGTTCAGAGACAAGCAGAGACGACCAGTAACAAACAGAGACGATCAGAGACAAGCAGAGACAATCAGAGACAAGCAGAGACGATCAGAGACAAGCAGAGACGATCGGAGACGATCAGAGACGATCAGATACGATCAGATACAAGCAGAGACGATCAGAGACGATCAGAGATAAGCAGAGAAAAGTAGAGATGATCATAGACGATCAGAGACGATCAGAGACGATCAGAGACAAGAAGAGACGATCATAAACGAACAGAGACAAGCAGAGACGATCAGAAACGAGCAGAGACGATCAGAGACAAGCAGAGACGATCTGAGACAAGCAGAGACGATCAGAGACGATCAGACACAAGCAGAGACGATCAGAGACGATCAGAGACAAGCAGAGACAAGCTGAGACGATCATAGACGATCATAGATTATCAGAGACGATCAGAGACAAGCAGAGACGATCATAGACGATCAGAGACAAGCAGAGACGATCAGAGACGAGCAGAGACGATCTGAGACAAGCAGAGACGATCAGAGACGATCAGAGACGATCAGAGACAAGCAGAGACGATAAGAGACGATCAGAGACAAGCAGAGACGATAAGAGACGATCAGGGACGAACAGGGACAATCAGAGACAAGCAGAGACGATCTGAGACGATCTGAGACAAGCAGAGACGATCAGAGACGATCAGAGCCAAGCAGAGACGATCAGAGACGAGCAGAGACGATCAGAGACAATCAGAGACGAGCAGAGGCGATCAGAGACAAGCAGAGACGATCAGAAACGATCAGAGATGATCAGAGACAAGCAGAGGCGATCAGAGACAAGCAGAGACAAGCAACGACGATCAGAAACAATCAGAGACAAGCAGAGACAATCAGAGACGATCAGAGACGATCAGAGACAAGCAGAGGCGATCAGAGACGAGCAGAGACGAGGAGAGATGATCAGAGACATGCAGAGACAAGCAGAGACGATCAGAAACGATCAGAGACAAACGGAAAAGATCAGAGACGATCATAGACAAGCAGAGATTATCAGAGACGAGCAGACGATTAGAGACGAGCAGAGGCGATCATAGACAAGCATTGACAAACAGGGAAGATCTGAAACGATCAGAGACGATCAGAGACAAGCAGAGACGATAAGAGACGATCAGAGACGATCAGAGACAAGCAGAGACGATAAGAGACGATCAGAGACGATCATGGACAATCAGAGACAAGGAGAGACGATCAGAGACGATCAGAGACGAGCAGAGATGATCGGAGACAAGCAGAGGCGATCATAAACAAGCATTGACAAACAGGGAAGATCTGAAACGATCAGAGACGATCAGAGACAAGCAGAGACGATAAGAGACGATCAGAGACGATCAGAGACAAGCAGAGACGATAAGAGACGATCAGAGACGATCATGGACAATCAGAGACAAGGAGAGACGATCAGAGACGATCAGAGACGAGCAGAGGCGATCAGACACAAGCAGAGACGATCAGAAACGATCAGAGATGATCGGAGACAAGCAGAGGCGATCATAAACAAGCATTGACAAACAGGGAAGATCTGAAACGATCAGAGACGATCAGAGACGATCAGAGACAAGCAGAGACGATAAGAGACGATCAGAGATGATCAGAGACAATCAGAGACGATAAGAGACGATCAGAGACGATCATGGACAATCAGAGACAAGCAGAGGCGATCAGAGACGAGCAGAGTCGAGGAGAGATGATCAGAGACAGGCAGAAACGACCAGAGACGACCAGAGATAAGCAGAGACGATCAGAGACAAGCAGAGACAAGCAGAGACGATCAGAGTAAAACATAGATGATCAGAGACGATCAGAGACGATCAGAGACGATCAGAGACAAGCAGAGACGATCTGAGACGATCTGAGACAAGCAGATACGATCAGAGACGATCAGAGACAAGGATAGACGATCAGAGACGAGCAGATACGATCAGAGACGATCAGAGACGAAAAGAGGCGATCAGACACAAGCAGAGACGATCAGAAACGATCAGAGATGATCGGAGACAAGCAGAGGCGATCATAAACAAGCATTGACAAACAGGGAAGATCTGAAACGATCAGAGACGATCAGAGGCGATCAGAGACGAGCAGAGACGAGGAGAGATGATCAGAGACATGCAGAGACGACCAGAGACGACCAGAGACAAGCAGAGACAAGCAGAGACGTTCAGAGACAAGCAGAGACGACCAGTAACAAACAGAGACGATCAGAGACAAGCAGAGACAATCAGAGACAAGCAGAGACGATCAGAGACAAGCAGAGACGATCGGAGACGATCAGAGACGATCAGATACGATCAGATACAAGCAGAGACGATCAGAGACGATCAGAGACAAGCAGAGAAAAGTAGAGATGATCATAGACGATCAGAGACGATCAGAGACGATCAGAGACAAGAAGAGACGATCATAAACGATCAGAGACAAGCAGAGACGATCAGAAACGAGCAGAGACGATCAGAGACAAGCAGAGACGATCTGAGACAAGCAGAGACTATCAGAGACGATCAGACACAAGCAGAGACGATCAGAGACGATCAGAGACAAGCAGAGACAAGCTGAGACGATCATAGACGATCATAGATTATCAGAGACGATCAGAGACAAGCAGAGACGATCATAGACGATCAGAGACAAGCAGAGACGATCAGAGACGAGCAGAGACGATCTGAGACAAGCAGAGACGATCAGAGACGATCAGAGACGATCAGAGACAAGTAGAGACGATAAGAGACGATCAGAGACGATCAGAGACAAGCAGAGACGATAAGAGACGATCAGAGACGAACAGGGACAATCAGAGCCAAGCAGAGACGATCAGAGACGAGCAGAAACGATCAGAGACAATCAGAGACGAGCAGAGGCGATCAGAGACAAGCAGAGACGATCAGAAACGATCAGAGATGATCAGAGACAAGCAGAGGCGATCAGAGACAAGCAGAGACAAGCAACGACGATCAGAAACAATCAGAGACAAGCAGAGACAATCAGAGACGATCAGAGACGATCAGAGACAAGCAGAGGCGATCAGAGACGAGCAGAGACGAGGAGAGATGATCAGAGACATGCAGAGACAAGCAGAGACGATCAGAAACGATCAGAGACAAACGGAAAAGATCAGAGACGATCATAGACAAGCAGAGATTATCAGAGACGAGCAGACGATTAGAGACGAGCAGAGGCGATCATAGACAAGCAGAGATGATCAGAGACGATCAGAGACGATCAGAGACAAGCAGAGACGATCATAGACGACCATAGACGATCAGAGACAAGAAGAGACGATCAGAGAGGATCAGAGACGATCAGAGACGATCAGAGACAAGCAGAGATGATCAGAGACGATCAGAGACGAGCCCAAGCGATCAGACACAAGTAGAGACCATCAGAAACGATCAGAGACAAGCAGAGGCGATCAGAGACAAGCAGAGATGATCAGAGACGATCATAGACAAGCAGAGACGATCTGCGACAAGCAGAGACGATCAGAGACGATCAGAGACGACCAGAGACAAGCAGACATAATTGGAGACGACCAGAGACAACCAGAGAGGACCAGAGACAAGCAGAGACGACCAGAGACAAGCAGAGACGATCAAAGACAAGCAGATACAAGCAGAGACGATCAGAGAAAAGCAGAGATGATCAGAGACGATCAGAGACGATCAGAGACAAGCAGAGACGATCTGAGACGATCTGAGACAAGCAGAGGCGATCAGAGACGAGCAGAGACGATCATAGACGATCAGAGACGAGCAGAGGCGATCAGACACAAGCAGAGACGATCAGAAACGATCAGAGATGATCGGAGACAAGCAGAGGCGATCATAAACAAGCATTGACAAACAGGGAAGATCTGAAGCGATCAGAGACGATCAGAGACGATCAGAGACAAGCAGAGACGATAAGAGACGATCAGAGACGATCATGGACAATCAGAGACAAGCAGAGGCGATCAGAGACGAGCAGAGTCGAGGAGAGATGATCAGAGACAGGCAGAGACGACCAGAGACGACCAGAGATAAGCAGAGACGATCAGAGACAAGCAGAGACAAGCAGAGACGATCAGAGTAAAACATAGATGATCAGAGACGATCAGAGACGATCAGAGACGATCAGAGACAAGCAGAGACGATCTGAGACGATCTGAGACAAGCAGATACGATCAGAGACGATCAGAGACAAGGATAGACGATCAGAGACGAGCAGATACGATCAGAGACGATCAGAGACGAAAAGAGGCGATCAGACACAAGCAGAGACGATCAGAAACGATCAGAGATGATCGGAGACAAGCAGAGGCGATCATCAACAAGCATTGACAAACAGGGAAGATATGAAACGATCAGAGACGATCAGAGGCGATCAGAGACGAGCAGAGACGAGGAGAGATGATCAGAGACATGCAGAGACGACCAGAGACGACCAGAGACAAGCAGAGACAAGCAGAGACGTTCAGAGACAAGCAGAGACGACCAGTAACAAACAGAGACGATCAGAGACAAGCAGAGACAATCAGAGACAAGCAGAGACGATCAGAGACAAGCAGAGACGATCGGAGACGATCAGAGACGATCAGATACGATCAGATACAAGCAGAGACGATCAGAGACGATCAGAGATAAGCAGAGAAAAGTAGAGATGATCATAGACGATCAGAGACGATCAGAGACGATCAGAGACAAGAAGAGACGATCATAAACGAACAGAGACAAGCAGAGACGATCAGAAACGAGCAGAGACGATCAGAGACAAGCAGAGACGATCTGAGACAAGCAGAGACGATCAGAGACGATCAGACACAAGCAGAGACGATCAGAGACGATCAGAGACAAGCAGAGACAAGCTGAGACGATCATAGACGATCATAGATTATCAGAGACGATCAGAGACAAGCAGAGACGATCATAGACGATCAGAGACAAGCAGAGACGATCAGAGACGAGCAGAGACGATCTGAGACAAGCAGAGACGATCAGAGACGATCAGAGACGATCAGAGACAAGCAGAGACGATAAGAGACGATCAGAGACAAGCAGAGACGATAAGAGACGATCAGGGACGAACAGGGACAATCAGAGACAAGCAGAGACGATCTGAGACGATCTGAGACAAGCAGAGACGATCAGAGACGATCAGAGCCAAGCAGAGACGATCAGAGACGAGCAGAGACGATCAGAGACAATCAGAGACGAGCAGAGGCGATCAGAGACAAGCAGAGACGATCAGAAACGATCAGAGATGATCAGAGACAAGCAGAGGCGATCAGAGACAAGCAGAGACAAGCAACGACGATCAGAAACAATCAGAGACAAGCAGAGACAATCAGAGACGATCAGAGACGATCAGAGACAAGCAGAGGCGATCAGAGACGAGCAGAGACGAGGAGAGATGATCAGAGACATGCAGAGACAAGCAGAGACGATCAGAAACGATCAGAGACAAACGGAAAAGATCAGAGACGATCATAGACAAGCAGAGATTATCAGAGACGAGCAGACGATTAGAGACGAGCAGAGGCGATCATAGACAAGCAGAGATGATCAGAGACGATCAGAGATGATCGGAGACAAGCAGAGGCGATCATAAACAAGCATTGACAAACAGGGAAGATCTGAAACGATCAGAGACGATCAGAGACAAGCAGAGACGATAAGAGACGATCAGAGACGATCAGAGACAAGCAGAGACGATAAGAGACGATCAGAGACGATCATGGACAATCAGAGACAAGGAGAGACGATCAGAGACGATCAGAGACGAGCAGAGGCGATCAGACACAAGCAGAGACGATCAGAAACGATCAGAGATGATCGGAGACAAGCAGAGGCGATCATAAACAAGCATTGACAAACAGGGAAGATCTGAAACGATCAGAGACGATCAGAGACGATCAGAGACAAGCAGAGACGATAAGAGACGATCAGAGATGATCAGAGACAATCAGAGACGATAAGAGACGATCAGAGACGATCATGGACAATCAGAGACAAGCAGAGGCGATCAGAGACGAGCAGAGTCGAGGAGAGATGATCAGAGACAGGCAGAAACGACCAGAGACGACCAGAGATAAGCAGAGACGATCAGAGACAAGCAGAGACAAGCAGAGACGATCAGAGTAAAACATAGATGATCAGAGACGATCAGAGACGATCAGAGACGATCAGAGACAAGCAGAGACGATCTGAGACGATCTGAGACAAGCAGATACGATCAGAGACGATCAGAGACAAGGATAGACGATCAGAGACGAGCAGATACGATCAGAGACGATCAGAGACGAAAAGAGGCGATCAGACACAAGCAGAGACGATCAGAAACGATCAGAGATGATCGGAGACAAGCAGAGGCGATCATAAACAAGCATTGACAAACAGGGAAGATCTGAAACGATCAGAGACGATCAGAGGCGATCAGAGACGAGCAGAGACGAGGAGAGATGATCAGAGACATGCAGAGACGACCAGAGACGACCAGAGACAAGCAGAGACAAGCAGAGACGTTCAGAGACAAGCAGAGACGACCAGTAACAAACAGAGACGATCAGAGACAAGCAGAGACAATCAGAGACAAGCAGAGACGATCAGAGACAAGCAGAGACGATCGGAGACGATCAGAGACGATCAGATACGATCAGATACAAGCAGAGACGATCAGAGACGATCAGAGACAAGCAGAGAAAAGTAGAGATGATCATAGACGATCAGAGACGATCAGAGACGATCAGAGACAAGAAGAGACGATCATAAACGATCAGAGACAAGCAGAGACGATCAGAAACGAGCAGAGACGATCAGAGACAAGCAGAGACGATCTGAGACAAGCAGAGACTATCAGAGACGATCAGACACAAGCAGAGACGATCAGAGACGATCAGAGACAAGCAGAGACAAGCTGAGACGATCATAGACGATCATAGATTATCAGAGACGATCAGAGACAAGCAGAGACGATCATAGACGATCAGAGACAAGCAGAGACGATCAGAGACGAGCAGAGACGATCTGAGACAAGCAGAGACGATCAGAGACGATCAGAGACGATCAGAGACAAGTAGAGACGATAAGAGACGATCAGAGACGATCAGAGACAAGCAGAGACGATAAGAGACGATCAGAGACGAACAGGGACAATCAGAGCCAAGCAGAGACGATCAGAGACGAGCAGAAACGATCAGAGACAATCAGAGACGAGCAGAGGCGATCAGAGACAAGCAGAGACGATCAGAAACGATCAGAGATGATCAGAGACAAGCAGAGGCGATCAGAGACAAGCAGAGACAAGCAACGACGATCAGAAACAATCAGAGACAAGCAGAGACAATCAGAGACGATCAGAGACGATCAGAGACAAGCAGAGGCGATCAGAGACGAGCAGAGACGAGGAGAGATGATCAGAGACATGCAGAGACAAGCAGAGACGATCAGAAACGATCAGAGACAAACGGAAAAGATCAGAGACGATCATAGACAAGCAGAGATTATCAGAGACGAGCAGACGATTAGAGACGAGCAGAGGCGATCATAGACAAGCAGAGATGATCAGAGACGATCAGAGACGATCAGAGACAAGCAGAGACGATCATAGACGACCATAGACGATCAGAGACAAGAAGAGACGATCAGAGAGGATCAGAGACGATCAGAGACGATCAGAGACAAGCAGAGATGATCAGAGACGATCAGAGACGAGCCCAAGCGATCAGACACAAGTAGAGACCATCAGAAACGATCAGAGACAAGCAGAGGCGATCAGAGACAAGCAGAGATGATCAGAGACGATCATAGACAAGCAGAGACGATCTGCGACAAGCAGAGACGATCAGAGACGATCAGAGACGACCAGAGACAAGCAGACATAATTGGAGACGACCAGAGACAACCAGAGAGGACCAGAGACAAGCAGAGACGACCAGAGACAAGCAGAGACGATCAAAGACAAGCAGATACAAGCAGAGACGATCAGAGAAAAGCAGAGATGATCAGAGACGATCAGAGACGATCAGAGACAAGCAGAGACGATCTGAGACGATCTGAGACAAGCAGAGGCGATCAGAGACGAGCAGAGACGATCATAGACGATCAGAGACGAGCAGAGGCGATCAGACACAAGCAGAGACGATCAGAAACGATCAGAGATGATCGGAGACAAGCAGAGGCGATCATAAACAAGCATTGACAAACAGGGAAGATCTGAAGCGATCAGAGACGATCAGAGACGATCAGAGACAAGCAGAGACGATAAGAGACGATCATGGACAATCAGAGACAAGCAGAGGCGATCAGAGACGAGCAGAGTCGAGGAGAGATGATCAGAGACAGGCAGAGACGACCAGAGACGACCAGAGATAAGCAGAGACGATCAGAGACAAGCAGAGACAAGCAGAGACGATCAGAGAAAAACATAGATGATCAGAGACGATCAGAGACGATCAGAGACGATCAGAGACAAGCAGAGACGATCTGAGACGATCTGAGACAAGCAGATACGATCAGAGACGATCAGAGACAAGGATAGACGATCAGAGACGAGCAGATACGATCAGAGACGATCAGAGACGAGCAGAGGCAATCAGAGACAAGCAGAGACGATCAGAAATGATCAGAGATGATCAGAGACAAGCAGAGGCGATCAGAAACAAGCATTGACAAGCAGGGAAGATCGGAAACGATCAGAGACGATCAGAGACGATCAGAGACAAGCAGAGACGATGAGAGACGATCAGAGACGATCAGGGACAATCAGAGACAAGCAGAGGCGATCAGAGACGAGCAGAGTCGAGGAGAGATGATCAGAGACATGCAGAGACGACCAGAGATGACCAGAGACAAGCAGAGACAAGCAGAGACGTTCAGAGACAAGCAGAGACGACCAGTAACAAACAGAGACGATCAGAGACAAGCAGAGACAATCAGAGAAAAGCAGAGACAATCAGAGACAAGCAGAGACGATCGGAGACGATCAGAGACGATCAGATACGATCAGATACAAGCAGAGACGATCAGAGACGATCAGAGACAAGCAGAGAAAAGTAGAGATGATCATAGACGATCAGAGACGATCAGAGACAAGAAGAGACGATCATAAACGATCAGAGACAAGCAGAGACGATCAGAAACGAGCAGAAACGATCACAGACAAGCAGAGACGATCTGAGACAAGCAGAGACGATCAGAGACGATCAGACACAAGCAGAGACGATTAGAGACGATCAGAGTCGAGGAGAGATGATCAGAGACAGGCAGAAACGACCAGAGACGACCAGAGATAAGCAGAGACGATCAGAGACAAGCAGAGACAAGCAGAGACGATCAGAGTAAAACATAGATGATCAGAGACGATCAGAGACGATCAGAGACGATCAGAGACAAGCAGAGACGATCTGAGACGATCTGAGACAAGCAGATACGATCAGAGACGATCAGAGACAAGGATAGACGATCAGAGACGAGCAGATACGATCAGAGACGATCAGAGACGAAAAGAGGCGATCAGACACAAGCAGAGACGATCAGAAACGATCAGAGATGATCGGAGACAAGCAGAGGCGATCATAAACAAGCATTGACAAACAGGGAAGATCTGAAACGATCAGAGACGATCAGAGGCGATCAGAGACGAGCAGAGACGAGGAGAGATGATCAGTGACATGCAGAGACGACCAGAGACGACCAGAGACAAGCAGAGACAAGCAGAGACGTTCAGAGACAAGCAGAGACGACCAGTAACAAACAGAGACGATCAGAGACAAGCAGAGACAATCAGAGACAAGCAGAGACGATCAGAGACAAGCAGAGACGATCGGAGACGATCAGAGACGATCAGATACGATCAGATACAAGCAGAGACGATCAGAGACGATCAGAGACAAGCAGAGAAAAGTAGAGATGATCATAGACGATCAGAGACGATCAGAGACGATCAGAGACAAGAAGAGACGATCATAAACGATCAGAGACAAGCAGAGACGATCAGAAACGAGCAGAGACGATCAGAGACAAGCAGAGACGATCTGAGACAAGCAGAGACGATCAGAGACGATCAGACACAAGCAGAGACGATCAGAGACGATCAGAGACAAGCAGAGACAAGCTGAGACGATCATAGACGATCATAGATTATCAGAGACGATCAGAGACAAGCAGAGACGATCATAGACGATCAGAGACAAGCAGAGACGATCAGAGACGAGCAGAGACGATCTGAGACAAGCAGAGACGATCAGAGACGATCAGAGACGATCAGAGACAAGCAGAGACGATAAGAGACGATCAGAGACGATCAGAGACAAGCAGAGACGATAAGAGACGATCAGAGACGAACAGGGACAATCAGAGACAAGCAGAGACGATCTGAGACGATCAGAGCCAAGCAGAGACGATCAGAGACGAGCAGAGACGATCAGAGACAATCAGAGACGAGCAGAGGCGATCAGAGACAAGCAGAGACGATCAGAAACGATCAGAGATGATCAGAGACAAGCAGAGGCGATCAGAGACAAGCAGAGACAAGCAACGACGATCAGAAACAATCAGAGACAAGCAGAGACAATCAGAGACGATCAGAGACGATCAGAGACAAGCAGAGGCGATCAGAGACGAGCAGAGACGAGGAGAGATGATCAGAGACATGCAGAGACAAGCAGAGACGATCAGAAACGATCAGAGACAAACGGAAAAGATCAGAGACGATCATAGACAAGCAGAGATTATCAGAGACGAGCAGACGATTAGAGACGAGCAGAGGCGATCATAGACAAGCAGAGATGATCAGAGACGATCAGAGACGATCAGAGACAAGCAGAGACGATCATAGACGACCATAGACGATCAAAGACGATCAGAGACAAGAAGAGACGATCAGAGACGATCAGAGACGATCAGAGACGATCAGAGACAAGCAGAGATGATCAGAGACGATCAGAGACGAGCCCAAGCGATCAGACACAAGTAGAGACCATCAGAAACGATCAGAGACAAGCAGAGGCGATCAGAGACAAGCAGAGATGATCAGAGACGATCAGAGACAAGCAGAGACGATCTGCGACAAGCAGAGACGATCAGAGACGATCAGAGACGACCAGAGACAAGCAGACATAGTTGGAGACGACCAGAGACAACCAGAGAGGACCAGAGACAAGCAGAGACGACCAGAGACAAGCAGAGACGATCAAAGACAAGCAGATACAAGCAGAGACGATCAGAGAAAAGCAGAGATGATCAGAGACGATCAGAGACGATCAGAGACCAGCAGAGACGATCTGAGACGATCTGAGACAAGCAGAGGCGATCAGAGACGAGCAGAGACGATCATAGACGATCAGAGACGAGCAGAGGCGATCAGACACAAGCAGAGACGATCAGAAACGATCAGAGATGATCGGAGACAAGCAGAGGCGATCATAAACAAGCATTGACAAACAGGGAAGATCTGAAACGATCAGAGACGATCAGAAACGATCAGAGACAAGCAGAGACGATAAGAGACGATCAGAGACGATCATGGACAATCAGAGACAAGCAGAGGCGATCAGAGACGAGCAGAGTCGAGGAGAGATGATCAGAGACAGGCAGAGAAGACCAGAGACGACCAGAGATAAGCAGAGACGATCAGAGACAAGCAGAGACAAGCAGAGACGATCAGAGAAAAACATAGATGATCAGAGACGATCAGAGACGATCAGAGACGATCAGAGACAAGCAGAGACGATCTGAGACGATCTGAGACAAGCAGATACGATCAGAGACGATCAGAGACAAGGATAGACGATCAGAGACGAGCAGATACGATCAGAGACGATCAGAGACGAGCAGAGGCAATCAGAGACAAGCAGAGACGATCAGAAATGATCAGAGATGATCAGAGACAAGCAGAGGCGATCAGAAACAAGCATTGACAAGCAGGGAAGATCGGAAACGATCAGAGACGATCAGAGACGATCAGAGACAAGCAGAGACGATGAGAGACGATCAGAGACGATCAGGGACAATCAGAGACAAGCAGAGGCGATCAGAGACGAGCAGAGTCGAGGAGAGATGATCAGAGACATGCAGAGACGACCAGAGATGACCAGAGACAAGCAGAGACAAGCAGAGACGTTCAGAGACAAGCAGAGACGACCAGTAACAAACAGAGACGATCAGAGACAAGCAGAGACAATCAGAGAAAAGCAGAGACAATCAGAGACAAGCAGAGACGATCGGAGACGATCAGAGACGATCAGATACGATCAGATACAAGCAGAGACGATCAGAGACGATCAGAGACAAGCAGAGAAAAGTAGAGATGATCATAGACGATCAGAGACGATCAGAGACAAGAAGAGACGATCATAAACGATCAGAGACAAGCAGAGACGATCAGAAACGAGCAGAAACGATCACAGACAAGCAGAGACGATCTGAGACAAGCAGAGACGATCAGAGACGATCAGACACAAGCAGAGACGATTAGAGACGATCAGAGTCGAGGAGAGATGATCAGAGACAGGCAGAAACGACCAGAGACGACCAGAGATAAGCAGAGACGATCAGAGACAAGCAGAGACAAGCAGAGACGATCAGAGTAAAACATAGATGATCAGAGACGATCAGAGACGATCAGAGACGATCAGAGACAAGCAGAGACGATCTGAGACGATCTGAGACAAGCAGATACGATCAGAGACGATCAGAGACAAGGATAGACGATCAGAGACGAGCAGATACGATCAGAGACGATCAGAGACGAAAAGAGGCGATCAGACACAAGCAGAGACGATCAGAAACGATCAGAGATGATCGGAGACAAGCAGAGGCGATCATAAACAAGCATTGACAAACAGGGAAGATCTGAAACGATCAGAGACGATCAGAGGCGATCAGAGACGAGCAGAGACGAGGAGAGATGATCAGTGACATGCAGAGACGACCAGAGACGACCAGAGACAAGCAGAGACAAGCAGAGACGTTCAGAGACAAGCAGAGACGACCAGTAACAAACAGAGACGATCAGAGACAAGCAGAGACAATCAGAGACAAGCAGAGACGATCAGAGACAAGCAGAGACGATCGGAGACGATCAGAGACGATCAGATACGATCAGATACAAGCAGAGACGATCAGAGACGATCAGAGACAAGCAGAGAAAAGTAGAGATGATCATAGACGATCAGAGACGATCAGAGACGATCAGAGACAAGAAGAGACGATCATAAACGATCAGAGACAAGCAGAGACGATCAGAAACGAGCAGAGACGATCAGAGACAAGCAGAGACGATCTGAGACAAGCAGAGACGATCAGAGACGATCAGACACAAGCAGAGACGATCAGAGACGATCAGAGACAAGCAGAGACAAGCTGAGACGATCATAGACGATCATAGATTATCAGAGACGATCAGAGACAAGCAGAGACGATCATAGACGATCAGAGACAAGCAGAGACGATCAGAGACGAGCAGAGACGATCTGAGACAAGCAGAGACGATCAGAGACGATCAGAGACGATCAGAGACAAGCAGAGGCGATCAGAGACAAGCAGAGACAAGCAACGACGATCAGAAACAATCAGAGACAAGCAGAGACAATCAGAGACGATCAGAGACGATCAGAGACAAGCAGAGGCGATCAGAGACGAGCAGAGACGAGGAGAGATGATCAGAGACATGCAGAGACAAGCAGAGACGATCAGAAACGATCAGAGACAAACGGAAAAGATCAGAGACGATCATAGACAAGCAGAGATTATCAGAGACGAGCAGACGATTAGAGACGAGCAGAGGCGATCATAGACAAGCAGAGATGATCAGAGACGATCAGAGACGATCAGAGACAAGCAGAGACGATCATAGACGACCATAGACGATCAAAGACGATCAGAGACAAGAAGAGACGATCAGAGACGATCAGAGACGATCAGAGACGATCAGAGACAAGCAGAGATGATCAGAGACGATCAGAGACGAGCCCAAGCGATCAGACACAAGTAGAGACCATCAGAAACGATCAGAGACAAGCAGAGGCGATCAGAGACAAGCAGAGATGATCAGAGACGATCAGAGACAAGCAGAGACGATCTGCGACAAGCAGAGACGATCAGAGACGATCAGAGACGACCAGAGACAAGCAGACATAGTTGGAGACGACCAGAGACAACCAGAGAGGACCAGAGACAAGCAGAGACGACCAGAGACAAGCAGAGACGATCAAAGACAAGCAGATACAAGCAGAGACGATCAGAGAAAAGCAGAGATGATCAGAGACGATCAGAGACGATCAGAGACCAGCAGAGACGATCTGAGACGATCTGAGACAAGCAGAGGCGATCAGAGACGAGCAGAGACGATCATAGACGATCAGAGACGAGCAGAGGCGATCAGACACAAGCAGAGACGATCAGAAACGATCAGAGATGATCGGAGACAAGCAGAGGCGATCATAAACAAGCATTGACAAACAGGGAAGATCTGAAACGATCAGAGACGATCAGAAACGATCAGAGACAAGCAGAGACGATAAGAGACGATCAGAGACGATCATGGACAATCAGAGACAAGCAGAGGCGATCAGAGACGAGCAGAGTCGAGGAGAGATGATCAGAGACAGGCAGAGAAGACCAGAGACGACCAGAGATAAGCAGAGACGATCAGAGACAAGCAGAGACAAGCAGAGACGATCAGAGAAAAACATAGATGATCAGAGACGATCAGAGACGATCAGAGACGATCAGAGACAAGCAGAGACGATCTGAGACGATCTGAGACAAGCAGATACGATCAGAGACGATCAGAGACAAGGATAGACGATCAGAGACGAGCAGATACGATCAGAGACGATCAGAGACGAGCAGAGGCAATCAGAGACAAGCAGAGACGATCAGAAATGATCAGAGATGATCAGAGACAAGCAGAGGCGATCAGAAACAAGCATTGACAAGCAGGGAAGATCGGAAACGATCAGAGACGATCAGAGACGATCAGAGACAAGCAGAGACGATGAGAGACGATCAGAGACGATCAGGGACAATCAGAGACAAGCAGAGGCGATCAGAGACGAGCAGAGTCGAGGAGAGATGATCAGAGACATGCAGAGACGACCAGAGATGACCAGAGACAAGCAGAGACAAGCAGAGACGTTCAGAGACAAGCAGAGACGACCAGTAACAAACAGAGACGATCAGAGACAAGCAGAGACAATCAGAGAAAAGCAGAGACAATCAGAGACAAGCAGAGACGATCGGAGACGATCAGAGACGATCAGATACGATCAGATACAAGCAGAGACGATCAGAGACGATCAGAGACAAGCAGAGAAAAGTAGAGATGATCATAGACGATCAGAGACGATCAGAGACAAGAAGAGACGATCATAAACGATCAGAGACAAGCAGAGACGATCAGAAACGAGCAGAAACGATCACAGACAAGCAGAGACGATCTGAGACAAGCAGAGACGATCAGAGACGATCAGACACAAGCAGAGACGATTAGAGACGATCAGAGACAAGCAGAGACAAGCTGAGACGATCATAGACGATCATAGATGATCAGAGACGATCAGAGACAAGCAGAGACGATCGTAGACGATCAGAGACAAGCAGAGACGATCGGAGACGAGCAGAGACGATCTGAGACAAGCAGAGACGATCAGAGACGATCAGAGACGATCAGGGACGATCAGAGACGAGCAGAGGCGATCAGAGACAAGCAGAGACGATCAGAAACGATCATAGATTATCAAAGACAAGCTGAGGCGATCAGAGACAAGCAGAGACGATCAGAGACGATCAGAGACAAGCAGAGATTATCAGAGACGATCAGAGACGAGCTCAGGCGATCAGACACAAGTAGACACCATCAGAAACGATCAGAGACAAGAAGAGGCGATCTGAGACAAGCAAAGATGATCAGAGACGATCAGAGACGATCAGAGACAAGCAGAGACGAACTGCGACAAGCAGAGACGATCAGAGACGATCAGAGACGACCAGAGACAAGCAGACAGGATCGGAGACGACCAGAGACAAGCAGAGAGGACCAGAGACAAGCAGAGACGACCAGAGACAAGCAGAGACGATCAGAGACAAGCAGAGACGATCAGAGACGATGAGAGCCAAGCAGAGACGATCAGAGACGTGCAGAGACGATCAGAGACAATCAGAGACGAGCAGAGGCGATCAGAGACAAGCAGAGACGATCAGAAACGATCAGAGATGATCAGAGACAAGCAGAGGCGATCAGAGACAAGCAGAGATGATCAGAGACGATCAGAGACGATCAGAGACAAGCAGAGGCGATCAGAGACGAGCAGAGACGAGGGAGTTGATCAGAGACATGCAGAGACAAGCAGAGATGATCAGAGACGATCAGAGACGACCAGAGATAAGCAGACATAATCGGAGACGACCAGAGACAACCAGAGAGGAGCAGAGAAAAGCAGAGACGACCAGAGACAAGCAGAGACGATCAGAGACAAGCAGATACAAGCAGAGACGATCAGAGAAAAGCAGAGATGATCAGAGATGATCAGAGACGATCAGAGACGATCAGAGACAAGCAGAGACGATCTGAGACGATCTGAGACAAGCAGAGACGATCAGAGACGATCAGAGAAAAGGAGAGACGATCAGAGACGAGCAGAGACGATCAGATACCATCAGAGACGAGCAGAGGCGATCAGAGACAAGCAGAGACGATCAGAAACGATCAGAGATGATCAGAGACAAGCAGATGCGATCAGAAACAAGCATTGACAAACAGGGAAGATCAGAAACGATCAGAGACGATCAGAGACGATCAGAGACAAGCAGAGACGATAAGAGACGATCAGAGACGAACAGGGACAATCAGAGACAAGCAGAGATGATCTGAAACGATCTGAGACAAGCAGAGACGATCAGAGACGATCAGAGCCAAGCAGAGACGATCAGAGACGAGCAGAGACGATCAGAGACAAGCAGAGACGATCAGAAACGATCAGAGATGATCAGAGACAAGCAGAGGCGATCAGAGACAAGCAGAGACAAGCAACGACGATCAGAAACAATCAGAGACAAGCAGAGACAATCGGAGACGATCAGAGACGATCAGAGACAAGCAGAGGCGATCAGAGACGAGCAGAGACGAGGAGAGATGATCAGAGACATGCAGAGACAAGCAGAGACGATCAGAGACGATCAGAGACAAACGGAAAAGATCAGAGACGATCATAGACAAGCAGAGATTATCAGAGACGAGCAGACGATTAGAGACGAGCAGAGGCGATCATAGACAAGCAGAGATAATCAGAGACGATCAGAGACGATCAGAGACAAGCAGAGACGATCATAGACGACCATAGACGATCAGAGACGATCAGAGACAAGAAGAGACGATCAGAGAGGATCAGAGACGATCAGAGACGATCAGAGACAAGCAGAGATGATCAGAGACAAGCAGAGATGATCAGAGACGATCAGAGACGATCAGAGACAAGCAGAGACGATCTGCGACAAGCAGAGACGATCAGAGACGATCAGAGACGACCAGAGACAAGCAGACATAATCGGAGACGACCAGAGACAACCAGAGAGGACCAGAGACAAGCAGAGACGACCAGAGACAAGCAGAGACGATCAAAGACAAGCAGATACAAGCAGAGACGATCAGAGAAAAGCAGAGATGATCAGAGACGATCAGAGACGATCAGAGACAAGCAGAGACGATCTGAGACAAGCAGAGACGATCAGAGACGATCAGAGACAAGGAGAGACGATCAGAGACGATCAGAGACGAGCAGAGGCGATCAGACACAAGCAGAGACGATCAGAAACGATCAGAGATGATCGGAGACAAGCAGAGGCGATCATAAACAAGCATTGACAAACAGGGAAGATCTGAAACGATCAGAGACGATCAGAGACGATCAGAGACAAGCAGAGACGATAAGAGACGATCATAGA
Source organism: Petromyzon marinus (assembly GCF_048934315.1). Classification (NCBI taxonomy): domain Eukaryota; kingdom Metazoa; phylum Chordata; class Hyperoartia; order Petromyzontiformes; family Petromyzontidae; genus Petromyzon; species Petromyzon marinus. The sequence goes on from NC_133722.1 coordinate 1,885,966, forward strand.
CGATCAGAGACAAGCAGAGACGATAAGAGACGATCAGAGACGATCATGGACAATCAGAGACAAGCAGAGGCGATCAGAGACGAGCAGAGTCGAGGAGAGATGATCAGAGACAGGCAGAGACGACCAGAGACGACCAGAGATAAGCAGAGACGATCAGAGACAAGCAGAGACAAGCAGAGACGATCAGAGTAAAACATAGATGATCAGAGACGATCAGAAACGATCAGAGACGATCAGAGACAAGCAGAGACGATCTGAGACGATCTGAGACAAGCAGATACGATCAGAGACGATCAGAGACAAGGATAGACGATCAGAGACGAGCAGATACGATCAGAGACGATCAGAAACGATCAGAGATGATCGGAGACAAGCAGAGGCGATCATAAACAAGCATTGACAAACAGGGAAGATCTGAAACGATCAGAGACGATCAGAGGCGATCAGAGACGAGCAGAGACGAGGAGAGATGATCAGAGACATGCAGAGACGACCAGAGACGACCAGAGACAAGCAGAGACAAGCAGAGACGTTCAGAGACAAGCAGAGACGACCAGTAACAAACAGAGACGATCAGAGACAAGCAGAGACAATCAGAGACAAGCAGAGACGATCAGAGACAAGCAGAGACGATCGGAGACGATCAGAGACGATCAGATACAATCAGATACAAGCAGAGACGATCAGAGACGATCAGAGACAAGCAGAGAAAAGTAGAGATGATCATAGACGATCAGAGACGATCAGAGACGATCAGAGACAAGAAGAGACGATCATAAACGATCAGAGACAAGCAGAGACGATCAGTAACGAGCAGAGACGATCAGAGACAAGCAGAGACGATCTGAGACAAGCAGAGACGATCAGAGACGATCAGACACAAGCAGAGACGATCAGAGACGATCAGAGACAAGCAGAGACAAGCTGAGACGATCATAGACGATCATAGATTATCAGAGACGATCAGAGACAAGCAGAGACGATCATAGACGATCAGAGACAAGCAGAGACGATCAGAGACGAGCAGAGACGATCTGAGACAAGCAGAGACGATCAGAGACGATCAGAGACGATCAGAGACAAGCAGAGACGATAAGAGACGATCAGAGACGATCAGAGACAAGCAGAGACGATAAGAGACGATCAGAGACGAACAGGGACAATCAGAGACAAGCAGAGACGATCTGAGACGATCTGAGACAAGCAGAGACGATCAGTCGACGATCAGAGCCAAGCAGAGACGATCAGAGTCGAGCAGAGACGATCAGAGACAATCAGAGACGAGCAGAGGCGATCAGAGACAAGCAGAGACGATCAGAAACGATCAGAGATGATCAGAGACAAGCAGAGGCGATCAGAGACAAGCAGAGACAAGCAACGACGATCAGAAACAATCAGAGACAAGCAGAGACAATCAAAGACGATCAGAGACGATCAGAGACAAGCAGAGGCGATCAGAGACGAGCAGAGACGAGGAGAGATGATCAGAGACATGCAGAGACAAGCAGAGACGATCAGAAACGATCAGAGACAAACGGAAAAGATCAGAGACGATCATAGACAAGCAGAGATTATCAGAGACGAGCAGACGATTAGAGACGAGCAGAGGCGATCATAGACAAGCAGAGATGATCAGAGACGATCAGAGATGATCGGAGACAAGCAGAGGCGATCATAAACAAGCATTGACAAACAGGGAAGATCTGAAACGATCAGAGACGATCAGAGACGATCAGAGACAAGCAGAGACGATCAGAGACGATCAGAGACAAGCAGAGACGATAAGAAACGATCAGAGACGATCATGGACAATCAGAGACAAGGAGAGACGATCAGAGACGATCAGAGACGAGCAGAGGCGATCAGACACAAGCAGAGACGATCAGAAACGATCAGAGATGATCGGAGACAAGCAGAGGCGATCATAAACAAGCATTGACAAACAGGGAAGATCTGAAACGATCAGAGACGATCAGAGACGATCAGAGACAAGCAGAGACGATAAGAGACGATCAGAGACGATCAGAGACAAGCAGAGACGATAAGAGACGATCAGAGACGATCATGGACAATCAGAGACAAGCAGAGGCGATCAGAGACGAGCAGAGTCGAGGAGAGATGATCAGAGACAGGCAGAGACGACCAGAGACGACCAGAGATAAGCAGAGACGATCAGAGACAAGCAGAGACAAGCAGAGACGATCAGAGTAAAACATAGATGATCAGAGACGATCAGAGACGATCAGAGACGATCAGAGACAAGCAGAGACGATCTGAGACGATCTGAGACAAGCAGATACGATCAGAGACGATCAGAGACAAGGATAGACGATCAGAGACGAGCAGATACGATCAGAGACGATCAGAGACGAAAAGAGGCGATCAGACACAAGCAGAGACGATCAGAAACGATCAGAGATGATCGGAGACAAGCAGAGGCGATCATAAACAAGCATTGACAAACAGGGATGATCTGAAACGATCAGAGACGATCAGAGGCGATCAGAGACGAGCAGAGACGAGGAGAGATGATCAGAGACATGCAGAGACGACCAGAGACGACCAGAGACAAGCAGAGACAAGCAGAGACGTTCAGAGACAAGCAGAGACGACCAGTAACAAACAGAGACGATCAGAGACAAGCAGAGACAATCAGAGACAAGCAGAGACGATCAGAAACGATCATAGATGATCGGAGACAAGCAGAGGCGATCATAAACAAGCATTGACAAACAGGGAAGATCTGAAACGATCAGAGACGATCAGAGGCGATCAGAGACGAGCAGAGACGAGGAGAGATGATCAGAGACATGCAGAGACGACCAGAGACGACCAGAGACAAGCAGAGACAAGCAGAGACGTTCAGAGACAAGCAGAGACGACCAGTAACAAACAGAGACGATCAGAGACAAGCAGAGACAATCAGAGACAAGCAGAGACGATCAGAGACAAGCAGAGACGATCGGAGACGATCAGAGACGATCAGATACGATCAGATACAAGCAGAGACGATCAGAGACGATCAGAGACAAGCAGAGAAAAGTAGAGATGATCATAGACGATCAGAGACGATCAGAGACGATCAGAGACAAGAAGAGACGATCATAAACGATCAGAGACAAGCAGAGACGATCAGAAACGAGCAGAGACGATCAGAGACAAGCAGAGACGATCTGAGACAAGCAGAGACGATCAGAGACGATCAGACACAAGCAGAGACGATCAGAGACGATCAGAGACAAGCAGAGACAAGCTGAGACGATCATAGACGATCATAGATTATCAGAGACGATCAGAGACAAGCAGAGACGATCATAGACGATCAGAGACAAGCAGAGACGATCAGAGACGAGCAGAGACGATCTGAGACAAGCAGAGACGATCAGAGACGATCAGAGACGATCAGAGACAAGCAGAGACGATAAGAGACGATCAGAGACGATCAGAGACAAGCAGAGACGATAAGAGACGATCAGAGACGAACAGGGACAATCAGAGACAAGCAGAGACGATCTGAGACGATCTGAGACAAGCAGAGACAATCAGTCGACGATCAGAGCTAAGCAGAGACGATCAGAGTCGAGCAGAGACGATCAGAGACAATCAGAGACGAGCAGAGGCGATCAGAGACAAGCAGAGACGATCAGAAACGATCAGAGATGATCAGAGACAAGCAGAGGCGATCAGAGACAAGCAGAGACAAGCAACGACGATCAGAAACAATCAGAGACAAGCAGAGACAATCAGAGACGATCAGAGACGATCAGAGACAAGCAGAGGCGATCAGAGACGAGCAGAGATGAGGAGAGATGATCAGAGACATGCAGAGACAAGCAGAGACGATCAGAAACGATCAGAGACAAACGGAAAAGATCAGAGACGATCATAGACAAGCAGAGATTATCAGAGACGAGCAGACGATTAGAGACGAGCAGAGGCGATCATAGACAAGCAGAGATGATCAGAGACGATCAGAGATGATCGGAGACAAGCGGAGGCGATCATAAACAAGCATTGACAAACAGGGAAGATCTGAAACGATCAGAGACGATCAGAGACGATCAGAGACAAGCAGAGACGATCAGAGACGATCAGAGACAAGCAGAGACGATAAGAGACGATCAGAGACGATCATGGACAATCAGAGACAAGGAGAGACGATCAGAGACGATCAGAGACGAGCAGAGGCGATCAGACACAAGCAGAGACGATCAGAAACGATCAGAGATGATCGGAGACAAGCAGAGGCGATCATAAACAAGCATTGACAAACAGGGAAGATCTGAAACGATCAGAGACGATCAGAGACGATCAGAGACAAGCAGAGACGATAAGAGACGATCAGAGACGATCAGAGACAAGCAGAGACGATAAGAGACGATCAGAGACGATCATGGACAATCAGAGACAAGCAGAGGCGATCAGAGACGAGCAGAGTCGAGGAGAGATGATCAGAGACAGGCAGAGACGACCAGAGACGACCAGAGATAAGCAGAGACGATCAGAGACAAGCAGAGACAAGCAGAGACGATCAGAGTAAAACATAGATGATCAGGGACGATCAGAGACGATCAGAGACGATCAGAGACAAGCAGAGACGATCTGAGACGATCTGAGACAAGCAGATACGATCAGAGACGATCAGAGACAAGGATAGACGATCAGAGACGAGCAGATACGATCAGAGACGATCAGAGACGAAAAGAGGCGATCAGACACAAGCAGAGACGATCAGAAACGATCAGAGATGATCGGAGACAAGCAGAGGCGATCATAAACAAGCATTGACAAACAGGGAAGATCTGAAACGATCAGAGACGATCAGAGGCGATCAGAGACGAGCAGAGACGAGGAGAGATGATCAGAGACATGCAGAGACGACCAGAGACGACCAGAGACAAGCAGAGACAAGCAGAGACGTTCAGAGACAAGCAGAGACGACCAGTAACAAACAGAGACGATCAGAGACAAGCAGAGACAATCAGAGACAAGCAGAGACGATCAGAAACGATCAGAGATGATCGGAGACAAGCAGAGGCGATCATAAACAAGCATTGACAAACAGGGAAGATCTGAAACGATCAGAGACGATCAGAGGCGATCAGAGACGAGCAGAGACGAGGAGAGATGATCAGAGACATGCAGAGACGACCAGAGACGACCAGAGACAAGCAGAGACAAGCAGAGACGTTCAGAGACAAGCAGAGACGACCAGTAACAAACAGAGACGATCAGAGACAAGCAGAGACAATCAGAGACAAGCAGAGACGATCAGAGACAAGCAGAGACGATCGGAGACGATCAGAGACGATCAGATACGATCAGATACAAGCAGAGACGATCAGAGACGATCAGAGACAAGCAGAGAAAAGTAGAGATGATCATAGACGATCAGAGACGATCAGAGACGATCAGAGACAAGAAGAGACGATCATAAACGATCAGAGACAAGCAGAGACGATCAGAAACGAGCAGAGACGATCAGAGACAAGCAGAGACGATCTGAGACAAGCAGAGACGATCAGAGACGATCAGACACAAGCAGAGACGATCAGAGACGATCAGAGACAAGCAGAGACAAGCTGAGACGATCATAGACGATCATAGATTATCAGAGACGATCAGAGACAAGCAGAGACGATCATAGACGATCAGAGACAAGCAGAGACGATCAGAGACGAGCAGAGACGATCTGAGACAAGCAGAGACGATCAGAGACGATCAGAGACGATCAGAGACAAGCAGAGACGATAAGAGACGATCAGAGACGATCAGAGACAAGCAGAGACGATAAGAGACGATCAGAGACGAACAGGGACAATCAGAGACAAGCAGAGACGATCTGAGACGATCTGAGACAAGCAGAGACGATCAGAGACGATCAGAGCCAAGCAGAGACGATCAGAGACGAGCAGAGACGATCAGATACAATCAGAGACGAGCAGAGGCGATCAGAGACAAGCAGAGACGATCAGAAACGATCAGAGATGATCAGAGACAAGCAGAGGCGATCAGTGACAAGCAGAGACAAGCAACGACGATCAGAAACAATCAGAGACAAGCAGAGACAATCAGAGACGATCAGAGACGATCAGAGACAAGCAGAGGCGATCAGAGACGAGCAGAGACGAGGAGAGATGATCAGAGACATGCAGAGACAAGCAGAGACGATCAGAAACGATCAGAGACAAACGGAAAAGATCAGAGACGATCATAGACAAGCAGAGATTATCAGAGACGAGCAGACGTTTAGAGACGAGCAGAGGCGATCATAGACAAGCAGAGATGATCAGAGACGATCAGAGACGATCAGAGACAAGCAGAGACGATCATAGACGACCATAGACGATCAAAGACGATCAGAGACAAGAAGAGACGATCAGAGAGGATCAGAGACGATCAGAGACGATCAGAGACAAGCAGAGATGATCAGAGACGATCAGAGACGAGCCCAAGCGATCAGACACAAGTAAAGACCATCAGAAACGATCAGAGACAAGCAGAGGCGATCAGAGACAAGCAGAGATGATCAGAGACGATCAGAGACGATCAGAGACAAGCAGAGACGATCTGCGACAAGCAGAGACGATCAGAGACGATCAGAGACGACCAGAGACAAGCAGACATAATCGGAGACGACCAGAGACAACCAGAGAGGACCAGAGACAAGCAGAGACGACCAGAGACAAGCAGAGACGATCAAAGACAAGCAGATACAAGCAGAGACGATCAGAGAAAAGCAGAGATGATCAGAGACGATCAGAGACAATCAGAGACAAGCAGAGACGATCTGGGACGATCTGAGACAAGCAGAGACGATCAGAGACGATCAGAGACAAGGAGAGACGATCAGAGACGAGCAGAGACGATCAGAGACGATCAGAGACGAGCAGAGGCGATCAGACACAAGCAGAGACGATCAGAAACGATCAGAGATGATCGGAGACAAGCAGAGGCGATCATAAACAAGCATTGACAAACAGGGAAGATCTGAAACGATCAGAGACGATCAGAGACGATCAGAGACAAGCAGAGACGATAAGAGACGATCAGAGACGATCATGGACAATCAGAGACAAGCAGAGGCGATCAGAGACGAGCAGAGTCGAGGAGAGATGATCAGAGACAGGCAGAGACGACCAGAGACGACCAGAGATAAGCAGAGACGATCAGAGACGATCTGAGACAAGCAGATACGATCAGAGACGATCAGAGACAAGGATAGACGATCAGAGACGAGCAGATACGATTCGAGACGATCAGAGACGAGCAGAGGCAATCAGAGACAAGCAGAGACGATCAGAAACGATCAGAGATGATCAGAGACAAGCAGAGGCGATCAAAAACAAGCATTGACAAGCAGGGAAGATCGGAAACGATCAGAGACGATCAGAGACGATCAGAGACAAGCAGAGACGATGAGAGACGATCAGAGACGATCAGGGACAATCAGAGACAAGCAGAGGCGATCAGAGACGAGCAGAGTCGAGGAGAGATGATCAGAGACATGCAGAGACGACCAGAGACGACCAGAGACAAGCAGAGACAAGCAGAGACGTTCAGAGACAAGCAGAGACGACCAGTAACAAACAGAGACGATCAGAGACAAGCAGAGACAATCAGAGACAAGCAGAAACGATCAGAGACAAGCAGAGACGATCGGAGACGATCAGAGACGATCAGATACGATCAGATACAAGCAGAGACGATCAGAGACGATCAGAGACAAGCAGAGAAAAGTAGAGATGATCATAGACGATCAGAGACGATCAGAGACGATCAGAGACAAGAAGAGACGATCATAAACGATCAGAGACAAGCAGAGACGATCAGAAACGAGCAGAGACGATCAGAGACAAGCAGAGACGATCTGAGACAAGCAGAGACGATCAGAGACGATCAGACACAAGCAGAGACGATCAGAGACGATCAGAGACAAGCAGAGACAAGCTGAGACGATCATAGACGATCATAGATTATCAGAGACGATCAGAGACAAGCAGAGACGATCATAGACGATCAGAGACAAGCAGAGACGATCAGAGACGAGCAGAGACGATCTGAGACAAGCAGAGACGATCAGAGACGATCAGAGACGATTAGAGACAAGCAGAGACGATAAGAGACGATCAGAGACGATCAGAGACAAGCAGAGACGATCTGAGACGATCTGAGACAAGCAGAGACGATCAGAGACGATCAGAGCCAAGCAGAGACGATCAGAGACGAGCAGAGACGATCAGAGACAATCAGAGACGAGCAGAGGCGATCAGAGACAAGCAGAGACGATCAGAAACGATCAGAGATGATCAGAGACAAGCAGAGGCGATCAGAGACAAGCAGAGACAAGCAACGACGATCAGAAACAATCAGAGACAAGCAGAGACAATCAGAGACGATCAGAGACGATCAGAGACAAGCAGATGCGATCAGAGACAAGCAGAGACGAGGAGAGATGATCAGAGACATGCAGAGACAAGCAGAGACGATCAGAGACGATCAGAGACAAACGGAAAAGATCAGAGACGATCATAGACAAGCAGAGATTATCAGAGACGAGCAGACGATTAGAGACGAGCAGAGGCGATCATAGACAAGCGGAGATGATCAGAGACGATCAGAGACGATCAGAGACAAGCAGAGACGATCATAGACGACCATAGACGATCAAAGACGATCAGAGACAAGAAGAGACGATCAGAGAGGATCAGAGACGATCAGAGACGATCAGAGACAAGCAGAGATGATCAGAGACGATCAGAGACGAGCCCAAGCGATCAGACACAAGTAGAGACCATCAGAAACGATCAGAGACAAGCAGAGGCGATCAGAGACAAGCAGAGATGATCAGAGACGATCAGAAACGATCAGAGACAAGCAGAGATGATCTGCGACAAGCAGAGACGATCAGAGACGATCAGAGACGACCAGAGACAAGCAGACATAATTGGAGACGACCAGAGACAACCAGAGAGGACCAGAGACAAGCAGAGACGACCAGAGACAAGCAGAGACGATCAAAGACAAGCAGATACAAGCAGAGACGATCAGAGAAAAGCAGAGATGATCAGAGACGATCAGAGACGATCAGAGTCAAGCAGAGACGATCTGAGACGATCTGAGACAAGCAGAGGCGATCAGAGACGAGCAGAGACGATCAGAGACGATCAGAGACGAGCAGAGGCGATCAGACACAAGCAGAGACGATCAGAAACGATCAGAGATGATCGGAGACAAACAGAGGCGATCATAAACAAGCATTGACAAACAGGGAAAATCTGAAACGATCAGAGACGATCAGAGACGATCAGAGACAAGCAGAGACGATAAGAGACGATCAGAGACGATCATGGACAATCAGAGACAAGCAGAGGCGATCAGAGACGAGCAGAGTCGAGCAGAGATGATCAGAGACAGGCAGAGACGACCAGAGACGACCAGAGATAAGCAGAGACGATCAGAGACAAGCAGAGACAAGCAGAGACGATCAGAGCAAAACATAGATGATCAGAGACGATCAGAGACGATCAGAGACGATCAAAGACAAGCAAAGACGATCTGAGACGATCTGAGACAAGCAGATACGATCAGAGACGATCAGAGACAAGGATAGACGATCAGAGACGAGCAGATACGATCAGAGACGATCAGAGATGAGCAGAGGCAATCAGAGACAAGCAGAGACGATCAGAAACGATCAGAGATGATCAGAGACAAGCAGAGTCGATCAGAAACAAGCATTGACAAGCAGGGAAGATTGGAAACGATCAGAGACGATCAGAGACGATCAGAGACAAGCAGAGACGATGAGAGACGATCAGAGACGATCAGGGACAATCAGAGACAAGCAGAGGCGATCAGAGACGAGCAGAGTCGAGGAGAGATGATCAGAGACATGCAGAGACGACCAGAGACGACCAGAGACAAGCAGAGACAAGCAGAGACGTTCAGAGACAAGCAGAGACGACCAGTAACAAACAGAGACGATCAGAGACAAGCAGAGACAATCAGAGACAAGCAGAGACAATCAGAGACAAGCAGAGACGATCGGAGACGATCAGAGACGATCAGATACGATCAGATACAAGCAGAGACGATCAGAGACGATCAGAGACAAGCAGAGAAAAGTAGAGATGATCATAGACGATCAGAGACGATCAGAGACGATCAGAGACAAGAAGAGACGATCATAAACGATCAGAGACAAGCAGAGACGATCAGAAACGAGCAGAGACGATCACAGACAAGCAGAGACGATCTGAGACAAGCAGAGACGATCAGACACAAGCAGAGACGATCAGAGACGATCAGAGACAAGCAGAGACAAGCTGAGACGATCATAGACGAGCATAGATGATCAGAGACGATCAGAGACAAGCAGAGACGATCGTAGACGATCAGAGACAAGCAGAGACGATCAGAGACAAGCAGAGACGATCTGAGACAAGCAGAGACGATCAGAGACGATCAGAGACGATCAGGGACGATCAGAGACGAGCAGAGGCGATCAGAGACAAGCAGAGACGATCAGAAACGATCATAAATTATCAAAGACAAGCTGAGGCGATCAGAGACAAGCAGAGATGATCAGAGACGATCATAGACAAGCAGAGATTATCAGAGAAGAGCAGACGATTAGAGACGAGCAGAGGCGATCATAGACAAGCAGAGATGATCAGAGACGATCAGAGACGATCAGAGACGATCATAGACGACCATAGACGATCAGAGACGATCAGAGACAAGAAGAGACGATCAGAGAGGATCAGAGACGATCAGAGACGATCAGAGACAAGCAGAGATGATCAGAGACGATCAGAGACGAGCCCAAGCGATCAGACACAAGTAAAGACCATCAGAAACGATCAGAGACAAGCAGAGGCGATCAGAGACAAGCAGAGATGATCAGAGACGATCAGAGACGATCAGAGACAAGCAGAGACGATCTGCGACAAGCAGAGACGATCAGAGACGATCAGAGACGACCAGAGACAAGCAGACATAATCGGAGACGACCAGAGACAACCAGAGAGGACCAGAGACAAGCAGAGACGACCAGAGACAAGCAGAGACGATCAAAGACAAGCAGATACAAGCAGAGACGATCAGAGAAAAGCAGAGATGATCAGAGACGATCAGAGACAATCAGAGACAAGCAGAGACGATCTAAGACGATCTGAGACAAGCAGAGACGATCAGAGACGATCAGAGACAAGGAGAGACGATCAGAGACGAGCAGAGACGATCAGAGACGATCAGAGACGAGCAGAGGCGATCAGACACAAGCAGAGATGATCAGAAACGATCAGAGATGATCGGAGACAAGCAGAGGCGATCATAAACAAGCATTGACAAACAGGGAAGATCTGAAACGATCAGAGACGATCAGAGACGATCAGAGACAAGCAGAGACGATAAGAGACGATCAGAGACGATCATGGACAATCAGAGACAAGCAGAGGCGATCAGAGACGAGCAGAGTCGAGGAGAGATGATCAGAGACAGGCAGAGACGACCAGAGACGACCAGAGATAAGCAGAGACGATCAGAGACAAGCAGAGACAAGCAGAGACGATCAGAGAAAAACATAGATGATCAGAGACGGTCAGAAACGATCAGAGACGATCAGAGACGATCAGAGACAAGCAGAGACGATCTGAGACGATCTGAGACAAGCAGATACGATCAGAGACGATCAGAGACAAGGATAGACGATCAGAGACGATCAGAGACAAGAAGAGACGATCAGAGACGAGCAGAGGCAATCAGAGACAAGCAGAGACGATCAGAAACGATCAGAGATGATCAGAGACAAGAAGAGGCGATCAGAAACAAGCATTGACAAGCAGGGAAGATCGGAAACGATCAGAGACGATCAGAGACGATCAGAGACAAGCAGAGACGATGAGAGACGATCAGAGACGATCAAGGACAATCAGAGACAAGCAGAGGCGATCAAAGACGAGCAGAGTCGAGGAGAGATGATCAGAGACATGCAGAGATGACCAGAGACGACCAGAGACAAGCAGAGACAAGCAGAGACGTTCAGAGACAAGCAGAGACGACCAGTAACAAACAGATACGATCAGAGACAAGCAGAGACAATCAGAGACAAGCAGAGACGATCGGAGACAAGCAGAGACGATCGGAGACGATCAGAGACGATCAGATACGATCAGATACAAGCAGAGACGATCAGAGACGATCAGAGACAAGCAGATAAAAGTAGAGATGATCATAGACGATCAGAGACGATCAGAGACGATCAGAGACAAGAAGAGACGATCATAAACGATCAGAGACAAGCAGAGACGATCAGAAACGAGCAGAGACGATCAGAGACAAGCAGAGACGATCTGAGACAAGCAGAGACGATCAGAGACGATCAGACACAAGCAGAGACGATCAGAGACGATCAGAGACAAGCAGAGACAAGCTGAGACGATCATAGACGATCATAGATTATCAGAGACGATCAGAGACAAGCAGAGACGATTATAGACGATCAGAGACAAGCAGAGACGATCAGAGACGAGCAGAGACGATCTGAGACAAGCAGAGACGATCAGAGACGATCAGAGACGATCAGAGACAAGCAGAGACGATAAGAGACGATCAGAGACGATCAGAGACAAGCAGAGACGATCTGAGACGATCTGAGACAAGCAGAGACGATCAGAGACGATCAGAGCCAAGCAGAGACGATCAGAGACGAGCAGAGACGATCAGAGACAATCAGAGACGAGCAGAGGCGATCAGAGACAAGCAGAGACGATCAGAAACGATCAGAGATGATCAGAGACAAGCAGAGGCGATCAGAGACAAGCAGAGACAAGCAACGACGATCAGAAACAATCAGAGACAAGCAGAGACAATCAGAGACGATCAGAGACAAGCAGAGGCGATCAGAGACGAGCAGAGACGAGGAGAGATGATCAGAGACATGCAGAGACAAGCAGAGACGATCAGAGACGATCAGAGACAAACGGAAAAGATCAGAGATGATCATAGACAAGCAGAGATTATCAGAGACGAGCAGACGATTAGAGACGAGCAGAGGCGATCATAGACAAGCAGAGATGATCAGAGACGATCAGAGACGATCAGAGACAAGCAGAGACGATCATAGACGACCATAGACGATCAAAGACGATCAGAGACAAGAAGAGACGATCAGAGAGGATCAGAGACGATCAGAGACGATCAGAGACAAGCAGAGATGATCAGAGACTATCAGAGACGAGCCCAAGCGATCAGACACAAGTAGAGACCATCAGAAACGATCAGAGACAAGCAGAGGCGATCAGAGACAAGCAGAGATGATCAGAGACGATCAGAGACAAGCAGAGACGATCTGCGACAAGCAGAGACGATCAGAGACGATCAGAGATGACCAGAGACAAGCAGACATAATTGGAGACGACCAGAGACAACCAGAGAGGACCAGAGACAAGCAGAGACGACCAGAGACAAGCAGAGACGATCAAAGACAAGCAGATACAAGCAGAGACGATCAGAGAAAAGCAGAGATGATCAGAGACGATCAGAGACGATCAGAGACAAGCAGAGACGATCTGAGACGATCTGAGACAAGCAGAGGCGATCAGAGACGAGCAGAGACGATCAGAGAAGATCAGAGACGAGCAGAGGCGATCAGACACAAGCAGAGACGATCAGAAACGATCAGAGATGATCGGAGACAAGCAGAGGCGATCATAAACAAGCATTGACAAACAGGGAAAATCTGAAACGATCAGAGACGATCAGAGACAAGCAGAGACGATAAGAGACGATCAGAGACGATCATGGAGAATCAGAGACAAGCAGAGGCGATCAGAGACGAGCAGAGTCGAGGAGAGATGATCAGAGACAGGCAGAGACGACCAGAAACGACCAGAGATAAGCAGAGACGATCAGAGACAAGCAGAGACAAGCAGAGACGATCAGAGAAAAACATAGATGATCAGAGACGATCAGAGACGATCAGAGACGATCAGAGACAAGCAGAGACGATCTGAGACGATCTGAGACAAGCAGATACGATCAGAGACGATCAGAGACAAGGATAGACGATCAGAGACGAGCAGATACGATCAGAGACGATCAGAGACGAGTAGAGGCAATCAGAGACAAGCAGAGACGATCAGAAACGATCAGAGATGATCAGACACAAGCAGAGGCGATCAGAAACAAGCATTGACAAGCAGGGAAGATTGGAAACGATCAGAGACGATCAGAGACGATCAGAGACAAGCAGAGACGATGAGAGACGATCAGAGACGATCAGGGACAATCAGAGACAAGCAGAGGCGATCAGAGACGAGCAGAGTCGAGGAGAGATGATCAGAGACATGCAGAGACGACCAGAGACGACCAGAGACAAGCAGAGACAAGCAGAGACGTTCAGAGACAAGCAGAGACGACCAGTAACAAACAGAGACGATCAGAGACAAGCAGAGACAATCAGAGACAAGCAGAGACAATCAGAGACAAGCAGAGACGATCGGAGACGATCAGAGACGATCAGATACGATCAGATACAAGCAGAGACGATCAGAGACGATCAGAGACAAGCAGAGAAAAGTAGAGATGATCATAGACGATCAGAGACGATCAGAGACGATCAGAGACGATCAGAGACGATCAGAGACGAGCAGAGGCGATCAGAGACAAGCAGAGAAGATCAGAAACGATCATAGATTATCAAAGACAAGCTGAGGCGATCAGAGACAAGCAGAGACGATCAGAGACGATCAGAGACAAGCAGAGACGATCAGAGACGATCAGAGACAAGCCGAGACGATCATAGACGATCAGAGACAAGCAGAGATGATCAGAGACGATCAGAGACAAGCAGACACAAGCAGAGACGATCAGAGACGATTAAAGACAAGCAGAGACGAACAGACACAAGCAGAGACGATCGGAAACGATCAGAGACGATCAGAGACGAGCAGAGACGATCATACATGATCAGAGACGATCACAGACGAGCAGAGACGATCGGAGACATGCAGAGATGATCAGAGACGAACAGAGACGAGCAAAGAAGTCAGAGACGATCATAGACAAGCAGAGATGATCAGAGACGAGAAGAGACGATCAGAGACAAGCAGAGACGATCAGCGACGATCAGAGACAAGCAGAGATGATCAGAGACGAATAGGGACAAGCAGAGACGATCAGAGACGATCAGAGACAACCAGAGACGATCAGAGAACATCAGAGACAAGCAGAGATGATCGGAGACGATCAGAGACTAGCAGAGACGATCAGAGACGATCAGAGACGATCATAGACGATCAGAGACGACCAGGGACAAGCAGAGACGATCAGAGAGGATCAGAGACGATCAGAGACGATCAGAGCCAAGCAGAGATTATCAGAGACGATCAGAGACGAGCTCAGGCGATCAGACACAAGTAGACACCATCAGAAACGATCAGAGACAAGAAGAGGCAATCTGAGACAAGCAAAGATGATCAGAGACGATCAGAGACGATCAGAGACAAGCAGAGACGATCTGAGACGATCTGAGACAAGCAGAGGCGATCAGAGACGAGCAGAGACGATCAGAGAAGATCAGAGACGAGCAGAGGCGATCAGACACAAGCAGAGACGATCAGAAACGATCAGAGATGATCGGAGACAAGCAGAGGCGATCATAAACAAGCATTGACAAACAGGGAAAATCTGAAACGATCAGAGACGATCAGAGACAAGCAGAGACGATAAGAGACGATCAGAGACGATCATGGAGAATCAGAGACAAGCAGAGGCGATCAGAGACGAGCAGAGTCGAGGAGAGATGATCAGAGACAGGCAGAGACGACCAGAAACGACCAGAGATAAGCAGAGACGATCAGAGACAAGCAGAGACAAGCAGAGACGATCAGAGAAAAACATAGATGATCAGAGACGATCAGAGACGATCAGAGACGATCAGAGACAAGCAGAGACGATCTGAGACGATCTGAGACAAGCAGATACGATCAGAGACGATCAGAGACAAGGATAGACGATCAGAGACGAGCAGATACGATCAGAGACGATCAGAGACGAGTAGAGGCAATCAGAGACAAGCAGAGACGATCAGAAACGATCAGAGATGATCAGACACAAGCAGAGGCGATCAGAAACAAGCATTGACAAGCAGGGAAGATTGGAAACGATCAGAGACGATCAGAGACGATCAGAGACAAGCAGAGACGATGAGAGACGATCAGAGACGATCAGGGACAATCAGAGACAAGCAGAGGCGATCAGAGACGAGCAGAGTCGAGGAGAGATGATCAGAGACATGCAGAGACGACCAGAGACGACCAGAGACAAGCAGAGACAAGCAGAGACGTTCAGAGACAAGCAGAGACGACCAGTAACAAACAGAGACGATCAGAGACAAGCAGAGACAATCAGAGACAAGCAGAGACAATCAGAGACAAGCAGAGACGATCGGAGACGATCAGAGACGATCAGATACGATCAGATACAAGCAGAGACGATCAGAGACGATCAGAGACAAGCAGAGAAAAGTAGAGATGATCATAGACGATCAGAGACGATCAGAGACGATCAGAGACAAGCAGAGACGATCGTAGACGATCAGAGACAAGCAGAGACGATCAGAGACGATCTGAGACAAGCAGAGACGATCAGAGACGATCAGAGACGATCAGAGACGATCAGAGACGAGCAGAGGCGATCAGAGACAAGCAGAGACGATCAGAAACGATCATAGATTATCAAAGACAAGCTGAGGCGATCAGAGACAAGCAGAGACGATCAGAGACGATCAGAGACAAGCAGAGACGATCAGAGACGATCAGAGACAAGCCGAGACGATCATAGACGATCAGAGACAAGCAGAGATGATCAGAGACGATCAGAGACAAGCAGACACAAGCAGAGACGATCAGAGACGATTAAAGACAAGCAGAGACGAACAGACACAAGCAGAGACGATCGGAAACGATCAGAGACGATCAGAGACGAGCAGAGACGATCATACATGATCAGAGACGATCACAGACGAGCAGAGACGATCGGAGACATGCAGAGATGATCAGAGACGAACAGAGACGAGCAAAGAAGTCAGAGACGATCATAGACAAGCAGAGATGATCAGAGACGAGAAGAGACGATCAGAGACAAGCAGAGACGATCAGCGACGATCAGAGACAAGCAGAGATGATCAGAGACGAATAGGGACAAGCAGAGACGATCAGAGACGATCAGAGACAACCAGAGACGATCAGAGAACATCAGAGACAAGCAGAGATGATCGGAGACGATCAGAGACTAGCAGAGACGATCAGAGACGATCAGAGACGATCATAGACGATCAGAGACGACCAGGGACAAGCAGAGACGATCAGAGAGGATCAGAGACGATCAGAGACGATCAGAGCCAAGCAGAGATTATCAGAGACGATCAGAGACGAGCTCAGGCGATCAGACACAAGTAGACACCATCAGAAACGATCAGAGACAAGAAGAGGCAATCTGAGACAAGCAAAGATGATCAGAGACGATCAGAGACGATCAGAGACAAGCAGAGACGACCTGCGACAAGCAGAGACGATCAGAGACGATCAGAGACGACCAGAGACAAGCAGACAGGATCGGAGACGACCAGAGACAAGCAGAGACGACCAGAGACAAGCAGAGACGATCAGAGACAAGCAGAGACGATCAGAGACGATCAGAGCCAAGCAGAGACGATCAGAAACGATCAGAGATGATCAGAGACAAGCAGAGGCGATCAGAGACAAGCAGAGACAAGCAACGACGATCAGAAACAATCAGAGACAAGCAGAGACAATCAGAGACGATCAGAGACGATCAGAGACAAGCAGAGGCTATCAGAGACGAGCAGAGACGAGGAGAGAAGATCAGAGGCATGCAGAGACAAGCAGAGACGATCAGAGACGATCAGAGACGATCAGAGACAAACAGAGACGATCATAGACGATCAGAGACAAGCAGAGACGATCATAGACCATCAGAGACAAGCAAAGACGATCAGAGACGATCATAGACAAGCAGAGACAAGCAGAGACAAGCAGAGACGATCAGAGACGATCAAAGTCAAGCAGAGACGAACAGACACAAGCAGAGACGATCGGAAACGATCAGAAACGAGCAGAGACGAGCAGAGACGATCAGAGACAAGCAGAGATGATCAGAGACGATCATAGACAAGCAGAGATTATCAGAGAAGAGCAGACGATTAGAGACGAGCAGAGGCCATCATAGACAAGCAGAGACGATCAGAGACAAGCAGAGACAATCAGAGACAAGCAGAGACAATCAGAGACAAGCAGAGACGATCGGAGACGATCAGAGACGATCAGATACGATCAGATACAAGCAGAGACGATCAGAGACGATCAGAGACAAGCAGAGAAAAGTAGAGATGATCATAGACGATCAGAGACGATCAGAGACGATCAGAGACAAGCAGAGACGATCGTAGACGATCAGAGACAAGCAGAGACGATCAGAGACGATCTGAGACAAGCAGAGACGATCAGAGACGATCAGAGACGATCAGAGACGATCAGAGACGAGCAGAGGCGATCAGAGACAAGCAGAGACGATCAGAAACGATCATAGATTATCAAAGACAAGCTGAGGCGATCAGAGACAAGCAGAGACGATCAGAGACGATCAGAGACAAGCAGAGACGATCAGAGACGATCAGAGACAAGCCGAGACGATCATAGACGATCAGAGACAAGCAGAGATGATCAGAGACGAGAAGAGACGATCAGAGACAAGCAGAGACGATCAGCGACGATCAGAGACAAGCAGAGATGATCAGAGACGAATAGGGACAAGCAGAGACGATCAGAGACGATCAGAGACAACCAGAGACGATCAGAGAACATCAGAGACAAGCAGAGATGATCGGAGACGATCAGAGACTAGCAGAGACGATCAGAGACGATCAGAGACGATCATAGACGATCAGAGACGACCAGGGACAAGCAGAGACGATCAGAGAGGATCAGAGACGATCAGAGACGATCAGAGCCAAGCAGAGATTATCAGAGACGATCAGAGACGAGCTCAGGCGATCAGACACAAGTAGACACCATCAGAAACGATCAGAGACAAGAAGAGGCAATCTGAGACAAGCAAAGATGATCAGAGACGATCAGAGACGATCAGAGACAAGCAGAGACGACCTGCGACAAGCAGAGACGATCAGAGACGATCAGAGACGACCAGAGACAAGCAGACAGGATCGGAGACGACCAGAGACAAGCAGAGACGACCAGAGACAAGCAGAGACGATCAGAGACAAGCAGAGACGATCAGAGACGATCAGAGCCAAGCAGAGACGATCAGAAACGATCAGAGATGATCAGAGACAAGCAGAGGCGATCAGAGACAAGCAGAGACAAGCAACGACGATCAGAAACAATCAGAGACAAGCAGAGACAATCAGAGACGATCAGAGACGATCAGAGACAAGCAGAGGCTATCAGAGACGAGCAGAGACGAGGAGAGAAGATCAGAGGCATGCAGAGACAAGCAGAGACGATCAGAGACGATCAGAGACGATCAGAGACAAACAGAGACGATCATAGACGATCAGAGACAAGCAGAGACGATCATAGACCATCAGAGACAAGCAAAGACGATCAGAGACGATCATAGACAAGCAGAGACAAGCAGAGACAAGCAGAGACGATCAGAGACGATCAAAGTCAAGCAGAGACGAACAGACACAAGCAGAGACGATCGGAAACGATCAGAAACGAGCAGAGACGAGCAGAGACGATCAGAGACAAGCAGAGATGATCAGAGACGATCATAGACAAGCAGAGATTATCAGAGAAGAGCAGACGATTAGAGACGAGCAGAGGCCATCATAGACAAGCAGAGATGATCAGAGACGATCAGAGACGATCAGAGACAAGCAGAGACGATCATAGACGACCATAGACGATCAGAGACGATCAGAGACAAGAAGAGACGATCAGAGAGGATCAGAGACGATCAGAGACGACCAGAGACAAGCAGAGATGATCAGAGACGATCAGAGACGAGCTCAGGCGATCAGACACAAGTAGAGACCATCAGAAACGATCAGAGACAAGCAGAGGCGATCAGAGGCAAGCAGAGATTATCAGAGACGATCAGAGACGATCAGAGACAATCAGAGACGATCTGCGACAAGCAGAGACGATCAGAGACGATCAGAGACGACCAGAGATAAGCAGACATAATCGGAGACGACCAGAGACAGCCAGAGAGGACCAGAGACAAGCAGAGACGACCAGAGACAAGCAGAGACGATCAGAGACAACAGATACAAGCAGAGACGATCAGAGAAAAGCAGAGCTGATCAGAGACGATCAGAGACGATCAGAGACGATCAGAGACGAGCAGAGGCGATCAGACACAAGCAGAGACGATCAGAAACGATCAGAGATGATCGGAGACAAGCAGAGGCGATCATAAACAAGCATTGACAAACAGGGAAGATCTGAAACGATCAGAGACGATCAGAGACGATCAGAGACAAGCAGAGACGATAAGAAACGATCAGAGACGATCATGGACAATCAGAGACAAGCAGAGGCGATCAGAGACGAGCAGAGTCGAGGAGAGATGATCAGAGACAGGCAGAGACGACCAGAGACGACCAGAGATAAGCAGAGACGATCAGAGACAAGCAGAGACAAGCAGAGACGATCAGAGAAAAACATAGATGATCAGAGACGATCAGAGACGATCAGAGACGATCAGAGACAAGCAGAGACGATCTAAGACGATCTGAGACAAGCAGATACGATCAGAGACGATCAGAGACAAGGATAGACGATCAGAGACGAGCAGATACGATCAGAGACGATCAGAGACGAGCAGAGGCAATCAGAGACAAGCAGAGACGATCAGAAACGATCAGAGATGATCAGAGACAAGCAGAGGCGATCAGAAACAAGCATTGACAAGCAGGGAAGATCGGAAACGATCAGAGACGATCAGAGACGATCAGAGACAAGCAGAGACGATGAGAGACGATCAGAGACGATCAGGGACAATCAGAGACAAGCAGAGGCGATCAGAGACGAGCAGAGTCGAGGAAAGATGATCAGAGACATGCAGAGACGACCCGAGACGACCAGAGACAAGCAGAGACAAGCAGAGACGTTCAGAGACAAGCAGAGACGACTAGTAACAAACAGAGACGATCAGAGACAAGCAGAGACAATCAAAGACAAGCAGAGACGATCAGAGACAAGCAGAGACGATCGGAGACGATCAGAGACGATCAGATACGATCAGATACAAGCAGAGACGATCAGAGACGATCAGAGACAAGCAGAGAAAAGTAGAGATGATCATAGACAATCAGAGACGATCAGAGACGATCAGAGGCAAGAAGAGACGATCATAAACGATCAGAGACAAGCAGAGACGATCAGAAACGAGCAGAGACGATCACAGACAAGCAGAGACGATCTGAGATAAGCAGAGACGATCAGAGACGATCAGACACAAGCAGAGACGATCAGAGACGATCAGAGAAAAGCAGAGACAAGCTGAGACGATCATAGACGATCATAGATGATCAGAGACGATCAGAGACAAGCAGAGACGATCGTAGATGATCAGAGACAAGCAGAGACGATCAGAGACGAGCAGAGACGATCTGAGACAAGCAGAGACGATCAGAGACGATCAGAGACGATCAGGGACGATCAGAGACGAGCAGAGGCGATCAGAGACAAGCAGAGACGATCAGAAACGATCATAGATTATCAAAGACAAGCTGAGGCGATCAGAGACAAGCAGAGACGATCAGAGACGATCAGAGACAAGCAGAGACGATCAGAGACGATCAGAGACAAGCAGAGACGATCATAGACGATCAGAGACAAGCAGAGATGATCAGAGACGATCAGAGACAAGCAGACACAAGCAGAGACGATCAGAGACGATTAAAGACAAGCAGAGACGAACAGACACAAGCAGAGACGATCGGAAACGATCAGAGACGAGCAGAGACGATCATACATGATCAGAGACGATCACAGACGAGCAGAGACGATCGGAGACATGCAGAGATGATCAGAGACGAACAGAGACGAGCAAAGAAGTCAGAGACGATCATAGACAAGCAGAGATGATCAGAGACGAGAAGAGACGATTAGAGACAAGCAGAAATGATCAGCGACGATCAGAGACAAGCAGAGATGATCAGAGACGAATAGGGACAAGCAGAGACGATCAGAGACGATCAGAGACAACCAGAGACGATCAGCGAAGATCAGAGACAAGCAGAGATGATCGGAGACGATCAGAGACAAGCAGAGACGATCAGAGACGATCAGAGACGATCATAGACGATCAGAGACGACCAGAGACAAGCAGAGACGATCAGAGAGGATCAGAGACGATCAGAGACGATCAGAGACAAGCAGAGACGATCAGAGACAAGCAGAGACGATCTGCGACAAGCAGAGACGATCAGAGACAAGCAGAGACGATCTGAGACGATCTGAGACAAGCAGAGACGATAAGAGACGATCAGAGACGAACAGGGACAATCAGAGACAAGCAGAGGCAAGCAGAGACGAGCAGAGTCGAGGAGGGATGATCAGAGACAGGCAGAGACGACCAGAGACAAGCAGAGACGATCAGAGACAAGAAGAGACAAGCAGAGACGATCAGAGAAAAACATAGATGATCAGAGACGATCAGAGACGAGCAGATACGATCAGAGACGATCAGAGACGAGCAGAGGCAATCAGAAACAAGCATTGACAAGCAGGGAAGATCGGAAACGATCAGAGACGATCAGAGACGATCAGAGACAAGCAGAGACGATAAGAGACGATCAGAGACGATCAGGGACAATCAGAGACAAGCAGAGGTGATCAGAGACGAGCAGAGTCGAGGAGAGATGATCAGAGACATGCAGAGACGACCAGAGACGACCAGAGACAAGCAGAGACGTTCAGAGACAAGCAGAGACGACCAGTAACAAACAGAAACAATCAGAGACAAGCAGAGACAATCAGAGACAAGCAGAGACGATCAGAGACAAGCAGAGACGATCGGAGACGATCAGAGACGATCAGATACGATCAGATACAAGCAGAGACGATCAGAGACAAGCAGAGAAAAGCAGAGACGATCAGAGACGATCAGAGACAAGAAGAGACGATCATAAACGATCAGAGACAAGCAGAGACGATCAGAAACGAGCAGAGACGATCAGAGACAAGCAGAGACGATCAGAGACAAGCAGAGACGATCAGAGACGATCAGAGCCAAGCAGAGACGATCAGAGACGAGCAGAGACGATCAGAGACAATCAGAGACGAGCAGAGGCGATCAGAGACAAGCAGAGACGATCAGAAACGATCAGAGATGATCAGAGACAAGCAGAGGCGATCAGAGACAAGCAGAGACAAGCAACGACGATCAGAAACAATCAGAGACAAGCAGAGACAATCAGAGACGATCAGAGACGATCAGAGACAAGCAGAGACAATCAGAGACAAGCAGAGACGATCAGAGACAAGCAGAGACGATCGGAGACGATCAGAGACGATCAGATACGATCAGATACAAGCAGAGACGATCAGAGACGATCAGAGACAAGCAGAGAAAAGCAGAGACGATCATAGACGATCAGAGACGATCAGAGACAAGAAGAGACGATCATAAACGATCAGAGACAAGCAGAGACGATCAGAAACGAGCAGAGACGATCAGAGACAAGCAGAGACGATCAGAGACAAGCAGAGACGATCAGAGACGATCAGAGCCAAGCAGAGACGATCAGAGATGAGCAGAGACGATCAGAGACAATCAGAGACGAGCAGAGATGATCAGAGACGATCATAGACAAGCAGAGATTATCAGAGAAGAGCAGACGATTAGAGACGAGCAGAGGCGATCATAGACAAGCAGAGATGATCAGAGACGATCAGAGACAAGCAGAGACGATCATAGACGACCATAGACGATCAGAGACGATCAGAGACAAGAAGAGACGATCAGAGAAGATCAGGGACGATCAGAGACGATCAGAGACAAGCAGAGATGATCAGAGACGATCAGAGACGAGCCCAATCAATCAGACACAAGTAAAGACCATCAGAAACGATCAGAGACAAGCAGAGGCGATCAGAGACAAGCAGAGATGATCAGAGACGATCAGAGACGATCAGAGACAAGCAGAGACGATCGGCGACAAGCAGAGACGATCAGAGACGATCAGAGACGACCAGAGACAAGCAGACATAATCGGAGACGACTAGAGACAACCAGAGAGGACCAGAGACAAGCAGAGACGACCAGAGACAAGCAGAGACGATCAAAGACAAGCAGATACAAGCAGAGACGATCAGAGAAAAGCAGAGATGATCAGAGACGATCAGAGACAATCGGAGACAAGCAGAGACGATCTGAGACGATCTGAGACAAGCAGAGACGATCAGAGACGATCAGAGACAAGGAGAGACGATCAGAGACGAGCAGAGACGATCAGAGACGATCAGAGACGAGCAGAGGCGATCAGAAACAAGCAGAGACGATCAGAAACGATCAGAGATGATCGGAGACAAGCAGAGGCGATCATAAACAAGCATTGACAAACAGGGAAGATCTGAAACGATCAGAGACGATCAGAGACGATCAGAGACAAGCAGAGACGATAAGAGACGATCAGAGACGATCATGGACAATCAGAGACAAGCAGAGGCGATCAGAGACGAGCAGAGTCGAGGAGAGATGATCAGAGACAGGCAGAGACGACCAGAGACGACCAGAGATAAGCAGAGACGTTCAGAGACAAGCAGAGACAAGCAGAGACGATCAGAGAAAAACATAGATGATCAGAGACGGTCAGAAACGATCAGAGACGATCAAAGACAAGCAGAGACGATCTGAGACAATCTGAGACAAGCAGATACGATCAGAGACGATCAGAGACAAGGATAGACGATCAGAGACGAGCAGATACGATCAGAGACGATCAGAGACGAGCAGAGGCAATCAGAGACAAGCAGAGACGATCAGAAACGATCAGAGATGATCAGAGACAAGCAGAGGCGATCAGAAACAAGCATTGACAAGCAGGGAAGATCGGAAACGATCAGAAACGATCAGAGACGATCAGAGACAAGCAGAGACGATGAGAGACGATCAGAGACTATCAGGGACAATCAGAGACAAGCAGAGGCGATCAGAGACGAGCAGAGTCGAGGAGAGATGATCAGAGACATGCAGAGACGACCAGAGACGACCAGAGACAAGCAGAGACAAGCAGAGACGTTCAGAGACAAGCAGAGACAACCAGTAACAAACAGAGACGATCAGAGACAAGCAGAGACAATCAGAGACAAGCAGAGACGATCAGAGACAACCAGAGACGATCGGAGACGATCAGAGACGATCAGATACGATCAGATACAAGCAGAGACGATCAGAGACGATCAGAGACAAGCAGAGAAAAGTAGAGATGATCATAGACGATCAGAGACGATCAGAGACGATCAGAGACAAGAAGAGACGATCATAAACGATCAGAGACAAGCAAGAGACGATCAGAAACGAGCAGAGACGATCAGAGACAAGCAGAGACGATCTGAGACAAGCAGAGACGATCAGAGACGATCAGACACAAGCAGAGACGATCAGAGACGATCAGAGACAAGCAGAGACAAGCTGAGACGATCATAGACGATCATAGATTATCAGAGACGATCAGAGACAGGCAGAGACGATCATAGACGATCAGAGACAAGCAGAGACGATCAGAGACGAGCAGAGACGATCTGAGACAAGCAGAGACGATCAGAGACGATCAGAGACGATCAGAGACAAGCAGAGACGATAAGAGACGATCAGAGACAAGCAGAGACGATCTGAGACGATCTGAGACAAGCAGAGACGATCAGAGACGATCACAGCCAAGCAGAGACGATCAGAGACGAGCAGAGACGATCAGAGACAATCAGAGACGAGCAGAGGCGATCAGAGACAAGCAGAGACGATCAGAAACGATCAGAGATGATCAGAGACAAGCAGAGGCGATCAGAGACAAGCAGAGACAAGCAACGACGATCAGAAACAATCAGAGACAAGCAGAGACAATCAGAGACGATCAGAGACGATCAGAGACAAGCAGAGGCGATCAGAGACGAGCAGAGACGAGGAGAGATGATCAGAGACATGCAGAGACAAGCAGAGACGATCAGAGACGATCAGAGACAAACGGAAAAGATCAGAGACGATCATAGACAAGCAGAGATTATCAGAGACGAGCAGACGATTAGAGACGAGCAGAGGCGATCATAGACAATCAGAGATGATCAGAGACGATCAGAGACGATCAGAGACAAGCAGAGACGATCATAGACGACCATAGACGATCAAAGACGATCAGAGACAAGAAGAGACGATCAGAGAGGATCAGAGACGATCAGAGACGATCAGAGACAAGCAGAGATGATCAGAGACGATCAGAGACGAGCCCAAGCGATCAGACACAAGTAGAGACCATCGGAAACGATCAGAGACAAGCAGAGGCGATCAGAGACAAGCAGAGATGATCAGAGACGATCAGAGACGATCAGAGACAAGCAGAGACGATCTGCGACAAGCAGAGACGATCAGAGACGATCAGAGACGACCAGAGACAAGCAGACATAATTGGAGACGACCAGAGACAACCAGAGAGGACCCGAGACAAGCAGAGACGACCAGAGACAAGCAGAGACGATCAAAGACAAGCAGATACAAGCAGAGACGATCAGAGAAAAGCAGAGATGATCAGAGACGATCAGAGACGATCAGAGACAAGCAGAGACGATCTGAGATGATCTGAGACAAGCAGAGGCGATCAGAGACGAGCAGAGACGATCAGAGTCGATCAGAGACGAGCAGAGGCGATCAGACACAAGCAGAGACGATCAGAAACGATCAGAGATGTTCGGAGACAAGCAGAGGCGATCATAAACAAGCATTGACAAACAGGGAAGATCTGAAACGATCAGAGACGATCAGAGACGATCAGAGACAAGCAGAGACGATAAGAGACGATCAGAGACGATCATGGACAATCAGAGACAAGCAGAGGCGATCAGAGACGAGCAGAGTCGAGGAGAGATGATCAGAGACAGGCAGAGACGACCAGAGACGACCAGAGATAAGCAGAGACGATCAGAGACAAGCAGAGACAAGCAGAGACGATCAGAGAAAAACATAGATGATCAGAGACGATCAGAGACGATCAGAGACGATCAGAGACAAGCAGAGACGATCTGAGACGATCTGAGACAAGCAGATACGATCAGAGACGATCAGAGACAAGGATAGACGATCAGAGACGAGCAGATACGATCAGAGACGATCAGAGACGAGCAGAGGCAATCAGAGACAAGCAGAGACGATCAGAAACGATCAGAGATGATCAGAGACAAGCAGAGGCGATCAGAAACAAGCATTGACAAGCAGGGAAGATTGGAAACGATCAGAGACGATCAGAGACGATCAAAGACAAGCAGAGACGATGAGAGACGATCAGAGACGATCAGGAACAATCAGAGACAAGCAGAGGCGATCAGAGACGAGCAGAGTCGAGGAGAGGTGATCAGAGACATGCAGAGACGACCAGAGATGACCAGAGACAAGCAGAGACAAGCAGAGACGTTCAGAGACAAGCAGAGACGACCAGTAACAAACAGAGACGATCAGAGACAAGCAGAGAAAATCAGAGACAAGCAGAGACAATCAGAGACAAGCAGAGACGATCGGAGACGATCAGAGACGATCAGATACGATCAGATACAAGCAGAGACGATCAGAGACGATCAGAGACAAGCAGAGAAAAGTAGAGATGATCATAGACGATCAGAGACGATCAGAGACGATCAGAGACAAGAAGAGACGATCATAAACGATCAGAGACAAGCAGAGACGATCAGAAACGAGCAGAGACGATCACAGACAAGCAGAGACGATCTGAGACAAGCAGAGACGATCAGAGACGATCAGACACAAGCAGAGACGATCAGAGACGATCAGAGACAAGCAGAGACAAGCTGAGACGATCAGAGACGAGCATAGATGATCAGAGACGATCAGAGACAAGCAGAGACGATCGTAGACGATCAGAGACAAGCAGAGACGATCAGAGACGAGCAGAGACGATCTGAGACAAGCAGAGACGATCAGAGACGATCAGAGACGATCAGGGACGATCAGAGACGAGCAAAGGCGATCAGAGACAAGCAGAGACGATCAGAAACGATCATAGATTATCAAAGACAAGCTGAGGCGATCAGAGACAAGCAGAGACGATCAGAGACGATCAGAGACAAGCAGAGACGATCAGAGACGATCAGAGACAAGCCGAGACGATCATAGACGATCAGAGACAAGCAGAGATGATCAGAGACGATCAGAGACAAGCAGACACAAGCAGAGACGATCAGAGACGATTAAAGACAAGCAGAGACGAACAGACACAAGCAGAGACGATCGGAAACGATCAGAGACGATCAGAGACGAGCAGAGACGATCATACATGATCAGAGACGATCACAGACGAGCAGAGACGATCGGAGACATGCAGAGATGATCAGAGACGAACAGAGACGAGCAAAGAAGTCAGAGACGATCATAGACAAGCAGAGATGATCAGAGACGAGAAGAGACGATCAGAGACAAGCAGAGACGATCAGCGACGATCAGAGACAAGCAGAGATGATCAGAGACGAATAGGGACAAGCAGAGACGATCAGAGACGATCAGAGACAACCAGAGACGATCAGAGAAGATCAGAGACAAGCAGAGATGATCGGAGACGATCAGAGACTAGCAGAGACGATCAGAGACGATCAGAGACGATCATAGACGATCAGAGACGACCAGAGACAAGCAGAGACGATCAGAGAGGATCAGAGACGATCAGAGACGATCAGAGACAAGCAGAGATTATCAGAGACGATCAGAGACGAGCTCAGGCGATCAGACACAAGTAGACACCATCAGAAACGATCAGAGACAAGAAGAGGCGATCTGAGACAAGCAAAGACGATCAGAGACAAGCAGAGACAAGCAGAGACGATCAGAGAAAAACATAGATGATCAGAGACGATCAGAGACGATCAGAGACGATCAGAGACAAGCAGAGACGATCTGAGACGATCTGAGACAAGCAGATACGATCAGAGACGATCAGAGACAAGGATAGACGATCAGAGACGAGCAGATACGATCAGAGACGATCAGAGACGAGCAGAGGCAATCAGAGACAAGCAGAGACGATCAGAAACGATCAGAGATGATCAGAGACAAGCAGAGGCGATCAGAAACAAGCATTGACAAGCAGGGAAGATTGGAAACGATCAGAGACGATCAGAGACGATCAGAGACAAGCAGAGACGATGAGAGACGATCAGAGACGATCAGGGACAATCAGAGACAAGCAGAGGCGATCAGAGACGAGCAGAGTCGAGGAGAGATGATCAGAGACATGCAGAGACGACCAGAGACGACCAGAGACAAGCAGAGACGTTCAGAGACAAGCAGAGACGACCAGTAACAAACAGAGACGATCAGAGACAAGCAGAGACAATCAGAGACAAGCAGAGACAATCAGAGACAAGCAGAGACGATCGGAGACGATCAGAGACGATCAGATACGATCAGATACAAGCAGAGACGATCAGAGACGATCAGAGACAAGCAGAGAAAAGTAGAGATGATCATAGACGATCAGAGACGATCAGAGACAAGAAGAGACGATCATAAACGATCAGAGACAAGCAGAGACGATCAGAAACGAGCAGAGACGATCACAGACAAGCAGAGACGATCTGAGACAAGCAGAGACGATCAGAGACGATCAGACACAAGCAGAGACGATCAGAGACGATCAGAGACAAGCAGAGACAAGCTGAGACGATCATAGACGAGCATAGATGATCAGAGACGATCAGAGACAAGCAGAGACGATCGTAGACGATCAGAGACAAGCAGAGACGATCAGAGACGAGCAGAGACGATCTGAGACAAGCAGAGACGATCAGAGACGATCAGAGACGATCAGGGACGATCAGAGACGAGCAGAGGCGATCAGAGACAAGCAGAGACGATCAGAAACGATCATAGATTATCAAAGACAAGCTGAGGCGATCAGAGACAAGCAGAGACGATCAGAGACGATAAGAGACAAGCAGAGACGATCAGAGACGATCAGAGACGATCAGAGACAAGCAGAGACGATCTGAGATGATCTGAGACAAGCAGAGGCGATCAGAGACGAGCAGAGACGATCAGAGTCGATCAGAGACGAGCAGAGGCGATCAGACACAAGCAGAGACGATCAGAAACGATCAGAGATGTTCGGAGACAAGCAGAGGCGATCATAAACAAGCATTGACAAACAGGGAAGATCTGAAACGATCAGAGACGATCAGAGACGATCAGAGACAAGCAGAGACGATAAGAGACGATCAGAGACGATCATGGACAATCAGAGACAAGCAGAGGCGATCAGAGACGAGCAGAGTCGAGGAGAGATGATCAGAGACAGGCAGAGACGACCAGAGACGACCAGAGATAAGCAGAGACGATCAGAGACAAGCAGAGACAAGCAGAGACGATCAGAGAAAAACATAGATGATCAGAGACGATCAGAGACGATCAGAGACGATCAGAGACAAGCAGAGACGATCTGAGACGATCTGAGACAAGCAGATACGATCAGAGACGATCAGAGACAAGGATAGACGATCAGAGACGAGCAGATACGATCAGAGACGATCAGAGACGAGCAGAGGCAATCAGAGACAAGCAGAGACGATCAGAAACGATCAGAGATGATCAGAGACAAGCAGAGGCGATCAGAAACAAGCATTGACAAGCAGGGAAGATTGGAAACGATCAGAGACGATCAGAGACGATCAAAGACAAGCAGAGACGATGAGAGACGATCAGAGACGATCAGGAACAATCAGAGACAAGCAGAGGCGATCAGAGACGAGCAGAGTCGAGGAGAGATGATCAGAGACATGCAGAGACGACCAGAGATGACCAGAGACAAGCAGAGACAAGCAGAGACGTTCAGAGACAAGCAGAGACGACCAGTAACAAACAGAGACGATCAGAGACAAGCAGAGACAATCAGAGACAAGCAGAGACAATCAGAGACAAGCAGAGACGATCGGAGACGATCAGAGACGATCAGATACGATCAGATACAAGCAGAGACGATCAGAGACGATCAGAGACAAGCAGAGAAAAGTAGAGATGATCATAGACGATCAGAGACGATCAGAGACGATCAGAGACAAGAAGAGACGATCATAAACGATCAGAGACAAGCAGAGACGATCAGAAACGAGCAGAGACGATCACAGACAAGCAGAGACGATCTGAGACAAGCAGAGACGATCAGAGACGATCAGACACAAGCAGAGACGATCAGAGACGATCAGAGACAAGCAGAGACAAGCTGAGACGATCAGAGACGAGCATAGATGATCAGAGACGATCAGAGACAAGCAGAGACGATCGTAGACAATCAGAGACAAGCAGAGACGATCAGAGACGAGCAGAGACGATCTGAGACAAGCAGAGACGATCAGAGACGATCAGAGACGATCAGGGACGATCAGAGACGAGCAGAGGCGATCAGAGACAAGCAGAGACGATCAGAAACGATCATAGATTATCAAAGACAAGCTGAGGCGATCAGAGACAAGCAGAGACGATCAGAGACGATCAGAGACAAGCAGAGACGATCAGAGACGATCAGAGACAAGCCGAGACGATCATTGACGATCAGAGACAAGCAGAGATGATCAGAGACGATCAGAGACAAGCAGACACAAGCAGAGACGATCAGAGACGATTAAAGACAAGCAGAGACGAACAGACACAAGCAGAGACGATCGGAAACGATCAGAGACGATCAGAGACGAGCAGAGACGATCATACATGATCAGAGACGATCACAGACGAGCAGAGACGATCGGAGACATGCAGAGATGATCAGAGACGAACAGAGACGAGCAAAGACGTCAGAGACGATCATAGACAAGCAGAGATGATCAGAGACGAGAAGAGACGATCAGAGACAAGCAGAGACGATCAGCGACGATCAGAGACAAGCAGAGATGATCAGAGACGAATAGGGACAAGCAGAGACGATCAGAGACGATCAGAGACAACCAGAGACGATCAGAGAAGATCAGAGACAAGCAGAGATGATCGGAGACGATCAGAGACTAGCAGAGACGATCAGAGACGATCAGAGACGATCATAGACGATCAGAGACGACCAGAGACAAGCAGAGACGATCAGAGAGGATCAGAGACGATCAGAGACGATCAGAGACAAGCAGAGATTATCAGAGACGATCAGAGACGAGCTCAGGCGATCAGACACAAGTAGACACCATCAGAAACGATCAGAGACAAGAAGAGGCGATCTGAGACAAGCAAAGACGATCAGAGACAAGCAGAGACAAGCAGAGACGATCAGAGAAAAACATAGATGATCAGAGACGATCAGAGACGATCAGAGACGATCAGAGACAAGCAGAGACGATCTGAGACGATCTGAGACAAGCAGATACGATCAGAGACGATCAGAGACAAGGATAGACGATCAGAGACGAGCAGATACGATCAGAGACGATCAGAGACGAGCAGAGGCAATCAGAGACAAGCAGAGACGATCAGAAACGATCAGAGATGATCAGAGACAAGCAGAGGCGATCAGAAACAAGCATTGACAAGCAGGGAAGATTGGAAACGATCAGAGACGATCAGAGACGATCAGAGACAAGCAGAGACGATGAGAGACGATCAGAGACGATCAGGGACAATCAGAGACAAGCAGAGGCGATCAGAGACGAGCAGAGTCGAGGAGAGATGATCAGAGACATGCAGAGACGACCAGAGACGACCAGAGACAAGCAGAGACGTTCAGAGACAAGCAGAGACGACCAGTAACAAACAGAGACGATCAGAGACAAGCAGAGACAATCAGAGACAAGCAGAGACAATCAGAGACAAGCAGAGACGATCGGAGACGATCAGAGACGATCAGATACGATCAGATACAAGCAGAGACGATCAGAGACGATCAGAGACAAGCAGAGAAAAGTAGAGATGATCATAGACGATCAGAGACGATCAGAGACAAGAAGAGACGATCATAAACGATCAGAGACAAGCAGAGACGATCAGAAACGAGCAGAGACGATCACAGACAAGCAGAGACGATCTGAGACAAGCAGAGACGATCAGAGACGATCAGACACAAGCAGAGACGATCAGAGACGATCAGAGACAAGCAGAGACAAGCTGAGACGATCATAGACGAGCATAGATGATCAGAGACGATCAGAGACAAGCAGAGACGATCGTAGACGATCAGAGACAAGCAGAGACGATCAGAGACGAGCAGAGACGATCTGAGACAAGCAGAGACGATCAGAGACGATCAGAGACGATCAGGGACGATCAGAGACGAGCAGAGGCGATCAGAGACAAGCAGAGACGATCAGAAACGATCATAGATTATCAAAGACAAGCTGAGGCGATCAGAGACAAGCAGAGACGATCAGAGACGATAAGAGACAAGCAGAGACGATCAGAGACGATCAGAGACGATCAGAGACAAGCAGAGACGATCTGAGATGATCTGAGACAAGCAGAGGCGATCAGAGACGAGCAGAGACGATCAGAGTCGATCAGAGACGAGCAGAGGCGATCAGACACAAGCAGAGACGATCAGAAACGATCAGAGATGTTCGGAGACAAGCAGAGGCGATCATAAACAAGCATTGACAAACAGGGAAGATCTGAAACGATCAGAGACGATCAGAGACGATCAGAGACAAGCAGAGACGATAAGAGACGATCAGAGACGATCATGGACAATCAGAGACAAGCAGAGGCGATCAGAGACGAGCAGAGTCGAGGAGAGATGATCAGAGACAGGCAGAGACGACCAGAGACGACCAGAGATAAGCAGAGACGATCAGAGACAAGCAGAGACAAGCAGAGACGATCAGAGAAAAACATAGATGATCAGAGACGATCAGAGACGATCAGAGACGATCAGAGACAAGCAGAGACGATCTGAGACGATCTGAGACAAGCAGATACGATCAGAGACGATCAGAGACAAGGATAGACGATCAGAGACGAGCAGATACGATCAGAGACGATCAGAGACGAGCAGAGGCAATCAGAGACAAGCAGAGACGATCAGAAACGATCAGAGATGATCAGAGACAAGCAGAGGCGATCAGAAACAAGCATTGACAAGCAGGGAAGATTGGAAACGATCAGAGACGATCAGAGACGATCAAAGACAAGCAGAGACGATGAGAGACGATCAGAGACGATCAGGAACAATCAGAGACAAGCAGAGGCGATCAGAGACGAGCAGAGTCGAGGAGAGATGATCAGAGACATGCAGAGACGACCAGAGATGACCAGAGACAAGCAGAGACAAGCAGAGACGTTCAGAGACAAGCAGAGACGACCAGTAACAAACAGAGACGATCAGAGACAAGCAGAGACAATCAGAGACAAGCAGAGACAATCAGAGACAAGCAGAGACGATCGGAGACGATCAGAGACGATCAGATACGATCAGATACAAGCAGAGACGATCAGAGACGATCAGAGACAAGCAGAGAAAAGTAGAGATGATCATAGACGATCAGAGACGATCAGAGACGATCAGAGACAAGAAGAGACGATCATAAACGATCAGAGACAAGCAGAGACGATCAGAAACGAGCAGAGACGATCACAGACAAGCAGAGACGATCTGAGACAAGCAGAGACGATCAGAGACGATCAGACACAAGCAGAGACGATCAGAGACGATCAGAGACAAGCAGAGACAAGCTGAGACGATCAGAGATGAGCATAGATGATCAGAGACGATCAGAGACAAGCAGAGACGATCGTAGACAATCAGAGACAAGCAGAGACGATCAGAGACGAGCAGAGACGATCTGAGACAAGCAGAGACGATCAGAGACGATCAGAGACGATCAGGGACGATCAGAGACGAGCAGAGGCGATCAGAGACAAGCAGAGACGATCAGAAACGATCATAGATTATCAAAGACAAGCTGAGGCGATCAGAGACAAGCAGAGACGATCAGAGACGATCAGAGACAAGCAGAGACGATCAGAGACGATCAGAGACAAGCCGAGACGATCATAGACGATCAGAGACAAGCAGAGATGATCAGAGACGATCAGAGACAAGCAGACACAAGCAGAGACGATCAGAGACGATTAAAGACAAGCAGAGACGAACAGACACAAGCAGAGACGATCGGAAACGATCAGAGACGATCAGAGACGAGCAGAGACGATCATACATGATCAGAGACGATCACAGACGAGCAGAGACGATCGGAGACATGCAGAGATGATCAGAGACGAACAGAGACGAGCAAAGAAGTCAGAGACGATCATAGACAAGCAGAGATGATCAGAGACGAGAAGAGACGATCAGAGACAAGCAGAGACGATCAGCGACGATCAGAGACAAGCAGAGATGATCAGAGACGAATAGGGACAAGCAGAGACGATCAGAGACGATCAGAGACAACCAGAGACGATCAGAGAAGATCAGAGACAAGCAGAGATGATCGGAGACGATCAGAGACTAGCAGAGACGATCAGAGACGATCAGAGACGATCATAGACGATCAGAGACGACCAGAGACAAGCAGAGACGATCAGAGAGGATCAGAGACGATCAGAGACGATCAGAGACAAGCAGAGATTATCAGAGACGATCAGAGACGAGCTCAGGCGATCAGACACAAGTAGACACCATCAGAAACGATCAGAGACAAGAAGAGGCGATCTGAGACAAGCAAAGACGATCAGAGACAAGCAGAGACAAGCAGAGACGATCAGAGAAAAACATAGATGATCAGAGACGATCAGAGACGATCAGAGACGATCAGAGACAAGCAGAGACGATCTGAGACGATCTGAGACAAGCAGATACGATCAGAGACGATCAGAGACAAGGATAGACGATCAGAGACGAGCAGATACGATCAGAGACGATCAGAGACGAGCAGAGGCAATCAGAGACAAGCAGAGACGATCAGAAACGATCAGAGATGATCAGAGACAAGCAGAGGCGATCAGAAACAAGCATTGACAAGCAGGGAAGATTGGAAACGATCAGAGACGATCAGAGACGATCAGAGACAAGCAGAGACGATGAGAGACGATCAGAGACGATCAGGGACAATCAGAGACAAGCAGAGGCGATCAGAGACGAGCAGAGTCGAGGAGAGATGATCAGAGACATGCAGAGACGACCAGAGACGACCAGAGACAAGCAGAGACGTTCAGAGACAAGCAGAGACGACCAGTAACAAACAGAGACGATCAGAGACAAGCAGAGACAATCAGAGACAAGCAGAGACAATCAGAGACAAGCAGAGACGATCGGAGACGATCAGAGACGATCAGATACGATCAGATACAAGCAGAGACGATCAGAGACGATCAGAGACAAGCAGAGAAAAGTAGAGATGATCATAGACGATCAGAGACGATCAGAGACAAGAAGAGACGATCATAAACGATCAGAGACAAGCAGAGACGATCAGAAACGAGCAGAGACGATCACAGACAAGCAGAGACGATCTGAGACAAGCAGAGACGATCAGAGACGATCAGACACAAGCAGAGACGATCAGAGACGATCAGAGACAAGCAGAGACAAGCTGAGACGATCATAGACGAGCATAGATGATCAGAGACGATCAGAGACAAGCAGAGACGATCGTAGACGATCAGAGACAAGCAGAGACGATCAGAGACGAGCAGAGACGATCTGAGACAAGCAGAGACGATCAGAGACGATCAGAGACGATCAGGGACGATCAGAGACGAGCAGAGGTGATCAGAGACAAGCAGAGACGATCAGAAACGATCATAGATTATCAAAGACAAGCTGAGGCGATCAGAGACAAGCAGAGACGATCAGAGACGATAAGAGACAAGCAGAGACGATCAGAGACGATCAGAGACGATCAGAGACAAGCAGAGACGATCTGAGATGATCTGAGACAAGCAGAGGCGATCAGAGACGAGCAGAGACGATCAGAGTCGATCAGAGACGAGCAGAGGCGATCAGACACAAGCAGAGACGATCAGAAACGATCAGAGATGTTCGGAGACAAGCAGAGGCGATCATAAACAAGCATTGACAAACAGGGAAGATCTGAAACGATCAGAGACGATCAGAGACGATCAGAGACAAGCAGAGACGATAAGAGACGATCAGAGACGATCATGGACAATCAGAGACAAGCAGAGGCGATCAGAGACGAGCAGAGTCGAGGAGAGATGATCAGAAACAGGCAGAGACGACCAGAGACGACCAGAGATAAGCAGAGACGATCAGAGACAAGCAGAGACAAGCAGAGACGATCAGAGAAAAACATAGATGATCAGAGACGATCAGAGACGATCAGAGACGATCAGAGACAAGCAGAGACGATCTGAGACGATCTGAGACAAGCAGATACGATCAGAGACGATCAGAGACAAGGATAGACGATCAGAGACGAGCAGATACGATCAGAGACGATCAGAGACGAGCAGAGGCAATCAGAGACAAGCAGAGACGATCAGAAACGATCAGAGATGATCAGAGACAAGCAGAGGCGATCAGAAACAAGCATTGACAAGCAGGGAAGATTGGAAACGATCAGAGACGATCAGAGACGATCAAAGACAAGCAGAGACGATGAGAGACGATCAGAGACGATCAGGAACAATCAGAGACAAGCAGAGGCGATCAGAGACGAGCAGAGTCGAGGAGAGATGATCAGAGACATGCAGAGACGACCAGAGATGACCAGAGACAAGCAGAGACAAGCAGAGACGTTCAGAGACAAGCAGAGACGACCAGTAACAAACAGAGACGATCAGAGACAAGCAGAGACAATCAGAGACAAGCAGAGACAATCAGAGACAAGCAGAGACGATCGGAGACGATCAGAGACGATCAGATACGATCAGATACAAGCAGAGACGATCAGAGACGATCAGAGACAAGCAGAGAAAAGTAGAGATGATCATAGACGATCAGAGACGATCAGAGACGATCAGAGACAAGAAGAGACGATCATAAACGATCAGAGACAAGCAGAGACGATCAGAAACGAGCAGAGACGATCACAGACAAGCAGAGACGATCTGAGACAAGCAGAGACGATCAGAGACGATCAGACACAAGCAGAGACGATCAGAGACGATCAGAGACAAGCAGAGACAAGCTGAGACGATCAGAGACGAGCATAGATGATCAGAGACGATCAGAGACAAGCAGAGACGATCGTAGACGATCACAGACAAGCAGAGACGATCAGAGACGAGCAGAGACGATCTGAGACAAGCAGAGACGATCAGAGACGATCAGAGACGATCAGGGACGATCAGAGACGAGCAGAGGCGATCAGAGACAAGCAGAGACGATCAGAAACGATCATAGATTATCAAAGACAAGCTGAGGCGATCAGAGACAAGCAGAGACGATCAGAGACGATCAGAGACAAGCAGAGACGATCAGAGACGATCAGAGACAAGCCGAGACGATCATAGACGATCAGAGACAAGCAGAGATGATCAGAGACGATCAGAGACAAGCAGACACAAGCAGAGACGATCAGAGACGATTAAAGACAAGCAGAGACGAACAGACACAAGCAGAGACGATCGGAAACGATCAGAGACGATCAGAGACGAGCAGAGACGATCATACATGATCAGAGACGATCACAGACGAGCAGAGACGATCGGAGACATGCAGAGATGATCAGAGACGAACAGAGACGAGCAAAGAAGTCAGAGACGATCATAGACAAGCAGAGATGATCAGAGACGAGAAGAGACGATCAGAGACAAGCAGAGACGATCAGCGACGATCAGAGACAAGCAGAGATGATCAGAGACGAATAGGGACAAGCAGAGACGATCAGAGACGATCAGAGACAACCAGAGACGATCAGAGAAGATCAGAGACAAGCAGAGATGATCGGAGACGATCAGAGACTAGCAGAGACGATCAGAGACGATCAGAGACGATCATAGACGATCAGAGACGACCAGAGACAAGCAGAGACGATCAGAGAGGATCAGAGACGATCAGAGACGATCAGAGACAAGCAGAGATTATCAGAGACGATCAGAGACGAGCTCAGGCGATCAGACACAAGTAGACACCATCAGAAACGATCAGAGACAAGAAGAGGCGATCTGAGACAAGCAAAGACGATCAGAGACAAGCAGAGACAAGCAGAGACGATCAGAGAAAAACATAGATGATCAGAGACGATCAGAGACGATCAGAGACGATCAGAGACAAGCAGAGATGATCTGAGACGATCTGAGACAAGCAGATACGATCAGAGACGATCAGAGACAAGGATAGACGATCAGAGACGAGCAGATACGATCAGAGACGATCAGAGACGAGCAGAGGCAATCAGAGACAAGCAGAGACGATCAGAAACGATCAGAGATGATCAGAGACAAGAAGAGGCGATCAGAAACAAGCATTGACAAGCAGGGAAGATTGGAAACGATCAGAGACGATCAGAGACGATCAGAGACAAGCAGAGACGATGAGAGACGATCAGAGACGATCAGGGACAATCAGAGACAAGCAGAGGCGATCAGAGACGAGCAGAGTCGAGGAGAGATGATCAGAGACATGCAGAGACGACCAGAGACGACCAGAGACAAGCAGAGACGTTCAGAGACAAGCAGAGACGACCAGTAACAAACAGAGACGATCAGAGACAAGCAGAGACAATCAGAGACAAGCAGAGACAATCAGAGACAAGCAGAGACGATCGGAGACGATCAGAGACGATCAGATACGATCAGATACAAGCAGAGACGATCAGAGACGATCAGAGACAAGCAGAGAAAAGTAGAGATGATCATAGACGATCAGAGACGATCAGAGACAAGAAGAGACGATCATAAACGATCAGAGACAAGCAGAGACGATCAGAAACGAGCAGAGACGATCACAGACAAGCAGAGACGATCTGAGACAAGCAGAGACGATCAGAGACGATCAGACACAAGCAGAGACGATCAGAGACGATCAGAGACAAGCAGAGACAAGCTGAGACGATCATAGACGAGCATAGATGATCAGAGACGATCAGAGACAAGCAGAGACGATCGTAGACGATCAGAGACAAGCAGAGACGATCAGAGACGAGCAGAGACGATCTGAGACAAGCAGAGACGATCAGAGACGATCAGAGACGAT
Organism: Petromyzon marinus; assembly: GCF_048934315.1. Taxonomy (NCBI): domain Eukaryota; kingdom Metazoa; phylum Chordata; class Hyperoartia; order Petromyzontiformes; family Petromyzontidae; genus Petromyzon; species Petromyzon marinus. Next base: position 1,926,305 of record NC_133722.1, read on the forward strand.
CAGGGACGATCAGAGACGAGCAGAGGCGATCAGAGACAAGCAGAGACGATCAGAAACGATCATAGATTATTAAAGACAAGCTGAGGCGATCAGAGACAAGCAGAGACGATCAGAGACGATAAGAGACAAGCAGAGACGATCAGAGACGATCAGAGACAAGCCGAGACGATCATAGACGATCAGAGACAAGCCGAGATGATCAGAGACGATCAGAGACAAGCAGACACAAGCAGAGACGATCAGAGACGATTAAAGACAAGCAGAGACGAACAGACACAAGCAGAGACGATCGGAAACGATCAGAGACGATCAGAGACGAGCAGAGACGATCATACATGATCAGAGACGATCACAGACGAGCAGAGACGATCGGAGACATGCAGAGATGATCAGAGACGAACAGAGACGAGCAAAGAAGTCAGAGACGATCATAGACAAGCAGAGATGATCAGAGATGAGAAGAGACGATCAGAGACAAGCAGAGACGATCAGCGACGATCAGAGACAAGCAGAGATGATCAGAGACGAATAGGGACAAGCAGAGACGATCAGAGACGATCAGAGACAACCAGAGACGATCAGAGAAGATCAGACAAGCAGAGATGATCGGAGACGATCAGAGACTAGCAGAGACGATCAGAGACGATCAGAGACGATCATAGACGATCAGAGACGACCAGAGACAAGCAGAGACGATCAGAGAGGATCAGAGACGATCAGAGACAATCAGAGACAAGCAGAGATTATCAGAGACGATCAGAGACGAGCTCAGGCGATCAGACACAAGTAGACACCATCAGAAACGATCAGAGACAAGAAGAGGCGATCTGAGACAAGCAAAGATGATCAGAGACGATCAGAGACGATCAGAGACAAGCAGAGACGACCTGCGACAAGCAGAGACGATCAGAGACGATCAGAGACGACCAGAGACAAGCAGACAGGATCGGAGACGACCAGAGACAAGCAGAGAGGACCAGAGACAAGCAGAGACGATCAGAGACAAGCAGAGACGATCAGAGACGATCAGAGCCAAGCAGAGACGATCAGAGACGAGCAGAGACGATCAGAGACAATCAGAGACGAGCAGAGGCGATCAGAGACAAGCAGAGACGATCAGAAACGATCAGAGATGATCAGAGACAAGCAGATGCGATCAGAGACAAGCAGAGACAAGCAACGACGATCAGAAACAATCAGAGACAAGCAGAGACAATCAGAGACGATCAGAGACGATCAGAGACAAGCAGAGGCTATCAGAGACGAGCAGAGACGAGGAGAGAAGATCAGAGGCATGCAGAGACAAGCAGAGACGATCAGAGACGATCAGAGACAAACAGAGACGATCATTGACGATCAGAGACAAGCAGAGACGATCATAGACGATCAGAGACAAGCAAAGACGATCAGAGACGATCATAGACAAGCAGAGACAAGCAGAGACAAGCAGAGACGATCAGAGACGATCAAAGACAAGCAGAGACGAACAGACACAAGCAGAGACGATCGGAAACGATCAGAAACGAGCAGAGACGAGCAGAGACGAGCAGAGACAAGCAGAGATGATCAGAGACGATCATAGACAAGCAGAGATTATCAGAGAAGAGCAGACGATTAGAGACGAGCAGAGGCCATCATAGACAAGCAGAGATGATCAGAGACGATCAGAGACGATCAGAGACAAGCAGAGACGATCATAGACGACCATAGACGATCAGAGACGATCAGAGACAAGAAGAGATGATCAGAGAGGATCAGAGACGATCAGAGACGATCAGAGACAAGCAGAGATGATCAGAGACGATCAGAGACGAGCTCAGGCGATCAGACACAAGTAGAGACCATCAGAAACGATCAGAGACAAGCAGAGGCGATCAGAGGCAAGCAGAGATTATCAGAGACGATCAGAGACGATCAGAGACAAGCAGAGACGATCTGCGACAAGCAGAGACGATCAGAGACGATCAGAGACGACCAGAGATAAGCAGACATAATCGGAGACGACCAGAGACAACCAGAGAGGACCAGAGACAAGCAGAGACGACCAGAGACAAGCAGAGACGATCAGAGACAACAGATACAAGCAGAGACGATCAGAGAAAAGCAGAGCTGATCAGAGACGATCAGAGACGATCAGAGACGATCAGAGACGAGCAGAGGCGATCAGACACAAGCAGAGACGATCGGAAACGATCAGAGATGATCGGAGACAAGCAGAGGCGATCATAAACAAGCATTGACAAACAGGGAAGATCTGAAACGATCAGAGACGATCAGAGACGATCAGAGACAAGCAGAGACGATAAGAAACGATCAGAGACGATCATGGACAATCAGAGACAAGCAGAGGCGATCAGAGACGAGCAGAGTCGAGGAGAGATGATCAGAGACAGGCAGAGACGATCAGAGACGACCAGAGATAAGCAGAGACGATCAGAGACAAGCAGAGACAAGCAGAGACGATCAGAGAAAAACATAGATGATCAGAGACGATCAGAGACGATCAGAGACGATCAGAGACAAGCAGAGACGATCTAAGACGATCTGAGACAAGCAGATACGATCAGAGACGATCAGAGACAAGAATAGACGATCAGAGACGAGCAGATACGATCAGAGACGATCAGAGACGAGCAGAGGCAATCAGAGACAAGCAGAGACGATCAGAAACGATCAGAGATGATCAGAGACAAGCAGAGGCGATCAGAAACAAGCATTGACAAGCAGGGAAGATCGGAAACGATCAGAGACGATCAGAGACGATCAGAGACAAGCAGAGACGATGAGAGACGATCAGAGACGATCAGGGACAATCAGAGACAAGCAGAGGCGATCAGAGACGAGCAGAGTCGAGGAAAGATGATCAGAGACATGCAGAGACGACCCGAGACGACCAGAGACAAGCAGAAACAAGCAGAGACGTTCAGAGACAAGCAGAGACGACTAGTAACAAACAGAGACGATCAGAGACAAGCAGAGACAATCAGAGACAAGGAGAGACGATCAGAGACAAGCAGATACGATCGGAGACGATCAGAGACGATCAGATACGATCAGATACAAGCAGAGACGATCAGACACGATCAGAGACAAGCAGAGAAAAGTAGAGATGATCATAGACGATCAGAGACGATCAGAGACAAGAAGAGACGATAATAAACGATCAGAGACAAGCAGAGACGATCAAAAACGAGCAGAGACGATCACAGACAAGCAGAGACGATCTGAGACAAGCAGAGACGATCAGAGACGATCAAACACAAGCAGAGACGATCAGAGACGATCAGAGACAAGCAGAGACAAGCTGAGACGATCATAGACGATCATAGATGATCAGAGACGATCAGAGACAAGCAGAGACGATCGTAGATGATCAGAGACAAGCAGAGACGATCAGAGACGAGCAGAGACGATCTGAGACAAGCAGAGACGATCAGAGACGATCAGGGACGATCAGAGACGAGCAGAGGCGATCAGAGACAAGCAGAGACGATCAGAAACGATCATAGATTATCAAAGACAAGCTGAGGCGATCAGAGACAAGCAGAGACGATCAGAGACGATCAGAGACAAGCAGAGACGATCAGAGACGATTAGAGACAAGCCGAGACGATCATATACGATCAGAGACAAGCAGAGATGATCAGAGACGATCAGAGACAAGCAGACACAAGCAGAGACGATCAGAGACGATTAAAGACAAGCAGAGACGAACAGACACAAGCAGAGACGATCGGAAACGATCAGAGACGAGCAGAGACGATCATACATGATCAGAGACGATCACAGACGAGCAGAGACGATCGGAGACATGCAGAGATGATCAGAGACGAACAGAGACGAGCAAAGAAGTCAGAGACGATCATAGACAAGCAGAGATGATCAGAGACGAGAAGAGACGATCAGAGACAAGCAGAGATGATCAGCGACGATCAGAGACAAGCAGAGATGATCAGAGACGAATAGGGACAAGCAGAGACGATCAGAGACGATCAGAGACAACCAGAGACGATCAGAGAAGATCAGAGACAAGCAGAGATGATCGGAGACGATCAGAGACAAGCAGAGACGATCAGAGACGATCAGAGACGATCATAGACGATCAGAGACGACCAGAGACAAGCAGAGACGATCAGAGAGGATCAGAGACGATCAGAGACGATCAGAGACGATCAGAGACAAGCAGAGACGATCTGCGACAAGCAGAGACGATCAGAGACGATCAGAGACAAGCAGAGACGATCTGAGACGATCTGAGACAAGCAGAGACGATAAGAGACGATCAGAGACGAACAGGGACAATCAGAGACAAGCAGAGGCAATCAGAGACGAGCAGAGTCGAGGAGGGATGATCAGAGACAGGCAGAGACGACCAGAGACAAACAGAGACGATCAGAGACAAGAAGAGACAAGCAGAGACGATCAGAGAAAAACATAGATGATCAGAGACGATCAGAGACGAGCAGATACGATCAGAGACGATCAGAGACGAGCAGAGGCAATCAGAAACAAGCATTGACAAGCAGGGAAGATCGGAAACGATCAGAGACGATCAGGGACAATCAGAGACAAGCAGAGGTGATCAGAGATGAGCAGAGTCGAGGAGAGATTATCAGAGACATGCAGAGACGACCAGAGACGACCAGATACAAGCAGAGACGTTCAGAGACAAGCAGAGACGACCAGTAACAAACAGAGACAATCAGAGACAAGCAGAGACAATCAGAGACAAGCAGAGGCGATCAGAGACAAGCAGAGACGATCAGAAACGATCAGAGATGATCAGAGACAAGCAGAGGCGATCAGAGACAAGCAGAGACAAGCAACGACGATCAGAAACAATCAGAGACAAGCAGAGACAATCAAAGACGATCAGAGACGATCAGAGACAAGCAGAGACAATCAGAGACAAGCAGAGACGATCAGAGACAAGCAGAGACGATCAGAGACGATCAGAGACGATCAGATACGATCAGATACAAGCAGAGACGATCAGAGACGATCAGAGACAAGCAGAGAAAAGCAGAGACGATCATAGACGATCAGAGACGATCAGAGACGATCAGAGACAAACAGAGACGATCATTGACGATCAGAGACAAGCAGAGACGATCATAGACGATCAGAGACAAGAAAAGACGATCAGAGACGATCATAGACAAGCAGAGACAAGCAGAGACAAGCAGAGACGATCAGAGACGATCAAAGACAAGCAGAGACGAACAGACACAAGCAGAGACGATCGGAAACGATCAGAAACGAGCAGAGACGAGCAGAGACGATCAGAGACAAGCAGAGATGATCAGAGACGATCATAGACAAGCAGAGATTATCAGAGAAGAGCAGACGATTAGAGACGAGCAGAGGCCATCATAGACAAGCAGAGATGATCAGAGACGATCAGAGACGATCAGAGACAAGCAGAGACGATCATAGACGACTATAGACGATCAGAGAGGATCAGAGACGATCAGAGACGATCAGAGACAAGCAGAGATGATCAGAGACGATCAGAGACGAGCTCAGGCGATCAGACACAAGTAGAGACCATCAGAAACGATCAGAGACAAGCAGAGGCGATCAGAGGCAAGCAGAGATTATCAGAGACGATCAGAGACGATCAGAGACAAGCAGAGACGATCTGCGACAAGCAGAGACGATCAGAGACGATCAGAGACGACCAGAGATAAGCAGACATAATCGGAGACGACCAGAGACAACCAGAGAGGACCAGAGACAAGCAGAGACGACCAGAGACAAGCAGAGACGATCAGAGACAACAGATACAAGCAGAGACGATCAGAGAAAAGCAGAGCTGATCAGAGACGATCAGAGACGATCAGAGACGAGCAGAGGCGATCAGACACAAGCAGAGACGATCAGAAACGATCAGAGATGATCGGAGACAAGCAGAGGCGATCATAAACAAGCATTGACAAACAGGGAAGATCTGAAACGATCAGAGACGATCAGAGACGATCAGAGACAAGCAGAGACGATAAGAAACGATCAGAGACGATCATGGACAATCAGAGACAAGCAGAGGCGATCAGAGACGAGCAGAGTCGAGGAGAGATGATCAGAGACAGGCAGAGACGATCAGAGACGACCAGAGATAAGCAGAGACGATCAGAGACAAGCAGAGACAAGCAGAGACGATCAGAGAAAAACATAGATGATCAGAGACGATCAGAGACGATCAGAGACGATCAGAGACAAGCAGAGACGATCTAAGACGATCTGAGACAAGCAGATACGATCAGAGACGATCAGAGACAAGAATAGACGATCAGAGACGAGCAGATACGATCAGAGACGATCAGAGACGAGCAGAGGCGATCAGAGACAAGCAGAGACGATCAGAAACGATCAGAGATGATCAGAGACAAGCAGAGGCGATCAGAAACAAGCATTGACAAGCAGGGAAGATCGGAAACGATCAGAGACGATCAGAGACGATCAGAGACAAGCAGAGACGATGAGAGACGATCAGAGACGATCAGGGACAATCAGAGACAAGCAGAGGCGATCAGAGATGAGCAGAGTCGAGGAAAGATGATCAGAGACATGCAGAGACGACCCGAGACGACCAGAGACAAGCAGAGACAAGCAGAGACGTTCAGAGACAAGCAGAGACGACTAGTAACAAACAGAGACGATCAGAGACAAGCAGAGACAATCAGAGACAAGGAGAGACGATCAGAGACAAGCAGATACGATCGGAGACGATCAGAGACGATCAGATACGATCAGATACAAGCAGAGACGATCAGACACGATCAGAGACAAGCAGAGAAAAGTAGAGATGATCATAGACGATCAGAGACGATCAGAGACAAGAAGAGACGATAATAAACGATCAGAGACAAGCAGAGACGATCAAAAACGAGCAGAGACGATCACAGACAAGCAGAGACGATCTGAGACAAGCAGAGACGATCAGAGACGATCAAACACAAGCAGAGACGATCAGAGACGATCAGAGACAAGCAGAGACAAGCTGAGACGATCATAGACGATCATAGATGATCAGAGACGATCAGAGACAAGCAGAGACGATCGTAGATGATCAGAGACAAGCAGAGACGATCAGAGACGAGCAGAGACGATCTGAGACAAGCAGAGACGATCAGAGACGATCAGGGACGATCAGAGACGAGCAGAGGCGATCAGAGACAAGCAGAGACGATCAGAAACGATCATAGATTATCAAAGACAAGCTGAGGCGATCAGAGACAAGCAGAGACGATCAGAGACGATCAGAGACAAGCAGAAACGATCAGAGACGATCAGAGACAAGCCGAGACGATCATATACGATCAGAGACAAGCAGAGATGATCAGAGACGATCAGAGACAAGCAGACACAAGCAGAGACGATCAGAGACGATTAAAGACAAGCAGAGACGAACAGACACAAGCAGAGATGATCGGAAACGATCAGAGACGAGCAGAGACGATCATACATGATCAGAGACGATCACAGACGAGCAGAGACGATCGGAGACATGCAGAGATGATCAGAGACGAACAGAGACGAGCAAAGAAGTCAGAGACGATCATAGACAAGCAGAGATGATCAGAGACGAGAAGAGACGATCAGAGACAAGCAGAGATGATCAGCGACGATCAGAGACAAGCAGAGATGATCAGAGACGAATAGGGACAAGCAGAGACGATCAGAGACGATCAGAGACAACCAGAGACGATCAGAGAAGATCAGAGACAAGCAGAGATGATCGGAGACGATCAGAGACAAGCAGAGACGATCAGAGACGATCAGAGACGATCATAGACGATCAGAGACGACCAGAGACAAGCAGAGACGATCAGAGAGGATCAAAGACGATCAGAGACGATCAGAGACAAGCAGAGACGATCAGAGACAAGCAGAGACGATCTGCGACAAGCAGAGACGATCAGAGACGATCAGAGACAAGCAGAGACGATCTGAGACGATCTGAGACAAGCAGAGACGATAAGAGACGATCAGAGACGAACAGGGACAATCAGAGACAAGCAGAGGCAATCAGAGACGAGCAGAGTCGAGGAGGGATGATCAGAGACAGGCAGAGACGACCAGAGACAAACAGAGACGATCAGAGACAAGAAGAGACAAGCAGAGACGATCAGAGAAAAACATAGATGATCAGAGACGATCAGAGACGAGCAGATACGATCAGAGACGATCAGAGACGAGCAGAGGCAATCAGAAACAAGCATTGACAAGCAGGGAAGATCGGAAACGATCAGAGACGATCAGAGACAAGCAGAGACGATAAGAGACGATCAGAGACGATCATAGACGATCAGAGACGACCAGAGACAAGCAGAGACGATCAGAGAGGATCAAAGACGATCAGAGACGATCAGAGACAAGCAGAGACGATCAGAGACAAGCAGAGACGATCTGCGACAAGCAGAGACGATCAGAGACGATCAGAGACAAGCAGAGACGATCTGAGACGATCTGAGACAAGCAGAGACGATAAGAGACGATCAGAGACGAACAGGAACAATCAGAGACAAGCAGAGGCAATCAGAGACGAGCAGAGTCGAGGAGGGATGATCAGAGACAGGCAGAGACGACCAGAGACAAACAGAGACGATCAGAGACAAGAAGAGACAAGCAGAGACGATCAGAGAAAAACATAGATGATCAGAGACGATCAGAGACGAGCAGATACGATCAGAGACGATCAGAGACGAGCAGAGGCAATCAGAAACAAGCATTGACAAGCAGGGAAGATCGGAAACGATCAGAGACGATCAGAGACAAGCAGAGACGATAAGAGACGATCAGAGACGATCAGGGACAATCAGAGACAAGCAGAGGTGATCAGAGATGAGCAGAGTCGAGGAGAGATTATCAGAGACATGCAGAGACGACCAGAGACGACCAGATACAAGCAGAGACGTTCAGAGACAAGCAGAGACGACCAGTAACAAACAGAGACAATCAGAGACAAGCAGAGACAATCAGAGACAAGCAGAGGCGATCAGAGACAAGCAGAGACGATCAGAAACGATCAGAGATGATCAGAGACAAGCAGAGGCGATCAGAGACAAGCAGAGACAAGCAACGACGATCAGAAACAATCAGAGACAAGCAGAGACAATCAAAGACGATCAGAGACGATCAGAGACAAGCAGAGACAATCAGAGACAAGCAGAGACGATCAGAGACAAGCAGAGACGATCAGAGACGATCAGAGACGATCAGATACGATCAGATACAAGCAGAGACGATCAGAGACGATCAGAGACAAGCAGAGAAAAGCAGAGACGATCATAGACGATCAGAGACGATCAGAGACAAGAAGAGACGATCATAAACGATCAGAGACAAGCAGAGACGATCAGAAACGAGCAGAGACGATCAGAGACAAGCAGAGACGATCAGAGACAAGCAGAGACGATCAGAGACGATCAGAGCCAAGCAGAGACGATCAGAGACGAGCAGAGACGATCAGAGACAATCAGAGACGAGCAGAGGCGATCAGAGACAAGCAGAGACGATCAGAAACGATCAGAGATGATCAGAGACAAGCAGAGGCGATCAGAGACAAGCAGAGACAAGCAACGACGATCAGAAACAATCAGAGACAAGCAGAGACAATCAGAGACGATCAGAGACAAGCAGAGGCGATCAGAGACGAGCAGAGACGAGGAGAGATGATCAGAGGCATGCAGAGACAAGCAGAGACGATCAGAGACGATCAGAGACGATCAGAGACAAACAGAGACGATCATAGACGATCAGAGACAAGCAGAGACGATCATAGACGATCAGAGACAAGCAAAGACGATCCGAGACGATCATAGACAAGCAGAGACAAGCAGAGACAAGCAGAGACGATCAGAGACGATCAAAGACAAGCAGAGACGAACAGACACAAGCAGAGACGATCGGAAACGATCAGAAACGAGCAGAGACGATCAGAGACAAGCAGAGATGATCAGAGACGATCATAGACAAGCAGAGATTATCAGAGAAGAGCAGACGATTAGAGACGAGCAGAGGCGATCAGAGACGATCATAGACAAGCAGAGATGATCAGAGACGATCAGAGACGATCAGAGACAAGCAGAGACGATCATAGACGACCATAGACGATCAGAGACGATCAGAGACAAGAAGAGACGATCAGAGAGGATCAGAGACGATCAGAGACGATCAGAGACACGCAGAGACAAGCAGAGGCGATCAGAGACGAGCAGAGATGAGTAGAGATGATCAGAGACATGCAGAGACAAGCAGAGACGATCAGATACGATCAGAGACGATCAGAGACAAGCAGAGACGATCATAGACGATCAGAGACAAGCAGAGACGATCATAGACGATCAGAGACAAGCAGAGACGATCAGAGACGATCAGAGACAAGCAGAGACAAGCAGAGACGATCAGAGATGATCAGAGACAAGCAGAGATGATCAGAGACGATCAGAGACGAGCAGAGAAGATCAGAGACGATCATAGACAAGCAGAGATTATCAGAGACGAGCAGACGATTAGAGACGAGCAGATGCGATCATAGACAAGCAGAGATGATCAGAGACGATCAAAGACAAGCAGAGACGATCAGCGACGATCAGAGACAAGCAGAGATGATCAGAGACAATCAAAGACAAGCAGAGACGATCAGAGACGATCAGAGATGATCATAGACGATCAGAGACGATCAGAGACAAGCAGAGACGATCAGAGAGGATCAGAGATGATCAGAGACGATCAGAGGCAAGCAGAGGCGATCAGAGACAAGCAGAGATGATCATAGACGATAAGAGACGATCAGAGACAAGCAGAGACGATCTGCGACAAGCAGAGACGATCAGAGACGATTAGAGACGACTAGACACAAGCAGACATAATCGGAGACGACCAGAGACAACCAGAGAGGACCAGAGACAAGCAGAGACGACCAGAGACAAGCAGAGATGATCAGAGACAAGCAGAGACAAGCAGAGACGATCAGAGAAAAGCAGAGATGATCAGAGACGATCAGAGACGATCAGACACAAGCAGAGACGATCTGAGACGATCTGAGACAAGCAGAGACGATCAGAGACGATCAGAGACAAGGAGAGACAATCAAAGACGAGCAGAGACGATCAGAGACGATCAGAGACGAGCAAAGGCGATCAGAGACAAGCAGAGATGATCAGAAATGATCAGAGATGATCAGAGACAAGCAGAGGCTATCAGAAACAAGCATTGACAAACAGGGAAGATCAGAAACGATCATAGACGATCAGAGACGATAAGAGACGATCAGGGACAATCAGAGACAAGCAGAGGCGATCAGAGACGAGCAGAGTCGAGGAGAGATGATCAGAGACATGCAGACACGACCAGAGACGACCAGAGACAAGCAGAGACGATCAGAGACAAGCTGAGACGATGAGAGACAAGCAGAGACGATCGGAGACGATCAGAGACGATCAGATACGATCAGATACAAGCAGAGACGATCAGAGACGATCAGAGACAAGCAGAGAAAAGCAGAGACGATCATAGAAGATCAGAGACGATCAGAGACGATCAGAGACAAGAAGAGACGATCATAGACGATCAGAGACAAGCAGAGACGATCAGAAACGAGCAGAGACGATCAGAGACAAGCAGAGACGATCTGAGACAAGCAGAGACGATCAGAGACGATCAGACACAAGCAGAGACGATCAGAGACGATCAGAGACAAGCAGAGACAAGCAGAGACGATCATAGACGATCAGAGACGATCAGAGACAAGCAGAGACGATCATAGACGATCGGAGACAAGCAGAGACGAGCAGAGACGATCAGAGACAAGCAAAGACGATCTGAGACAAGCAGAGACGATCAGAGACGATCAGAGATGAGCAGAGATGATCATAGACGATCAGAGACGAGCAGAGAAGATCAGAGACAAGCAGAGATTATCAGAAACGATCAGAGACGATCAGAGACAATCACATACAAGCAGAGACGATCAGAGAGATCAGAGACGAGCAGAGACGAGCAGAGACGATCTGAAACAAGCAGAGACTATCTGAGACAAGCACAGACGATCAGAGACATTCAGACACAAGCAGAGACGATAAGAGACGATAAAAGATTATCCGAGACAAGCAGAGACGATAAGAGACGATCAGAGACGAGCAGAGACGATCAGAGACGATCAGAGACGATCAGAGACAATCAGAGGCGATCAGAGACGAGCAGAAACGAGCAGAGACGAGTAGAGATGATCAGAGACGAGGGGAGATGATCAGAGACATGCAGAGACGATCAGAGACAAGCAGAGAAAAGCATAGACGATCATAGACGATCAGAGACGATTAGAGACGACTAGACACAAGCAGACATAATCGGAGACGACCAGAGACAACCAGAGAGGACCAGAGACAAGCAGAGACGACCAGAGACAAGCAGAGACGATCAGAGACAAGCAGAGACAAGCAGAGACGATCAGAGAAAAGCAGAGATGATCAGAGACGATCAGAGACGATCAGAGACGAGCAAAGGCGATCAGAGACAAGCAGAGATGATCAGAAACGATCAGAGATGATCAGAGACAAGCAGAGGCTATCAGAAACAAGCATTGACAAACAGGGAAGATCAGAAACGATCATAGACGATCAGAGACGATAAGAGACGATCAGGGACAATCAGAGACAAGCAGAGGCGATCAGAGACGAGCAGAGTCGAGGAGAGATGATCAGAGACATGCAGACACGACCAGAGACGACCAGAGACAAGCAGAGACGATCAGAGACAAGCTGAGACGATGAGAGACAAGCAGAGATGATCGGAGACGATCAGAGACGATCAGATACGATCAGATACAAGCAGAGACGATCAGAGACGATCAGAGACAAGCAGAGAAAAGCAGAGACGATCATAGAAGATCAGAGACGATCAGAGACGATCAGAGACAAGAAGAGACGATCATAGACGATCAGAGACAAGCAGAGACGATCAGAAACGAGCAGAGACGATCAGAGACAAGCAGAGACGATCTGAGACAAGCAGAGACGATCAGAGACGATCAGACACAAGCAGAGACGATCAGAGACGATCAGATACAAGCAGAGACAAGCAGAGACGATCATAGACGATCAGAGACGATCAGAGACAAGCAGAGACGATCATAGACGATCGGAGACAAGCAGAGACGATCAGAGACGAGCAGAGACGATCAGAGACAAGCAAAGACGATCTGAGACAAGCAGAGACGATCAGAGACGATCAGAGACGAGCAGAGATGATCATAGACGATCAGAGACGAGCAGAGAAGATCAGAGACAAGCAGAGACTATCAGAAACGATCAGAGACGATCAGAGACAATCAGATACAAGCAGAGACGATCAGAGAGATCAGAGACGAGCAGAGACGAGCAGAGACGATCTGAAACAAGCAGAGACTATCTGAGACAAGCACAGACGATCAGAGACATTCAAACACAAGCAGAGACGATAAGAGACGATAAAAGATTATCCGAGACAAGCAGAGATGATAAGAGACGATCAGAGACGAGCAGAGACGATCAGAGACGATCAGAGACGATCAGAGACAATCAGAGGCGATCAGAGACGAGCAGAAACGAGCAGAGACGAGTAGAGATGATCAGAGACGAGGGGAGATGATCAGAGACATGCAGAGACGATCAGAGACAAGCAGAGAAAAGCATAGACGATCATAGACGATCAGAGACGATTAGAGACGACTAGACACAAGCAGACATAATCGGAGACGACCAGAGACAACCAGAGAGGACCAGAGACAAGCAGAGACGACCAGAGACAAGCAGAGACGATCAGAGACAAGCAGAGACAAGCAGAGACGATCAGAGAAAAGCAGAGATGATCAGAGACGATCAGAGACGATCAGACACAAGCAGAGACGATCTGAGACGATCTGAGACAAGCAGAGACAATCAGAGACGATCAGAGACAAGGAGAGACAATCAGAGACGAGCAGAGACGATCAGAGACGATCAGAGACGAGCAAAGGCGATCAGAGACAAGCAGAGATGATCAGAAACGATCAGAGATGATCAGAGACAAGCAGAGGCTATCAGAAACAAGCATTGACAAACAGGGAAGATCAGAAACGATCATAGACGATCAGAGACGATAAGAGACGATCAGGGACAATCAGAGACAAGCAGAGGCGATCAGAGACGAGCAGAGTCGAGGAGAGATGATCAGAGACATGCAGACACGACCAGAGACGACCAGAGACAAGCAGAGACGATCAGAGACAAGCTGAGACGATGAGAGACAATCAGAGACGATCGGAGACGATCAGAGACGATCAGATACGATCAGATACAAGCAGAGACGATCAGAGACGATCAGAGACAAGCAGAGAAAAGCAGAGACGATCATAGAAGATCAGAGACGATCAGAGACGATCAGAGACAAGATGAGACGATCAGAGACGATCAGAGACAAGCAGAGACGATCAGAAACGAGCAGAGACGATCAGAGACAAGCAGAGACGATCTGAGACAAGCAGAGTCGATCAGAGACGATCAGACACAAGCAGAGACGATCAGAGACGATCAGAGACAAGCAGAGACAAGCAGAGACGATCATAGACGATCAGAGATGATCAGAGACAAGCAGAGACGATCATAGACGATCGGAGACAAGCAGAGACGATCAGAGACGAGCAGAGACGATCAGAGACAAGCAAAGACGATCTGAGACAAGCAGAGACGATCAGAGACGATCAGAGACGAGCAGAGATGATCATAGACGATCAGAGACGAGCAGAGAAGATCAGAGACAAGCAGAGACTATCAGAAACGATCAGAGACGATCAGAGACAATCAGATACAAGCAGAGACGATCAGAGAGATCAGAGACGAGCAGAGACGAGCAGAGACGATCTGAGACAAGCAGAGACTATCTGAGACAAGCACAGACGATCAGAGACATTCAGACACAAGCAGAGACGATAAGAGACGATAAAAGATTATCCAAGACAAGCAGAGACGATAAGAGACGATCAGAGACGAGCAGAGACGATCAGAGACGATCAGAGACAATCAGAGGCGATCAGAGACGAGCAGAAACGAGCAGAGACGAGTAGAGATGATCAGAGATGAGGGGAGATGATCAGAGACATGCAGAGACGATCAGAGACAAGCAGAGAAAAGCATAGACGATCATAGACGATCAGAGACGATTAGAGACGACTAGACACAAGCAGACATAATCGGAGACGACCAGAGACAACCAGAGAGGACCAGAGACAAGCAGAGACGACCAGAGACAAGCAGAGACGATCAGAGACAAGCAGAGACAAGCAGAGACGATCAGAGAAAAGCAGAGATGATCAGAGACGATCAGAGACGATCAGACACAAGCAGAGACGATCTGAGACGATCTGAGACAAGCAGAGACGATCAGAGACGATCAGAGACAAGGAGAGACAATCAGAGACGAGCAGAGACGATCAGAGACGATCAGAGACGAGCAAAGGCGATCAGAGACAAGCAGAGATGATCAGAAACGATCAGAGATGATCAGAGACAAGCAGAGGCTATCAGAAACAAGCATTGACAAACAGGGAAGATCAGAAACGATCATAGACGATCAGAGACGATAAGAGACGATCAGGGACAATCAGAGACAAGCAGAGGCGATCAGAGACGAGCGGAGTCGAGGAGAGATGATCAGAGACATGCAGACACGACCAGAGACGACCAGAGACAAGCAGAGACGATCAGAGACGATCAGATACGATCAGATACAAGCAGAGACGATCAGAGACGATCAGAGACAAGCAGAGAAAAGCAGAGACGATCATAAAAGATCAGAGACGATCAGAGACGATCAGAGACAAGAAGAGACGATCATAGACGATCAGAGACAAGCAGAGACGATCAGAAACGAGCAGAGACGATCAGAGACAAGCAGAGACGATCTGAGACAAGCAGAGACGATCAGAGACGATAAGACACAAGCAGAGACGATCAGAGACGATCAGAGACAAGCAGAGACGATCATAGACGATCGGAGACAAGCAGAGACGATCAGAAACGAGCAGAGACGATCAGAGATAAGCAGAGACGATCTGAGACAAGCAGAGACGATCAGAGACGATCAGACACAAGCAGAGACGATCAGAGACGATCAGAGACAAGCAGAGACAAGGAGAGACGATCATAGACGATCAGAGACGATCAGAGACAAGCAGAGACGATCATAGACGATCGGAGACAAGCAGAGACGATCAGAGACGAGCAGAGACGATCAGAGACAAGCAAAGACGATCTGAGACAAGCAGAGCCGATCAGAGACGATCAGAGACGAGCAGAGATGATCATAGACGATCAGAGACGAGCAGAGAAGATCAGAGACAAGCAGAGACTATCAGAAACGATCAGAGACGATCAGAGACAATCAGATACAAGCAGAGACGATCAGAGAGATCAGAGACGAGCAGAGACGAGCAGAGACGATCTGAGACAAGCAGAGACTATCTGAGACAAGCACAGACGATCAGAGACATTCAGACACAAGCAGAGACGATAAGAGACGATAAAAGATTATCCGAGACAAGCAGAGACGATAAGAGACGATCAGAGACGAGCAGAGACGATCAGAGACGATCAGAGACAATCAGAGGCGATCAGAGACGAGCAGAAACGAGCAGAGACGAGTAGAGATGATCAGAGACGAGGAGAGATGATCAGAGACATGCAGAGACTATCAGAGACAAGCAGAGAAAAGCATAGACGATCATAGACGATCAGAGACGATCAGAGACGATCAGAGACAAGAAGAGACGATCATAGACGATCAGAGACAAGCACAGACGATCACAAACGAGCAGAGACGATCAGAGACAAGCAGAGACTATCTGATACAAGCAGAGACGATCAGAGACGATCAGACACAAGCAGAGACGATCAGAGACGATCAGAGACAAGCAGAGACAAGCAGAGACGATCATAGACGATCATATACGATCAGAGACGATCAGAGACAAGCAGAGACGATCATAGACGATCAGAGACAAGCAGAGACGTTCAGAGACGAGCAGAGACGATCAGAGACAAGCAGAGACGATCTGAGAAAAGCAGAGACGATCAGAGACGATCAGAGACGAGCAGAGATGATCAGAGACGATCAGAGACGAGCAGAGAAGATCAGAGACAAGCAGAGACTATCAGAAACGATCAGAGACGATCAGAGACAATCAGATACAAGCAGAGACGATCAGAGAGATCAGAGACGAGCAGAGACGAGCAGAGACGATCTGAGACAAGCAGAGACTATCTGAGACAAGCACAGACGATCAGAGACGATCATACACAAGCAGAGACGATAAGAGACGATAAGAGATTATCCGAGACAAGCAGAGGCGATCGGAGACGATCAGAGACGATCAGATACGATCAGATACAAGCAGAGACGATCAGAGACGATCAGAGACAAGCAGAGAAAAGCAGAGACGATCATAGAAGATCAGAGACGATCAGAGACGATCAGAGACAAGAAGAGACGATCATAGACGATCAGAGACAAGCAGAGACGATCAGAAACGAGCAGAGACGATCAGAGACAAGCAGAGACGATCTGAGACAAGCAGAGACGATCAGAGACGATCAGACACAAGCAGAGACGATCAGAGACGATCAGAGACAAGCAGAGACAAGCAGAGACGATCATAGACGATCAGAGACGATCAGAGACAAGCAGAGACGATCATAGACGATCGGAGACAAGCAGAGACGATCAGAGACGAGCAGAGACGATCAGAGACAAGCAGAGACGATCTGAGACAAGCAGAGACGATCAGAGACGATCAGAGACGAGCAGAGATGATCATAGACGATCAGAGACGAGCAGAGAAGATCAGAAACAAGCAGAGACTATCAGAAACGATCAGAGACGATCAGAGACAATCAGATACAAGTAGAGACGATCAGAGAGATCAGAGACGAGCAGAGACGAGCAGAGACGATCTGAGACAAGCAGAGACTATCTGAGACAAGCACAGACAATCAGAGACATTCAGACACAAGCAGAGACGATAAGAGACGATAAAAGATTATCCGAGACAAGCAGAGACGATAAGAGACGATCAGAGACGAGCAGAGACGATCAGAGACGATCAGAGACAATCAGAGGCGATCAGAGACGAGCAGAAACGAGCAGGGACGAGTAGAGATGATCAGAGACGAGGAGAGATGATCAGAGACATGCAGAGACGATCAGAGACAAGCAGAGAAAAGCATAGACGATCATAGACGATCAGAGACGATCAGAGACGATCAGAGACAAGAAAAGACGATCATAGACGATCAGAGACAAGCAGAGACGATCACAAACGAGCAGAGACGATCAGAGACAAGCAGAGGCTATCTGAGACAAGCAGAGACGATCAGAGACGATCAGACACAAGCAGAGACGATCAGAGACGATCAGAGACAAGCAGAGACAAGCAGAGACGATCATAGACGATCATAGACGATCAGAGACGATCAGAGACAAGCAGAGACGATCATAGACGATCAGAGACAAGCAGAGACGTTCAGAGACGAGCAGAGACGATCAGAGACAAGCAGAGACGATCTGAGAAAAGCAGAGACGATCAGAGACGATCAGAGACGAGCAGAGATGATCAGAGACGATCAGAGACGAGCAGAGAAGATCAGAGACAAGCAGAGACTATCTGAGACAAGCACAGACGATCAGAGACGATCATACACAAGCAGAGACGATAAGAGATGATAAGAGATTATCCGAGACAAGCAGAGACGATAAGAGACGATCAGAGACGAGCAGAGACGATCAGAGACAAGCAGAGATGATCAGAGACGATCAGAAACGAGCAGAGACGATCAGAGACGATCAGAGACAAGCAGAGACGATCAGAGACAAGCAGAGACGACCAGAGACAATCAGAGACGATAAGAGACAAGCAGAGACGATAAGAGACGATCAGAGACGATCAGAGACGAGCAGAGACGATCAGAGACGATCAGAGACAATCAGAGGCGATCAGAGACGAGCAGAAACGAGCAGAGACGAGTAGAGATGATCAGAGACGAGGAGAGATGATCAGAGACATGCAGAGACGATCAGAGACGATCAGAGAAAAGCATAGACGATCAGAGACAAGCAGAGACGACCAGAGACAAGCAGAGACGATTAGAGACAAGCAGAGACGACCAGAGACAATCAGAGACGATAAGAGACAAGCAGAGACGATAAGAGACGATCAGAGACGAGCAGAGACGATCAGAGACAAGCAGAGACGACCAGAGACAATCAGAGACGATAAGAGACAAGCAGAGACGATAAGAGACGATCAGAGACGAGCAGAGACGATCAGAGACGATCAGAGACAATCAGAGGCGATCAGAGACGAGCAGAAACGAGCAGAGACGAGTAGAGATGATCAGAGACGAGGAGAGATGATCAGAGACATGCAGAGACGATCAGAGACGATCAGAGAAAAGCATAGACGATCAGAGACAAGCAGAGACGACCAGAGACAAGCAGAGACGATCAGAGACAAGCAGAGACGACCAGAGACAATCAGAGACGTTAAGAGACAAGCAGAGACGATAAGAGACGATCAGAGACGATCAGAGACGAGCAGAGACGATCAGAGACAAGCAGAGACGACCAGAGACAATCAGAGACGATAAGAGACAAGCAGAGACGATAAGAGACGATCAGAGACGATCAGAGACGAGCAGAGACGATCAGAGACGATCAGAGACAATCAGAGGCGATCAGAGACGAGCAGAAACGAGCAGAGACGATTAGAGATGATCAGAGACGAGGAGAGATGATCAGAAACATGCAGAGACGATCAGAGACGATCAGAGACAAGCAAAGACGATCAGAGACAAGCAGAGACGACCAGAGACAAGCAGAGACGATCAGAGACGATCGGAGACAAGCAGGGGCGAGCAGAGACAAGCAGAGAAAAGCATAGACGATCATAGACGATCAGAGACGATCAGAGACGATCAGAGACAAGAAAAGACGATCATAGACGATCAGAGACAAGCAGAGACGATCACAAACGAGCAGAGACGATCAGAGACAAGCAGAGACTATCTGAGACAAGCAGAGACGATCAGAGACGATCAGACACAAGCAGAGACGATCAGAGACGATCAGAGACAAGCAGAGACAAGCAGAGACGATCATAGACGATCATAGACGATCAGAGACGATCAGAGACAAGCAGAGACGATCATAGACGATCAGAGACAAGCAGAGACGTTCAGAGACGAGCAGAGACGATCAGAGACAAGCAGAGACGATCTGAGAAAAGCAGAGACGATCAGAGACGATCAGAGACGAGCAGAGATGATCAGAGACGATCAGAGACGAGCAGAGAAGATCAGAGACAAGCAGAGACTATCAGAAACGATCAGAGACGATCAGAGACAATCAGATACAAGCAGAGACGATCAGAGAGATCAGAGACGAGCAGAGACGAGCAGAGACGATCTGAGACAAGCAGAGACTATCTGAGACAAGCACAGACGATCAGAGACGATCATACACAAGCAGAGACGATAAGAGACGATAAGAGATTATCCGAGACAAGCAGAGACGATAAGAGACGATCAGAGACGAGCAGAGACGATCAGAGACAAGCAGAGATGATCAGAGACGATCAGAAACGAGCAGAGACGATCAGAGACGATCAGAGACAAGCAGAGACGATCAGAGACAAGCAGAGACGACCAGAGACAATCAGAGACGATAAGAGACAAGCAGAGACGATAAGAGACGATCAGAGACGATCAGAGACGAGCAGAGACAAGCAGAGACGATCAGAGACGATCGGAGACAAGCAGGGGCGAGCAGAGACGAGCAGAGATGATCAGAGACATGCAGAGACGACCAGAGACGACCAGAGACGCCCAGAGACAAGTAGAGACGACCAGAAACAAACAGAGATGATCAGAGACAATCAGAGAATCAGAGACAAGCAGAAACGATCAGAGACGAGCAGAGATGATCAGAGACAAGCAGAGACGATCTGAGACAAGCAGAGACGATCAGAGACAAGCAGAGACGATCTGAGACGATCAGAGACAAGCAGAGACGATCTGAGACGATCTGAGACAAGCACAGACGATCAGAGACGACCAGAGACGATCAGAGACAAGCAGAGACGATCAGATACGATCAGAGACGATCAGAGACGAGCAGAGATAATCAGAGACAATCAGAGACGAGCAGAGGCGATCAGAGACAAAGCAGAGACGACCAGAAACGATCAGAGACGATTAGAGACGATTAGAGACGAGCAGAGACAAGCAGAGTCGATCAGAAACGATCAGAGACAAGCAGAGACGATCAGAGACAAGCAGAGGCGATCAGAGACGAGCAGAGACGAGCAGAGATGATCAGAGACATGCAGAGACGACCTGAGGCGACCAGAGACGATCAGAGACAATCAGAGACAAGCAAAGGCGATCAGAGACGAGGAGAGATGATCAGAGACATGCAGAGATGATCAGAAACAATCAGAGACAAGCAGAGATGATCAGAGACTATCAGAGACAAACAGAGGCGATCAGAGACGAGCAGAGACGAGGAGAGATGATCAGGGACATGCAGAGACGACCAGAGACGACCAGAGACAAGCAGAGACGATCAGAGACAAGCAGAGACGACCAGAGACAATCAGAGACAATCAGAGACGATCAGAGACAAGCAGAGACGATCGGAGACGATCAGAGACGATCAGAGACAAGCAGAGACGATCAGAGACGATCAGAGACAAGCAGAGACGATCATAGACGATCAGAGACAAGCAGAGACGATCAGAGACGATCATAGACGAGCAGAGACGATCAGAGAAGATGTGAGACAACCTGAGACGATGTGAGACAAGCAAAGACGATTAGACACAAGCAGAGACGGTCAGAAACGATCAGATACGTTCAGAGACGATCAGAGACGATGAGAGACGATGAGAGATGATCAGAGACGATCAAAGACATGCAGAGATGAGCAGAGACGATCAGAGACAAGCAGAGATAATCAGAGACGATCAGAGACGAGCGGAGACGAGCAGAGACGATGAGATATGATCAGAGACGATCAAAGACGAGCAGAGACGAGCAGAGACGATCAGAGACAAGCAGAGATGATCAGAGACGATCAGAGACGAGCAGAGAAGATCAGAGACAAGCAGAGACTATCAGAAACTATCAGAGACGATCAGAGACAATCAGATACAAGCAGAGACGACCAGAGAGATCAGAGACGAGCAGAGACGAGCAGAGACGATCAGTGACAAGCAGAGACAAGCAGAGACGATCAGAGACAAGCAGAAACGATCAGAGACGATCAAATACAAGCAGAGACGATCGGAGACGATCAGAGACGATCAGAGACAAGCAGAGACGATCAGAGACGATCAGAGACAATCAGAAACGATCAGAGACGATCAGAGACAAGCAGAGACGTTCAGAGACGATCAGAGACAAGCAGAGACAAGCAGAGATGATCAGAGATAATCAGAGACGATCAGAGAAAAGCAGAGACGAGCAGAGACGAGCAGAGACAAGCAGAAACGATCAGAGACGATCATAGAGGATCAGAGACAAGCAGAAACAATCAGAGACGATCAGAGACGATCAGAGACGAGCAGAGACAATCAGAGACAAGCAGAAACGATCCGAGACGATCAGAGACAATCAGGGACGATCAGAGACAAGCAGAGAGAGACAGAGATACAGCGTGAGACAGAGAGAGATAGAGACAGCAGGAGAGAGATAGAGATACAGCGGGAGACAGAGACAGCGAGCGACGGAGAGAGACAGAGACAGCGAGCAACGAAGAGAAACAGGGACGACGCAGAGGGACAGTGAGGGATAGGGGAGGAAGCGGAGTGAGTGAGACGGGCGGAGCGCGGCGAGCGAGCTGCGGCTAAGCGGAATGACAGAGTCACAGATGTAATGTGAAGAGTTGTAATAAAAGTTGTGTTGGAGAAAACAAGAAAGTTGTCTGCGTCAAGTCGACCACTACACATGCACACTATGCATGCACACTATGCATGCACATCATGCATGCACACCATGCATGCACATCCTGCGATTTTTGGGTGAAAAAATCGCAATGCCTATCATTGCTATCGCTCGTTATTTGGCCGATAACACCCTTAATATATATGGCCATAAAGAATAAATTAACTCCACCTGTTCTGTCTGTATGGGATCGAGCGTTGCCCCCCTGCACTCGTGGGTTTATTCCACGTGCTCTGGTTTTCTCCCACATGTATAACTACTCATTCCATGGCCGACAACACCTTAACATCTCGCTCCGGTTGCTAAGATATGTTAACTACCCACGCCCGATATACAGGAGGTCGTGGGTTCGATCCCGATCCCTGACACCTGTTGTATATATGGAGTTTGCGTGTCTCTCCGTTTGGTCGAGTGAATTTTCCTCCGGGTCCTCCGGTTTTTCCCTCCACATTTAGAAACAACGTATGTCTAGAATATGTGGCTGCTATACATTCCCACGTGTTGATGATGATAAGTCACTCCATTGAGCTATAATTGTGATGGTCAGGGAGCTTCTGAAAAATCACTATACATCTCAGTGGGCCTTACCTGGTAAAATTAAAACAAATAAATAAAGCACTCTTAATGTTTTGTCTGTCGCTCAATATCTACCCATTGCTAACTGTCCATATGCCAACCCTCGCCCCATGGTGTACAGTGCAGTCTACACCTATATGCACTCAATCTCCTCTCTGGCATCTCTATATGCTATGAAGGGTCATTGCCCGAAACGTCACCTATTATTTTATCTTAAGGCCACAGAGTGTAAAAATAGGGTTTTTCCCATTTCTGGCAACAAAACTGAAACATTTTTACAAGGGTTCATGTCTGCATTAATCGCAATACCTGCAGCCATAGAGTGTTTGATATATATACAAAAGCAACTGTTTAGTTTTAAATAGTGTAGACTTCAGAAAAGCGAGTGGGCCCCCGGGCAAGGTGCGTCCTTGCTGGGAGGGATGACATCCATTGGCCGAGATGAATGACGGGAGGGGCACCCCAACGGAGGCATCGCGAGATCACAGCTACCTTGGAGACGGAGCGCGAGCAAGCGTGTACACGTGCGTGCGAGAGTGCGTGCGTGCGTGTTTGAGTCGGGAGTGGTGACACAGTGGACTAGCACGCTGCGTTACGAACTCAGCGAGCCGAGTTTGATTCCTGATCACAGCCAATTATCTGAACCGTTCCTGGGTCTCCCCTAGGACGACTCGGCCTCAAGTGAGCATCTGGTGCGGTGTGCAAACATCGTCACTCGGGAGACAAAGGCGGCTGGGCGTGGTACTGGCCACCGACCCATCTCGTGTGCTAACCTTCATAGATGCTGCTCATGAACAGCACTTGCCCCGACAGTCTGTGAAGGCCATCCGGGGGGGGATCTGTGTGTGGTTTGTAACCGTGCTCTCTGTTGTGTTTCTCGTTGAGCAGCGACTAATCATCCCGAAACAAGTTACAAAGTGATCCATAACTTCAGCTCCACCTCCAGCTCCAATCAGCTCAGCCCCTCCAAGTCAGCTAATGACATTGGTGAGTGTTTTGGTTGATCATTGTATGCAATGCAAATGTCTCTTTATTTTTATTAGTCGTACCATTGGTATTATGCTTATTTGTCCAGGTAAGCCTGATTATTTTTCAGGAGGATCCTGCCATGTGTTTTTTCTTGCAGTAGGAGGCAATGTTGATGCAGTGTCTGGTCAGAGTGAAGTGTAACTCGAGCACCACAAGTAGCACAAAGTTAAGCGATGCTCACATAACGAGCGGCATCGGTGGCTAGGAGATGTTACCTACCTCCCCTGGTAAACAGGAGATTGCGGGTTCGATCGCGACCCTGACGACTGCTGTGTATTTGGAGTTTGCATGTTTTCTCTCTCTCCCCGTAGTCGCGTGTATTTTTTCCACGAGTCCTCCGGTTTTTCCCTCCACACTTAGAATCAACGTCACGCGTTTAGAGTATTTGGCTGCTATACATTTCCCACGATACACCATTTCGCTGAGCTATGATTTGTGACGAGGTCGCTTCTGAGAAAGAGCCATATAGCTCAATGGGCCTTACCTCATGAAATAGTTTCTAGTTTCTACATCATTAGACCTCCTTTGCCGGTACCAAAATATAATAATAGAGTTTTCCCCCTTTTTTTCTGGCAACAAAACTGAAACCTTTTTTGCAAGGAATCATGTGTGCATTAACCACAATACCTGCAGTCAAAATGCAAACAAAAAACACACTGGCAATATATGCATTATCCTTGAAACTGATTGGTCCACACCAGAGACGGCTTTCTTTTGAGCCTCGTCTCAATTGGTGCTCGACCAGAGGACGCCAAAAGGCGCCTGTAGGGGGTGGTTAATGCCGGAGTTATGGGGAATGTTACGGAAGACCGTTACAAAGGGTGCCACGGTGGCGAGATGTTAAATACCTCACCTGGTATACAGGAGCTCGTTGCTTTGATCCCGACCCAGATGCCTTTGTATATTTGGAGTTTGCGTGTCTTTTTCTCCCCGTGGTCGCATGGACTTTTTCTCTGAGTTCTCCGGTTTTTCCCTCCACATTTAGAAACAACGTATGTCTAGTATATGTGGCTGCTATACATTCCCACGTGATGATGATGATGATAAGTCACTCCATTGAGCTAAAATTTGTGATGGCCAGGTAGCGTCTGATAAATAAATATACAGCTCAGTGGGCCTTACCTGGTAAAATTAAAACAAATAAATAAAGCACTCCATGTTTTGTCTGTCGCTCAATATCTACCCATTGCTAACTGTCCATTTGCCAATTTAAGAAAGTTCATCTGGAAATAGTTTTTGTTTTACCCTCGCCCCATGGTGTACAGTGCAGTCTACACCTATATCCACTCAATCTCTCCCTGGCATCTCTATATGCTATGAAGGGTCATTGCCAGAAACGTCACCTATGATTTTATCTTAAGGCCACAGAGTGTAATAATAATAGGATTTTTCTCCATTCTGGCAACAAAACTGAAACCTTCTTACAAAGGTTCATGTCTAGATTAATCAATATACCTGCAGCCGCAGAGTATTTATATATATATATATAAAACAACTGTTTAGTTTAAAATAGTTTAGACTTAAGAAAAGCGAGTGGGCCCCCGGGCAAGATGCGTCCTTGCTGGGAGGGATGACATCCATTGGCCGAGATGAATGACGGGAGGGGCACCTCAACGGAGGCATCGCGAGATCACCGCTACCTTGGAGACGGAGCGCGAGCAAGCGTGTACACGTGCGTGCGAGAGTGCGTGCGTGCGTGTTTGAGTCGGGAGTGGTGACACAGTGGACTAGCACGCTGCGCTACGAACTCAGCGAGTCGAGTTTGATTCCTGATCACAGCCAATTATCTGAACCGTTCCTGGGTCTCCCCTAGGACGACTCGGCCTCAAGTGAGCATCTGGTGCGATGTGCAAACATCGTCACTCGGGAGACAAAGGCGGCTGGGTGTGGTACTGGCCACCGACCCACCTCGTGTGCTAACCTTCATAGATGCTGCTCATGAACAGCACTTGCCCCGACAGTCTGTGAAGGCCATCCGGGGGGGGATCTGTGTGTGGTTTGTAACCGTGCTCTCTGGTGTGTTTCTCGTTGAGCAGCCACTAATCATCCCGAAACAAGTTACAAAGTGATCCATAACTTCAGCTCCACCTCCAGCTCCAATCAGCTCAGCCCCTCCAAGTCAGCTAATGACATTGGTGAGTGTTTTGGTTGATCATTGTATGCAATGCAAATGTCTCTTTATTTTTATTAGTCGTACCATTGGTATTATGCTTATTTGTCCAGGAAAGCCTGATTATTTTTCAGGAGGATCCTGCCATGTGTTTTTTTCTTGCAGTAGGAGGCAATGTTGATGCAGTGTCTGGTCAGAGTGAAGTGTAACCCGAGCACCACAAGTAGCACAAAGTTAAGCGATGCTCACAAAACGAGCGGCATCGGTGGCTAGGAGATGTTACCTACCTCGCCTGGTAAACAGGAGATTGCGGGTTCGATCGCGACCCTGACAACTGCTGTGTATTTGGAGTTTGCATGTTTTCTCTCTCTCCCCGTAGTCGCGTGTATTTTTTCCACGAGTCCTCCGGTTTTTCCCTTCACACTTAGAATCAACGTCACGCGTTTAGAATATTTGGCTGCTATACATTTCCCACGATACACCATTTCGTTGAGCTATGATTTGTGACCAGGTCGCTTCAGAGAAAGAGCCATATAGCTCAATGGACCTTACCTCATGAAATAATTTCTAGTTTCTACATCATTAGACCTCCTTTGCCGGTACCAAAATATAATAATAGAGTTTTTCCCCTTTTTTTCTGGCAACAAAACTGAAACCTTTTTTTACAAGGAATCATGTGTGCATTAACCACAATACCTGCAGTCAAAATGCAAACAAAAAACACACCCTGATAATATATGCATTGTCCTTGAAACTGATTGGTCCACACCAGAGACGGCTTTCTTTTGAGCCTCGTCTCAATTGGTGCTAGACCAGAGGACGCCAAAAGGTGCCTGTAGGCGGTGGTTAATGCCGGTGTTATGGGGACTGTTATGGAAGACCGTTACAAAGGGTGCCACGGTGGCGAGATGTTAAATACCTTGCCTGGTAATCACGAGGTCGTTGCTTTGATCCCGACCCTGATGCCTTCTGTATATTTTGAGTTTGCGTGTCTCTTTCTCCCCATGGTCGCATGGATTTTTATCTGAGTTCTCCGGTTTTTCCCTCCACATTTAGAAACAACGTATGTCTAGAATATGTGGCTGCTATACATTCCCACGTGATGATGATGATGATGATAAGTCACTCCATTGAGCTATAATTTGTGATGGCCAGGTAGCTTCTGAAAAATAACTATACAGCTCAGTGGGCCTTACCTGGTAAAATTAAAACAAATAAATAAAGCACTCTTAATGTTTTGTCTGTCGCTCAATATCTACCCATTGCTAACTGTCCATTTGCCAATTTAAGAAAGTTCATCTGGAAATAGTTTTTGTTTTACCCTCGCCCCATGGTGTACAGTGCAGTCTACACCTATATCCACTCAATCTCTCTCTGGCATCTCTATATGCTATGAAGGGTCATTGACAGAAAAGTCACCTATGATTTTATATTAAGGCCACAGAGTGTAATAATAGGATTTTTCCCCTTTCTGGCAACAAAACTGAAACCTTCTTACAAGGGTTCATGTCTACATTAATCACGATACCTGCAGCCGCAGAGTGTTTTATATATATACAAAAACAACTGTTTAGTTAAAAATAGTTAAGACTTAAGAAAAGCGAGTGGGCCCCCGGGCAAGATGCGTCCTTGCTGGGAGGGATGACATCCATTGGCCGAGATGAATGACGGGAGGGGCACCCCAACGGAGGCATCGCGAGATCACCGCTACCTTGGAGACGGAGCGCGAGCAAGCGAGTACACGTGCGTGCGAGAGTGCGTGCGTGCGTGTTTGAGTCGGAAGTGGTGACACAGTGGACTAGCACGCTGCGCTACGAACTCAGCGAGCCGAGTTTGATTCCTGATCACAGCCAATTATCTGAACCGTTCCTGGGTCTCCCCTAGGACGACTCGGCCTCAAGTGAGCATCTGGTGCGGTGGGCAAACATCCTCACTCGGGAGACAAAGGCGGCTGGGTGTGGTACTGGCCACCGACCCACCTCGTGTGCTAACCTTCATAGATGCTGCTCATGAACAGCACTTGCCCCGACAGTCTGTGAAGGCCATCCGGGGGGGGATCTGTGTGTGGTTTGTAACCGTGCTCTCTGTTGTGTTTCTCGTTGAGCAGCGACTAATCATCCCGAAACAAGTTACAAAGTGATCCATAACTTCAGCTCCACCTCCAGATCCAATCAGCTCAGCCTCTCCAAGTCAGCTAATGATATTGGTGAGTGTTTTGGTTGATCATTGTATGCAATGCAAATGTCTCTTTATTTGTATTAGTCGTACCATTGGTATTATGCTTATTTGTCCAGGAAAGTCTGATTATTTTTCAGGAGGATCCTGCCATGTCTTTTTCTTGCAGTAGGAGGCAATGTTGATGCAGTGTCTGGTCAGAGTGAAGTGTAACTCGAGCACCACAAGTAGCACAAAGTTAAGCGATGCTCACATAACGAGCGGCATCGGTGGCTAGGAGATGTTACCTACCTCGCCTGGTAAACAGGAGATTGCGGGTTCGATCGCGACCCTGACGACTGCTGTGTATTTGGAGTTTGCATGTTTTCTCTCTCTCCCCGTAGTCGCGTGTATTTTTTACACGAGTCCTCCGGTTTTTCCCTCCACACTTAGAATCAACGTCACGCGTTTAGAGTATTTGGCTGCTATACATTTCCCACGATACGCCATTTCGTTGAGCTATGATTTGTGACCAGGTCGCTTCTGAGAAAGAGCCATATAGCTCAATGGGCCTTACCTCATGAAATAGTTTCTAGTTTCTACATCATTAGACCTCCTTTGCCGTTACCAAAATATAATAATAGAGATTTCCCTTTTTTTTCTGGCAACAAAACTGAAACCTTTTTTGCAAGGAATCATGTGTGCATTAACCACAATACTTGCAGTCAAAATGCAAACAAAAACACACTGGTAATATTTGCATTGTCCTTGAAACTGATTGGTCCACACCAGAGACGGCTTTCTTTTGAGCCTCGTCTCAATTGCTGCTCGACCAGAGGACGCCAAAAGGCGCCTGTAGGGGGTGGTTAATGCCGGTGTTATGGGGACTGTTATGGAAGACCGTTACAAAAGGTGCCACGGTGGCGAGATGTTAAATACCTTGCCTGGTATACAGAAGCTCGTTGCTTTGATTCCGACCCTGATGCCTTTGTATATGTGGAGTTTGCGTGTCTCTTTCTCCCCGTGGTCGCATGGCTTTTTCTCTGAGTTCTCCGGTTTTTCCCTCCACATTTAGAAAAAACGTATGTCTAGAATATGTGGCTGCTATACATTCCCACGTGATGATAATGATGATGATAAGTCACTCCATTGAGCTATAATTTGTGATGGCCAGGTAGCTTCTGAAAAATAACTATACAGCTCAGTGGGCCTTACCTGGTAAAATTAAAACAAATAAATAAAGCACTCCATGTTTTGTCTGTCGCTCAATATCTACCCATTGCTAACTGTCCATTTGCCAATTTAAGAAAGTTCATCTGGAAATAGTTTTTGTTTTACCCTCGCCCCATGGTGTACAGTGCAGTCTACACCTATACCCACTCAATCTCTCTCTGGTATCTCTATATGCTATGAAGGGTCATTGCCAGAAACGTCACCTATGATTTTATCTTAAGGCCACAGAGTGTAATAATAGGATTTTTCCCCTTTCTGGCAACAAAACTGAAACCTTTTTACAAGGGTTCATGTCTACATTAATCACGATACCTGCAGCCGCAGAGTGTTTTATATATATGCAAAAACAACTGTTTAGTTAAAAATAGTTTAGACTTAAGAAAAGCGAGTGGGCCCCCGGGCAAGATGCGTCCTTGCTGGGAGGGATGACATCCATTGGCCGAGATGAATGACGGGAGGGGCACCCCAACGGAGGTATCGCGAGATCACCGCTACCTTGGAGACGAAGCGCGAACAAGCGAGTACACGTGCGTGCGAGAGTGCGTGCGTGCGTGTTTGAGTCGGGAGTGGTGACACAGTGGACTAGCACGCTGCGCTACGAGCTCAGCGAGCCGAGTTTGATTCCTGATCACAGCCAATTATCTGAACCGTTCCTGGGTCTCCCCTAGGACGACTCGGCCTCAAGTGAGCATCTGGTGCGGTGTGCAAACATCGTCACTCGGGAGACAAAGGCGGCTGGGTGTGGTACTGGCCACCGACCCACCTCGTGTGCTAACCTTAATAGATGCTGCTCGTGAACAGCACTTGCCCCGACAGTCTGTGAAGGCCATCCGGGGGGGGGATCTGTGTGTGGTTTGTAACCGTGCTCTCTGTTGTGTTTCTCGTTGAGCAGCGACTAATCACACCGAAACAAGTTACAAAGTGATCCGTAACGTCAGCTCCACCTGCAGCTCCAATCAGCTCAGCCCCTCCAAGTCAGCTAATGACATTGGTGAGTGTTTTGGTTGATCATTGTATGCAATACTCTTTGGTTCTATTGGGTAAAGTCACGTAGGTAAAAAAGAAAATAACAAAAATCACGACGTTTCGGCCACAACACAAGCGGCCTTCATCAGGTGAAGGGACGAGACTGTCTGGAGGACAACGCTGGATTGTATGCAATGCAAATGTCTCTTTATTTTTATTAGTCGTACCATTGGTATTATGCTTATTTGTCCAGGAAAGCCTGATTATTTTTCAGGAGGATCCTGTCATGTGTTTTTTCTTGCAGTAGGAGGCAATGTTGATGCAGTGTCTGGTCAGAGTGAAGTGTAACTCGAGCACCACAAGTAGCACAAGGTTCAGCGATGCTCACACAACGAGTGGCATCGGTGGCTAGGAGATGTTACCTACCTCGCCTGGTAAACAGGAGATTGAGGGTTCGATCGCGACCCTGACGACTGCTGTGTATTTGGAGTTTGCATGTTTTCTCTCTCTCCCCGTAGTCGCGTGTATTTTTTTCCACGAGTCCTCCGGTTTTTCCCTCCACACTTAGAATCAACGTCACGAGTTCAGAGTATTTGGCTGATAAACATTTCCCACGATACACCATTTCGTTGCTATCATTTGTGACCAGGTCGCTTCTGAGAAAGAGCCATATAGCTCAATGGGCCTTACCTCATAAAATAGTTTCTAGTTTCTACATCATTAGACCTTCTTTGCCAGTACCAAAATATAATAATAAGAGTTTTTCCCCTTTATTCTGGCAACAAAACTAAAACCTTTTTTACAAGGAATCATGTGTGCATTAACCACAATACCTGCAGTCAAAATGCAAACAAAAAACACACTGATAATATATGCATTGTCCTTGAAACTGATTGGTCCACACCAGAGACGGCTTTCTTTTGAGCCTCGTGTCAATTGGTGCTAGACCAGAGGATGCCAAAAGGCGCCTGTAGGGGGTGGTTAATGCCAGTGTTATGGGGACTGTTATGGAAGACCGTTACAAAGGGTGCCACGGTGGCGAGATGTTAAATACCTCGCCTGGTATACAGGAGGTCGTTGGTTTGATCCCGACCCTGATGCCTTCTGTATATTTGGAGTTTGTGTGTCTTTCTCCCCGTGGTCGCATGGATTTTTCCCTGAGTCCTCCGGTTTTTCCCTCCACATTTAGAATCAACGCGCGTTCAGCGCTTTTGGCTGGTATAAATTTCGACTTCATTGAGCTATCATTGGTGATTGCCAGGTCACTTCTGAAAAAGAGCTATTTAGTAGCCTTACCCTGGTAAAATTTAAAATAGTTTAGTTTCATAGTTTTAAACAGTTCTGTTCAGGGCCTCCAAAGTGCCAGGATCAATAACTTCCATCACCCCTGCTGGTGAGTACTCGTCCCCCTGTGTGAATGCAGAGCGCTCCAGACCAACGCGGTGCCCTACCCGTTTTTTTGTCGCTCACAGACAAAATCATGTCCAACTTCACAAGCCTGTCCCCCCGTGGCGTGCCCTCCCGAGCAGGGCGTGTGTCTCCCGTGCCCTCTCGACTCGGTCCCTTTTGGGGACCCTAAAGGGTCTGAGGAAAGGACGAAGACCACGCAGGAGACAGCTTACACCACAAGTCTTCGACCGGCGTGGGACAACAACACCCACGCCTCATGCCACACCAACCCGCATTTTCTTTTTGGATGTTTAGACCACGTGGTGGTATTTTTATGCCAACGTAATTGTCATTAACCCCTCCATCACCCGACTGGGGCGCCGCGGTGGCGAGGTGTTAATTACCTTGTCTGGTATACCGGAAGTTGTCGGTTTGATCCCGATCTGAATACCTGTATTTTTAGAGTTTGTGTCTCTCGCCCAGTCGTGTGGATTTTTCTCTGGGTCTTCTGGTTTTTCCCCCTCCACATTTAGAATCAACAGGCATTTTGATTATGGCTGCTGTAAATTTCCACGTGATAAGCCACTTCATTAAGCTATAAATTTTGTATTCTTGGTTCTTTCGGTAAAGTCACGTAGAAGGGAAACAATAAAATAAGGAAAATATAAAACAATAAAATTCTCACGACGTTTCGACTGCAACACAAGCAATCATCATTAGGTGTGAAAACCACAGCAAGAAAATTTGAAAAAAGTAGCGTTTTTCTTCTTTTTTTTCTTTAACGTTAGCACCACGGAGAGTGATTTGGCAGTTATTCAGATGGACGAGTCCATCTATGTTCGTTAAAGAGAAGGGGGGAGACGAAAATAATGGATGTGGTCTGAAAGCCACCGTAAGCGTGAACAATCAATTAAGACCTGAAATGGTTTATCAAATCCTTCCAATGATTGCTAAGCCAGAATCCTTCTTCTCGGTTTGAAATTGTCTCTTTGTTTGTATATGTGGATATCCTCATGAACGAATCTCTCATGGTAGCCAGATGGCTTGCAAAGAACCTCTGTCTTGGAGAAGTCAATGTCATGTGAGCCTACTGAATTATAACAATGATCTGCCACGGCCGAGGTGTTGGTCCTACCGTGTTTTAGGTCTGCTTTGTGTTCGCGGATGCGGTCCGAGACATGTCGTTTGGTTTATCCAATGTAACTACTACCACAGAGGCAACTTCGTTTGTAGACGCCAGGGTACTGTATGTCCGGAATCACATCTTTTACAGATGGAACCAGATCACGGATTTTATGTAATGTGTTGAATCGGACCTGGATCTTGTGTTTATTCAAGATTTTTGAGATATTTTTTGTGATCCCCACAATGTAGGGTAAAGTGATCGTTTTGAAAGGCTCCTCAAGAGGGTCCTTCTTCATGGTTGGAGTGATAGCTTTGCGGATTGTGTAGTCGGAGTAACCATTAGCCTTAAGAGCTTGGTGTACGTGCTTGAGTTCACTGGCTATGTGTTCCTGGTCGGATATGCATTGGGCTCTATGGTGCAGTCTTGATGAGGGGATTCTTCTGGGATGGATGGTGGTGGGAATCCGGTTTTAGGTAAGCATCCGTATGGGTAGCTTTCCTGAAAACAGAGTGAATCATTGAACCATCAGGTCTCTTTTTTATTAGGACATCCATAAAAGGTAGCTTGCTATCTTTTTCCACTTCCATGGTAAATCTAAAAACTATAAATTGTGGTCAGGTCCTTTCTTAAAGAGAGCTATGTAACTCAGTGGACCTTACCTGGTAAAATAAAACATAGTTTGGAAGGTTTTTTTAATGGTTTAGATTACACGTGGCCCATGCATTTGTTGACCAGGAGGGGTAATAAACGAGTATGGGTGCGTTCTACTGGTAGGAACGAAGTTGTTAACTGAGTGTACCAGCCTGCAATAGATTAATGTGTCCGTCTGTCCGTCCGTCCGTCCCCTTTCAATACTTTAACGAAGTGAAATCTCGTGTTGTTGGGTGTAAAAAATTCCAATGTTCCTACCAGCCCACCCTGCAGGGACCTGTTATAATAACCAACTAGAATGGGGCGTGGCCGGGGGCGTGGCCGGAGGCGGAGCCTGGCCACACCAGGAAGTATATGAACCTTATGGCAGGGCCCCGGGGTCCCATAAACTCCCGGCTCTCGCGTAAACATATTTTGCTCTTTTTCACCAATGGGTTTGAAGGATGGTGGCAAGTGTTGTCTTGTTAATCTATGCCTTTAAAACTGAAAACTGCTTACCTGCAGTACCTCTATTTAAATACAATATCTAAAAAAATATTTACACCCCTCTGTCAATCATCGTGTTTCGCAGTGTGGATTTGTGAACACACTTTATAAACAGTACTTGAACTAGTCCACGTTTTCAATGCGCTGTTCGTATTGTAACAAGCGTTTATACCAATGTTACTCTATAGAGTAGTGGGTCGCCACTCCTCTTATCCGCATTGATAGGAGTATGTGGGGACTATGGCTTAACCACAAAAAAACCTATCTGCAGAGATGCATACGGACGAGAGAAGTATTATCAAACAGGAGGAATTAACAGTGCAACGCATTTCATGTGTTAAATATTTGCAGGTAATAGGATTACTCTTAGTTTTTTTCGGTAAAGTTACGTAGAAAGAAAATAAATTAGATAATAGAATACGACGTTTCGATTGCAACACAAGCAACCATCATCAGGTACGAATGAATGAGTAAACAAACCTAGTAAACTTATAAATATAATGCAATACAACTCAGAGTCGGCTAACACAACAGTCAACATCCTATCTTCATCAGGTGTCAAGAACAAATCATGGAGGTAAATACAACAAGAAGATGAGAGACGAGAATTCAACAAACCCAAGAAAAATTATGTGAAGCATAACCAGTCAGGCCAACAACACAGTTAGACACTTCCTGGCGGACCACAAATTTCAGAAGAGTGTTAAATTTCGTGTTCAACCTCTGGATTGCACTTACCAGCATAGACAGAGAAGCGAGGAGAGAGAGAGGGGGGGCCGGAGGGATGAACAGAAGCCTTAAATAGGAAATACATTTGGTGGGATGGGGAGGGGTCCGGCGAGAGAAGGTGCGGCAGCTGAAATAAGCACAACCTGCACATAAACAGAAGCGGGGGGGACACTCCCATCCACCAAATGTATTTCCTATTTAAGGCTTCTGTTCATCCCTCCGGCCCCCTCTCTCTCTCTCCTCGCTTCTCTGTCTATGCTGGTAATTGCAATCCAGAGGTTGAACACGAAATTTAACACTCTTCTGAAATTCGTGGTCCGCCAGGAAATGTCTAACTGTGTTGTTGGCCTGACTGGTTATGCTTCACATAATTTTTCTTAGATTTGTTAAAATTCTCGTCTCTCATCTTCTTGTTGTATTTACCTCCATGATTTGTTCTTGACACCTGATGAAGATCGCTTGCGTTGTGATCGAAACGTCGTGATTATTTCGTTTTAACATAATTTTATTGTATTTCTACATACGTGACTTTACCGAAAAAAACAATGAGTAATTTTATGCAGTCACGAAAGCTTTAATTCTTTATTAATCAACATACTACCTGGTTGATTCACGTTCTTCCAAAGAATGCTAAATTTGAGAGACAAAACACAGACACGGAGACAGACAGACACACAAGTAGAGAGAGAACACAGTCACAGAGAGGGACACACAGAAAGACAACACCTCTGTGTCGTGGCCTTAAATAGAGAGAGGGGGAATGGGGCAGAAGGAGGGGTAGAAAATAATGAGAGAGTTGTGTGGAATTCCTGCCCATAGCGGGCGGAGGAGCGACAATAGACTTACAAACAAGTACGGAGAAAGCAAGTTTAGTAAAATTAGGAAGTGTAATGCAATGCAACCCAGAGAGTTGGTTAACACACAGTTAACGCATAGCCTGGCTGATTACGTTATTTCAAAGATTGCTAAATTAGAAATTAAGTTTTGATTTAAAGCTTTCGTGACTGCAGTAATTCATATTCTTAGTTTTTTCGGTAAAGTCACGTTGAAGAGAAACAACAAAATAATAAAATATATATAAAACAATAAAAAAATTCTCACGACGTTTCGACCATAACTCAAACGGTCGTCTTCACCTGAAGACCATAACTCAAACGGTCGTCTTCACCTGAAGACGACCGTTTGAGTTATGGTCGAAACGTCGTGAGAATTTTTTATTGTTTTATATATATTTTATTATTTTGTTGTTTCTCTTCAACGTGACTTTACCGAAAAAACTAAGAATATAGAAATTAAGTGTCAAACAAACGCGGCAAATCGTCCCCATAGAGGTGGTTCAAACTAATAAGATTGTCATCGATTGATCCTGGCTGCAGACATTGGTAGGTCACAAACAATAATTAATATAAGAGCAGTTTCACTGTATTATTCATACCGTTATGACAAAGGACTTAAGTCGTGTAGGCAGTTTGAGCAGCTTTGGATAAGACTTATGAACCTGCCCATACCCAAGCATGGAGTGAATTCGCTTGTTCAGCTCGCTCTGCGCATTCGTCCTCACTACTGTGCTTGGACGACAAGACAACAGAACGATCCGTGGCAGGTGGGTCGCGGTGTTTGTGCGCGGTGGGATGGAGTCGCCAAAAATAAAATAATTAATTACGATTTTGACTTCCGATTATTTGGGACCCCGGGTCCCGCCATAAGGTTCATATAAGTGGTAAGTGACCGAAGGTTCGGGGCTGTCGTGTGGTCCGGGTCCTGGCTACCGTCGCTGTCTTCGCCATTATCTCTCTTCATCGTCCGGCCGCATGGACGATCCTCTGCACAGCTCCCATCCTCTGCACGGCTCCCATCGTCGTGGTCGCTATATTAGTCAGCCAGCTATATAGTTAAACGCCGACGATGGGGCTGTGTAGATGGGTCGGCTATGCGTAGCCGTATATATATGTCGCCCAGTGATTGCCTAAAGTGTGAGAAATAAGAAGCCCTCTACACGTTGTGTCTCGGAAGTCGCTCACTACACATCCATCATATTCTAACCGATAGGGCTCCTTCTCCTGCACCGGTGTCTCGAGAATTATCACTACTGAATTCAGCATCAATGTAGGATGGTGACAGCGTATCATCGCTCAAACCACTTCATGCTTCATCGGGGTAGAGCGTGCTCGGGAATCGAGTCAGGCCCCTTCAGCCAACTGCGAATTTAAAGTACCCGCCGTGACATCACCAACTGTTCCAAAGAGTGGCCGCCGGGTTTATATGTGAGTCACTTCCACTTATTTGCAATTGGCGCCTTGGCACGTTCAAACCGTTGGTTATTTCAAACAAACTATAAAACTATTCAACTATTTTTATTTTACCAGGTAAGGCCCACTGAGCTATGCAGCTCTTTTTCAGAAGCGACCTGGCTATCACAAATGATAGCTCAACAAAGTGGCTTATCGTGTGGATATTTGTAGCAGCCAAATGCTTTAAACACGTTTCTAGATGTGGAGGCAAAAGGCAGAGGACCCGGAGAAAAATCCACATCTCGCCAAAAGTGGCGCCCAAATACTTCCAACGAGACGGCCTTCATTTGGAATGGATCCGCACGTCTGAGCGAACAGTTTGCAATGGCTGTCGGAAGTGAATGCTGGGATTTGGGTGAAGGCTGTACTTTTAACATCACCAGTTTCTAGCATCACCAGAATTACATTAGCCTGCAAGTTTGCATTATGGTTTATGCTCCTTGACGAGATTAGCGATGTATTGTGGTTCATTTGTGGCAAGCACTTTGTGTGTAATGAGTGCGACCTTATAACAACGTATTCCTTCGGTAAGTGGAAGCCAATGCAGTTTGGCGAGCATTGTGCGGACATGGTCAGATCTTGCAGTACCCGTCACGACACGTGCCAGAGAGTTTTGTACATGCTGCACCTTGGTAAATATTAATTTAAATTGCAGGTCAACCAACCAAATGAGCCAGCCAGAATTAGGAATGGTTCCTCTACCATCCGCAACACTTATCATTATCAATCAGACTCTGGGAAAGAAAATACGTAGCGATATCAAATACATGACACCTCTAGCATTTGTAGACTACTGAGAGGTATTTGACTCGATAGAAATTCATGCAATCGTTCACACAAGTTCATGGTGTTCCGAATGTTTTTCAATATCACAAGCAAAATTACTTTTTCAAATTTTGAGAGGCTGCCTTAGCAGTGCAGACAAACCCCGCTCATTACGCTCGTGTCAACAGCACTTTACTTACTACGGCAACATCTCTTAGCACAGACGTTTTGGGCAATGGCCCTGCTTCAGAAACACAGCAGGGGGGGACAACGAGAGCAAACGAGAGATTAGGTGAACTGTATCGTCTGATGATTGTCCGAGACCCTGGTTCTCTGACAAATTAGGCGGTGTCATTAAAGTGTTTAACATGTACTGTGGTAAGCTTTACTAAAGTGCTTAACACGTAGTATTAAGATTTACTAAAGTGTTTAACACGTAGTAGTAGTAAGATTTACCAAAGTGTTTAACACGAAGTCGTAAGATTTGTTTCTCGATATGTGCAGAGAACATACTGGCGTCTGGTGGCAACCGGCCTTAAAAACTCTAAAGCCAAAACATGTGTAGTGACAGGATGCCATCTGTTGACCATGAGGGATAACTACGGGCATGGGTGCACTATATAACAGCCAACCATTAGGGGGGTGTAACTGGGCCAAGGGTCAGAGGCGGGGGTCAGTCGGGAAGCTCCTGGAACCTGCATGAGATTTCTAGAAGGGGGCGTGGCCAGAGGCGGGACTTAGCCAAGCTGATAAGTATATAAGGGGGGGGGGGGGGTAACTGGAGGTTCTGGACTATCTCCTTCGCCGTCATCTCTTCATCGTCGTCCGGCCGTATAGCCGATCCGCTGTACGGTCCCCATCATCATCGTTGCTGTATAGTCGGCCAGCTATATAGTTAGACGTCCGCGATGTGGCTGTATGAGTGGGTCAGCTATACGTAGCCCAGTATATATGTTATTCAGAAATAAACAAGGAGCCCTCTATAAGTCGTATCTCGGAAGTCGCACATTGCACATGGAAAGTCCTTGCAAACAAATGGCCCTCAGTCCCCCGCAGCCCTTAAGTGGACAGAGGGTGTAAATAATCTCGGGACCCAATGACTCTGCTGCTGCAGGGAGTGCAGACCCGGGCGGTGGTAGTATGTTGTCTGCACATATCGAGATGGCGAAACAAAACAGAAAGAGCAGAAGGTTTTCCGGAAGGAAGATAAGGTTGGCCACATGGAATATTGGAACAAAGACAGGAAAAAGTCATGAATTAGCAGACTGCTTGAGGAGGAACATCGACATCGCATGCATACAGGAAACACAATGGAAAGTCAGCAGAGCAAAATAGATTGGCTGGAGTTGTGCTGAGTGAGGATACGAAGATAAAGGTGGTGGAAGTCAGAAGAGTGAATGACAGACTGATGATAGACTGGTACCAGAGAGTGGGGTTGTAAACGTGGTGTGTGTGTATGCCCCACAGATGGGCTGCAGTGGGCAAGAGAAGGTTGCATTTTGGGAGAGCTTAGACAAGGAGTTTCAGAGCTTACAAGGAGATGAAGCAGTGGTGATGGGCGCAGACTTAAATGGAAGAGTGGGAAGAGGCAAGGACGGATATGAAAGGAACCATGAATGAAGCGGATATGGCAGTAGGAATGGGGGAGGGGAGGACATTCTTCGAATGGCCCAGGCAAATGATCTTGCAGTGATGCATACCTACTTCCAGAAGCAGGAGGGACATTTGATGACCTACCAGAGTGGAGAGGTGAAGAGCCAGATAGATTTTATTTTGGTGAGGAGGAAGCACCTGAAAGGAGTGGAGAACTGCAAAGTGATCCCTGGAGATTCTAGATTTGAAGCTTTCGTGACTGCAAGGATCCATACTCTTTGGTTCTATTCGGTAAAGTCACGTAGGTAAAAAATAAAGCAAAAAATCACGACGTTTTGGCCACAACACAAGCGGCCTTCATCAGGTGAAGAGACCAGACTGTCTCGAGGACAGCGTTGGAGTGAAACACAGCCAAGCTTAGACCGCGACCTTTAAGCTGTGTGAAAGTAATTAAGGTGCCTTGACAAAGGAATTAGCATAAAAATTGCATTTTAATAGGCGGACTTAGCATGATGAAAGGTAGGGAGGGGGTCGACCTGTGCAGGCTGGCGAGGGGGCACGGCAGCGTCCATATGCTGGTGGTGTGAAAAGGGGATTTTAAGAAGCTGCGAAAGTTTGGGGTACCACTACTTGAAAAATATACTGTATTATTGAAAATTAGTTTAATGTTTGGTTCGATTTAGAACATCTTTCCAATGGTTGCTTAATTTGAAACCATCTTCTCGGTTAAAATTGTGTCTGTGTTTGTAGATCTGAATTGCCTCGTGAACAAATCTCTGATAAAAACCCGTGGGTTTGCAAAGAACCTTGGTATCGGAGAAAATTATATCGTGATCACCCACAGCGTTGTAACAGTGATCAGCTACGGCAGAAGAATTCGTTCTGCCGTGTTTCAAATCTGATTTGTGCTCGCGAATTCGGTCAGAGACATGTCGCTTCATCTCCCCGATATAGCAATCACCGCAGGTACAACTCAATTTGTAAACCCCGGGGTACTGTAAGTCAGGAATGACATCCTTCATGAATGGGATCAGATCACGAATTTTGTGTACTGATTTGAACCGGACCTGGATTTTGTGTTTGTTTAGAATTTTGGAAATATTTTTAGTAACGCCTGCTATATATGGTAGTGTGATGGTTTTGACCGGAGTATCAAGTGGTTGTTTCTGTATGGAGGGAGAAACAGCTTGGCGGATGGTACAGTCAGAATATCCATTCCTTTTGAGGGCCACGTGTACATGTTTTAATTCACTGGTCAGGTGGTGTTGGTCCGAAATGCAATGAGCCCTATGGTATAAAGTTTT
The DNA here is from genome assembly GCF_048934315.1 of Petromyzon marinus. NCBI lineage: Eukaryota > Metazoa > Chordata > Hyperoartia > Petromyzontiformes > Petromyzontidae > Petromyzon > Petromyzon marinus. The sequence goes on from NC_133722.1 coordinate 1,967,722, forward strand.
GATGAGAGAATTCTTCTGAGCTGGGTGGTGGGAATCAGGCTTCAAGTAGGAATCCGTGTGGGTGGGTTTCCTGTAGACAGAATGCCCCAACGAGCCATCAGGTCTCCTCTCAAACAGAACATCCAAGAATGGTAGCCTGCTATCATTCTCCACTTCCATGGTGAATTTGATGGCGGGATGTCTGCAATTGATGTGGTGTAGGAAAAGGTTCAGAGCTGGGAGGCCATGTGGCCAAATGACGAAAGTGTCATCCACATATCTCTTCCACAGGGAAGGTCTGAGGGTGGAAGTCTGGATGGCGTCCGATTCAAATTTCTCCATGAAAACATTGGCTATCACTGGTGACAAGGGGGAACCTATGGGAGTACCCTCATTTTTCTTGTAGAAGGAACCATTCCAAGTAAAGTAGGTGTTGGTGAGGCAGTGCCTGACCAGAGTAGGTACCTCGGGGTTTAGTCCATGTTGTACCAAATTTTCAATTATATCAATGGTATCAGGTACCAGGACCTTGGTGAACAAGGAGACCACATCGAAGCTGACAAGGATGTGGTCTCCTTGCTCACCAAGGTCCCGGTACCTGATACCATGTGGTGTTTATTTATATCGAGGTGTGCTACAGGGTGCCTAGAGAGCTCATCTTGTGGTGTATAAGAAGAAGAGGTATTCCTGAGGTATATGTCCAGCTGATCCAGGATATGTATGAAGTGTATGAAATCTATGTGCGAAGCAGCTGTGGGGTGTTGGAGAGAGTTCAGGTCAAAGCGGGAGTGAAGCAATCTGCACTGAGTCCCTTCCTGTTGATCCTGGTGCTGGACACACAAACGAGAGACATTCAGAGGGAGCCCCCCTGGTGTATGCTGCTTGCAGACGACATTGTGCTATGTGGTGAAAGCAGAGGGGTAGTGGAAGATGATTTGAAGTTCTGGATGCAAAAGATTGAAGGGAATAGGTTGAGGATCCGTCGGACAAAGACTGAGTATATGGTGGCAAATTTCAGTGTATATAATGCAGAAATAGGATTGCAAATTGGAAGTGACCAGTTAATGCAGACGAACGAGTTTAAGTACCCGGATGCAACGATGTGGTGCTGATGGATCACTAGAACGAGAGATTTGAACAATAACAAGAGCCTCGACTCACTCTATAAGCTGTTACGAAATATTCTACTGAAATTCAATCTTAATTTCTCCCCCACAATTCTTATTTTTGGATATAGGGGGAACGAGGGTATCAATGATAAAGAGGGGCTGACGAACTTCATCGTGAACAACGCCAAAATGTCCATCTAATGGGCCAGAAAATGCGCAATTGAAGGAAGCGGCTTCCCCAGCCACTGCCGCATCTTCAAGGCCCTGGATTCTGCCAGAATTTGGCTGGAATTTCGGTACGCTGTCGGCGCGTTGGGCTACCGAGGGTGCATTGTGTAATTTGACGAAAGCAGCGGATCTGGTGATGGCGTTTTTAGGGTGATTTTTTCTTGTTGGTGTCTATGAACACAGTAGCAACACAATGGGATTTATGTGACACGGGAAAACCGCGTCTAATCTTTGATTTAAAAAGGGGGCACATAAGCAAACAAAATAGACAAAAAAACGACGATGAACGAAGCAAAGTGCCGAAAAACCGGGCATCTTTGTGTTTCTTCTGATCATAAAGGAAAAAAAAGGAGGGAGTGGAGCCAGGAAGGGAGGGAGAAGAGCCAGGCAGGGAGGGGGAGCCACGAAGGGAGAGGGAGCCAGGGAGGGAGGGGAGCCAGGGAGGGAGGTAGGGGAGCCAGGGAGGGAGGGGGCCAGGGAGGGAGGGAGGGGAGCCAGGGAGGGAGGGGAGCCAGGGAGAGAGGGAGAAGAGCCAGGCAGGGAGGTGGAGCCACGGAGGGAGGGGAGCCAGGGAGGGAGGGGAGCCAGGGAGAGAAGGGAACCAGGGAGGGAGGGAGGGAAGCTAGCAAGGGAGGAGAGACAGGGACGGACAAAGAGCCAGGGAGGGAAGGGAGCCAGGGAGGGATGGAGGGGAGCTAGCAAGGGAGGGGAAGGATGTGAGCTAGTGAGGTGGGAGGAGCAAGGGAGGTAGGGGAGCCAGGGAGGGAGGGGGAGCCAGGGAGGGGGGGGGGAACCAGGGAGGGAGGGGGAGCCACGGAGGGAGAGGGGAGCCACGGAGGGAAGGGAGCCAGGGATGGAGGGGAGCCAGGGAGGGAGGGAGAGACGGGAGTCCGGGAGGGAGGGGAGCCAGGAAGGGAGGGAAGCCAGGAAGGGAGGGGGAGCCACGGAGGGAGGGGAGCCAGGGAGGGAGGGGAGCCAGGGAGGGAGAGAGGGGAGCCAGCGAGGGAGGGGGAGCCAGGAAGGGAGGGGGAGCCAGGGAGGGAGGGAGAGACGGGAGCCCGGGAGGGAGGGACGGGAGCCCGGGAGGGAGGGACGGGAGCCCGGGAGGGAGGGACGGGAGCCAGGAAGGGAGGGGAAGGATGGGAGCCAAGGAGGGAGAATAAGCCAGGGAGGGAGGGGAGCCAGGGAGGGAGGGAGGGGAGCCAGCGATGGAGGGGGAGCCAGGGAGGGAGGGGGGGCCAGGGAGGGAGGGGGGGCCAGGGAGGGAGGGGGGAGCCACGGAGGGAGCCAGGAAGGGAGGGGGAGCCACGGAGGGAGGGGAGCCAGGGAGGGAGGGAGGGGAGCCAGGGAGGGAGGGGAAGGATAGTGAGGTAGGAGCAAGGGAGGGAAGGGAGCCAGGGAGGGAGGAAGAGCCAGGGAGGGAGGGGGAGTCAGGGAGGGAGGGGGAGTCAGGGAGGGAGGGGGGAGTCAGGGAGGGAGGGGGGAGTCAGGGAGGGAGGGGGGAGTCAGGGAGGGAGGGGGGAGTCAGGGAGGGAGGGGGGAGTCAGGGAGGGAGGGGGGAGTCAGGGAGGGAGGGGGGAGTCAGGGAGGGAGGGGGGAGTCAGGGAGGGAGGGGGGAGCCACGCAGGGAGGGGAGGGCCACGGAGGGAGGGGAGGGGCTCTTGTGACGCCACCGGGGAGGAACCCGGGCTCGGGGCGCGGTCGCTTCTCCTCGCCGCGGTGATACTCCTCGTAGAAAGCAACAACAACAACAGCAGCTGCAGCAGCAGCACTGCGGGTGGCCGCGACCGAGCCAAAGCTTCAACCACACTGTCAAGTGCCGAGCAACTTCACCGTTTGCTGCTGCTGGTTCTGCTGGTCGTGCTAGCTGCTGGTGCTGCTGGTAAACTTTCCCACTGTGACTTTGAGAGAGGAAGAGGGAGGAGGAGGGGGGCTCTGTGGAGGCGGCGGCGCTTGTCAATCCGGTTGACTTGCACGCGAAGGAGCGCAACGCGTGCCACCCAGCGAGCACGCGAGGCCTGAGACTGCGCTCACAACGCGGAGTGCGTTGCGCGGTTCAATCGGCTCACGGCCGGGCGATGGAGTCGCTCGTCATGCCGAGCACCTCGGAGCTGAGCACCCTGAGAGTCCTCGAGTCCCTGGACAGACTCCTGGGCGAAGTGGAGCTCCTGCAACGGAGGCAGCGAGACTCGGGCCGGCGGCAGACGGAGACGATCGCCGCCTGTCACGCGATCGGAACCGACGTGAGGCGTCTGGCCCGGCTCGAGGAGAAGGGGCACGCGGCAAGCCGCGAGCTGCTGGCCAGGGTCGCCGAGACGGGAGGGCAGGTCCGGGCTGCCCGGGCTCACCTGCTGGTCCAGGGCCACAGTTTGAGCGCCGTGGCTCAGCACGCGCGGCTGCTTGGGCAGCGCAAGGCGCCGAGGATCCTCGTGGTGAAGCTAGGCGCCAATACCCCGCCCCAGGTGAGATCTTTGACGGGGGGAGGGGGGCTCGCTGGCACTGCTTCCAGCGAGCGGCATGGCTGGCTGGCGCTGTGTGGGATGTGGGGCGGCATCGAGAACCCGGTGCTCGGTGCGGTTTTCCTCCCATAGATTAAAAAAAATCCTCTTTGGCCGTAGCCAAACATCGCAATGCTGAAACGTGAAACTGCAAATGTTAACCCCTTTCCCGTTTGGGATGACAGCAGCAGCGTCGCCCTCTCTTCTGCGAACGCTTGGTGGGGGAGGGACCCTTGAGACTCGGTGAGGCTCTCCTGGATAAACACGGGGTGGTAATGATGATAACAATAAATTATAATCAATAAAAATACCCATTACATTTAATATGAACACAGCTGGATCAGTGCGTAGAAACGCAATGGACTCAGGGGGCTGGGTAGTTTCTCAGCATTTGTCTGCTGCTATACATTTCCACGCGATGATGATAAGCCCAATCTTGATTTGAAGCTTTCGTGACTGCAGGAATCCATACTCTTTGGTTCTTTCGGTAAAATCACGTAGGTAGAAAATAAATTTACCTACGTGACTTTACCGAAAGAACCAAAGAGTTTGTGATAAGCCAACTTCCTGGAGCGATCATTTCTGATGGCCAGGTCGCTTCTGAAAAAGAGCTAAACAGCTCAGCGGGCCTTACCTGGTCAAATAACTCAATCATGCACCGTGTGTTGTCTGTCGCTCTATCTATTATTCAATCTCATCTCTCTCAGGCCCTTCTTTGTGCTACGAAGGGCCACTGCCTGAAACGTCTTTTTCTCTCCAGGCCATATTTTTCATTCACAGCGCCGATATCATCCTGGGCTTCGATCCGGGTTTTAGCCGCCTGTGACTCAGCCGAGTTCTCGGTCACGGTCCGCGAGACGAAGACAACAAAACGTCGTTGATGATTAGAAACAACAACAAACAGATCGACTTGACTGGAATGCAATCGTTTGACTCGTGGGGTGTAACTAGCGCGGTTTAACTAGCGTGGTGTAACTTGTGTGGTGTAACTAGCGTGGTGTAACTAGCGTGGTTTAACTAGTGCGGTTTAACTAGTGCGGTTTAACTAGTGCGGTTTAACTAGTGCGGTTTAACTAGCGTGGTGTAACTAGCGTGGTGTAACTAGCGTGGTGTAACTATCGTGGTTTAACTAGCGCGGTTTAACTAGCGCGGTTTAACTAGCGTGGTTTAACTAGCGCGGTTTAACTAGCGTGGTTTAACTAGCGCGGTTTAACTAGCGTGGTTTAACTAGTGTGGTTTAACTAGTGCGGTTTATCTAGCGTGGTTTAACTAGCGTGGTTTAACTAGCACGGTTTAACGAGTTCGGTTTGACTTGCGTGGTTTAACTAGCGTGGTTTAACTAGCGTGGTTTAACTATCGTGGTTTAAGTATCGTGGTTTAACTAGTTTGGTTTAACTAGTTTGGTTTAACTAGCGTGGTTTAACGAGCGCGGTTTAACTAGCGCGGTTTAACTAGCGCGGTTTAACTAGCGTGGTTTAACTAGTTTGGTTTAACTAGTTTGGTTTAACTAGCGTGGTTTAACGAGCGCGGTTTAACTAGCGCGGTTTAACTAGCACAGTTTAACGAGTGCGGTTTGACTTGCGTGGTTTAACTATCGTGGTTTAAGTATCGTGGTTTAAATAGTGCAGTTTAACTAGCGTGGTTTAACTAGCGCGGTTTAACGAGTGTGGTTTAACGAGCATGGTTTAACGAGCGCGGTTTAACTAGCGCAGTTTAACGAGCGTGGTTTAACTAGCACGGTGTAACTAGCGCGGTGTAACTAGCGCGGTGTAACGAGCGTGGTTTAACGAGCGCGGTTTAACGAGCGCCGTTTAACGAGCGTGGTTTAACTAGCACGGTGTAACTAGCGCGGTTTAACTAGCACAGTTTAACTAGCACAGTTTAACGAGCGCGGTTTAACTAGCGCGGTGTAACTAGCATGGTTTAACGAGCGCGGTTTAACGAGCGCGGCGGTTTAACTGGGGCGGTTTAACTAGAGCGGTTTAACTAGCGCGGTTTAACGAGCGTGGTTTAACGAGCGTGGTTTAACTAGCGCGGTGTAACTAGCACGGTTTAACGTGCGCGGTTTAACTAGCGCGGTGTAACTAGCAAGGTTTAACGTGCGCGGTTTAACGTGCGCGGTTTAACTAGCACGGTGTAACTAGCACAGTTTAACTAGCACAGTTTAACTAGCACGGTGTAACTAGCACGGTTTAACGTGCGCGGTTTAACTAGCGCGGTGTAACTAGCACGGTTTAACGTGCGCAGTTTAACTAGCGCGGCGGTTTAACGAGCACGGCGGTTATCTAGTGCAGTTTAACTAGCACGGTTTAACTAGCACGGTTTAACTAGCACGGTTTAACTAGCACGGTGTAACTAGCGCGGTGTAACTAGCGCGGTTTAACGAGCGCGGTTTAACTAGCGCGGTGTAACTAGCACGGTTTAACGTGCGCGGTTTAACTAGCAAGGTTTAACGTGCGCAGTTTAACTAGCGCGGCGGTTTAACGAGCACGGCGATTATCTAGTGCAGTTTAACTAGCACGGTTTATCTAGCACGGTTTAACTAGCACGGTTTAACTAGCACGGTGTAACTAGCACGGTGTAACTAGCGCGGTTTAACGAGCGCGGTTTAACTAGCGCAGCGGTTTAACTAGCGCAGCGGTTTAACAAGTGCGGTTAAAACAAAAAAAAACTAAATGTTGCGTTGCTGCTGTGTTGACAGTTGTGCTTAACCACTGAACACAACGCATTTGTCAAGAACACTGTGGCACTACCATTAGCATAGCTCCGGTTAAAGCCACTGTGTTATTTCCGAATGTGTCGAAGGGATCTAGAAGTAGTTCTGTGTCGTCTCCTTCCGCGGGGCCCTTCTCTAGCACATACGCACACACGGGGCGCTACCCTGCAAGAGCTGCGAATTGCGATACATTTTAAAAGAGAAAAAACATTTTGGTCCATCAACCCACGAGGCTACTGGAGCAATGATTTCCAGCAACATTTGATTCAGCAATTGTTTAAGCCTGCAATGCAGGTACAAAGACAAAGATCCCCCCCGTATAGCCTTCACAGACTGTTGGGGTAAGTGCTGTTAGCGAGCATCATCTATGAAAGTCGGCGCCACGCCCGGCCGCCTTTGTCTCCCGAGTGGTGACATTTACACACCGCACCAGCTCCTCATTTCAGGCTGAGTCGACCTAGAGGAAGCCTAGGACCGGTTCAGATAATAGTCACTGGTGTTAGCCGTGAGCTGGAATCGAACCCGGGTCGCCTGTTTTGTAGTGGATTACACTAACCACTGCGCTAGAGTACACGCACACACGCATACATTCTGAAGACGTGCAATGTCTTACGGGCCCTGTGTACAAGTTTCCGACGGAATAAGCCGAGAAAGCGGATGAATTCGGCCTCTCAACGGTGCTTATCGCATTGACGCTGTGGAGCGTTACGTTGTTGCGAATCGCATTGGGCTTAGCTTCGACGAAATCAATCGGCGGCGCTTCGTGCGGCCGGAAAGTTCGTACCGGCCCCTTGCAGGAGAGCGGGGGGGGTGCAGCGCTCTGGCCGTCAATTCCTGGGCTGAATGGAATTCCTGCGCACAGGTGCAGAGGCAGCGCCGCGCGTCTTCCTCGAGCGCCAGTGAGCTCATGGGTTTATTGCGCCCTCCCACGGGGAGGTATCCCCTTACCTGTGAGCCGACCCTTCCCTGTGAGCCATCCCCTTGCCTGTGAGCCGACCCTTCCCTGTGAGCCGCCCCCTTCCCTGTGAGCCACCCCCTTCCCTGTGAGCCACCCCCTTCCTTGTGAGCCGTCCCCTTCCCTGTGAGCCATCCCCTTCCCTGTGAGCCACCCCCTTCCCTGTGAGCCACCCCCTTCCCTGTGAGCCGTCCCCTTCCCTGTGAGCCACCCCCTTCCCTGTGAGCCACCCCCTTCCCTGTGAGCCACCCCCTTCCCTGTGAGCCACGCCCTTCCCTGTGAGCCACCCCTTCCCTGTGAGCCACCCCCTTCCCTGTGAGCCACCCCCTTCCCTGTGAGCCATCCCCTTCCCGGCGGCGCCACGATGGCTAGGAGATGTTAACTCCCTCGCCTGGTATGCAGAAGTTCGTGGGTTTGATCCAGACCCTGATGCCTGCTGCTGTATATTCGGGAGTTTGCGTGTCTCTTTCTCTAAGTGGTCGTGTGGATTTTTCGCCGGGTCCTCCTGATTTCCCCACCATATTTAGTCAACTTGCGTTTCGAGAATTTGTCTGCGAAACATTTCTTCGTGATAATCCACTTCGAATGTATGTTGAACTTCTTTCACACCGTACGTAGCCAACTGTGCTAATCGGAGGTACGACAAATGAGCTATCATTTGTGGCCAGGTCGCTTGTGAAAAAGAGCTATGTAGCTAAGTGGGCCTTACCTGGTGAAAACCGAATAGTTTATAGGTTAAATAGTTTTATCCTTTCCCCGTGAACCGGCTGCTCTGTTGAGATATCCTCGCCCTGTGAACCGGCCGCTGAGTGGAGGGTTCCGGTTGGCCAGAGATGCTCGCCGTTACGATCAATACGAAACAAATTCAACAAATTACGTTGCCAGTGGTGCACAATCACAATTAATAGTAATATTTTTTGAAACCTTGACATGTTCCTCAATAACAGTGTGTTTGTGTCCTTCAAAGGAAAAAAAGTAATGATAGGCGACGTTTTGGGGCAGTGGCCCTTCCGAGGCCTCGCACGTCGTGTTTTTCATGGAATCCATTGACTTTTTCATCATAACAACAAACAGCAAGACTCTCCCTAGTGGACCAATAAACAGTGGCCCTCCGTCTCAGTGTCCCCAGAGTTCGGTGGCGAGATGTTAACTACCTCACATCGTATACAGGAGACCGTGGGTTCGATCCCGACCCTGACGCCTGTATATTTGGAGTTTGCGTGTTCTCCCCGTGGCCGCGTGGATTTTCCTCCGGGTTCTCCGGTTTTTCCCTCCACATTTATAATCAATATCACGCGTTTAGAGGATTTGTTTTCTATGAATTCAAAAATCGCAAAAATAAGTTCATAGCTCAGTGGGCTTTACCTGGTAAAATACAAATATTTAAGTTATAAAAAAAAATGTTATTTGCTTACCTTTACGATACTTTGCACTCCTACCGTGTTGTTGCACTGTTTGTTGCATTAACGTTCTGACCTCGTGCACCTCCTGGATATCTGTGAAAAAAAGGGCTTCATAGCTGATCGGATTCTTCCAGTATATTCTGATTCACATCCCTAATTTTTGCTATTAAATTAATGGGAAGGAGCAATTCCGATTCATGAAAACGTTGTTTTACGCGCGTTTTTTGAAGGACGCATCCCTTTGGTGAATCCAGAGACACCTGTACATTAAAGGGGGGTGGGGGGCACAAAATATAATGGATGCTTAGGGACCCCCCCCCCAAAGGGCCAGCACCACCATTGCCATCCGGCTGCCTGAGCGGCTGTTGGCATGCCACGTGGCAGCGGCGAAGGACTTCACTGCAGAGTCAAACCACCATGGCTCCACATCTGTCTGCGGTAGCGGCAGAGGGGGGGGCAGTGGCGTGATCATCAGATCTTGTTTGTGCCAACGCGAGAGTGTGTATGATTATTTTGTTTTAATCGCCTGCCACCGCGGTCAGAATGTTCCCCGTGGCTGCCACGGTCTGGGTTGTGTTTCGCGAAGTCTATCCTGGGCGAGGCACCCCCCCCCCCCCCCCCCCCCGTGGGAGACCCTCGTATAGGGGACGGTGCGTGCGCGCTTTGTGTGCATGTGTGTGCGCGCGTTCGTCCGTGCGAGCGCCGGCGCCGGAGGAGGTAACGAGAAGCAGAGTGGCGGCGGCGCCAGCACCCCGCTCGTGTTTCCCTTGACCTTCGAACGCGGAGCGTTGCTAACCGTTGCGACAGATCTCTGTTGACGTTTCCACATCAAATTAAACAAACTAACTATTTTTATTTTACCAGGTAAGGGCCCATTTAGCGCTGTATCTCTTTTTTCAGAAGCGACCTGGCTATCACAAATGATAGCAAAGTGGCTTGTTGCGCGGACATTTATAGCAGCTGCCAAATCCTCTAAATGCATGATGTTGGTTCAATATGTGGAGGGAATTAACCGGAGGACACGGAGAAAAATCCACGCGACCACGACCTCCTGCAAATCAGGCGAGGTAGTTAACATGTCGCCACCGTGGGGCAGATGCACGCGCACAGCCACTCTGTCAGTCCGCTGCTGGATCACAGCTAAGCCCAGTGCAGCAACAGATTTTTGATGACGACGGAGCCCCGCAGCTGCAACCCATAGCACCTGTGTCATGCACCGTGGTCGTCATCCATCCATCCAATCTTCGTGCAGGCTCAGCCCTGCTGAGACGAAGCATAATAAGTAGATATATACTCAACTGTGAGGCGCGCAATGAGTGGACGCTCGTTTCAGTCACGGGTTGTCGTACAGAATCGAGCCAGGCAGGACTCGCTCTGACCAGAAGGAACCAGGCACCCACGGCACCGATGGTGAACGATGCATGGCTTTTACTACCCCTATGGAGGGCAGAATGAGTGGGGGGGGGGCGCGGAGGTGCAACCAGATTCTCGTGGGAGAGGAGACTTCGACCGTGAGAGTTGGGCAGCGATCGTCGCGGCGTTCGAGGCATTGGGGCCCCGTGTTCAGCGCTGCCCCCTTCGAGTGGTAAAGCCCTCGTGTCTCACCAGGGGATTGTAGCACCGCAAAGAGAGCGCCCCCTCCCGCGGCGTCACCGCTGAGAGGGGGGGCCTCTGTCCCCTCGCTCGCTGCCCTGAATAATCGATCTGATGCAGCCGCTCGGCTTGATTTTGTTGGGGCCAGGTGAGAACTGAAAGAGACAAAGGATGAGTCTAAATTGTTTGAGTGACCCGGGGCATCATTCTGCCAGGAGAGGGCGATGATTGCTGCTGTTGTGTGTAGAGTCACAATTAAGCAATTTTCGGATTTGTCATTTTTAGAATTTGACAAATTTTGTCCCTGGTGCCTACTCTTGTGAGTGACATCAGGGGATCTTTCACGTTCACTCGCATTGTTACTCCTGCGGTGGTAATTGCACACAGTGGTAATGATCATGATGATAATAATATTACTGCAGGTGTAATAAGCATAACAATTACCTATGTATAATTTATAATGTATATGATATATATCGAAACGTCGTGGTTATTTTAATTTTATTACTGAAAGAACCAGAATAAGTCTACATTACAGACTGCCAGTGCGCTCACTCCGATTAAGAACCAGGCTACAGTCTACATTAGTGGGTTGTTTTGTTTTTATAAAAAAAATTTCACTTTATTTTTATTTTTCTATCTATGTGACTTTACCGAAAGAACCAAAGAATATAATATATATGCTTTGGAAGCCAAAGTGGTAGGCTTGGTCAATTTAAATGACAGGCAAAATTCCACGATTCGTTGGTGGTTGAGGAGGGCCCGGTTTTCCCACGAGCTGTGGACATCCGCGCTCATTTCAAGTGACCAGTGGCTTGTGGACGAGCCAGCAAAATAAACCATTTTTTTATTTTACCAGATGTAAGGCCCACAGCCGTGTGGCTCTTTTTTCAGAAGGAATGGGACTCGGAGAAAAATCCACTCGACCACGGGGAGAGACGGAGAGAGGCACGCAAACTCCAAATATACAAGTGTCGGATTTGGAATCGAACCCACAACCTCCTCCATACCAGGCGAGGTAGTTAACATCTTGCCACCGTGGCGCCCCAATAACACGCCAGGGACAGAGAAAACACGGGTTGGACGGTGCAAATTGTACGCATCATGTTGGCCGTTAAGGAAATAACATAACACGAAATAATAATTCGCGTCTTTGTGGAGAATATAAATATCAAAGTAAATTACACGTTGAGCTACGCTGTTCTTTTGGAAGGGTGACTCGGCGAGTCGACAGACATGGCAGCGAGAGTCAATAAACAAGATGTTAAGTATTACAAAATATAAAGTAAATAAAATCAAACTATCTCAGGAAACAATTACTTAAATTCGCATTTGGAAAATAGATAAGCAGACGATACAGACTCATTCACATATCCCTTCCCTCGCCGTAAAACAAAAGTACAGCGACACCCCGATGTACGTCTCTCCCCTTTTACGTATTTTCGCAAATGCGTCATCGCTTTAGTATCGCCTCAACCACCCCACACGCTCTTAACGTCGCTGACAGCATCTTCCCCTCCTTTCTCATTATCCGTCGTCTCTCAGCCTTCACCACCACCTACCACTACCCCTGTTAAATCGCTTCGATTGACATCGTCTCGATATTCGTCGTCGCACATTTCAGGAATGCATCCCCCCCCCCCCCCCCCCACACGTAAACCGGGGAGGGAGAGGTGTCACTGCATTTATGAATGCAACCAATCGCTTCCAGGGCCTGATCTCAGCCAGATTGACTCTGCCGACGAAGCACTGAACGTGCTGAAACCGGTCCAGGGGTTTGCTTGCACTCAATGCCAACGCTGCTGAAGTGATGTGCTCCCAGAATGCCGTGGCACCGATGATGGATTGGCAGAGGATCCTTGTATTTTATTTGTTGTATGTGGAGAGACGGAGACCTGAGTGGGCTTGGGCTCGAGCACCTCGCTCCAGGGGAGGGTCTCAGATGCTCAAGACTAAGGCCAGAGTCTTCGCGCTTATTACACCCACACAGTGCTGAGCCACAAGTGAACCACGATGCATTGGCTGATCTCGTCAAAGAGCACAAACCACCATCACGCAAACTCCGGTCGTGCTCACAGCAACAACGGCTTCCTGGCTGGCCATCGAACAAAAAATGGTCACCGCATCGCGCAGCGCTTTCAGATGAGCTTCTGCGGCCCTCTGGAACGCTATCCTTTCCGATATTAGGAAGACAATTGGAAGCGCCGCGCTTTTACAGAATCTAGGTTGAGAACGAATTTCTTTATAACTGCCTTTTGTATTTAGTTTGTCCTTTCCCCGCATCTCTGATTAGCACGGTTGTCTACGTATGGTGCGAAAGAAGTTAGACGGATATATACGTACAAAAGCAGGAACGCATCCGAGAGCAGCAGAGATAGAGCGATACAATCGCCTCGTGTGCAGGTGCTGTATGACGTTAACTGTGAGAGATCAGAATCTTTATTTCTCCTGGAGCAATCAGATGAGCTATGAAGCTCTTTCTCGCAGATGCTCGGTAGGGGCATGGGGTCAGAAGGTTACAACAACAACGAACAAGACAAAAAGACGACTGGAGTGCAACGTGTAGGAAAGGAAACCAGAAAATCACAAACAATAAAAATGTTAAATAGATGGCGGCGGCTCCGGAGAGGCCTTGATCCAGCAGTGCATTGATCGTGGCTGGTGGTGGTGGTGGTGGTGTTGGTGGTGATGGTGGTGATGGTGGTGATGGTGTTGGTGGTGTTGGTGGTGTTGGTGGTGTTGGTGGTGTTGGTGGTGTTGGTGGTGATGGTGGTGGTGATGGAGGTGGTGCTGGATCTTGAATTTCATTCAAGGACCCAGCTGGTTCTGGCTCCGTGTTCTGACATTGGCATTCACCCCCAAAGTCACATACTCTCCAAATGTTTGCAGTTTGGACATATAGTCAATATATTTCACTATTTGACCCACAATTGCACACTGTCTCAAATTGCAGTTTTTAATTGATGCCAATTCACACAATCTGTGAGTAATAAAAAAAATCTATAATTTTTCCACAAAGCGCATATTCATTCGTGTTTTCAGTAGGTCGGGAATTCTAGCCGCTTGCACAACAGTGAGGGAGGGTGGGAGGGGCGTTATGAGGAGAGGGTAGAGGGGGGCGTTATTAGTGGGGAGAGGGGGGGCGGAATTAGTGGGGAGAGGGGGGCGTCATTAGTGGGGGGGGGGAGGGGAGTTATTCTTGGGGAGAGGGGGGGCATTATTAGTGGGGAGAGGGGGGGCGTTATTAGTGGGGGGGAGGGGAGTTATTCTTGGGGAGAGGGGGAGCTTTATTCGTGGGGGGAGATGGGTTATTCTTGGGGGAGGGGTACTCGGCATGTAGCCCCCCCTCCCTGCCGTGCCCTCTTTAAATAACCACCACGTGGCATCCGAAACCACGCGGCGAGCCCCTGGCGTGTCGCACGCCCCTGGCTGGGGCCCGCCGCCCAAGCCCCCCCCCCCCTCCTCGCCAAATTGTTTCAACGAATCTCCTCCGGGATGCCGCGATCGCGTTTCGGGTTTTGTGCGCGAGCGTCGCGTGCCGTTGTGACAGCTACCCCGCAGGAGGAGAAGGCTCCTCTTGTTCTCTGTCTCTTAAAACAATAAATAAGAGGCGAAGCCAACGAAAACACGTAACAACTCTTGTGTTTGTGTGTTTTTTTAAGCAAGTACGAAAAATATAAATACCAAAAAAAAGCTACATTTCCACATTGTATTGTTTTGCACAAAGGATATGAATCGGTTGGAAAAACAGCAGCAAAAGGGCGTACGAACGGGACGACTTTGCGTCAAATATTCCGGCCGGGGTCAACTTAGTTCAGTAACAGCAGCATCATCAGCATCAGCAGCTTCCTCAGCAAAAGTAGTAACAGTATCAGCTTCTCCATACTTTTTGGTTCTTTCGGTAAAGTCACGTAGGTAGAAAAATAAAACAAAAAATAATATATCACAACACAAGCTGTCATCCTCAGGCGGAAAACATAATCCAGCAGTGGAACTGCCGGTTCATAAGTTCCACTGTCGTCGTGATATACAGTATTATGTTTATTTTATTTTTCTACCTACGTGACTTTACCGAAAGAACCAAAGATTATGGATTCCTGCAGTCACGAAAGCTTCAAATCAAGATTAAGCTTCTCCATAATAGAGGTTTTTTGGTTAGATTTCGTAAATATAAGTGTCGTTAAACCCGCCACCAGCCGATACAGCCAATTAGTAAAGGTTTGTCACGTAAACAAAACGTGCCAATTCGTTACTAGCACAGCACACCGGTGTGTTGGAGAGTAAAACCCACAACATTTACAATTCGAGTGTTAAACTGAGTATCAGCTTCATCATCAATCTTAACATCATAATCGTCATTATCATCATGAGGACGACCATCACCATCAGCAGCAGCATCATTAGATGCATCAGTATCAGCTTCATCATCAAACATCATCATCACCACCATCATCCCTCAGAGGCCGGTAAAATCTGCACACGTCCTAGTTAAGGCTGCTCCGTCACGTGGTGGGACAACAACAGTTTTGTCCTTTGGACGCACTGGCTCCCTGCCACAGGAATGTGGAAATGTCACCACTGACTCGGGATGTCCCATGGAGATTGTGCCGAGTGCTCCGTTGAACTCCTCCGCAACTCGACAAAAGTTGTTTATATAATTTATTTGCAAACATTTGCAAAACGCGTCATTTTGAGGAGCGGGGGCTTTGCTTGCGATCCACCGCAGTGAAAGCCCCGCCGGGTGCCGCTATTCACGGAGCATGCCCTGGGAACTCGCGTGGGGTCCAGGTCCGGCGCAAAAATTCCCAAAATTCCCTCGGCAGAATTCTCCAGATTCGTAATCTCACGCTCGCTGACGATCCCCAGCGACGACGGTGGCAGGGCGGGTCACGGGAGAAGTCGGCGCTCGCAGGAGCTTTAAAACAAAATAAAAAACACTTATTTTAAAAATATATTTTTCCCCACGATTTTGTGCAATTTGATCAATTAAAGGGAATATTTTTGTTACTTGAAGGTGATTGTAACGGCCGCACGAGCCAGGTCACTGCGCATGCAGCGAGCAGCGAGCGCCGTGCGGATAAATTGAGCGGCGCTTTGGCGCATACCCTAACGGACGCTCATGGTTTCTCTTGAGATGAGCGCGGTGGAGATCCTGCCGCGTGTTTTTGACACCCCGAGGACAGCCGGTGGACTCCTCAGCCACGGTGCCACCTTCATCGTTTTCCCAACGAAGGGTGAAAGCGTCCCCACCGTACGCGTCATAACGGCGCGCGTTCCGCGTCATAACGGCGCGCGTTCCGCGTCATAACGGCGCGCGTTCCGCGTCATAATGGTGCGCATTCCGCGTACTATTGGCACGCGCGTTCCACGTTATATCGGCACGCGCGTTCCACGTTATATAAAGGCGCGCGTTCTGCGATATAACGGTGTGTGTTCCGCATTATAACGGCACGCATTCAACGGTATAACGGTGTCCCTAGTGGAAGGAATCAAGCGTTACAGCAAAAACGCGTTCCAGTGTGAACACCACAACGCATGAAGCGAGGACTTGCCGCACACAAACTCTCTCTTACTCCTGAAGCCCCACTCATCGTGGCGGTCAGGATTCGACATTGGCATCCAGCTCCTGAGCATACTGCCAAACGCAAGAATAGAAACGGCGACAGCAAAGAATTTGCAAACGTTATCCAACTCTTTCCTGCACCGGTTGGAAGGGCTTGACCCTTAATTCTTCACGGCCATCTGTCTATCCATCACAAAAAGGCTGCTTAGGGGGTTGGTGGGGGCAACGAAAACCTCAATCACCCGATCTGAACCCTGCATTTAGGTTGACAGTGGAGGCCTGGGCTGTACTTTGGCCACTGGCTGGAGATGGAGAGACAAAAGCGTATTTCCAGATGCATGAAAAACATGCGCGTGTGCGGTAAATGTGTCGCGGTTAGCGATGCTGCGTGACGAACCTGGCCACCCGAGTTTGATTCCAGCTCACGGCCACCAACACCGCTCGCTAACAGCACTTGTCCCAACAGTCTGTTAAGGCTACACGGGGGATCTTTGTCTTTTGTTGCTTGTGCATACATTATTTATTTGACCGACGCACTGCAATGGATGTCCTCTCTACAGGCCGTACGCACGGCGCCGGGAATGGCGATCGGAGTCGGATCCGACCGGCGCTCCGTCGGGAACGAGCACGCGGCCCTCAACGGTGCAGCCTGGCTTTCCCGGCACGAGCGGCCGGCGCCAGGAGCCCCGGGGCCTCCTCGAGGGCCCTCGAGCGAGAGCTGCACTCTCGACGAGCGCACAATGCGTCCTGCAGCACTAGCGGTGGGGGAGTCAGCCCGGCCGACCCCCGTCCGCGGCGCCGGCCAGGTCAGGCGGCTCGACAGCATCAGCGAGGAGGAACGCGCAGATGTCGGTGCCTCGCCGAGTGGGGCCACAACGAAGCGGGAATCGGGGGATCCCGGTTTGGCTGCCCATGAGCCCAGCGTGAACTGGGCCGTGGGAGAAGAGGAGGAGCGTTCCATGGGTACGGCTGCCACAGCTGGAATGTCCAGAGGGGGTGCGTCGGCACCGCCCGACAGTCCGCGAGGTGGTGCGACGGCGACGATCGGCACGGCGGCCCTCTCTCGGTTCAGCGAGGACATCGCGAGGACTGTGACGGAGCAGGGCACAGCCGCCGCTCACTCCCTACTCAACGCCCGCTGTCCCCCGGCCGCTGCCGCCATGGAATATTCCCACGGCGGGAACAAAGCCGGCGGCCACGAAGGCGTCGACAGCGGGATCAGCCGGGCCGGCGGCGCGATGGAGGAGGAGGCGACGGAGGCGGTGATGGAGCGAGCGCGGCCGCCCGAGAAGAGCGCCGGGCCAAGGGGCACGCGCTCCAAACGGCGCCGCAGGACGGCGCCGCCCGCCACCGCCGCCGGGCCCCCCACTAGCCCCGCAGGGTTCCGGATTGCCCAGATGGCGCCGTGCGTGTGCGCCGAAGCAGAGCTACACCTCAAGGCCGGGCACGAAATCGCGAGCGCCTGCGAGGAGATCTCGCGGGCAATGGAGCGGTGCTCGCGGCCCACGGCCCCCGCGGCCTCCACCCCGCCAGGAGACGATCGCCCCCTGCCGCTTGAACTGCCCAGGCGGCAGGGACGAGGCCTCGGCGAGGATGAGGCGGAACCGGAAGAGAGAGCAACGGTGCCCGGGCGCGACGGGAGCCCGGTGAGATCGCGGACCGAAGTCGGAGCTTGGCAGGACGCGGACGACGATGGCGCCGTGGGGGCGCCTGCTTGGGCGAAAGACTCGGGAGGCGCCGGGAGAGGGCAAGAAGGCAGCTCAAAGGAGCGGGCGAGCGAGGGGCAAGGCGAGGAGAAGGCAGCAGCAGCGTGGTGCGGGAGTGGAGGAACCCCTCGGGAGGATGAGCGGGGATGCGTGGAGCAGACGGCCCTCGCAGTTCGCTTGACACCTCGAACGACAATGACCGCCGTCCACCCGGGGGAGAACGGGTGCCCCGTCCCGCTGGGCAGGCCGGGCGGTCAAGGGGAGACATCGACGCAGGCCGCAGGGATGCACGGTGGGGCGCAGCGGGCAGCGCACGAGGCAATCTCGAGGGCGGCCCACCTCTCCGGCCTGTGCGGCGACATCGCGAAGCAGCTGCAGCACCAGCAGCAGAACCAGCAGCTGAACCAACAGCAGCAGCACCAGCAGCAACAGCACCAGCTGCTGAACCAACAGCAGGAACACCAACAACAGCAGCAGCAACAGCAGCAGCAACACCAGAGGAATGCTCCTGAATGTGCCGCCCGCGCCACGTCCGATTCTGCGGAGGGCCAAGGCGGTTCAGCCCGCGGTCCTGATCCTGCTGCCGGGCGGAAACGTGGCACGGATGGAGTGGTGGGAGCAGCGAACCGGCCAGGAGAGCGCGAGGGGAAGGTTTTGAACACAAGGGCGATTTCTGAAGTTGGCCAAGTGGAGGAGAACGACAGGAAGGGCTTGGCGGGGACAGGCGGCAGAGATGGAGGCACGCCGCACGGGAGTGAGGGTGGGCGGAGATTGGCGAGGGAAGGCGCGATGCCGAAGCGGCAGTACGCGCACGCCAGTGGCGGCAGAGGGGCAGGGGAGGGGAGGCTGGATACCAGGCCGGCCGTTAAGAAGACCAGGAATGTGGAAACGAGGATCCGTGGAGAGTCGGAGGGCCTCATACCGAGACAGAAACGGGGGCAAGGTTTTAGAGGAAGAGTCGGCCCATTGCACATTGATGACGAGCTGTAGTTTCGAGTTGATGTTGTTGAGCCCAGCGAGGTCTCGAGATTTTGTTGAGCCCGGTGAGATCTCGGGATTTTGTTGAACGCGGTGAGATCTCAAGATTTTGTTGAGCCCAGTGAGATCTCGGGATTTTGTTGAGCCCAGTGAGATCTCGAAATTTTGTTGAGCCCGGTGAGATCTCGCGATTTTGTTGAGCCCGGTGAGATCTCGGGATTTTGTTGAGCCTGGTGAGATCTCCAGATTTTGTGAAGCTCGGTGAGATCTCGAGATTTTGTTGAGCCCGGTGAGATCTCGGGATTTCGTTGAGCCCGGTGAGATCTCGAGATTTTGTTGAGCCCGGTCAGATCTCGAGATTTTGTGGAGCTCGGTCAGATCTCAAGAGACCAGGATAGGAGTCTCACTCGCAAGAGTGCGGCCAGTAGGAGGCAAAGATTGCCATGCAGTGTCCCAATTGAGTATTTTGTGACATGAAATTTTGACCCACACACACCGGCACTCTTGAGAATGACATTGGGGGGATCTTTAACGTCCACTCGGAAGCAGATGGCGGCATGTAGCATTGTTGTGGTTAACACGCATCACAGTATTAGCCAGGGTGGCCACTGGATTCGAACCGTGACACCTCTGCAACAACAAGAGACAAATGCGCTACCGCCGGGGGTACCTTTAGATAATTCCAGTTATTGTAACACGACGATCTTTATCTTAGCCCAGCCAATCAAACTCCTGTAGCCATGATCATGCCATTAAATTAATGGCAGTGCATAAAATCTGATGATGATAGTGATTCATGACTAATCAACGTGTGGTGGCCTCTCAGACGAGCAGTGATTTATGAATGATGCAGTAAAAGGGGTTTCTCTGCTTTCGTGTTATCTTCAAAACTCCCATTGGTCACGATGCTTCTTATTTTGCAAACAAGTTTTAGAATAGCGGCTTCTCCGTCAGTTCACTCTGCTTCCTGCCGGTCGTCTATAGCTACTGAACAACATTCCTGGTCGGAATATTCGATACCCATAACCGTGAGCCATGGTTCTTCCATGTCCCCACGTCCGCACAAAGCAACGGTGGAGATTGTTGTCCAAGGGTGATGATTTGAGTTCGCTCATCGCCCTTGCGTCGGGTACTGTGTGGCAAAGCGCTTCTGCTCCACAGCAGGGGTGGTGCAGAAACGACGCCAATGGAGGGCAGCGCCAAGGGCAGGAAGGGGAAACCTTTGGGAGAAGAGATTAAACAAACGAATTACAAAGTGACGAGTTGCGCAGAAACTTAAACGGAGGCGGTGAACAAAATGCCACGCAAAAGTCTCTCTCCCCGTGGTCACGTGGATTTTTTTCTCTGGGTCCTCCGGTTTTCCCTCCATTTAGAATCAATGTGCGTTTTCGAGTATTTGGCTGATATAAATTTCCACGCGATAAGCCACTTCGTTGAGATATCATTTGTGGCCAGGTCGTTTCTAAAAAAAAGTGCTACACAGCTCAGTGGGCCTTACCTGGTACAATAAAAAAAGTTGTTGAGTAGATTTTGTTTTGTCAGTGTATAAGGCGCATGCAAGCCTGTTTCCAGGCGGTTCACGTCAATCGGGGAGAGAACGAGGGAGCAAGAAGGGATGGGAAGTGAGGACGAGGGGAGAGTGAGAGAGGGAGAGAGGCAAGTGAGGAAGGAGGGAGGGGAGATGGGAAAGGAGTGCGAGGGGAGAGCGAGGGAGAGAGGGAGGGGAGATGGGAAGGGAGGACGAGGGGAGAGTCAGAGATAGAGGGAGGCAAGTGAAGAGGAAGGGGGGAGGTGTTAAAGGAGTGCGAGGAGAGAGCGAGAGAAGCGAAGGAGAGGGGGAGGAGAGATGGGGAGAATGATGGAGATGGAAATGGAGGACGAGGGGAGAGTGAGAGAGGCGAGGGAGAGAGGAGGGAGGGGAGATCGGAAGGGCGTGCAGGGGGAGAGCGAGGGAGGTAGGGAGGGGTGACACCATGGCACGGCGTGGGCCCAGCGAGGCCATGTGCAGGGGGATGATGGGGCCCACGAGGGGCGGCACCGACGAGTCCGGAACAGATAAAGCCCGGAGGGCCGACGGGTCAAATTTGAAGAAGGCCCCAATTTTACTTGGACGAGATCAATCAATCTTCCATTTACGCGCCGATATCGCCCTCAACAAAGTAGTGCATCGGTGAAGATGAAACCGGAATGGAAACGGTGCCGGTGGAGTGAGACGGAGCAGCAACAGGGATGAAGAAAGGAACCCCAAAAAATGACCTCAGCGGCTAGCGCCGACCGAGCAAAGCGAAATCGCAACCGCTCGCAGAATAAAGTATGACCGTGCGCAGCGAGTAGCGTGAGAGAAGTAGAAAATAAAATTTTAAGAAAAATGAAACAATTGTTTATTTATTTAGGGTTTTTTTGGGAAGGCGAGTCTGAGATGAACGGGAAGTCCCGCCACCCACTCGGCCCGGCTCGCCACAACACCTGCAGTGGGGTGAAGCGTCGAGGCAGCGCTGTTTCTCAAACTTGCTTTGGGCCCCACTCAGCCGATGGAAACATTTCCGCGGACCACCCCAGCTCCCCACCCCCGCAACCCCCTGGCGACAAATTGCATTCACTTATCTCTCTTTAAATACCACTCGAACAACATGATTAAATATTAGAACATACAAAATATAACAACGCTGTTATAAGATTTTTTTTTGGGGGGGGGGGGGGGGGCATTTATATCTTACAGTCAGGGTCGTTTAATCAGGGCAGTTTACCTAGTTTCAATGAAAATGTAATATCATGAGTAAAATAAGTATTAACGTCCGAAACAAAAGGCGTAATAAACGTCATTATTCTCTGGATCAACCGGCGTTTCCATCGCAGCCATCGCGCATCCACCCTGGAGGATGCTCTTTACACATCAAAGGGGCCACCGCTGGGCTGTTGCATTGGACGGGGTGTACGAGCACACTTGTCCTGCCAATCAGACGCTTACTCTGGTGCTCACGCAGATCCCCCAGCCAATCAGGCGCCTACCCGGCTGATTCTGCCTTCTGGGTGCCCGCGCCCATCATTCGTGGCTCCGTCCCCCCTCTACCTGCCGCGCTGTGTGTGTCCTAACCGCGGTGGCTGAGTAGCCTCGTCATGACCATGCAATTTCACGTCAATTCACGGCGCCACAGTGTAATTCAACTTGGGGGAAGTCGGCCAATTCCCTGGCCCCAGGAAACCGTGGAGGATGTTCCCACGAGGAGGGCTCCTGGGTGAAAACCTGGAGGCCAGGTGACTTCCCCACGAGGTTCTACGTGGGGGTGTGTGTGTCTGTTCGTGTGGGGGGTGGTGAGGGGGAAACAGCGTCGGCCAGGCTGCTTTGTTGCGGGGGCATCGCAGGCGCGGCGCCGACAGAGCGGCTTCTCTGCTATGGCATCACACTTGTCCCGTGTTCAAAGGTCTAAATTTATTTACAGTTACCAAAATTACCATTACAGAATATAAAAAATCTATAATATATTTGATATAGATATACATTGAGGGAAAAAAATATTTATCCCGTGCTGATTTTGTATGTTTGCCCACTGACAAAGAAATAATCAGTCTATAATTTTAATGGTAGGTTTATTTGAACAGTGGGAGACAGAATAACAACAAAATCCAGAAAAAAACATGTCAAAAATGTTATAAATTAATTTGCATTTTAATGAGGGAAATAAGTATTTGACCCCTCTACAATACATGACTTAGTAGTTGGTGGCAAAACCCTTGTTGGCAATCACAGAGGTCAGACGTTTCTTGTAGTTGGCCACCAGGTTTGCACACATCTCAGGAGGGATTTTGTCCCACTTCTCTTTGCAGATCTTCTCCAAGTCACTAAGGTTTCGAGGCTGATGTTTGGCAACTCGAACCTTCAGCTCCCTCCACAGATTTTCTATGGGATTAAGGTCTGGAGACTGGCTAGGCCACTCCAGGACCTTAATGTGCTTCTTCTTGAGCCACTCCTTTGTTGCCTTGGCCGTGTGTTTTGGGTCATTGTCATGCTGGAATACCCATCCACGACCCATTTTCAATGCCCTGGCTGAGGGAAGGAGGTTCTCACCCACGATTTGACGGTACATGGCCCCGTCCATCGTCCCTTTGATGCGGTGAAGTTGTCCTGTCCCCTTAGAAAAACACCCCCAAAGCATAATGTTTCCACCTCCATGTTTGACGGTGGGGATGGTGTTCTTGGGGTCATAGGCAGCATTCCTCCTCCAAACACGGCGAGTTGAGTTGATGCCAAAGAGCTCCATTTTGGTCTCATCTGACCACAGCACTTTCACCCAGTTGTCCTCTGAATCATTCAGATGTTCATTGGCAAACTTAAGACGGGCATGTATATGTGCTTTCTTGAGCATGGGGACCTTGCGGGCGCTGCAGGATTTCAGTCCTTCATGGCGTAGTGTGTTACCAATTGTTTTCTTGGTGACTATGGTCCCAGCTGCCTTGAGATCATTGACAAGATCCTCCCGTGTAGTTCTGGGCTGTTTCCTCACCGTTCTCATGATCATTGCAACTCCACGAGGTGAGATCTTGCATGGAGCCCCAGGCCGAGGGAGATTGACAGTTCTTTTGTGTTTCTTCCATTTGCGAATAATCGCACCAACTGTTGTCACCTTCTCACCAAGCTGCTTGGCAATGGTCTTGTAGCCCATTCCAGCCTTGTGTAGGTCTACAATATTGTCCCTGACATCCTTGGAGAGCTCTTTGGTCTTGGCCATGGTGGAGAGTTTGGAATCTGATTGATTGATTGCTTCTGTGGACAGGTGTCTTTTATACAGGTAACAAACTGAGATTAGAAGCACTCCCTTTAAGAGTGTGCTCCTAATCTCAGCTCGTTACCTGTATAAAATACACCTGGGAGGCAGAAATCTTTCTGATTGAGAGGGGGTCAAATACTCATTTCCCTCATTAATATGCAAATCAATTTATAACATTTTTGACATGCGTTTTTCTGGATTTTCTTGTTGTAATTCTGCCTTGTATGTTTGTCAGTGGGCAAACGTGCAAAATCAGCAGGGGATCAAATACTTTTTTCCCTCACTGTGCGTACACCACTGGAGCAACAACGATTATGCATCGGTAAAAACAATGATTATTAATGTTGTATTTTAAATGACCGTTTCAGCCAAAATACGTTTCTATTTGCACGTGTGACACAAATTCCCAGCGACAATTAACGACGCTGTCCGTCAATTCTAACGACCTGTCTCTGCAACGCGTGATATTGTATTCCCTGAACATTAAAAAAAAACCACGATACAAATGAAAACTGCCCGTGGCTTCGTGTGAGAACGCCATTGTTTTACTGGGCAGTGATTGTGTACACTACAACAATGACACTGGATTGTATGATTGTGTTCCCTACGAAAGTATGTATGTATGTCAAACCGAGAAAAACATACGGTCTTGGTCACACACGGGGCAGCATTGGAAACTGGTGGAGGAACAACTGGGAAACGCAAATATCATCCTGAATATACCCGTCGTCGCACATCTCATCACCATCACCAACCTGGCCAGCAGGCGGCTCATTGCCCTGCAAGCGGTGGGGGAACCGATGGGTCTGTGTGAGTCTCTATGCGAGTCTGTGTGAGTCTATGGGTCTATGTTTGTGTCTGTGGGCATCTGTGCGAGTCTTTGGGTATCTGTGTGAGTCTGTGGGTCTATGTTTGAGAGTCTGTGGGTTTCTGTGTGAGTATGTGGGTCTATGTGTGAGTATGTGGGTCTGTGTGAGGTCGTGTCCACTGCGAGCGTTCTCCGAGCGCGTGAATGGATGTTCCCTGATGCCAGCAGCTGGAATTACTGACCGAGACATCCATTTACCGATGCTACTCTCAATCATATCCAGGATGAAAAAGGAATCGGTTTTACCTTCCACGGTTCCCACCATAGGAAAGTGTACCTCTTACCACGTGACGAGGAGTACTATCCAAGATTGGTTGGAGTGTCGAGACACTTTGAGAAGAGATTTAGAGGCCTAGAATCGGAACCAGGGCACAGCCTGACTTCCTTCGTACAAAGGCAAAGTTCCCCGTATAGCCTGAACAGAATGGGGAAGTTCTGGGTGGCCAGCATCACGCCCTGCCGCATTTTTTTTCTTCCGAGTGGCGATGTTTACTCACCGCACCAGATACTCATTTGAAGATAAGTCGACCTAGGGGAGATGCAGGACAGGTTTAGATAATCTCCACTGGTGTTGCCCGTGAGTGGGAATCGAACTCGCTTCGCCAGGTTTGGAGCACAGCGCGATAACCGCGACTACATTACCGCTTCCTTTGTACACACACACGTGTTGTACACACACATGTCGTGTTAGCTATGCTAGCAAATCCAGTGCAAACAAAAACCTATTACTAATGTCCTGTATTAGTTTATCTGCCAACAAAGTACATTTAGTATAAATAGTACAAGTTTTCTTACATTTTGCTATCTTCGCAGAGGAAGCAAAGCAGTTACGATGATTCAGACCTTTTTTTGGGAAATTCAAAAAAAACTATCTTGCCTCTCGAAAATATAACCAAATATGGAATGCCGTGGTAGTTCAATCACGGAGCTTTCATGCACAAAAGCAAATCTTGTTTTGTTTACGGGATGGTTTATAAAGGCAAAGCTTCACACCACGTGGACCAATCTTGATCCACTTCACCACCACGTGGACAGATCTGGATCCACTTTACGACCACGTGGACCGATCGGAATCCACTTCACCACCACGTGGACAGATCTGGATCCACTTCGCCACCACGTGCACCGATCAGGATCCACTTCACCACCACGTGCACCGATCTGGATCCATTTCACCACCACGTGCACCGATCAGGATCCACTTCACCACCACGTGAAGCGATCTGGATCTACTTCACCACCACGTGGACCCATCTGGATCCACTTCACCACCACGTGCACCGATCTGGATCCACTTCACCACGTGCACCGATCTGGATCCACTTCACCACCACGTGGACCCATCTGAATCAATTTCGATTTAAAGTTTTCGTGACTGCAAGGATTCATCTTTTTAACACAGCTTAAAGGTCGTGATCTCAGCGTGGCTTTCTCACTCCAGCGCTGTCCTCCAGACAGTCTCGTCCCCTTCACCTGATGAAGGCCGCTTGTGTTGTGGCCGAAACGTCGTGAGAATATTATTGTGTTATTTTATTTTATCAATTTATTATTTTATTCTCATTCTACGTGACTTTACCGAAAGAACCAAAGAACATCTGAATCAACTTTACCACCGCTGCCCCGCGAGATCACTTTGCAATCCTTCAAGAGCCTCCCACCACACGACCACGGCCGTCACTGCACATGAGCGCACGTGTGACATTGGTTTGTCTATGCGCCTGCCTGCTGAACAACTCACTTCGTTAGAATTGATGTTTGTGTTTAGTTTGTTGTCCTTCCCCCGCACCTTCCTATTATCGCGATTGCGCAAGTATAATTGTGTCGTTAAACCCGCCACCACCCCACACAGCCAATTAGTAAGGTTTGTCACGTAAACAAAACATGCCGATGTGTTGCGGCCGCACACCCTGGTGTGTTGGAGCATAAACCCACGACATTTACAATTCGAGTACGACGTTTCATTGGTGATTGCAACCAGCTTCGTCAGACGATTAGCCCAAAAAAAACCCACCTTTATTATGGATAACATTGGTCGCGAAAGCCTCCTACGTGTTAAACTTGTATTGTCTTTGCCGGTTCCCAGTGTTTAGTTTGACGAGTGATCGTCATGGTAAGATGCTGCCACGCAGCTGCCGCATCTTTGTGCAGCGTTTTTAAAACCCTCGATGAAAGCCGCTTTATAAGTAAAATAATTATTACTACTCCGGTTCTACACTTGCGAGGGGAATTTTCTTCTGGGTGAGAACCCTGGATTTGAACACAAACACAATCAGGCTCACCTGGCCCAGTGCGCTCACCCAGGTGTATTCAAGGCCGTAGGCATGGAGTCAACGTTGGGGGGGACCAAATCTTCCAGGGTGTCTGGGGGTCCCAACCCAGAAAAAGATATAAATTTGAAAACTAATTTCCTGCCTAAAATAAAAAAAATCACTAACACATGGGATGGACTTTTTATTTATTTTTTACAACAATGTCTAATAGTGTATCGTATTACATTTCTCTGTTTTTACTTTTTTACCATTTCATGTTTCATTGTATGTAATGGCAGAGATTAGGGATTAATAAAGTACAAACATAACCATATAAACAGAAATCTATGCATTGGTTTAGCAATATATTGGGGAGGGACATTTTGAGCATATTTGAATATTGGGGGGACACAACCCACCCGCACCCCCCAATATATATTATAATTATAACCTTGGAATCATTCCGCTTTGATCCAGAACTCGGTAGAAGAGAGGTGGGGGAATCGCGAGATCTGTGAAGTTCCCAGCGCCACTGGGATGCGAGGGCGCCGGGGAGATGGCAGTACCAAGACAGCTGGATTCTTGAATCCATCTGAGCAGAGCTTTCGAGCGTTAACCTCTCACATGCGTGGGTTATCTCCAGGTAAGTCCGTTTACTTCCACGTGCCAATCACTCCCTCCCCTTCATGCCACTGGCGAAACACCACACACGCATGGCCTTTATCAAAAGCCATCGAAGAAAGGTGGCCATCGCTTCGCGCGCGTTCAGATGCGCTTCTGCGGCCGTCTGGAACGCTCTTCCTTTCGATATTAGGAAGCCACTGGGGCTATGCACTTTTAAATCTGAATTGAAAACTGTTCGTTTCTGTTTAGAACTGCTTTTTCTGTTTAGTTTGTGGTCCTTCCCCCGCACCTCCGATTTGAATTATTGGCTATTACGGTGCGAAAGAAGTTCAATATAATGTATATACATACAAAGGCATCGATACGTTATGAGGCTTTCTAGGGTAACGGACATCATTACGGTATCGATATGGGGGCCCTTTTGCCAGTACTGTACAGCGATGCCCGTATTTTGGTGGCCTTTGGTCTACATAACACTGATTGGTCAACGTATGTACGTGCCGTATGCAGAACTTCTTTTGCACCGTACGTAGCTAACCCTGCTCCTCGAAGATGCGGGAGGACTACGTGTGTGCTCCTTAAAGGAGGCTACATTTGTGTGTTTTACCACGAGCATGTGTGGTGGTTGCACAGACGCGATGCCTTGTATGTGATTGGTGTCCATTTGGTGTTTGAACATCTTAACACCACCTGCATTTACGCGAGAAATGGGAAAGCGTTTTGCTTGTCATCAATGAACATCCTCATTGTTATTATTATGATCTTGCATATTTTAAAAGACTCGATCGATATGTATATGAAGATACACGACGCTGTTTCCGGAACGTGTCTATGCACTCGATAAAGCGGAAAACAACGCATCGATTCCGCGACTTGTTTGTGATCCTGTGGGCTCGAGGCGCCCTCTGGTGTCGCAATGCCCACCCCCCGCCTTTGGGAGAGCAAAATTGCAAGTCGTGAAAGTCAACGGGAAGTTGTTGGTCCACACGTAAAATAATAAATGATACATTACATTGCTACAAGTGGGTAGCACAAGCACTCATCAATCACTCTCACACCGCGTGAGTCATCAACACGGCCTCACGAAGGAACACGTATTGCAGGGTGCTTCAAAAAAATGTGAACACTTAGGAGACTATCGTTTTAATGGAAACATGATAACAAATGTAATGCTAATACCTTCAAAAAGTCAGAGAGTCTCCCACTTGTTCGCCATCGTTGTCTCCGCATGCCTGGAATCTTCCCCAGGTGGTCTCCAGAAACCGGAGGCAGCAGCACATTTCTCGGAGCATTGTTGCAAATTCTCGAAGTGTTCACATTGTTTTGAAGCACTCTGTAGATGGTGACAAATCATGAATGCACCTCCGGTATTCTTTGGGTCTTTCGGTAAAGTCACGTACAGTGAGGGAAAAAAGTATTTGATCCCCTGCTGATTTTGTACGTTTGCCCACTGACGAAGAAATGATCAGTCTATAATTTTAATCGTAGGTTTATTTGAACAGTGAGAGACAGAATAACAAGAAAATCCAGAAAAACGCATGTCAAAAATGTTATAAATCGATTTGCATTTGAGTGGGCAAACGTAAAAAATCAGCAGGGGATCAAATACTTTTTTCCCTCACTGTAAATAGGTTGCAAGAAAATAACAAAAAACTACGACGTTTCAATCACAACACAAGCGATCGTCATCAGGAGGAAAAAAAAAGCTTTCTTTCTCCTGATATCTAATCTTGATTTGAAGCTTTCGTGACTGCAGGAAAGTCACATAGGTATAATATAAAATAAATCACGACGTTTCGGGCGCAACACAAGCGTCCGTCATCAGGTGGACCCTTTTAGATCAATGATTAATGTTTCGATGAAATTTATATTTACTTCGTTATCCATAATAAAACTAGTTTAAACTAAACCATGTTTTATCTTACCAGGTAAGTGACCTGGCGACAAATTATAGCTCAACGAAGTGGCGTATCGTGTGGAAATATATAGCAGCCAAATACTCCAAGCTCATGTTTTGTAAATGTGGAGGGAAAAAACCGAGGGACCCGGAGAGAGATTCACGCGACCACAGGGAGAGAGAGAGACGCACACTCCAAATATACAGCAGCAGGCGTCAGGGTCGGGATCAAACCCACGGCCTCCTGTATACCAGGTGAGGTAATTAACATTTCTGAGCCACCGTGATGATGAGAGAGAGACACGCACACTCCAAATATACAGCAGCAGGCGTCAGGGTCGGGATCAAACCCATGACTTCCTGTACACCAGGCGAGGTAGTTAACATCTCCGAGCCACCGTGATGATGAGAGACACGCACACTCCAAATATACAGCAGCAGGCGTCAGGGTCGGGATCAAACCCACGACCTCCTGTATACCAGGCGATGTAGTTAACATCTGCGAGCCACCGTGATGATGATGAGAGAGAGACACGCACACTCCAAATACACAGCAGCAGGCGTCATGGTCGGGATCAAACCCACGACCTCCTGTAGACCAAGCGAGGTAGTTAACATCTCCTAGCCACCGTGATGATGAGAGAGAGACACGCACACTCCAAATACACAGCAGCAGGCGTCAGGGTCGGGATCAAACCCACGACCTCCTATATACCTGGCGAGGTCGTTAACATCTCCTAGCCACCGTGGCGTCCTGCACGCTCCCCAACAACGAATACAAAACGTTGGGGGGAGGGGGGGGTGTCGCTATCGACTTTTGCGCCTTCATCTCACTGGAATGCTGAACCCAGAACCCGAAACCCAGAACCTGAAACCCAGACCCAGGCCGTCTCTCGCAGCTGTTGTTGCCCTGGGCTCCATGACCCCGGGCAGCCGCAGTCACTCACGGAAAGCGAACGGCGGCCACTCGGGCGGGATGATTTCTGACAGCGCAGCACGGGCGAGTTCTTCACGATTATCACGATTATCACGATAATCGTGATAACAGCGGCGCGTTAATGGGTAACGAGCAGCAGAGGCGGCGGCGTCGGCGTGCAGAGGCATGCGCCAGATCTCAAGCCAGTGTGTGGTTGCGTCACAAAGACAAAGATCCCCCCTATAGCCGTGACAGACTATTGGGGCAAGTGCTGTTAGCAAGTAGCACCTATGTAAGGCCGACACGGCACACGAGGGGGTGGGGTGGCCAGAACCACGCCCGGCCGCCTTTGTCTCCCCAGTGGCGATGTTTACACGCCGAACAAGTACTCATTTAAGGCCGAGTCGACCTAGGGGAGGCCAAGGGACCGGTTCAGATAATCATCACCGGTGTTGGCCGTGAGCGGAAATCGAACCCGGTTGGCCGGGTTCGTAGCGCCGTGCGCTGACCACGGCACTACCGCTCCCCTCGTGGTTGCGTCACACACACACGCGCGGACGCCGTGTGTGTGTTACTGTGTGTGTGTGTTACTGTGTGTGTGTGTTACTGTGTGTGTGTTACTGTGTGTGTGTTACTGTCCGGCAAAACAACCCCGTACCTCCTCGCGGTGCCGGACGGGCAACTCTGTCGTGGACAGTGCTGTGGGGGGAGGTACAATTTTGATTGGCTCCTCCCCCCATGGCATATGTGTCCACCACAGGTGCTAAACGGGGGCTCTGGACGGGTGTGAGGGGCTGGTAACCCCTCCACCTTCAATTAATTACCACTAAACCACGAGTTAAACTGAAATATGTAACTAATAAGCTTGTGCCAGAGGCCCCGGGGGGCCAGGCGAAACCCCAATTGGCGGAGCCAGGAGATTGAATATGTACCCTCGGGGCTCCTCCAGAAACAACGAAAAGCCACTACGGGTGGCCACGTGGAATGTTCGAACGCTCACTGCGGAGGAGAGGCTGCCACTCCTCTGTCGGGAGCTGGACCTGTACCGCCTGGATCTGTGTGGCATTCAGGAGGTCCGGTGGACCGGCTCTGGCTCCTGCCACCATGAGGGGTGGACAGTCCTCTACTCGGGGCAGCAGACTGCCAAAGAACAGGGTGTGGCTCTTCTTTTGAACAAAAGAATGAAGGGGGCGTGGGAGCGTGGTGGTGAGGTGTGGGAAGCTGTAAGTCCCAGGCTACTTTGGGCTCGCCTTCCCATCAACCGGAGGCGAGGAATGGTGGTCATGGTTACTTATGCCCCCACCGAAGATGAACATCCGTGGAGGGATGCAGGCAAAGCCGATGAGTCAGATGCCTTCTATGACCTCCTGTCACAGGTGCTGGCTAAAGTGGCCCCTCGGTATAGAGTCATCATGTTGGGGGACTTCAATGCCTGAGTTGGTCATGATACTGGCACCTGGTCTGGAGTGATTGGAGGTCATGGGCCAGATCAGCTCAATAACAACGGCAGGAGGCTGCTAGATTTTTGTGCAGCCCATGGGCTTGTAATTACCAACACGCTGTTCCGGCATCGGCGCATCCACACAACATCATGGATGCATGCCGGGTCCAAGCAAGAACATCTGCTGGACTACATAGTGACGGACCAGCCGATGCGAGCCCATGTCCTAGACACCAGGACCTACCGTGGAGTTGATCTGCCCTCTGACCATCGACTAGTCATCTGTAAGATGCGCCTGCCATTCTTCCACTTTGGTGGTGGGTGTACACCCAGGACCCCATTCCAACCTAAAGTGGCCTGGTCTCAGTTATCTGATGAAAGTTGCAAGCGAGAATTTCATCATCTCTTGCAGCTGGGATTGGCATCGTCCCCGACTCCTCCTGATGTCGAGGGTAAATGGGCGAGGTTTAGGACTGTGACTCATGCAGCTGCAATGGCTGCTTTGGGTACGCGGTCCAGACCTCCCCAGAGACCCTGGCTGACAGAGGAGGTGTTCAGGATGGTTGAGAAAAAGCGACAGGCCCACTGTCATCGGCTACAGAATCCCACGTCAGAGAATGAGGAGGCTTACCGCAGCCTTCGCTCGGAGGTTCGGAGAGCCTTGAGGCGCTGAAAGGGTGGGTGGTGGTCGCGGGTTCCTGAGGAGATGGAGTCTGCCTCAGTGGCCCGCGATCACAAATCTCTATTTAACTCCATCAAAAAAGTAACCTGCAGCACCACACCTATTACCATCATTAGGGGGAATAAACGGTGATCCAATCTCCGACCCCCAGGAATAGGTTTGCAGATTTGCTGAGCATCTCTGTGAGGTCCTGGGGGAGGGGAAATCCCTCAGCTAGGAAAACATCGTGGCACAAAGTGGGGATGACCCTGCTGAGGCTGCAGTGCCTCAAATATTGGAAGAAGTCACCCCCTGTGAGTGGCTGGCTGAGGTGCCATCTGTTGAGGAAGTACTGAAGGCTATCCGGAGTCTGAGACCAGGAAAGGCACCGGGCAGAGATGATCTCCCAAGCGAAATGCTGAGGGAGGGCGGTGTTTGTGCACAGACTGCCCTATATGACATCATAACAACAATCTGGACCACTAGACGGGTTCCGCAGGATTGGAAGGATGCCCTGGTGGTCCCCCTTTTTAAGAAGGGGGACCGCACAGACTGTAACAACTACAGGGGCATCTCACTCCTCAGTGTGCCGGGAAAGGTCCTGGCAAGGATTATTCAACATCACCTTGCCAGGCACACTGAGGAGAGGCTTGCGGAGCCCCAATGCGATTTCAGGAAAGTGCGGTCCTGCACAGATGCCATATTTTCTGTCCGTCTGCTACAGCAGAGGTGTAGGGAATTCCAACAAGACCTACATCTCTGCTTTATTGACCTGGTCAAGGCCTATGATACCATCAGTAGGCCAGGGCTCTGGGTTGTTCTTCGTGCTTTTGGAGTACCTGACCCTTTGCTCACGATCATTAAGGACCTTCATGATGGTGAGCGGGCCCAGGTAAAACTACGTGGTCGGGAGTCAGAGCCATTCCCTGTACACCTTGGGGTGCGACAGGGATGTCCTCTGGCTCCCACATTATTTAACATCTATTTTGACCACGTAGTTCGTGAAGCCTTCAATAGCTGTACCGGGGGAATCTCCATATGGTACAGATATAATGGGAGGCTGATCGATGCCCGGGTGTGGTCAAGGGATGGCTCCCTATTGCTCAACCACGTTATGTATGCTGATGATTTGGTAATAGCTGCTCATTCAGAGAAGGAGTTGGAGACGCTGCTGCTGAGACTGGAGCGTGCCACTAAGAGGTGGGGCCTTACCATCAGCCCCACCAAAACTAAGCACCTGCCTGGGTATTTTGTACCATCGGACACTCCATCCCCACAACTGCCCCATCACCGATTGGGAGTTGTGGGGAGAGTGGAGAGTTTCCCATACCTGGGCAGTGTGCTTATGACTGGCTCCAGTTTAACAGCAGAGGTCTCACTCCGAATCAGTCGAGCGGCAATATCTTTTCATCGGTTGCGTAACGCTGTGTGGAAGCTACCTGGTCTGTCGCTGCGCACTAAGCTTCAGGTCTTCTCGGCCACGGTCATTCCCTCCCTTCTCTACGCTTGCGAAACGTGGACCCCCCAAATGGAACATCTTCGCCGGTTAGAAACATTTAGGCTGGCCTGCCTACGATCCATCCTGGGTTTAACCAGACTGGATTGTGTGAGGAGCTCACAAATCCTTGAAAGATCTGGGCAAGGTCCCATCGGTGAGCTCCTCCGGCGGGGAAGGCTGCGATGGCTGGGTCATGTAGCCCGCATGCCCAGCCACCGCATGCCGAAACAGCTTTTGTTCGGCCGGATCGAGGGGGCTAAGCGGGCGCGGCACGGGCTAGAGAAGAGATGGAGTGATGTGGTACAGGAGGACGTGGAGCTGAGTGGACTTGCCGATGACTGGTACCAGCGGTGTCAAGATCGTCCTCTGTGGAGGAGGCTCGTGAAGGATGCTACTGGGCAGTTGGAAGTAGTCGCCCTCCAACAACAACGGAGGGCGGAGGAGCGACGCTCACAACAACGAGCGGAGCGCCGGGTGGCTAAAGCACAGCAGGTTGGCACAGTAGGGGGCACAGGTGGTGCATCAGCCAGTCATCTCAGTCAGTCGACCCGTGGCACCTGGGTCTGCCCCGTGACCTCCTGCCAGCGGGCGTTCGACACTTCACGTGGCCTCAGGGTGCACATAGCCTGGCACAAGCGTCGTGGTGACGTCACCGCCACTTAGTGGCGAATGGCGGTTGTTGTTGTGTTACTGTGTGTGTTACTGTGTGTGTTACTGTGTGTGTATGTTACTGTGCCCCTACAGTCTGTTACAGGCTATATGGGGGATCTTTGTCTTTTTTTGTGTGTGTGGCAGTGAACACGCCGCGCTCCGAACCCGGCGACGCGAGTTCAATTCCCGCTCACGGCCAACGTCAGCGACGATTATACAGTCTATCTGAGCCGGTCCTGGGGCCTTTCTCTAGGTCGACTCAGCCTCAAATGAGTACCTGGTGCGGTGTGTAAACATCGCCACTTGGAAGACAAAGGCGGCCGGGCGTGGTTCTGGCCACCCCACCCTCTCGTGTACCGTTCCGGCCTTCGTAGGTACTCGCCAAACAGCACTTGCCCCAACGCAGGCTACACGGGGGATCTTTGTCTTTGTGGACGTGATGGAGGCGGAGTTCGATCGCTTTGTCTGAAAATTTCGCAGCCTCAGCATTCGTGGACCTCCCCCCCCCTTCTCTCACCCCCCCTTCTCTCACCCCCCCCCTTCTCTCACCCCCCCCTTCTCTCACCCCCCTTCTCTCACCCCTCCCCTCTCTCACCCCCCTTCTCTCACCCCCCCGCCTTCTCTCACCACCCCTTCTCTCACCCCCCTTCTCTCACCATCCCCACCCCCCCCTTCTATCACCATCCCCCCCCCACCTCTCACCTTCCCCTCCCCTTCTCACCATCCCCCCCCTTCACTCACCCCCCCCTTCTCTCACCATCCCCCCCCCTTCTCTCACCCCCCCTTCTCTCACCCCCCCTTCTCTCACCCCCCCTTCACTCACCATCCCCCCACTCACCCCCCCTTCTCTCACCCCCCTTCTCTCACCCCCCCTTCTCTCACCCTCACCCCTTCTATCCCCCCCCCCTTCTCTCACCATCCCCACCCCCTAGTGGCGACTTCGAACGAACCGATCAGAGTGGCGGTCGGTCGGCCCCGAGAGGAGTCTCTTCGCGACGACTGGCAACAGCGGGGTGTGGTGGTGGTGGGTCATTGTTGGTGGTGGTGGTGGGTCATTGTTGTTGGTGGTGGGTCATTGTTGGTGGTGGTGGGTCATTGTTGTTGGTGGTGGTGGGTCATTGTTGGTGGTGGTGGTGGTGGTGGGTCATTGTTGTTGTTGGTGGTGGGTCATTGTTGTTGTTGGTGGTGGGTCATTGTTGGTGGTGGTGGGTCATTGTTGTTGGTGGTGGTGGGTCATTGTTGGTGGTGGTGGGTCATTGTTGTTGTTGGTGGTGGGTCATTGTTGTTGGTGGTGGGTCATTGTTGTTGTTGGTGGTGGGTCATTGGTGGTGGGTCATTGTTGTTGGTGGTGGGTCATTGTTGTTGGTGGTGGGTCATTGTTGGTGGTGGGTCATTGTTGTTGTTGGTGGTGGGTCATTGTTGGTGGTGGTGGGTCATTGTTGTTGTTGGTGGTGGGTCATTGTTGTTGGTGGTGGGTCATTGTTGTTGGTGGTGGTGGGTCATTGTTGTTGGTGGTGGGTCATTGTTGTTGGTGGTGGGTCATTGTTGTTGGTGGGTCATTGTTGGTGGTGGTGGGTCATTGTTGGTGGTGGTGGGTCATTGTTGTTGTTGGTGGTGGGTCATTGTTGTTGGTGGTGGGTCATTGTTGTTGGTGGTGGTGGGTCATTGTTGGTGGTGGTGGGTCATTGTTGTTGGTGGTGGGTCATTGTTGTTGTTGGTGGTGGGTCATTGTTGGTGGTGGTGGTGGGTCATTGTTGTTGTTGGTGGTGGGTCATTGTTGGTGGGTCATTGTTGTTGGTGGTGAGTCATTGTTGTTGGTGGTGGGTCATTGTTGTTGGTGGTGGGTCATTGTTGGTGGTGGTGGGTCATTGTTGGTGGTGGTGGGTCATTGTTGGTGGTGGTGGGTCATTGTTGGTGGTAGTGGGTCATTGTTGGTGGTGGGTCATTGTTGGTGGTGGTGGTGGGTCATTGTTGGTGGTGGTGGGTCATTGTTGGTGGTGGAGGGTCATTGTTGGTGGGTCATTGTTGGTGGTGGTGGTGGGTCATTGTTGGTGGTGGTGGGTCATTGTTGTTGGTGGTGGGTCATTGTTGGTGGTGGTGGGTCATTGTTGGTGGTGGTGGGTCATTGTTGGTGGTGGTAGTGGGTCATTGTTGGTGGTGGTAGTGGGTCATTGTTGGTGGTGGTGGGTCATTGTTGGTGGTGGAGGGTCATTGTTGGTGGTGGAGGGTCATTGTTGGTGGTGGTGGGTCATTGTTGGTGGTGGTGGGTCATTGTGAACAACGTCGGTCTTGTCGCCACTGGGCAGGGTCAGTCCCGGGGGGGAAGACGACGACCACTGCCGTGATGCGACCGACAATTCATTGCCTTCGCCGTGCCGGGCAGCTGTTTACCCTGACAGCAGCTGCTCGAGGCCATCCATCTATCGCGTAGTGAGTGGACGATCAGTCCGCCCCCTGTTGTTGGACGAGACGAGTAGGAGGAGGAGGGGGAGAGAGAGGAGGAGGGGGGAGAGAGAGGGAGGAGACGGCGAGTTACTGCTGCTGCCGCTGCTGCCATGGCGGGCGTGGGGGGAGACACTGCGTGCAGGACTGCACAGGCCGCCGGGGTCCGCTCG
This sequence comes from Petromyzon marinus, assembly GCF_048934315.1. Lineage (NCBI taxonomy): Eukaryota > Metazoa > Chordata > Hyperoartia > Petromyzontiformes > Petromyzontidae > Petromyzon > Petromyzon marinus. The sequence goes on from NC_133722.1 coordinate 2,004,636, forward strand.
CCACGACCCCGCGACGAACCGGGGTCTCCGAGCTCGGAGGAGGAGAGGCTTTGGGATGGTCAGCGCGACCCCAGCGGTGGCCACCGGGAGGAGGACGAGGGCGTGGACCCACGCGTGCAGGTGATGACAAAGATACAACACCACCACCACCCGTGTAGCCTTGGCAGACTGTAGGGGCAAGTGCTGTTCGCGAGCAGCACCTATGAAGGCCGGCACGGTACACGAGGGGGGTGGGTGGCCAGCACCACGCCCGGCCGCCTTTGTCTCCCCAGTGGCGATGTTTACACTCCGCACCATTTGAGGCTGAGTCGACCTACAGCTGTATGAACACACGCGTGCCATGCTGTGTAGACTAAGCATTGGACATTCGGGTTTATCGACCTATATTTTACGCAAGCGTGATGGATAAACAGGACACTATGGACAGGTTTCCACTTCTCCGACTCTCATCAGCAAGCGCGTGGTTCGTTCAGTTCTACTTTGCCTCGTGGCGTTTGGTGGAAATTCCACATTCCCATGGCAGCGGGCTCATTCCTTCATTAGAACGGCCACTGTTGACTTATCCGCAAAACAATACTGTGCAATGCTTTATCGACCTCAAAGGAGGTGATGGGCCGATTCTAGAACAAACCGGGTTTCTGTACAGAGAGCATATGTATTGTACAGTAATCAGACGTGCAGTATGCACATTCATTACCCATAGCATTGTGAAGGCAGAGTTAGTGCGCACTGTTGTCGAGTACAATGCACACTGCTCCAACCCACATTGTCTTTCCTGCAATACACGTGTACGGGGTGGCCGGAAATAAACATACCGAAACGAATGTTGGATAGTTGTATTGTTATTAATTTTAATATGAATAAATGTCACGTATTTTTAAGTTGTAGTTCATTTAAAGTGTTATGCTATTAATTAGTTATTCTCGAATTGTGGTTAAACTTCGACGTGGTCCATGACCTCCCTATCGATGTAATTCGGCGTTCAAACTTTAGGGAAAAAAATGCCAACAAAGCTGTCAGACTGTAGCATGATAGCATCGGAGTAGTTCAATTGTGATCACACACAACTGAATTGTTGAGACCACGCGGTGTCGGTGGTGTGGGTCCTCCAGCGAGTGCTGGTGGGTGCACGTGGGAAGCGGTAGTGTAGGGGTTAGCACGCTGTACTACGAACCCCGCTCACGGCCAACACCAGTGACGAGTATTGGAGTCAGTCAATGGGGCCCTGCTCTAAGTAGACTCAGCCTCAAATGAGAACCTGGTGTAGCGGTGTGTAGTAAACATCGCCGCTGGGGAGACAAAGGCGGCCGGGCGTGGTGCTGGCCACCCACCCCTCTCGTGTGCCGTGCCGGCCTTCATAGGCGCTCGCTAACACCACTTGCCCCAACAGTCTGTGAAGGCTACACGGGGGATCTTTGTCTTTGGTGGGTGTATGGTTTGGGTTCACTGCATCCGTTTCCAAAAAAACATTTTTCTCGGCGTGGGTTACTGCCAATGGCACTGTACACAGAATGAGTAATAGTGACCATTTGTATTTAATGCGATGTATTTTACGTGTAACACGAGCAGTGTGTGTCGTGGTGTGTAGCAACAAGCAGATTCGCTCACGATCTCTCTTTAAGCTTTTTAAAATCCTCTATTTTGCCGCTATGTTGACAGCCAAGCCAGTAAACAGGCAACGTTGAGCCGACGTTAGAACCGCTGGGCCAATGTTGGCCGAACCTTGTCCCAACGTTTCCCCCGACTTTCCATGTCTCTTTGGTGTATTAATAATGTCCTCACTGATGTTTGCTCTGGAATAATTTGCTGTGGTGAGTAAATTAATGGCTTATGAAACAGCTATTTTAGCACAAACCACAAAACGACGATTAGAACAACAACAACACAAAGCCACAGTGAAGACAGTTCCACTTATTCAACACCTCCCAGAAGTTACTTACGCCTGCAAGGGGAGCGGTAGTGCAGTGGTTAGCGCACACCTCTGCTTAGCACGGTTGGCTATGTACGGTGCGAAAGAAATCAAATGTACTGCACATACTGCCTGTTTGGCGTGAGCACTCTGTGTACTGCGTTATTGGATGCTGTGCCAGGTTTCCACTGCTGTATTTCACATACACGTATACTGACTGACTCCTCGTGGGGATTTTTGCCGTTCCCCGCTGCTCGCAGATCGAGTTGGAAAAACTGAACCAGTCGACTGACGCCATCAACCGCCTCGAAACGGAACTCGAGGTAACAACGGTTCCGCTGGGCTTGGTGACATCGTTTCAGGCCCCTGGCCAATCGCATCAGACCCCTCAAGGGAACACATTTCTCCCGTCAGTGACAATGATTGTTCTCAAGTCGTGTTTTTTTTAATGAAACTGGCCCCTGGCAGGAGAGAGAAATAAATAAACTCAACACATTTAATCAATGACATCCTTGCTGCGGTGGTAAGCGATGTGTTCAGGGGCTAGTTGACAATGTCGAGGTCTGATAGCCGTGACGAGAGGGCTTCAGCAGAGAGAGAGTTCCTGTCGTTTTGCTCTTCCTCATCCATTGACGGAGCGCAGACCACAGTGGGTTTACGGTACGGTCCATAGTTTGGGTTGCAATGGCCTTCATCGCAGCATTGGCTTGTCTGATATTGGCGCACATTCGTCAATATCTCACTGTGGCCTGAACATAAAAAGTTTATAACAGGTGATGCTTTGGGCAATTGACCTTCACAGCAAATGGAGAGTCATGGCGGTTACAAGTTACAACCAAAACACTAACCTTGGACCAGCACTCCAGCAGATGAGGTTTTGGTCTCCCTGGAAATTACCCCTCTTGATTTTGACACTGAGTAAAAAGCATTTTTATGGGAGGTAACAATACCACATCAACCTGTAGTAATGAATAACTTCTACAAGGGCTGTATAACCCAGAATCCTAACTTGTGGTGTGTGCATTAACTCGAGCCTGACATTTGAACGGCAATCTTACTTTGAGCCATCGCACTGTAATGAACAGAACTTGTTCATCCCGTACACAAAACAAACTTGGGCCAGGTCTAGCAAACCCAAACAAGTTTTTCAAATTAAAATCTTTAAAAAATATTTTTTGTTAATTTAACAGAAACATATTTTTGCTTTCATAAAATATAACAACATGGAGTTTTTGTAAAATTATAATGTTTTTTACTCCAAAGGAAACGAAAGCCACCGCTCACTGTAGTTGAGCGGTCACGCCGGAGCAGTCGTTGTGTGTCGACTTGCGGTGACGCTTTTCCTGCCATTAGGCCCTCCTGGCTCTGCAGGGTTTTTTTATTTCCGGATAGGAAGTCCCTTTGCTTCTTGGAAATTAATTGGTGATAACATCTCAAAAGAGCATTCTTGTCTTGCACGCCCCAGGGTTTCTCTCAGCAAACCAAAGACTCCCCAAAATTGTAATTTGTTCATCTTCGCTTGCAGAATCCCTGTGAAATATCCCCGAGATCTAAGTTTTGTGCAAAAGAGCTCTCGATCACCGCGAGCAAGGTTTTGTAGCAACGCGTTGATTCGGGCTCAGTCTATCCTCAGGGGCGCCGCCGGTGGCGAGATGTTAACTCCCTCGCCTGGTATGGAGGAGGTAGTGGGTTCGATCCTGACCCTGACGCTTGCTTTATATTTCGAGTTTGCATATTCTCCCTTGAGGCCAGGTTCGTGTAACTCTATGGACACTGCTCGGGCACAGAGGGACAGGGCACAGAGGGACAGGGCACAGAGACGCGCGTGCCAATGCGTGGAGCGCCCCGGAGCACGGCCACTCGCACTTTGTATGCTGGGGCGTGCGTGCTCACAGGAGGCTCGCAGCCGGTTCCGGGTGGTGTTGGCAGAGGCGACGGCCAAGCTGGACGAGTTTCTCAAGAAGCTCGGGAAGTCTGTGGAGGAGTCCAAGCCGTACTGGGAGGCGAGGCGAGCGGCTCGGCAGGTAGTAGCCGACCCGGCAACGTCTCCCCATCTCTGCACCATAACGACGCGGCCCGGCGATGGTGGCACGCTCCCTCGCTCTATTCCCGCTTCTTGCAGTGGTGTCACTATTCACTTCCGGCGGCCACCCTGGTTATTGCTGTGGTTGTGTCATGACCATGATGATGCCACGCGCTTTCTGCGTTCACCCTTGGTGGACGGTAAAGATGACCTCGCGTCGATCGGCTCAGTCAGGCGTCTGGACTACATTTTGTGAAATCCGAGATATATCCACAATTTGCTAATTTGGGATTCTACAATGCGCACCTCCGATTAGCACAGTTGGCTACGTATAGTGGGAAAGAAGTTAAACATACATACAAATACCGCACCTTTAATGATCACGGTTTGCTATGTACAGTGCAAAATAAGTTCAACTTACATACAAATACCGCACCTCTGATTATCACGGTTGGCTATGTACTGTGCGAGAGAAGTTCAACTTACATACAAATACCGCACCTCTGATTATCACGGTTGGCTATGTACAGTACGAAATAAGTTCAACTTACATACAAATACCACACCTCTGATTATCACGGTTGGCTATGTACAGTGCAAAAGAAGTTGAACATACATCAGCAAACATCGCCCCTCCCCCCAGCACCACTGGCAGCAGACTCATACCTCAGGTCACTCTTGCAAATGAGACTTATCCTGGTCTCTTGAGTTCTCACCTTGTTCAACAAATCCAACTTGAACCTAACTGCATTTAACGTCTTAAAGCGCAGGAGTCACTTTCGGCTGCAGTGGAATATTGAATCGCTGGGTGGTAAACATTTCACGGATTTAATCGCTGATTTGGCGAATGCGACTTTGGGACTGTCCATAAATGACGTCACGCGACTTATGACGATTTTTGACCCCCCCCCCTCGTCACACGACGTCACAAAAAGTCAGACCCCCCCCTTAAATATGATGTCACAAAACTCTGCCCCCCTCCCCCCCAAAAAATATAAAATATGCTTCAAATCGCTTTAAACTATTGTCATTGTAGTGCTTATTTAATGTGGCGCTGCACTCTGATGTTGTAGGAGAAAACATTTATTAAAACGTCTATTTAATTAAGTAGAACGTGTTGTCTATATTTATTTAAAGTTGCGCATTTTGATGTGATGTCACATTTCTCAAACCCCCCCTCCCCCTAGGTGCGTGACGTCATTTATGGACGGCCTCTTTACACTTTCTCAGAGGGACTGCATTTTGGTTGAACTGAAAAGTGGCAGCGGCCACAAGGCGCCCAGCACAGTCGTTTCTTACCAATCTGTGTTCGGATTTCTTCTGACAAATTTCTGATCCGTGTTTATTTTTGGAGGTGAGGCCACTTGCCTGCACTCTTGTGTCAAAAGTATTTTCATTATGCCCTCCACCACCCAATAAGATTGTCACATTCCGCACCTCCAGTTGGCACGGTTGGCTACGTACGGTGCGAAAGAAGTTCAACACACATACAAGGATATCATTATTATTATTTACACGTGCGTTGAGATTACATTCATGAACGATACAGCTTCTAGTCCTTCTTCAGAAGCAGATTCTTTATTGAGACTGGAGGGGAGGAATCTGATGAGCTATAAAGTTATTTTTCACAGATGTCAAGTATAGGCACATTAGCAAGTTACAATAACAAACAGTACCAACAACACGATAGGAGTGCAAAGTATAGGAAAGGTAAACAATCTTGATTTGAAGCTTTCGTGACTGCACCTGGCTATCACAAATGATAGCTCAACGAAGTGGCTCATCATCATCACGTGGACATTTATAACGGCCAAATTAACATAATCAGAAACGAGAGAGCATGAGCAGGATGCTCGTCGCAGAGACGTGAGTTAGCGTGTTCAAGATTACGTCGAGTGAGAAAAAGATCGGCGGTGAGTGGGAGAGGAGGAACGTGGACTTTTCTCCGGGTTCTCAGGTTTTTCCCTCCACATTTAGAATCGACGTCACGTGTTCAGAGTATTTGGCTGCAAGAGATTTCCACGCGATGTATGTTGCACTTCTTGTGCACCGCACGTAGCCAACCCGTGCTAATTGGAGGTGTGGGGGGGGAAGGACAACAAACTAAAGACAAGAAGCAGTAAAGGCACCCCGTTGAGCTATCATTTGTGGTGACCAGCTTGCTTCTAAAAAGAGCTTTATAGCTCGGTGAGCCTTACCTGGTAAAATAAGAAGTTTAGTTTAGATCAAGTCCGATCGACGGACCGACTAACGCCGGAATTAATTTTTCCGGGGGAAATCTCCTTTCAAGGCACAAGTTTTGGCGCAGAAGGCAACTCAGGATTTCCAGCGTGCGAGCGAGGTCCTGCGAGCGGCCAAGGAGACGATCGCGCTGGCAGAGGAGCGGCTGTTGGAGCAGGAAGATCGTCACTTCGACTCAGCCTGGCAGGAAATGCTGAACCACGCCACTCTCAAGGTAGCAGCGGGGGTGGAAAAGGAAACGGCGGAACAGATGCGGTGGAATAGATGTGTCAAATGTTTTGTTTTATCGCCAAGGGAACTATATTTCTTTACTATTGTTTTAATGTTACCAGGGTAAGGCCCCACTGAGCTACGTAGCCCTATTTCAAAAGTGACCTGGCCATTGGAAATGATAGTGGCTTATTATCACGTGGAAATTTAGAGCAGCAGCCAAATACTGTAAGCGCACTCTAATTCTAAATGTGGGGGGACAAACCGGAGGTCCTGGAGAAAAATCCACGCGACCACGGGGACAGAGACACGCAAACCCCAAATATACAGGCGTAGGGGTCGAGATCAAACCCACAACCTCAACTTGATTCCTGGTTACGGTACTGCAGAAGGCCTCTCGCTCTGTAAATAAATAAAACACACGATTTCAGTTGACATTCCATCCACGTACGTCCGTGACAATGGTCCCGCTTGCACTTTTACGTGAGCGTAGGAAGTCGATTGGCAGGTCTCGTATCGTGGTGCAAAGTGCGGCTGCTGCAATCTTTTCCGAGGTGTTTTGCTGGCGTTTAAGAGTAGGCCCCAATACCTTCGAGTGGGGGGCCTCCAGAAGGTCCTCGCTAGAGCACCCTCTGGCGAAGCCCCGTCCGTCAGCAGCGGGCGTGAGCGAGTGGTTTTTGTGCAGGGCCGCGCCTTTAACCGGTGACCTCTTTTTTCATATTTACGGTAATTTATTCGTTCGCACGGCCGCGTGTTATTTTGTAAAGCTTTGGGACGCATGACCTCGGGCTAGAACCCTCGTGTGTCGCGGCGGCCATGCTCGCACACACGAGGGGTGTGCTCTATGGGCTGTCAGTGTCGAGGAATAAAACGAGGTCAGGACAAATACAGTCAATATTCCTCGCGAGTTTCTTTCTCCGATTATCCATCCATCAGCGGTCCTGTTTTATCAAAATTAAAAAGCGTGCATTTCTCATTTCATAGGCGAATGCAACTTCTGTTTGACGGAACTCAACGTTCCGTAGGCTGGCACTGTTAAATGACCTTGCCAAAGGTGGGTGATATATTTATTTAATTGCTATGCACATTTTAATCCACTGTTTGAGCAAAACACATTTTTTGCATTCCTGACCCGAGTGGCCCCAAACACTGTTGCCACTGTTCGAAACACGGAAGGGGGGTGCTTGTTTTTGGACTTGCACGCTCCCTGCGTGAATAAATATTTTGGCACCGACAAAAAAACACACATTTGGCAAACATTACTTTGCTGGCAGGGCAGCTGGCGGCGGCTCTGTGGCAACGCAGTGGTTCGCGCTCTCTGTGCCTCACGCAGCAAGAACTGCCTGGGTTCAATTCCCGACATTGACGCACGCCTCTTTTGTGTGTGTGTGCGTAGAGTTATTTAGGTAGAGTAGCGGTTAGCGCACTGCGCTACGAACTCGTCGACCCGAGTTCGATTCCCGCTCACGGCCAACACCGATGACGGTTATCTGAACCGGTCCTGTATCCCCCCCCCCTAGGTCGACTCAGCCTCAAATGAGTACCTGGTGCGATGTGTAAACATCACCACTGGGGAGACAAAGGTGGTCGGACGTGGTGCTGTGTACCCACCCCCTCGTGTTCCTTGCAGGCCTTCGTAAGTGCCCACTAACAGCATTTGCCCCAACAGTCTGTTAAGGCTATAGGGGGGACCTTGTCTTTTTTGATGTTTTCCCTCGCCTGTTCTGCGTGGATTTCCTCTGGGCTGCCCCGGTTTCCTCCTACAGCAGTCGTAGTGGACTCGACTTGTAAGAGAAATGCGCGAAAACAAAGGGTTCAGACTTGATTACAAATTAAAGCTTTCGTGACTGCTGTGGTTTTCACACCTGATGATGATTGCTTGTGTTGCAATCGAAACGTCGTGAGAATTTTATTGTTTTATTTTTATTATTGTATTATTTCCCTTCTACGTGACTTTACCGAAAGAACCAAGAATAGGGTTCAGACTTGATTACAAATTAAATAAATTATGTCACTTGTACGGGCCAAACATCCCAATGCAAAAAAAAATACTTTGGAGGTCGTGGGTTCGATGCCGATCCTGATGCCTGTACATTTGGAGTTCGCATGTTCTACCCGTGGTTGCGTGGATTTCTCTCCGGGTCCTCCGGTTTTTCCCGTTACATTTTGAATCAAAGTGCATTTAGAACAGTTGTTCTTAACCTCTACTGCAGCCTTGCACCCTTTTGGTTCTCAATCATAAAAAAAATATGTTAATAAATAAATAGGGTTCGATGAAACAAAGTATTTGTACTTACGTGCCCGTGCTTAATTAGTTTTTTCGATGATTTACCTTCGAAGAAAATCCGGCCATGTTTCGCATCCCCAGAAAGGGCATCTTGCACCCCCAGGTTAAGAACCACTGGTGTAGAGTATTTGGCTGCTATAACTTTCCACGTGATAAGCCACTTCGTTGAGGTATCATTTGTGATCACCAGGTCGCTTCTGAAAAAATAGCTTTAGAACTCTGGGCCTTACCTGGTAAAATAAAAAATAGTAGTATCGCCACCCTCCCTCCTGCGCACACTTGACAGGACCCTTCCGAAAAGAGTCTCGAGTGAGAAGAGGGTATTAGAGTGAGGCATTCCTGAGTAAGCAAGCGTAAAATAACAAACAGCAATGGCTTAATGCTGTCATGAAGGACGATAGAATGTTACCATGTGCACGGCACGTGTGGAGAATGTCCCGGGATTTGGTCCTGCTTTGCCGTCCGCTGGGGTGACTCACCCTTGAATGAGAACGTCGTGTGGTCCGGTCAACGGCGATCGCCGGGGAGACCGCCGGCAAAGTGGGGATGGGGCCACGCCACCTTCCTCTGTGCCGCACCAACAACCTCAGTAGACACTCACCAAACTAAACTTCAGGATACAATTTAAAGTATTGCTGCTCACCTAGAAGGGCCTTGAACCGGCCTCGCACCATTTTGCATTCAAATGAACGATAAACCAGCAGGCACCGTCGCGGCCTCTCTCCGATCTGCCGGTTTTACATCCACTTCGTGTGCCGGCAACTCGACTCTGCACCTGGGGTGACTGAGCCTTTGCGTGCGCTGTGCCAAGACTACGGTGGAATGCCCTTTGGGTGCCCTGCGCCAAGACTACGATAGAATGCTCTTTGGGTGCGCTGCAACAAGACTAGAGTGGAATGTCATCCCCACCAACGTTAGGCAGGCGAGCTCAACTCACCCCGTGTAGGTCTTCTCTAAAGACTCACCTGTTTCGCCTGCCCTACACGTCACACAGTGGACTCTGGAGGACTTTGTCATATTTCCTAACTTCGTGCATGGTGCACTGAGATGCCTGGATGAATTGCACCTTATAAATGTAAACTATTGTTTTTATTATTAGTTCTGTTGAGTGAGGTTATAACGGGGGACTCCTTCACGGTGGCTGTGGACGGGGGGGGAGAGGGGGGGGGCAGTTTGCGCTGGCAGGCGTGAGTGCCAGTGGACGCCGTTTTCTCCGGCAGGATATGTGCGAGAGCCGTGCCATTTGTGCTATTTGCTCAGAGGGAAGCGAGTGCCTTTCCTTTTGAAGCAGATTTTGGGTTTTTTGTTGTTTTAATGCTGCCAGTGTGGGTTCATGTGCTGCCAGTGTGAGTCCAGTCAAAATTATCCATTACTCGTCCCTGTACGATGGACTTTACTCAAGTGCGGTGACGGATGGACGGACGGACAGGTGGATGTGTACTGTGTAAGGGGTGTGAGGGGTGCTGCGGTGGCACGGAGATGCTGACTATCTCACCTGCTATGCAGATGGCCGTGGGTTCGATCCCGACCCTGACACCTGCTGACATGAGACCTGAACCATCGGCCCCAGCAGCTGGCGGGGGGGACGCTCAACATTGTGAATAACTGCGAGCCTCAAGGGTTAAGCCTTGAGACTTGATGTGTATGAAGGCTCTGCACGTGAACATCATTATACAGTCATACCTTGGTATATGACCACTTCGGAATACGTCGAATTTGGTATACGTCGTGTTTTGACGAGAAAAAAATGTCTTGGGATACGACGTCTTGCTTGGGATACGAGGCGCTTGCTAGAACTTGTATGGGTCGGGATGAGTCACCGCGTCCCCGCGTAGACCCCGTTCACGACTGAGACAAAGCGCCGCTCCTCAGTCTGCCTGTACAGTAGATCTGGTTCCGTGCACAACCCCCGTAGGGTATCAACTCCTCTCAGCAAGGTAAAGTGACGTTAAATTTTATTTTTATTTCAATTTATTTTAATTTATGCATTTATTTTAATATATGTATGCATTTTAGTAATAAGTAGTGTCTAAATAATGTTATACAACCCCATTAATGTATAATATGCCATATAAAATATAATTTCTCATACTCTGGAATGGATTATTTCCTATCCCTTTATTTCTTATGGGAAAAATTCGTTTGGTATTTGTCATTTTCGGTTTAAGTCCTACCATCTGGAACGAATTAACGACGTATACCGAGGTACCACTGTAATATGTTTTCGTTTGCTTTAAACGGTTAATAAGTCTCACCTGTTTTTTTTATTTTATCAGTTAAAAGGCCCACTGAGATATATAGCTCTTTTTCAGAAGTGACCTGGCCACAAATGATAGCTCGACAAAGTGGCTTATCACGTGGAAATTCTAGGAGCCCAATACTCTAGACAGCATGTTGATTATAAATGTGGAGGGGAAAACCGAAAGACCCGGAGAAAAATCCACGTGACCACGGGGAGAGAGACATGCAAACTCCTAATCTATAGGTTGGAGTTGGGATTGAACCCACGGCCTCCTAAAAACTAGGTGAGGTAATTAACATCTCGCCACCGTGGCGAATATTCAAACGGGTATGATATTCCATCCAGTTTGCAGCATGAGCACTCATCTGTCAGTGAACTCTATTGGAGCAGTTGGGAAAATTATAATAGTAGTGCTGAAGATATCTGTATAAAGCATGGAGCATGCGAGTTGGGAACCTTGCGATCCAGAGAGTGGATTGCCAAAACGGGTTGCACGTGTGCTGTACATGGGATGAGCCTGGTGAGTGCGCCGGAGTGTAACGGATGTGTGCGTGCCCGTGCGGTGGTGTGCTTGGCGCGGGGCTGATGCACGCCGGATGTTAGTGGCACGGTGCCACGTTGCATCTTCCCCGGTGGTCGGCTCGAGCTGGATAGAGAGAGCGGAAAAATACGGCGAGAGCCGGGGGCCCCGCAGGACCGAGCAACGGCAGCACCCCATTGCGCGCAGCCGTACGCGAGAAACTAATCTAAACTGGATTACTATTAAAATAATTTCCATACTGGCAAAACAAATCCCATCGATATAACTGCTCAACCCGAGCTATTAATTATTTGCTACTTGCATTGCCTTTGCACTGTGTTCGCCTTTTGGCGTTCTCCGGTCTAACACTGGTGGTGAGACTAGGCCATAAATGAAGGCTGGTGTAGGCCAATCAGTTTCAAAGACAATGCATGTTTTGCCACAAGTATGTGTGATTAACACAGATTTGATGCCTTGCAAAAGGTATTTTATTTTGTTGTTTGAACATCTTAACTCCTGTTTTATTGCCAGAAATGGTTAAACCTGGTCTTATATTTTATCATTATTATTATTTATCAGGTAAAGCCCACTGATCTATTAGCCCTTTCTTAGAGGCAACCTGGCCACACGTGATGATATAGCTCATCATTAAAGTGGCTTATCATCACACGTGGGAATTCATATCAGCCAAATCATCTAAACGCACGTTTCTAAATGTGGAGGGAAAAACCGGAGGAGACCCGCAGAAAAATACACGCGACCACCACGGGGGAGAGAGAACACGCAAACTCCAAATATATACACCATATCCAGGATCAGAACTCACGATCTCCGGCGCATCGGAGAGGGAGGTAAACATCTCCTCGGCGAGGTGGCGGCATGCGTGCGGGCGCCCCGAGGACCGTCTGCACCTCGGTACTTGGACCGAGAAGTTGCAGAATGTCGTCACCTTTTAATTTATTAACGCGAGGATTAAACATGCCTTGGGAGCTCAGCGCCGATCAGATTTTGACCGGGCTCTCTGCTGAGTGCGAAGTTCACGCCGACGTTCTCAATGCTCACCCCGGTCCGCCGCTTCCGGGGATCCGCGGCAAGAGAGAACCCTGGTGGTGATGCTAGCGAGTGGAGTTCGGACTGCCGGGGGAGTCGAGCCGTTCGTTGTCGGGTGCGGTTTCGGCTGCACTGGAAAACACTGCTCAAACCAGTTACAGTTCCAACATTTTGTTTTTAGTTTCGATGCAGGTTGAATGTTTTTGGTGTAACAATAAACTGGTTTAGACCGGTTCAAATTAGCATATTTATGGTAATGTATCAAAATGAAGGCATTCCGCGTGATCAGCGTTGCAGAGGTCGTCATCCCTTCGTGCAAGCGACATGTCTCTGCCCTAACCCAATTCAATTGTATTAACGGTGAATAAAACCGTAAAGACATTTGGAGCAGCAGTGACCTGATTAAAAATGAAACATGAGCCACAGCAGTGCGACTGTGGCCATGCAACCCAGACTACGGACCGCACAGTAAACCCGCTGCGGTCAACGCAGGAGGAGGAGGAACGACAAAACGACACAAACTCTCTCTGCTGAAGCCTCTCGTCGTGGCCAGCAGCAGACCCATCGAGTTCCTGAACCATATTTCCCAGCGTAGAAGACAAACATACTTGCATAGTGACCCATAGATATACAGAGGCTTGTAGAGACCCACAGAGATAAATTGTAGACAGGCCACAGGAGTGTGACCGTGCCCATGCAACCCAAGCTATGGACCGCACAGTAAACCCACTTTGGCCTGCGCTCCTTCAACGCAGGAGGAGGAATGTCAAAACGACTCAAACTCTCTCTTTCTGCTGAAGCCCTCTCGTCGTGGCCAGCAACAGCAGAAGACCTCCACATTGGGGCCGTCTAGCTCCTGAGCCAGACTTCCAGATGCAAGAAGAAGAAACTAGAGAGAGAGAGAGAGGGATAGAGATCCATAGAGATGCGATGAAGACTGTTGCCACACAACCCAAACTGTGGACCAAGATAATAAACCACTCTGTCCTGAAGCCCTCTCGTCATGGTCAGCAGCAGCAGGACGTCGACATTGGCATTGAACTCCTGAACAATATCCCTGCCATGGTCAATTACACAAGAATATAACGGCTCCTCTTCAGAGTGGAGTTTACAACGTCGCTGTCAAGGTGTTAGGCGGTGCTGAACGCCACAGCTGGTTCCGAGCCAGTATTAGCGACTGCGCTTTACTACGGTTGGGGCCAACCTCGCCGTTGCATGGCATCAGCTGTTGCCTTCACGCCAAGTGGCCCCCGCCTTGCTAGGTCGCACTTAGCCCCTTCACACTGGCGCTGGCGCCCGCACTTTCTCTCCGGTTGAATGCTCCAACACGAGTGATCTTTCTCCGGCAACACTCTGCACTTCGCCAGTTGGCACGGTGGCGCGTGTTTCCGAGTGCAGTTGGCATGTGGCACCTATTAGGGGGGGGATCCATTATAAAGGTACAAAATGTTATTTCCATCGCGACTGAAGTCACGTGGCTCTCGGTATCACCCCGAGTCAGGTTTGAACTCGTGCTCACGGCAGACGATGTGGTTTGAGTGAGCGCTGTTGCTCGTGGCGGTTGCAGTGGTTGACTGGGCCAGTGGGGGACCCGGGCTGTGGTGGGCTGGGCCGGTGGGGGACCCGGGCTGTGGTTGACTGGGCTGGTGGGGGACCTTGTGCTGTGCTTGACTGGGTCAGTGGGGGACCTGGGTTGTGGTTGACTGGGCTGGTGGGGGACCTGGGCTGTGGTTGACTGGGCCGTGGTTAACTGGGCCAGTGGGGGACCTCTAGGATGTGATTGACTGGGCCGGTGGGGGACCTGGCCTGTGGTTGACTGGGCCGGTGGGGGACCTGGGATGTGGTTGACTGGGCAGGTGGGAGACTTGGGCTGTGGTTGACTGGGCCAGTGAGGGACCCAGGCTTTGGTTGATTTATGGCCGGGGGGTTCCTGGTCTGTGGTTGGCTGGGCCAGTGGGAGACCCGGGCTGTGGTTGACTGGGTCATTGGGGGACCTGGGCTGTGGTTGACTGGGCCGGTGGGGGACCTGGGATGTGGTTGACTGGGCCTGTGGGGGACCTGGGCCGTGGTTGACTGGGTCAGTGGGGGACCTGGGATGTGGTTGACTGGGTCAGTGGGGGACCTGGGATGTGCTTGACTGGGTCAGTGGGGGACCTGGGATGTGGTTGACTGGGCTAGTGGGGGACCTGGGCTGTGCTTGACTGGGCTGGTGGGGGACCTGGGCTGTGGTTGACTGGGCCGGTGGGGGACCTGGGCTGTGCTTGACTGGGCTGGTGGGGGACCTGGACTGTGGTTGACTGGGCCTGTGGGGAACCTGGGCTGTGGTTGACTGGGCCTGTGGGGGACCTGGGATGTGGTTGACTGGGTCAGTGGGGGACCTGGGTTGTGGTTGACTGGGCCGGTGGGGGACTTTGGCTGTGGTTGACTGGGCTGGTGGGGGACCCGGGCTGTGGTTGACTGGGCCGGTGGGGGACCTGGGCTGTGGTTGACTGGGCTGGTGGGGGACCTGGGCTGTGCTTGACTGGGCTGGTGGGGGACCTGGACTGTGGTTGACTGGGCCTGTGGGGAACCTGGGCTGTGGTTGACTGGGCCTGTGGGGGACCTGGGATGTGGTTGACTGGGTCAGTGGGGGACCTGGGTTGTGGTTGACTGGGCCGGTGGGGGACTTTGGCTGTGGTTGACTGGGCTGGTGGGGGACCCGGGCTGTGGTTGACTGGGCCGGTGGGGGACCTGGGCTGTGGTTGACTGGGCTGGTGGGGGACCTGGGCTGTGGTTGACTGGGTCAGTGGGGGACCTGGGCTGTGGTTGACTGGGCCGGTGGTGGACCTGAGCTGTGCTTGACTGGGCTGGGGTTGGACCATGCTGGCGCCCACCACGGATGGCACTCGTTGTCTCAGTGGGTCTCTTAACATGGTCTCGCAGTTTGTGCACCGATGATGACTACGACGACGATCTTGGCGATTGTAACAATGGTGATAACTTTTGATTTAAAGCTTTCGTGACTGCAGTAATTCATATTCTTAGTTATTTCGGTAAAGTCACGTTGAAGGGAAACAACAAAATAATAAAATATATATTGTTGTTTCCCTTCAACGTGACTTTACCGAAAGAACTAAGAATATAATGGTGATAACGTTGATGGCAACGAAGACAATAACAATGGTGGTGGTAACAGTGATGACTATGGTGATAACGATGGTGATGCTGATGATGACAATGATGATGACGACGTTGATGATGATGATGGTGGTAACGATGATGGTGGTGGTATAACAATGGTGATGACAAAGATGATAAAGATGATGATAATGACGATGATGATGGTGGTGATGACGATGATGTGCCTGCAGGTGATGAAGGCCGAGCAGGACAAAGGCAGGAGCGAGCTGGTGCACAAGCAGACTGCGGAGCGCTACAGTGTGACCATGGTGCACATGAATCAGCTGGAGCGGAAGCTGAAGCGTACCATCAAAAAGTCCAGGTGGGCCCGGTGGCCCCGCGGGCACTACCAGGCTCGTGTCAAAGCCACACTGAGTCGGCATTGCTGATGAGATCCTGTTTTTTTTTCTTTCTTTTCCACTGCTACCTTGAGAGTGGCGTAGTTCAGCATTTCCTGCCACCAGGCCGAGTTGAAATCACAATCTCCCTACTCCAGCAGCCTCTGCCAGTGTGATTGTCTCCTTCGGCCGCTCGCAGAACCTCGCTCGCGCGCCCGGAAATCTTGACTCGCCTTCTGCGCCGAAACTTGTGCCTTGAATGAAGATTTCCCCGGAAGAATAAATTCCGGCGTTAGTCGGTCTATTGATCAGACTCGATCTAAACTAAACAAAATTTGTTATTTACCAGGTAGGGCCCACTCAGCTCTATGGAAACAGATGGCAATTAGTGTCCACTTGGTGTACCGCCTTCTCCTGGCGAGCCAGGACTACGGCACCTCCACGGTGATCGACCAAACCCTTGCTGCTGCCTCCGCAATGCTGGATCACAGGCAGCAGCCACGTGCGGCAGCGTAGCCGCCACTACCACTCGCTGTCCCCTTTTTCTTAGCCTTTATGTGTTTCGATTATAATTGTGTATATTTGTTTAGATTTTTTCTTCAATAATTTTCCGTACTATAATTGCTGCCTTCGTTTTATTATGTGGCTCGGGATGCAGTACTACGACTACTACTTTTATGTTACCAGGTAAGGCCCACTCAGCTATATAGTTATTTTTGAGAAGCAACCTGGCAAAAAATGATAGCTTGTATTCTTTGGGTCTTTTGGTCAGGTCACGTAGATAGGTTCAAAGAAAATAACAAAAAAACGTTTCGATCGCAACACAAGCGGTCATCATCAGGAAAAGGGGGCTAGCTTCTAAAGGCGAACTGTCTATAAAGGATAGGTTTTCCCCTTTTTTCTGGCAACAAAACAGGTGTTGAGATGTTCAAACACCGAACTGAAACCTTTTACAAGGAATCATGTCTACATTAACCACAATACTTGTGGTCATGATCCCTTGTAAAAGGTTTCAGTTTGGTGTTTTAACATCTTAACACCTGTTTTGTTGCCAGGAAAAAGGGGAAACCCTATTCTCATATTTTGCTACTGGCAAAGGAGGTCCCATGATGTTTATAAAGGTTTGAAATGGACATAGCCCAAGTGTCAGCAGCATGCGCGGGGCAGCTAATGTAAGTGACGGGCGGCGACCGCGATGGTGGTGCGTTTCTACCAATAAAGGGCTATGTTAATGTGAGAGATGAGCATGTTAATGGCAGATCACAGAGCCGCTGCCACCTCGAGGACGCGAGCGACGGTGGCTGTGTAAGTTTGAGAAATTTTACCTGGTAATGTAAAATCGGAGGGCCGAAAATAACAACTAACATCGCAAGGTGGTAGGATGGCAACATCACAGCCAGTTATGACTTAAACTGGTTGATAACGTCCTGTCAATGATTGCTAAGTTTGTCAAATGATTGCTAAGTTTCGTGGAGGCTGCTCACCGATCTCACATTAACATGCTAATTTTTACCTGGCAGCCCTTTAATTGGTGGGAAACGCACCACCGTCACGGTCGCTGCCCACCACTCACATTAACATCAGCTGCCCCGCCCATGCTGCTGACATTTGGGCTACGGCCATTTCAAACCTTTATAAACAGTTCGCCTTTAGAAGCTAGCCCCCTTTTCCTGATGACGACCGCTTGTGTTGCGATCGAAACGTCGTAGTTTTTTTGTTATTTTATTTGAGCCTATCTACGTGACTTTACCGAAAGACCCAAAGAATATGAATTCCTACAATCACGAAAGCTTTAACTCATGATAGCTTATCACGTGGAAAATTCTAGCAGCCAAATACTCTAGACAACATAATTATTCTAAATACGGAGGGAAAATCTGTAGGACCCGGAGAGAAATTTATGCGGCCACGGGGAGAAGGTGCACACTCCAAATATACAACAGGTGTCAAGGTCGGGATCGAACCCACGACCTGTATACCAGGCGAGGTAGTTAACATCTCATAGCCACCGGGTTTAGCTTCCAGCTTCACAGCCGAGGGCGCCGAGTGGCGCGGAGGTCGTAGCGCTGAGCCGGTGCCGCTGAGATCTTGGGGCCGAATCCAAGCAGCCTCCTGGTAATTAAAATGAGTTCTCAAGGGCAATATGTGGATGGCCTCAGCCCGCATTGTACCAAAAAACTGTCCGCGTAAAATTGTTTCTCAGCTCAATTTGGCTCATTGGCAGCTCTGAGAATAGAAAAATACTTGCTTTGATTGTCACGTGATGAAAAGTGATCGGTTTCAGGACAATTGGCAAAGTGCTGCCCCCTAAAGGGTCTTAGTGGGAGCTCTGTGGTAACCTCCACAGACTGCAGTTCCGAGACCCTAACGCACAATCCGGATAAAATTGGAGAAAAATACAAAATATATCTTTAAATCAATTACAGCTTGACTCCCAACTTTGAGGCAGATTCACAGATGCAACAATTTCGTTGGTTTCTGTTATGTCACTAAGAATCTATTTCACACCTCTGATTAGCACGTTGGGCTACGTACATTGCAACAGAAATTCAACATACATGCATTTGGTGGTGAATGGTAGCACCTCTAGTGGCTGCATGGACGATGCAAACCCATTAAACAAACGAGTTGAAACAAAATTAACGATCGCACGCACGAATTCGACGCGTGATTTTGAGTTTAAGAATCGATGTTAACGAATAGGACGACACGTTGTTCCGGCCATAGATAAATCCTCCAGGAGTGATATGAATGTTGGAACCCGACCCAGTTGCCATTTGTAATTTCCCTCGCTTTGTGTGTCTCGTGCAGACCGTACTACGAGCTGAAGGCCAAGTACTACCTCGAGCTGGAGGTAGGTGTCGCATTGTCACGGTGGCCAGATGTTAACTACCTCGCCTGGTATGCAGGAGGTCGTGGGTTCGATCCCTATCCTGACGATGCTTGCTGCTGTATATTTGGAGTTTGCGTCTCTCTCTCACCGTGGTCACGTGGAGCTTTCTCCGGGTCCCTACGGGTTTTCCCTCCACATTTAAAATCAGCATCATGCATTTAGAGTATTTTGCTGCTATAAATTTCCACGTGATGAAAAGCCAATTCGTTGAGCTATCATTTGGAACAGCCAGGTCGCTTCTCACAAAGAGCTGCATAGCTCCATGAGCCTTACAACTGCAAAAATTATTATTATTGCCCCAGCCTCTTTACCCCAGTTCCACGATATCAGATGTACATTGCACAAGTTGCTTGTGAAACAACAGCAACAACGCATTACAAAGTTGCAATGAGCAGAGTCGCACGCGTGCAACTTCACGCTGCGGCACACGTGAGAGGTTTATACTTCGTCGAGTCTCATCAGAACCGGCTTCACGATCCAGCGCCGGTGGGGTACGATCACACTCTGGCCAGGCACGACGTGGATTTCCCGCCGGTTGTCCTTTGGAGAGACCGGTTCCTGCCGTAATCAGCGTAGACATTTCTGCACGATCTCTACGGATGTTTAATCCCTTTCCCATTCTGAGACGTCTGCAAGTTGCAGGGTGTGGGTGTCCCGTTCACCGCTGAATCTCGGAACGCGCAAGCAGTTCAGCATTAACTTTATTTGGAGAGGCGTGGTAGTGTCGTTGTTTTTAAACACATTGTACACGCCGCAGAGAACCATAACGACACGACCGCCGCCACTTTACGATAGCTGGCGCCAAATTTCGCCACGCGCCCTGCCACACGGCATAGTCATCGCAACGTAACCAGAAGAAAAACTTGAATAAAATAACTGTATCGGTACCGAGGCTCCTACAAGGCCATGCGGGAGGGCGTGCGGCATGTGTAAGTCGTCGCAACGGAACCGAAAGAAAAAGAAACGGTGACGCACGCGGCACGTCACGCGCTACGTCACCAGAAAGTGGCCAAGGGGGTTTAACCCCGGCTATCATTAACGCCGGGGGGGGTGGTTGGCGTGGTCACGGCAGCACCAGAAGCAGCGTGTGGAGGGCCTGCAGGAGGCCGTGGCCGCCACCAAGGGGCAGTACCGTGCGGCGCTCGACAGCCTCGAGCGAATCTCTGACGAGATCCACGCGCGGCGCAAGGCGAGCGCCGTTGAGGAGCCCCGGGGTCGTGGGGTCGGCGCAGAGACCACCGGCGCCTTCAGCATGGAGCTGGGGTTTTTCTCCATGGACGGCGACAGCTTCTCCGGTAAACGCTTGCCCACTCGTCGATTTAGTTTTGCTTTTCCCCCCGATGTATGTTGAACTCCTTTCACACCGTACGTAGCCAACCATGATAACCGGAGGTGCGGAGTATGTATGTTGAACTTTTTTCACACCATACGTAGCCAACCGTGCTAATCGGAGGTGTGGTATATGTATGTTGAACTTATTTTGCACCGTACGTAGCCAACCGCGCTAACTGTAAGTGCGAAGGAAAGAAATAGACTAAACACAAAAAGCAATTCTAAAGAAAATGAGTTTTTAATCGAGATGATAATTTAAACGTGCACAGCTTCCAGTGCCTTCCTAATATCGCAAAAAAGAGCATTCCAGACGGCCACGGAAGCGTATCCGAAAGCGAAGCATGCGACGCAATGACCGTCTTTGTTTGATGACTCGCCAAAAGCCGATGCTGCTGCGAGAATGACCGGAGTGATGATGGTTTATGCTCCTTGACGAAATCAGCACGCTGCGGTGGCGGGGGGAGGGCGGAGGGGGAGACCACGCCACACCGGTTAGCGCAATGCGCCGATTGATTCATTCGTCAGCTGATTGATTTTAGTCAGTCATTGGTTTGTTACCCAGTTGGTTGACTGATTGGCTGACTGCTGTTGCGTTCTGCACCGCCGCCGCTGCCTGCCTGCCTGCCGCAGTGGCGTCGGACGCGTGCGAGTCGGATGCCTGCAGCCTCATGGCATCCAAGGACGACAACTATTTGGAGTCGTGCAGCCCATGCGCCGGTGGCGCTGTGCCGCCCGCTCCTCTGCCCACGCGCCCGCCCGCCCTGCAGCTCGCGGCTTCCGAACCCGGCTCCGGCTCCAGGTCCGGGTCCAGCTCCGGCTCCGGATCCAGATCCAGCTCCGGGTCGGGCGCTGACCCTGACAGTGGCTTCTTCAGCCCCGTGCAGGACGAGCGGCTGGGTCCTCGCAGTGACTGCAGCGGAGCGTCATCCCCCGAGTGCGAAGGCCTGCCGCCCTTAACAGGTGTGATTGCGAGTCCGTGAATGTGTGTGGGTGAATATGTGAGCGAAGCTCACAACAACGAGCGGAGCGCCGGGTGACTAAAGCACAGCAGGTTGGCACAGTAGGGGGAACAGGTGGTGCATCAGCCAGTCATCTCAGTCATCTCAGTCATCTCAGTCAATCGACCCATGGCACCTGAGTCTGCCCCGTGACCTCCTGCCAGCGGGCGTTCGACACTTCACATGGACTGAAGGTGCACATGGCCTGGCACAAGCGTCGTGGTGACGTCACCGCCACTTAGTGGCGAATGGCGGTTGTTGTTGTGGTAGAGTGTGTGTGGGGGGGTTTGGAGAGCCGTGAGGCGCTGCAAGGATGGGTAGTGGTCGAGGGGTTTCTGAGGAGACAGAGTCTGCCTCAATGGCCCGCGATCACAAATCGCTCTTTAACTCCGTTAAAAAAGTAACCTGCAGCGCCACACCAATTACCATCGTGCTTTCGGAGTCTCTGACCCTCTGCTCACGATCATTAAGGACCTTCATGATGGTGAGCGGGCCCGGGTAAAACGACGTGGCTGGGAGTCGGAGCCATTCCCTGTTCACCTTGGGGTGCGACAGGGATGTCCTCTGGCTCCCACATTATTTAACATCTATTTCGACCACGTAGTTAGTGAAGTCTTCAATAGCTGTCCTGGAGGAATTCCCATCTGGTACAGATACAATGGGAGGCTGATTGATGCCCGGGTGCGGTCCAGGGATGGCTCCCTATTGCTTAACCATGTTATGTATGCCGACGACCTGGTAATTGCTGCTCACTCAGAGGAAGAGTTGGAGGCGCTGCTGCTGAACCTGGAGCTTGCCACTAAGAGGTGGGGCCTCACCATTAGCCCCAACAAAACTAAGCACCTGCCTGGGTATTTTGTACCATCGGACACTCCACCCCCACAACTCCCAATTGGTGATAGGGCAGTTGTGCAGAGAGTGGAAAGTTTCCCATACCTGGGCAGTGTGCTCATGACCGGCTCCGGTTTAACAGCAGAGGTCTCACTCCGAATCATTCGAGCGGCATTATCTTTTCATCGGTTGCGTAACACTGTGTGGAAGCTACCTGATCTGTCGCTCCGCACGAAGCTTCAGGTCTTCTCGGCCACGGTCATTCCTCCCTTCTCTACGCTTGCGAAACGTGGACCCCCCTAATGGAACATCGCCAGTTAGAAACATTTAGGCTGGCCTGCCTACGATCCATCCTGGGTTTAACCAAGCTGGATTGTGTGAGGAGCTCACAAATCCTTGAAAGATCTGGACAAAGTCCCATCGGTGAGCTCCTCCGGCAGGCAAGGCTACGTTGGCTGGGTGATGTGGCCCGCATGCCCAGGCACCGAATGCCTAAACAGCTTTTGCCCGGCTGGATCGAGGGGGCTAAACGGGCGCGGCACGGGCTAGAGAAGAGATGGAGTGATGTGGCACAGGAGGATGTGGAGCTGAGTGGACTTGCCGATGACTGGTACCAGCGGTGTCAAGATTGGCCTCTGTGGAGGAGGCTCGTGAAGGACGCTGCTGGGCAGTTGGAGGCAGTCGCTCTCCGGCAACAACGGAGGGCGGAGAAGCGACGCTCACAACAACGAGCGGAGCGCTGGGTGGCTAAAGCACAGCAGGTTGGCACGGTAGGGGGCACAGGTGGTGCATCAGCCAGTCATCTTAGCAGTCGGCCCGTGGCACCTGGGTCTGCCCCGTGACCTCCTGCCAGCGAGCGTTCGACACTTCACGTGGCCTCAACGTGCACATAGCCTGGCACAAGCGTCGTGGTGACGTCACCGTCACTTTGTGGTGAATGGCGGTTGTTGTTGTTGTGTGGGGGTGCTGTGGGGAGTGGTAGTGTAGTGGTTAGCGTTACAAACCCGATGACCCAAGTTCGATTCCCGCTCACGGTCAACACAAGTGACGATGATCTGAAGCGGTCCTGGGCCTCCCTAGGTCAACTCAGCCTCAGATGAATACCTGGTGCTGCGTGTAAATATCACTCCTCAGGAGGCGGCTAGGAAAGATGCTGGCCACCCACCCCCTCGTGTGCCGTGCCATCCTTAGGTGCTCTCTTACATTACTTGCCCTAAACAGCCTGTTAGAGGCTATACGGGGGATCTTTGTCTTTGTACAGGTGGATTTATGGCATTGGCTAATGTTTTATGTTGGCATGCACCGTGTGTGTACCTTGCTACGGCCAAATGAAACGAATTGTCCCGTAATAAATTCCAACATTGTTCAACGCTTATGTAAAACTGGAAAAAGACAAGGTTAAGCATGGATGATTATGATGATGCCGATAATTATGAAAATTATGTTGGTGATGACAATGATAACGATGATGATGACGATGTTGGTGATGATGATGACGGCGATGACACTGATGACGATGATGACAATGCCGATATCCTTTTTGGTCAGGTGCGGGTTCATCCCTCCCACCGAGCGAGGCAGAGGCCGAACCCGCAGAGAAAAGTCGAGCGGCAGAGACGGGAAGGGAGGGGTTCTGCGTCGACAGCGTGACGCCCAGAGGAGAGGAGGAAGAGGAGGATGGCAGCGATGCAGCGGCAAGCGGGGCGTCGGGGACGCACACCGCCATCGCCGACGGCGGTGTCGGGGGTGGGGAGAGAGAGCGAGATATGCGAGCAGCGGAGAGGAGAGAGCAGGAGGAGGAGGAGGACGGCGCAGACAGCGGAGAGGCCACGGCGAAGGAGAGTGGCGATGGACAGGTGGCAGAGGGTGAAGGGCGGAGCGTCTCCGGTACCGATGGCGGCGCAGCCATGCACGAAGCATCTCCCGAGGAAGAGCCGGCGGCCGCGTGGGCAGTCAGAGCGGAAGATTTGAGCGTCGGTGGAGTCAAGCTTGAGCAGAAGGATGAGGAGGTGGAGGACGAGGGGGTGGAGGTCGAGAAAGTGGAGGTCGAGGAGGTGGAGGAGGACGAGGAGGTGGACCTGCAGGGCGATATTGGAGACCGTGGCGGGGAAGGTGTGGCTGGCGCGGGCTTCACAGCAGGCGCCCTGGGAGCGAGCGTGAGGGACGTGGCACTGTAATCAAACCCCACGCGGCGCGTGTTGTCCCTGACGGCCGCTCGACAAGGAATCAAAAACGTCCATTTGTACGGAGCCGTAGGTTTCGAGGAGGGCCAGGGCGGGGGTTGGCGTCGCGACGCTTTTGTAATTGTCCCGACGAGCGACTCGCCGAGTGAGGTGTGAACGCAGCGATTCGCTGTTGCGTTTTAGAAACGAGAACTATGTTGTTTGCCGACTTCATGCCGATGGGGATGTTCCTTTGTTGCCTCTTTCTCTTGATAGTTTGCATCGTTATTTCGCGATAATGTGGAGTTCATGTGCAGTACCCTTAAATCGCGTTCAAAGACGTTCGCGCTATCAATTACGCCATCATCGTCGTAATCAGCGGTGTATTAATGACTTTGAAGCAAAAATTGTGGCCATTTGTTCGTGCGTAGTTTTGATTAGATGGCTTTTGAAACCAAAACTTTTGTAGTCAATGGGATAGAGACACGAACAAGAAAAATATATTTTTCGTCACGGCACTTCTCATGACTTTTTAGAAAAGCACACGATCGTCCTGCACCTCTGATTAGCACGGTTGGCTACATACGGTGCGAAAGACGTTCAACATACACACACACACATACACAGGAGTTTATAAACAACTGCAATTTCGAATTATTTGATTGGTGGCTTCACTGCACAAACTTGGCTGCGATGATTTTCCCCTCGAGGTCAAATGAACCGTTCGCAATTCTAGAATGGAATTATCTTTTTTTCTTAAACCGCATCGCCTAGTTCCCGCATTGCAGCGTGTTTTATATGACCTACTGGATGGTGGTAGGACAATCCATTGAATGTACTCATTGCTTTAGAGGCAAAGACGCCGAGATGTTTTCAGTTCTATGAAAAGAAATAGGAGGATGCAGCGATACCCCGATGGATGTCTCTCCCCCTTGACGTTGTTTCGCAAATGTGTCGTCGTGTTATTATTAACACCGTTATCGGATTAGCATCGCTTCAACCTCCACATGCTCTTAACGTCGCTGACAGCATCGTCGTCCCATCCTTTCTCGTTATTTGTTGCCTCTCGGCCTTCGCCTCCACACCCACCCACTCCTACTACCCTTGAAAATCGCTTCCATTGATGTCTTGATTTAAAGCTTTCGTGACTGTAGGGATTCATATTCTTGGTTCTTTCGGTAAAGTCACGTTGAAGGGAAACAATAAAATAATAAAATTCTCACATTGTTTTTGTTGTTTTATAATAAAATATATAATATATTTTATTATATATATAAAATATATATTATATAAAATATATATTATATATTTTATTCTTTTATTGTTTCCCTTCAACGTGACTTTACCCGAAAGATCCAAGAATATGAATCCATTGATGTCGTTTCGATATTCGTCGTCGCGCCTTTCAGGAACGCTTCCCCCCCCCCGCGTCACAAAGAGGTGGCCGGGTGGCTTTAGTGGTCAGAGGAGCGCTAAGCCGGCACCGCTGAGATCCTGGCTTGAAATCCAGGCAACCGCTTGTGATTAAACCAACATCTCAAGTGTAGTGTAGTTGATGGTCTCAGACCAGTCGCCACAAAAAAAGCGCATCATATTAAATTTGTTTCCGTGCGCAATTTCCCTAATTTCCAGCTCTTGAGAATTAAAGCTATTGGCTTGACTGTCGTGGGTTCATCCTCATACTCATATGGCAGAGTGAGTGGGAAATACCCTCTACTGTGTGTGGACCAGTGCCACTTGAAGAGATCTCGAAGGTAGTTCTGTGGTGTCCACTTCCGTGAGCCGATCTCTAACAAGAATGGTTGTAGGTACGTATGTTGAACTTATTTCACACCACCGTACTTAGCCAACAGTGCTAAACACAAAAGGCAGTTCTAAAGAAATGGTCGCACTGTCCTGCGAGATTTCCAAATTCATTTTTAGTCTCATGACCAGACAGCAATTGGGGGAAATGCAAAAAATGTAGAGAAAAATCCCCTGGATTGAGGTCACGGGCCCAGTTCTATTCGTAGCAACATGATTCACATTTTGATTTAAAGCTTTCGTGACTGTAGTAATTCATATTCTTAGTTTTTTCGGTAAAGTCACGTTGAAGAGAAACAACAAAATAACAAAATATATATAAAACAATAAAAAATTCTCACGACGTTTCGACCATAACTCAAACGGTCATCATCAGGTGTGTGGTCGAAACGTAGAGAGAATTTTTTATTGTTTTATATATATTTTGTTATTTTGTTGTTTCTCTTCAACGTGACTTTACCGAAAAAACTAAGAATATGATTCACATTCTCATGCTACAAGAACCGCACTTACATCACCATGTAAGTGATCCCAATGTGGTCTGGGAAATATAAGGCCACCAAATCTATTTTTTGGCACCGTGTGCATCCAGTAACAGGACCATCCAAGTGTTAAAAGTAACTTTTGAATAGATGCCAATGATTTACCCAGGAAAATAAAAAAAAGTTACAAGAATATTTCAGGATTGTCCTGAATTGGGATGTTTGGCCCGATTCCGTCACCATGATGAGTGGCACGCGGGATGGAGACGGTGAGCCCGCATAAAACCCTCACATGCGAGAGGTCCACACCTTTGCAGCCGAGCACATCTGAACACATGGCAAGCACTGGTGGTCACCCATCCGAGTACTGGACATCTGAGACAAAGAGCTTTGTAGCTCATCAGATTATTCCAGTCTATATATATATTTTTTACCAGGTAAGACCCACTGAACTGTGTAGCTCATTTTCAGAAGTGACCTGGCCATCACAAATGATAGCTGAACCAAGTGGCTTGTCACGTGGAAATGTATAGCAGCCAAATATTCTAAACGCATGTTGATTCGAAATGTTGAGGGAAAAACCGGAGGACCCGGAGAAAAATCCACACAGCCACAGGGAGAGAGACACGCAAATTCCATATATACAACAGGCGTCAGGGTTGGAATCAAACCCACGACCTGTATAGGAAGTGAGGTAGTTAACATCTCGCCACCGTTGCACCCCTTCGGATCAATATAAAGATTTTGATAACCAGGCCTCTCTTGGCTCGGCTTCAGAAATCGTGCGTATTGTAATGGTAATTTATCCATTTGCGTAGAAATGTAGTGACAGTATATGAGTGTAGGGTATGAACGGTGGAAGTGCTGCGTATGGGACGATGGGGCACAATATGCCGCTTCTCAGAGAAGTCCACACCGCTCTGTACTTGGATGTTCATTGACTCATGACCACCCAACGTGCTGCCGCGTTTTTGCCGTGAATATTTGTCACGGTGAAATGTCTCTCTGTTAAAGAGTGGCACGTCTCTACGGGAACTTATTTGGCTTCGGCAAACGTTGCATGCGCGAGTGATGTGATCGTCTGAAAGGAAGTTGTTTTGCAGCCCTTTGCAACTCATCGGACTGCGTGAGGCTTTGTCCCGGCAGCTAAACGAACCCAACATTGCTCAGGCTAGCTGGCTTTGGCAGGGGCGCAAAGTGACTGGCTATTTTGGTTGAGTATTCGTGCACTAAACAGAATTAATGTCGGTATTTGTTCTGTGTTTATGGCTGTGGTTCGGCGTGTAGTATTTGGACTTTAACCGAACACGCGGTTTTTGTTCTATTTTCCTTAAAGGAATACGGAGCGTTCGGCGGTGCACAGAAAATTTCCATTGACGATAATGCCATCGTGTCAAGTTGCACAAGGTGACTGAGGATGACACAGTGCATGTGAATAACTAATGCTTGTGGCATTGACGAATGATGAACAGGAATTACTTGAGCAATAAAACATCTCGAATGGCTGTTTTAAATCCGGTTTAAATGACAGTATTGCATATCGATGTCTTGGCCTTGCATAATTGTATTGCCGAGCACTTTCCGAGACGCCTTGTGTTCGGAGAGTCGTTAAAGGTTGCTCCGAGCCAGCGGCAGGTGTGAACGTGGCAGGTTGTCTTCGCTATGGCAGTGGCATTTGGCATTTTACATTCCGCGCTTGTCGCGTTGTGATGTATACATGGTATAGACTATCGCGACGGGTCAGTAACGTCGGTTGGGAGCGTTATCGACGAGCCTTTGAACTGAAATCCGATTGCAAGTCGGGTCCCTTTTGCCCTGTCTTGGTGCAATCGTTGCACGCAAATCTGAAGGTATTTTCTGTCGCGACTGTAAAAGAAAAAAAAACAGTTTTGGTATTACCCAGCGGCAATGGTTTAGCGTTGGTGACCGTCACCCTTGAGTTGTCTTTGAGAGCGGTCCACCAAAGTACGCACGCCTATCAGTGTTTGTTTTATAGATGTGAACCAGCGGTGTGTTTTTTTTATTTTACAAAACGTGGAGTGGGTTTTTTTAAGGCAGCGGATCGGTGTCGCGATGGTTTTTGTTTTTTTAACCGGCTGCGGTGATCGACGGTTCTCAGCACATGCGCCTCTGCGGCAGCCGCAAGTAGTCCACGCGTTGTCCGTGCGTTATCCTCACGCATCGCCCGTCGCGTGTCGTGGACATCGCGATCCCAGCATGACGGTGGAAGAAGTTTCAATAAACTTGTACATCTCTAGAATCCCACTGTGGGTTTTTCTGTCATTATTTTTTCCATTGTTTCCAGACGGTGATTGTAAAGCCGGGTGGTGGTGGCGGTGGCTCCCGCTGCTGTACTTGACTGCCCTATAACGCAGCACTGCAGAGGTAGTCACGGGGGGTTGGTGGATCACCGCACACACAGATGTTGCAAGACTCCCTTCACCGCGGGCGTCGAGGTGCCTCACCCTGGCCGGGCAGCGGTAGGCAGCAGAACAAGAGGACTAATCGGCATCTTTAATAAATAAATACATAAAAAAATTGGGGTTAGATCGCATCAATATTCATTTGTCGTTAAACCCACCACCACCCCACGACCAATTAGTAATGTTTGTGACGTAAACAAAACATGGCGATTCGTTTACATGTACTCGAATTGTAAATGTTGTGGATTTACTCTCCAACACACCGGTTAATGCTGAACTAATAATTGGAATATTTTGTTAACATGACAAACTTTACTTATTGTTTGTGTCGGGTGGTGGCGGGTGCAAAGACACATTTATATTTACGCGATCTAACCCAAAAAACCTCATGGATAATATTGGTTGCGAAAGCCTACTACCAAGTGTTCATTCTCCATCTGTTTCCATCTGTACTGGGATAGTACAGTGCGCACGTAAATTTTCTCCGGGTGCTCCGGTTTTCTCCCACTTGTATAATAAACGCAAGTCATCATTCGTTAGCTTAAAACATGTTACAAATAAAAACCCAATGCAGGACCCTACGATTAAGCGTGCTGAACACATAAATCAAAGTATTTTTTTTATAATATTAAGTGGCACTTTAGATAAAACGGTCTCTAGGATGATTGCTATTAAATGCGATGCGATGGAGAACATGGCCTTGGACAGGACCCGTCATGGCTGGAAGGGACGGCGGTCGCATGTGCAGACGAACCACGGAATGGCAGCCGAGGGAGTGGAGGGCTCCCGCCACGGAGATGGAGTGACGGACATCGGCTCGCACGCGGGAGCCAAATTTTATCGTTACGTCGCAAGACCGCCAGAGGTGGCAGATGGCTTTTGTGAGAGCCGTTTCCATCAAGCAGTGGATAGACCACGGCTGGTGATGGTTTGGCCGCATGCAGTGAATGAATGTGGGATGGGTTGTGCCGGTGTACAATGTTGGGGGTTTCCTTTCTTTCAAGCCTGATGACCTGGGCTCGTTGTAGAGGTTCATTGATTAACCCGGCGATTCAGTGAAATGTTAAGATTCACGGGTTTTGATTCTCTGTCAGAATTATACATACTCTTATTGCGGTAAATGTCAGAATTACCATATTTATCCTGGAGAAAGCCGATGAGCTATGAAGCTCATTTTCACAGATGTCCAGTAGGGGTGGGTCAGAAAGTTACAAGACAATAAAAAAACAGATCGGAGTACAAAGTATAGGCAAGGAAAGTAAATCACTGTACTGTATTTAAACAAAAATATGTAGTGGCTGCAAGATTCACGCGAACCGATTACAGGTATACTAAGTTGAACACATCAATTTCAATACGCGAGAAGTTTTAATTGTAATTTTACCATACCTGTCAACCCCGTATCATTGCCTACCTTATTGCAGACCAATTCGGACCTTATTGGTCACCCAGTGCCCTTATAAATCTCAACGTTCATCCGACAAAGTCCCATCACAAGGGAGAAATACAAACAGTGAAATACATTAGTTTTTTTCCCATATTGAAACGCAGCTGTACGCTGTTTGGGTTGACAGGTATGTTTAATTTTGACTTTAAACTTTCGTGACTGCAGGAATTCATATTCTATGGTTCTTTCGGTAAAGTCACGTAGATAGAAAAAAAATCACAATAAAAAAATAAAGTTAATAAAAAAAATCACGACGTTTCGATGACGATTGCTTGTGTTGCGATCGAAACGTCGTGATTTTTTATTAACTTTACTTTCATTTTTATTATTTAATTGTCATTATTTTTCTATCGATCTCCGTTACGTCACTAAAACGCGCGATAAATTGACGTCATAACCGTTCGGCTCTGAAGCGTCACGAGCGCGTCATCGCGGTGAGCGGTAATGACGTTGCTAACCCCGATTTCGCTGCAATGTAGTGGACACAAAAAAAAATCCCTCAAAAGTGTATAACAGGCGACGTTTCGGCACGTAGCAAGGCCAGGGAGGTAGTGTTGTGAAGCAGGTCCATTGCCCGAAACGTCAACCAATTGTACACCGTTTATGTTAAGGCCACAGACACGGGGTTATTACAGACGCACGTGTTGAGCGTTTGTGTTTGTTAATCCATGCGTGTGCACCACCGGCAGCGTCTCGATTGCTACGGGGCAACGATGCCGTCACTGTCGCATCACTTCCACCGTTCATACCCCACACTCAAATACTGCCACTACATTTCTACGCAAATGGATAAATTACCGTTAAAATACGCACGATTTCTGAAGCCGAGCCAACATAGGCCTGGTTTTGAGAATATTGTATCGCCTTGATTTGAAGCTTTCGGTAAAAAAAGGTTTTTCTCGCTGTGGTTTTCCCACCTGATGATGATTGCTTGTGTTGCAATCGAAACGTCGTGATTTGATTTATTTTAATTTATTTCTAACTACGTGACTTTACCGAAAGAACCAAAGATTAATAAATGTATCGCCTGCTGTATATTTGGAATGTGCGTGTCTCTCTTCCCTGTGGCCGTGTGGATTTTTCTCGGGTGTCCTCCGGTTTTTCCCCTCCACATGTAGATTAAACGTCACGCGTTTCGAGAGTATCTGGCTGCTATAAATGCCCACGTGTTGAGCCCACTTCGTTGAGCCATCGTTCGTGATAGCCGGGTCGCTTCTGATAAATAACTACATGGCTCTGTGGACCCTACGTGGACGAATAAAACATAGTTTAGTTTTGCCTGTATTTTTTACGAAGTTATTTGTTTACCTTACCAATACTTTGCACTGCTATCGTGTTGTATTGTTGCAACGTTCTGACCCGCAACCTACTGGACATCGTGTAAATATAAATGACGTCACGCGATTTTGGACGATTTTTGACCCCCCCCCTTCGTCACACGGCGTCACAAAAAGTCAGACCCCCCCTCAAATATGACGTCACAAAGCTCTGCCCCCTTCCCCCCCAAAAATAAAACATGCTTCAAATCGCTTTAAACTATTGTCATTGTAGTGCGTATTTAATGTGGCGCTGCACTCTGATGTTGTAGGAGAAAACATTTATTAAAAAGTCTATTTAATTAAGTAGAACGTGTTGTCTATATTCATTTTTTAGTTGCGTATTTTTATGTGACGTCACATTTCTCAAACCCCCCACGTCGTCACACATCGTCACAAATGTCTGACCCCCCCCCCCCCCCCCCCAGGTGCGTGACGTCCTTTATGGACGGCCCCAAAGAGCTTTATAGCTCATCGGATTGCTCGCAGCAGCAGCAGCGGCATCGGCGGCCTTTGTCCGGCCATCGAACAAAGACGGTCACTGGCATCGCGCGCATTCAGATGCGCTTCTGTGGCCGTCTGGACAACGCTCTTGCGAGATTGCGAAGCCGCTGGAGCTATAGATGCACTCTGTAAATCATCATCGAGATTGACAAACTCGCTTCATTAGAACCGCTTTTTGTGCTCAGTTCAACCTACATACAAACGTGCGGACATTCTGATTCTGATCTTCCAGAACCGCCGCGCACATTCCAATTCGGATGGCGTCACGCTCCCCGATCGACGTCTAACCCGCGTACTTAGCGTCATCCGTCTCGCTTGGTGACGTCAACTCCTCGTTAACCCCCTTTCCTTTACATGCCGATGACGCCACGCTCGGCGGCGACATGACGTAACACCATACCAAGGCGTGATGGCGGACAGGCGGCGGCGGACTGGCGCCTCTCAGGACAGCGACGAGGAGGAGGAGGACGAGGAGGAGGAGAGCGACCTCTCCCCGGGACGCGGGCCCGAGAAGGCGGCCGCCATCCCCGCGAGGGCCGCGGAGTCCGAATGCGTAAGGGCGGCTCGGGGGGGGGTGGGTTGGGAGGCGCGCGGGGCTCGGCGCGAGAGACGCCTGCGGCCTCCCCAGCGCCTCGCTGCCGCTTATTGCCGCTAAATTCTGTAACTTGCGACTGCCATCGTTCGATTACCTTAGCGCGCCCTTAATGATTACTAGAGCTCTTACTGACGCACTCACCTTGATAGTGTTAGTAGTACTTACTAGTGTACTCTCAGAGAGACTGCATTATTGATACTGTACTCGCATCGAGACCATTCTAACACTGTAATACTACAACTGTACTCGCACTGAGACCATTCTAATACTACTACACTCACACTGAGACCATTCTAACACTGTAATACTACAACTACACTCGCACTGAGACCATTCTAATACTACAACTATACTGGCACTAAGACCATTCTAACACTGTGAAACAACTGTACTCGCACTGAGACCATTATAACACTAATACTACAACTACACTCGCACTGAGACCATTCTAACACTAATACTACAACTATACTCGCACTAAGACCATTCTAACACTAATACTACAACTACACTCGCACTGAGACCATTCTAACACTAATACTACAACTATACTGGCACTAAGACCATTCTAACACTGTAATACAACTGTACTCGCACTGAGACCATTCTAACACTGTAATACTACAACTACACTCACACAGACCATTCTAACACTGTAATACTAAAACTATACTGGCACTAAGACCATTCTAACACTGTAATACTACAACTATACTCACACTGAGACCATTCTAACACTGTAATACTACAACTATACTCACACTGAGACCATTCTAACACTGTAATACTACAACTACACTCGCACTGAGACCATTCTAACACAGTATGAATGCCAGTACAGTAGTATAAATATTGTCATTAGTAGTAATATTGTAATTACTACAACCCATTCATACTATAGGACACATTCATGCTAATGATGTACGACCAATGCTGCACTGACAGTGAAAACCACAATTCAATATTTTTGTAAAACAATGAACTAAAACCAAACTATTGAAAATGTACCAGGTACAGTAAGGCCCACAGAGCGATCTAGCTCTTTTTCAGAAGTGACCTGGCCATCACAAATGATAGCCCAGCGAAGTGGCTTATAATATAATCACGTGGAAATGTATAGCAGCCAAATTCACCAAACGCGTGTTTGAAATTTTCGAGGGAAACACTGGATGACCCGGAGAAGAACGCACGCGATCACGGGGAAAGACACACAAACTCCAGTTCACGCCGTTATCAAGACCGCATTGCTTTAACTTGCATTGGCGAGTCGGTGAAACGTTTACTATCCCAGAGTTGCAACTCCACATACACTTTGTTTGCAGCGGTGCACGAACAGCTCTTGTAATGGCTCTGCGTTAGCCCTGTAACAGAATCGTGTGCAGTAATAGGCTGCAGTTTAAGCCATTGGCCTTTCATTGCGGAAAGTTACTGATAGTTTAAACACCATTCGCCCAGCTGAGAGAGCCCATTGTGATTGCTTAACCAAGCTCATTGAGTCGATTTAACCGAGCGAAACTCCCGCCCCCCCCCTCGTGTTGATTATTTAAGCGCGCGAGAGGCCATTGAGATTGTAAGCTCATTGAGATTTTTTTTTTTAAACATGAGAGAGGGTCCATTGGCATTGTCTGTATTTGCAAGGGAGGTCTGCGAGTGGCACTGGTCAAGTTCGGACCGAATGTCCATTATGCTTTGTGTACAGTCAACGTTCCAGCTTCCCTGAGTCTTTTTTTTAGGATTCGTGACCTGTGAAACTGGTACACAATGGTTGTCTACTTCACAGCAGACTTTAGCAATACTTTAAGACTGAAACAGTTAGGGTTTCTCCACAACTGCGGCTGTCGCCTGATGCGACTGGTTGTAATTACCGGTGAAACGTCACGGTACTCGAATTGTAAATGTTGTGCGTTTACTGTCAAGCACACCGGTGTGCTGAACTAGTAACGAATTGGCACGTTTTGTTTACGTGACAAATCTTACTAATTGGCTGTATCGGGTGGTGGCGGGTTTAATGGCACATTTATATTCACACGATATAACCCAAAAAATCTCTATTATGGGTTAAACAATACCTAACAGAAATAAAGAATAAAGATGATAATGAAAATAGTCCGTTCACGTGGTCACCACATTCTTATGGAAATGAGACGTTGGTTTTTGCATCTTGCATGTGGCCAAAAATACCGTCTTCTGAAAATAGTGACCGATTCCCCGTTGTGTCATGTTGAGGATGTTTTTTGCATTTTCTACAGCGTTTACATTTTATGTTGTCTGATGTCATCCATCAATGACCCCAAAGCCTTTTACATTTTTATTGTTCAGTTACCACATTCACAATCATTCGTGCCCACATATATCAACACTTCCTGAACCGTCTATGAATGTAAATGTATCGCTGAACGACTTGGCTGTCACTGCACTGAACAAAACCCAGCACAGCTGACCAGAACCTTCTAGAAAATAAAAACATAGGGAGGAAGCAGGCCCATGCCTCTGCTTGTTTGTTGTTGGCTGGTGATGTCACAAGCCATATGTTTTTGGACTTTCTTCCTTCTAGACGTTTCTGATTATTAGCTGCTGTTGCTTCTGAAACTCCCACACTCTCCCTTAATACCTGCTACATTTTGACTTTGAGATTACGTTTTATTGAATTGTAAGACCTTGATATGCGTCATTTGCAGCATTCATGTCCAGGGACTTTCCGTGTTTTTTTCACCGGCCAGTTGTCATTTGTAAATTGAATAACCATGAAGTCCATTGGATAAATTAGAGAGTGCTTTTCAAGATAGTGCTATATAGCCATCTGTTGTGTTTTTGAGTCGCACCGTGTGTGTTTCTTCGCGTGATGTCCGACATTTCTCTTCATGTGCTGGTAGCTTGAGGAACTGAAGTGGTACAATCATAAGACAGTTGTTTTGTAATAAACAGAATGTAAATTTAGAAGGAGTAAACAATGTATCTCGAGAGAGGTAAGACTAAGGAGACAAGATAGAGAGCTGGAGAGAGAGGCCTTGTTAAACAGGTGGTGGGGTCTTCAGCGGGAAACTTAGAAGTCTCCATCAACTGCGAGTTCCTGACCTCCCAAAGGCAGTGTATTTTCAAGAGTTTGAGTGCCATGCGGACACCCGAGGGTCGAAGCTTGGCGTGCGGTATGCTGAGTAAGGCATGATCGGTGGCTGAATCATCTCCTGTATGTACGGTGGAGCGAGATGTTAAATACCTCGCCTGGTATGCAAGAGGTTGTGGGTTCATTCCCGACCCTGAAGCCTGTATATTTGGAGTTTGCTTGTATTCCCCTTGGTCACTTGGATTTTTCTCCGGGTCCTCCGGTTTTTCCTTCCATGAACACATGTTTCTAAGTGTGGAGAGAGCTATAAAGCTCAGTGGGCCTTACCTGGTAAAATAAATAAACATGTTTTGAGTTTAAGCCCTCTTATTTATTGACGATTTGATGAAAAAATAAGAATAGACTTTACCCTTTCTGGCAATAAAACAGGAGGCATTTAGATGTTCAAATACCAAATAGATACCTATTTTAAGGCATCAAGTCTGCATTAGCCATACATGTGGCAAAAGATCCAAACAAAAATCCCATAGATATCAACGTTTTATACACTGATGTTTTCCCTTGTGATGATATTTGTTTCAAATACATTTGCAAAGGACTTCCTACATTCCATTCATTCTAATTTATGAAGTGAGAGATGCATGAAGGAACTGAGTGATTACGCAGGGACCCATCTTCACCCACGTTTGACTGCTTGTTAGTCTGGCCAACTTGAATCATGTTCAGCTTCAAATCAGTTTAAATTGTCAGTACCTACTGGAAGCGCATAGTAAAAATCTGATATGCACCCTGCATTTAATCCATAATTAATATTACAACTCTTTAGCTGTAACTAATATTACAACTCTATAGCTGCAAGGTTAACCCCATTGTTAATTGCATTGTGGAGTATATAAATGTTCTATATATATAAATATTTTTTGCAATACGAGCTCTGCAATTACGTGGATAATAAATTACAACTGTCATCGTTTATTGAACTTTCCGTTTGTGCTAAATGCACTGAGGGGTTTCATAATTCACACCCTCGCCCCCCACGTTTGATTCAAATGTCGCGATGCACGGTCACGGTTCGACCTCCCCTGAAGGTGTCATGTGAAACCGTTGCATGCAAACGATACGGTGCAAAAGAAGTTCAACAAATGCATGCACACATACAAATTAAAGCGTGAGCTCCTGCACACGTGATTTGACGCATGTATTGTGCGCTTAATTCATATCGATTGATGTCTCTCTATATATACACTGTCATGCCATTACTAAACACCATTGCCTTGCTGACAAGTACAAGCAGTTGAACCTGCATTTTATATCTTTTAACTGTTCATCAGTAATGAAACTTTTTTTTTATTAAGATAACCAATCACATCATACAATTTGTGGCAGTGTATGACAGAGCTCATGTCCATTTTCATATGAAGAGACATAAATGTCACTAATTGCTGCTGTTTGTGTTACCTCTTAGGAGAGTGAAGGTGTCCCTGAGAGAGATGGTGAGTTGTTTTTTGTTGTAACTCATGAATGGCTCTAACAAGAGCCACAGCGTGGAGTGTGGTGCTGTGCGGGAAAGATTTGGGGAGCTGGATGAGATGGAATGGAGGAAACTGGAGCCATGGGATCTTTCTTTGTGCAGAGACCTGAAAAAAGATGAGATTCATATTTACATTTGCCACCATAATAGTTGCTCAAACTTTGCATATGTTGTATTAGCTTTATTAAATAGCCTTTAAAGTTTGGGTCTGGCATACCACCGGAATCCATTCAAGCAAGCAAGACTGATTATGCTGATGATAAACTTAATGTCAAAACCAGTCTAGGGTTTGCTTGAACTCATTCTCAATGCTGCTGAATTTATGCACTCCCAGAAGGCGATGGGGGCCCGATGAGTTGTGTAAAAATATACTTTTGCTTTTGGGGAAATACAGATGGAGGAGGTTTATTGTGTGAGATGTATTGTGGTTACACTGCACGTGGCCTGTAGTCCTGCCCTGTGGAGGCAGCTGTGAGGGTTGAGGAGCAGGGCCGTATTATCCAATAGGCACAGTGCCTTTTATAGGCCCTTTAGTTTTCGTAGGCCCTAGGAACAGTGCCTACTGTGCCTGGGGCCTATGAAAACTGAAGGGCCCATACAAAAAATTACTATGTTTTTTTGTATGATAAAAAATGTAACCAAGATATCTTCTTAAATAAATAAATAAATTGCCATTGCAATGATAGGCACAGTGGATATACAAAGAGGCAGTCTTGTCAATGTCAATCTTTTTTTTCATAAGGTGAGGGAAATTAACACCTGAGGTTAACTTTTCAAGGAGGTATACCCTGGCACGCCAGTCGAAGGCAGTACAGCAAGTGAACTAATCGCCGTCCGTTTCTGTCTGTACGGGGATAGAGCGTTGCCCCCTCGCGCGTATGTGTGTTTTCTCCTGGTGCTCTGGTTCCCTCCCACTTGGATAAACACAACTCATCATTGCTTGGCTGAAAACATCTTTAAAGTAACAACCCTCCTGAAAAAGAGTCGTACGACTCGGTGTGGTTCTCCTGGATAAATAAGTAGTTATTGTATCAGTGCTGTTATTTATATTATCCACAATGACACTAATTATTTAACTTAAGTTAAGGGCATTGTAATAGCATGCAGCACTACAAATCGGTTTTGGTCATAGGCAGTGAATATTTGTTAGCCTATTCAATTGAACCACAATTAGAGCCAGACTGCAATCCGCCAGTGTACGTTTTGCCTCTTAACATTTCTAGTCCGTGAAATTCCCTTTGTCGGGTTCGTATTGCGTCTTGCGATAGGTCCACTAGGGGTGAATTTTAAAAATTTTGACATAACCTGTTGTCACTTAAGCTACCATAAATATCCACGGGCTGCAAGGGGGAATGGTGTCGAGTGGCCAAATAAACTACATGTACGTTTTTTTCCTCTTCTCTCAGCTGTTCTTGCATAGCTGGCCAGTTTGACCTGGAAATCCCACGGGAGAAAGCGATTGGTTGAAATGGCCTTCGCTTTGCAGCACCTGCTGTGGTCCAATGGAGGCTGACTGGCCGAAGCAGATGGCGGGGTTGTTAATTAGACGTCGTAGCATGTTGCTGTATAGTGTCTCTAAATCACCACAGGATTAGGTCCGCGTAGACATCATCTTTGCTTTAGGGCAAGTGGCGTTCTGCTTAAATGTCTCTGTTGGTACCACCCCTTTTGTTGTGGAGCTGATCACGTGTTGTGTTTTTCTAGGTGTAGTGCTTTCTGGGTACGAGAGCGCAGATGACAACTACTCGCACTACTCGGAGGTGAGACTCGAGCAAAGCGTTTCAGTGATGCACTTTGACTCTTGGGAAACTATGAATAAAACACCCTTTCACGCCATTAAGCCCACAAAGGTACTTCTCCGTGGTAGCCCTCAATAATGTAGTGCCGTCATCTGTAAGGGTAATGTCGCTTAGGAACAGACTGGGTCTCGGTCTGTTTTGAACGAGTTACAATGAAAAGCAACTCGCCATTCTCTCTGAGCGGGGACACCTTCACTTTCCTGAATGACAAAAAGAATAGTAATTCGTGTCATTTATCTCTTCACGTGCAACCGGACATGGGTTATAACGTCACCCACTGGCACGAACGGTACAAGACTCCCAGGAATATTCTCAAATCCAAACAAAGTGAAAACAATATTTTACCAGCGATCTGGCTATCACAATTGATAGCTCAACAATGTGGCTTATGTGGAAACTTATAGCAGCCAATTACTCTAAACGCATGTTGATTCTAAATGTGGAGGTAAAAACCGGAGGATCCGGAGAAAAATCCACACGACCATGGGAAGAGAAAGACACGCAAACTCAATATACAGGCGTCAGGGTCGGGATCAAACCCACGAACCTCATGCATAACAAGCGAGGTTGTTAACATCTTTCCACCGTTGCGCCCATGTAATTTGGAAGCTACTTTAAACTCTGTTAAAGGTTAACATTTGATTTGGGAGAAAACGCGGCACGGCACATAACATATCCCCCCTTCCCCCTCAGCTGCCAGAAATGTTGGTAACGGCGATGACTGGTGGTGGCCATGGTCTGTGCTACAGGATGAAAAAGAAGAGGAGGAGGGCTCGTGCTCCGTGACAGACGACGAAGTAGCTGAAGAGGGCTCCTCTGTGCCCCCCGCTATCACTGGCGTCGTCGCCGGAGAGAAGATAACGAGCACCCCCACGGACAAGCGGCCGGAGCGGCCGCACCGAGTGCGCAAACCTTCGCACGGCTCGCAGGAGGCCCCGGTAAGCAGCGTCATGTCGTCGCCCCCCCCCAACCCCCCTCACCAGGGGCTCCTCTTGTCTCCACCGACAGATAGGTTTTATTTTTACAAATCTCTCCGTGGTCTTGCCACAGAGAGATTTCACGATATTAGGAAGCTCGCTGCAGCTATGCACTTTTAAATCGTCGGAACTCCTTTTTTGTGTTTAGTTCATTCCTCCTCCGCAGCTCCCAATTAGCACGGTTGGCTACGTACAGTGCGAGAGAAGTTCAACATACGTACAACGTATCTCGCTTCCCTCATTCCGTTCCTTCTCACCCTCTCCGTTCACAATCCCAGCTGTCTCTGTTCCACTCCTCCCTATGCCCAATCGCCATTACGTTCTTTCTTGCTTCTGGCCCCCTTATTCTGGCACAATCTGCTCCTATGTCAAGCAATAAGCCTCGTTCACTATTCATCGTTATTCCCTTAAAACATTCACTTGTTAGCCCTCACTTACCCCAACTTCCATATCCTCTCCCTTCCCCATCACTAACTCTGTCACTCTTCCCAATGTCTCTACCCACTCATCGCACTCGCTCATCATCATCTACCACTTACTGTCGCTCTCATCATCGTTTATTTCCCGCGTCATCAATCATATTCATCGTGCACTACCATCCTTCTAATCTCATCTCGCCACACCATTTTCCTGAACAAATTAGTAAATATATGTTAAGGCGCTCTATGAATTAAAATCGGAAAACATATTTCGTCAGGAGGGGGCCCAATAAGCTGTTACGCTTTCATGTCATCGTACAGTACAGATCTTTGTTACAATCGTGGGTGCGTAGGTCGCGATACAAGCAGCAAGTATTGATACTTTGCTTTACATGTTACAGGAACAAGGAACCGGTCAAAAAGTAGAGAAATAAACAGTTTTTGTATTTTGAGAAGGGTCCGTTCTGTCAGTCACTTTCTAAAGAGCCCGTAATACGTGCTGGTTGTATAAATCGATTTCCATAAACTCTCTTTTTGTTTTTGTGTCCTGAAGCGGTTTAAGAGAAAAATATTACTCTTAAGATGTTTTAGCCAATGAGCCACCGGTCTGTTAAGCTGCAGTGTGAATTAATTTTGCAATGTCATTGTGACATTGCTGAATGTGATAAATTATGAGATAACATAGCAATCAGGACCACAGTTTAGAAATGTCTGGAAGAGAGGATTTCAGAAGCTCATGCGACACTTGAAGATTGACAACGTTCTAGTTGTGAACATCCAGAAGCAAAAAAGCCATTTCCATTTGTGAGTGAAGTGTACGACCTTAACCTGCAGCATTAGCCAAGCTGGCACCGAGGGAGGCCGCTTTGAATCGGCCTCGTGCTGTCAGGAGTCCTCTTTTTTTCTGCATACCTTTGTCTGCCGTGTGCACATGGCCCAAACCAACCTTCCTCGTTGGTTCGGGCCGTGGTGCTGCCTACAGGCGCGATTATTTATTCCTCGGGTAACGGCTCGCTTTTGTCGGGTAACGGCTCGATTTTTTGAGAAACGCCCCCAACCACAGCTCGCCGTGACATTGTGCTCTGGGGCCTTTATATTTTTTGGGTCTTTCGGTAAAGTCACGTAGATAGGTTCAAAGAAAATAACAAAAAACTACGACGTTTCGATCACAAGACAAGCGGTCGTCATCAGGAAAAGGGGGTTAGCTTCTAAAGGCAAGAGTGTCCCATTGAGCCATCTGGTCTCTTTTCAATTAAAACATAAGAATGTTAGCTTGCTATTCTTTTCCACCTCCATGGTGAATTTGAAAGAGAGACCAGATGGCTCAATGGGACACTCTCTGCAGGAAAGCCACCCATACGGATGCCTGTCTAAAACCTGACTCCCACCACCATCCATCCCAGAAGAATTCCGTCATCAAAACTCTCCACCATTGAGCTCGATGTATTTCCTACCATCATCGCCGAGCCAGTGAACTGGAACACATACACCAATCTCTCAAGATTAATGTATATTCAAGACTACACAATCCGTAAAGCTATCACCCCAACTGTTTGGAAAGAACCATCTGAGGACCCAATCAAAACCACCACCTTGCCATACATAGCAGGGGTCACCAAAAATAATTCCAAAATCATGAGCAAACACAAGATTCAGGTTCGATTTAACACAGTACATAATATTTCTGATCTGATCCCATCTGTAAAGGCTGTGATCCCTGAAATGCAATACCCCGGCGTCTACAAACTAATCTGTATCTGCGGCGTCTACAAACTAAGCTGTGTCTGCGGCAGTAGTTACATTGGGGAAACTAAGCGACATGTCTCGGACCATGTTCATGAACATGAGGCAGATCTGATACACGGTAGAACCAATACCTCGGCCGTGGCTGATCATTGTTTTAATGCGGTGGGCTCACGTAAAATTGATTTCTCTAAGACGAAGGTACTTTGTAAGCCCACTGGCTATCAAAAAGATTCGTTCATTAAGCTATCCACATATACAGACACAATAGAAAAGATGGGTATAAATTGAGCAATCATTGGAAGAACGTTATCAACCAGTTTAAGTCATAACTGGCTGTGATGTTCCCATCCTACCACCTTGCGATGTTAGTTGTTATTTTCGGCTCTCCGATTTTACATTAACGGGTTAAATTTCTCAAACTTACACAGCCGCCTTCGCGCACCGACCTAGAGGTTGCGGCTTTGTGATCTGCCATTAACATGCTAATCTCTGACATTAACATAGCCACTTCAGCGCGCTTGCCGTGGAGGCTGCTCACCGATCTCACATCAACATGCTAATCTCTCACGTTAACATAGCCACCTCAGCGCGCTCGCCGTGGAGGCCGCTCACCGATCTCACATTAACATGCTAATCTCTC
The DNA here is from genome assembly GCF_048934315.1 of Petromyzon marinus. Taxonomy (NCBI): domain Eukaryota; kingdom Metazoa; phylum Chordata; class Hyperoartia; order Petromyzontiformes; family Petromyzontidae; genus Petromyzon; species Petromyzon marinus. Next base: position 2,047,577 of record NC_133722.1, read on the forward strand.
ACATTAACATAGCCACCTCAGCACGCTCGCCGTGGAGGCCGCTCACCGATCTTACATTAACATGCTAATTTTTACCTGGCAGTCCTTCAATTGGTGGGAAACGCACCACCGTCACGGTAGCCGCCCACCACTCACATTAACATCAGCTGCCCCGCCCATGCTGCTGACATTTGGGCGACGCCTATTTCAAACGTTTATAAACACTTTTCCTTTAGAAGCTAACCCACTTTTCCTGATGACGACCGCTTGTCTTGCGATCGAAACGTCGTAGTTTTTTGTCATTTTCTTTGAACCTATCCTACGTGACTTTACCGAAAGACCCAAAGAATATTAATTCCTGCAGTCACGAAAGCTTTAAGTCTCTGGGGCCTTGTCCGGCACTGTGTTAAAACCCTCTCAGCGCCAGAAGTGGTGGATGCTGCTCGTTTAATGCTCCTCCCTCGCCCGCGGTGTCCATTACAGGAGGATGACGCCCCGCCCACCGGCGCAGGCGGCAAGAATTCCAAGCGGGACGAGGAGGAGGAAGACCAAAAAAACCCGGCGTTCGTGCCGCGGAAAGGGCTCTTCTTCGAACACGACATTCGAGGAGGCAACAACAAGGAGGATGCCAGGTGAGTGCCGTGTGGTGATTTAGTGGGGCCCCCCCCGAGCCACACCGGGGAACCTTACGTGCCCTTCCCGTCTCAAAACGTGAGTCCCCCGTTGCCGTGCTCTTATCTCTTATCTGACGTCGGCGGCGGCGGCGCAGGGCCAAGGTGCACAACCGCAAGCTGTGGCGAGACGCGGGCCGCTGGGAGCACGATCGCTTCCGCGAGGACGAGCAGGCACCCAAGTCGCGCGAGGAGCTCGTGGCGCTGTACGGCTACGACATCCGCTCGGGCGCTCACGCCGATGACGCCCGGCCTCTCCGCCGGCCCAGGTAGGACCCCCTCGGGCACGACCCCCTCGGGCACGACCCCCTCGGGCACGACCCCCTCGGGCACGACCCCCTCGGGCACGACGCCATCTTGCAAAATTTGATGCGACGAGGTTTTCGAAGTCGTATGCGTTCGGACGAAGACCATCAACCCTCTACACTTCATTCGCACCCAGGATCTCAGCGGAGGCAGTTCGGAGCGCTGACTTCCGATCGCCACGGCCAGGGCGCCCCTCAATGTCTCACTGGGCGTGCCACCGCGAGCGATGGTGACGACTGTCGCATGTTTGTGCCACGCAGATACCGCAGCCCCACCGGTCGATGGAGCCGGGAGAGTCCCCCCGTGAACCGCGGGCCTTACCAGGCCCCTAAGCGGGAGCCCGTCGAGCGGCCGGCACGTCTGCGCGACGAGGACAGGGACACGGAGCGGAGGCCTGCGCCGCGGAGGCCGGGCCCAACCACCGCCGGTCCCGCGGCACTGCCCGGCAGGCCCCGCGCCTACGTGGAGCAGCGCGCCTACGTGGAACCGCGCGCCCGCGCCCACACGCAAGGAGACTCCAGCAGGGATCAGCCCCCGGGGACGCCGGCGGCGCGGGACGGCGCTCGGTCGTCCCCGCAGCGTCACCAGCAGCGGCACCAGCAGCACAACGGGAACGGGGAGGAGGAGGGCGAGAAGCGGGCGGAGATTTTATCCGCGGGCACGGAGGCGGAGGTAGGAGCGAGGGGCGCTCCTGCAGCTGCTGCCGCCGCAGCGACCGTGGCGCCGGCAACCGGGGACGCGGCGTTCGCGGTGGACCTGGCGCAGGACAAGGCGCCGGAGCGGAAGTCGTACTCGCGTGTGCGCCGCTTGCGCAACAAACCCTCAGAGCTGCCGGGACAGGCGTCCACGACGGACCCCGTCTCGCCGGCGCCGCTTGCGGCGCCTGCGCCGAGCACAGTCCCCCTCGTTGCGCTGCCCGAGACGCAGGCGGCCACCGCGCTACCGCACCAGCACAATCCGCAGCAGCTGCAGCTGCAGCAACCGCAGGCGCCACCCCTAAAGCCGCTCGGTGAGCGCACGAGACCGATCGCCGCGCTGCTGCCGCAGCCGTTGTGGGACGTGCCCGTGTTGGAGCCTTCGCCCGTGGGTCGCCTGGAGCACGGCATGGCGCAGATCAGCCTCGGCCAGACCTGGAACCCCGGGGCACAGCCGCACTACCTTCCCACGCAGCGCGAGCACAGAGGTAGTGTGACGCATAACGTCAGTGGGGGGATCCGGCCGCGGGCTCACCCGCGCGCCGTCGAAACGGCGCAGGCGTGTTACGCTGGTTTCGCTCCATACCCCTCTTGCCCGTGAATTACGAAAAGCAAAACTGAGAACATTTTTATTGATTTAATGTGATTTTAGGAGTCACGGGGATCCCCCCACAAATGTTTAAAATGGTTTGGCTTAATTTCAGAGTAGTCAACTTTCTTAGCAGAGAAAGCTGGGCAGTTATTTCATGGCGCGACGTACGTATAACAATGGGCGTGTGTTTCACTCAGGTGGTGCCACGCATCTCCCTGTCAATTCAGTGCCTCCACCGTTCAACCGAATCGAGGATCTGGTAAGCCGTGCAAGCTTTCTCCCCATCACCACGTGTTCCAACTTGGTATACTCGCAAAACTGTAATGGGTTCGCGTGAATCCTGCAGCCACTAGTGGGCGCGTCGTTGAACGCAATGTTAAACAAAAACATTATTCTTGACTTAAAGCTTTCGTGATTGCAGGAATTCATATTCTTTGGGTCTTTCGGTAAAGCCACGTAGATAGAAAAATTATCAAAAAACATTCTTAACGAATCACAAAACGTGAATTGTAACGTTTCACTTGAAATGGTCACAAAGCTTAAAAAAACTCGACACTTTATCCGACCACATGACCATGTGAAGTCATTCAAATCCAAACCGTGACCCAAGTCGCAAGTTGTAAAACATAAAAAAGTTGAATGTCAAAATAAAGAAATTAATTTAGTAGGCTTTCACAGCAAATTTTATCCATAATAGAGGTATTTTTTTGGGTCCAATCACGTAAATATAAATGTGTTGTTAAACCCACAAAAAAAGTCTTAAATAAATTCATTTTTTAATTTATCCTTTTTAAATGTAAATATGAAATACGCATGCCATGCTTGCCTGGCTAAATAAAGCTTAAACGAATACCCCATGACTTGTATGAGCAGTCTCGAGGATAAATTTTGTTACCATGAGAGAACCACGTGATGTGAGACCTCCACCTGCGCAGGTCAAAGCAGTTCTGACCAATCAACCGTGTAGGCATTGGCCGCGCGTGTGCGTCGTTGCCCGTGCCTGCGTGTCAATGCTTTAGATGACATCCGTGACAGCTGCGAATGTGGTGTGGGGGACGTTGGAAAGCATTATCGCCGTGAGGTCGCGTCAGCCACGAGTGCGGCAAGATGGTCTCTTCTCTCGAGGGGCGCATGCTGAGCTATGTCGTCATCGCGCTGCTGCTGCTGCTGCTGCTGCTCACTCCTTCCCCCTCCCCGGCAGGGCGGCCAGGCCGGCCGGGCAAAGCGCTACTCGTCTCAGCGCAGTCGGCCGGTTCCTGAGCCGCACCCCACCCCCCCCATGCACATTCCGCTCATCGAGGGCTCCTACTACGATCCAAGTGAGCTCACTCGTACGCACTCACACGCACGTAGATACGCACAACCATGCGCATACATCCGCACACATGCGTAGATACAACCGTGCAAACACGCGCACGTAGAGACGCACAACCGTGCACACGTTTGGCTTCGTATGGTGTAAAATAAGTTATACACATGCGCACACACATAGATACACACAACTGTGCACGCACACACGTAGATACAGACAAAGATCCCCTGTGTAGCCGTAACAGACTGTTGGGGCACGTGCTGTTAGCGAGCACCTATGTAGGCCAGCATGTTCCAGGAGGTGGTGGGTGTCCAGCACCACACCTGGCCGCCTTTGTCTCCTCAGTGGGGATGTTTACATAGGTACTCATTTGAGGCTGAGTCAACCTCAGAGAGGCCCATGACCGGTTCAGATAACCGTTGCTGGTAATGGCAATCGAACTTTGGTCGCCGGGTTCGTAGCGCAGCCCGCTAACCGCTGCACCGCCGTTCCCCATACAGACAGACACACGCACGCACGTGTACGCACAGACGCGCACGGACATGCTCTGTGCAGGCAGTGTTGTTGTGGACGACTATCGTCTGGATTGCCTTGATGTGCTCACACTGGGCACGCAACGATGCATCGATTAATCAACTACAGTATAGTTAAACCTCTCAACCGTCACGAATGTTTCTTTTCAGATGTCCCGAAATGTCATATCTAGGTCCGATTTGTTGACCTTTGAGTTTAATCTGAAGTTTCGGAACACATCCTTCTCGAGCAGAATGGCAGACACCCGCCCCCATAACCGGGGGCGCCGCGGTGGCAAGATGGTAACTATCTTGCGTGGTATACAGGTCGTAGGTTTGATCCCAACTCAGACGCCTGTATATTTGGAGTTTGTGTGTTCTCTCTCCCCGTGGCCACTTGAATTTTTCTCCGGGTACTCCGATTGTCTCCTCCACATTTAGAAACATGCATTTTGAGTATTTGGCTGCTATAAATTTCCACACGATAAGCCACTTGGTTGAGCTATCATTTGTGGCCAGGTCACTTCTGAAAAAGAGCTACATAGCTCAGTGGGCCTTCGCTGGTATATAAAAAAAGTATTGATTCTAAAGCCTACGATACACACTGCATCGGGCATGCAAGGGTTGACTGTTTTCTATTTGCGTTATGTAGTGCATATGTAATGCTTGTATGTAATCGGTTCACGCGGCGGCTATAAGCCAAACGATTGAACGCCCCTGAGAGAATAACCGGCATGGAAGTGGATCAATGAGATCAGACCATGCGATGGACCTAAACTCATTGCAGCTTCAAAAGTCCGTGAGAAGGATGGTGATGACATTGGGGGCCTCCATTAAGCAGTGGATAGACCATGGCACATGATGATGAACCTCTGTGGCCACAGAGGTTCTGCTTCCACTACAATGTTATAGTTATTGAATTAATTCACCATTATAGCCTGAGATGATGCAACCATTATTTCCCTGAGTCACCAGTTGACCTCCCTGTCATTTATGATTTAATCATCCTTGCATTCACATAAACAATTGCATGTTCCAGCTCTGGCAGGTTATATCAGCTCCAGTGCGGTGTCTTAAAAGTTGTCACTGATGTAACAACCAGCCTCACAATTCCATGAATTGTCATGATTTAGGGTTACGGTTCCATTCAAGATTTAAAAAATTTACATTGTAGCACATAGCGCCTCTGTTGTTTGCAGGAGTCACTGAGAGCCCTTTGCCCACTGCATAATAATCAAGTCTTGTGCTTAAGATTCAATTAACTTATCGCAAGCACAAGTCGCAATGCTTAATGGAGGAATTATGGCGTCATTACATTTCAAATGTGAAGCTCTGTGGATGCCTCGCACCCAACAATTGTAGAAACGCTTTCAATATTGCGGTGTGGATACTTTAATGCCTTGTAAAAACGCTGTCGAGCTCATTGAGCTGCATTTGTTTCCAGTTGCCGAACGAATATGTCATAAGGTCGCACTCATTGCACACAAAGTGCTTGCCACAAATGAACCATGATAACTTGCTGATCTCATTAAGGTGCATAAACCATCACGCAAACTGCGGTCATCCTCGCAGAAGCGGCTTTTGGCTCGCGATCGAACAAAGACGTTCACCGCATCGCACGCTTTCTGATGCGCTTCTGCGGCCATCTAGAATGCTCTTCCGATATTAGGTGTGCAATTTTAAATCATCTAGGTTGGAAACTAATTTCGTTAGAACTGCTTTCTGTGTTTAGTTTGTCCTTCCCCCGCACCTCCGATTAGCACGGTTAGCTACGCACCGATGCAAAATAAATTGTACATACGTACAACAAAGTTACGTAAACGCGCACATATTGCGTCGGCGTAACCAGCACTCGAGAGTGAACGTGGCTGGAAAGTAAAAAGCGTGCGGCGCGATGGCCCGGTTTTCTGTGCGCAGACACGGCATACCAGGCTCCGCTGTACGGGCACGGTGGGGACAGCCCGGCTGCCATCCCTCCCCAGGGAATTATGGTGCAGCCCGACCTGAACCTCCCACACCCTGGTGAGCCCGTGGTCCATACCCTCCACCCTCTCCCCCTCCGCCTGTTATAAACTACACATGTGCGGATGCAGTGCAAATTTGATTTTACTTGGAATTGTATAGCGCCTACATTTAATTGCATGCCCAGATTTGAAGCTTTCGGGACTGCAAGGATCCATACTCTTTGGTTCTATTCGGTAAAGTCACGTAGGTAAAAATAAAATAACAAAAATCACGACGTTTCGGCCACAACACAAGTGGCCTTCATCAGGTGAAGGGACAGGACTGTCCTGTGTTGTGGCCGAAACGTTGTGATTTTTGTTATTTTATTTTTACCTACGTGACTTTACCGAATAGAACCAAAGAGTATGCATGCCCAGACTTTAAGTTAAGCGCGCCTTGCTACGTATGGTGCAAAAGAAGTTCAACATGTATATATTATGCAAGATGGAAGGGGGGTCATAAGCATCTGAGAAAATCTTGAATTTTAATTTATTATTTCGCTCACAGCAATTGTGTCAAATTGGTTGAGAAGTATGCGAAGAAAATAAACATTACAGTCTTAATGATGCGAACGAGGCAGAACAAACAAGACGGAACATAGGATGGAGACAATAAAAATTAATCTTTATTTGAAGCTTCTTTTTCTCTCTCACCTTATTCCCACTTGGAATTTCACCCCCACCCTCTCGCCCGTTACGGCAGCCCCTCCCCTCCCCCCTCGGATTAACCGAGGTATACCTAGCTCTGCGATCTTACATTTACTTGCAAATTCCATCTGTAGCCCCGCCCAATTACTCGTGGGTTGTACCCACCTCAAACGTATACAGTGGTACCTCGGTATACGTCGTTAATTCGTTCCAGAAGGTAGGAGGACTTATACCGGAAGTGACGTCTACCAAACGAATTTTTCCCATAAGAAATAAAGGGAAAGGAAATAATCCGTTCCAGAGTATAAGAAATTATATTTTATATGGCACATACATTAATGTGGTTGTATGACATTATTTAGACACTACTAATTACTAAAATGCATACATTCATTAAAATAAATGCATAAATTAAAATCAATTGAAATACAAATAAAATTTTACATCACTTTACCCTGCTGAAAATTCACGTTAAAATTACCAAAACACTTGAAAATTCACAGAGTTATAGCAAGGGTTGTGCATTGAACGAGATCTACAGGCAGACTGAGGAGCGGCGCTTTGTCTCAGTCGTGAACGGGGTCTACGCGGGTACGCGGCGACTCATCCCGACCCATACAAGTTCTAGCAAGCGCGTCGTATCCCAAGCAAGACGTCGTATCCCCGTCAAAACACGACATGTACCAAATTCGACGTATTCTAAAGCAGTCGTATACCGAGGTATGACTGTATAACCTTTGGCTGCAGTAGCTCTCTCGCTACATTTCTTCCTGCCTCAGCAGTCCGCCTGCTGTATTTTTTCACCTGAAGACGATGGCTTGTGTCGCGATCGAAACGTCTTGATCTATTCTTTATGTTTCTATCTCGGTGACTTTACCGAAAGAACCAAAGAATACAAATTAGGCGAGACAAATGAGGTACAGCAATGTCGCGTTCTTCGCGTTATACTTAGGGCTAATGGAGATAAGGACCATATATGAACGAGGTGGGGGGAAAAAACCCAGACACAATGCAAAATGAGAAAATAAACAAATGGAATTCTTGAGTTGAACGAGGATTCAATTGCAACTGTTTTTCAAACCGCCGTGGAGGGAAATCGTTGAGACGCCAACTCTAGAAATCACCGGGGGTCTATGTACCTTCGCATTTATTAATTGAACCCAGGTGTGATCATTTCAAGAGACGTGGGGACACCGAAACTGCAAAACAAATAAAATGCAGTACATTCGTGTAACGGATGGGGGGAAGCCGGTTAACCAATCGCTGTTGGGTACCGTGCTAGAACCCCCCCACCCACTAGAACCGTGCTAGAACCCCCCCCCCACCCACTCTAGAATCGTGCTAGAACCCCCCCACTCTAGAACCGTGCTAGAACCCCCCACCCACTAGAACCGTGCTAGAACCCCCCCCACCCACTCCAGAACCGTGCTAGAACCCCCCCCCACCCACTAAAACCGTGCTAGAACCCCCCCCACCCACTTTAGAAGCGTGCTAGAACCCCCCACCCACTCTAGAACCGTGCTAGAACCCCACCCACTTCAGAACCGTGCTAGAACCCCCCCCCCCCCCCCCCCACTCTAGAACCGTGCTAGAACCCCCCCCACCCACTCTAGAACCATGCTAGAACCCCCCCAACCACTCCAGAACCGTGCTAGAACCCCCCCACCCACTCCAGAACCGTGCTAGAACCCCCCCACCCACTCTAGAACCGTGCTAGAACCCCCCACCCACTAGAACCGTGCTAGAACCCTCCCCTGCCCACTCTAGAACCGTGCTAGAACCCCCCCACCCCCACCCACTCTAGAATCGTGCTAGAACCCCCCCACTCTAGAACCGTGCTAGAACCCCCCACCCACTAGAACCGTGCTAGAACCCCCCCCCCCCACCCACTCCAGAACCGTGCTAGAACCCCCCCACCCACTAGAACCGTGCTAGAACCCCCCCCCCCCCACCCACTCTAGAACCATGCTAGAACCCCCCCAACCACTCCAGAACCGTGCTAGAACCCCCCCACCCACTCTAGAACCGTGCTAGAACCCCCCACCCACTAGAACCGTGCTAGAACCCCCCACCCACTAGAACCGTGCTAGAACCCCCCACCCACTAGAACCGTGCTTGAACCCCCCACCCACTAGAACCGTGCTAGAACCCCCCCCACCCACTCCAGAACCGTGCTAGAACCCCCCCACCCACTAGAACCGTGCTAGAACCCCCCCCCACCCACTCTAGAACCGTGCTAGAACCCCCCACCCACTCTAGAACCGTGCTAGAACCCCCCACCCACTCTTCCCGCAAGACGCTAGATGCGTACGTATGACCTCGGTGGCACTGCCTCAGTACCCGAATTTGGGAAAAGACCCCGTGAGCCAACCACAGAGTTTCAAATATTACTACAACAAAAACAAGCGTTGTTTTTACAACTGCATCTGGACCAATAATTATCTGAACGCCGACTCGATTCCCAACTCGGAAAGGCGCTCCTTACTCACGTGACACGATGTGGCGAAGCGGTGACGCACGCGCCTCCAAAAGCAAGAAGGGCCTTGGCTCAATTCCCGACTCGGGCATCTTTTTTGCGTTTAGCTTGTATGTTCTCCCTCCTATGCTGTGTACGGGCTTCCTCCGGATATGTAACCAATAGTATCCAAACCATCCCAATTGTAATAAAATCAACTGCAAATCACTCAATTACACACAGCAACGTTTAACCCCCGACTGTGAAAAATGTCGCATGACCCTCCTCAAAAAGAGTCGGCACTGCTTTCCTTGGTGACGAGCATTACAATAATATAATCACTCATTAGACCTCGGTGCTTAGGGAGATGGTGGGGATGAAATGTGCCCCGGAGAGTGTGAAGATTGAACCAGTGATCTGAACATTGTTTCCATCGGCGGCTGTGTTCATTTGACCTCTGGGTAACCTCCTTTTGTAAAGATGTACAGTACTGAGAGCTCCAATTTATAACCCACGCAAAAAAAGGCTGGAGGCAAAATCCAATCGTGATCCTCGATTGGGCCTCTTGCGTTTGGTCTAATGTTGGTGGCTCTGCGATCGCTGGGCATTTAACAATTCACCCCAGAACTTTCACGAATTGTCATAATTGGAGGTTGTGATTGCATTGAAAGATACATGTTTTACTTGTATTGCAATCTGTTTTGAATTTATTCTTGTTTCTTTATTGCATTGTTAATTGGCCTGGATTTAATATTAGCGTTAATTTCCAATCTGCGTAAATGATAAACAATCAATCATCACGATTTGATGTGTGTACTGTGGGCATAGTTATTGATCTTTAATAAGTAAGACATTTTAATTGAGAATCTGTGTTAAACCGCTACATGCCTTACAATTACCCTCTGAGCCCCACGGTTTTCGGTGGCGTCCATGGTGATCGCTCCGCCCACAAAATGTCCTTCTGCCACGGAGAGAGAGTGCCGTGTTAAAGAAGTCGTCCATGCTCAGCCGTGCGCACGCTGCTTTCAGGGTTGCACCCGCACCAGTCGCCCACCCACATGTACGCGCCGCCCGTCTCCATGGCGACGGGCCAGCCACCGCCGCCGGGCCAGATGCTCGGTTACTTCCCCAGCAACATCATGTACCCGGGGGCGGCGTTGCCCAACCCCGGCTACACCTACACGCCCGCCCCCATACCGCCGCCTCCGCCGCCGCCCGCACACATCTTCCCTCCACCGCAGGTGAGAGTTTGTCGAAACGTTCAAATGATATCGGAAAATAAATCTTGAGATGACTATCGGCGCCACGACAGCGTTGTGCAGCAATTGTGGTGAAAATAAATTAATTTGAGCGACAATACGCACACAAAGTGCTCGCCACAAATGAATCGCGATACCTTGCTGATCTCGTCAAAGAGCATAAACTGTCGTCATGTGGACTCCGGTCATCCTCGCAGCAGCTGCGGATTTTGGCGAGCCATCTAACAAAGTCGGTCACCGCATCGTGCTTTCAGATGCGCTTCTGCGACCGTCTGGAATGCTCCTCCGATATTAGGAAGCCACTGGAGCTATGCACTTTAAAATCATCATTTAGATTGAAAGCTCATTTAGTTAGAACTGCTTTTTGCGTTTCATTTGTTGTCGTTTCCCTGCACCTCTAATGAGCACGGTTGGCTACGTACGGTGCAAAATAAGTTCACCTACACATTGTTGTCATCGATGCGGCTGTCCAGGTGTTTAAACATCGCTAGTTCACGGTTTGGACTCGTGTGTAGAATGCATCCGGAAAGTTTACTGACCGTGGCAGTGTGCCGACTTGTCGCGGTGAGGAATGATGTTGAACGGAAAGAGCGACAGGTAAAGGGAAAGATGAAGCTAGTGCAAGATCGGGAAGTGGAATTATTTAAAACGTTATTCCCTCGTTTTTCACGATTGCTTTGTTCCGGAGATGCTCGTGAATAGAAAATTTTATGGATATATCTTTTTAAGAAAATAGTAAATGCATAACAATTATAATAACACCAACATTTTTTTTTTGGTTATGATAAACATATATTAAAATGAATATTAAAGTATTAAATACGTTTATAAATGAACTTACCTTTATCTCTCATCACATTCTCTCATCACTTTTTGTCTCTCGATGCAGCAGCCGTGTCGATTTGTGGATTGCCAAAATCATGGATAAGTTTGTGAATAACGAGGGAATACCGCATACTGAGATTGTTTATCCAGGAAAACCTTACTGAATCGCAAGACAATGTTTACATGAGGGTCCTGCCAAGTTTATCGCATTAGGAGATGGATGTTACGGTGTGTGTAATCCCAATTAAGTCACTTTCAGGTTATTTTTTGGCATTTGGACCGTTTGGCAAATACCCAGTTAGAGAACAAAGGGGGGGAACATTTTAAATTAGAAATCAGAAAGGCGCGCAAGACGGGAATTGAACGCAAGAGTCTTCTCGTTATGGTGTGCAAGTAAAGGGATCTAATTTCACCACCATGTTCTCTTCAAGACGATGGGAGGGAACTAAAGAAGAGAGAAAAAAACAATGGAAAACACTTGACACTTTCCTTTAACATGCTAATTACAGTAACTCATTTTAACGCAGTAGATGCGTTCATTAAAAGTGCCGTGTTAAGCGAGAATGCGTTAAGCAAGGAATTACTGTATATACATGATGAATAAATAAAATGCATAATCTAGTTTTTGGGTTAGATCGCATAAATATAAATGTTTTATTAATCCCGCCACCACCCAACAGCCAATTCGTAAGGTTTGTCACTTAAACAGAACATGCCCATTCGCTACTAGTACAGCACACCGGTGTGTTGGAGAGCAAAGCCACAAGATTTACAATCTGTGTGACGTTTCGCCAGTTATGGCAACTAGCATCATCACGCGGACAGCCAGATTTGTGGAGAAATCCTCTTGTTTCGTTCCTTAAATAGAGGGATACATGTGATGACTTCACTTGTGATGACTTCACTTGTGAGCCCTTCACGTGCGCATGGGGGGGGGGGGGATTCATGAATTCATATAAATTACAATGGGTATCCATTACCTGTTGGGTTGCGAAAGCCTGCATGTTAAACCAAAGAAATAAAAGCAGCGCAAATTTGAATCACATTTGAACTATAAAATCAGCCTGCAGTCATCCCATTGCGGGCCAAACAAGTGAGACGGGCTTATGCCACCGCGTACCGCATCACTCCGCGTGTGTACCCAGAATTCCCGTACCGCTCAGCCGCAAGCAGCACAAGAAGGTAGTTTGTTGTCGACAGCTCGGCACTCGCTTTATAACTGGGCACGTTCCGCGTTGTGTGAAAAGCGTTCTGTAAGAGAAGCACCGCGTTCCAGCACAGACGCGTTGTGTGAACACGCGTTAAGCGGGGCCTTGCCGTGCAAATATTTCACTCGTTTACTGAAGTTAAAGGAACGGCAGTTGGATTTGAGTCCCACATGACCCGCCCATGAACACGTGGGGTATCTTCATTGCTTTCCTCTCTCGCTCTCTCTGCTTTCAAGTCTCTCCTGATAAATTCATTATCAACCTTGCTTTTCGTGACCTGCCCTCAATATCTTTATATTCTCCTTCCCTCGCTTGGCCCCTTCCTATTCTGCCCTGCCCGCTGCCTCCTCTGTACGTGTGCGCGCCGGGGCTTCTGTTGTGTTGCGTGCGCGCGTTGCGAATGGCGGGCGAGTGGTTTTGTCGTCGAGCGTGAAGGTAGCAAGAGGAGTGATGCCTTTAACGCGCGCCCCCTTTCTGCTCGCGCGCCCACTCCCGCTGTTCGGTTTGAAGGCGCAGTCTCAGGTTTATGGCGGAGTGACGTACTACAATACGGCGCAGCAGCAGGCGCAGCCCAAGCCGTCGCCGCCTCGCCGACCCTCCCAGCCCGTCTCTGTGAAGCCCCCGCCTGAGGTAAAAATTACTTTAAACCATTTTTTTTATTTTACCCCAAGTAAGGCCCACTGAGCGGTTTTTCAGCGGGCCACCTGGCCACAGAGGATAGCTCGACGAAGTGGCTCATCACGTGTGGAAATTTATAGAGGCCGCATGCTCGTGAACGCACGTCGATTCCAAATGTGAAGGGGAAAAACCAGAGGACCCGGAAAGAAATTCACACGGCCACGGGGACAGACGCGCAAACTCCAAATATACAGGCGTCGTCAGGGTCTGCATCGAACCCACCACATCCTTCATACGAGGGCGATAACATCTCGCCACTGGCGCTCTCCACACACTTTGTATGCAGTGGAGCCCTGTCCTGCTAAGACCCTCGGTTATCCATTCCGGATGCGGGGTGATCCATGCAAAGCATCGAAAATAAGATCAGCCAAGGCGAGGAGGATGCAAGTGACGATTGTGTGCGGTGTGTGGTGATGTGTTGCCGAATTCCTTCCATGTCCACACGCCACGGGGAGGTCTTTGCCCCAGCGATGGCTTTACAAAGGGGCCCTGCACGTTACTTGCGTCACTTACACATATACGCACTGAATTTAGACGAATGAACAATGTGGGATCTCAGGCTACGTTTATATTGCAGGTCAGATGGATGCTCTGCTCTGTATTACACCTCAAATATGACCAGAGTATTCCAACCCTGGCTTTTATTTCGTAACAGCCATTCGGAGTTCACAAGGCTTTGGCATGGAAAATAAACCGAAGCTCCTTCAATGCCTCCTTTTGCCAGATTTCCTCCAGGTCTTGTACGAGCAACGCTTAGTGAGGCCCACCACACGTGATACGTGATGGGAAGTCAAAGGTGGTTGAATCTTTGGACAATCCGTTCCCCGCCATAGAAATCTGGATTTATTTTCTCTCCCATTTTAAGCGCACTGTGCACAGTGAACACTTTGACGATGAAACAAAACGACAACAACAAAATGGGTTGCGTATATCGGGCTGCCGAGGCAGATGAGGCGAGTGGCGATCGTTCTCAGCCCAAGCTTTCACCTGGCTCTCGTTGGCACGTCGCGCAGCGCGGTGCAAAATCCAACCGCATTGTTGCCCCCTCGTGTGCTTTGTTGCCTCTCCCAATCCCCCTCCATCCCCACATCCCCACTTTTTTAGGTGAGCAGGAAGGACAGGCTGAAAGAAAGGAGTAACGTGTGAACTTGCTCCATGGTGAGGGAGGCTGGCGGTGCCCAGCCTCACGGAGCCTCGCGTCGCAACCGAGGTCACGGCGTTGACGGCGGCGGCGGCGGTTGGAGCACGCAAGCTGCATCTGAGACCCGGGCTCGGCGATGAGAGGAGCGAGCGAGGGAGCGGGTGGGGGAGGGGGACTGGGGATTGGAGCGGGGGGGCGGCGAGGAGTGGCCGTGGTGCCTCGACGGCAGAAGTCGCCCCACGGTGCGTGCGCGAGTGTCGACGTGAGGGGCGCCATCCACTGCTGGCGCCTGCGGGGCAGGGGGGGGGGGGTGCGCCGGGTTGCTGTCGAGAGCTGTGCCGGAGAATGCCCAGAAACTTTGACGAGCGGCTGGCCCTTTTTGTCTGGTACACAAAGCGTATGTGCAGTCGTACACGCATGCATGCACGTATATTCACCCGCACGTACATGAGCACACGCGCGCTACCACAGTGTACGCGGTGCTTGCGTACGCACTCGACGTGCGGACATGCACACAAACCTTTGATTACTTAAAGTGAAGTTATAAACGGTGCAACTTACTTGGGATTAGTTTTATCCTCGCTTTATTGGTTTTTGCGTTGTTGGTCGGCGGTTACGACGCAGATGTACTTTGTCGCGTGGGGCCGTGTCGAGTGTCGAGCAACGTTCGTCCCACTGCGTTTTCACTCGTGCTCTGATGCGTTGGATCGAGTCACGGGGGGTTGTCGTGGTAATCTGAAAGCTAAAAAGTGAATGTGGCAAGTCTCTCGTCTGAGTTGCTTCACGTGTATTTTCAAATTTTTTATTTCTCAAAAATGCTTTATACATTTTTCTCTCAAAAGGCCTGAGCAGGCACTTTGCCATGCCCTTCTATATTCTTTTCCATGTTCAAGTGATCTTGAGCTGGGTCATCCAGGGTGTTGGTGTCTGCCGTTAGGCCTTCTTCCCCGAGTTGCTGCTGCATTAATGGTCACAGATATGGGCTGCGACTAACCCGGTTACGAGCAACTATGTTGCAAATTTAAGTCGACAGTTTGTACTTCCATATCGGAGTGTTGTACAACGTCGAGCTATGCCCAGGAACGTTGTACCGCTTTAGCTTCGCTTTAGGTTAATATTATTAAACATGACAAACACGGATACTCAACATAACATTGTTTTAGTATTGCCTACCTACATTGGCCACATTCATACACACATGCACACGTTGCATATTACACGAATTATTAATTAATGCGGGTCCACGCGTGTTCGAAGTGGTCGACTTCAGGAAGCGTGTCCCACGTCACTTCACTGGTCAGTAGTTTAAAATATTCAAGTGAAAATATTGCCCAAAGTGAATCTCAAGTCAAACGGTGAAACTACCCCGCATTCATGTTGCTGAGCCAAATTTGTGTTTTTATTCATCCGCATTACTCGCAAAGTGTTTTTTGTGGCATTTCAGAATATTTAAAAATGTCGTTCTATGACATCGACTGAGCTACAGTTGGCTGGACGACGTCACAATTCATCATGGGAATGAGAAAACAATGCAAAGCTGAATGTTTTGAGTTTTGACGGCATAGATGTTAAATAAGAATTCTAGAGTAATCCGTCTTGATAAGGGTAAAAATCACTCCCCTTCGTGATTGGTGAACAAGACCCGAAGCAGGCACCAGTTCCTGGATCTCTCCCTGGGGTCGTGTCAGCGCTCGACCGAGCAGCCAAACCGGGGGGGGGGGGGGCGGGGGGGAGCCCACGGTGTTGGGGGTGGGGGGTCTCACGCCTTCCAATGCTCGCGCTGATTGCAATCGACTATACAATAGCAGTCGCGTTTGAAACTTTTTTTTTTCACGGAACAAATCGACAAAAGTTGCGGCGCTTAAACACGGAGTGTTTGTGCCCCATTTGAAGATGGCGGCAATTTTTATTTTATTTTGGGAAAGTTGTATCTGTTGAAACTTGAGGCTCATATGCCACTGCCCTCGATGCAGGTCTCAACTTTGTCAAGAAATCATCCTTTCACTGGTCCACCATTGTTGGTTGCTAATCGAATGACCCCTGATTTTATTGTTACCGCCTAATTCTACTGACAACCGTTAGTATTGAATAAATGCAAAAGTGTAATTGTTTATTTTCTACCTGAAAAAATAAAAAGTTAAAAAAATTGTCATTATATGTTACTGCAAGGAACGTTGTTGTTTTTGTTTATGCAATATATAAATTGTAATGGTATGCCTTAACTGTATGTGTGTGTGTATATGTTGCATATCAAAAAGTGTGTGCGTCTTGCGCCGCTGAACACTGGTTTCTCCACAAGCATGAATCGTCCCTCGAGGACATTGGGTAAATGTCACGATGACACGATGGGCGATGGCTCTGCTGCTCTCCGCTCTGTCCACAGCGCTCGCATACCAGACTCTGACTTGGCCTCCGTACTGTGCATGAGTTGCGGAGTACTCGAGAATGACGTTCTCCTCAGCAGCGACCGAACGAGGTTGCTCGGTTGTGGATGGCATTTTCTGGGGGGGGGGGGGGGGTTATTTAAGTTTTTTTTTTAGTACGTTTGCGCGCTCCTCCCTTTTGCGTGCTGGGGCCCAGCGGCCCCGACTGGATGCAGGGATTTCAGCCGCTCACATGTTCAAGCAAATCACCCTTTGAGGGGCGTCTGCGTTCCCACTGTTGGGTTTTTTTCATCGTTGTGCTTTTCAAGTCGGCGTTTCCATCGAACCATGTCTGTGAGCGTGCGTGCGCGCTGTGCTGGTGCAGCCTCGACAAGATCAAGGGCTTGTCTGCAGTATTTCCGCTGTTCACAACCCCTGTCCCACGCGTGTGTAATAACTAGGTCTTACAAAATTTACTTTGTTTCCGTGCAGCACTTGGGCTCACTTCACCGCACGTGTCACGGCTTATCGCACGCACGAGCGTTTCGGCGTAGCTTTTCCGTGCACGCGCAAAGGTTTTCGTCGGCACGGATTGTGTCACGGTGACTGCCGCGTAGGAGGCGGCTCTTGTCCACGTCTCTTGAGTTCACCTCCGCCCCTTCCTGACAGTCGACTTCACCACTTAAATGATAGAGGCTCTTTGTTGATATGATATTAAGTATAATATTAAAATATATTGGCACCCTATTCATTTTATTTTACTATTTCATTTTACTAGGTAAAGGCCCACTGAGCTGTCTCTTTTTCAGATGCGACCTGGCTATCACAAATAAATAGCTCAACAAAGTGGCTTATCATCATGACGTGGAAAGTTACAGCGGCCAAACCCTCTAAACGCGTGGTGATGTTGATTCGAAATGTGGAGGGAAAACCCGGAGGAGCCGGAGAAAAATCCACGCGACCACGGGGAAGAGACACGCAGACTCCAAATATACAACAGGCGTCAGGGTCGGGATTGAACCCTCGACCTCCTGAATACCGGGCGAGGTAGTTAACATCTCGCCACCGTGGCGACAGTCTCGCGGTCTAAATCGTTTGTGAAATTTACTGCGCTAAGGAACTACACGTGCAACTTTTTTATATATATGCTTGGAACAATGACATTGGCGTTCACGTGCCAAAGTTGACATGGCGTGAAGCCGGTCGGTGCGTGTGAAATGGGGCCCAGTGGTCGGCATCAGAATTTTATAAGATTTCAACTTTCTTCTAAAAACACAATTGTATGGTTCCTCCTCCCCCCCCCCCCCCCCCAATTCTACTGAACATCTTTTACACTTCAATAAACACCCCCGTGTTGTTAAGACGGCACAAGAAAAAGCCTACGTTGTGCAGAAACGCCTGAACGGCTTCCGTGGTTAGGTTGCTATCGTCACGGGGCACCACAGTCCCTCTTGTTCACGCGATGAGGAATCTACCGCGTGTGTAGGAGCACTTACGTCATTAATATCCAATAAGCCTTCACTGTAATTAACTTCATTTTAGGAAACTCCGTGTGTTGGGAACCTGTGCACGCGCGCGTGTTTTCTATGTGCACGAGAAGGCCGCATGCGAACCGGGCAACAATAACATCATCTTCAGTGTGCCCGGGGATTGTATGACCCTCGTTGACAGCAGTGTATGTACTAAGCATTAAGCATTTACACACACAGGTTGTGGGCTTCAGCGTCAATAGGTCGCAGACCCTTAAATGATTACACAATGCAAGCGCGGGAGGGTGGCACAGGCAATAGATATATTATATGCATGAGTGTATTAGATACGTATACATTGTGCAAGGTGGACGGTCAAATGTTTGAGACATCGTCCGTACTGGTCACGGGAGAATCCATTTTCCTGCGTTAGTTTCCATCGTCATCGCAATACTGTAGTCGCGTTAGCGCGCGTTTATTTCGATGCCCTATTCTAGAGACGTGTGAGCAACCGCCGTGTACACAATTAGACCAAAACAAAAAGAGATGCCCTCTTCAGGAAGGAAAGTCGACGGGTTTTTTTTTTCCGAAAGCAGAGGGGAAGCGAGAGGAGTAAATTGATATGAATACATTCCTTCGGGTGATGCCAGGTTTTTATATAAATTCCGGTAAGGCCCTCTCTACCAGGCTCTGGATAGGAGGGCTGCTATTACTGAGTCACGTCCCTGGCCCTCTGGGCTGCTGTGGGTCTCGAGAGCGGTAACGTCATCCCGGCCTGCACCGGACGAGTGGTGTCCTCCGACGTGTTGCGAACTGCAGCAGGGTTTTGTGGCGTGCCCAACTCCCTGATATTGGATGCAATGTCCACATACGATCCTTAATTAATGTGGGGGCGACGACCACTGAGCAGACGCGGTCTCGAGGTCAGGCGGTCCTGCGAAGGTTGCCGGTGTCATACAGAGCAAATCTGTTGCTTGGCGCAACACGGTGACATTCAGGGTGTTGTGTATATGCTGTGCACTGCATATTTTATTTTCAAGTTGCAAACTCGCAAATTATTTGTCCCCGTGAGCCAGAGAGCCGGTGCGTATATTCTGTCCGGCAAGAACAGAAATTTTGATGATTTCCAAATCGATGTTTGATTCCGGGAGGCCTCGCAAAGTACCCCCCCCCCCCCTGCACAATTGGAACGCCGTGCGTGCAAATTATCCCAACAGACGCGCGGGGCGTTGTTGTGGTACGCCATCTCGGGCCGAGGTCCCACCTCCCAAATTACGCGCACCAGCTTCCCAAACATCCGTTGTTGGGTAAATTGGGCCCGAGGTGGCATCACCACGGGTCCCATAGCCCCCCCGCTGGGCGCTTTGCTGAACGAGCCCGGCGTATCATCGTGGGAAGGGAAGCAGCAGTGGCGTAAATTGAAAGGGCATTGGGGAAATGTCACAATTATAGAGCGTTCTGAAATTAATACGGGCAATTTAATGCACCTGCAGAGAATGGAAACTGGATTCTTTCCTGGCCGCTAGCTATAATAACACATTCTTGGGGTCTTTCGATAAAGCCACGTAGATAGAAAATAATCAAAATAATAACTATCACGACGTTTCGATCGCAACACAAGCAATCGTCCTCAGGTGAAAAAAGCTATTTTTTCACCTGAGGACCCAAAGAATATGAATTCCTGCAGTCACGAAAGCTTTAAGTCAAGATATAACTATACACTTCGTGCACAGGTGCGTATACAGAAAGCAGTGCAGGGACACTTGCGGTAGAATAGATTGGTCAGGAATAGGCTGCATATTGTTTGCTGCGATTACTCATTGTTTGATATCAGGGCTCAACCCCCCTCCCCCCACACAGCTTTCATGCTGACGATGTTGATGCGTCGATGTTGGTCTTGGTCTGTTGATGTAAACGTGTTTGGGCACCGGTCACACTGCGGGGGAAACGTGAGTTGAAAAGTCACTTACAACGAACTGCACACGTGGTGCTCAACAAAGAATTTTGACAGCTCAGAGACTGCGGGTCCTAAAGACGACAAGTATGAGAGACGACCTTTATGTTATATACTGTATGTTGAACTTCTTCCGCGCCGTACGTAGTCAACCGTGCTCATCTGAGGTGCCGGGAGGGTGGGGGAAGGACATCAAACTAAACACACAAACAGCGCGAGACCTACAGCTCTTTCAGAAAGGTGTCCGATGTGATTGCTCCACAGCGGTTGAGCTTGCTGCTGTGCATGTGGGTCGTACACACAAACACACTGGGTGCGCACGCTACCCAACGGGGCCCGACACCGCGGGTACCGTGGGGTCACGTGGCGGGGGAATGACCACGTGGTCCCTGTGATGTCGCGGCAGTGGCGTTGATGATTTGCGAATCTCGAAGAGGGGGGCGATCCGAATTGGTTGGCTTGTGCTTGGCTGTTAATGTGGCAGATGTGAAATGCAAAGCTGTTCGCAGGAATGATGTTTTTTTGTATTTGACAAAAGTCGCGCGCTTAAATTGGTAAATTAATAAACAGGTTTGCCGTAATCACTTTTACGTGATCGATTCTATATATTGTACAGTTGAGTGAATTCTGCATGTTAAATTAGAAAATAAAGATATCGTTTTCTATTTACAATCTTACTACTGAGCATTATTAAACTGACGGTTGCAATCCACTCATTACAGATTCGGTAATGGTGAAACGCTTTAAGCTGGACCTAAAGAGTGACCAACGTAGAAGAAAATTGTTGCACAGAGAAGAAGACAACCGGATGATGATGCAGGCAGTGACAAGGAAGTTGGCACTATTTGGACACAGGTAGGATGGACAAACAGGAAAATTAAGTGTGATCGGAAAAATCGAAGAAACCAGAAAGAGAGGAAGACGAGAGAGAATGGCTTGACCATGGAAACTTTTGTAACCAGTGTAGTGTTAATAGCGCCAACTGTTGTCCAGCAACTGCGGTGGACAAGCAGCACACACGCCGGTGAGCATCTACACGCCTGTGTCGGCAGGGCGGACGGATTGGGGCAAGTGTCATGGAAGGCCCCATCTGGAAGCCCCTGGAACCTGCTAGTGGGTTTGAGAAGGGAGGCGCGGCCAGGGCGGAGCCAGGTGGCGCCAGGGAGCATAAAAGCAGCTGAGAGCAGGAGCTCGTGGCTACCGCTTCTGGCAGTGGACTCGTCTGTCGTCTTCGCTGCCTTCGTCACTGCCATCTTCGCTAGGTATTGCACGGCCCAGAGTTGTTGGCTGTCTCGGTCAGCGCCATCGGTGTTACACGGTCAGGGTTGTATTAAGGCTCGGCTAGACGACGAGGGAGTGTGCGAGGGCGAACCTGAAGGCGTCAAGTTAATAAAGGTGCTCGTGAAAAACCTCGTCTCCCGCTCCGCTGACACTACACCAGTATCAAAGTATGAAAAATAATAGGTTTTACCCTTTCTGGTCTGACACTGGTGAGACTAGGCCATTAAGAGGGCTCTGTCTGGTGTCAGCCAATTCAAAGACAATGCATATATATCACCAGAGGATGTTTGTTTGCATGTTCACCACAAGTACTGTGTGTGGTTAATGCAGACTTTATTCCTTGCAGAAGGTTTCTATTTGCTGTTTGAACATCTTAACACCTGTTTTACTGCCAAAAAGGGTCAACAATTTTTAGAGAATGGCTTCACGACGACATAAGACTGGTGTCAGAAATGTGGCCACTCCTTGAGCACATTGGCACAAGACAGGAAAGTGGAAACAAATGACGAAACGTGCAGTGGACACCTAACGGGGCTATCTGCCCGTGCATCGCGATGACGATGAAATTCTTCGGGAACTTGTACACATTATGTAAGACTACAATACTCATCGTGGCACCTCGCGAGAAGGGAACGATGGCCGGTAGGTACAGGCTCAGGACAGAGCAGCACCCCGAAGGAGGGAAATTCTCCCGAGAAGAACGCCGTGGCGACAATGCGACGACACCCGGCTCGGCGTGCAGGAACTCGCCAGGTGATCAAGCCACGAGCGCGTGCCACGTGGCAAATGCTCGGGGATTCCTAGGCATCCATTCAATGCTAATGGATTCTAAAGCGTAAGGTACTTTAATTAACCACTCCTCACTTTTTTGGGTTTTAAAAATAACTTTGCAATAGTTTTTACTTTTTTGTAACATAAGTTTTCCTTTTTTTTTTTTACAAAATGTTTTCAGCGCGATGCCAACCCCTGCGTCTGATAACAGACCAGCTTGCCCCTGGAGTTGTCCAAATTGAATGCGTGTCTGGATCACCGAATGGCTGGCATTCCCTGACGCAGGCTGGTTTGAGCAGGTAAGACACATTCGGCCATGGGGAAGATGCGAGGCAAAAAAAATATCCACCGGGCACAGCTGGTTTGGTTGTAGCGGCCTACAGGGCAAGACTGATGTTCATTTTGTGGCTGTCTTATCTCGGCACGGGTCTCAACTCAGGCGAGTACCTTTTTCACATCTGTTGACACATCCTGGAATGTTGGTCTAATTCTAGCTTCTGATGGCAGGGAACCTGTAATCCAGCAGCTTTAAGGAGTATGCGGACTTTTACAAAGCTAATACAGTTGATCATCGATTATCCGGCGCACGATTATCCGGCTTCCAACATTATCCGGCGGTCTCAGGCTGATCCGGCAAAACCAATCCAGTCCACTGATCGGCACCATGTGCATGAGAAAAAAAGTAGCTACGCTTGATTTCACTGTTAAATAAATACAGTACATTATACACTACGTACAACTTAAACAATGAGAATACTGCATGTATATGCATCACCCCATGCAGTCTTCGAGATTGGAGTGGTAAGCACGGTACAGTAAATACAATAACTTTTTAAAGTAGGATATTTATTTGTCTATTTATGCCAATTTCACATATTAAACAAATTTAAAACACAAGTATATAACAACACCTAAAAAACATGTCATACAAGAATGTGCAAACATACTTATTAATATTTATAATTAGAGATTATCCGGCGTTTTAAAATATCCGGTGCCCCCTCACCCCCCCCCCCCGAAGCTGGCGGATAATCGATGATCGACTGTACATACAATCATACAATAAACCTGGCGGGGGGAATGGGAATCCTGACGGTGGCAGGACGGGAAGGAGGCCGCTGTATTCTCAATGTGGAGTTCGGGTGCTTTGGTGAATCCGAATGCCACAGACGAGTTGAAGATGCAGTGTTAAAAATAAATGCCCAGGCTAGTTTGCACTTGGGCTTAAACGTATAAAAGTGCATCACAACAAAAATAGGAATACATATTTATGTATATACTTGTACATACGTGTAACCCCTTATGTATAAACATAATGCTCATAATACACAAAGGTCGGACATATTTTGCACGTCTTATGTCTGTTACAGGGTGTTTCTTCACGATGGCAGTCACGTATCTGCCTTGTTAGAACATCAATTTCTCTGGAAACCTTCTGCAATGAATACCGTATTTTACTTTTATTTATTTTCTGCTGCTGAGACAAGACTGACATTTTTTGCTCAGGGAAGAATGATTTCGAGCGTGGGATGTTCAATTCACTTGCGACGCCTTCACTCATTTCGTCAATTGAGGGGGCGAGTGGCCGTGGTGGTTAGGAATCGCCTATCACGGTCAACGTGACTACTTACGAATCATAAAAAATAAAACACTTGGCATTCCAAAGGGCACATTTACAGAGCTATCGACAGTTTTCCCTGAAGACATTCAGTTAGCTGATACCACAGAATCTGTTTTTTCTATCCTTCGAAGTGACACATTTACATTTTCAAATGTATCCCTTTTCAAAGTAATCGCCAGACATGAGACGGGGGGGGGGGGGGGGGCGATGTCAATGTCCCGCTTCTTGATTCCCACCCGCTGCGGCTGCGGCCGCCGCTTGCTGCTGCTTCCGCAGTTTCAAAGGAATCCCCCTTATCTGGAAGTCTTCCTTCTCCTGCAGGTACTCGCGCTTGCACATGTCGTAGAACTCCGGGTCCCTGTAGCTGAGGGCAAGGACACACACACACGTGTGCGCGCACGTTGACACGACAACAACAAACAGCAAGGGGGTGTTAGCCACGTGTCTCCCACGACAACACCTTCCTACGCGCGTCCATTTGAGAGTTATTGACTTAGCCACTAGTTACCACTGTTGTACAATAGATTTTTTGCATAGCTTTACATTTGCATATTTTCGCCTAGATACATCCCATCTCTGGTTTCGGTGTTACATACGCGAGCTAATGCCTATATCTGTGTAGTTCCTGCATAGCCGAGTTGAGCTAGGATCCCAGAGCATCATCATTAGAAATATCTTAGCCCATCGTGTGAAAGAGAACATGAATATAAAAAATGAGTGATGATTCTGAAATGTTTCGTGACGTAACAATGCCACGCATTACTCAATGTCACCGTGTCGGGGAAATAAAATCGAAACGTTGAGCGGTGCAGAGCAGGTACGGTGGGACCTACTAACCGGTGAGACTGACTAACCAGTGAGACTTACTAGCCAGTGGGACTTACTAACTGGTGAAACTTACTAGCCAGTGGGACTTACTAGCCGGTGGGACTTACAAACTAGTGAGACTTACTAACCGGTGAGACTTACTAACTAGTGAGACACGTCTTCAGCGCGGTGTTCTCCTTGCGGCACTTGAACACCATGAACACGCTGCTGGACTTGCAGCACTCGCTGAAAGCTGCCGCGCACACACACACAGCAATCCACGCACACAAACAGCAACGCACGCACACACCAACGCACACAGATAAACAGTAATGTACACATACAGAGCAATGCACACACACACAGCAACGCACGCACACACAGCAACACTAATGGGCTGCTCTACGTATGGTTGGCTACATATGGTGCAAATGAAGTTCAACATACATACATCACACCTCCGATTAGCACAGTTGGTTACGTACGGTGGAAAAGAAATTCAACATTCGTACATACACGGCGAACACGTGTTGCGTCGGTGTGAAACAGTCCAAGTGCAACGCGTAAAAAAAACTCCAGCAGAGGTGTGTGCGTGCGTGTAACTAAGGAATTGAATGAGGCAATGAATTCATTTTATTTTGGTATCACAATACTTGCATCAAACCGCGCATTTACGAACTAACGTTTTTAAATGTGTATGTGTCATAGGGTCATGCTGACCCTGCCGTCACGAGAGGCGCTACCATTCGCCATGTTAAGAGGAAGGGCGCCACGGTGGCTAGGAGATGTTAACGACCTCGCCTGGTATACAGTTCATGGGTTCGATCCCAACCCTGACACCTGCTGTATATTTAGAGTCTGCGCGTTCTCTCTCTCTCTCCGCGATTGCGTGGATTTTTCTCCAGTTCCTCCAGTTTTTCTCTACAAATTTAGAGTCAACATCACTCGTTTAAAATATTTGGCTGCTCTCCATTTCCACGTGATAAGCTATGTAGCTCTTTTTCAGAAGCGACCTGGCCACAAATTAATAGCGCAACAAAGTTGCTTATCATCATCACGTGGAAATTTATAGCAGCCAAATACTCTAAACGTGTGTTTCTAAATGTGGACGGAAAAATCAGAGGGCCCGGAGAAAAATCCACGCATCTACAAGGAGAACACACAGGCATCGTCAGGGTCGGGATCGAACCCATCTCCTCTTGTACACCAGGCAAGGGGAGTGAACATCTTGCCACCAGGACACGGGACTGGTATTGTAGGCAGAACCATAACTAGAATATCCTTCACAGTGCAAGCAGAATCTGAAAGCGACAACTTGGGATGAACGTGACTATGATATATGGGAATATGTGAAACTGCGGTACCGTTCACGTGCTCGGAGCACAAGACCTGCCCCTTCTCCCGCATCTTCTTGGGAATGAGAACGTCCATCTCCACGTGGCGCAGGGTCCGATCTGAAAGCCAGGGATGGGTGTTCAACACGGCCAGTACGGTAATCGTCGGTCTGCGATCACACTGGTGCACAAAGCGCTAGGCAACAGATGAGCCAAGATACCTTGGCTCATCTCGTGTAGGAGTAATAAAACATCATCCTCGCAGCAGCGGCTTTTGGCTAGCCATTGAACAAAGAGGGTCACCGCATCACGTGCTTTCAGTTGCGCGTCTGCGGTCATCAGGAACATTGGGAAGCCACTGGAGCAATGCACTTTTAAATCATACAGACTGATAACTAATTACTTTAGAACTGATTTTTGTGTTTAGTTTATTGTCCTTCCCCCGCACCTCTGATTAGTAAGGTTGGTTACGTACGGTGCGAATGAAGTTCAGCATACACACATACACGACTTGACTAAGTGTGTACTGAAGAGGTATATCACCCACTTTGACAGTGATCACAAAAAAAGTTGGCACTGACAAAGAAAATGGAATAAAATCTGAAAATGCGCAGGGAAGCATGGGAGAAGCACGTGCTTGGAATTACACCGAGACTAAAAGAGGAACACATGATCACACACACACATGGTACTGATGCAAAGATGCTAAGTGTTTAGGTCAGTCCACTTTCTGGGCAGTAGCAACATGCAATTTGCCTGACACCACTAAAGGCGTACGTGTCATTACTAGCTCAAATAAGCGTTGTTGTGTGTGTGGTGTTGAGTACATCTACTGGGCCAGTGGTGAAGATTCCACGTTAATATGGCAGTGCCTGGATTATCAATAAGGTAGCAATCGCGTTTGACTAATTTCATGAAAAGGTGACACTGTACTCATTTTACCGACCCTCGAGGAAGAATGATGACCAAGATTATGGGGCTGAACTCAGATCCTATCAGGTACTAATCACGACACGATGAGGCAGAATAGTGTCACACTCAACAAAGACAAAGATCCGCCGTGTAGCATTAACAAACTGTTGGAGCAAGTGCAGTTAACGAGCACCTATAAGGCCTGAACGGCACACGAGGAGGTGGGTGGCGAACACCACGCCGGACCGCCTTTGTCTCCCCAGTGACGATGTTTACACATCGCACGAGGTACTCAATTGAGGCTGAGTCGACCTAGAGGAGGCCCACACCAAATTCAGAGAATCGTTACTGGTGTTGGCCGTGAGCACACACAGAAGTGAAACTACAAAATGACATAACACGACACGTGTAAATACACGTACATAGGAAGGAGCAACGTGTAAACACTGGCGTTGGCCGTGAGCGGGAATCGAACTCGGGGTGAGAGTGCGGCGCGCTAACCGCTACACTACCGCGCCCCACGGGCCACACACCGTGTGTACACACGGTCGTATGTATACACGTGTGTACACACAGGGTCGTATGTATACACGTGTGTACACACAGGGTCGTATGTATACACGTGTGTACACACAGGGTCGTATGTATACACGTGTGTACACACAGGGTCGTATGTATACACTGTGTACACACAGGGTCATATGTATACACGTGTGTACACACAGGGTCGTATGTATACACGTGTGTACACACAGGGTGGTATGTATACACGTGTGTACACACAGGGTGGTATGTAAACACACGCGTATACACACAAAGACGTATGTAAACACACACACGCGTGTATACACACAGGGTCGTATGGAAACACGCGTGTATACACAGGGTTGTATGTAAACACACGTGTATACACACAGGGTCGTATGTATACACGTGTGTACACACAGGGTCGTATGTATACACGTGTGTACACACAGGGTGGTATGTAAACACACGCGTATACACACAAAGACGTATGTAAACACACACACACGCGTGTATACACACAGGGTCGTATGTAAACACGCGTGTATACACAGGGTCGTATGTAAACACGCGTGTATACACAGGGTCGTATGTAAACACACGCTTGTATACACAGAAACACGTGAGCACCCATCACTTCCTCACAGGCAATGGCCGAGGTCAAGGGCGAAGCCGAACCTGTTACCGTCGGCACGATTCCCCCCCCACCCCCTCTCAAACTCCTCCTCGGCCGAGACTCCAGCAGCCGCCGCGTGCCGGGTTCCAGCCACAACAACCACAACAACAACCAGTAGTGGAGAGAGCACGGCAGAGGCGCGCGGTCACTCACCACCACGGATGTCGGCCATGCTTGCTGCTGTACGCGAATGACTGTAGGAAGTGACGTAGCGCAGGAAGTGACGCGCGAGCTCGTGTGATGCGGCGGCCAGCAGGTGAGGTGACCGTGGTTACCAGGTGATGGTTACGTAACCGTGGTTAGCAAGTGAAGGTTGAGTAACCGTGGTTACCAAATGATGGTTGAGTAACCGTGGTTACCAGGTAATGGTTGAGTAACCGTGGTTACCAAGTGATGGTTGAGTAACCGTGGTTACCAAGTGATGGTTGAGTAACCGTGGTTACCAGGTGATGGTTAGGTAACCGTGGTTACCAGGTGATGGTTAGGTAATCGTGGTTACCAGGTAATGGTTGAGTAACCGTTGTGTTCCAAGTGATGGCTGAGTAACCGTGGTTACCAGGTAATGGTTGAGTAACCGTGGTTACCAAGTGATGGTTGAGTAACCGTGGTTACCAGGTGATGGATGAGTAACCGTGGTTACCAGGTGATGGTTACGTAACCATGGTTACCAAGTGAAGGTTGAGTAACCGTGGGTACCAGGTGATGGTTAGGTAACCGTGGTTACCAGGTGATGGTTAGGTAACCGTGGTTACCAGGTGATGTTTAAGTAATCGTAGTTACCAGGGGATGGTTAAGTAACCGTGGTTACCAGGTGATAGTTAGGTAACCATGGTTACCAGGTGAAGGTTAAGTAACCGTTGTTACCAAGTGATGGTTGAGTAACCGTGGTTACCAGGTGATGGTTAGGTAACCGTGGTTACCAGGTGATGGTTAGGTAATCGTGGTTACCAGGTAATGGTTGA
The DNA here is from genome assembly GCF_048934315.1 of Petromyzon marinus. Taxonomy (NCBI): domain Eukaryota; kingdom Metazoa; phylum Chordata; class Hyperoartia; order Petromyzontiformes; family Petromyzontidae; genus Petromyzon; species Petromyzon marinus. The sequence continues at coordinate 2,076,536 of NC_133722.1, forward strand.
GTAACCGTTGTGTTCCAAGTGATGGTTGAGTAACCGTGGTTACCAGGTAATGGTTGAGTAACCGTGGTTACCAGGTGATGGTTACGTAACCATGGTTACCAAGTGATGGTTGAGTAACCGTGGTTACCAGGTGATGGATGAGTAACCGTGGTTACCAGGTGATGGTTACGTAACCATGGTTACCAAGTGAAGGTTGAGTAACCGTGGTTACCAGGTGATGGTTAGGTAACCGTGGTTACCAGGTGATGATTAGGTAACCGTGGTTACCAGGTGATGGTTAGGTAACCGTGGTTACCAGGTGATGGTTGAGTAACCGTGGTTACCAGGTGATGGTTAGTTAAACGTGGTTACCAGGTGATGGTTAGGTAACCATGGTTACCAAGTGATGGTTGAGTAACCGTGGTTACCAGGTGATGGTTGAGTAACCGTGGTTACCAGGTGATGGTTACGTAACCATGGTTACCAAGTGAAGGTTGAGTAACCGTGGTTACCAGGTGATGGTTAAGTAAATGTGGTTACCAGGTGATGGTTAAGTAACCGTGGTTACCAGGTGATGTTTAACTAATCGTAGTTACCAGGGGATGGTTAAGTAACCGTGGTTACCAGGTGATGGTTAGGTAACCATGGTTACCAGGTGAAGGTTAAGTAACCGTGGTTACCAGGTGATGTTTAAGTAATCGTAGTTACCAGGGGATGGTTAAGTAACCGTGGTTACCAGGTGATGGTTAGGTAACCATGGTTACCAGGTGAAGGTTAAGTAACCGTGGTTACCAGGTGATGTTTAAGTAACCGTGGTTACCAGGTGATGTTTAAGTAATCGTAGTTACCAGGGGATGGTTAAGTAACCGTGGTTACCAGGTGATAGTTAGGTAACCATGGTTACCAGGTGAAGGTTAAGTAACCGTTGTTACCAAGTGATGGTTGAGTAACCGTGGTTACCAAGTGATGGTTGAGTAACCGTGGTTACCAAGTGAAGGTTGAGTAACCGTGGTTACCAGGTGATGGTTGAGTAACCATGGTTACCAGGTGATGGTTACGTAACCATGGTTACCAAGTGAAGGTTGAGTAACCGTGGTTACCAGGTGATGGTTAGGTAACCGTGGTTACCAGGTGATGGTTACGTAACCGTGGTTGCCAGGTGATGGTTAGGTAATCGTGGTTACCAGGTAATGGTTGAGTAACCGTTGTGTTCCAAGTGATGGTTGAGTAACCGTGGTTACCAGGTAATGGTTGAGTAACCGTGGTTACCAAGTGATGGTTGAGTAACCGTGGTTACCAGGTGATGGTTGAGTAACCGTGGTTACCAGGTGATGGTTACGTAACCATGGTTACCAAGTGAAGGTTGAGTAACCGTGGTTACCAGGTGATGGTTAGGTAACCGTGGTTACCAGGTGATGGTTAGGTAACCGTGGTTACCAGGTGATGGTTAGGTAACCGTGGTTACCAGGTGATGGTTGAGTAACCGTGGTTACCAGGTGATGGTTAGGTAAACGTGGTTACCAGGTGATGGTTAGGTAACCATGGTTACCAAGTGATGGTTGAGTAACCGTGGTTACCAGGTGATGGTTAGGTAACCGTGGTTACCAGGTGATGGTTGAGTAACCGTGGTTACCAGGTGATGGTTACGTAACCATGGTTACCAGGTGATGTTTAAGTAATCGTAGTTACCAGGGAATGGTTAAGTAACCGTGGTTACCAGGTGATGGTTAGGTAACCATGGTTACCAGGTGAAGGTTAAGTAACCGTGGTTACCAGGTGATGTTTAAGTAACCGTGGTTACCAGGTGATGTTTAAGTAATCGTAGTTACCAGGGGATGGTTAAGTAACCGTGGTTGCCAGGTGATGGTTAGGTAACCATGGTTACCAGGTGAAGGTTAAGTAACCGTGGTTACCAGGTGATGTTTAAGTAACCGTGGTTACCAGATCATGGTTGAGGAAGCGTGGTTACCAGGTGATGTTTAAGTATCCGTGGTTACCAGGGGATGGTTAATTAACCATGGTTACCAGGTGATGGTTAGGTAACCATGGTTACCAGGTGAAGGTTAAGTAACCGTGGTTACCAGGTGATGTTTAAGTAATCGTGGTTACCAGGAGATGGTTAAGTAACCGTGGTTACCAGATGATGGTTGAGGAACCGTGGTTACCAGGTGATGTTTAGGTAACCGTGGTTACTAGGTGAAGGCGAGGTCACCTTTGTTACCAGGTGAACGTTAAGTCACCATTATTGCCAGGTGAAGGTTAAATAATGGTTATCAGGTGAAGGCGCGATAACCATGGCTACCATGTGAAAGTTAAGTAGCCATGGTTACCACACGAAGAGGACATAACCAGTTACCAGACAGATATATGAGGGCGCCTATGTTCTCTTTGTCTACCGTGTTTTGTTACTCATGCTCTGCACAACGACGCGAGCGGTTATTTTGTGCCCTGACATGAATCGGAAACTTTGGACATTGACAAAGAAAGTGGAACCAAACTTGCGGAGAACGCACACCGCACCCGGAATCACGTGCGTCTCGGGTTGCTTAGAGTATTTGTCTGCTGCTATACATTTCTACGTGAAAATCCACTTCGTTGAGTGATGACCAGGTCGCTTCTGAAAAAGACGCTCATAGCTCAGTGGGCCTTACCTGGGAAGATGAATAAAAAATTGGTTTAGTTTAGTTCAGGAGTTGAAGACCAATGTCGAGGTCTGCTCCTGGTCACGAGAACAGGGCTTCAGCAGAGAGAGAGAGTTTGTGTAGTTGTGTTATTCCTCCGATGAAAGAGTCACTTTAAGAGCATAGTCACTTTAAGATGTTTTCTTGTTCATGTTTTTTTGTTTGTTGCGGTTGCGCCCGATTCAAGAGCCGCATGGCTCACAGGGCTATACCAAATACTTGAAACTGAAAACTGAGAGAGACCACAGTGGTGTGACGATGTAGTCCATCGCTTTGTGTTGCATGGCTACAGTCGCACTCCATTCGCTGCCAGCGGAGTGATGATCATGGCTGATGATGATGATCGCGCCTTTCACAACGAGTAGCACCTATGAAGACTGGCCAGGCACACGACGGGGTGGGTAGCCAGCACCACTGCCGATCTATCCCATGACCAGTTCAGATAATCGTTACTGGTGTTGGCCGTGGTCAGGAATGGAACTCGGGTCGCTGGGTTCGCACTGCAGCACGCTAACCGCTACACTACCGCTCCCCCATAATCTATAACACATACACACACATAAACTCTAATACAACCACATTATTATTAAAAGCTTTCGTGACTGCAGGTATTCATATTCTTGGTTCTTTCGGTAAAGTCACGTAGAAGGGAAACAATAAAATAATATTTTTTTATTATTTTATTGTTTCCCTTCTAATACAACTGTTAAGAAACTCAGCTATCGAGCATAAGTAGACTGCATTTAACACTCAGCACTGAATGAAATTACACTTACACCAATGAAGCCAGTGTACTATTCAAGTCAATGTCTACGGACATCATTAAAAAAATCAAAATCATGGATGGACCGAGAGTGCATGATTAGAAGGGACTAGGAGTAAGCTAAGCCTATTACTACCCTGCGTCTGTCGAACGGATATTAAGACCCGGAGCCTAGGGACATTATATATACTGGAACATCCAGTTCTGAATGATAAAAGGGTTTAGAATCGATTTGCAAATAATAATAGTGTTACCATTGCACACCTATTTGTCAATCCACTGCTGGATGAATGCCTACTCCCCACGGCGCGTTGGCCAGGATGTGTTGGTGAAGTGCAAGTGGAGAGGAGAGAAGGATCAGTTCAGATGTTGTTACTCGGCATTCGCGCTAGCAGACGTGGCCCAAGAATCGAACTTAGGTGGCCTGCTTCATGGTGCTGCGCGCTAACTACTGCACCGCCCCCCCCCGCCTCCCTTCCGAATTAAGAGTGAAACCAGATTGACACAGACAAAACGTGTGCGATGCAGACCGATATGATTTCTGAGAAATGTCTTATAGCAAATTGCACATTCTTCATCCTCTATTTGTGTATCCTACAGTGCTGGATGGATAAACGCAAAGTTAGTTGGGAAAGTGTTGGGGGGGAGGTCAGTAACATAATTGAGTCGCGTACGCGCGGTTGACAGATACTGCGGGCTGAGCACCGGTTGAGAAATGTGACAGCGTTGAAAGATCCTATTGCGCTGTTGCCCTGGCTACGGCTGACCTCTGGCATTTTGCGGTCGGAAATGGACGGCGAAAGCTCGCGGTCAATCGTGACCGGACCACCACACGGGCGCACACACACACACAGGCCACTGTAAAACCCAACACCTGCCATCAAACAAGCACACTCACCGCCACCAACGATGAGCGGCAGTGGAACCAGTGCTGTTGACAAAGTAAAAAAAAGGTCAACGTGATTTTTATTTATTTATTTTCTAAAAAAAATAAGCTCACCTCTCCGAGCCTCTGGTGGGAATTTAGATTCGCACAACCCACGCTCACACGTTGCATTTCATCGCGAGCGCAGAGCGTGGGGATACCGGTGCGGTTCATGGCCTCGACTGTTCAAGGTCACCCCATTGGCCTGTCTCCGGCCACGGCGCGCAATTTCATTGCACGGAGCATGGGCTCAGAGCAAACTGACGCGCATTCATTTCTCTACGATACAGCCTCTCTGGGGCAAGTGCTGTTAGCAAGCACCCAGGGGCGCAACGACCAATTTTAATGGAGGAGACAATGTAAGATCCGACTGTGGGCCCCCCTCCATTCTCCCGATTCACTTTTACTGAAATTGCTACGACGGATGTGTTTAACACGTATACAATAATATGTAGGCTATAGCTTTATATATTATTTTAGTTGCACCGTGTATTGGTTTAGAGGAAGATAGTCTAGCAGTGACAGTATTAATAAAAATATGTAAAGGTACAATGCTACTCACAATTCAGTTATCAATGCATCTTGCTTCCATGCGGCCCCACCGCTCTAGGATTACCACAAAGGGGGTGGACCACGCAACTTTACACTGCTCTATTGATTCGATAGTCAGATGTATTAGTCGGGCTTGGTCCATGGTAGACCCCATGTTATTTTGAATATTTATTTTAAATTATATTTTGTTACTTATTCTTTGGATCTTTTGGTAAAGTCACGTAGATAGGTTCAAAGAAAATAACAAAAAAATACGACGTTTTGATCGCAACACAAGCATTCGTCATCAGGAAGAGTCACGAAAGCTTTACGTCAAGATTTTGTTACTTGTGTAGTGACGTAAATGGTGTCACTAGGGTGTTCGCGCCAGCTACTGTTACAGTGGTGCAACTGTGCGTCCGGAGCCTCTCTCTCGCACAAGAGTAAGTACGGCATGTCAGCCAACCCTAGGGGGCATAGTCCCGGTGATGGCCTGGGAGAGGGCAAGTGAGGACGTGGTAGCCTGAGTGGGGCACGTGATGCTCGGTCGAGATCCTTCGGGAAAGGTCTAGAAAGGGGCGTGGCCAAAGGCGGAGGAAGGCCACGCTCAGGAGCATCAAGGGGCAGTCCCGGGAGTGTTCTTGGCTCGTCTGTAGAATCAAGCCTGGGTCCCGCGTCTCGTCGTCTCCGGGTCTTCGTCTGGAGTTAACTCGCTACTCACAAAGTGAGCCACATCACCTACTATAGAACCTGAGTTACGTTCAGTGTTACCCACTAAATAAAAGTGTTGCCTCCCAGTCCAAAGTTTGTGCCTCCGTGTTAAACACTTCACTTGTTAACTTGTTGATTCGGGGGTCCCCCCTTGTGGCCGACTGGGTCCCGATGCGTCGCATAATGCTGCCCCATAACCCCCCCTCCTCATAGTTGCGCCCCTGCGAGCACTGAAGAAGGCCGACACTGTGGCACACGAGGTCATGGGTGGCCAGCACCACACTTGGCCGCCTTTGTCCCCCCAATGGCAATGTTTACACACCGCACCAGGTATTCATTCGTGGATGAGTCGACCTAGGGGAGGCCCAGGACCGGTTGGTTGGCTGTGAACTGGAACCTAACTCGGGTTAGACATTCATTCAGCGCACTAGAGTTGTATCATGTGGTCAGACAAGTTCAATATCTACAGGACCCTTTTTTGCCAGCATATAGATGATGAAAAAAGAAGAGGCTTTACCCTTTCCAGAAAGAATACACGAGGTGTTAAGATGTTCATACACAAAATAGACACGGTACCTATTATCACGAGGCATCAAGTCTGCCTAAACCACGAAATAATGTTTGTGGCAAAACATGCACGCAAACAAACGCGCTGTCGATAACATTCATTTTTCGATTTAAAGCTTTCGTGACTGGAGGGATTCATCTTCTTGGTTCTTTCGGTAAAGTCACGTAGAAGGTAAATAATACAATAATAAAATGTAAACATAAAATAGTACTGCTTCTACACAGTTTATCATCTAGCTCAGTGGTTCTTAACCTTGTTGGAGGTACCGAACCCCACCAGTTTCATATGCGCATTCACCGAACCCCTCTTTAGTGAAAAATAAAATGTGATTTTTTTCAAATTCAAGACATAGATATGTTTTTTACTGGTACACAAAATGAGCCGTGCATGAACATTACCTTGTTCAAAGAATAAAACCAACACAATGCATAAACTCACAACCAATTACATACCTGGAAATCAATGTGACTTCTGCTGTTGCCTTTGAGAGATCAGTTCAGATATGCGTGGCTTCACCTTGGCAAGTGCCACTCTCATGTCATTTTCACAGCAAAGTCTGTTCCTTTTCTTCGTTTTTATGTCCAGCATCCTCGAAAAGGATTGCTCACAAAGATATGTTGTAACAAATGGTATAAAAAAATCCAGGGCTTTCTTAGCAATAACTGGATACTTGTTCATTTGTCGACACCAAAACGTTGAGAGCGTTGTTGTTCTGAAGAGTTGCTGTTGAACCTGGCTCTGCTGAATTTCAATGATTTCGTCGAGGAATTCATCATTGACATCTGCTGTTTCAACAGCAAACGTGAACGGCTGTCTCACCCATGCTGGATATGACTCTCTTGTAGGGAAATATCCGTCGAGAGACTTTGCAAGCTCATCTAAGTGCGTGGCAATTGTTTGCTTCAGTTCCGTGGATACAGAAATATCTCCGATTCCAGACACATCTTCGATCTTACTTGCACAGTCGTCCAGAAGCGGGAAGTTTGCGAAGTTATTGTTCTCTGTTCGTCGTTTCCATAACGGTAGCTTTTTTTGAAAAGCCTTCAGGTGTTCTTCCGCTTCCATGATATTGACTCCACCACCCTGCATCTGCTGATTGAGATGATTGAGAGCTGCGAATATATCAGCCATGTACGCTAAAATGAGAATGAACTCAGGATTTTTGAAGCAATCTGCATGGCAGTGTTGGTGCTCTTGCAAAAACAGGGCTAATTCCACACGCATGGCAAAAACACGATTCAGCACCTGTCCCCGGAATAACCACCGAATATTAGAATGAAGCAGAAGTACCTCAAATTCAGAGCCCATTTCTTTACACAGCTCACTGAAGATGCGGTGCCTCAGAGCACTTTTTCGCACATAGTTCACACATTCCACCACAGTTTTTAATACTTCTGCCATTTTTGGAGGTAAGGTTTTTGTTGCCAACGCATGCCTGTGCAGAATACAATGCGTCACAATGATGTGTGGTGCATCGGCCTTTACTAGCGCACCAAAAACCAGACTTTCTTCCCAGCATGACTGGAGCTCCGTCCGTACAAACTGCAGAAACCATATCCCATGAAAGCTTGTTGTCTCTGAAGAAGTCATCCACAAGCTTCTTCACATCGGCTGCCTTCGTTGTTGTTGTAAGAGGCTTACAAAATAAAAACTCTTCTTTTATCATGTCGTCTTTCACATAGCGTACAAAAACAGCAAGCTGGCTTAGATCAGAAACGTCTGTGGTTTCGTCGAGTTGAAGGCTGAATTTTGCCGGGCTTGAAATCAGATCCGCGACTACTTGAGCTAAGATGTCTTTACTCATGTCTTCTATTCTGTCACTGACGGTGTCATTTGAAAGGGGAATTTGAGATAATTTACCTTCGGCCGCTGTTCCGAGTATCAGATTCGCCATCTTTAATGCAGCTGGTTTCACAAGTGTTTCACCAATGGTGTGTGGCTTGCCCTGCTTTGCGATCAGGTAAGCAACTTCGTACGATGCTGTCAGGATCGGTTTGTTAACAGGTACAAATCCAAGAGCAGGCAGAGTGGCCCTTTCATCGAATCTGGCTCTCTTCACCCTGAATTCAGCAAGTGTTGTGTTCTTGTATTCCCCGTCTCCATGCAGCTTCAAGAAGTGTTCCTTTAGTTTTGCCGGTGCAAGACTAGAGTTGCTCAACTTGGCGTTGCAAATCATGCAGATAGGACGCTCACTCCCATCACGTTCCGTGATACATGAGAATCCATGTTGTACATATTCGTCCGACCACTTTCTTCTTTTGCCCGACATAGTTAGTATGGATAAAATATTAAAGAAATCACACGACGTACGACAACAACAGTCACACGTTGACTACTGAGTGCGCACTAAATTCCCCGCAGCGCTGATTGGCCAAGCAGTGTAGCATGATCATCTGCAGCCAGTGATGGCCAAGCGGGCCGTGTGTGTCATCACAAATTTACACAATAATTCAAGTGTGTCCGGACCTCCGTGGCGGGGGCTCTGCCGAACCCCTGAGATCGACTCACCGAACCCCTGGGGTTCGATCGAACCCAGGTTAAGAACCACTGATCTAGCTACTAGTACCCCTACTACACAGATTATTATCTAGCTACTAGTACTACTACACAGTTTATCATCTAGCTACTAATACTACTACTATACTGTTTATCATCTAGCTACTAGTACTACTACTACACAGTGTTTCATCTTGCTCATATACTACACAGTTTATCTAGCTACTAGTACTACTATAATATTTATCATCTAGCTACTAGTACTACTACACAGTTTATCATCTAGCTACTAGTACTACTACTACACAGTTTATCATCTAGCTACTAGTACTACTACTACACAGTTTATCATCTAGATACTAGTACTACTACACAATTTATCATCTAGCTCCTATACTACACAGTTTAGCTGCTAGTGCTACTATACTGTTTATCATCTAGCTACTAGTACTACTACTACACAGTTTATTATCTAGCTACTAGTACTGCTACTACACAGTTTATCATCTAGCTCCTATACTACACAGTTTATCTAGCTACTAGTGCTACTATACTGTTTATCATCTAGCTACTAGTACCCCTACTACACAGTTTATCATCTAGCTACTAGTACTACTACTACACAGTTTATCTAGCTACTAGTGCTACTATACTGTTTATCATCTAGCTACTAGTACCCCTACTACACAGTTTATCATCTAGCTCAGACATGGGCAAAGTACGGCCGCCGGGCCGTATACGGCCCGTTGGGCATTTTTAATCCGGCCCGCCGAACTTGTCCAAATATTATTAAATTAAACTTTCCCCTTCTCCTGTAATGCCCCCGTTTCCCCATTAGATGGCGCACTTTGACCGGGAGTTACGATATGTTTTTGTGTTCGTGCAATTTGTTAAATTGCCTTGCAAATAAATGCTTTGCTACCTGTTAAAGGCCAAATCTTTTCATGTAATGATTTTTCCATGTCATTTGTATTAGTTCACACACAAACACTCCATCCATCTGTTCCTGGCCCGGCCCCTCTGGCAAATTTTAGAACCCATTGTGGCCCGCGAGTCAAAAAAGTTTGCCCACCCCTGATCTAGCTACTAGTACTACCACTACACAGTTTATTATCTAGCTCCTATTCTACACAGTTTATCATTTAGCTACTAGTACTACTACTACACAGTTTATTATCTAGCTACTAGTCCTACTACTACACAGTTTATCATCTAGCTACTAGTACTACTACTACACAGTTTATAATCTTGCTACTAGTACTACTACTACACAATTTATCATCTAGCTCCTATACTACACAGTTTATCTAGCTACTAGTACTACTATACTGTTTATCATCTAGCTACTAGTACCCCTACTACATAGTCTATCATTTAGCTACTAGTACTACTACTACACAGTTTATCATCTTGCTACTAGTACTACTACTTCTACACAATTTATCATCTACCTCCTATACTACACAGTTTATCTAGCTACTAGTACTACTATACTGTTTATCATCTAGCTACTAGTACTACTACTACAACACAGTTTATCATCTAGCTACTAGTACTACTACTACACAGTTTATCATCTAGCTACTAGTACTACTACTACACAGTTTATCATCTAGCTACTAGTACTACTATACTGTTTATCATCTAGCTACTAGTACTACTACTATACTGTTTATCATCTAGCTACTAGTACTACTATACTGTTTATCATCTAGCTACTAGTACTACTACTACACAGTCTATCATCTAGCTACTAGTACTACTACAACACACTCTGGTTTTTTCGGTAAAGTCACGTAGAAATAAGACGTAATAAAATAACAATACTATACTAATACTATACGACGTTTCGATTGCAACACAAGCAATCTTCATCAGGTACAGAAGAGCTAAATTTAAGAGAGAGGGAACACATAACCGCAGATATATATACAGACACCCAAATAGAGGGAATTAACACAAGGGGATACAAAGACGGAGGAGCACACTAAATCAAACAGGGTTTAGCAAAATTTAGAAATTATATAAAGCAACACAGACGATCGGTCAAAACACAACGCATGGTCTGGTTGAATATGTTATTTCAAAGATTGCTAAATTATAAGTTAAGTGTGAAATCCAAGAGAGTGCTGTAAAACAGACCGCATACACATATATCGACATCCAAGCATCACGGGTTAGCACAGAGACATATGGGGAGAGACACGCACACAGAGTGAAGCAACCTCTCTGTGCCGTGGCCTTAAATGGACGGAGGCAGAGGAGCTGGACCTGAGAGACAATGGGATACAAATTTGCATAAAGACGTTAAAGTTAAACATCAAAGGACGGCGTGATGGAGGGGTACTACAGGTTTTTGAGCACATGGGGTGCTGCAGAGGAAGTCGCAGCGCACACTCGGAGGCACCAAGGCACACACACAGGTAAAGACAGCACAGTGACACAAAACCAAGTCAAGACACAAAGGTGGACACACCAGCAGAGACAACACAAAGACACAGACTTAATACCTCCCCGTAGAGGTGATTCAAACTAGATTTTGGTGCTTTCGTGACTGCAGGAGATACTCTTTGGTTTTTTCGGTAAAGTCACGTAGAAATAAGACGTAATAAAATAACATAATACTATACTAATACCATACGACGTTTCATATAGTGTGTCCACCTTTGTGTCTTGACTTGGTTTTGTGTCACTGTGCTGTCTTTGCCTCTATGTGTGCCTTGGTGTCTCCGAGTGTGCGCTGCGACTTCCTCTGCAGCACCCCATGTGCTCAAAAACCTGTAGTACCCCTCCACCACGCCGTCCTTTGATGTTTAACTTTAACGTCTTTATGCTAATTTGTTTCCCATTGTCTCTCAGGTCCAGCTCCTCTGCCTCCGTCCATTTAAGGCCACGGCACAGAGAGGTTGCTTCACTCTGTGTGCGTGTCTCTCCCCATATGTCTCTGTGCTAACCCGTGATGCTTGGATGTCGATATGTGTATGCGGTCTGTTTTCCAGCACTCTCTTGGATTTCACACTTAACTTATAATTTAGCAATCTTTGAAATAGCACATTCATCCAGACCATGCGTTAATTGTGTTTTGACCGACTGTCTGTGTTTCTTTATATAGTTTCTAAATTTTGCTAAAACCTGTTTGATTTAGTGTGCTCCTCCGTCTTTGTATCCCCTTGTGTATCTGTTAATTCCCTCTATTTGGGTGTCTGTATATATATCTGCGGTTATGTGTTCCCTCTCTCTTAAATTTAGCTCTTCTGTACCTGATGAAGATTGCTTGTGTTGCAATCGAAACGTCGAATAGTATTAGTATAGTATTATGTTATTTTATTACGTCTTATTTCCACGTGACTTTACCGAAAAAAACAAAGAGTATCTCCTGCAGACACGAAAGCACCAAAATCTAGTTTTACTACTACACAGTTTATCAAGATGACGACCGTTTGTGTTATGGTCGAAACATCGTGAGAATTTGTATTGTTTTATGTATTTTTTATTATTTTATTGTTTCCCTTCAACGTGACTTTACAGAAAGAGCTAAGAATATGTACTACTACACAGTTTATCATCTAGCTACTAGTACTACCGCTACTACTACACAGTTTGTTATCTAGCTACTAGTACAACTACTACACAGTTTATCACCTAGCTACTAGTACTACTACACAGTTTATTATCTAGCTACTAGTACTGCTACTACACAGAGTATCATCTAGCTACTAGTACTGCTACTACACAGTTTACCATCTAGCTACTAGTGCTACTACACAGTTCATCATCTAACTACTAGTACTACTATACTGTTTAGAATCTAGCTACTAGTATTACTACACAGTTAATCATCTTGCTACTAGTACTACTACGACACAGTTTATCATCTAGCTACTAGTACTACTATACTGTTTATCATCTAGCTACTAGTACGACTACTACACAGTTCATCATCTAGCTCCTATACTACACAGTTTATCTAGCTACTAGTACTACTATACTGTTTATCATCTAGCTACTAGTACCCCTACTACACAGTCTATCATCTAGCTACTAGTACTACTATACTGTTTATCATCTAGCTACTAGTACGACTACTACACAGTTCATCATCTAGCTCCTATACTACACAGTTTATCTAGCTACTAGTACTACTATACTGTTTATCATCTAGCTACTAGTACCCCTACTACACAGTCTATCATCTAGCTACTAATACTACTACACAGTTTTTCATCTAGCTCCTATATTACGCAGTTTATCTAGCTGCTACTAGTACTACTACTACACAGTTTATCATCGAGCTACTAGTACTACTATACTGTTTAGCAACTAGCTACTAGTACTACTACTACACAGTTTATCATCTTGCTACTAGTACTACTGTAGTGTTGTAAGGACGAACAGACTTCTTAGGAGGCACACTCTGTTTATTGTATTATTTCCTTATACAATGCTTAACACACACAGAGGGATATACGGTCCCCTCACCCGACACCCTAGGGAGGTACAGCCTCCGGACTTGGCGGGACTCACACGTCTACCGCTATCCTAGTCATCTGGCTAGGACCTAGGGGAGGCTATCTGACCCACCGCTGGCCCGGTGGGTCCTGACCACTTGGTATGCCGAGCCTTAGCCCTTAGAAGGGCTGGAAGGCTGGTCCAGGGTCCTAGCTAGGCTCCAGCCCAGTCTTCTGTCTTCGGGTAGGGAGAGAACTCCCCGAGGTCCATTGGGTCACCCGTCTTATACTCCTTCGTGGCCAGGCAGAACCAATCATACATTCCCACGTGGAACCGTCTGATTGGTTCGTACCAAAACCTGGCTACGATCCGTTTCACCTCGACTGACCCCAACCGTTGTACCCAGGGGTAATGCTGCACTGCCCTGGTGGCAATGCAGGTAACGCAACAGCGCGTAGTTAACACCTCTACATCACCCCCTCCTTCGGAAGCTCAAGCCGTCCCGGATGCAACAATGGGAAACTCCGAAATTACCAACGGTAGAAGAATTGTGAGTGTGCCTCACGAACAACAAGAACAATAAACCCCCTATAAATACCCCCTTACAACATAACGTATGTACAAGGCACTAGACATGCCAAAGAACATCATAACAACCGGCGAGATTTCGCGCGCGTGTGTTTCGCGGGACCATCGTAGGGGATGGCAGGCTTTGTCGGCGGCACAAGGGAAGGAGGAGGATGAGCAAGAGCATCCAGTGGGCCTTTAGGTATCTCCACGGGGACACCTGATGCTCCACGGTCCATTGAGGCCGAACGTGGCCTGCATGGAGCCGTCACTCCCGCGTCATCTGCAGGAGGAATGACACGCCTGCGCTGTGGGTTAGGCACCAACGGGGCAACATCTGGCTCGTCGGACGCATCGCACACTCGGCCCCCGTGTCCTGTGTGTTGTGGAGGGACGCGTGGCGTGACGAAGGGTTTCAACCGAGAGGGGTGAACGCACCAGCAACGACCTCCCCAACAAATTTTTACACATTGGGGACGCAGGACTTCCACGACCTCAACTGGGCCTCACCATGGTCTGAGGAGTTTGGCCGACGTGGACACCGGCACCTGGGGGCAGTGGAGCCATGCCCTGTCTCCCGGTGCCCACCGATGCGTGTACGTCCGAGGGTCACGCAGTCACAAATTCGCCCGTTGGCGGGAAGCCGAATTTTCAATGGCAGCCTCCCGTGCCTCGGCCAACTTACGGAGGTTGAATCGCAAGTGGTCAACGAGCTTTGACTTTTGCGGTGGCTGTTCGATTTTCAGCCGAACTTCGGCGGGAGGAAAGGCATCCCTGCCGTACATTACAAAGAATGGGGAAAATCCCGTCGCCGCGTGAGGTGCCATACGGTATGCGTCGAGGATCCCCGGAACCTGCAAGTCCCAATCGAGGTGGGATTCATCGACCTGATGGCATAACATAGCGGTGAGAGTTCTATGAAGGCGCTCCACCATGCCGTCGGTCTGGGGATGGTAGGGCGAAGTGCGCACTCTCTTAGTGCCCAACAGGCGGCACACATCATTCAGCAAGGCTCATGAAACATTTCTTCCCTGATCGGTCAGCAACCGTTCTGGTGCGCCCTTGTCCAGGACGTTGCCCTGAACAAAGGCGTCCACAACGGCTGCCGCCGACTGGTTGTGGAGAGCCTAGGCCATAGGCCACCGTGTAAAATACTCTACCCCAACCAGAAGGTACTTATTACCCCGTGGCGTAGTAGGAAAAAGGCCCAAAATATCGAGAGCCACCAACTCATTTATACAGGAGACCGAAATGGGTTGCAGGGGTAGACATGCCAGTTTAGCCGGCGGTTTACGTTGCGCGCAATGGGTGCATCCCAGCAAAATGTCAGTGACGTCGCGCAGCATGCCCAGCCAGAAAAATTGCAACCGCAACAACCCAATGGTCTTATGAACACCCAGGTGTAATAAACGCTCATGCGATTTTATGTTGACACGATTCAGCATCCCAATGCATCAACAAGCCGTGCTTCATGACGAATGAATTAAATTTCCCCTGTCTTGGAGCCGCATTATTCGCGTGGCGACGCAACCGCAGTAACGACATGTCATCGCTCTGGTACTGACCCCATTCGGCCAAAGTTAGCCCCAGCAAATCGTCACTGGCCATTGGATCTGCATGATCCGTCATCGGCGCTGAGGCGGCGGGAAGTGCGGCTGACACCATTGTGAGAGGCGCGACTTGCGCAGGCAGTGGCGGCTTACAATTGCCCGAGCCCAAAAAACACGCACATTTTTGAGCTGGAGAGAGGCGAGACAACACATCGGCATTCGTGTGTTGTTCACCCCTATGGTAAGTGACATTGAAATCGTCGTCCTGAAGGACTTCGAGCCACTGAGAAAGCTGCCCGGACGGTTGGTCAACCCGCAGAGCGTACTGTAAAGCCGAATGATCAGATCGCACGGTAAAATGCTGACCATACAGGTACGGCCTGTATTGCTGAAAAAAAAAAACAATGGCCAGCAGCTCACGTCGGGCCATACAGTATCTTTGTTCAGCAGGAGACAAGACTCTGCTACCATAGGCAACAACCCTTTCAATGCCATCAACTTTTTGGGACAGAACACCCCCAATCCCCGTATTGCTAGCGTCGGTGTCCAACACAAATGGCACGGAAAAATCGGGGTACGCAAGGGACGGTGCCGTCACAAGCGTGTTCCGCAAGGAGTCGAACGCGGCCTGTTCTGCGTCCCCCCAATGAAACGCCACCCCTTTTGACGTAAGGGCGTGGAGCGGCTTGGCAATCGTCGCAAAGCCAGCAACAAACCGGCGGTAGTACGATGCAAAACCAATAAAACTACGAACATCGCCCGCAGATGTAGCGGTCGGCCATTGTTGAACACATTTGGTTTTTTCAGGGTCGGTAGAGATGCCCGAGCGGCTAACTACGTGGCCCAGATAGCGCACAGACTCACCCAGAAGGTGACACTTCTGCGGCTTGAATTTTAAGTTAGTGGCCCGCATTTTCAAGAAGACAGCACGCAACCGTTCGATGTGTTCGCCGAACGTGCGGCTAAAGACGATGACGTCATCAAGATAAATGAGACATGAGTCCCACTGGAGCCCAGCGAGGACCAGCTCCATGAGCCTCTGGAACGTCGCTGGGGCCGAGTGGAGACCCATGGGCAATCTATTAAACTCGAAAAGGCCCTGTGGTGTCTGAAAAGCAGTCTTAGGTTTTGACGCTTCGTCGAGGGGGAGTTGCCAAAACCCCGACAGAAGGTCCAAGGTGGAGAAATAGTGCGCCCCTGCCAGGGCATCCAATGACTCATTCATACAAGGGAGAGGGTAGGTGTCCGCTACCGAAATTTTATTTAGGCGCCGAAAATCAATGCAAAAACGGAGACTGCCATTGTGCTTTTTGACCAGCACTATTGGAGCACCCCAGGGACTAGTGGAGAGAGAAATTATATCAGCCTTCAGCATGTCATCCACAGCTGATTTAACATGCTGTTTCTCCCCCGGGCAAAGCTGAAACGGGTATTGTCGAATCGGGGCAGCGTCACCAGTATCAATGTGGTGACGCAGCAGCTTGGTGCAGCCAATATCAAATTTAGATTTACTGAAGACATCGGAAAATTCTCGCAGAAGAGCGCGCAATTTAATTCGCTGCGAACGAGACAGATCACCCGTGTCTGTGCAGAGCGCGTCCAACCATCTCTCATCCGATTCGGAAGGAGATGGGATCTGCGGCGTGTCACGCACGTGTCCCGCGACTCCGGTCCCCAGCGGCACCGGGGTCGTGTGAGCGAGCACAGTTCCTTGCGGAATGACGTTTGTGGACAATCCAACATTCAAAACCTGCAAGAACGGCTCCCTGTTGGCTGCTACGAGGGTCTGTGCAGCCACCAAATCTAACCCCTTAGCAGCTGCGTTTGAAGGCCCCAGCAAAATGCCATGTGCCGAGGCCTCCGGGGCTAGCGGTTTTTTAAGTTGCAAGGGCACGAGCATTTGTGTCCCTGGCGGAATGCGGACTGTGCTCGCGACAAACGCCTGCACCGAGGCATTAGCCATGCGCGGATGTGAGGGTGTGGGCAAGAACGCCATCCGTCGACCCGACGGGAGTTCGATGCAGCCTTGATCTACAAGGATCTTAATAGGCATTTTCGCAAGAAAATCAGTGCCTAACAAACATGCCACGGCGAGGGAAGAAGAGACCAAAATAGGCCCTGCCAATTTAATGTCTCCAATCGAAATTTGCACCCGAATTTGCCCGATAATGCCCAGCGAACTGCCATTAGCGGCGAAACACGGGATAGAAATCCGTTCCAAGGGGTGGCATCGTACGGGCAGTATATTGTAAATCAAATCCGAAATGATCGTAGCCGACGCACCAGTATCGACCAACACGCGAAATTCCACACCCTCGATTGATCCGACAACCATGGACGAACCTGCCGTCGCCACGACTACCCTATGGGCCAACTCAGACCACTGCCCAGGTCCGAGTGGCCGTGAAGAATCGCCAGAACACCCCCCATCACACGCCGATTCGCGAGCCTTTCTTATGGTGCGGTGCGGTGTGTATGGTGTGAATGAGGGCCGAGCGTGAGAGGCGTCGCGACTTGCCTGGTTTTGCTGCGATGCCGTGGACGTTCTGTAGTCCTGGCCCCAGGATGCGGAGGGGCAACGTCGAGGCGCACGGCAGTCGGAGGAGATGTGACCTCGTCGGCCACAGTTGAAGCACATTATGTCGCCACGTGGAGGAGGCCGTCCCCGCTGCTGGTCGTTGCGGCGACCAGCGTGGTCGGACGATCGCCGGCCCATTGACCTGGTCGCCATGAAGGCCCGGTCGGGGGAGAACTCGGTGTCCCTGCTGGCAGGCTCCGACGTTGAAGCCGAGGCGGCGATGGTCGATTCCGTGTGGAGCAGCAGATGTGCGTGGATGCTCCGAGCGGCTCGTAGCAAGCACATACTGTCGTCGTCCACCGCTTGGATGACGATGCACAGCTCGCGTGCCAGCTCCAGCATCTTCTGGAGAACGATGGCATCGATGGCCTCGTCGTCCATGCGGGGGTAACCCGCTCTTGCCATCGCCAGTAGAGCGGTCCGGAATGCCAACGGAGACTCTTTAGGGCGGCGTTGCCTGTCGTAAAATCGGCTGCGGACGTCGGATGGAGGCCCGTAGACGTCGGACATCCGTCGGAGGGCCGATTGAAGAGTCGCCCTTTGGTGCCTGGGGATGGTGAGGAGCAAGGCGAGAGCGTCGTCATCCAGAGTGGCCGGTAGCGCTCGGAGCGCTTGTGCGTCCGACCAGCCCACCATCTCTTGGTGGCTCAGGAAGCGACGCTGGAACGCCGCCCAGTCGCCCCCTTCAGATGCAAATTCCTGGAAGATGGGCAGGCGTTGTTGGAGGGCGGACGTCGTCTCCTCCTCATCTGGCAGCGTCTCGAACTGGAGATCGGTGATTTCCCGGCCGATAGATTCTCCTGTACCGTGTCGGTACAGTGATAACGCGGCGTCCGCTGAGGAACTTGAATTTTCAGCATCGCGTGCTGATGGCGTTGTGGGTTGTGATTGACCGCCCGCGTTCCCAGGATGCCCCTGTCTTCCACTTCTGGTGGGATCACGTGGTTCACCGGCGGGAAAATCAAAATGTCCGCCTTGGCCGATGGCGGGAACGTCTGCCGGCAGTTGACTCGGCCTGCCCGCGACCTCCAAGTTGATCTCTTAGAGAATGGAGGCCGCGGCATGTAGGAGTTGGGAGAGACGGCCGTGTGCTGCCCTGAGTCTGTCCCCCATGGCAAGAGGAGTGACCGGCTGCTCGACCAGTGGCTGGGCGGCCATCAACGCGGCAGCATTTTCAGCGGAGCTGGCGGTGCTCGCAGGTGAGACAGCGTTATCTTCGTTCTGGCTCTGCGCGTGGGCTGAACTTCTTGTTTCCATTTTCAACCACTTCTGACTCCAGTTGTAGTGTTGTAAGGACGAGCAGACTTCTTAGGAGACACACTCTGTTTATTATATTATTTCCTTATACAATGCTTAACACACACAGAGGGATATACGGTCCCCTCACCCGATACCCTAGGGAAGTACAGCCTCCGGACGTGGTGGGACTCACACGTCTACCGCTATCCTAGTCCTCCTGCTAGGACTTAGGGGAGGCTATCTGACCCACCGCTGGCCCGGTGGGTCCTGACCACTGGGTATGCCGAGCCTTAGCCCTTAGAAGGGCTGGAAGGCTGGTCCAGGGTCCTAGCTAGGCTCCAGCCCAGTCTTCTGTCTTCGTGTAGGGAGAGAACTCCCCGAGGTCCGTTGGGTCACCCGTCTTATACTCCTTCGTGGCCAGGCAGAACCAATCATACATTCCCACGTGGAACCGTCTGATTTGTTTGTACCAAAACCTGGCATCGATCCGTTTCACCTCGACTGACCCCAACCGTTGTACCCAGGGGTAATGCTGCACTGCTCTGGTGGCAATACAGGTTACGCAACAGCGCGTAGCTAACACCTCTAAATCACTACTACACAGTTTATCATCTAGCTCCTATACTACACAGTTTATCTAGCTACTAGTGCTACTATACTGTTTATCATCTAGCTACTAGCACCCCTACTATACAGTCTATCATCTAGCTGCTAGTACGACTACTACACAGTCTATCATCTAGCTACTAGTACTATTACTACACAGTTTATCATCTAGCTACTAGTACTACTACTACACAGTTTATCATCTAGCTACTAGTACTACTACTACACAGTTTATCATCTAGCTACTAGTACTACTACACCGTTAATCATCTAGCTAATAGTACTGCTACTACACAGTTTATCTAGCTACTAGTACTACTACACAGTTTATCATCTAGCCACTAGTACTACTACACAGTTTATTATCTAGCTACTAGTACAACTACTACACAGTTTATCATCTAGTTACTAGTACTACTACACAGTTTATCATCTTGCTACTAGTACTACTATACTGTTTATCATCTAGCTACTAGTTCTACTATTACACAGTTTATCATCTAGCTACTAGTACTGCTACTACACAGAGTATCATCTAGCTACTAGCACTACTACTACTCAGTTTATCATCTAGCTACTAGTACTTCTACTACACAGTTTATCATCTAGCTACTAGTACTACTACTATACTGTTTATCATCTAGCTACTAGTACTACTACACAGTTTATCATATAGCTACTAGTACTACTACTACACAGTTTATCATCTAGTTACTAGTGCTACAACTATACAGTTTATCATCTAGCTACTAGTAATACTATACTGTTTATCATCTAGCTACTAGTACTACTACTACACAGTCTATCATCTAGCTGCTAGTACTACTACTACACAGTTTATCATCTAGATACTAGTACTATTACTACACAGTTTATTACCTAGCTACTAGTACTACATCTACACAGGTTATCATCTAGCTACTAGTGCTACTACACAGTTTATCATCTAGCTACTAGTACTACTACTACACAGTTTATCATCTAGCTACTAGTACTGCTACTACACAGTTTATATAGCTACTAGTACTACTACTACACAGTTCATCATCTTGGTACTAGTACTACTACTACACAGTTTATTATCTAGCGACTAGTACTACTAATACACAGTTTATTATCTAGCTACTAGTACTGCTACTACACAGAGTATCATCTAGCTACTAGTACTATTACTACACAGTTTATCATCTAGCTACTAGTACTACTACTACACAGTTTATCATCTAGCTACTAGTACTACTACACCGTTTATCATCTAGCTAATAGTACTGCTACTACACAGTTTATCTAGCTACTAGTACTACTACACAATTTATCATCTAGCCACTAGTACTACTACTACTACACAGTTTATTATCTAGCTACTAGTACAACTACTACACACTTTATCATCTAGCTACTAGTACTACTACTACACAGTTTATCATCTTGCTACTAGTACTACTATACTGTTTATCATCTAGCTACTAGTACTACTACACAGTTTATCATCTTGCTACTAGTACTACTATACTGTTTATCATCTAGCTACTAGTTCTACTATTACACAGTTTATTATCTAGCTACTAGTACTACTACACAGTGTATTATCTAGCTACTAGTACTGCTACTACACAGAGTATCATCTAGCTACTAGTACTACTACTACTCAGTTTATCATCTAGCTACTAGTACTTCTACTACACAGTTTATCATCTAGCTACTAGTACTACTACTATACTGTTTATCATCTAGCTACTAGTACTACTACACAGTTTATCATATAGCTACTAGTACTACTACTACACAGTTTATCATCTAGCTACTATTGCTACAACTATACAGTTTATCATCTAGCTACTAGTAATACTATACTGTTGATCATCTAGCTACTAGTACTACTACTACACAGTCTATCATCTAGCTACTAGTACTACTACACAGTTTATCATCTAGCTACTAGTACTATTACTACACAGTTTATTACCTAGCTACTAGTACTACATCTACACAGGTTATCATCTAGCTACTAGTGCTACTACACAGTTTATCATCTAGCTACTAGTACTACTACAACACAGTTTATCATCTAGCTACTAGTACTGCTACTACACAGTTTATATAGCTACTAGTACTACTACTACACAGTTCATCATCTTGCTACTAGTACTACTACTACACAGTTTATTATCTAGCGACTAGTACTACTAATACGCAGTTTATTATCTAGCTACTAGTACTGCTACTACACAGAGTATCATCTAGCTACTAGTACTGCTACTACACAGTTTATCATCTAGCTACTAGTACTACAATACTGTTTATCATCTAGCTACTAGTACTACAATGACACAGTTTATTATCTAGCTACTAGTACTACTACACAGTTTATCTAGCTACTAGTACTACTACTACACAGTTTATTATCTTGCTACTAGTACTACTATACTGTTTATCATGTAGCTACTAGTACTTCTGTAGTGCCTTGGATTTCACTCGGACGACAATTGCCTTTCTTTCACCGTCACTTTTATTTCCATCGTTACGCACACTATAATTTCTCCTCTCCACGCTCCGCCAACTCGAACACTCGAATTCCCCTCAGCACCGTCTTCTCATACTCCTTGTCTCCACACACAGTCTCTTCTTGTCTCACCGCGCACACAGTGATCCTATATCTATCTCCTTCCACACAGTGACTCGTCTATCTCCTCACACACAGTGACTCTGTCTATCTCTTCACACACAGTGACCTGTCTATCTCCTCAAACGCAATGACTTGTCTGTCGCTAACTCTCCCTGTACCTACCTATACCGTAATCTCCACTCTCCTAACGCTAACTCTCACTATTGCTATCTATTGTCATCTGGGTTCGGCTCTCAATCTATTCTCCACTAACACTTGCCGGGCTTCCACTCTTCGCTTCTGTCTCTACCCGCTGCTGTCTCCACTTCTCGCCAACTCCCCCGCCGTCTAAATCACCTAGCGTTTTTATCCCCTTTCCAATCAGCCCTAATTAATTGCCACGTGCCTCGCTGGCATTTTCCTGCCAGCTCTGCACCTGTCCAACGGCCCAGACTCCGTGACGCCGCCACTTAACGCTAACAGCCTCTCGACCAAGCACAGCCCTCGTCCCTTGACTCCCTTAATTACTTTGGCTTGTTTACGCCACCCGTGACTTCATCACCTGCCCGACCTTACATGACCCACACTGTTTGTATGTACTGTATATGGCAAATTTACCCATGTGTATTTTCTACTCCACTACATCACTCCCCCCCCCCCCCCCCCCGTGATGAAAGAACCTAGCCATCCCCGGCTACGCTATACTCGAATTGGAGTAGTGGAGTGAAGTGGACGGAACGATGCTAACATATATACAGAACGCACTCGCAACACATAATCATTTTGTACAACCACCCAACACGCACCACACAACGACACTCACACAACACCTTTATACAGAATCCCCAAACCCCTCAAAGTCAACGTAGTGTACTTCTCCTGGAACGGGTTCCTGCTGCCGGCCCATCTCCCCTGCACGGGACACCCTGCGGTAAGGGAGGGCCTCGCTCATCTCGCCAACGAGGGGCGCTCCTGGGCTCCACCCTGCGCCCATCTCTGTCCCAGCGACACTCTGCTGGCGGAACTGTCCGTCGTTCCCGGTCGGGACGGACATTGGTCCGGATCCGTGGCCATTCAGTCGGCGTCCGGTCAGCAACTCTGCCCAAAAGGGGCGATCCTGCAGGCACACGGGGGGCAGATCTCTGGGACACGCGCACTTGTGAGCTCCCTACAGGTTCGTCAGACACATCCAATACAGGCCGCTCTCGGATGGGGGATGACGCGTCATATGGTAACACAAATTTCTTCAGGCGCGACGGGTGAACAAACCATGTCCGACGACCGAATTTTATTCGCACACTCTGATCCCGTAAAACCTCCACAATATCAACGGGCCCCTGCCAGGGGCTGTGAAACTTTGGGGACATTCCCACCGGCACCATGGGGCAGTGCAACCAGGCTTTATCTCCAACACTCCACGGCTCTCGTGGCCGCTGCCTGCCATACAATCTTTCGTTAGCGGCTTGTCGTCGTGCCGTATTTTTCAATGCAGCCTCCCGGGCTTCCCTCAGACGGTCTAAAGCCACCTGCATTGGAGCAGGCACCGTCGTAGATTTCTCTTGCTTCCGACTTCCCAATTTAACAATAGCCAGCGCTTCTGGTTCCCGTCCATACATTAGAAAAAATGGTGAGTACCCCGTTGAGGCATGCGGGGCCAATCTATACGCGGCCAGCGTCACTGCAACATGCAGGTCCCAATCACCTTGAGCGGTGCTTACTTGGTGACAAAGCATGGACGTCAGCGTCCTATGCAGCCGCTCGACCATCCCGTCAGTCTGCGGGTGGTACGGGGACGTCCAGATCTTTTTGGTCCCCACCGAGTCACACACATCTTTAATCAATTTCGATGAAAAATTTCTGCCTTGGTCAGTAAGCAATTGTTCCGGGGCCCCCTTATCTAAGACGTACCCTTTCAAGAAAGCCTCAGCGATCGACGTCGCTGACTGGTCTACTAGCGGCCATGCCATCGGCCAACGAGTTAAGTATTCCACCCCGATGAGCAAATATTTGTGCCCTCGGGGGGTGACGGGGAACGGACCCAAAATATCTAGTGCCACAATTTCGTTCACTCTCGAAACTTTAATCGATTACAATGGGACACGATATGGCCGTGCCGGCGCTTTCCTCCGCGCACATTCCTGGCACGCTTTTACATGCTGTTTAACATCATTAAACATTCCCGGCCAGTAAAATTCATTCCCCACTGTCAACATATCTCGTTAACGAGTTTCCCCCGCAACACCCTCGGGACAACAATACAAAAAAATTTGTGCTTCCACATCCCAGCGAACAACCAACCCCTCCGTCAACATCAAAAATGGGTGATCCTCCGATCCCCTTGAACGAGAGGCACGCAGCCTCATCCTGGTCAGCGAGAAATCCTCTACCTGCAGTTGCTTCCACTGTTTCAATGACAATCCCAACAATCCAATTTCTTCTCCAGGGATTATCCCTGGCACTCCCGAACCCGCTGCAGCGACCGTTTGCGGAACCTCCTGCAGTGGCGGGCCGCAACGCAGCGAGTCCTCTGCGCACCGACACGTCTCAGCCGGTCGCGGCAACCTTGACAAAGCATCCGCGTTTACAATGCGCGTTCCTTTCCTATGTTGGATCGTGAAGGAGTACTCCTGGAGGGTCTCAAGCCAGCGAGCCATCTGCCCCGACGGCTGATCCACGCACAGCGAGTACTGTAGTGCCGCGTGATCAGTGCGGATCAAAAATTCCCTGCCGTACAGATACGGTCGGTACTGCCGAACAAAATGGACAATCGCTAACAATTCTCTACGCGTCACACAGTATTTTTGCTCTGCCGGCGATAACACCCGGCTGCCATATGCCACTACTCTCTCGACGCCCTCTACCATCTGTGACAAAACCGCGCCTATGCCCGTATCACTGGCAACCGTGTCAAGTATAAATCGCTTCGTAAAATCCGGGTATCCCAACGGCGGTGCGTCCGCCAGTGCGTCCGCCAGTGCGGCTCGCAACGCTTCGAACGATTTTTGTTCTGCAATCCCCCATTGAAACTTCACACCTTTCCCAGTCAGCGTATGCAATGGTCGAGCAATCGTGGCAAAATCCTTAACGAACCGCCGATAATATGACGCAAAGCCCACAAAGCTACGCACTTCCCCTGCTGTTCTCGGCACTGGCCATGTTCGCACACAACTCGTCTTTTCCGGATCAGTGGCCACTCCTGACGCGCTAACAACGTGCCCCAAATACTTCACCGATGTTCTTAACAATTGGCACTTCTGTGGTTTAAATTTCAATCCGGCGCGCCGCACTCTGCCAAAAACGGAGCGCAGTCGTTGCAAATGTTCATCGAAATTCTTACTGAAAACAATCACATCATCTAGATATATCAAGCATGACTCCCACTGGAGGCCCGACAACACGAGTTCCATTAATCGCTGGAAGGTCGCCGGCGCAGAGTGGAGTCCCATCGGGAGCACGTTAAATTGATACAATCCTTGTGGTGTTCGAAATGCTGTTTTAGGTCTTGATTCCTCATCCAGGGGTAATTGCCAAAAGCCCGACAACAGATCGAGGGTCGAAAAGATTCTGGCGCCGGACAGGGCGTCCAGTGAATCATCAATTCGTGGAAGCGGGTACGCTTCCGCCACCGAAACTTTATTCAATTTCCGATAGTCAACACAAAATCGCTTGGTTCCATCACGTTTTTTAACGAGGACAATAGGGGCTCCCCACGGGATGGACGATGGGGCAATAATATCTTGCTCTAGCATTTCATCAACAGATCGCCGAATACATTCTTTCTCAAGCGGACTTACACGATGCGAACTTAACTTGATCGGGGGTGCGTTTCCTGTGTCAATATGATGCCACAACAACGTCGTTCGACCCACGTCGTATTTCCCTGAACTGAACACATCTTTAAATTCCACTAGCAACGCATGCAAACTCGACCGTTGCACAGGCGATAACTCTGGGTTTTGTTTGTAAAGATCCCTTAACCATTCCGGATCGTCTTCCTCCCTTGACAACATTTCATCCTGTCCCGTAGCAAAACATGTTTTCGTTTCTGGACCCGGCGCACCCGTCACGTGCGCCAATGTAGTGCCCCCTTGAATAACAACCTCTTCGTGCCCCGAGTTTACAATTTTAATGAAAGGATCGCAATATGTTGGTATTATGGTCAAAGCCCCTACCACGGTGGGCATTCTCGATACAGCATTTGAGGGTGTTAACAGCACTCCCTCCTGCAGCTCATCCCAAGGCAATTCCTTCTTTAACCGTAGCGGCACCAATAATTGCGATGCAGGTGGGACGCGCACGGTGCGGCTCACCATGGCCTGCACCACAGCGTTCGCCACCGCAAATTTTGAAGGCGTCCCCAAAAATTTCATACATCTCCCCGACGGTAATTCCAAACAACCTTTTTCCACTGAAATCTTAATCGGCATCTTCTGCAAAAAATCCGTGCCCAACAAACACGGTACCGCCAAGGCCGTTGAAACCAAAACACTTCCCATCACAATCACCTCCCCAATTTGAATTGTCGCAACCACACAGCCCATAATGCCTAAACTACCCCCGTTTGCCGCTATGCATGGCCCTTCCACCGGCCCCAACGATCCAGGCGACGTCGCCAGCGACAGAAAAGTTTGCAACGAAATGAGAGTCGCCGACACCCCGGTATCTACAATAACCCGTACCATAACACCTTGAATGCATGCCATCACATCCGACGATCCCGGCGCGGCCCCCAACACATGATGTACCAACGCGCCCCACGTATCCCGCCCATGCGTACTATCCGAACTCGATGAATACGGGTGAGATGACGCGGATGAGTTATGTGGATAGGGCGGCCCTGTATTGAATGCATCTCGACTCACCCGGGATCCTTGGTCTTGGGGGAACCGCCCGCTGTAGTTGTTTGGCGCCCTTGAAGGACCACCTCTCCGTCTCCAGCAGCCGCGGGTGAGATGACCCCTCCACCCGCACTCGTAGCATGTCCGATGCACGCCGTCTCCATACACCCCGGGACGACGCCGTCATTCTCCGGTCGACACCCCGGTCGCCGCTGCCATCGGCGGCGTCTCGTCCACCACCCCCGCCACCGTGCTCCCGGCCCCGGCAGGGGTCGTCAGCGACGACTGCGCCACCACCGCCGCTGGTTTGTCTCGCATGTCAAGGTTGACTTGTATGTTCCTGGCGATCAGCAACGACGACACATTGTCGTCATCGTCCTTGTCCGGGAGTGACAAGACGACTTTCAGCTCCTTCGCCAGCTGTAGCATCTTCTCCTGCAGCAGGGAGTCCCAGCCCTCCTCGTCCATCGCCGGGTATGCAACCAGGGCGAGGGCCAGCAAGGCGCTGCGGAATGCCAGGGGGGACTCCATGGCCACCCGTTTCCTCTGTTGAAATCGACGTTTGGCGACCGACCGCGGCTCGTAGACTTTCCTCTTTGCCGCAATTGCACCGTCCAATGTTTTTTCTGACAGCGGCAGGGAGTCCGTTAAAAGTCCCCAAGGAGTCATCATCCAATGCCATCGGCAGTGCTCGTAACGCGGCACTTTCCGTCGATTTCAGGGACTCGTAAGCCGCACGCAATCTTCTTATGAACGCCGTCCAATCTCCCACTTTGGCCTCAAATCGTTGTACGTGTAGCCATCGTGGCGGTCCCGCCGACGGGTCGTCTTCGTAGTCAGAATCCTCCACCCGCTCCGGCTGAGCGGCAACCTCCTGCGGTAGACCCGGTACTGGTTGTTGAATGCGGTTCACCGTCAAAAAGTTCCGGAACTCCTCCAACAACTTCTCCATCCTGGCCTCCCACTGGGTCATGAGGACTCGCCAATCCTCTGGCGATCCCGGGCCCTCAGCACCACCCGAACCGCTGTCCCGGTCAGGAGTACTGCCGGCCATCTGGCTGGACACGGGCTGTACATCGTTGTTATTGCTGTTGTCGCCCGAGTCCGCTGGCACATTGTTTTTCTTTGCCGCTTTTTTTGACATCGTGGCGTGTTCCGTACTTTTCTGACACCAAATGTAGTGCCTTGGATTTCACTCGGATGACAATTGCCTTTCTTTCACCGTCACTTTTATTTCCATCGTTCCGCACACTATAATTTCTCCTCTCCGCGCTCCACCAACTCGAACACTCGAATTCCCCTCAGCACCGTCCGCTCATACCCCTTGTCTCCACACAGTTTCTTCTTGTCTCACCGCGCACACAGTAATCCTATATCTATCTCCTTCCACACAGTGACTCGTCTATCTCCTCACACACAGTGACTTGTCTATCTCTTCACACACAGTGACTTATCTATCTCTTCAAACACAGTGACTCTGTCTATCTCTTCACACACAGTGACCTGTCTGTCGCTAACTCTCCCTGTACCTACTTATACACAAGATCCAGGTCCGTTTCAACACATTACATAAAATCCGTGATCTGGTTCCGTTTGTAAAAGATGTGATTCCGGACATACAGTACCCTGGTGTCTACAAACTAAGTTACCTCTGTGGTAGTAGTTACATTGGAGAAACCAAACGCCATGTCTCGGACCGCATTCGTGAACACAAAGCAAACCTTAAACACGGTACGACCAACACCTCGGCCGTGGCAGATCATTGTTATAATTCAGTAGGCTCACATGACATTGACTTTTCTAAGACAGAGGTTCTTTGTAAACCATCTGGCTACCATGAGAGATTCGTTCATGAGGCTATCCACATAGAGAAGCACAGAGACAATTTCAACCGAGAAGATGGATTCTCGCTTAACAATCATTGGAAGGATTTGATAAACCATTTCAGGTCTTAATTGATTTTTCACGCTTACGGTGGCTTTCAGACAGCATACATTCATTTTTCGTCTCCCCCCTCCTCGTTTCAGAACATAGATGGACTAGTCCTTCTAAATAAACTGCCAAATCGCTGCGCGTGGCGCTGACGTTTTTTTATGAATAAATAAATACACCGTTTAAAAATAAATAAATTAATGCAAACCGACACACCTGATGACGACCGTTTGTGTTATGGTCGAAACGTCGTGAGAATTTGTATTGTTTTATATATATTTTATTATTTTGTTGTTTCCCTTCAACGTGACTTTACCGAAAGAGCTAAGAATATGAATTACTGCAGTCACGAAAGCTTTAAATCAAAATTTACTACTACACAGTTTATCATCTAGCTGCTAGTACTACTACTACTACACAGTTTATCATCTTGCTACTAGTACTACTACTACTACACAGTTTATCATCTAGCTCCTATACTACACAGTTTATCTAGCTACAAGTACTACTACTACACAGTTTATTATCTAGCTACTAGTACAACTACTACACAGTTTATCATCTAGCTACTAGAACTACTAGACAGTTTTTTATCTAGCTACTAGTACTACTACTACACAGTTTACCATCTAGCTACTAGTACTACTACTACTACACAGTTTACCATCTAGCTACTAGTACTACTACTACACAGTTTATTATCTAGCTACTAGTACAACTACTACACAGTTTATCATCTAGCTACTGGTACTACTACTACACAGTTTTTTTTTTATCTAGCTACTAGTTCTGCTACTACACAGTTTACCATCTAGCTACTAGTACTACTACTATACTGTTTATCATCTAGCTACTAGTACTACTACTAGACAGTTTATCATCTTGCTACTAGTACTACAACTATACAGTTTATCATCTAGCTCCTATACTACACAGGTTATCTAGCTACTAGTACTACTATACTGTTTATCATCTAGCTACTAGTACCCCTACTACACAGTCTATCATCTAGCTACTAGTACTACTACACAGTTTATCACCTAGCTACTAGTACTACTACTACACAGTTTATTATCTTGCTACTAGTACTACTACCACACAGTTTATCATCTAGCTACTAGTACTACACACTTTATCTAGCTAGTACTACTATACTGTTTATCATCTAGCTACTAGTGCCCCTTCTACACAGTCTATCATCTAGCTACTAGTACTACTACTACACAGTTTATCATCTAGCTACTAGTACTACTATACTGTTTATCATCTAGCTACTAGTACTACTACTACACAATGTATCATCTAGCTACTAGTACTCCTACTACACAGTTTATCATCTAGCTACTAGTACTACTACTATACTGTTTATAATCTTGTTACTAGTACTAATACTACACAGTTCATCATCTAGCTACTAGTACTACTACACAGTCTATTATCTAGCAACTAGTACTGCTACTACACAGAGTATCATCTAACTACTAGTATTGCTACTACACAGTTTACAATCTAGCTACTAGTACTACTACTACACAGTTTATCATCTAGCTACTAGTACTACTACTACACAGTTTATCATCTAGCTACAAGTACTACTACTATACTGTTTATCATCTAGCTACTAGTACTACTACTACACAGTTTATCAACTAGCTACTAGTACTACTACTACACAGTTTATCATCTAGCTACAAGTACTACTACTATGCTGTTTATCATCTAGCTACTAGTACCCCAACTACACAGTTTATTATCTAGCTCTAGTACTACTACTACACAGTTTATCATCTAGCTACTAGTACTACTACTACACAGTTTATCATCTAGCTACTAGTACTACTACACAGTTTATCATCTAGCTACTAGTACTACTACAGAGTTTATCAACTAGCTACTAGTACTACTACTACACAGTTTATCATCTAGCTACTAGTACTACTACTACACAGTTTATCATCTAGCTACTAGTACTACTACTACACAGTTTATCATCTAGCTACTAGTACTACTACTACAGAGTTTATCAACTAGCTACTAGTACTACTACTATACAATTTATCATCTAGCTACTACTACTACTACATAGTTTATCATCTAGCTACTAGTACTACTACACAGTTTGTCATCTAGCTACTAGTACTACTACACAGTTTATCATCTAGATACTAGTACTACTACTACACAGTTTATCATCTAGCTACTAGTACTACTACTACACAGTTTATCATCTAGCTACTAGTACTACTACCACACAGTTTATCATCTAGCTACTAGTACTACTACACAGTTTATCATCTAGCTACTAGTACTACTACACAGTTTATCATCTAGCTACTAGTACTACTACTACACAGTTTATCATCTAGCTACTAGTCCTACTACACAGTTTATCATCTAGCTACTAGTACTACTACTCCTAAACGGTTCATGATCGCAATAATAACCCATGAAATAAAACAATCGACCATAGCCCGAATTTGGGCACGGTGTGTTACACATTCCCGGGCCGATTTTTTGTCCCAGTCTGTCATTGACCACAGCCACACCACATATGAACCCCACACACAGAGAGGGGCAGCTCCTCTGAAGCTCTGGACATCTATAACACATGGGACGTCTGGCTAAAAACATTACCAAGCTGCCACGTGTCGTGACGGGTACTGCAAGATCCGACCGTGTCAGTCCAGTGCTCGCCGAGCTGCATTTGCTACCGGTTACCGAAGAAATTCAATGGTATAAGTTTGCGCTCATTACACATAAAGTGCTTCCCACAACTGAACCACAACACCTCGCTTATCTCGTCAAGGAGGATAAACCGTCACGTGATCTCCGGTCATCTTCGCAGCAGTGGTTTTTGGCTAACCATCGAACAAAGATGGTGATCACTGCATCGTGCGCATTCAGATGCGCTTCCGCGGCCGTCTGGAACGCTCTTCCTTCCGGTATTAAGAAGCCGCTGGAGCTATGCACTTTGTAAATCACCCAGACTGAAATCTAATTTCTGTAGAACTATTTATTGTGTTTTGCGTTTTGTCCATCCCCAGCACCTCCGATTAGCATGGTTGGCTACGTGCGGTGCGAAAGAAGTTCTACATACATTATAACCCCCCACCCTTTTCCTGCACTCTTCCCCCCCCCACCTCTCCGTGAAAGAGGTGTTTTGTAAATGAGTAAGTGACACTACCTGATGATAGCGGCACACGGTCATTTCAGTGAAGCAGATGGGGTGATATCGCGTTCGTCGCTTGTTGCGAAGGTGTCACGGTTCGAAGCCAGTGGCCGACCTGATTATTATTATTGTTGCGGCTGTGTAATACCATAACAACAATTATAACAATACTATGCGCCATCTACTTCATAGCGGACGTTAAAGATCCCCTGACATTATCAGCAAAAGTGAGGCTATTTTTACGCCAACAAATAGCCTAATTGTTGCCAGTTCCAAATTTGCCAAATTGAATACTGTATCGCTGCAAATCACTAAATTGTCATCACACACACAGCGGCAGCATAAGCAGCAGCAATGATCACCTCCCTACTGGCAGCAGTTAAATGGCCCAGGTGACTCCAGGGAACGAGACTCACCCTGGTCTCTTGAGTCCTTACCCCGGCTCAACAAAATTCAACTAAAAACAACGAGGCATGTTTAAGAAACACACCGGTGGTGCACACGCACGGATACCAAAGCCACCAACACAGCATTTTCAACAGTCCTTCATAGCACGAGAAGGGACATTGCCCGGAACGTCGTTTATGATGCATATGGGTTTTTTTTTGTTTCAGGCCACGTCGTCATTGACGGGTGTGATGAGTGTTGTCATCGATGTATTAATCCGGTACAGTGGGAGCGCGGCGTTTTAACGCCACGAGAGGCGGGGAGCAGCAGGGGGAGCAGGAGGAGGAGCAGCAGCAGGAGGAGAGCGCCTCCTGGTCCCACGCGCGTAATCAGATCCATTTTCCATTACGTGGAGCGGTAGTGGTGGCGGTGGTGGCCATGGTGGCGGTGGTGGCCGTGGTGGTGGCGGCGGTGGTGGCCATGGTGGCGGTGGTGGTGGCAGTGATAGCGGTGTTAGCGCTGGTAGAGGTGGCGGTGGTGTCCATGGTGGTGGTAGTGGTGGTGGTAGTGGTGGCGGTAGTGGTGGCGGTGGTGAGCTTGAGTTGATTTCGTTGTCCGGCTATTTTACACGGGAGATCCGTGGTGCCTGAGCACAGCAGCAGCAGCAGCAACAAATACATCAACACTGCAGAGAACGAGTGCTGGCTTATTAAGAGATATATCACAACTCACAAACGAGGTCTTTGACGGTAGTAAACGAAACGCACGCAAATAAAAAAAGCAGTTTAATACAACACGAGAGGAATAGTTGCCGGTAAGAGTAACATAAACACACGCGGATCGAGTAAGACGGTGCAAACAGTAACAGGCGCAAGAAAGCTCTCCGTGTGTGTTTTGGTCTCATTAGGACGTAAAGAGGAGGACTGAGGGGGGGCAGCTGTAGATGAAGCGGCCAAGGGGATTCCAAAAACGTGGAGCAGCAACGCGAAAATTTTTATTTTTAATCGAAGTTTTTTGCAAATTGAATGTTACATTTGGAATACGGAGGCACTGCTGAGGATATGAGAGTAAGTTAGAGGAACTGAGCGGTCTTATAGGCGATTGGAGAATTTGTTTAAGAGAACCTTTAGGATGAAGACAGCCCAGTGATGGTCTGTCAAGATATCCAGAGGGAACAGATTTCAGTTGTGCGGATTGTAATGAGGGGTTCCATAGGGGGCGTCAAGGGGAAAACGGAAATCAGAGCGGTGGTAGCGGTGATGGTGGTGGTGGCGGTGGTGGTGGCAGCGGTGGTGGTGGTGTTAGCGGTGGTGGTGCATCAGCCAGTCGTCTCAGTCAGTCGACCCGTGGCACCTGGGTCTGCCCCGTGACCTCCTGCCAGCGGGCGTTCGACACTTCACGTGGCCTCAAGGTGCACATAGCCTGGCACAAGCGTCGTGGTGACGTCACCGCCACTTAGTGGCAAATGGCGGTTGTTGGTGGTGGCGGCGGCAGCGGTGGTGGTGGTGGCAGTGATGGTGGTGGTGGCGGTGGTGCTGGCTGTGGTGGTGGCTGTGGTGGTGGTGGCAGTGGTGACGGCAGTGGTGGAGGGCATTGCGTGTGTCTATCTTAGCAACGAATATCTCAACCAGTTCTGGGCCTCCCCTAGGTCGACTAAGCACCAAATCAGTACCTGGTGCAGTGTGTAAACATCGCCACTAGGGAGACAAAGGCGGCCGGGCGTGGTGCTAGCCACCGACCCCATCTCGTGTGCTGTGCCAGCTATACGGACGCGTCTGTGAATGTGACACACGTGTGTGTGTGTCTGTGTGTGTCTGTGAATGTGACACGTTTGTGTGTCTGTCAATGTGACACGCGTGTGTGTGTGTCTGTGAATGTGACAGGCGTGTGTGTGTGTCTGTGAATGTGACACGCGTGTGTGTGTGTCTGTGAATGTGACAGGCGTGTGTGTGTGTCTGTGAATGTGACGCGTGTGTGTGTGTGTCTGTGAATGTGACACGCGTGTGTGTGTGTCTGTGAATGTGACACGCGTGTGTGTGTGTCTGTGAATGTGACACGCGTGTGTGTGTGTCTGTGAATGTGACACGCGTGTGTGTGTGTCTGTGAATGTGACATGCGTGTGTGTGTCTGTGACATTCACGCGGCTGTGTTTGCGAGTGATATAAATACGTGTGTGTGTCAGTGAATGTGACACGTGTGTGTGTGTCTGTGAATGTGACACGCGTGTGTGTGTGTGTCTGTGAATGTGACACGCGTGTGTGTGTGTGTGAATGTGACACTCCGTGTGTGTGTCTGTGAATGTGACACGCGTGTGTCAGTGAATGTGACACGTGTGTGTGTGTCTGTGAATGTGACACGCGTGTGTCTGTGAATGTGACACGCGTGTGTGTGTGTCTGTGAATGTGACACTCCGTGTGTGTGTGTCAGTGAATGTGACACGTGTGTGTTTGTGTCTGTGAATGTGACACTCCGTGTGTGTGTGTCTGTGAATGTGACACGCGTGTGTGTGTGTCTGTGAATGTGACACTCGTGTGTGTGAATGTGACACGCGTGTGTGTGTGTCAGTGAATGTGACACGCGTGTGTGTGCCTGTTAATGTGACACGCGTGTGTCTCTGTGATACAAAGACAAAGATCCCCCGATGACATGTAACAGACTGTTGAGGCAAGTGCTGTTCGCGACCATCTATGAAGGCCGTAAAAGCGCACTATACTACGCCCGACCGCCTTTGTCTCCCCAAATGCTGATGTTTAACCCACTGCAGCAGGTACTTATTTTAAGGCTGAGTAGACCTTATGGGGGGGAGACCGAGGAGCGGCTCAACTTGTCGCCGCTGTTATTGGTCGTGAGCGGAAAATCGAACTCGGGTCGCCAGGTTCGTAGCGGAACCACCGACAAACAACCGGTGAACGATATAGGGGGATGGGGGGGTGTTTGTGTCGCCTGCATGGAGCGCGGTGTCCCACGAGCTTTTCGTGGGATTCGGTGAGTGAGCCCGTTGCCACTTACACATGTGCCATAGGTGTGCGCGCGTGTGTGTGCGCGCGTGTGTGTGCGCGCGCGTGTGTGCGCGCGTGTGTGTGCGCGCGTGTGTGCGTGCGCGCGTGTGTGTGTATATGCGCGCGCGTGTGTGTCCGTGCGCGCGTGTGTGCGTGTGTGTGTATGTGCCCGCGCGTGTATGACAGGGGAGTGGTCTCTGTACACTGACTGCATGTCGGGGAGGAGTGAGTCGGTCGGTCGGGTGGAGTGAGTGAAGTGGAAGGTCGCCTCTGTCGCCTGCCTCTCGCTGGGGCTGGAGAGAGGAGACCGCGAGGGCTGGCGGAGTGCTGGAAGCAGCGAGCGGCGGATGCCCCAGGGCGCTCTCCGCCTTTGACGCGCGCGCTGTGGCGGTGGTGGGGGTCATGGAGCTGGCGCCTGCCAGCGTGGATCCGGAGACCGTGAGCGTGCGCCTGCACACGCACCGTGCCCTCCAACCTCCCAGCGTGCGTGCCCGTGGCGTGCGTTACGCGGGGGAGACAAAGGCGGCCGGGCGTGGTGCTGACCACTCACCGCCTCGTGTGCCGTGACGACCTTCATAGGGCGCTACTCGCCAACAGCACTTGCTCAAACAGTCTGGAACAGGCTATACGGGGGTGTTTTGTCTTTGGGAAGTGTATATTCACTGGTTATCGCGCACGTGGCCCGGTGTACGTGCCGTGCCGTGCGTACCGTGCCGTGCGTACCGTGCCGTGTGTGCCGTGCGTACCGTGCCGTGCGTACCGTGCCGTGCGTGTCGTGTGTGCCGTGCGTACCGTGCCGTGTGTACCGTGCCGTGCGTGCCGTGCGTGCCGAGCGTGCCGTGTGTACCGTGCCATGCGTACCGTGCCGTGCCGTGTGTGCCGTGCGTACCGTGCCGTACCCTGCCGTGTGTACCGTGCCGTGCGTGCCGTACCGTGCAGTGTGTACCGTGCCGAGCGTGCTGTGCCCTACCGTGCCGTGTGTTCCGTGCTGTGCGAGCCGTGCCGTACCGTGCCGTGCGTACCGTGCCGTGCGTTACACGGGTGGGTTGGGGAGCGGTGGGCTACTTACCGGTCGAAGCTACGAACCCCGGCGACCCCAGAGTTCGATTCCCGCTCACGGCCAACAGCGTCAGTGTCGAATATCTGAACCGGTCCTCGGTCGACTCAGCCTTAAGTGAGCACAGTATATCTGGTGCGGCGTGCTGAACATCAGCATTGGGGAGGCAAATGCGGCCGGGCGTGGCGTTGTCCACCCAGCCCTAAATGCGCCGTGCCGGCCTTCATAGGTGCGGCTCGCTCACAGCACTTGCCCCAACAGTCTGTTAAAAGGCTAAGACGGGTGATCTTTGTCCTTGTCACAAAGGTGATGTTTTTTTCTTCTCGTCAAAGGTAAGTGGGGGGAGGGGGGGGGGTCGAGGTGCTCCGGTTTGCTCAAGTAGCACCACACACCGGGTGGTTCCGAGTTCGAGAGCCAACCACGGCGGAGCGCCGGTGACAAGCGGAATATTCAACCTTGACTTGAAGCTTTCGTGACTGCAGGAATTCATATTCTTTGGGTCTTTCGGTAAAGTCACGTAGATCGATGACGATCGCTTGTATCGCGATTGAAACGTCGTTGTTTTTTGTTTACTTTATTTTTTTATTAATTTGAACCTATCTAACGGCGACTTTTACCGAAAGACCCAAAGAATATGATATTATTAAACCTGTTCTGAGCCTCCGCGTGAGGGCGACGTCACATCAAAATGCGCAACTTTAAATAAATATAGACAACACGTTCTACTTAATTAAATTGACTTTTTAATACATGTTTCTCCTACAACATCAGAGTGCAGCGCCACATTAAATACGCACTACAATGACAATAGTTTAAAGCGATTTGAAGCATGTTGTATTTGGGGGGGGGGGGTAAAAAATCGTCCAAAATCGCGTGATGTCATTTATGGACGGCCCCTTAATAGGTGCTCGCTAACAGCACTTGCGCCAACAGCCTGTATATATATAGATCATCACACCGAGGGGATTCTGTGTACAGCGCTGGTAGATATATAGTCACATGGGTGTGTTTACACTATTAATAGTATTGCATGGATGCATGCGTATATTTGTATATACAGACATATCCACTGCATAGTGTGTATTATAATTTTTAAAAAAATGCAATCATTATTTATTTCATTCCCTCCCCCCCCCCCCCCGCGATTCGGTAACCCCGGTGAAAAATTCGTGCAGGGTGATGGTGGTGGTGGTTTGCGTCAAAATCGGTTCTCGTGATATGGAAGCGGTCGTAAGACAGAAGGGTTTACATGAGCGTGTCTGGCTGAGACCAGAAGAATCTTCACGGTGGGCCATGCAGTATGCTGCCGTGTAGCAGCAGCAGCCAGCCCTGACGACGATTGTCTGGCTTCGTGTTCCAAAGGCGGCGAGATTTGTGCTCGTGCCTTTACCGCGACTTGGTCGGGACGGTCCCATCCTCGATTCAGGGGGACCCAACTCGACGCTCAATGTTCATCCTTTTTTTTAGCGAGTCTCAGTAGACCGA
Source organism: Petromyzon marinus (assembly GCF_048934315.1). Lineage (NCBI taxonomy): Eukaryota > Metazoa > Chordata > Hyperoartia > Petromyzontiformes > Petromyzontidae > Petromyzon > Petromyzon marinus. Next base: position 2,114,651 of record NC_133722.1, read on the forward strand.
ATCGACCTTCGAATCGCGTCAAACGTGGCGACAGGGTCAATTAAAAACCGATAAAAAACAGAATTTCTGACTCAAATTTGCATTTGTCGACTGTTTTATGAGGACCGGTGCGTTATGCTGCCCCAGTGTACCCCCAATACGTCCATATATTTATAATTTAGTTATTGTTGCGCGTCTGCTGCATATACATGATGGTGCGCTCTTCTCGCGCTGAGAAAATGGCCGTGACGGGTCCGCTAGACCGTGCAGGTGTTCGTGATTGGGTACCACGTTCACTGTAACTCACACAGCTTACCCGAGTGGTGGTGGTGCTGGTGGCTACACCGCACGCGACTGCTGCCTGTAGTCCAGAGCTGTGGAGGCAGCAGCGAGGGGGTTGGTCGATCACCGCAGCTGGGCATATCACGAGGCTACAAGGCACACGTGATCACTGAGACTCTCAGTTCAAATCCAGGTTTCAGACACCCAAGATTAGCCGGGTGGTGGTGGTGGTGGCCACGCTGCTAGACAGGTGACTGCTGCCTGTAGTCCAGAGCTGTGGAGGCAGCAGCGAGGGCGTTGGTGGAACACCGCGCATACAGATGTTGCGAGACTGCCTTCACCGTGGGAGTCGAGGCGACAGAGGAGGTGCTGTACCCTGGCTCGCCACGAGGATGCGATGCAGCAAAGTGCGGGCGACGTCGTGTCACCTGTTCCTTCTGTTTGGGATCGAGTGTTTCCCCCTCACACGCATGGGGGGGGGGGGGGTTTCTCCAAGTGCTCCGATATTCTCACACGCGCGCGTACGTAAACACTCGTTCATTGTCTGAAAACATCTAAACATGTAGAGGACTGCGGAGCTCGGGAAACTGTTGGTGGTGCCGGCTGACCGCCGGAGTGCTGGATCCCAGGGTTGTCTGTGCTTCTTCAACGACTGCAAGCGGTGCAATTTGCATGAAAGACGGCCACGGTTTATAAACCCAACGTGACGATTGCTCGCATCCACGGTCATGGGAGTAGAATCTAAAAAGAAACACTTTCTATTTTACCAGGTAAGGGCCACTGAGCTATGTCGCTCTCTTTCAGAAGCGGCCTGGCCACCGCAATTGATAGCTCAACGAAGTGGCTCATCATCACATGGAAATGTATAACAGTAGCCAAATACTCTAAACAGGCGTCTCTAATGTGGAGGGAAAACCCAGAGGAACCGGAACAAAAAAATCCACATGACCGCAGGGAGAACATGCAAACTCCAAATATACAGGGGTCAAGGTGGGAACGAAACCCACGACGTCCTATATACCAGGCGAGGTAGTTAACATCTCCACTGTGGAATTAATGATAAAAAAATTAAATGGAAAAAAATATAAGGATCAGGAGGAAGAGGCTGCGTCAAGGCCTCACCGCTGCTGCTTCTGCTGCATGGAGGAGCGGCGTCTGTTTTCACAATGGGCGGGGGAAGGGGAGGGGCTCAGAGTGGGTGTGGCGACACAGACGTCACGGGAGGCTTGAGCTGCTTTAGATGAATGTCTTTTCGAGGACATGACAACACAGAGATATATTTACCCATAAATGCTATTTAATCACAGGAACTGATTGATTTCGATTGACCTCTGTGCGACGATGATGACGATGATCGCAATAACTGTAATGGTTAGCGATTCACCCCTACCTGCCCACGTGGAAGTAACGGGCATGAAGTTACGACCAAACACTACACGTAAGTGTGTACGTTGGGGAGCGGCAGTGTAGCTGTTAGCGCGCTGCGCTACGAACCAAGTCACCAGCGTTCGATTCCAGCTCACGGCCTACACCAGTTGCGATTATCTGAACCGGTCTTAGGCCTCCCCTAGGTTGCCTCAGCCGCAAATTAGTATCTGGTGCGAGGTGTAAACATCAGCACTGAGGAGACAAAGGCGGCCGGACGTGGTGCTGGGCACCCACCTCGCGTACCGTGCCGGCCTTCATAGGCGCACTTGCCCCAGCAGTCTGTGAAGGCTGTACGGGCGATCTTTTTCATTTGTGTGCTACACATTGCTCGTCATTGATCTGTTCTGCAAACAATGGCTATAATTCTACACTTAACGGTGATCCCATCCCTATCATCATCACCACCATAATCAAACAGCCATGGCCTATACACTGCTGAATGAAGGTCGCCAGTGTGTGTATATTTATGTTGAACTTCTTTCGCACCGTACGTAGCCAACCGTGCTCATCGGAGGTGCGGGGCAAGGGCAAAAATAAAACTAGACACAAAAAGCGAGTTCTAAAGAAATTCGTTTTCAATGTAGGCGATGGTTTCAAAGCGCGGAGCTCCAGTGGCTTCCCCATATCGGCAGAGCGTTCCAGACGGGTTGGCAACACCACAATTCGCCTCGCTCGTACGCGAGATAGCCGATCACACCGCTCCATCTCCCTCAGTGGACCCTCTCCCCTGGTGGCGTGTGCTGCCTCCTTCTCTGACCGTCGGCCCATCATCATCATCATCTCCCTGTGTCGTGGCCGCTCACAGCCCGCGTGCACTCCTCAGCAGTCAGCGCGGTTGCGTCTCTCTCTCGCTCTCCGTCTCTGCTGCCCCAACAGTCTGTTAAGGCTGCAACTGCCTTCGCACCATACGTGACCAACCACGCTACCCGTAGGTGCGGGAGATGGACAACAAACGAAACACAACAACAACAAGCATATTCTTGGTTCTTTCGGTAAAGTCACGTAGAAGGGAAATAATAAAATAATAAAAATAAAACATAAGAAAATTCTCACGACGTTTCGGCCACAACGCAAACAGCCGTCCTCAGGTGAAGAAACAGAGCTGTAGGACGCTGTCTTTCCGACAGCTCTGTTTTTTCACCCTGAGGACGGCTGCTTGCGTTGTGGCCGAAACGTCGTGAGAATTTTATTTTATTATGTTTTATTTTTATTATTTCCCTTCTACGTGACTTAACCGAAAGAACCAAGAATATGAATCCCTGCAGTCACGAAAGCTTGAAATCGAAAAAATACATCAACAAGCAGTTCTAAAGAAATTCGTTTTCAATGTGGATTGATTTAGAATTGCATCGCTCAGGTGGCCTCATAATAACAGATGGAAGAGCGTTCCAGACAGCAGCAGAAGAGCATCTGAACGCGCGCCACACGTTGACCATTTTTGTTCGACGGTCAGCCAAAATTCGCTGCGAGGATGAGCGGAGTTTGCGTGATGGTGGTTTATGGTCCAAGGCACCGTGGTTCATTCGTGGCGAGCACTTTGCGTGTCATGAGTGTTGCACGCACATCGCTGTCACGTCGCCGATATTTATCCCGGTCATCACAATCAACCACGTGTCGTCAGCCAATCATTAAATACGGTGACCCTATCAACAACAACAACAAAAACTGCCCCATAATAAAACTAATTGAATGCGCATGATTCAGGATCTTGGGATTTTTCTCAGAAACGATATTTAATTAACATTAGAGAGAGAGAGAAACAATTGCTGCTGAACACATGACTGCATTCATTAAGTTCCCGCTAATGGATGTTCCGATGGCTCGTGTTGATGTTTGAAGATCAGCTAAAGGACGTAGCAGCAGCAGCAGGCGGCTCGCCGTTGCCTTATTACACCGAGTGCGTGATGGACAGGGGGCCCGAGCATCAGGCTGCTGGGGCAGAATATCACGGGAGTTGTGCCCCCCTCCCCCTGGCAGGCGTAACAGAGGTGGCAATTGTGAGAGCCTCGAATGAAATGGCACTCGGTGACAAACGCATCGCATGTTATGCCCAGGAACATTGTGGGGACGAAGTTGAAGTTGGATGGCGTCGTGGAAGGGCATGCGGGTTGGGCGAGTCGTGGCTTATACCCGTGGGATCTTAACCCCTTTCCTGACACGAGACGCACTGCGAGTTGCAGCGGCGTGTGCGTGTGTCCCGTTCACCACCGAATCTCGGAACGCGCAAACCGGTTCGGCGTTGATTGATTTTATTTAGGGGGGAGGGGGGTGGGAGAGTAGCAGCGCCGCTGTTTTGTAAAGACGTTACTCGCCGCAGAGAACCGTAGCGACACGACCACTGCCACTCGACGATAGCTTGCGCCAAACTGCGTCACACGCCCTCCAGCATGGCCTTGTGGGAGCCGATAAAGCTACTTAATTTGAGGGTTTTTCTTCCGTTCTGACAACGTACACCCGCGTACGCTTACGTCATCGGAACGGGAAAGGGTGAATGGCCGCGACGATTCTTGCGCTGGGTGATGGAGACGGAGTGCTTGAACATCGTGTTACAATCGGGCACAGCGATACGCCGAGTGGCAGAGCGGTAGACGGGGCTCCTTCACGACAAGAACGGGTCCTGGGTTGGATTCTCGAATGGGGCAGGTTTCTGTCTGGAGTCTGTATTTCCCTCCCCTCCCCCTCTCATCATGCATGGGTTTCCTCCGGGTTTTTTGTTGCTTTGCCCCCCCCCCCCCCCACAACATCGCTGAAACAAACACGTGCCGGAGCTAGCATTGGTCGAAACGTCCCAGTGCTGAAAATAATATTTGTGCAAATTACTCGATTGGGATTACACAAAGAAGCAGCAACATCGCCCCCAACTATAAACAAAAACTTGGTAGGGACACTCATGATTAAAGGGTCTCGAGACTCGTCGAGGCTGTGTTAGCATGATCATAATAGTCTCCTCTTAACAGAATTCTCAATGAGATTTAATATCGTTGTTACGAAAGAGTATTTTTTTCTGCCCCGTAATTACATAAATGGCCCTTATTAGTTTGCACAACCCTGCAGCTGGGAGCAGCCAAACCAAGTCAGAGGCAAATCTAATCCGACGTTTGTGCAGGCAATCGGCAACTGGTCTGAGACCACCAGCTCCCCCCACTCCTGATTGAGAAGCTGCTCGATAGAATACCGTCTACGATAACTTCAACTTGCAATATTCCAAAGTTGAAAACAGAGAGAGAGAGGAAGACTCGGAGGTGTGAGGATGAACCGCACGCAAGCAGAGAGGCAGCCACACTCGGAGCCGGTACCGACAATTACCCAAGCTCTGTGGTCCTCTGTATATTAAATTGTTATGGACCAATTAAATGAGCGTTTACACGTGGGAGTCACCGAACTTATTCCTAACCTATTGAAAACGTTACCAGGAAAGGTCCACTGAGCTATGTAGTGGGCCTTTTTCGGAAGCGACCTGGCCACGAAGTGGCATGTCACGTGGAAATGTATAGCAGCCAATACTTTAAACGCGTGATGTTGATTCCAAATGTGGAGGGAAAAGACCGGCGGACCCGGACAAAAATCCACGTGACCACGGGGAGAGAGGGACATGCAAACTCCAAATATACAGCAGGCATCTGGGTCGGGATCTAACCCGCGAGCCCCTGCATACCAGGCGAGGGAGTTAACATCTCATAGCTACCGTGGCGCCCACTGTAAACCTGAGCCCCTGGAGAAACCTCACGTGCACGTGCGAGGGGGAAACCCTCTATCCCATACAGACGGAACATGCCGAGTCCACATTGCTGCTGTACCGCCGTCTCCCGGCACGGCCAGGATACGGCTCCTCCTCGACGCCAACGGTGAAGGGAGTCTCGCAACGTGTGTGTGTGTGTGTGCGGTGATCCACCAACCCCCTCGCTGCTGCCTCCACACATCCCAGGACTACAGGCAGCAGTCACGTGATGCAGCAGCGTGGTCACCACCACCGCCACCACCACTCTTGGGTGTCTGAAACCTGGATTTGAACTGAGAGTCTCAGTGATCACGTGTGCCTTGTAGCCTCGTGATATGCCCAGCTGCCTAAAATTGATCACCTGTTTTTTCAAAGACAAAGCATCGATAACTCCAACGGTTTGTTGCCTGGGCCATGCCACGTAACCAGAAGGGCCATTCACTTGAGAGAAAGCAGTTGTCATCGAAATTAAATTACAGTCTTCTCAGGCAGCTCTGCTTTTACCAAACGCTTGAACGGGCCGTAAAGAAATCGGAACATTCGCTGACACGTGATAGCGCCCACGCATGACGACTGAATAATTTGTGGCTATAAATAAATGTTTATTGTTATATAAGTGTCCTGAAACCTGTGTGAAATGCGGCAAACAATGTGTGTTATGTTACCTCCATCGCATGGTATGTAGGACTCCTGCTGTATATTTGGAGTTTGCATGTTCTCCCCGTGGTCGCGTGGATTGTTCTTCGGGTCCTCCGGGTTTTCCCCTCCACATTTAAACTCGACATCACGCGTTTAGATTATGTCCACGTGATAAGCCACTTTGTTGAGCTACCAACTTTAAAATCTAGTTTGAAAACGAATTCCTTTAGAACTGGCTTTTTGTCTGATCAGTTTGTTGTCCTTCCCCGGGCACCTCCGATTGTGCGACGTATGGTGCGTAAGAAGTTCAACATTCATTTGTGGCCGGGTCGCTTCTGAAAAAGAGCCAATATCTCAGTGAGCCTTTCTTACCTGGTACAAATAAAAATATATATATGTAATCGTAAATTGGTCCCGGAACACTCCGATTGCATTTTTATTTTGCCAAGGCATCCACGTCGCGTTGTGTGGCGCGCAGGGAGGACATCCGACTGCCGTGGGCCACGGAGCAACACGGCCGTGGGTGAGGAAGCCCTGGCCCCCCTCCTCCTCCGCGCCATCCTCCTCCTCCTCCGCCCCCTCGTCGTCGGCGTCGTCCACCTGCTCGTCGTCACAGCGGGAGAAGCGGGACGCGCAGGGTATGTGAGTGAGCGAATCAGAATTGGAACTTTTTTCCGGGAGGAATCCGATGAGCTGTGAAGCTCTTTGTAGGGGCACCGGGCCAGAAAGTTACAACCGTAAACAATCCAAAAAAACCGAAAGGAAAGCAAATCACTCTAAATGTAACACAAGGCAGTACAACTACAGTATGCATGTTGATTCTAAATGTGGGGGGAAACAACTGGAAGAGCCAGAGAAAAATCCACGCAACCACGGGGAGAGAGGCTCGCAAACTCCTGCACTCGGCAGGGTCGGGACCGAACCCACGAATGACCTGCTGCATACCAGGCGAGGTAGTTAACATCTCCCAGCCACTGCAGCCCTGTCTGCCGTCGTGTGTGGGGTTGCGTTCTTCCTTCTGACCATGGGTTCGTGAAGATGCGCCGTCGCAGAGGGTGCACTTCATCCTGGGCATGGAGGATGAGGAGGAGGAGGAGGAGCAGAAGGAGGAGGAGCAGCATCACGATCTCTTCATCGAGATGCTGGAGCTGAGCTTTAAGGACGGGCACGAGGGCGAGTGGCAGGAGACCGCCAGGTGGGGGACTCGTCGGTTTTAGGCGAGGGTTGAACAGCTTCCCTTGGAACTGGTGAAACATGGCATGGATCGTGGATGTGTGATGCAAGAGACTGTGATGGGACTGAGTGACACAGGGGACTGTGATGGGACTGAGTGACACAGGGGACTGTGATGGGACTGGGTGACACAGGGGACTGTGATGGGACTGAGTGACACAGGACACCGTGATGGGACTGAGTGACACAGGACACTGTGATGGGACTGGGTGACACAGGACACTGTGATAGGACTGAGTGACACAGGACTGTGATGGGACTGAGTGACACAGGACACCGTGATGGGACTGAGTGACACAAGACACTGTGATGGGACTGGGTGGCACAGGACACTGTGATGGGACTGAGTGACACAGGGGACTGTGATTGGACTGAGTGACACAGGACACTGTGATGGGACTGAGTGTCACAGGACATTGTGATGGGACTGAGTGACACAGGACTGTGATGGGACTGAGTGACACAGGACACTGTGATGGGACTGAGTGACACAGGACACCGTGATGGGACTGAGTGACACAGGACACTGTGATGGGACTGAGTGACACAGGACACTGTGATGGCACTGAGTGACACAGGGGACAGTGATGGGATTGAGTGTCACAGGACACTGTGATGGGACTGGGTGACACAGGACACTGTGATGGGACTGAGTGGCACAGGACACCGTGATGGGACTGAGTGACACAGGACACTGTGATGGGACTGAGTGACACAGGACACTGTGATGGGACTGGGTGGCACAGGACACTGTGATGGGACTGAGTGACACAGGACACTGTGATGGGATTGAGTGACAAAGGACACTGTGATGGGACTCAGTGACACAGGACACTGTGATGGGACTGAGTGACACAGGGGACTGTGATGGGACTGAGTGTCACAGGAAACTATGATGGGACTGAGTGACACAGGACACTGTGATGGGACTGAGTGACACAGGACACTGTGATGGGACTGAGTGACACAGGGGACTGTGATGGGACTGAGTGGCACAGGACACTGTGATGGGACTGAGTGACACAGGGGACTGTGATGGGACTGAGAGACACAGGACACTGTGATGGGACTGAGAGACACAGGACACTGTGATGGGACTGAGTGGCACAGGACACTGTGATGGGACTGAGTGACACAGGGGACTGTGATGGGACTGAGTGACACAGGACACTGTGATGGGACTGAGTGACACAAGGGACTGTGATGGGACTGAGTGACACAGGGGACTGTGATGGGACTGAGTGTCACAGGACACTGTGATGGGACTGAGTGACACAGGACACTGTGATGGGACTGAGTGACACAGGACACTGTGATGGGACTGAGTGTCACAGGACACTATGATGGGACTGAGTGACACAGGACACTGTGATGGGACTGAGTGACACAGGACACTGTGATGGGACTGAGTGTCACAGGACACTGTGATGGGACTGAGTGACACAGGACACTGTGATGGGACTGAGTGACACGGGGGACTGTGATGGGACTGGGTGGCACAGGACACTGTGATGGAACTGAGTGACACAGGACACTGTGATGGGACTGGGTGACACAGGACACTGTGATGGGACTGAGTGACACAGGGGACAGTGATGGGACTGAGTGACACAGGACACTGTGATGGGACTGAGTGACACATGACACTGTGATGGGACTGAGTGACACAGGACACTGTGATGGGACTGAGTGACACAGGACACAGTGATGGGACTGAGTGGCACAGGACACTGTGATGGGACTCAGTGACACAGGACACTGTGATGGGACTGAGTGACACAGGGGACAGTGATGAGACTGAGTGACACAGGACACTGTGATGGGACTGAGTGACACAGGACACTGTGATGGGACTCAGTGACACAGGACACTGTGATGGGACTGAGTGACACAGGACACTGTGATGGGACTCAGTGACACAGGACACTGTGATGGGACTGAGTGACACAGGGGACAGTGATGAGACTGAGTGACACAGGACACTGTGATTGGCCTGGGTGTCACAGGAGACTGTGATGAGACTGAGTGACACAGGACACTGTGATGGGACTGAGTGACACACGACACTGTGATGGGACTGAGTGACACAGGGGACTGTGATGGGACTGAGTGTCACAGGACACTGTGATGGGACTGAGTGACACAGGACACTGTGATGGGACTGAGTGTCACAGGACACTGTGATGGGACTGAGTGACACGGGACACTGTGATGAGACTGAGTGACACAGGACACTGTGATGGGACTGAGTGACACAGGACACTGTGATGGGACTGAGTGTTACAGGACACTGTGATGGGACTAAAATGATGCACTCCCACAAGGCAGTTATGCAAATGGGTTGTGTTATACAAAAAACCGTTATATTTCACGTGGAGGTACGGATATATGACATGGACATATTATCCACGTATTGATGTTGTAACATACAGCCTCCATCTGACGACGCTGACATGCAACTTCGTCCAATGCGTTTAATGTCGCGTGGCACTCAGACCGCGTCTTGACGAGAGGCTCATTGCCATCCTCTGAACCGACAGGCCCATCGTGAGATCCGACTGTGGTCCATTCAGCGCTCGCCGTGCTGCATTGGCTTCCAGAAGGCAAACGAATACAGCATTTGTATGAGGTTGCGCTCATTGCACACAAAGTGCTTGCCACAAATGAAGCATGGAGTGTAAAGCATCATCACGCGAACTGCGGCCATCGTCACAGCAGCAGCGGCTTTTGGCTGGCCGTCGAACAAAGACGCTCACTGCACCGTGCCTGTTCAGACGTGCTTCTTCGGCTGTCTGGAACGCTCTTCCTTCCGATATTAGGAAGCCGTAGGAGCTGTGCACTTTTAAATCATCTCGGTTGAAAACTCATTCTTCATAACTGCTTTGTGTTGCGTTTAGTTTATTGTCCTTCCTCCGCACCTCCGATTTGCACGGTTGGCTACATACCATCCGAAAGAAGTTCAACATACAGCGGATTGTTAACGGATGATGACGGCGACGTAGGTGGCTGAAGTTCGAAGAGGACGTGGAGGATGGTGGCGAGCGCTGGAGCAAGCCCTTCGTGGCGACGCTGTCACTGCACAGCCTCTTCGAGCTGCGACGGTGCCTGGAGCGCGGCACCGTCGTGCTTGACGCGACGGCGTCCACCATGGAAGAGCTGGCCGGTGAGCGCTCGCCACCATCGCGCTCTGAGAAAGCTCCCAGTGAGCTCCTTGCAGGCTCCTAGCGGGCTCCTTGTGGGCACCTAGCAGGCTCCTAGCGAGCTCCTAGCGGGCACCTTGTGGGCTCCTAGCGGAATCCTAGTGGGCTGCTTGCGGGCTCCTAGCAGGCTCCTAGCGAGCTCCTAGCGGGCTCCTTGTGGGCTCCTAGCGGAATCCTAGCAGGCTCCTTGCGGGCTCCTAGCAGGCTCCTAGTGAGCTCCTAGTGGGCTCCTAGTGAGCTCCTAGTGGGCTCCTAGAATCCTAGTGAGCTCTTAGTGTGCTCCTAGAGTGCTTCTAGCAGGCTCCCAGCGGGCTCCCAGCGGGCTCCTAGAGGGCTCCTAGAGGGCTCCTCCCGGGCTCTTAGTGGGCTCCTAGTGGGCTCCTAGTGGGCTCTTAGTGGGCTCCTAGCAAGTTCATAGAGAACTCCTAGCAGGCTCCAAGTGGGCTCTTAGTGGGCTCCTAGAGAGCTTCTAAAGGGCTTCAAGCTGGCTCCGAGGTAGCACCATGATGGCAACATGTTAACTACCTCGCCTGGTATGCAGAGGGTCGTAGGTTCGATCCAAACCCTGACGCCTGTATATTTGGAGTTTGTGTATCTCTCTGCCCGTGGTCGCGTGGATTTTTGTGCGGGTACACATTTTAGAATCAACACGCATTTAGAATATTGAACTGCTATAAATCTCCACGCAATAGCCACTTAGTTGAGCTATCATTTGTGATAGCCAGGTCGCTTGTCAAAAAGAGCTACATAGCTCAGTTGGACCTCACCCTGGCAAAATAAAATATAGTTTATTTACTTATTTATACTCTTCGGTTCTTTAGGTAAAATCACGTAGGTAGAAAAATAAAATAAAACAAAAATAATATATCAAAATAATATATTATTGTTTAAAATAATATATAAAATAATATATTATGTTTGTTTCATTTTATTTTTCTACCAACGTGACTTTCCCGAAAGAACCGAAGAGTATGGATTCCTGAAGTCACGAAAGCTTCAAATCCAAATTACTTATTTGTAGTTTAGACATCGCGAGAATCGCCACGCCACGAACGTCCACAACCGTCCCCTACCGTCGCAATCACTCGCGAACGGCGTCACGAATGGCGTTGCGACGAGGCCTCGCTATTTGTGTGTCCGCGACCCCACAGGGGCGATGCTGGACGACCCGGCGGCGGCGGCAACGGCGGAGGGGGCGGTTGGGGTGGGGTGCGTTGCGGGCGACGAGGCGCTTCGGGAACGGCTCCTTGGCATCCTACTCAGGCCGCCGCGCCACCAGAGCGAGAAGAGGCTGAGCAGCAGGATCCCCATTGTGCGCTCCATCGCGGACATCGGCAAGAAGTACTCGGAGAGCCAGTTCCTCGACCGCAGCGGTGGGACTCGTCGTAGTGAGGGGGGCGAGCGGGGCTCCTTGCCGTCGTCGTCATCATCATCAGCTTCAATGTTATCTTCATCACCATAATAATCATTATCAATGTCATCATCATTATGATCGTCCTTATCATCATTGTCATGATTATCAATATCTTCATCATCATGAGCTTCATTTTTCTTATAATTTTCATTGTCATCGTCATCATTATTATTATCGTCATTGTTATCATCATTGCCGTTATTTTCAAAATCACAGTCATTATCATAACCAGGAGTTGTTTTTACGTTGAATATTTGCTGCTGCTACTGTGTCTGGTACAGTGCTTTGAGATCCTCGATGAAAGCCACAATGTAAATTTAATTCTTATTAATTATCACAATAGGTTCTTACACTCGCGGCACAAGCGTGACAATTTTTTAGACCGGGTTACGGGCGGGGTCAGAGACCGGATCAAGGACGGGTTACGAGACCAGGTCACAGGCAGGGTCAGAGACCGGGTCACGGGCGCGGTCCAAGACCGGGTAATGAAAGGGGTCTGAGACTGGGTCACCGGTGGCATTGTGCCCGTCCGGCTGCGTTTCATATCCCGCACGTTCTCGTGAGCAGGACACGCGGCGCTGCTGGCGTCGCCCCTCGTGGATGGGGAAACGCGGAGCGGCGTGAGCAGAGAGAACTCGAACGTGGACTTCAGCAAGGTGCGCGCATGCGGGTTGAGCGGCTCTCGCGCGCGGGTGTGCTCAACCACACAGGGCCGAGAGCCCCCCCTCCACCCCCTTCTCCACCGCCTCTCTCGAGACCCTGCGATGATGCGGACGTAGGGCCATCGACGGGCGTACTCTCGTTACGAATGTCTCCGCAGACATGCCGCTTGAAATGCGATCGGTTTAGGAAGGCCGCCGAGACACTGTAAGAGCGCTAACCGAGCTGCATTGGCTTCTGGTTGCCGAACGAATGCGTTATGAGGTTGCACTCATTACACACACAAAGCACTTGCCAAAAATGAACCACAATTATTGAGCTGATCTCGTCATGGAGTAATAAACCATCATCAAGCGAACTCCAGTCCATCCTCGTAGCAGCGGCTTTTGGCTGGCCATCAAAGAGAGATGGTCACCATATTGCACGCTTTGAGATGTGCCTCTGCGGCCCTCTTCAACGCTCTTCCTTTAAATATTAGGAAGTCACTGGAGCTATGTACTTTAAACTCTCAGTTGAAAACGAATTTCTTAAGAACTGCTTTTTGTATTGTGTTTGTTTTCCTCCGATTAGCACGGTTAGCTACATACGGTGCAAAATAAATTCAACATATGTACATACACCGCACCTCTGATTAGCACAGTTGGCGACGTACAGTGCGAAAGAAGTTCAACATAACAGATTGCCGCACCTCCGATTGGGCGGCCGCGGTGGTGAGATATCAATTACCTCACCTGGTATACAGGAGGTCGTTGTTTCGATCTCAACCCTGTCGCATGCTGAATATTTGGACCTTTGTGTCTCTCTCCCCGCGGTTGCGTGGAATTTTCTCCGGGTCCTCCGATTTTTCCCTCCACATTTAGAATCAACATCACGCGTTTATTTGAGAATTTGGCTGCTACTATACATTTTCCGATTAAAAGCCACTTTGTTGAGCTGCTTTCATTTGTGATAGCCAGGTCGCTTGTCAACAAGAGCTTCATAGCTCTGTGGGGCCTTAGCCTGGTAAAAAAAAATGAATAGTTGTAGCCACCCGGCTCTTCCTGGGGCCTGCAGCTGACCAGATGCCCCAGGCAGCGGTGACCCAGCCTGGCGACCTCAGCCCTGAGCAGGCTGCGGCCGATGATGCACGTGAAGCGCTTGCGATATTAAACCTCCTTAATTTCCTTCACCTCCCTCCGCCGATTGCCAGGTGGATCTCAGCTTCCTGCGGAAGATCCCACCGGGGGCGGAGGCGGCCAACGTGATGGTGGGCGAGGTGGACGCCCTGGCAAGCCCCCTCGTGGCCTTCGTGCGCCTCTCCCGGGCCGCCCTTATCCCCGGCCTCACCGAGGTGCCGCTGCCCACGCGGTACGAGTCCCACCGGCGCTTGCAGCCCAATGGTCTCCGCGTCCCCCATGTACCCCATGTCCCTGTGTCCCCACATCTCCTGTGTCCCCACATCCCCCGTGTCCCCCATATCCCCAAGTACCCCATGTCCCTGTGTCCCCCGCATCTCCTGTGCCCCCCGTATCCCCAAGTACCCCATATCCCTGTGTCCCCCGCATCTCCTGTGTCCCCCGTATCCCCAAGTACCCCATGTCCCTGTGTCTCCGAGTCCCCATGTCCTCCGTGTCCTTGCTACGAACCTGGCGCCCAAGTTTAACCTCCGCTCACGGCCACCAACACCAGTGACGATTATTTGGAGTGGTCCTGGGCCTCGCCGAGGTCGACTTGGCCGCAAATGAGTGTCTAGTGCGTTGTGTAAAAGTCGCCACTAGGGAGACAAAGGCAGCCGAGCGTATTGCCGTGCCAGCCTTCACAGGTGCTCGCTAGCAGCACTTGCCCCACGAGTCTGTTAAGGCTATATGAGGGGGGGGATCTTTATCTTTATAAGCACGTGCATGCTCATGTCCATGTGCGTTGTACGCATGTATGTACAGTCTGTTCTCCTATAGCGCCGTGTGTTGTTTTCACAACACGAATTGGATATAAAGCGGTGATTGTTTTAGAGAACATATTTGTTTTTAATGCTGATGACAATTGGATATGACGCGATCGAGCAAACGGAACTACGTCACGCGAGTTTGTATAAGCAGTTGTACGGCTGCCACGACGTAGCATCGTCACACAAGGCGGGATGCTGCTGGATGCTTCTAGATGCTACCCACGCACCGTTGTCTTTGTTCAACCTGCGTTACGCATCTCGCGCATTACCGCGGATTGTCCTTTACCCCTAAACTATGTATTATTTATTACAACGCGGTGCTCTTCATGAACGCATCTCCCGCGTTATAGGAGAACAGATTGTACACTGAACTTCTTTCACACCATACGCAGCCAACCGCACGAATCGTTGCACGTGCGTGCGCATGCGTAGATTTTTGTTCCTGTTGCTGGGCCCGCCGGTGCGGGGCGGTCGTCCTTACCGTGAGATCGGTCGCTCCATCGCCACGCTCCTGTCGGACGAGGTGGGGCCACCACTCCCGCACCTTGCACACCTCGCACGCACCACGCACGCGCACAGGAGGAGGGGTGGGAGGAGGAGGAGCAGGGTTCCGCCGCGTCGTACACTTCGTTGACGACGACGCTGCCACAGCACGACCCATCACTCATCAAGTTTCGCTCGATGAACTCGCTGGACATTGTTGGAGAGGCGAGGAACGCGCGGCTCTGCGTCGTGATGTGACGACGGCGATGGATGTGACGATGATGATGACGAGAATGACGATGGCGACCAACAACACCCAGGATCTGTCCCGTTACCGCCTGCCAGCAGCAAGCCTTCCACACTTGCACACGTTGGCCTCAAAGTGCACCTAGCCTGGCGCAAGCATTGTGGTGACATCTCTGCCACCTGATCTCAGGCAGGTCCTTATCATCTGGTCTCAGGCAGGTCCTCATCATCTGGTTTCAGGCAGGTCCTCATCACCTGGGCTCAGACAGGTCCTCATCACCTGGTCTCAGACAGGTGTCTCTTCACCTTGTCTCAGAGAGGGTCTCATCACCTGGTCTCACACAGGTGTATCATCACATAGTCTCAGATAGGTCCTCATCACCTGAGCTCACACAGGTCTCACACAGGTGTCTCATCAGCTGGTGCTCAGGCAGGTCCTCATCACCTGGCTTCACACAGGTATCACATGTCCGAGAGATGTCTGAATCACACCTCAACTGGTCCCTCTCACGCCTCAGCTTCACCTGCCCCCCCCCCCCCCCCGCCCCAGGTGTTCCACGCTGTGGCCTACAGGGCCCAGGGGCGGCACGAGCTGCTGCTAGGGATCGACGAGTTCATGGAGCAGGTGCTGGTGCTGCCCCCCGGCGAGTGGGACCCATCCATCCGCATCGAGCCACCCAAACACCTGCCATCGCAGGTGAGCACACAGCATCGTCATCAACAACAAGAAGCAACACTGATAGCAGTGCAGCCACTATTCGCCACGACGCGACATCATCATCATCATCATCGGCGATCACTCGGGGTCGAGTACATAGTTAAATCAAAAGAGTACATAGTTGTCAAGCCATACGGTTCACCCCGTATTCTTCTGCAGGGAAATTTAGTTTTTAGGTCCATACGGCATACGGCCGTTTCAATATGGGCAAAAATAAATGTCTGTTTGTTTGTGTTTCTCCTTTGTGATGGCACTCTGTACGATGAACGTTGAGATTTATAAGGGCACGGGGTGACCACGAAGGTCTTAATTGGTCTGTAATAAGGTAGGCACTGATAGTTTGTGGATTGTCCTTCTGGCGGGTCCTGTTTGTGGATCTTCAAATGGCTGAAGAAGCCGGTCCCTTGCAGTGTGGGCAAGGGAGTGTGACAACAAACACAACCTCCAGAGCAATAACCAACAAACACACAACAGCATCCCACGACCACGACATCCACAGAAACTACCACCACAATAGCAACAACCACAATGAAAACCAATACAGCCGCGATTCACCAATCAACGGCAGTGACATTTCCACGGTTTACTTTGAGGCCACGTGAAGTGTCGAAGGCTCGCCGCTGGCAGGAGGTCACACAGGAGAGACCCAGGTTACCATGGGTTGGTTGACTGAGATGATGGCAGTTGCACCACCTGTGCCCCCTACTGTGCCGACAACAACAACAATGCAACAAGAAGCAACAAGAAAGACAACCACAAGAGCAATAAACAACAAACACACAACAGCCTGCGACCACGACATCCACAGCAACCGCCGCCACAACAACAACGACAACAACCATAACAACCAATGGCACAACAACAACATCACATTATATAAATGAAAAAAGAGCAGTGCTCTCATTACATTCGAGTGAGATGGTTGGGTGTGGGATTAATTGTGGGGGACACCATGTCAGTGAGATCCTGCTGGGAGGGAGGGGAGCACAGGGACACTGGGTGGTGCAGGGCCCACCTCAGTGCCCCCCTAGCGCCAGCCCTGGGGGTGGAGGTCAGGGACCTGGGGGTGGAGGTGAGGGCCCTGGGGTGGAGGTCAGGGCCCTGGGTGTGGAGGTCAGGGACCTGGGGGTCAGGGCCCTGAGGTTGATGTCAGAGTCTTGGGTGTGGAGCTCAGGGCCCTGGGGTTGATGTCAGAGTCTTGGGTGTGGAGGTCAGGGACTTGGGGTTGATGTCAGGGTCTTGGGTGTGGAGGTCAGGGACCTGGGAGTGGAGGTCAGGGACCTGGGTGTTCAGGTCAGGGACCTGGGAGTGGAGGTCATGGCCCTGGGAGTGGAGGTCAGGGACCTGGGTGTTCAGGTCAGGGACCTGGGAGTGGAGGTCATGGCCCTGGGTGTGGAGGTCAGGGACCTGGGTGTGGAGGTCATGGCCCTGAAAGTGGAGTCATGGCCCTGGGAGTGGAGGTTAGGGACCTGGTGTGGAGGTCAGGGACCTGGGAATGGAGGTCATGGCCCTGGGTGTGGAGGTCAGAGACCTGGGTGTGGAGGTCAGGGACCTGGGAGTGGAGGTCATGGCCCTGGGTGTAGAGGTCAGGGACCTGGGGTTGACGTTAGGGCCCTGGGGGTTGATGTCAGGGACCTGGGGGTTGATGTCAGGGTCTTGGGTGTGGAGGTCATGGCCCTGGATGTTGAGGTCAGGGCCCTGGGGGTTGAGGTCAGGGCCCTGGGGTTGACGTTAGGGACCTGGGGGTTGATGTCAGGGACCTGGGGGTTGAGGTCAGGGCCCTGGGTGTGGAGGTCATGGCCCTGGGGGTTGAGGTCATGGCCCTGGGGGTTGAGGTCAGAGCCCTAGGGTTGACGTTAGGGCCCTGGGGGTTCAGGTCAGGGCCCTGGGGTTGATGTCAGGGACCTGGGGGTTGATGGCAGGGTCTTGGGTGTGGAGGTCAAGGACCTGAGGGTGGAGGTCAGAGACCTAGGGGTGGAGGTCAGGGCCCTAGGTATGGAGATCAGGGACCTGGGAGTGGACGTCATGGCCCTGGGGGTGGAGGTTAGGGCCCTGGAAACGCGCGAGGGTAGAGAGGGCAGTAAAGCAGCATGGCCCGAGACCAAGCAACGTGGGCCCAGCACCAACAACGACAACAAAGACAATGACAACGACAATAATGGCCATAACGACAACAATGACAACAACAATGACAACAGCGTCAACAATAATGACCACAACATCACCAACAGTGAGCCCCAGGGGCAGCACCAATGAGGCCAAGGGCAGCCCCCGCGGCAGACGATGCCTGGGACAGGGACAGGAGGCGCCTTGTTGGGGGTTTCCCCCCTTCAGGAGGCAGGATGTGGGAGTGGGGGGGGGGGCGGCTGCCATTGAATGTTGGATTTATTGGTTGATGGATTGATGAATGGATTGATTAATGTATCTGATGGAGTGATTGATGGGCGCATGTATTGATTGATGCATTGGCTGAGTGATTGATTGGACTCATTTACGGGTAAACATATGGGTTAATTTCCGATTGGATGGAATGATTGATGTTTCGACTTACGGGGTTCTTTGATGATTGTTACCGGTCGGTTAAATTTCATCCGTGTCATTGGTTGGTTCCCAGTAAGCGTGGCACTTTGGGCCAACTTTGGCATATTGGTGCCGGGTTGGTTTTGATGACTCGTCTGATTGCTCGATTTCATCAGTGGAACGTAAAGCCCCGATGCGGGCAGGCAGGCAGGGCGAGCGCTGCGCGTGAACGGAGGTCTATGTTCCACGTCTCTCACCGCTCCCCGGTGAATGGGACAGGAGAAACGGAAAACGTCGCCGGTGACCAACGGAACCGGAGTCGGGGTGGAGCCCAAAGCTCCCGAGCACAGCCTGGGACCTGAGCTCCAGCGCACGGGCAGGTAATAACAATTATTATAATACTTAACAACCATAACCTCTATTTTATGAAGCGCCCTTCATGTTGAAGTTATCTCAAAGCACTGCACGTAAACATAAAGCTACGCTCACAAGTATGGATTAAGCGGCATAGAAAGCCGATTACAACAATATCAAGGATTACACTCGAAATTGTAATAAAATGAAGAACTATGATAAAAGAGAATTGCAATAATCATAATGACACAGTAATACAAATCAGACAACAACAACAACATAATTCTAAAGAATGTTTGTTGGGTTAAATCACGATCTAACCCAACAAACCTTTGTTATTAATAATATTGGTCGCGAAACCTACGTCTTAAACAACATTGGTTGCTGTCTATAGCGGGGCGTGCGGGAAATTGCCACTTGACGGGATCTCAAGAAGCAGTTCTGACGCGTCCACTTCCGCGGGGCGTTCTTCAGCATGCACAGAGAGAGAGAGGGCAGCGCACTGCCTTGTGGGAATTAACCTCAGGGCCTTAACAGCACGGTCGCAGACAAAACCCGTGAACGAAAGTAGACGGGGGGAAAAAAAACCCAACGCTTCCGCGAAGTAAATCACAAGTGCGGCAACGAGGCCGGAGCTAAACTACAACTTTATTTGACCAGGTGTAAGGCCCCGCTGACCTGCTGTGTTGTTCTTTTGCAGAAGCGGCGACCTGGCCATCCCAAATGAGGGCTCGACCAAGTGGCTTCTCATCATCATCACGTGGAGAGTTACAGCAGGAGCCAAACACTCGAAACCCGTCACGTTGGTTCTAAATGTAGAGGGGAAAAACCGGAGGACACGGAGGAAAATCCACATGACCACGGAGAGAGACACGCAAACTCCAAATTTACAGCAGGCGTCAGGGTCGCGAGATGTTAACTCCCTCGCCTGCTATACAGGAGGTCGTGGGTTCGATCCCAACCTTGATGCCTCCTGTATATTTGGAGTTTGCATGTGCTCCCCGTGGTCTCTGTGTATTTTTCTTCATGTCCTTCAGTTTTCCCTCCACATTTAGAATCAACATCACGCATTTAGAGTAATTGGCTACTGCTGTAAATTTCGACATGATGATGATGATGATGATCCACTTGGTCGAGCTATCATTTGTGATGACCAAGTCGCTTCTGAAAAATAGCTACAGAGCTCAATGGGCCATTACCTGGTCAAGGAAAAAATAGTTTTCGATAGTTTTTAGTAAACCAGGCGAGGTAGTTAACATCTCCTGGCTACTGTTGCGCCCCGTGGAGCGGCGCGAGCGGCGTGAGCGGCTCTCCTTCTTGCCAGGCTCTTTGGGGGGCTCGTCGGGGACGTGCGGCGGAAGGCGCCGTGGTACTGGAGCGACGTGCGCGACGGCACGAGCCTGCAGTGCGTCGCCTCTTTTCTCTTCCTCTACTGCGCCTGCATGTCGCCCGTCATCACCTTTGGCGGCCTGCTGGGAGAGGCCACCGACGGCTCCATCGTGAGTCCCACGCACTCCGCAGTGGTGCACGGCGGCACCATGAGGTCATGACCCCTGAGCCCCCCCACCCGTAACCCCGAACCACCCCCCCCCCCACCACGTGACCCCCACCCTCCCGGGGCCAGGCAGTCACAGCGCCACGTCTGTCTGGACACGCAGTGACGCCTCGTCACTTTTTCCCCGTTCGTGAATGTTGTACGAACGTTGTACGAACGTTGTATGTATATATTCATTCATTAATCCGCCCCGGCCCCCTTTGGGCTTCACATGCGAAGGGCTCACAAGTGACCCCATCACATCTATCCCTCTATCTCTAGAACGAAACAATAGGATTTAGCTAGTTATAATTACTGACGAAACGTCGTACTCCGTTTGTAAATGTTTTGGGTTTACTCTGCAACACACAACCGGTGTGCTCTGCTAGCAATTGGCATGTTCTGTTCACGTGACAACCTTTACTAATTGGCAGGTGGTAACGACACATTTATATTTATGCGATCTCACCCAAAAGGCCTGTTTTATGGATGTTGTGTGTATGTTGTATATACGAACCTTATGGCGGGATAAACGGAAATCAGAATCGTAATTCATTTATTTATGGCGACTCCGTCCCACCACGCACATCAACGCCGCGACCCACCTGGCGCGGGTCGTTTCTGTCGCGATGTCCTCCAAGCGCAGCGGCGAGGATGAAGGCGCACAAGAGCTGAACAAGCGAATGCGCTCCATGCTCGGGTATGGGCAGGATCATAAGGGGCCGTCCATAAATGACGTCACGCACCTGGGGGGGGGGGGTCAGACATTTGTGACGATGTGTGACAAGGGAGGGGGGGGGGGGTTGAGAAATGTGACGTCACATCAAAATGTGCAACTTTAAATAAATGTAGACAACACGTTCTACTTAATTAAATAGACTTTTAATAAATGTTTTCTCCTACAACATCAGAGTGCAGCACCACATTAAATACGAACTACAATGACAATAGTTTAAAGCTATTTTAAGCATGTTTTATTTGGGGGGGGGGCAGAGCTTTGTGACGTCAGATTTAAGGGGGGGTCTGACTTTTTGTGACGTCGTGTGACGAGGGGGGGGGGGTCAAAAATCGTCATAAGTCGCGTAACGTCATTAATGGACGGCCCCCAAGTCGCATTCGCCAAATCAGCGATTAAATCCGTGAAATGTTTACCACCCAGCGATTCAATATTCCACTGCAGCCGAAAGTGACTCCTGCGCTTTAAGACGTTAAATGCAGTTAGGTTCAAGTTGGATTTGTTGAACAAGGTGAGAACTCAAGAGACCAGGATAAGTCTCATTGGCAAGAGTGACCTGAGGTATGAGTCTGTCTCCTACAACATCAGAGTGCAGCGCCACATTATTTGAGGGGGGGGTCTGACTTTTTGTGACGCCGTGTGACGAAGGGGGGGGGGGTCAAAAATCGTCAAAAATCGCGTGACGTCATTTATGGACGGCCCCCAAGTCTTGTCCAAAGCTGCTCAATCTGCCTCCAGTCCTTTATTTGTCATCACGGTATGCATAATACAGTGAATCTGCTCTCTTATCTTCATTATTATTTGTGAACTACCAATGTCTGCAGCCAGGATCAATCGATCTGCAGATATTTAACAGATGAGATGCATTGCACCGTTAATTCCTCCCGTTTGATAACACTTCTCTTGTCCGTATGCATCTGTGCAGATAGGTTTGTTTTTGCGTTTAAGCCATAGTCCCCACATACCGCTCGTATCAATGCGGATAAGAGGAGCGGCGACCCACTGCTCTGTAGAGTAACATTGGTATTAACGCTTGTTACATTATAAGCAGTGCATTGAACACGCGTACTATTTTATGTACTGTTTACAAAGTGTGTTCACACATTCACACTGAGAAACACGATGATTGCCAGAGGGGTGTAAATTATTTTTAGACAGTGCATTTAAATAGAGGTACTGCAGGTAAGTAGTTTTCAGTTTTAAAGGCATTAGCAAGACAACACTTGCCACCATCCTTCAAACCCATTGGTGAAAGAGAGCGAAGTTTTTGTTTACATTAAAATATGTTTACATTATATGTTCACATTATAATATGTTTAGATTATAATATGTTTACATTATATAATATAATGTTGACATAATATAATGTTGACATATATAATATATAATGTAATGTTTACATTATAATATGTTGACATATATAATATATAATATAATGTTTACGCGAGAGCTGGGGGCGTATGGGACCCCGGGGTCCCGCCATGAGGCTCATTTGTTGAACTGTATGTGTGCGTTGAACTTCTTTCGCGCCGTACGTAGCCAACCGTGCTCATCGGAGGTGCGGGGGAAGGACCACAAACTAAACACAACAACAAGCTGCGGAGTGAGAGCATTGGCAGTCTGTTAACCATTCCCCGTGGGGGAGCTTGGTCTTTGTCTTTTTAGAGTGCCATGGAATCTCTGCTGGGAGCCTCCATGACCGGCCTGGCCTTCTCCATATTCGCGGGGCAGCCTCTCACTATCCTGGGCAGCACAGGCCCAGTGCTCGTCTTCGAAAAAATCCTCTTCGGGTTCTGCAAGTGAGTCGCTCATTAACGAGCGCTACCATCACCACCACTACCACCATCATCAACACCACCACCATCATCAACACCACCACCATCATCAACACCACCACCATCATCATCACCAGCATCATAACCACCACCATCATCAACACCATTATAATCACCACCACCATCTCCACCACCACCATCGTCACCAGCTTGAAAAGGCTGTGGAGGAGACGAAGGTCAGGGTGAAGATGGAGGTGATGGTGGAGACGGTGACAATTGATCAATCACGTCCATGTCAGAGTAGAGATGGCGGTCAGTATAGGTGAGATGGTGATGTTCAAGGTCAGAGTAGAGGTCGAGTAGGTGGTGATGGAGGAGGAAGCAGAGGTGAAGATGATACTTTGCTCATACCTCTCTCCTGCTGTTGCTGATGTTGCTGATGATGATGGTGATGCAACCTACCATACCGCAACGTGCTGTGGAATATCGCGGCGGCGGGGGTGGTCTCATGGTACAGAGAGAGAGGGGTCATGGACGGAGGAAAAACCAGGACGGTCCGGAGCTTTGCACCTTAAACTGCTAAACTACTAAAACTAAACAATGTTTTATCTTGACTTCAAGCTTTCGTGACTGCAGGAATTCATATTATTTGGGTCTTTCAGTAAAGTCACGTAGATAGGTTCAAAGAAAACAACAAAAATAACAAAAAAAACTACGACGTTTCGAGCTTGTGTTGCGATCGAAACGTCGTAGTTTTTTTGGTTATTTTCTTTGAACCTATCTACGTGACTTTATCGAAAGACCCAAAGAATATGAACAATGTTTTACTTTACCATCTAAGGCCCACTGAGCTATGTAGCTATTTTTCAGAAGCAGCCTGGCTATCACAAATGCCAGCTCAATGAAGTGGCTTATGCCGCGGAAAAATGTATAGCGGCCAAATACTCTGAACGCGTGACATTGATCCTAAACATAGAGGGGAAAAACCGGAGAAAACTCCACGCAACCGCGGGGAGAGAGACAGCACACGGGAACTGCAAATGTACAACAGGCGTCAGGGTTGGGATCGAATCGACGGCCTCCCGTATACCGGGCGAGGAAGTTAACATCTCCTAGTGACCGCGGCACCCTTGACCAGGGGGATGTGCATCTCTTGCGTCTCCACGTGTGCCCTCCCCTCCGTGCGTGCGTGTAGGACACAGGGCTGGTCGTACCTGTCGCTGCGCGCGTGCATCGGCCTGTGGACGGCGTTCCTCTGCCTGCTTCTCGTGGCCACGGACGCGAGCTCGCTCGTGCGCTACATCACGCGCTTCACCGAGGAGGCCTTCGCCGCGCTCATCTGCGTCATCTTCATCTACGAGGCGCTGGAGAAGCTCGTGCGCCTGGGCGAGGAGTACCCCGTGAACCCCCGCGTGGACCTGCAGCGGCTCACGCACTACTCGTGAGTGGTGGCCGACGCTCGCACGCTCTTCGTCGTCGTCTCTGTGCGCGCGCGCGAGTAGGGGGCACAGCGCGTGAGTAGGGTGGCACAGCGCGCGAGTGTAGGGGGGCACAGCGTGTGTGAGTAGGGGGGCACAGCGCGTGTGCATCTGCCAGCCATCTCGGTCGGTCAACCCCATGGCAGGGTCTGTCTCAGTGACCTCCCGTCAACGAGCCTTCGACACTTCACGTGGCCTCAAAGTGTGCTCACGTCACCATCACTTAGTGGCGAACTCCGGGTGTAGCGATTGGTGCGAAGCGGTAGTGTAGTAGCGGTCAGCGCTACGCTGCGCTATGAACCCGGCCACCCGAGTTCGATTCCTGCTCACGGCCAACACCAGAGACGATTATCTGAACTGGTCTTGGGCCTCCCCCTAGGTCGACTCGGCCTGAAATGAGTACCTGGTGCGGTGTGTAAATATCGCCACTGGGGAGACAAAGGCGGTCGGGCGTGGTGTTGGCCCCCTACCCCCTCGTGTGCCGTTCCGGCCTTCACAGGTGCTACTCGCGAACAGCACTTGCCCCAACAGTCTGTTAAGGCAGCACGGGGGATCTTTGTCTTCGTTGTGAGAGAGAGGGAAGTCTGCACGAGACGGCCTCTTATCCTCTCTCTCTCCGTGTTCCTTCTCGAACCTCCCCGAAGGTTATCCCGAACCCTCCTCCACCTCCACCTTCTTAGCGATCTCGTCCCTTCCTCCTCCCCTTGTCCCCGTGCGTTTCTCCCTGAAGCCCCTTGCCCTATCCCGTGCACCTCCACCGCCAGCTGTATGTACAATCAATGTCTGTATGTATGAATGTTGAACTTCTTTCGCACCGTACGTAGCCAGCCATGCTAATCGGAGATACGGGAGAAGGACAACAAACTAAGCATAAAAAGCCAGTTGTAAAGAAATGAGTGTTTCAATCTAGATTATTTAAATGCGCATCGTTCTCGTGGCTTCCTAATACCGGATGGAAGAGCGTTCCAGACAGAAGCAGGAGTGCATCTGAAAGCGCGCGATGCGGTGACCGATGGTTAGCCAAAAGCCGCCGCCGCCGCTGCTGCTACTGCTGCGAGGATGACCGCAGTTTGCGTGACGGTCCTGCCGACTCACCGATGACTCACTAGTCCGGTGTTGTGTCGTCATTAGCTCAGCGAGCAGCGGAAGGACACGGTCGGATCTTGCAGTGCCCGTCCACGACGCGTGTCAACTGGGATTCATTCACTGAACCTCGGCGGCCTTGGGAGACCCTTGGGTAATGCAAAGGCTCGGATAATAACAGCTCGATTCTGGCACCATGCCTGGGCGATGTCCCTACGCACGGACAGCAGGGGGAGAATGTTCCCACAGCCCCCGTCCAATGCTCCCCACCTGAGCGGCGGAACGACGGCGTTGGAGGACACGTGACCAGCGTGGGGCGTCGCGCTCCCCGCCGTGTGCGCACGCGCGCGCGTTCTACGGTGTGTGTGCTGCAGGTGTGCTGCAGGTGCGTGGTGTGTGTGCTGCAGGTGTGTGTGCTGCAGGTGTGTGTGCCGCAGGTGTGCTGCAGGTGTGTGTGCTGCAGGTGTGTGTGCTGCAGGTGTGTGTGCTGCAGGTGTGCTGCAGGTGCGTGGTGCATGTGCTGCAAGTGTGTTCCAGGTGTGCTGCAGGTGTGCTGCAGGTGTGTGTGCTGCAGGTGTGTGGTGCGTGTGCTGCAGGTGCGTGGTGTGTGTGCTGCAGGTGTGCTGCAGCTGTGCTGCAGGTGTGCTGCAGGTGTGCTGCTGGTGCGTGTGCTGCAAGTGCGTTCCAGGTGTGCTGCGTAGTGCGTGCGCTGCGTGCGCTGAAGGTGTTGCTGCGTGCGGCACGTGCTGCAGGTGCGCGTGCGTGGCTCCCGCGGAACCCAGCAACGAGACGCTGCGCCTGTGGGAGCGCCACAACGTGACGGGGAGCGCCGTTCCCTGGGGGAACCTCACCGTCAGCGTGAGCCGGCACCGTGCCCTGGCCGTCACGGCCACGCAGACAATTCTCACCGCACTCACCGTGCGCAGCTACAGCGCTCCCAATGGGTTTCCTCCGGGGCCGGGGGTTGGGCTTATTCTCACGGCTTTAAAACAGGGGTTGGGGAAACTTTTTTTTTCTGCCAAGGGCCATTTGGATATTTAAAACATCATTCGCGGGCCATACAAAATTATCGACTTAAAAGTTAGCCCGTTATATTTGGTCAAATATTTAATTAACTCACCCCTAATGCGATGGCTGGAACCGCTTCTCTTTGGTGAGGCGTGTGGTGATGTTAGCCGGTGTTGACGATGTTGCTACTCGCAACTGCTTGTCCAGGTTTGCTCTACCTAGATTTATTGAATTTCGAGTCCCGCCTGCGGTTGCCTTGGCAGGGCCAGAGACCAAATGATTTCGCGGGCCTCATACGGCCCGCGGGCCTAACGTTCCCCAGCCCTGCAAGTTTAAAACAAGAAGAAAGATGAAACGTGCAACGTAAATCTGGCACTGGTCAAACACATCCCAGTGCAGGAAACTACCTGCAACAGGTTTCAGTTTGGTGTTTTGTCATCTTAACGCCGGTTTTATTGCCAGAAAGGCTAAAACCTATTCTGATATTCTTATACCTGCAAATTACTCTACTGGGATCACACGCAGCATCATCGGCTCCTCCTGCGAGAAACTTGTCAGGACCCTCGTGGTGAAGGGTCTTGAGCCTTTCACAATGATGATACTAATACAATAAAGAAGGCAGTCTGAAGTAATCGGTTTTCAAATGGATGTTTACGAACCTATTGTGACCCAAATTAGATTTTTTTAATGTGCTCACAGCTAATAATGGAATCGATCCTGGGCCTCCCTCTAGGTTGACTCAGTATTAAATGAGTACCTGTTGTGGTGTGTTGAAGCATCAACCCTTGGGAGACAAAGGCGGCTGGAAGCCGCACTGGTCACACCACCCTCTTGGGGATCGGGGCGGCCTTCATAAGTGCTACTCGCCATACGGCCAACAACCTTGATGAATATCTGAACCGGTTCTGGGCCTCCTCTAGGTTGACTCAGCATTAACTTCGTACCTGTTGTGGTATGTTAACACATTAGTCTTGGGGAGACAAAGGCGGTAGGGCGTGATGCTGGCCACCCACCTCCTTGTGTGCCGTGCCGGCCTTCATAGGTGCTGCTCGCTAACAGCACTTGCCCCAACAGTCTGTTCAAGCTATACGGGGGGATTTTGTATTTGTATCTGTTTGTGTGTGCGTGTATCTGTGTGTGTATCTGTGTGTGTGTATCTGTATCTGTGTGTGTGTATCTGTGTATCTGTGTGTGTATCTGTGTGTGTATGTATCTGTGTGTGTGTATCTGTGTGTGCGTGAGTGTATCTGTGTGTGTGTAACTGTGTGTGTGAGTGTATCTGTGTGTGTGAGTGTATCTGTGTGTGTGAGTGTATCTGTGTGTGCGTGAGTATATCTGTGTGTGTATCTGTTTGTGCGTGAGTGTATCTGTGTGTGTGTGTGAGTGTATCTGTGTGTGAGTGTATCTGTGTGTGTGTGTAACTGTGTGTGCGTGAGTATATCTGTGTGTGTATGTATCTGTGTGTGCGTGAGTATATCTGTGTGTGTATATGTATCTGTGTGTGCGTGAGTATATCTGTGTGTGTGTGTATCTGTGTGTGTGTGAGTGTATCTGTGTGTGTGTGAGTGTATCTGTGTGTGTGTGAGTGTATCTGTGTGTGTGTGTATCTGTGTGTGTGTGAGTGTATTTGTGTGCGTGAGTATATCTGTGTGTGCGTGAGTATATCTGTGTGTGTGTGTATCTGTGTGTGTATGTATCTGTGTGTGCGTATCTGTGTGTGCGTGAGTGCATCTGTGTGTGTGTGTATCTGTGTGTGTATGTATCTGTGTGTGCGTGAGTGTATCTGTGTGTGTGTAACTGTGTGTGTGAGTGTATCTGTGTGTGTGAGTGTATCTGTGTGTGTGAGTGTATCTGTGTGTGCGTGAGTATATCTGTGTGTGTATCTGTTTGTGCGTGAGTGTATCTGTGTGTGTGTGTGAGTGTATCTGTGTGTGAGTGTATCTGTGTGTGTGTGTAACTGTGTGTGCGTGAGTATATCTGTGTGTGTATGTATCTGTGTGTGCGTGAGTATATCTGTGTGTGTATATGTATCTGTGTGTGCGTGAGTATATCTGTGTGTGTGTGTATCTGTGTGTGTGTGAGTGTATCTGTGTGTGTGTGAGTGTATCTGTGTGTGTGTGAGTGTATCTGTGTGTGTGTGTATCTGTGTGTGTGTGTGAGTGTATTTGTGTGCGTGAGTATATCTGTGTGTGCGTGAGTATATCTGTGTGTGTGTGTATCTGTGTGTGTATGTATCTGTGTGTGCGTATCTGTGTGTGCGTGAGTGCATCTGTGTGTGTGTATATCTGTGTGTGTATGTATCTGTGCGTGTATCTGTGTGTGCATCATCTGTGTATATCATCTGTGTGTGTATCGTCTGTGTGTGTATCGTCTGTGTGTGTGTATCATGTGTGTGTGTGTATCGTCTGTGTGTGTGTATCGGCTGTGTGTGTATCATCTGTGTGTGTGTGTATTGTCTGTGTGTATGCGTGCAGGAATGCTGGCGCCTGGGAGGGGGGTTCGTGGGAGCGGCGTGTGGCCCTGGCGGCCCGTACGTGCCGGACGTGCTGCTCTGCTCCGTGCTGCTCTTCTTCACCACCCTCCTCTTGTCCTCCTTCCTCAAGCGCTTCAAGACCATGAGATACCTCCCCACCAAGGCCAGACACCTACAGACACCTACACAGACACCTACACAGACACCCGCACAGACACCCACACAGACACCCGCACAGACACCCACACAGACAATCACACAGGCACCCACACAGACACTCACACAGGCACCAACACAGACACCCACACAGACACCCACACAGACACCCGCACAGACACCCACACAGACACCCGCACAGACACCCACACAGGCACCCACACAGACACCCACACAGGCAACAACAGCCATTCGCCACTAAGTGGCGGTGACGTCACCACGATGCTTGTGCCAGGCCATGTACACCTTGAGGCCACGTGAAGTGTCGAACGCCCGCTGGCAGGAGGTCACGAGGCAGACCCAAGTGCCACGGGTCGACTAAGATGACTGAGATGACTGGCTGATGCACCACCTGTTTCCCCTACTGTGCCAACCTGCTGTGCTTTAGCCACCCGGTGCTACGCTCGTTGTTGTGAGCGTCGCTCCTCCTCCCTCCGTTGTTGTTGGAGGGCGACTACCCCCAACTGCCCAGTAGCGTCCTTCACGAGCCTCCTCCACAGAGGCCGATCTTGACACCGCTGGAACCAGTCATCGGCAAGTCCACTCAGCTCCACGTCCTCCTGTACCACATCACTCCATCTCTTCTCTAGCCCGTGCTGCGCCCGTTTAGCCCCCTCGATCCGGCCGAACAAAAGCTGTTTCGGCATGCGGTGGCTCGGCATGCGGGCTACATGACCCAGCCAACGCAGCCTTGCCTGCTGGAGGAGCTCACCGATGGGACCTTGCCCAGATCTTTCAAGGATTTGTGAGCTCCTCACACAATCCAGCCTGGCTAAACCCAAGACGGATCGTAGGCAGGCTAGCCTAAATGTTTATAACCGGCGAAGATGTTCCATTAGGGGGGTCCACGTTTCGCAAGCGTAGAGAAGGGAGGGAATTACCGTGACCCAGAAGACCTGAAACTTAGTGCGGAGCGACAGACCGGGTAGATTCCATACAGCGTTACGCAACCGATGAAAAGATATTGCCGCTCGACTGATTCGGAGTGAGACATCTGCTGTTAAACTGGAGCCGGTCATAAGCACACTGCCCAGGTATGGGAAACTCTCCACTCTCTCCACAACTGCTCCATCACCAATTGGGAGTTGTGGGGGTGGAGTGTCCGATGGTACAAAATACCCAGGCAGGCGCTTAGTTTTGGTGGGGCTGATGGTAAGGCCCCATCTCTTCGTGGCACGCTCCAGTCTCAGCAGCAGCGTCTCCAACTCCTCCTCTGAATGAGCAGCCATTACCAAATCATCGGCATACATAACGTAGTTGAGCAATAGTGAGCCATCACTTAACCGCACCTGGGCATCGATCAGGCTCCCATTATATCTGTACCAAATGGAGATTCCCCCGGTACAGCTATTGAAGGCTTCACGAACTACATGGTCAAAATAGATGTTAAATAATGTGGGAGCCAGAGGACATCCCTGTCGCACCCCAAGGTGTACAGGGAATGGCTCTGACTCCCGGCCACGTAGTTTTACCCAGGCCCGCTCACCATCATGAATGTCCTTAATGATCGTGAGCAGAGGGTCAGGGACTCCAAAACACGAAGAACAACCCAGAGCCCAGGCCTACTGATGGTATCATAGGCCTTGATCAGGTCAATAAAGCAGAGATGTAGGTCTTGTTGAAATTCCCTACACCTCTGCTGTAGCAAACGTGCTCAGCAAAACTGCAAACCTGTTCCTGGGGGTCGGAAATTGGATCACCGTTTTTTTTCCCTAATGATGGTAATAGGTGTGGCGCTGCAGGTTACTTTTTTGATGGAGTTAAATAGGCATTTCTGATCGCGGGCCACTGAGGCAGACTCCATCTCCTCAGCAACCTGCGACCACCACCCATCCTTGCAGCGCCTCAAGGCTCTCCGAACCTCCGAGCGAAGGCTTCGGTAAGCCTCCTCATTCTCTGACGTGGGATTCTGTAGCCGATGACAGTGGGCCTGTCGCTTTTTCTCAACCATCCTGAACACCTCCTCTGTCAGCTAGGGTCTCTGGGGAGGTCTGGACCGTGTACCCAAAGCAGCCATTGCAGCTGCATGAGTCACAGTCCTAAACCTCGCCCATTTTCCCTCGACATCAGGAGGAGTGGGGGGACGATTCCAACCCCAGCTGCAAGTGATCGTGAAAATTCTCGCTTGCAACTTTCATCAGCTGAGACCAGGCCACTTTAGGTTGGAATGGGGTTCTGGGTGTGCACCCACCACTGGAGTGGAAGAATGGCAGGCGCATCTTACAGATGACTAGTCGATGGTCAGAGGGCAGATCAGCTCCACGGTAGGTCCTGGTGTCAAGAACATGGGCTCGCATCCGCTGGTCCGTCATTATGTAGTCCAGCAGATGTTCTTGCTTGGACCCGGCATGCATCCATGATATTGTGTGGATGCGCCGATGCTGGAACAGCGTGTTGGTAATTACAAGCCCATGGGCTGCACAAAAATCTAGCAGGCTCCTACCGTTGTTATTTAGCTGATCTGGCCCATGCCCTCCAATCACTCCAGACCAGGTGCCAGCATCATGACCCACTCGGGCATTGAAGTCACCCAACAAGATGACTCTATCCCAAAGGGCCACTTTAGCCAGCACCTGTGACAAGAGGTCATAGAAGGCATCTGGCTCATCGGCTTTGCCTGCATCCCTCCAAGGATGTTCGTCTTCGGTGGGGGCATAAGTAACCACGACCACCACTCCTCGCCTCCGGTTGATGGGAAGGCGAGCCCAAAGTAGCCTGGGGCTTACAGCTTCCCACACCTCACCACCACACTCCCACGCCCCCTTCAGACACCTACACAGACGCCTACACAGGCACCTACACAGACACCTGCACAGACACCTACACAGACACCTACCCAGGCCACGCTGGCAAAGCCAGAGTGATTTGCTACTCAAATCAGCAGCAGTGAAGCATCAGTTTTCATCTCCCAATCACAGCCCTGAGCCAGTGGTGTAAATTCCACGTTTCTATGGCAGGGACGAGTCGAACCATTGGACAACCACTGTCGACTTCTCCACTCGTTTTATTGACCCCCAGGGAGACGATGGCCTTTGTGGGAAGAGTGGCGAGTGTCGGTGAGGGGTGTGTGGTTAGTGTCGTGTGTGCGGAAGGGGACGATGAGCGCATTGAGTGGGGGTGAAAGGCGGGTGGTGAGCGTGTCGAGTGAGTGGGGGTGAGTGTGGGTGAGCGTGTCGAGTGAGTGGGGGTGAGTGCGGGTGAATGTGTCGAGTGAGTGGGGGTGAGTGGGGGTGAGTGCTGGTGAGTGGGGGTGAGTGCGGGTGAATGTGTCGAGTGAGTGGGGGTGAGTGGGGGTGAGTGCTGGTGAGTGGGGGTGAGCGTGGTGCCCGTGTGTCTCGGCGAGGTAGGTACGTGCGGTGGTGAGCGACTTTGCGGTGTTCCTCACCATCGTGAGCATGGTGCTGGTGGACGCCATGCTGGGCATCCCCACTGCCAAGCTCCACGTGCCCAGCGCCTTCAAGGTGGCAGCCACACCACCACACTACCGACACCACCACACCACTACCAAGCCACACCACTACCACGCCACTCCACCACACCACTACCCAGCCACACCACCACACCACTACCAAGCCACACCACTACCAAGCCACACCACCAAACAGCCACACCACCACACCGCCACTCCACTATCAGCCTCACCGCCACACCGCCACACCACCACACATCAACACCATCACACCATCACACCACTACACATCAACACCATCACACCACCACACCACTACACATCAACACCGCCACTCCACTACACAGCAACACCACCACACCGCCACTCCACTACACATCAACACCGCCACTCCACTACACATCAACACCGCCACACCACTACACATCAACACCATCACACCACCACACCACTACACATCAACACCGCCACACCATCACACCACCACACCACTAGACATCAACACCATCACACCACCACACCATCACACCACTACACATCAACACCATCACACCACCACACCACTACACATCAACACCGTCACACCACCACACCACCACACATCAACACCGTCACACCACCACACCACCACACATCAACACCGCCACACCACCACACCACCACACAGCCACACCGCCATCAGATGTAGTATGGATTTGAGGTTTCCGCAGTGTTTGATGAATCCGTGTTTTAACTTTATTTGGTTGACTGGTGATGTGACTTGCTGGTGTGACTGGAGGTGTGACTGGGGATGTGACTGGGGGTGTGACTGGGGGTGTGACTTACTGGTGTGACTTACTGATGTGACTGGCGGTGTGACTGGGGGTGTCACTTGCTGGTGTGACTGGGGGTGTGACTGGGGTGTGACTTGCTGGTGTGACTGGGGGTGTGACTGAGGGTGTGACTTGCTGGTGTGACTGGGGGTGTGACTGGGTGTGTGACTGGGGGTGTGACTGGGGGTGCGTCGTCATCACCGCTTGTTGCTCCCCCCCCCGCAGCGGAAGCGAATCGCGTTCCTACCGGCGATCATTCCGTTAATGGTATCTCTCGCGGCGGAGACTTTGTTCCAAGAAGGATGAAGGGAGCGCAGTTGAAACAACGCCAAGGGGAGCACACAATGTTCCCCGGCTGTTGGCAACGCACAGCGATCCCTGGAGGTGGGGGCAACCTGTGTGTTCCGTGACTCCGGCAGCCGACTCGGGACGACCGAGGCTGGATCATCGACCCCATCGGGCCCAACCCCTGGTGGTCGTCGCTGGTGGCGATCGCCCCGGCCCTGCTCTGCACCATCCTCATCTTCATGGACCAGCAAATCACGGCAGTCATCATCAATAGGAAGGAGCACAAGCTCAAGGTACCGCCCTCGATGGGGGTGGGTTTAATGTCCGCAGTCCCAGAGTGAACGAATGCGTCTATGCATCCCTGTGTGTGTGTGCGTCTCTGCGTGTGTGCATCTCTGTGTGTGCGCGTCCCTGTGTGTGCGCGTCCCTGTGTGTGTGCGTCCCTGTGTGCGTCTCTGTGTGTGTGCGTCCCTGTGTGCGTCTCTGTGTGTGTGCGTCCCTGTGTGTGCGTCCCTGTGTGTGTGCGTCTCTGTGTGTGTGCATCCCTGTGTGTGTGCGTCGCTGTGTGTGCGTCCCTGTGTGTGTGCGTCGCTGTGTGCGTCTCTGTGTGTGTGCGTCCCTGTGTGCGTCGCTGTGTGTGTGCGTCCCTGTGTGTGTGCGTCCCTGTGTGTGCGCGTCTCTGCGTGCGTTGGCCTTACCCATCATGGTACGAAATGGCGCTCTATAGAGAAAAATTCGCAGTCATAGTAGTAGTAGTACTGTCACTATCACCACCGTGTGTGAATCTCCGCCGGGTGACCATGTCACCGCTGGTGGCTGTGGTGGCTGCGGTGGTGGTTGCGGTGGTGGCTGCTGCAGTGGGTGTGCTGGTGACTGCAGTGGTGGCTAGAGTGGTAGCTGCGGTGGTGGCTGCGGCTGCGGTGGTGGCTGCGGTGGTGACTGCGACGGCGGTTGCCGCGGTGGCGGGTTGCCGGTGCGTGCGCAGAAGGGCTGCGGCTACCACCTGGACCTGCTGTGCGTGGCCGTCATGCTGGCCGTGTGCTCCGTCATGGGCCTGCCGTGGTTCGTGGCGGCCACGGTGCTCTCCATCTCGCACGTCAACAGCCTGCGCCTCGAGACGGAGAGCGCCGCGCCCGGCGCTCAGCC
Organism: Petromyzon marinus; assembly: GCF_048934315.1. Taxonomy (NCBI): domain Eukaryota; kingdom Metazoa; phylum Chordata; class Hyperoartia; order Petromyzontiformes; family Petromyzontidae; genus Petromyzon; species Petromyzon marinus. The sequence goes on from NC_133722.1 coordinate 2,149,407, forward strand.
GCGCTTCCTGGGCGTGCGCGAGCAGCGCCTCACCGGGGTGCTCATCTTCCTGCTCATGGGCTGCTCCGTCTTCATGACCAGCGTGCTCAAGGTGAGCACCGTCGTACGGAGGCGGCGGCAGGGAAGGCCCTCGCCGGAGAGGTTTTTCGCTTTCTCCGCAGCGAAGCTATTTGGGCGCAACAGGGCCTCTACGGGGTGGAGCGGCGTCTGTCGGTCCGCCTCGCCCCACCACGCGAGAGATGGCGACCCGGCTTTACAAGTGGGGGGCGGGGTGGGCGGTACGTTGGGGGGGGCTCGTTGACTCCCCAACGGTGATAGGGGAGAAGGGCAGGAGGGGGAGGTTAGATGAGTGTGAGTGGGGGCCGGGAGGTGGGGCTGAGACGAAGCTGCAGATGTTAAGTAGGGGGGAAGAGTGAAGAAGCGTCGTCTGTGTGGAGGAGCTGTAGCTGAGGGGACCTGCACATTGTTCAAGGCATATACATTATGAGAGTCTAATATATACATTATACATATACATTATGAGAGTCTAATACGGGTAGCGGGTAGTTTGTGATAAACTACCTCAGGGCGTGACGACCCTGCCTTACGCGAGTCCCAGACACAGCTGGCCCGGCTGTCAGTACCTGGTAAGGGCCCCGCCCAGAGTTACGCGGTGTTCTCACTGCCTTGTGAGTGTCTCGGGAGAGTCAATGGCTAAGGGAGTAAACCCCGACACAAAATCAGGAGTGGGGCTCCTCAGGCGGTTTTGTGACGCACTGCGGCACATTCCCGGCAGCCCCTGCAGCCAAACTGGTACCAAACGTCGTGCTACGCACTCCTTTGGACATCACCAGCAAGGCCGAGGGGGGGATCCTGACGCATGGGCAACCCAGGATTTCCAGAATAACCTGCCCGGGATTTGCGCCAACAAGAGGTGCAAAAATGGGGAGAGGACACTCCTCCTCGGCCACCTAATCGTGGCCAAGAAACACGGACGACAGCAGTCACGGGTTATAAGCTCATGTTAGATTGGCATAAAAAATTAGCGCCACGGGTTGCCATCATCGGTGGGAGGGGTCATTGCTCCGCAATGGATAGCTACCGCCCGCCTCAAGCTCGGCAGCCCCCAGCCAATAAGGTGCTTTCCCGCCACGGCTCACCTGCTCCAATGGGTGCCTGGAGCTTATGGTTCATCACCAGACAAGTGGGCTGCAAAACTTGCACCAGACAAAAACCAAAACAAAACGAAAGAAGGTTCCAGGCCTTCATTTTGCAAGCTGAAATGTACGTACAATGTGTTCTGGACTCTCCGAAGATCTTTTGCAGATTGAGGACATCCGCAAGACTGCAGTTATCGACAGGGAGTTGGCAAGACTCCATGTCGATATTGCAGCACTGCGGGAGACCCGGCTTGCTGGTGGTGGCTGACTACGAGAGAGTGACTACACTTTCTACTGGCAAGGAAAATAGCAGAACGAACCAAGGCAACGCGGTGTTGGGTTCGCCATCAAAAACACACTCCTTGGCATGATAGATCCACCGACTGCAGGCTCCGAGTGGATTCTACTCATGAGATTGCTCACTGCTTCTAGTCATGTAAACATCCTGAGTGTCTACGCCCCAACACTCTACTCACCTCCGGAGATTCATGACCAGTTCTATGAAGAGCTTCACAATATTATTCACAAAATCCCCAGCTCTGAGCACATGTTTCTATTGGGAGACTTCAATGCAAGGGTTGGGGCTGACCACAACGCGTGGCCCGCATGCCTTGGCTATCATGGCATTGGAAAGATGAATGCCAGTGGCCAAAGACTACTGGAGCTTTGTCCATACCACAATCTCTGTATCACAAACTAATTCTTTCTAACAAACCCATGCCATAAAGTATCATGGAGACATCCAAGGTCTCTTAATTGGCACCAACTGGACCTCATCATCACCCGACGAGCCCTCCTCAACTCGGTACTCATCACACGCAGCTACCACAGTGCAGTCTGTGACACCGATCACTCGCTGGTATCCAGCAAGGTCAGACTACGCCCCAAAAAGATACACGGACTCAAACAAAAGCGCTACCTACACATCAACTCTGCCAAGACCTCCCTCCCAGAACTCACTCAATCATTCCAACACAGCCTTGAGCAGTCCCTACACGACACACCAGATGGAAGCGTGGAGACAAAGTGGGCATACATCAGAGGCGCCATCTTCAATGCAGCCATCAATACCTTCGGCAAGCAGACAAGGCGGAACACAGACTGGTTTGAGGATTTATATTGGAACCCATCCTCCAAGCCAAGTGCATGGCGCTCCGGAAGTACAAGCAAGTCCCAAGTACAGAATCATTAAGGGCTCTGAAAGCTGCTCGCAGTACAGCTCAAACGACCGCCAGACGCTGTGCCAAAAACTACTGGGTGAATCTCAGTAGTAGGATCCAACTCGCCTCTGACACTGGCAATATCCGTGCCATGTATGAAGGCATCAAGAGAGCCTTTGGTCCAAACATCAGGAGGACTGCCCCCCTCAAATCCAGCACAGGGGCCATCATCACTGATAAACAAGAGCAAATGGCCAGGTGGGTAGAACACTACTCAGAGCTCTACTCACGAGACAACGGTGTGTCAGAAGCTGCCCTTGCTGCTGTAAAGCCCCCCCAACGATACACGAACTGGACAATGTTCCAACCTTGAAGGAACTTGACAACGCCATCAACTCACTAACCAGTGGCAAGTCACCGGGACAGGACGGCATCACACCTGAGGTACTGAAATGTGCAAAACCCGCCGTCCTCACAAAACTCCATGAACTTCTCTGCCAGTGCTGGGAAGAAGGAGCAGTGCCTCAAGACATGAGAGACTCTAACATCATCACCCTATATAAAAACAAGGGTAACCGTGGGGACTGCAATAACTACCGCGGCATCTCCCTGCTGAGCATCGTGGGGAAAACCTTTGCCCGTGTGGCCCTCAGTAGGTTACAGATACTAGCTGAGAGGACGTATCCTGAGGCTCAGTGTGGCTTCAGAGCAGGAAGGTCTACAATTGACATGCTTTTATCCTTGCGTCAGCTACAGGAGAAATGTCGAGAACAGAGAATGCCCCTGTACTTGGCATTCAATGATCTTACAAAAGCCTTTGACCGCATCAGTATGGGATGCCTCTTCAAACTCCTCAAAGTGATCGGCTGTCCACCGAAACTGCTGGCAGTCATCTCCTCTTTCCATGACAACATGAAAGGAACAATACAGCACAGCGGCACCACCTCAGAGGAATTTCCCATACTCAGCGGTGTAAAGCAGGGGTGCGTGCTTGCCCCAACACTGTTTGGCATCTTTTTCTCACTTATGCTCACACATGTCTTTGGGACAGCAGATGAGAGAGTCTTCATACAATATCTGATGGCAAACTCTTCAACCTTGGCCGTCTCAGATCCAAAACCAAGGTCCGCAAAGTCCTCATCAGAGAACTCCTTTTTGCTGATGATCCTGCGCTGACAGCTCCCACAGAACAAGGTCTGCAGACACTCATCGACCACCTTGCCAATGCCTGCAACAACTTTGGCCTGACAATCAGTCTAAAAAAGACCAATGTCATGGGCCAGGATGTCAGAGACACCCCTTCCATAAACATTGGCAGCTACACCCTGGAAGTCGTTCAGGACTTCACCTACTTGGGTTCTACCATCACCTACAATTTGTCCCTTGTCACAGAGATTGACAAGCGCATTGGGAAGACGTCTAAAGCTATGTTCAGGTTGACTAAAAGAGTGTGGGAGAACAAATCCCTAACGCTCAACACCAAAGTACAAGTGTATCGGGCCTATGTCCTTAGCACCCTCCTCTATGGATCTGAGTCCTGGACAACATACGCCCATCAAGAACATCGACTAAACACATTCCACCTCCGATGTCTCAGGCACATCCTCGATATCAGATGGCAAGATCACATTCCCAACACCTCAGTTATCAACTTGGCCAACATTCCCAGCATGTACTCTCTACTCAGTCATAGGCGCCTGAGATGGCTTGGACACGTGCGCCGCATGCAGGATGGCAGAATACCCAAGGATGTCTCGTACGGCGAGCTGGCATCAGGCACACGGGTCACTGGTCGCCCAGTCCTGCGCTTCAAAGATGTCTGTAAACGGGACATGAAGAGCTGTGACATCAACCCAAATGACTGGGAGAAACTGCCGGCGACCGACTCAGCTGGCAGCAGGCTGTAAAAACAGGCCTCTGGAGAGGCAAGGAGTTAATACACACTGCTTGGCAGACCAAGAGGGAGCGACATAAAGAAAAAGCAACAAACACCTCTGGAGCTGCCACCGCATTCACTTGCAATTGCTGTGGCAAGGATTGTCACTCAAGGATTGGCCTACTAAGTAATTCTAGGCGCTACAAAATCTATAGCTGACCTCGTAAGGTGCAAAAGAATTGTCTCTCGAGACAAAGGCCTATGATGATGATGAGAGTCTAATATTTACATTATACATATACATTATGAGAGTCTAATATATACATTATACATTATGAGAGTCTGATATATACATTATACATATATATTATGAGAGTCGGTGTTCTAATTCTGCCGGGAGAGACGAATTGCAAATGAGGAACCCCTGGGACGATTGGTCTCACTGGGTTCCCTCTGGGCTCAGAGTGACGCTCGCTCACCGCTGGTGCATGCGGGGGGCTGATGCATGCGGGGCGCTGATGCACGCAGAGCGCTGATGCACGCAGGGCACTAACGCTCGATGGGCACTAACGCTCGCGCCGCGCCTGTGTAACGTCCCTGCCGCAGTTCATCCCCATGCCGGTGCTCTACGGCATCTTCATGTACATGGGACTCTCCTCCCTGCAGGGCATTCAGGTACCGCCGCTCGCCCCGTGGTACACAGCGGTGCGCCACGGCCGCATCATCACGTCACGGCGCAGAACGGCACGGCACGCCATAGCACGGCACGGCATAGCACGGCATAGCATGACACAGCGCGGCATGGCAAAACGCGGCAAGGCACAGCACAGCATGACAGAGCACAGCACGGCACAGCCTGGCACTGCACAGCACGGCACGACACGAGACGACACGAGACGCGTGAACCCCCTCTGGCCCTCCGCACGTGGCTTGGCACAACACGGGTCCAGGTGCTGTCGGCGAGCACCTATTAATGCCGGCAAGGCACGCAAGGGAGCGGGGGGGGGAGGGGAAGCCTAACGTCTCCTCACTTAGGAGGGATTGTGTGTCCTCCCTGGCTTGCCAGAGCACGATGGCAGTACAGAAAGTTGATGAATCACCATCTGTGTTCCATCTATATGGGGATCGAGTGTTACCCCTCTCTCTCTCACTCGCCTGGGTTTTCTCCGGGTTCTCCGGTTACCTCCCTCGTGTATGGACACTCGTTAAAGGAGTTGGCCAAGCACCCCAATATAGGACCACAGAGCTTGGGGGAGTATCGGTGTCCAGTTTTGGCTGCCCTTCCCACTTGCCTGTGAGCTTCGCGCAACTTCTGTGAAATCAAATGAAAACCACCACGTGCACGCACAGGTGTTCAGTTTCATAAACGACACACAATCAACGCAGTACAATAAATGCGGAATTGATTTTGGAGTTGGGACAAATATTTGTTGGGAAAGTTTCCACCACCGCACAAAAAAGAACATACGTGGCCAACCCCACGCACGGCCACCTTTGTCTCCCCAGTGTGCAATGTTTACACACCGCACCAGGTACTCATTTGAGGCCGAGTCGACCTAGGGGATTTCCAGGACCGCTTCAGATAATCGTCACTGATGTTGGCCGTGAAAGGGGAATTGAACTCGGGTGACCGGGTTCGTAGCACTTTTGCGCACGCACGCAAAAGATTCATACACCATGGGCGGCGAATCGAACTCGAGTCACCCTGGCGTGCGGCGACGGTGCAGTTCTTCGAGCGGCTCAAGCTGTACGGCATGCCGGCCAAGCACCAGCCGGACGTGGCCTACCTCCGGCACGTGCCCTTGCGCAAGGTGCACCTCTTCACCTTCATCCAGCTCGCGTGCCTCGCCCTGCTCTGGGCCGTCAAGGCCTCCCCCGCCGCCGTCATCTTCCCCATCATGGTGAGGTTGGGGGGGGGGGTGCACCACCACCCCTTCCCCCCATAGGGGGAACTGGGCCCGCCGCTGCAAAGCGATAGAATGAGTGCATGAAATACCAAGGCCTAAATTATGATGATGGTGATGATGTGAAGTAGGCATGTCATACCCAAACAGGGTTGCGCTGGGCATGTGCGTGCCCATATGAGGAGGTATGGAACAGCAATCGATGGAAATACAAGAGATCCCAATGTCATACACACATACTCTTTGGTTCTATTGGGTAAAGTCACGTAGGTGAAAATAAAATAACAAAAAATCACGACGTTTCGGCCACAACACAAGCGGCCTTCATCAGGTGAAGGGACGAGACTGTCTGGAGGACAGCGCTGGAGTGGAAGAAGCCACGCTTAGATCACGACCTTTAAGCTTACTTTGCACCTCCGATTAGCACGGTTGGCTCTGTACGGTCCGAAAGAAGTTCTACACACATACTTACTTTGCACCTCCGATTAGCACGGTTGGCAACGTATGGTGTGAAAGAAGTTCAACACATACAGGCACTCCTTGACATACGCGATAGATACGTTCCTGAAAAACGCACGTATTTCAAAAAATGCTATTTTCCCATAAGAAATAATGGTCAAGAAGGGGGTTTGGGGATTTCACTGACACTCGCAGACATAATCGCCAATATTATCCTAGCATGTATCAACAGGCCTTTTACCAGATACGCTCCCCTTTTATATCTCCCTCTGGGTCCTTGATTCTTAACCACTTGTGGTTCCCTTGCTACAGCACTCTCTAATTAATGATTACTTCACTACCTGTTATACAATACCCTCTCTCTCATCCATTATCCCTTCACAACCTGTTATCTTTCTAACTTCTCTCAGCGCTTGTATTCTTTACATTTGATAAATCTTTAGTAGCTCTGTGTAACGATTCTTCTCCATTTAGTCCTCCTACAATTGTAACTACAGCCAGTCCCCGGGTTACGGTAGGGTTACAATTCCCGAGAGCGATCTGTAACCCGCGTTTTCCGTATGTCGGAAACTGAACAATTTCCCCCCAAAATCAACGATAGAATCCCATCGCCGGGAATAGTTTTGCCTCCCCTACCGTTTTCTCTCTGTACTGCATCGCGATTTCTATCGCGACCTCTATCGTATCGCTGTACAGACGCTCTGCACTTCCTATGATTCTTTAATTTAATCGAATATCTACCCGAACTCTAAAGTATAATTAACCTAATGGAGCATATACTGCATCCAGTTGTTTATGAATACCACGAAACATTTTATATTAATTGTTAACAATGCAGTCACTTCCGAATGTTCGTTTACCGTGCGTTAGGCTAGGCCGAGACTTCTCAGATCGCTGTTGGCTGAGATGATAAGCAATCGAATTGTAATTGTGTTAAATAAAGTACATACTTAAAATGAAGAAACAAGCAATAGAAACATGGGGAAAAAAAGATAGTTCTAAGCATAGAAAACAAACGATTACGAAATGTCTTCTTTGGTTCTTTCGGTAAAGTCACGTAGAATGAGAATAAAATAATAAATTGATAAAATAAAATAACACAATAATATTCTCACGACGTTTCGGCCACAACACAAGCGGCCTTCATCAGGTGAAGGGACGAGACTGTATGGTAGGACAGAATATTATTGTGTTATTTTATTTTATCAATTTATTATTTTCTTCTCATTCTACGTGACTTTACCGAAAGAACCAAAGAAGATGAATCATTGCAGTCACGAAAGCTTTATATCGAAAGATTACGAAATGCTACGCAAGAATAAGAATTACGTAACGCTACAAAACATTACATTCACCTGAATCCTAGTAAAGCTCCGGCTCAGTGAAGGCGGCTTCACGCCTCGCTCGGCGGTATTCATCCGCAACCTCACTGCGCTGCACTACTTGCGCTTGCGTAACTAACGCATACATTGCCACACATTTAAACATTGTTTTAACATTATTTATCGGAGCAATTCTGTAAAGTGGGATGTCCGCAAGTCCGGTCTTCCGCAACCCGGGGACTTACTGCACGGCAGAGTTGCGTTGTGTAGACAAAGGGAGGCGCGCCGGTGTACACGTGGTGAGATGCTGCACGGTACAGCGCACTAGTTATCACGCCGCACTTGCTGCTCGCCGTGCCATTGGGTCGCGGTGCCAGGCTAGGGTGGCGCGTATGTCGCGATGCAGATGGCGTTACTCCGAAAGCTGCCTCGCCGATATCAATTAAAGGTCTAAATACAAAGCGGCACGTTATTCCAAAATGGCGTACCGCAAAAGCGCGTAAACCGGGGATTAGCAGAGTTCGCTACGTACGGTGCGAAGGAAGTTCAACATACACACACCGCACATCCAATTAGCAACGCATGCGGTACGGCGCCCTACCAATCCCCGCAACGCTGTGCGCCGTGTACGGCTACCCCCCTCGCACTCCCCCACCGCCGCAGGTGGTCGCGCTGGTGTTCGTGCGCAAGCTCATGGAGCTCTGCTTCTCCAAGCGGGAACTCGGCTGGATCGACGACCTCATGCCGGAGAGCACCACGAGCGCCAGAGCGGCCGACGGTAAAAGCCAGGAGATAAAGAGAAAGGTACGGTGATCGATCGCTCGGTCAGTCGGTCGGTCTTTATTCTGTGTGCCACTCAACGCATCTCAATAAAGGGGGCATCGGCGCGCGTTACGGCAGAAACGGGAATGATACAGGGGGGGGGGGGACACGGAGCAGCAAACAGGGATGAAGATAGAAACCCGTCGTGACCTCAGCGGCTAGCGCCAACCGAGCAAAGTAAATCGAAATCGCGGGCAACATAAAGTTGACTGTCGCGCAACGAATAGCGTGAGAGATGTTAAGTATTAAATTAAATGGCTATCACTCATTTTCCATTGATCCAATCCATTCATCATCATTTACTGTCATCATTTCCGCTTTCACCGAATTCACGCATCATCACAGATTCGCCCCCATTGCTTCTTCTCACCTAGTTCATTCACCTCGTCTCCCACATTTACATTCACACGCACCGTTGTTAATTCTTTGCAAAGCGTCTTGGTTAAGGCGCTATATATAAATTCCGTTAAGATAAGAACATGAATAATAAGGCAAGAAACGTATACAGTAAAACCTTGGATTGCGAGCATAATTCGTACCGGAAACGTGTTTGTAATCCAAAGCACTGGTATATCAAAGCACTCGTACATCAGTTGTGATCACGTGACGCTCGGCAGACAAAGCGTACACGTACTGCTCGTATTACAAGACCTCGCTCGTTTATCAAATTAATATTTATTTAAAAAATTTGCTCGTCTTGCAAAACACTCGCAGACCAAGTTACTCGCAATCCAAGGTTTTACTGTATATTGTTTCCCCCTTTTTATTTTATGGAAAGGCGAGTGTGAACAGGTGCGTCGTGCACAGACCTCGTGATTGAGAGACACTTGGCGCTTTCCCGACGTCCGGTGGCAGGCAGGCATATTTTTTGGGATTGCGCTCGAGAAGGCTTCGTACTCCCCCCCACCCCCAACGTCGGGGGAACAATTCCTAGGCTGGGCAAAGTCTCACGCCATTCCTGTAGATCAACGGAGTTGCATATGAGCGAATGGAAGGAGACGCAGTTATGCAAGGTAAATGGTAGGGACCGCTCTCTCCCTTGCCGGTAATCTGCGGTGGCTAGGAGATGTTAACTACCTCGCCTGGTATATAGGATGTCGTGGGCTCGAACCTGACCCTGACACCTGTATATTTGGAGTTGGAATATTCTCCCCGTGATCGCGTGGATTTTTCTCTGGATCCCTGGTTTATCCCTCCCCATTTCACGCATTTAGAGCTTTTGGCCGCTATAAATTTCCACGTGATAAACCGCCTAATTGGGCCATCATTTGTGATTGCCAGGTCGCTTCTGAAAAAGAGCTACATAGCTCAGTGGGCCCTTATCTGGTAACAATAAAAAAAAATTGTTCGTAAGAGTTTCTAGCAATTTTAACTGGTCATGCTACGGGCTCCTGTGTTACTGCGTTTGTCGCCCTGCCCCTGCTTCTGGCAGGTTCCTGAGCCGGTGGTGGGGGTGACAGTCATAGCACCGGATGTCTGGAGCGGAGATAAATGCCAGCAAGTCCACCAGCAGCACAGATACGACAGGTACCACAGGCTTGCCGGCCCAAGTGCGCGCCATGCACACGTGTGTACACGTCTGGGCAGTAGTCGCAGTATTGGACGGTGATATTCTAAATACTGTAAGTGTGCGCAGATTCACATTTATCATGGGACCTTTTTTTTGCAAGTATCAAAGAATGAAAAATAAGAATAGGTGTTTACTCTTTCTGGCAATAAAACAGGAGGTGTTAAGATGTTCAAACACTTAAAGGGTCAAACCTATTCTTATTATTCAGGTTCACATTTACCGCTTTTGTTTTTTGTCGATTGGATCCTTTCCTAACGTTGTTTAAGTTTTTGGCTTCTTTTGGACGTCGTGTCGTGGATACGGAGCTCTCGTAGTCAGTACGCAAGCGTGAGAACTCTCAAGCGACCAGGAACGAAGTTTCCTTTGCAAGAGTGACGCATGAAAGCCTCAACCGAGTCTCAAGACTCCCTTGCTCAGGAGGGTCCTGCCAGGTGTTCGCTAGTACAGGGGCCGATGTTGCTGCTCTGTGTGATGCCAATTGAGTCATTTTCAGGAAATGTTTTGGCCCAGTACTGGCTGCAATGTTTTCTTAGCTCCGGGAGGAAACCCGGAGAACCTGAAGGAGAAACTCATACGTGGCAGAGGGATAGAGAGAGAGATAGAAAGTACAAACTCCACGCAGCAAGTCGCGCGAGTTGGCAAATCAAACCCAGGCCCCTTCTTGCTGTGAGTCGCGAGCGAGCAATGGCAGCCACTGCCACCACCCTGGTGCCCAGAACCAAAAGACTGGCGGGACAGGCGTTGTGATGGACGGTGGCCGAGATGGTTGAAATCTCTGGCCCGTGGGTTCACGTGCACTCTTGTGGGTGCTTTGTGTTCGCTTTGCTTTATTTAATTTCGAGTTTTGTTTTTGTCACTTCGGTGGCCCAGGTCGCTCGTGCAAATCTAACTCGTCCTGCTCTCTCTCGAGTTCTCACCCGGTTACACACGACCAACTCGAAACTTGACTCGGCTTTTCTTTGCGTTCATCATCATCACCACCATCATCACCACCATCGTCCTCATCACCATTATCACCATCATCACCACCATTATCACCATCATCACCACCATCACCAATCATCATCACCATCACCACCATCGTCATCATCATCACCATCATCATCATCATCACCATCGTCATCATCATCGTCACCACCATCGTCACCATCATTACCAACCATCATCTCCATCATCATCTCCATCATCACCACCATCATCACCATCATCATCAGCAGGAGCAGCAGGAGCAGCGACTCCTGCGCAGAGGGGACGTTGGCTCGGCACGGTGCGGCCCCTGGGACCGCCGCCGTCACCGCCGCCGCCGCACGGCACGCGGAGACCGGCCTCTAGCGACGCCACTCGCTCGCTCACCGCAGCATCACGCGGCGCTGTCTCGGCACCGTTCTCTTGGGCTTCCTCCTCCTGCTGCTGTTCCTCCTTCTGCTGCTCCTGCTGCTGCTCCTCCTGCTCCTGCTCTTCCTCTCCACGATGCATCGCAACGATCCATCACGCCATGCAGCTCTGCACTGGCTTTCTCCGGGTTCTCTGGTTTGCAGCCAAAGTTAAATCAAGCATGCAGTCCAAACTGGTACTTCGGCCTGAACATCCCCAATGGTGACATTTGTTGTTGTTGTTGCAGTGACTCAATTGGGACCACATATAGCAACATCGCTCCCCCACTACGTGGAGAACTTGCCAGGACCCTCCTGGAAAAACTTGAGACTCAGACTTCCCCGGTTAGCGAGCGTATTCATAATTAAGAATTCAACCAGGGGGGTCTGCACCCCAAATAACAAGAGGAACCATTTTATTCCGAATTCTGGAGAGAAAAGAAAACTCGATATTTCAAAGGGCCGCAGTGCACGCGAGTACGAGCCGGCGGTCCTCACAATGTCACGAGGAAGCAGTCCCTTAAAGAGCCGCACGTGGCTCCGGAGCCGCGGGTTGCACGAGCCCAGCGCATTGCATTCACCCACACGAGGCACCGCGAAGTGGTCAAAAAAAAACGGTGAATTCTGTTGCCGTCTCAACTTCGTGAGCCATGAGATTCCCAGTGCCCTCCCGAGTGGAGTCTTACTTCGGCTCGGGTAGCAATGTCCAAATGCTTATCAGTTAGGCCCCGCTCCAGCGCCTCTCGGATTAGGGGGCCCAGTAAAGCTGCAGATCCCGCACCTCCTGTTAGCACGGTTGGCTACGTACGGTGCGAAAGAAGTTCAACATACACACACCGCACCTGCGATTAGCGCGGCTGGCTAGGTACGGTGCAAAAGAGGTTCAACATACACACACCGCACCTGCGATTAGCGCGGTTGGCTACGTACGGTGCGAAAGAAGTTCAACATACACACACCGCACCTGCGATTAGCACGGTTGGCTACGTACGGTGCGAAAGAAGTTCAATGTCCATACTTCCAGGTGTGAGGGGCCACCATAGCAGCGATACCCCACTGAGAAGAGTGAACGGGGGGGGAGGGGATGTTTGGTGGCACGAGGCCCACCCCACCTCCCCCCCACCTCTCCTGCTAGCGGCAGCCCTAATGTGTGCCGCAGCCTGGTATCAAACTCAGGTGACCAGCACTGCCGGGCAGCACGCGGACCTGCTGCGTGTTTCCCCGTTATCTTCCACCGAATGGATTTGCAATAAGATGCGGCGCTTCGTCTGTAGAGATGTTGTTATTGGAGGATGTGGTTAGGGGGGGGGGATGTACGACCTTGTGGGATTGGTGTTGCTGGGGTGGGGGTGAGGCTGGGGTGGGGGTGAGGCTGGGGTGGGGGTGAGGTTGGGGTGAGGCTGGGGTGGGGGTGAGGCTGGGGTGGGGGTGAGGCTGGGGTGGGGGTGAGGCTGGGGTGGGGGTGAGGCTGGGGTGGGGGTGAGGCTGGGGTGGGGGTGAGGCTGGGATGGGGGTGAGGCTGGGGTGGGGGTGAGGTTGGGGTGAGGGTGAGGCTGGGGTGGGGGTGAGGCTGGGGTGGGGGTGAGGCTGGGGTGGGGGTGAGGCTGGGGTGGGGGTGAGGCTGGGGTGGGGGTGAGGCTGACCCCCCCCCCTCCCCCCAGGATAGCCTTAACAGATTCTTGGAGCAAGTGCTGTGAGCGAGTGATAATGACATTCTATAGAGCGTCATCCATGCGATAACATCCCACAACGATGCACATCATCAATGAGCCGGTCCCTTACACAGACGACATCAAAAATCAAAACCCCCACTTATCAAACAAAACAAATATATGAATACGTAAATAACGGGTGGGGGGGGGGGAAATGCACGTAACCAGAAAATAACCATGACGCCTATAAAGGCGGGCACGGCACACGGGGGTAGGTGAGTTGGGTTGAGGAGCGTCATTACCCTGGGGAGGTCTCCATGGCGACCGCCACCCACCTGGGGATGAGCAGCAGCGGGGCGCAGCGCCCAACGATAGCTCGGAGTCCATGGGGCCCAAACCCCAAACAAATTACTTCCTGGTACCAGTTCAGGTGGCAACATCTAGTTTGATTTTTGTAATATTTCACGTGTTTGGCTCATATTCTGATATGATAGCCTTTACGCAGTGGCAGCTTAGTTGTAGTTGCCGTGACTTTTATACCCACGCCCTATGACAGGCGTCCAGGTACGATGAAATTGGCATTATTACTGAAAAACTACCTAGACCAAAGCCAGTTAGGTCATAAACTGGTCTTTATTGGTTTACATACACAATGAAAACACCGGATAATAAGGAATATCATAGTGAGGTAAGGAACTACTTGAAGATTATAAACATTGACATTCGCATATACTTAGTCAATGATACATGTAATCCCATAAATATCGTTAGTAATGGGTATATGTGAAGAAGGTTACATTATTGCTATCAAGCTCTGTGTGTACTTAGATGGTGTTAACAAGGGTAACCAAGTCCAGAATCACCACACTGCATCAATGTATACTACTACTACCACAGTAATACCATCAGAATCACCGCACTGCATCAATGTATACTACTACCACAGTAATACCATCAGAATCACCACACTGCATCAATGTATACGACTACCACAGTAATACCATCAGAATCACGACACTGCATCAATGTATACTACTACTACTACCACAGTAATACCATCAGACAGTGCATATTATTATCAGAGTTGTCTTTTTTGTTTGCATTTTGACTGCTTGTGTTGTGGTCATTGCAAACATGATGCCTTGAATGAAGGTGTCAGTTTTTGTGCCAGTTAAAAGGGTAAAAACCTATTCCAATACCATCAGAATCACCACACTGCATCAATGTATACTACTACCACAGTAATACCATCAGAATCACCACACTGCATCAATGTATACTACTACTACCACAGTAATACGATCAGAATCACCACACTGCATCGATGCATACTACTACTACCACAGTAATACCATCAGAATCACCACACTGCATGAATGTATACTACTACCACAGTAATACCATCAGAATCACCACACTGCATCCATGTATACTACTACCACAGTAATACCATCAGAATCACCACACTGCATCAATGTATACTACTACTACCACAGTAATACCATCAGAATCACCGCACTGCATCAATGTATACTACTACTACTACCACAGTAATACCATCAGAATCACCACACTGCATCAATGTATACTACTACCACAGTAATACCATCAGAATCACCACACTGCATCAATGTATACTACTACTACCACAGTAATACCATCAGAATCACCGCACTGCATCAATGTATACTACTACTACTACCACAGTAATACCATCAGAATCACCACACTGCATCAATGTATACTACTACTACCACAGTAATACCATCAGAATCACCGCACTGCATCAATGTATACTACTACCACAGTAATACCATCAGAATCACCACACTGCATCAATGTATACTACTACTACCACAGTAATACCATCAGAATCACCACACTGCATCAATGTATACTACTACCACAGTAATACCATCAGAATCACCACACTGCATCAATGTATACTACTACCACAGTAATACCATCAGAATCACCACACTGCATCAATGTATACTACTACCACAGTAATACCATCAGAATCACCACACTGCATCAATGTATACTACTACTACTACCACAGTAATACCATCAGAATCACCACACTTCATCAATGTATACTACTACTACCACAGTAATACCATCAGAATCACCACACTGCATCAATGTATACTACTACCACAGTAATACCATCAGAATCACCACACTGCATGAATGTATACTACTACCACAGTAATACCATCAGAATCACCACACTGCATCAATGTATACTACTACTACCACAGTAATACCATCAGAATCACCGCCCTGTGTCACTCGTCAAACTGCCCGTCTATCTCGTCATCTGACTCCACGAGTTCAAAGTCAGGTTCTGGATCATCCTGCAGATTTTGGTTACTGCAGGTCTGTAATCTGCACATGTCTGTGCATGTCAGTCCATTTGACAGGCACGTGCAGCTTGGCATTCTGCATGAACGCACACACTGACATGCTAGCATTTCCAAGACCACATCTGGTGCGGGTGGGGAGCGCAGCCAGTAAACGGCCAGCTTGCCATCATCGTCTGTCCATCCATACTCAATAGGGGCTTGGCACCACAGGGTTAGCCTGCAGACAGCACTTCCAGATTGCTGCCTGATAGTTGGCTCGTTGAACATGCGTGAAGAGACAGTCTCTACATGGTGGCAGCTGGCTGGACTCGACTTCTCCCCTATTGGTGCAGAAGAGCTGGTGTAG
Source organism: Petromyzon marinus (assembly GCF_048934315.1). Classification (NCBI taxonomy): domain Eukaryota; kingdom Metazoa; phylum Chordata; class Hyperoartia; order Petromyzontiformes; family Petromyzontidae; genus Petromyzon; species Petromyzon marinus. The sequence continues at coordinate 2,165,399 of NC_133722.1, forward strand.
CGCAGTTCGTTCACCTCACCAGTGCTGCTCTTAGCAACGTTCATGCGGCAGGTGAACTGCTCAATTGTCTGGAGCAGCTCATCGTTCACATTCCATGACCGCCCCAGTCGACTAAAAGTCTCTTAGCAGGAAGTGTCCTTTCTCACGATCTTCAGGGCATTCAGCTTCCCTCGACCGGCGAATGCACTGACAGTGTCACAGCCTGTGAAGGCGCGTAAGCCAATTAGGCTGTCACAGATGCTGTCTCCAAGTGACCTTGCCAGTTTGCTGATATCGACAAACCGCGTGCGGTTCTGTGTCCCACACTTCTGGTAGATGGGACAGGTGATGTCCTTCTGGAAGCCAAGACAAAGTACCATGACATCAGTGTCCCCAGCTGCGATGATAACTGCTTTTGAGCCCACATTTGCTGCATGCAATGCATGCGGGAGCAGACGGGTGTCAGCTTCTTCATGCGTGGAGTGCAGCTCTGCTACTTCCTCACACTCACCTTCTGTCAATTTGTAGCAGGTTTACTCACATGTCATGTACACCACCTTGCCATGCAGCATCTCTCTGTAGAGTTGGAGTTTCCACTCTTCCACCAGAAACTTGATGAGACTGGTCTTGTTGGAGGGACTGCACAGGAATGTTCTCCACTGCTGGACGTGGTGACCCCCTGCAAGGTTCTTGTACTGGAGAGTGGTGTCTGCACCCCGGTTCAGTCGTTCAGCATCTTTGATCGAAGTCTGTCGATAGACATAAAAAACGACATCAATCCTCTAACTTTGTGCCCCCTCGTGGAGGACCTGGGTCAAGGCTGACTCTGCCACCTATGCAAAGTTTTGATGTTGCCGTTCATTGTTTGGACCAGGCTCATCCCATCAATGATGGAAGTAGATGGGGTTGGGATGTCTTCTGCAGGAGACGCATTATTTTCAAGCTCTCTGGCAAGTGCAGCCTTGTTTCTTTTTTCGTAGGGACCCATCAGCATTTGCCAGTGCCTATGGCAGTGGGCCCAGTAGGTGGGCAAAGACATCCTTCATATTCACCTTCCTGCTTTCAGCCACCAGGATCATGTGGCTGAACAAGTTTCTATCTGCCTTCAGAACCACATTCTGTGCCTTCCACGTGCTGTTTTTGTGCTGCTATTGGATAATGTCTTCAGACTTTGCTTGGTCATCTTGTCGTGGAATTTCACAGATGGTGGGTCCTCAGCTAACCTTATTTGCTTGAATACCTGGTAGGCCTCTTCTCCAATCTCAAGAGCTCTCAAGAGATCCCTGGTCACATCAGGTGGAGCCATGGTGCCAGTGGAGAGGCTAACCAGATCTGTCTCATCAGGGGACATAGGATTGATCCAGTTATTGTCCGTAAGGTCAATGAGAGACTGGGCATCTGCTTCATCTCTCTTGATCCTTGGACCCTGTAGATCTGGATGGGACAGTTTGGACCTGCCTTGACCGATCAGGTCTCTCAGCTGTCCGAGGTACATGCTTCTGTACTCAGCTGTTAAGTAATATTTGGTCATGGCTCTTGGCTTCAAGCTGAATCCCTTTGTCCCTCCAGCTGTCTGGGTGTCTTTGTTTACCGTTTCTTCTATAGCTTGGTCAACAGGGATTCGGGTCAAAAGGATTGGTGGAGCTCAGTTGAACTGAGAAGCCTCCTTCCATGAATTCCGTGGACACATCTGGGTGTGTGATGGGCAGCTTAGTAGTAGGGGAGGTAGCGTGCATAATTAATCCTATCATAAGTGAAGCACCATGGGATCATTGCTCGAATGCTTGCCAAGTGTAGCATCCAGTCTCCCTCTCTGGACGCTCGGATGAGCCACAACAAGATTTCAACCATGTCCAAATAGAACGTCCAGAAGTTCGAGAGGCTGCCGTTTCCACCTCTGAGGAACTCGCGGTAGACTGCAAACAGTTCCATGACGCGTGTACATGAGCTGTTCTCGAGGACCTCCTTCAAAGCGGCTTGTGAAACTTCTTTCCCAAGGTTGTCAATGGTCCTCAGTGTCTCATCCAGGTGAACCATGTCGTTCATATGCGTTGCTTCCAACCAGGACGGGAAACCATTTCATGTCAGTCGCACGAGAGCCTCACACAGGAGTTTGTGTAGTCGCTCTGCCCTGTTGTACTTGCGGCCATCCATAACACCAGCAATGGAGCCTTCTGCAATCGTGCCAGACTCAATGCAGAGATCTTGGAGTCCAGCATCTTGGAAACGCTTTCCTATTATGGCCAGCAGTGTGTAGATGGTGTGGAATACCCCAAGCCTGACGATGATATCATGCGATTTGTCACAGTGTTTCCATGTGATATCGACAGCCTTTGCATGCAGGGCTTGGTCAAAGATGCAGCCAATCTTTGTCAGGCTTAAGTACCGCATGACGCTCAGTGACTGGTTAAGCACCTCGTTGACAGTCGACATTTGTGTCGCTGGAGCATTGATGGTAGGCATATAGCCTACATTGTCAGGGATGACCGTCATCTTGTGTTCCCCCTCTTATTGCCTTGACAGCAAAGCAAATAGCCATATATGACTAAGCTAGACATCTGCTCCAGAGAATAAGCTTGTCAATGAAAGGCAATTCAACGAGGTTATTTCTTAAAATGCGGAGACAAATTGCGATGAACGATGCTAAAAAACGCTATTTTAAGGCTTTGTTTACTTGGCAAAGTTTGTATAAAATCGTAAAAACGAACTATTTATAAAATAGAAATAGTTTTTATGATTTTAATAATCAATTATTACCAATAACAAAGTTACAAAGTTAATGGGAATAATTTTGTGCATGTTATGAAAGTATACAATTTATAGAAGCAAAATATAAAAAATATACAAATTGACAAACTGAACAAAAAACATTATTTTGCCTGTAGCACCTGGCCTTAACTAATAATCTTAACAGGTACATTAACAATGCATTGAGGGTAAAGTTAGCACTTTAGATATCTTGACTTCATAGAATCTTGACTTCATAGACATAATACAGAACCACCAGTACTTGCCTCACCTGCCAGTAAATGATCATGAGCAAACAAGCTGCTAGAAACAGAAGGAAAACAGACGGCGCCAATCTATTCCAGTCACTGAAATTGAAGAACAAGCGTGAATAAATGCAAGAATATGTATGAAATACATGCCTTGGGGACAAACATCTATTTTGTAAATTATTTCTTGTCTTAATTAACAGCAGAGGTGTTGGAATGTTTTATTTGTAGCGTCCGGGAAAATAGGCGTGATTGCGATATGTGCAAAAACAGGTTGCCTGCGGGAAAAAACGAAACAGCTGCTCATTTGGAAAGGTTATCGTGCATTATTTTACTTCTGTTGGTGTAACAAATAAGATGGCACCATTGAAGTTTTTCCACCTTGGGTGGTACCGATATCTGGTCTGGCCCCAGGACTATCCGTTTGGACAGAGAGAGCGGCACACGCGCGGGGAGCGTGACGGGGACTGGACGTTGGGAACCCCTGCAGGGGGTGGCACTGCCCTGCAACCCGGGCAGGCTTTAACAATGCGATACAGTGGTTCCTTCATTATTCGCGAGGGATACGGTCCAGAGATGCTCGTGAATATCGATTTTTTTTTGTTTGCGGATAATGATATTGGCTCTACGAATATTGTACAGCGCGCAACGTCAGCAGATGCTTCTAAATCTTCGAGAAGTTCTCTATCGCTCTATCTCATAACTTTATTTCTCTCTCTCGATGCACTTAGTCGTGTAGAGTTCCAGCTTCGATTTGTGGATAGCCATCGCACTGAGCAAGTTCGTGAATAACGAGGGGACACTGCAGCATTGCTGTATTTGTTAAGAACTTGACTTTATGAGTGAGAAACTTGAAGCTGTGGTGTCACTTGGGGTGGTGTGTCGTGAGCAGTTGTTGCAGTTACATTGTATACTCAGATACCAATGTGAGTGTTGACACGACGTCTGGATGCTGCAGTTATACGAACTGCAGTGGACACGGGGCCCGAGTTCAATTCCCGGCCCGAGTTCAGGTCACCACCATCACGGCTAACATCAGTGGGTGGGTGATATCTGAATTCATACTGGGCTCCTCGCTTCATAAATTCCCACGGAGCAGCATGGTGAAGTATGATCGAATAATTTCCCGCACCTCCGATTAGCACGTTTTGGCTACGTATGGTGCGGAAAAAAGTTCATTATACGTCCACCGCACCTCCGACCAGCACGGTTTGCTAGGTACGGTGCTAAAGAAGTTCGAAACACACATACACCGCACCTCCGATTAGCACGGTTGGCTACATACGTTGCGAAAGAAGTTCAACATACGTACAATCCCTCATAACTGACACGGCATATGTAGGTTTTCATACAATAAAGGGCTGTAAAATAAAAATTTACAATACGGCACAAAGCTTTATATTATAACACTGATTATTTGTATCTTAACATTCCATTTATATGGCTGGTTTTGGTAGAGATACCATATACGTTAAATATTACTATTTTGATTTATAGATACGTTAATTAATAGTGTTGAATCTAGTGTTGTAATTGGGTTAATTTGCGTGTTCAGAGTCGCACCTCGAAGCGGTTGGAACAGCGCTCGCCGCTGATGGTGGCGAGATGTTAACTACCTCGCCAGGTATACAGGAGGTCGCGGGTTCGACCCTGACGCCTGCTGTATATTTGGAGTTTGCGTGTTCTGTCTGTCTCTCCCCGTGGTCGCGTGGATTTTTCTCCGGATCCTCTGTCCGATTTTTCCCTCCACATTCAGAATCACGCGTTTAGGAGTATTTGGTTGCACTAAAATTCCATATGACGATAAGCCACTTCGTTGAGCTATCATTTGTGACCAGGTCGCTTCTGAAAAAGATATATAGCTCAGTGGGCATTACCTGGTAAAAAAAAGAGTTTAGTCAAAAAAATTGTTTAGTAAAAAAGTTTAGTTTTTTACCACTGCGCCACCGCTCCTCGTGACAATATTTCAGTATCAGTAATACCCCAATTTACTTCGTCCCCGGTTTACGTCGTTTCGCAAATACGTCGTCACTTTATTACTAACACTGCTACCAAGACTAGCATCGCCCCCCCCCCCCGAGCCACACACTCTAAACGTCGCTGACAGCATCGTCGTCATTCCGTCCTTTCTCGTTATCCTTCGCCTCTCAGCCTTCACCGCCGCCTACGACTACTTCTACCCTGATAAACCACTTCGATTTATGTCGTTTCGATATTCGTCGTCGTGAACCGGGGACGGGGACGGGGGGTTATTGTTATACAATGACACAAGTAGACAAGTAAAACTGACACAAGTAGACAAGTAAAACTGTTCAGCGTTTGTTGATTAACGCGACAACGTGGATAATCTCACGATGTTACAGACAGAACACACGAACATCCCCTTTCGTCCGTACCGCCATTTGACTCTGAGCATCTCGCACATTTTCCTTTACGTGGTTATCAACGGAACCAAAAATCTAAACTTACACCAGCTGTATCGCGTATTAATGACATCGAGCATAACCAATGGACGAATTCCCTTTATGTTAATCACGATCCTTCTGTTCACGTTATCTGATTACGTGCCAATTACACGAGTTGAACGAGATTTGATTGTATCTTGAATTAGATTTACGCCGAAGATTCTAATAAAAAAAACTCAGCACAGCGAACATCTGTGTCGCCCCTACTTGTCATGACTGGTTACAGTGGTGCAGTGAGGGGTGTAAGTGATGAGCGTGATGCGTGTGTGAGGCAGCGTTTGTGCGTGTGTAATGAGCCTTTGTATGTGTGTAATGAGCACACGTGTGTAATGAGCGTGTGTGTGTGTAATGTGTGTCTGTAATGATGGGTGTGTAGTGTCAGTGATTCATACAAGGTTTTTAGGAGGCACCTTTATTAGAACATTCACGGTCTCGTCTAGACACTCTCTACAGTCGCTTAGCCTCGCCTGTACACAACATTAACCGTCTAACACTGACCGTGCTGACTGAGACAGCCAACAACTATCTGGCAGCGCAATATCGAGCGAAGACGGCGGCGACGACGGCGACGAGACGTCAGCAACAACGAGACCAATCCAATCCCAGAACCGGCAGCGTCGAGCTCCCGCTCTCGGCTCCTTTAATACTCCCAGCTCGGCCTGGCTCCGCCCTGGCCGCGCCTCCCTTCTCGAACCCGCTAGCAGGTTCCAGGGGCCTCCAGACGGGGTCCTCCATGACCCTTGCCCTGTTTCCTCCGCCCTGCCAACACGCCATGCACGCCCTCACCGGCGTGTGTACTGTCTGTCCACCACAGTTGCTGCTGCTGTCCACCAGCTTGCGCTATTACACTACATCACTCCCCCCCCCCCCACCTTGTCCCGGCTGATACACAGCAACGCAACTGGGCGGAAAGGCAGAGCAATCCCACAACAGAGGAACATCAAAACGCCCCAAGAAATACACCCGAAAAAAATATCTTGTCGCAACAGTCCCCGCGAACCAACAAGCAAAACGACCGATCCACCCGAGCACAACTTGGCGCGTGGCGCACGCAACAACCACCGAACAACAACACCCAACACACAACACTATACGACCCATTACCCTTACCACACCATTTTCCTCAAATCACACAGCACAAGGGAGAGTCCACATTACCGGAACGTAGCTCACATGAACCGGGACCTTGACGCCGGTCCCCCGCCTTGGGCAGGATCTTGCACTTCTTGGGGCTCCGGGGAAAATACAAACGGCCTCGAGGGCGCGGCCACTCCCTGGATTCATCAGCAGAACTTGACCGGGCTCCAGCCTCTGATCCCTCGCACGAGGCGACCTCAGAGGCTCGGATCCTGTGGGGCTTGGGGAGCGGTTACCGGCAGGGTGGAGGGCGTCGGTGGTGCCGCCAACGTCCCGCTAGCACTCCGGCACGCTCTTGCGACGTGGCCCGGCCAACCACACCTGAAGCAGGTGGCCGTGGGTCTCCAGGGCGGAAAGGGCTCCTCCTCTCGCCGTCTCCAATCAGGCGGCCGTCTCCTGAAGCCTGTCGCGCGCAGCCTTCGGCCGTACAACGCAACCGCCAGCTCCACTCCCGCCACGTGGGCCCCTGTGCCCCTTCGGCGTCCCCCGTCCAAGCCGCAACCTTGGGCCATTGCTGCATGTTCTCGTGGGCCACCGTCCTCGTTGAGAACTCGCGAGGACGGGATAAAGTCTCATGTGCGAGAGTCACCTGGGTCACCATCATTACGATAACATAGCACAACGGGATAACATGAAACAAAGGGATAACATGAAACAACGGGATAACATGAAACAACGGGATAACATGAATCAACGGGATAACATGAATCAACGGGATAACATGGAACAACGGGATAACATGAAACAACGGGATAACATGAAACAATGGGATAACATGAAACAATGGGCAACGTGAAACAAAGGGATAACATTAAACAAAGGTATAACATGGAACAAAGGGATAACATGGAACAAAGTGATAACATGAAACAAAGGGATAACATGAAACAATGGGATAACATGAAACAATGGGTAACATGGAACAACGGGATAACATGGAACAACGGGATAACATGAAACAATGGGATAACATGAAACAATGGGATAACACGACACAAAGTTAAATCTACAGAAAGGGAACATAGAGTCGTTTATACACTGTTCAATTGATCCACATTTAGAATCACTGCCAACGTTTACTTAACACGTACCGTCAATATCTGAAAGATAAATATATACTCATTTAATATTCAATGGCTATGGTATGTCTCATAAAGCCAACAATATAAGCGAAATGTATATAAGATGAAAGTAATTTCAGTGATTTATTTTGGCAATATAAGGTTATGGGGCCGTCCATAAATGACGTCATGCACCTTTAAAATCAATATTGAATTTCAATTTAAAGCTTTCGTGACTGCAGGGATCCATCTTCTTGGTTCTTTCGGCAAAGTCACGTAGAATGGAAATAAAATAATAAAAATAAAACATGATAAAATAAAATTCTCACGACGTTTCGGCCACAACACAAGTAGCCTTCTTCAGGTGAAGGAACAGAACTGTCGGGACGACAGCGCTTCAATGAACGCTGCTAAGATTCGCAGCGTCTTTTAAGCTAGGTGGGAGAAGTAAAGCGCCTTGACAAAGGAGTTTACATATCAACAGGAGAATTTAGCATTGAAATAGCTGTGTTAAAGTGTTGGATCAGCAGGGTGCTAAAGTCAGAAATTAGCATGTAACTGGGAGATTAGCATGATGCTAATGTGAGGGATTAGCATGTGACTGGTCACAGAAATAGCTATGTTAAAGTCAAAGTTTACATATCAACAGAGGCATTTAGTATGTGGACGCTAAAGGACTGCAACTACCCAACTATCATACAATAAACCGATGTGAAAAAATAAGTATAAACTACATCAATATAATAAATGTACTCAATATATTCTTCAATAAGTTGAGCTATTAACATAAAGTAACTGGGTATACACTACACTATATAATGAATACCATATAGTAAACTAATAAAAAAACTAAAATATAAACTACATCAATGTTATCAATAAACTCTATATACTCTCCAATCAGCTGAGCTACTAACAATAAGTCGCTATACATTACAATGCCATATGGCGAAAAAATGGGTGGCGGTTTTTTTTCTTTTCAACGGTAGCACCCATTTTTTCGCCATATGGCATTGTAATGTATAACGACTTATTGTTAGTAGCTCAGCTGATTGGAGAGTATATAGAGTTTATTGATAACATTGATGTAGTTTATATTTTAGTTTTTTTATTAGTTTACTATAAAAATGGGTGGCAGTTTTTTTTCTTTTCAACGGTAGCACCCCCAGGTCTCCTTGGATGTTCTGTTTGAGAGGAGACCTGATGGCTCACTGGGGCATTCTGTCTACAGGAAACCCACCCACACAGATTCCTACTTGAAACCTGATTCCCACCACCACCCAGCTCAAAAGAATTCTCTCATCAAAACGTTATACCACAGGGCACATTGCATTTCGGACTAACACCACCTGACCAGTGAATTAAAACATGTACACCTGGCCCTCAAGAGAAACGGATACTCTGACCGTACCATCCGCCAAGCTGTTTCTCCCTCCATACAGAAACAACCACTTGATACTCCAGTCAAAACCATCACACTACCATATATAGCAGGCGTTACTAAAAAGATCTCCAAAATTCTAAACAAACACAAGATCCTGGTGCGGTTCAATACAGTACACAAAATCCGTGACCTGATCCCATCCGTGAAGGATGTCGTTCCTGACTTACAGTACCCCGGGGTTTACAAATTGAGCTGCACCTGTAGTGACTGCTATATCGGGGAGACGAAACGACATGTCTCTGACCGAATTCGCGAGCACAAATCAGATTTGAAACACGGCAGAACGAATTCTTCTGCCGTAGCTGATCACTGTTACAACGCTGTGGGTGATCACGATATAGTTTTCTCCGATACCAAGGTTCTCTGCAAACCCACGGGTTTTTATCAGAGATTTGTCCATGAGGCAATTCAGATTTACAAACACAGACACAATTTCAACCGAGAGGATGATTTCAAATTAAGCAATCATTGGAAAGATGTTCTAAATTAAACCAAACATTAAACTATTTTTCAATGGTACAGTATATTTTTTCAAGTAGTGTTATCCCAAACTTTCACAGCAGCTTATTTCCCTTCACACCAACATTATGTAAATTCCCGCCCCCTCCCCCCCCCCCCCCCCCCTTGGCGGTCCAGTAACTCATTTAATGCTAATTCCTTTGTAAAGGAGTTTTTTGTTTCCTCCCACACAGCTTAAAGGACGCGACCTGGGCTTGCTGTCTTCACTCCAACGCTGTCCTCTGGACAGTCCAGTCCCTTCACCTGATGAAGGCCACTTGTGTTGTGGCCGAAACGTCGTGATTTTTGTTATTTTATTTTTACCAACGTGACTTTACCGAATAGAACCAAAGAGTATGGATCCTTGCAGTCACGAAAGCTTCAAATCTAGAAGAAGACAATATTGAATTGTTATAACAACACAAATGTTGATACATTTTCATTATTAACTATTTGATTATTTAAATTAGCTAAAGTCACCTTTTATTTATTCCATGAAGGAGCATTTTGCTTCTCCATGGGAGAATGGAGAAGCATACATTGAATGATTGTTATTAAACATTTTGATTCTAATGATTTTCTACCAGGGCTTTTCATTCTGTGGAAAGAATATATAATTGTTATATTTGTACTCTCCATTTTGCTTCGTTCTACCACAAAGTTTCAAGTATTTTTATAGTTATAATTACTTTTAATATTTTATCATTATAAGATAATTTCAATATAATATTCTGAACATCTGCAGTTTTAGTTAGACGTTGAATATTTTCAAGTGAATATTATGCAAAATTTAAGCTTTCCAACGCCTCGTTTTTAATAAATGTTTTCTCCTACAACATCAGAGTGCAGCGCCACATTAAATACGCACTACAATGACAATAGTTTAAAGCGATTTGAAGCATGTTTTATTTTCAAAATGGAAATATGTTTTTTTTGGGGGGGGCAGAACTTTGTGACGTCATATTTGAGGGGGGTCTGACTTTTTATGACGCTGTGTGACGAGAGGAGGGAGGGGGTCGAAATCGTCCAAAATCGCGTGACGTCATTTATGGACTGCCCCTTTGTTACTAAATAACTACCGGTTTGATCCGTTGCTCACGTGCCAGGAACGTTAATCTTGAAACACCGAACATTACATTTCCATCAGGGCCACGTGCTGTGTAAAGTGCAGTCTCCAGCTATTATTCAGTCTCTCTCGGCCCTTTCGATCTTCCCACTATGAAGCAGGACCATTGCCTGAAACGTCGCCCGTTATGTTATTTCCCTCTGTGGGGGCCAGCGTTATTGACGAACGGGTTAACCTTTTGTCATTTTTTTCTAACCTCTAAGTGCCCTTGGGAAACTCGAGTCGGTGGTAACTTGTCGCGTGCATTATTATTCCATCGCTCACGCAGCGCGCACCAGTGGGCAGCGTGCTCGTACAGTGCCGTCCTGTCACATATTCCATGCTTGCTGGAGCCGAGCGAAACCTGTGAAAACAATTCGGCAGCACTTTTAAATTGAGACCGCATGCCTGCTGCTGCAGCTGCAGCTGCTACAGGCCACGTGTTGCTACCGGTAGCCGGGTGGTGGCTGTGGTGGGTGGTGGCGGTGTTTACCGCTGCTGCCCTGTGACCCAGCACTGCGCGGGCAGTAACGAGGGGTTGGTGGATCACCGCAAGAATGTTGTGGAACTCCAGCAAGTGCGGACCAATCGCTATTTGTCGCTGTCTGTACGGGGATGTAGTGGGGGTTCTCCTCCCACTTGCATGATAAACGCACAGCTGTCAACCCCTTGTCAGTGCCCTATCTTATTACAGACCAATTCAGACCTCATTGGTCACCCCGGGCCGTTATAAATCTCAGCGTTCATCCTACAAAGTCCCATCACAAGGGAGAAACACTAACAAATAAAAAATTATGTTGCTAAACAAAAACTGATAATTGGTGTCGATGATGCGACTTATCATGCTACTGTCTGTGATCGTGCATGCTGATGCTGCTGTGCTTGTTTGAAAGGTGGATTCACGCACTCGGCCGTGTGAATTATTTTTTGCCCGTATTGAAACGGTTGTACGCCGTATGGACCTGAACACTCAATTTCCCTGTAATCATCTTAAATTTAAAAAATCAATGCAAGATTCACCTGAAAAATAGTCCCGTGACTGGGTGTGGGTTTCCAAGCCTCCATCTAGGTTCAAATCCCAGCCACGGCTAACATGAGTGGCAATTTTCGATTTCTTTCTGTACGTTGTTTTTTTTGCTCTGATTTCTACTCACTTTACTGTTGTACTTTCTGTTGTGATGTTATCATTTTTGTAATGTTGGTGACCCAGTTCACTCTCGCAAATGCGACTTCAACCTGATCTCTTTTGAGTTCTCAGCTGCTTCGACAACACAAACTCTCGTGATATCGGAACACTCCTGTCATCTCTAGATTTGAAGCTTTCGTGACTGCAAGGATCCATACTCTTTGGTTCTATTCGGTAAAGTCACGAGAAAGTATAAAACAACAAAAAATTCACGACGTTTCGGCCACAACACAAGTAGCCTTCTTCAGGTGAAGGAACAACAATGCTAAATTCTCCTGTTTGATATGTAAACTCCTTTGTCAAGGCGCTTTACTTCTATCACCTAGCTTAAAAGACGCTGCGAATCTTAGCAGCGTTCATTGAAGCGCTCTCGTCCCGACAGTTTTGTTCCTTCACTTGAAGAAGGCTACTTGTGTTGTGGCCGAAACGTCGTGATTTTTTTTATTTTTGTTGTTTTATACTCCTGTCATCATTCCCTTCACCAAGCCATACTGACCAGCGTGGTGAAGTATGGTGAAAATACGACGCTCTTAAATGCAGCGTGGATACGGCTTCGTCCATCGGTGGATTTAGAATGGCTGAAGCTCACTACCACTCCACCCTCCTCACAACGCAACAGTTGTCATCCAAATGATGGGAGCCACTTTGCTGAGCGATCATTTGTGGTAGCCAGGTCGCTTCTGAAAAATAGTTTCAAAGCTCAGAGGCCTGGTAGGATGGGGATGGTTTAGTGGTGTATCTGTGTGTTGTGTGTTGGGTGATTTGTTGACCTTGCTTGTAATTTACACTACTATCGTGTAGTTGTCCTGTTTGTTGTTGTAACGTTCGTGCGCCCGTGCCCCTACTGGACATCTGTGAATAGCGAGCTTTACAGCTCATCGGATTCCTCCTGCAGTAGAAATAAATATTCTAATTCTCACCACCTCGACCATACACTGACATTCACCAGGATACTCTCACCAAGTCTCAATGTTACTCTCCCACCGCTCTTGAATTTCCACCCATCACCCTCACTAAACATGCTAATAGAGACAACGATTCCCCGTATAGCCTTCAAAAAACACAAGCCTATCGGTGGGGCAAGTGCTGTGAGTAGCGAGTAGCAGCACCTATGAGGGCCAGCACTGCACGCGACGGGGTGCGTGACCAGCACCACGCCCGGCCGCCTTTGTCTTCCCGCAGTGCTGATGTTTGCGCAACGTAAACAAACCACCGTCGTTCGCCCTTTGAAGAGGCGGCGACGGCACCACGATGGCTGTGCCACCCTCGGCGCACGCTGGGGTCGCGTCGAGGTGTCCGCGGGTGCCGTGGGTTGGCTGCGTGGGATGCGATGGCAGACGCTCCAGCTGTGTGCTATTAATTTAGATTATATTATTTGGCTGCTATACATTTACACATTATGCGTCCGCTTTGTTGAGCTATCAGTTTTTTAATAGTATATAGTCCCCCCCCCCTCACAGCGCAAACTAGCAGCACTTTATCGGCCCGGCGCTCCGCTTCGTTGTTGTGAGTGTCGCTCCCATGCCCTCTCAGCTGTTGCTGGTCACGGCATGAAGGAGGAGCGGCCGAGCGGACGCGTGGCCGCTCCCACGCGCGCAGAGGCGGCGGGGGGGGGCGGCGCGGCCCTCGCGGCTCCCGCGAGCCCCGGAGGGGAGGGCGAGCGGGGGGGGCAGCCGAGACGATAAAACCACCGCGCCTCCTTGTGGGACACTCGCACACACTGCTGCTGCTGCTACCACTGCTGCTGGTGCTGCTGCTGCTACCACTGCTGTTGGTGGTGGTGGTACTGCTGGTGGTGGTACTGCTGGTGGTGGTACTGCTGGTGGTGCTGGTGGTAGTGCTGGTGGTGGTACTGCTGGTGGTACTGGTGGTACTGCTGGTGGTACTGGTGGTAGTGCTGGTGGTGGTGGTACTGCTGGTGGTGGTACTGCTGGTGGTGGTAGTGCTGCTGGTGGTAGTGCTGGTGGTAGTGCTGGTGGTACTGCTGGTGGTAGTGCTGGTGGTACTGCTGGTAGTGCTAGTGGTGGTACTGCTGGAGGTTGCTGGCTCCCTTCCCCTGCGCTACTTCGTGCTCTTGGAGGAAAGTCCCAAATCGTCAACCACACGGACGTCGCGGCAGCGGCAGCAGCAGCGGCGGCGGCGGCGGCGATGTCCTCCCGCGTGTGGCTCCATCGCCTCCTGGCGGCAGCGCTACTCGGCGCCGTGGGTGAGGAGGAGGAGGAGGAGGCACTCACCAGGACACTCACCACGACACTCACCACCACCACGACACTCACCACGACACTCACCACCACCGCAACACTCACCACGACACTCACCACCACCACTCTCACCACGACCCTCACCACCACCACACTTACCACCACCACACTCACAACCACCACGACACTCACCACGACACTCACCACCACCGCAACACTCACCACGACACTCACCACCACCACTCTCACCACCACCACGACCCTCACCACCACCACACTCACCACCACCACACTCACCACCACGACACTCACCACCACCACACTCACCACCACCACAATCACCACCACGACACTCACCACCACCACACTCACCACCACACTCACCACCACGACACTCACCGCGACACTCACAACCACCACACTCACCACTATACTCACCACGACACTCACCACCACCACACTCAACACCACGACACTCACCACCACCACACTCACCACCACACTCACCACCACCACACGACACTCACCACCACACTCACCACTATACTCACCACTATACTCACCACACGACACTCACCACCACCACACTCACCACCACACTCACCACCACGACACTCACCACCACCACGACACTCACCACGACACTCACCACACGACACTCACCACCACCACCACACTCACCACCACCACGACACTCACCACCACCACGACACTCACCACACGACACTCACCACCACCACACTCACCACCACCACCACACTCACCACCACGACACTCACCACCACCACGACACTCACCACACGACACTCACCACCACCACACTCACCACCACCACACTCACCACCACGACACTCACCACCACCACGACACTCACCACGACACTCACCACACGACACTCACCACCACCACCACACTCACTACCACCACACTCGCCACCACCACGACACTCACCACCACGACACTCACCACACGACACTCACCACCACTACACTCACCACCACTACACTCACCACCACCACACTCACCACCACCACACTCACCACCACCACCACACTCACCACACCACACTCACCACCACACTCACCACTACACTCACCACCACCACACTCACCACGACACTCACCACACGTCACGTGGGGGTGTCCCCGTGGCTCTTTACGAATCCGTTGGGAGCGGTGGCGCAGCGGCTAGCGCGCTGCGGAACCCAGGCCACCCGAGTTGGAGTCCCGCTCCACGTGGCCACCGGTCAACAGCAGTGACGATTGTCTGGATCGATCCTGCCCCCTCTCTTAGATCGACTCGGCCTCAAATGAGAACCCCATGCCGCGTGTAGCAAACATCGCCACCGGGGGGGAAGACAAAGGCGGCCGGGCGTGGACGCTTTAGGGGATCCATTCGGATGTGAGAGAAGGGAGGATCGACTCGTTTTACCCAGAGCGTTGACACAAACGGGTGCCTCTCAAATCTCACCGCATCAGTCCAAGAGACGTAACTGTGGATCGGTTTCGTCATTATTAAGACTCATCATTCATCGTTGCAGCCACCACCACCACTATACTCACCACGTGACACTCGCCAGAATATACTCTGAACCCCACGTGATACTCGCCGCTAAACAATCATAGCACGTGCCAGTGTGAGACACTCCACGCCCGTTTTGTCGTTATTAGGACTCATCGGTAACAGCGGTAGGCGCCAATGCTGAGCAAAAGTTCCGTTTACTCGAGTAGATTGGAGGTCGCAAATTAGATTCGATCGATTAATGACGGAATTCTTCCTTCATACGAACCAGGTTTATTTACTGCTCCTGCTGCTTCCGCTGCTATGTTGACACAATTAACAGACGAACTCAAACACCCTCCGTGTCAAAAACAACACTTGCGTGGCTTTTAAAATAAAACAAATGTGATCGTGTAACACGTTGTCGCCTTTTGCGAGCAATTTCATCCATGATAGAGGTCTTTTTTTGTGGTTTGATCGCCGGTGCGCTGCACGAGTAACTAGGACTCGTAATTACCACGAGTAGCAGTTACTAGTTCTGTTTAAGTGACTCCTCTTACTTAGTGGCTGTGTCGGGTGGTAGCAGGTTTAACGGCACATTTTATATTTACGCGATCTAGCCAAGGCCGTAATTATAATATATATTCAAATATGCTCAAAATGCCCCCCCCCCCCAATATATTTCTATACAAAATATTTGAGAGAATAATAATTGCGATGCTATGTAAATAAAAACAACAATTTGCTAAACCTTGGCCACAATATCTGGACTTGTCTTCATTGAACAATGCGTAGATTTCTGTTTATATGATTGTGGTTGTACTTTATTAATCCCTAATCTCTGCCATTACATACAATGAAACAAGAAAAGGTAAAAAAGTAAAAACAGAGCAATGTAAATACATTACACTATTAGACATTATTGTAACATCCCATGTGTTAGTGAAGTTTTTAATATTTGAGGCAGGAAAATAGTTTTCAACTTTAGATTTTTTTTCTGGGGGAGGGACCCCCAGACCCCCTGGAAGATTTTGACACCCCCCCTCAATGTTGACTCCATGGCTACGGCCTTGGATATAACCCAACAACAACAGAAACCTCGATGAAAAATATAATGGTCGACGTTTCGGGCACAGGCCCGTTAACAGCGCATTGTTTTTCCTCGTTTAAAAACGCCATCCCACACAAGACTAGGGACGATCCTTGCATGTCTTTCATATGTTTAACTACAGTACATGTTTAACTACAGCACATGTTTAACTACAGTACATGTTTAACTACAGTACGTGATTAACTACAGTACATGTGGTGCGGTTTCACTCCCCTGTGTGTTGAGGACGAAGTGAGCGAGCCGGGTTCGATTCCCGCTCACGGCCAACACCTGTGACGATTATCTGAACCGGTCCTGGGCCTCCCCTAGGTCGACTCAGCCTCAAATGAGTACCTGGTGTGGTGTGGTGTAAACATCGCCACTGGGGAGACAAAAGCGGCCGGGCCTGGTGCTTGCCACCCACCCCCTCGTGTGCCGTGCCGGCCTTCATAGGTGCTGCTCGCTAACAGCACTTGCCCCTACAGTCTGTTCAGGCTACACGGGGGAACTTTGTCTATCTGTGCGGGAGCGGTAGTGTAGTAGTAGTGGCTAGCGCGCTGCGCTACGAACCCCAGCCACCCCGAATTCGTTTTTCGCTCGCGGCCAACACCGGTGACGATTAGTGTTGATCATGGGCCTCCCCTAGGTTGACTCGGCGTCAAATGAGTACCTTGTACGATTTGTGTAACCATTATCACTCGGGAGACAAAGACGGCCAGGCATGGTGCTGGCCACCCACCCGTTATGTGCCATGCTGACTCACAGCACTTGCCCCAACAGTCTGTTAAGGATTGTGTGTGTGTGTATATATATATACCTCGAGTTTTATATATATATAGAATCATACAAGAACATATAAATGTGTAATACGTACACTATTGTGTTACACGCATCATGATCATGAGCTTTGGGTAATGACCAAAAAAAATTAGATCGCGGCTACAAGAGGCCGAAATTCAGTTTCTCCACAGGGTTGCCGGGCTCACTCTGCGTGATCGGAGCTCGGTAATCTGGGAGAGCCTCAGGGTCGAGCCGCTGCTCCTCCGGATCGAGAGGAGCCAGTCGAGGTGGTTCGGGCACCCGGTCACGATGCCTCCCGGTAGACTCCCCCTGGAACTCTACAGGGCAGCAGCAGCAGCGTCCCACTGGGCAAAGACCCTGGGACCGGCGCAGGAGCACGCTGGCGGGGACCGTGTAGCTCGCCTGGCCTGGGAGCCCCCGGGAATTCCCCAGAAAGAGCTAGAGTACGTCGCCAGGGAAAGGGAGGTCTGGAACGCATTACTCAATTTGCTGCCGCCGCGAACCTCACCAGAACAAGTGGATTGAGAAACGAACAAACGAACGAGTGAGCATCTGCACGCACGCACGACGCACAGGCAGCTTTGCGTATACAGGGGGACTCCGCGTGATACAGGCACATTTACATACGATCATTTGATTTGCACGTCACCAATGTTAAGGAATGTAATAATAATGTGCAGCCCTTTGTCAATCCACTGCTGGATGAAGACCGCCCCACACTTTGGTATTGTCACCGTATCGCCCTGGGAGATCGGGCGTCGTACTCTGCTGGGTCACGTGTGGGTCACGTGTGGGCCACGTGTGGGTCACGTGTGGGCCACGTGTGGGTCACGTGTGGGCCACGTGTGGGTCACGTGTGGGTCACGTGTGGGTCACGTGTGGGCCACGTGTGGGTCACGTGTGGGCCACGTGTGGGTCACGTGTGGGCCACGTGTGGGTCACGTGTGGGCCACGTGTGGGTCACGTGTGGGTCACGTGTGGGCCACGTGTGGGTCACGTGTGGGCCACGTGTGGGTCACGTGTGGGTCACGTGTGGGCCACGTGTGGGTCACGTGTGGGCCACGTGTGGGCCACCTGTGGGCCACGTGTGGGTCACGTGTGGGCCACGTGTGGGTCACGTGTGCGAACGGGCCGGGCGAGCGGAGGCTCGAATTCGTGAAGGCATCGGACATCCCCGGTGCGCGCCACCTCCTGATGCGACACTCGCAGGCCTTGTTGGCACTGATTCGAGCGCTGTGAGGTTGTCAGATCACAGCCGGGCCTGGTGTGGTGTCGAGGTGTGAGGTTGTCAGATCACAGCCGGGCCTGGTGTGGTGTCGAGGTGTGAGGTTGTCAGATCACAGTCGGGCTTGGTGTGGTGTCGAGGTGTGAGGTTGTCAGATCACAGCCGGGCCTGGTGTGGTGTCGAGGTGTGAGGTTGTCAGATCACAGTCGGGCCTGGTGTGGTGTCGAGGTGTGAGGTTGTCAGATCACAGTCGGGCCTGGTGTGGTGTCGAGATGTGAGGTTGTCAGATCACAGTCGGGCCTGGTGTGGTGTCGAGGTGTGAGGTTGTCAGATCACAGTCGGGCCTGGTGTGGTGTCGAGGTTGTCAGATCACAGTCGGACGGGGTGTGGTATTGGAGTGTGAGGTTCTTTGATCACATTCGGACCGGGTGTGGTATTGGGGTGTGAGGTTCTCAGATCACAGTCGGACGGGGTGTGGTATTGGAGTGTGAGGTCAGATCACAGTCGGATGGGGTGTGGTATTGGGGTGTGAGGTTCTCAGATCACAGTCGGACGGGGTGTGGTATTGGGGTATGAGGTCAGATCACAGTCGGATGGGGTGTGGTATTGGAGTGTGAGGTTCTTAGATCACATTCGGACCGGGTGTGGTATTGGAGTGTGAGGTTGTCAGATCAGTTGGAGCTGGTGTGGTATCACGGTGTAGCGATTGAACACCTCTACCCACCCACAATTTGCAATTAAAACAACTCAATGTTTAACATCGTGGTGAATGGAGAGGCCACTCGTGGCTAGGGGTCCACGCGATGCCGTTAAAGGACGTGGTAATAATAAATAATGTATATCCCATTTGCCAATCCATTGCTGGATGAAGGCATCCTCACTCCATGGCAGTGATCGGGGGGTTGTTTGACCATACTTCACCACGCTGGTTAGTGCGGGTTTGTGAAGGGGCCGTCCACGTACAAAATATTTGAATCCAAAAATCTCAGTTTGTGATTTTACGCTCGCGTGGATGTTTATCGACGAATAGATGCATCGTCACACCTCTACAGTGCCAGCGCTTGGGCTCAAGAGAGCACTACGGGTGGCACAGTGGTAACACCTGTGCCTCACAGCAACAGGGACCTGGGTTTGATTCCCGACTCGGGCACCTTTCTGCGTGGAGTTTGTAAGTTCTCTCTCTCTCCCCCTGTTCTGCGCGGGTTTTCTCCGAGTTCTCCAGTTTCCTCCCCATAGCCGAACAAATAAACTGCACAATGTCACCGCTGTGATTGTGGCACATCCCACTGGGGACAACGTGACACTACACAATGTCACCGCTGTGTTTGTGGCACATCCCACTGGGGACAACGTGACACTACACAATGTCACCGCTGTGATTGTGGCACATTCCACTGTGAACAACGTGACACTACACAATGTCACCGCTGTGTTTGTGGCACATCCCACCGTGAACAACGTGACACCACACAATGTCACCGGTGTGTTTGTGGCACATCCCACTGGGGACAACGTGACACTACACAATGTCACCGCTGTGATTGTGACACTACACAATGTCACCGATGTGTTTGTGGCACATCCCACTGGGGACAACGTGACACTACACAATGTCACCGGTGTGTTTGTGGCACATCCCACTGTGAACAACGTGACACTACACAATGTCACCGCTGTGATTGTGGCACATCCCACTGGGGACAACGTGACACCACACAATGTCACCGCTGTGTTTGTGACACTGCACAATGTCACCGCTGTGATTGTGGCACATCCCACTGGGGACAACGTGACACTACACAATGTCACCGCTGTGTTTGTGACACTACACAATGTCACCGCTGTGATTGTGGCACATCCCACTGGGGACAACGTGACACTGCGAATTACTCCATTGGCGTTGCCACAACAACAAAAACTCGGCAGGACCCTCCCAAAAAGCATATCAGGACTCGGTGAGACTTATTTGGCATGTGCGTAAACAACCACGTCTGTTAAAAATAAGCGTCTTAGCTTGTCGGATTCCTCCGGGATAAATAAAGATGCCGATTCAGCGGGAGGGGCGTGCGCGCAGCTCGCTGAAATCCTGGGGAATTTACAACGAATTTTCTTAATTGAAAACTAATTTCTCTAGAACTGCTTTGTGTGTTAAGTTTGTTGTGCTCCCCGCGCCGCACCTCCGATTATCACGGTTGGCTCCGTATGGTGGGAAAGAAGTTCAACATCCATACATACACATATATATTAAACAGGGAGCCAGTGACCTGAAGTCACACTGCTAATTTTAAAAACGCATTAATTTCCTGAAAACATCTTGATAGATCTTGGACTGCAGAGCTCGGGCGATTGTTGGCAGCGCTGGCTCACTGGCCCGGCTGCTGCCTTCCAGCGTGTGGCTGTGGGTCACCGGCGATTGCGAGAGATGCACTTTGCATGGACGATGACGACACGATTACATGAATCTTAAGGCATTAAAAAAACATCGAAAAAATATGTTCCATATCGGAATTTACAGTCCATATTTCTAACGTTAATATTTATATGACACAAGTGCTAATGCTGAATGTCCGTTAACACATTGGAGCCTGAATAGGCGTTCGCCAACAGCAGATGCCTCAACAGTTAGTGCGGGCTATACCGGTGATCTTTGTCTTTGGACTGTGTGATTGTCCACGTGTTTACTTTTAAGGTGATACGGGGATCTTTGTGTACTTCTGACTGTTGTGTTTGTGTGTGGCTGTAAGTGTAGTGTACTTCACAGAGGCACACACTAGAACTTGGAGGCAACACGTTTACTATAACACCCCAACAGGGCAACTGCATAAACGTACACTTGGTTAACTAGACCACAACGGGGTAACTAGACCACGACGGGGTAACTACATAACCGGGTCAGTCAGTAACACACTGCGTGACCCACAAAGCCGAGCGTAAATACCAAAGACGGAGGACCGAGGATCGAAGAGACGTAGCACCGACGGGTTCCATTCCAA
This sequence comes from Petromyzon marinus, assembly GCF_048934315.1. NCBI lineage: Eukaryota > Metazoa > Chordata > Hyperoartia > Petromyzontiformes > Petromyzontidae > Petromyzon > Petromyzon marinus. Next base: position 2,187,080 of record NC_133722.1, read on the forward strand.
CAGACAGCCGCGATTGCTCTCGGGACCTCCCTTTTATGCTCCCGAGCGTGGCCTCACCAGAAGGTTCTCGACCGAGCATCACGTGTCCCTCAAGCCACCCTTTGGGCCCCCTCGCTAACCCTGTCCCGGTCACGTGCCCTCTCGGGGTCACCCAAAGTGTCACGTGCCCTCTCGGGGTCACCCAGAGTGTCACGTGCCCTCTCGGGTACACCAAGAGTATCACGTCCTTACTTGCCCTCTCTCTGACCGTCACCAGAACCATGCCCCCTAGGACCCGCTTCCATACCATAGCTACTCTGGTGCCAGAGAGAGGCCTAAGACGCACAGTTCCACTCTTGAGACAGTAGCTGGCGCTTAATGCAATAGTGAATCCATTTACGTCACTACATAAGTATGAATGCACGTGGTTGTGCGTGTCTGCGTGTTCGTGTGAGTATGAATATGATTGTGTGTGTATATGTGGGACGGGCGCGGCACGGGCTAGAGAAGAGATGGAGTGATGTGGTACAGGAGGACGTGGAGCTGAGTGGACTTGCCGATGACTGGTACCGGCGGTGTCAAGATCGGCCTCTGTGGAGGAGGCTCGTGAAGGGCGCTACTGGGCAGTTAGAGGCAGTCGCCTTCCAACAACGGAGGGCGGAGGAGCGACGCTCACAACAATGAGCGGAGCGCCGGGTGGCTAAAGCACAGCAGGTTGGCACAGTAGGGGGCACAGGTGGTGCATCAGCCAGTCATCTCAGTCAGTCGACCCGTGGCACCTGGGTCTGCCCCGTGACCTCCTGCCAGTGGGCGTTCGACACTTCACGTGACCTCAAGGTGCACATAGCCTGGCACAAGCGTCGTGGTGACGTCACCACCACTTAGTGGCGAATGGCGGTTGTTGTTGTTGTGTGTGTCTTGTGAGTGTGGGACTGTGGAGGTCTGAGTACATGCAAGTTGTGACCATGAAAGTTCGATTTCCGCTCACGGCCAACACCAGTGACGATTATCTGAACTGGTCCTGGGCCTCCCCTAGGTCGACTCAACCTCAAATGAGTCCTTGGTGCGATGTGTAAACATCGCCACTGGGGAGACAAAGGTGGCCAGGCGAGTTTCTGGCCACACCGCACCCCCTCGTGTGCCGTGCCGGTCTTCATCGGTGCTGCTCGCTAACAGCACTTGCCCCAACAGTCTGTTACGGCGACACGGGCGGCTCGATCTTTGTCTTTGCGTCTGAGTGTGAGGAGGAAACCACTGTGCAAATAGGAGTGACATTGTAAAATAAGTTAATACGCGAGATAGGGCTTGCGTGTACTTTTAATATCTCGCTCGTCAAACATTCCGCTGTCCGTCTCCCGCAGCGAATGGGCGGCGGTGAACCGAGAGCTGTGGCCTGTCAGTTGCCAGACGTCCCCACGCCCGTGCCAAGTTCAATGTTTTGCACCCGGGTATGGAGCTGAGATCAGTTTGACCTCTGCTATGGGGGTCAAACATCATGGAGTCACGAGCGTCCCTGCAACATGCAGCGTTTACCGACTGCTGTGAGCCCGTCCAGGTGGAGTGGTGGTGCGGCGGTTGGTGCACGAGCAGCTCTCTACATCCGGTGAGCCCAGTTCGGTTGCCCACCTCGGCTTACATCAGTGGCGAGTAATATCTCAACTGGCCCTGTCCTTCCCCACGCACCTCCGATTTAAATACGGTTGGCTATGTACGGTGTGAAAGAAGTTCAACATACGTGCATACAGTACTTAAGTAAAACACGCATGGTCAACGAACCCCAGTGGCAGATGTTGCATTGGGAGGCCTTCATCCAGCAGTGGATTGACAAAAGGGGCTGTGAATAATATGGGGCCCCTCCGAAAGGCATCGCCTGTCCCATCGGGCACGGGGAAAACGCGTGCGATCAGTCGCACGAAACGCGTGCGATCAGTCGCACAAAACGGGTGCGATCAGTCGCACAAAACGGGTGCGATCAGTCGCACAAAACGCGTGCGATCAGTCGCACAAAACGCGTGCGATCAGTCGCACGAAACGCGTGCGATCAGTCGCACGAAACGGGTGCGATCAGTCGCACATAGCAGCTATAATGATGATACTTTAAACAACATGTTCAAGAGCTCTCAGTCACTGAGAGCCACAGAATACAAACTAAACTGGGATTCCTTATACAGCAGCAGAGTCTCTGTGGGCCCCAAGCATTGCCACGGGCGTCCGTGGTGTATCTTGGGAAGTTTTAAAAATATATTTTAAAGTGTGTGTGTATGCGCATGCTTCCATTTTGTGTGTAATTTTATTCGTGTGAGGGTTTGTGTACTTGTGTGTGGTAGTGTAGCGGTTAGCGTGCTGCACTACGAATTCGGTGGCCCGAATTAGATTCCCACTCAAGGCCGACACAAGTGACGGTTGTCTGAACCGGTCCTGGGTCTCCCCTAGGTCGACAAAGCCTCAAATGAGTACCTGGTGCGGTGTGTAAACATCGCCACCAGGGAGACAAAGGCGGCCGTGCATGGTGCCGGCCACCCACCCCCTCGTGTACCGTTCTGGCCTTCACAGATGCTCGCTAACAGCACTTGCCCCTACAGTCTGTTAAGGCTATACGGGGGATCTTTGTGAGTGGTGTGTGTGGAGAGCAGTTGTGTAGCGCTGAACACACTGCGTTTCGATTACCTGCCACGGCTAACATCAGTGGTGATTATCTGAACTTGTTCTGGGTCTCTTATAGGTTGACTCGGCCCTAAATGAGTACTCGGTGCAGTGTATAAACTGCGTTGTGGAGACAAAGGTGGCAGGGCGTGGTGCTGGCCACCCACCCTCTTGTGCAGCGTTCCAGCATTCATAGGTGCTCACCAACAGCACTTGCCCCAGCAGTCTATGCAGGCTACCCGGGGATCTTTGCCTATTTAATATGAAGAGAAAGTATTCGCCAACAAGTCTATAAATCACTACAATAACAACAATACGAACATAGTTGTACACTGTTTTTAATCGTAGTAATCTTTATATATCGAGCCCCTTTCAAGGCCACGAATTAAAGTAAAATAGAACACAACGGCAAATGTTGGAAAAAAACTACTCTTAAAATAAAACAAATGCATTGGAAGAGAATGGGAAAAATAGTACAACAGTAAAACAGCAAAATAAATTTAATTTGTCGTGCTAAAACGAGAATGCTAAATTATAGAAATTAGTCTTGAAGCCTCGATGAAGCTTCATCATCGTCATGATGAATATGATGATGCAAGGCTGTAGTCAACATTGGGGGGGGGGCAAATCGTCCTGGGTGTCTGGGGGGGACCCAACCCAAAAAAAATATCTAAGTTTGAAAACTCATTTCCTGCCTAAAATATAAAAAAAATCACGAACACATGGGATGGACTCTTTATTTTATTTTTTTACAATACAGTAATGTCTAATAGTGTATTTTATTACATTGCTGTTTTTACTTTTTTATCTGTTCTTGTTGCATTGTATGTAATGTCAGAGATTAGGGATTACTAAAGTACAACCATAACCACAATCATATAAACAGAAATCTATGCATTGATTTAAATGAAGACAAGTCCAGATATTATGGCCAAGGTTTAGCAAATTGTTGTTTGTATTTACATAGCATAGCAAAATTTGTATAGCAATGTATTGGGGGGGGGGGACATTTTGAGCATATTTAAATATATTGGGGGGGATGTATTGGGGGGGATGTGTCCCCCCCAATATATATTATAGTTACGGCCTCGATGATGATGACGATGGAACATTAACAATCGCTAGCAATGGTCAAGTCGAGTCAATTTAAATTTTGCTTACACACGAGGCTCATTGCTGGCACAAATCTGCCACTGAAAGCACCATCATCACATGAATGCTCCACGTAAACATAGACAATTCTATACAGTGAGAAGAAATATTTATACGAACAAATCATGGATGTTCCCCCACATTACTCGTAAGAGGCTACCACTGCCACCACCGCTACCGCCGCCACCATCACGACCACCATCAGGACCACAATTATCAACAACACGTTCAAGAGCTCAGTCGCTGAGGGCCACCACCGCCACTACTGCCGCCGCCGCCACCGCCCCACACGGCCAATTCTCCCGGCGGTGCAGCTCAGGCACGCCACGCGTGGCGCCGAGCCTCACGTCACGCGGCAGGAACCGCGCGTGACCTCTGACCTCTCCTCCCTGTCGACGCAAGGCCCCTTTCATTTGAGGAACTGTTCTGATGCGATGTTTATTCCAACCGGGGCTGGAAAAGTTGAGACAATGGATAATTTTTTTTTTGTGAAACTAAACAATGATAACTAAAAATAAGGAATGTCCAGCTTTTATTTTATTGCATTGTTCCTTTTATTTCCCCTAAAGCCGGCTTATTGTATAAACGTAGACGGCCGAGTATGTGTGTGTTTTTCTAACTGAAAGTTTATTGTTGATTGAACAAAATGTGTATTATTCAGTCATGTTATTTGCAGTTTTACGCGATTGTAGTAATCTAAGTTACGTTTGCTGATGCAATTGTTTTTATATATTTCTTGAGCAATACAAACGAACTATTTTCCTTTTATCAGGTAAGGCCCACTGAGCTACATATCTCTTTTTCAGAAGCGACCGAGCTACCACTAATGATAGCTCGACAAAGTGGACTTATCGCATCAGCCAAAACAAACTCTAAACGCGTGTTTTTAAATGTGGAGCAAAAAGAACGGAGAGAAATCCACGCGACCATGGGGAGAGACACGCAAGCGTCAGGGTCGGGATAGAACCCACGACCTCCTGTGTACACAGCGAGGTAGTTAACATCTTCTAGTCACCGTGATGATGAGAGAGAGAGACACGCAGACTCCAAATAATAGAGCAGCAGGCGTCAGGGTCGGGATAGAACCTACGACCTCCTGTGTACAAAGCGAGGTAGTTAACATCTGGCAGCCATGAGTGTACAATGACATTTGGGACATATTGGCGGTACACCGGTGCAGCATAACACAATGGTCCTCATAAACACATTATTTGGGTCTTTTGGTAAAGTCACGTAGATATGTTTAAATTAATGAAACGTAAAATAAACAACAAACTACGACGTTTTGATCACAACACAAGCGATCGTCATTAGGAGGAAAACAATAGTGGGAAAGGTGCTGAAGGCTTAAAATGGGTGTAGCCCAAGGGTGATAAACATAGTGGGCGGGGCTAGTTATGTTAATGTGAAAAATTAGCATGTTAATGTGATAAATTAGCATGTTAATGTGAGATTTTAGCATGGTAATGTGAGAGATTAACATGTCAATGTGAGATATTAGCATGTCAATGTGTGATATTGGCATGTCAGTATGAGATATTAGCATGTTAGTGTGAGAGATTAGAATGTTAATGTGAAATATTAGCATGTTGGTGTGAGCTATTAGCATGTTAGTGTGAGAGATTAGCATGTGTGTGAGTATTAGCATGTTCATGTGAGATATTAGCATGATAATTTGAAAGATTAGCATGTTAAAGTGAGAGATTAGCGTGTTAATGTGAGAGATTACCGTGTTAATGTGAGAGATTAGCGTGTTAATGTGAGAGCTCAACATGCTAATGTGAGATAATAGCATGTCAGTGTGTGATATTGGCATGTCAATGGGAGAGATTAGCATGTTAATGTGAAATATTAGCATGTTGGTGTGAGAGATTAGCATGTTAATGTGAGAGATTAGCGTGTTAATGTGAGAGATTAGTGTGTTAATGTGAGAGATTAGGATGTTAATGTGAGAGATTAGCATGTTAATGTGAGAGATTAGTATGTTAATGTGAGAGATTAGCGTGTTAATATGAGAGATTAGCGTATTAATGTGAGATATTAGCGTGTTAATGTGAGATATTAGCGTGTTAATGCGAGAGATTAGCATGTTAATGTGAGCGATTCGCGTGTTAATGTGAGAGATTAGCGTGTTAATGTGAGATATTAGCGTGTTAATGTGAGAGATTAGGATGTTAATGTGAGAGATTAGCATGTTAATGTGAGAGATTAGCATGTTAATGTGAGAGATTAGCATGTTAATGTGGGAGATTAGCGTGTTAATGTGAGATATTATCGTGTTAATGTGAGATATTAGCATGTTAATGTGAGAGATTAGCGTGTTAATGTGAGAGATTAGCATGTTAATGCGAGATTAGCATGTTAATGTGAGAGATTAGCGTGTTAATGTGAGAGGTTAGCGTGTTAATGTGAGAGATTAGCATGTTAATGTGAGATATTAACATGTTAATGTGAGAGATTAGCGTGTTAATGTGAGAGATTAGCGTGTTAATGTGAAAGATTAGCATGTTAATGTGAGAGATTATCATGTTAATTGGAGATATTAGCATGTTAATGTGAGATATTAGCGTGTTAATGTGAGATATTAACATGTTAATGTGAGAGATTAGCGTGTTAATGTGAGAGATTAGCGTGTTAATGTGAGATATTAGCATGTTAATGTGAGATATCAGCATGTTAATGTGAGAGATCATCATGTTAATGTGAGATATTAGCATGTTAATGTGAGAGGTTAGCGTGTTAATGTGAGAGATTAGCTTGTTAATGTGAGAGCTTAGCGTGTTAATGTGAGAGTTTAGCATGTTAATGTGAGAGATTAGCATGATAATGTGAGAGATTAGCATGTTAATGTGAGAGGTTAGGGTGTTAATGTGAGAGATTAGTGTGTTAATGTGAGAGATTAGCATGTTAATGTTTGATTAGCATGTTAATGTGAGAGATTAGCGTGTTAATGTGAGAGATTAGCATGTTAATGTGAGAGCTTAGCATGTTAATGTGAGAGATTATCATGTTAATGTGAGAGCTTATCATGTTAATGTGAGATTAGCATGTTAATGTGAGATTAGCATGTTAATGTGAGAGATTAGCATGTTAATGTGAGAGATTAGCTTGTTAATGTGAGAGATTGGCGTGTTAATGTGAGACGTTTAACCTGTTAATACAAAATCAAAGCGCCGATTCCACGGGGAAAATAATAAAAAAAACTAACATCGGAAGGTGGCAGGATGGGAACATCACAGCCAGTTGAGACTTAATCTGGTTGATAACGCCCTTCCAATGATTGCTGAGTTTGTACCCATCTTCCAGATTGAAATTGTGTCTGCGTCTGTATATATGTGGATGGCTTCATGAACAAATCTTAGTTGATAGCCAGCGGGCTTACAAAGTACCTTCGTCTTTGAGAAATCTATTTCGTGTGAGCCAACTGCATTAAAACAATGATCAGCCACGGGCGAGGTGTTGGTCCTACCGTGTTTAACATCTGCCTTATGCTTCGTTTCCCGGTCGCTTGCGTTGTGATCGAAACGTCCAAGTGTACGGTTTATTTTATTTTTTTATTAATTTGAACCTATCTACGTGACTTTACTGAACGACCCAAAGCATACGAATTCCTGCAGTCACGACAGCTTTAAGTAAAGGTCCTCATAAAACAGTCTGAAATCAGTATTTGAACTGACATCAGGCTTCCGACTGCTCCGACATCACGAGGACTGATTTTGATGCACCGCCACCACCCACCGCCCTCAAAGATATTCTGGCCGGCATTGCAAATCGCAGGAAAATAAATGAAAGACATTATTTTTTGCGAAAAACTTATTATATTTTTTGAAATAACTAAATAAATATCGCGCGCCACCGTCTTAGTACCGCCGCAACGTTCATTTGGCATTTCCAGGCGGCCAGTCTCACGTCCGGGTGGCAAAGCAAGCTCCAGCCCCCCGCTTAGCTGCCGAGATTGGACACGTGACCGTGAGTGTGGCGAGCGTGCCTTCAGATGAGTGTCCCACGCACGCGTGAGCGGGGGCTGGGATTTTTGGACGTGCGCCGTCCGATGGACGCGCGGTAACGCGTCCAGCTGCGCGACGAATCCCAGGGAGCGGGAACAGAACCCCCCCTCACCCCCACCCCACCCAGCGCGTGAAGAATCCCACAAGCTGCACCCCGCGCCCGCCCGCCCGCCGAATGGGACTCCGTGGGCGTGACGCGCAGAGAGCCCGCGTGAGCCGTCGGCGAGGCCGGCACACGGAGAGAGATTGCCGCGTGTCGATAGCAGACGAATTGGGCCGTGTGTCAGTGCCGGCAGAGCGGCACTCGGGCCGCAGTGTGAACAACGCCGTGGCATTGGCTGCGCGCGCGGCAAAAAATAACGCGCGCGCGTGCGCGTGTGCGCGTGCGGCTCCAGGCTGCCGAGAGAACGCGCGGCTGTGCCACAGGGGAGACGAAGTGGGAGGGGGGGAGACGAAGGGGGAGGAGGGGGGGGAGACGAAGTGGGGGGAGGAGGGGGGGGAGACGAAGTGGGGGGAGGGGGGGAACGAAGTGGGGAGGGGGGGAGACGAAGTGGGGGGAGGGGGGGGGGAGACGGAGTGGGATGAGGTGGGAGACGGAGTGGGAGGAGGGGGGGGGAGACGAAGTGGGGGGAGGGGGGGGGACGGAGTGGGGGGAGGAGGAGCGGGGACGGCCGGTCCCAGGCGAGCATGGCGGCTGTCCACTCGGCGCGCTTTGTGTAAACTGTGCGTTGGCATATCTATACGTACTGGTGTTTATGTGTGAATGTGTAACTCTATATATACTCACACAAGTGCTGTTAGCATGCCAGGAGGTGGGTGGCCAGCACCACTCCCGACCGCCTTTGTCTTCCCAGTGACGATGTTTACACAAATCGCACCTAGGGGAGGTCCAGCTAGGACCAGTTGAGATGATCGTCACTGGTGTTGGCTGCGAGCGGGAATCGAATTCTGGTCGCCGGGTTCGTCGCACAGCACACCGCTCCCCATTCACCTACCTACAACATGCACCCACCCACCCACCACTTGTTACTCACTAATTTACTCACCCACCCACCCACTCACCACTTGCTCACTCACTAATTTACTCACCCACCCACTCACCACGTGCTCACTCACTAATTTACTCACCCACCCACTCACCACTTGCTCACTCACTAATTTACTCACCCACCCACTTGCCACTTGCTCACTCACTAATTTGCTCACCCACCCACTCACCACTTGTTCACTCACTAATTTACTCACTCACCCACTCACTCACCACTTGCTCACTCACTAATTTACTCACCCACCCACTCACCACTTGCTCACTCACTGATTTACTCACTCACCCACCCACTCACCACTTGCTCACTCACTAATTTACTCACCCACCCACTCACCACTTGCTCACTCACTAATTTACTCACTCACCCACCCACCCACTCACCACTTGCTCACTCACTAATTTACTCACCCACCCACTCACCACTTGCTGACTCACTAATTTACTCACCCACCCACTCACCACTTGCTCACTCACTAATTTACTCACCCACTCACCACTTGCTCACTCACTAATATACTCACCCACCCACTCACCACTTTCTCACTCACTAATTTACTCACTCACCCACTCACCACTTGCTCACTCACTAATTTACTCACCCACCCACCCACTCACCACGTGCTCACTCACTAATTTACTCACCCACCCACTCACCACTTGCTCACTCACTAATTTACTCACCCACCCACTCACCACTTGCTCACTCACTAATTTACTCACCCACCCACTCACCACTTGCTCACTCACTAATTTACTCACCCACCCACTCACCACTTGCTCACTCACTAATTTACTCACCCACCCACTCGCCACTTGCTCACTCACTAATTTACTCACCCACCCACTCACCACTTGTTCACTCACTAATTTACTCACTCACCCACTCACTCACCACTTGCTCACTCACTAATTTACTCACCCACCCACTCACCACTTGCTCACTCACTAATTTACTCACTCACCCACCCACTCACCACTTGCTCACTCACTAATTTACTCACCCACCCACTCACCACTTGCTCACTCACTAATTTACTCACTCACCCACCCACTCACCACTTGCTCACTCACTAATTTACTCACCCACCCACTCACCACTTGCTGACTCACTAATTTACTCACCCACCCACTCACCACTTGCTCACTCACTAATTTACTCACCCACTCACCACTTGCTCACTCACTAATATACTCACCCACCCACTCACCACTTTCTTACTCACTAATTTACTCACTCACCCACTCACCACTTGCTCACTCACTAATTTACTCACCCACCCACCCACTCACCACGTGCTCACTCACTAATTTACTCACCCACGCACTCACCACTTGCTCACTCACTAATTTACTCACCCACCCACTCACCACTTGCTCACTCACTAATTTACTCACCCACCCACCCACTCACCACTTGCTCACTCACTAATTTACTCACTCACCCACCCACCCACTCACCACTTGTTCACTCACTAATTTACTCACCCACCCACTCACCACTTGTTCACTCACTAATTTACTCACCCACCCACTCACCACTTGCTGACTCGCTAATTTACTCACCCACCCACCCACTCACCACTTGCTCACTCACTAATTTACTCACCCACCAACCCACTCACCACTTGCTCACTCACTAATTTACTCACTCGCTCAATCGCTCGCTCACCCACTGGCTCGCTCGCTCACTCACACAACAACAACCGCCATTCGCCACTCAGTGGCGGTGACGTCACCACGACGCTTGTGCCAGGCCATGTGCACCTTGAGGCCACGTGAAGTGCCGAACGCCCGCTGGCAGGAGGTCACGGGGCAGACCCAGGTGCCACGGGTCGACTGACTGAGATGACTGGCTGATGCACCACCTGTGCCCCCTACTGTGCCAACCTGCTGTGCTTTAGCCACCCGGCGCTCCGCTCGTTGTTGTGAGCGTCGCTCCTCCGCCCTCCGTTGTTGTTGGAGGGCGACTGCCTCCAACTGCCCAGTAGTGTCCTTCACGAGCCTCCTCCACAGAGGCCGATCTTGACACCGCTGGTACCAGTCATCGGCAAGTCCACTCAGCTCCACGTCCTCCTGTACCACATCACTCCATCTCTTCTCTAGCCCGTGCCGCGCCCACTTAGCCCCCTCAATCCGGCCGAACAAAAGCTGTTTCGGCATGCGGTGGCTGGGCATGCGGGCTACATGACCCACACACCCACTCACCCACCCACCCACTCACCACACTGCAGCTCACCTCAATTCTCTCTCTGCCTCTTCCCTCGCACTGCTCCACTTTGTAATGTCTCGCTGCTGTCATCGTCCCCCCCCCCCCCAGCTCTGCCTGCGAGCGATAACCTTCCCTCGATTGAAGAAGGCACCGCCAACTCTTATCCACGACAACTTTACTCCTGCCGCCGCCTTTTTTTGCTGGTCGCGTGACATTGCGGGACCTCCTGGGCCTGTGCTCGGCAAAGTGTGACTGAGTTTTCTTGTTTTTGGGTTTGTTTACAAAAGAGCTCAGGGTTCCCAGAGTCCCTGCGTGCGGGGAAACACGAGCAGCAGTGGGGGGAGCACCGGGGATTGGAGGCCCCCTCTCCGTCCCGTCTTGTTATTGCGTTTCTTTTGGGGGTCGGGCAGGGGGGGGGGCAGGGGGTTCAGCGTTCCTAGCGTGCCCCTCGTCAGCACCCTAGGTTGAAAACTTTATTTCTCTAGAACTACTGTAGCTCTCTGTGTGTTTAGTTTATTGTCACCCACCCCCACCCCCAGCACCTCCAATTAGCGCAGTTGGCTACGTACGGTGGGAAAGAAGTTCAACACATGTACGAATGTAATAATAACGATAATAAGAGTTCTGGGGAATGTACAGGAGTTGATCACTGCTCTGCAGGACTTTAGCCGGTGATACGTTGACTTGGCGCGTGCACATTTGTGTTTCCTTTGCAGTTTATGTTCAGTGCTCTCCCCTTTCTCTTCCCCCCCCCCCCTCTCACCCCGGGGTAGGCGCCGACTGAATTCTGTGAGCACTCCGCGACAGCGAGTGCCTGAGTCTCAACCAATCGTGCGGAGTGAATGAATAAATGAATGAATGAATGTTTCTCCCGTGGGCGGCATCGCCTCTCTGGCCTCTGGTAGACGTCTCTTGCTCCGCGCTGCGAGTGGCGCGGCTTGTTCCCTGCGCCTCCTCGGGTGCCCACTCCGTAGTTTTCGCTCCGTAGTTTCCGCTCCGGAGTTTTCGCTCCGTAGTTTTCGCTCCGAAGTTTTCGCTCCGTAGTTTTCGCTCCGTAGTTTTCGCTCCGTAGTTTCCGCTCCGGAGTTTTCGCTCCGTAGTTTCCGCTCCGTAGTTTCCGCTCCGGAGTTTTCGCACCGTAGTTTTCGCTCCGTAGTTTTCGCTCCGAAGTTTTCGCTCCGTAGTTTTCGCTCCGTAGTTTTCGCTCCGAAGTTTTCGCTCCGTAGTTTTCGCTCCGGAGTTTTCGCTCCGGAGTTTTCGCTCCGTAGTTTTCGCTCCGGAGTTTTCGCTCCGGAGTTTTCGCTCCGGAGTTTTCGCTCCGTAGTTTTCGCTCCGAAGTTTTCGCTCCGAAGTTTTCGCTCCGGAGTTTTCGCTCCGTAGTTTTCGCTCCGTAGTTTTCGCTCCGGAGTTTTCGCTCCGGAGTTTTCGCTCCGGAGTTTTCGCTCCGTAGTTTTCGCTCCGTAGTTTCCGCTCCGAAGTTTTCGCTCCGGAGTCTTCACATTCCCCCCACCCCCGTTGGTTGACGTTCCTCATTTACGTCGTGAAGCGTTTCAGTATTTAAATGGCCGAGTCGATGTAAATCCTCATCCTTATCATCCTCCTTCTGTCTGTTGTGGACTGGAGATCAGTCAACGCCAAACCCGCAGTCGCCCTTGCCAGCATCTGGAAGCCATCTCACTCCCACACGCGTTCCGATTTCATCCAATTCGGGCGTACCCTGGACTATGTCCCCCCCTTTTGGCCGCAACTACATCATTAATTCTCTCCATCTGTTGTTGATCCTTCAAGCGATGCCGACGCTTACAAAAAAAGTTGTATTCCGGCAACGTGGATTTAAAAACTAAAATGCAACTTTAAAACAACGCCTACACAAATCATAGGTGGCTGGAATGAGTGCAGTCGGATTGGATATCAAAGCGCCCCCAAAGGAATGTCTTTTGGAGCCAATGCTGTTCCAACATAGACTATTTACATTAGTGTCTACATTAGTGTCTACATTGGTGTCTACATAGGCAATCGATCGTCAGCCTTTCGCTCGGCAAACGACCAAGCCGAATTGCATCGCTGTTGCTTGCGGCACGGCGCGGTAGGGACGTTGATGCGGTAGGGACGTTGACGCGGTAGGGACGTTGATGAAGTAGGGACGTTGACGTGGTGAGGGACGTTGACGCGGTAGGGACGTTGACGCGGTAGGGACGTTGATGAAGTAGGGACGTTGACGTGGTGAGGGACGTTGACGCGGTAGGGACGTTGACGCGGTAGGGACGTTGACGCGGTAGAGACGTTGACGCGGTAGGGACGTTGACGCGGTAGAGACGTTGACGCGGTAGGGACGTTGACGCGGTAGAGACGTTGACGCGGTAGGGACGTTGATGCGGTCAACGTCGCTGCGACAGTCGACACCCCCGGGATAGTCGACGCGTTGTGGAGCAGTTGTTTGTGTGCCGCTGTCGTCGGCTGCGCTGCGGGAGGTCGCCCTCTTCCCATCTGTTCCCCGTTGGCTCTCCTCGGCAGTTGCCGCTGCGTGGGCGTGCGAGGGGCTCGTGCGAGGGGCTCGTTCGAGGGGCTCGTGCGAGGGGCTCGTGCGAGGGGCTCTTGCGACAAAGACGCGGATTCTACCGGGTAGCCTTCACAGACTGTAGGGGCAAGTGCTGTTAGCGAGCAGCACCTATGAAGGCCGGGACGGCCGACCGCCATTGTCTCCCCAGTGACGATGTTTACACATCGAACCAGGTACTCATTTGAGGCTGAGTCGACCTAGGGGAGGCCCAGTACCGATTCAGATAAGCGTCACTGGTGTTGGCCGTGAGTGGGAATCGAACCCGGGTCGCCGGGTTCGTAGCGCAGCGCGCTTATCGCTACTACACTACCGCTCCCCACAAACTACCGTTCCCACACACACACACATACACACACACACATACACACACACACATACACACACACATACACACACATACACACACATACACGCACATATACACACACGCACGAACACATACACATACACACACATACACACACATACACACACATACACATACATACACACACATACACACACATACACACACATACACACACATACACGCACATACACACACATACACGCACATACACACACATACACACACATACACGCACATACACATACATACACACACATACACGCACATACACATACATACACGCACATACACACACATACACATACATACATACACACATACACGCACATACACATACATACACACACATACACACACATACACACACATACACGCACATACACACACATACATACACATACACGCACATACACATACACACATACACATACATACATACACACACATACACACACATACACACACATACACGCACATACACACACATACACATACATACACACACATACACACGCACATACACACACATACACACATACACGCACACGCACGAACACATGTGCGTGGAATTCGTGGAGCCGGCCTTGCCTGTGACCATCGCTCATCCCAACTCGTCGGACTCTTCCACCGCTGCCCGGCTCCACAACGTTTGACCGAGTTGACCCCTTTGAGCATCTTCTTGTAATTGTCTCGCAATTGGCGCTATCGGTGTTTTCTGATGAGACTAGAGCGGTGTAGATGAGGGGACACCCCGTGGAAGTAGACTTCGTAGAGCTACCTCTCAAATGCCGTCAAGTGGTTCACATACTGCTGTGGCCAAAAACAGTACTGTTCGCCGTATGACAGTCACGTTTACATGTAAAAATTCTGAGCTGCCATTGGTACAACTTGAGCGCAGAACTGATTTTAATTTGACCGGGTTTTCTTCTTAACCAGGCTAAGAACATCAACGCGCGACACTTTAGGGCTCACTTTAAAACATGGACCGCTGCCTGGATTCAAACCCAGGTTCTTCTCAGCGGCGCTAGCTCGGAGCTCCGACGTCTGAGGCTCCCCGGCCACCTGCTGGAGCCACGGGACTCTCGTTGATGTGTAAACCTCACACGTGGGCGCTTCTTCGCGGCCAGTGTCATTGATGCGCCGTCCGTTGCGTGAGCCAGGATACGTTGCGAAACGCATGCGATGCTTCCCAGTCGTGTCGGGAACAAAACGGCGCTGCAGGAACTTTTTTCACACAATGAGGTGCGATGTTGCTACAAAAAGCTAACAACTTCCTTATTCACCATAACAGCTTTTGCCTTTAAGCCAATTTTTATCCCAAGGTCACACTTGTTTACGCAGGAAAGTCTCGCTGAGTCTGAAGGCTGTTGTTTAGGAGAGGGTGGGTTTTTTGTGCTGCTACTGCTGTGTAATCCCAGTTCACTCATTTGCCAGGTAAGCTTCCAGAACTGGGATGTTTAGCCAATAGCAGGAACATTGAATGGGGTTGGGTTTTTTAGTCATGGGAGGAAACTGGAGAACTCGGAGAAAACCCGCGCAGAACACGGGGCGAGAGAGAACTTACACAAACTCCACGCAGAAAGGTGCCCGAGTCAGCAATCGAACGAACCCAAGTCCCTGTTGCTGTGAGGCACAGGAGTTACCACTGTGTCACCCGGCCACCCGTAGTGCCCTCTTGAGCCAAAACGCTGGCCCTGTAGAGGTGTGACGATGCATCTATTCGCCAAATAAACATCCACGCGAGCGTAAAATTACAAACTGAGGTTTTTGGATTCAAATATTTTGACCAGCGTGGTGAAATTTGGTCAAAAAACCCCCGATCACTGACACGGACTGAGGATGCCTTCATCCAGCAGTGGAAAATTGGGAATATTTATTTATTATCATTACATATTTTTACGGTATGGGAGGTGCGATGAATGTATGTTGAACTTCTTTCGCACCGTACTCAGCCAACCGTGCTAATCTGAGGTGCGGTGAATGTGTGTGTGCTGAACTTCTTTCGCACCGTACTCAGCCAACCGTGCTAATCGGAGGTGCGGTGAATGTGTGTGTATGTTGAACTTCATTTGCACCGTACTCAGCCAACCGTGCTAATCGGAGGTGCGGTGAATGTGTGTGTATGTTGAACTTCATTTGCACCGTACTCAGCCAACCGTGCTAATCGGAGGTGCGGTGAATGTGTGTGTATGATGAACTTCATTTGCACCGTACTCAGCCAACCGTGCTAATCGGAGGTGCGGGACTGAAGCCAAGACACGTAGGATGAGTGCCGGTTCGTCCAATGTGCAGTGCACGACGTGGATGAGTGCCGTTATCGCTCAGTGGGAAGCCCTCTCTTCTGTATTCGCGTTATCTTAAGCACCGTTATATCAGCTTCCTCCCGTGCCTTATCAAAATATTTCGCAGCTTCTCGCCGCAATTGGCGCCGTCCGCTGACTTGTGTGAAGATGAGCTCGAGAATGCAAGGCCGAGCGGCTGTGATTTAACAACCGCTCATTCGAGTGCTTCATTTACGTTGGGTTTTTTTTACCGCCCGAAGTCCAATCCGTGTGTGTTTATCCGATGTTCAGTCTCAATGTCTTCCCGCAACATAAAGGTTCCATTAACGCCGAGAGCTCGCATCCTGCCCTCGCCCTCATGGGCGCACGAGCACCTCGCGTTTTCTGTCCCGTTGATCGGCAGTGGAGCGTGGCGTGGCGATCGTTGATTACGCGCCGTTAGTCGTGGGCATGTGGACGCTCCCGCTCTTTGCTCGGCCGGTCTCGAGACGTTTTCGCCCGGAGGCTGCTGCCACATCGGTTTGTTTGGCCACGAATTCCCCGAGAGCGTTTTTTTTACGGCCTCGCGTGGGGAAGGGAAAACAGAGAACCCCGGAGACAAGCCAGCAGCACCACCTAGGATGGGGAGATGCTCCCCACCGCCATCCACCTGGCCGCACCTCACTGCAGCCCCGCGTCTACAAAACCTCGCACGCCCTGGTGGTGTTGGTTGGCGGTGGTGGCCACCCATCAGTGCAACAACCGAGCTCAACACTGCTGAGCTAAGGTCGGCACGCGCAGGGTTATCGGCGTATCGTCATACTGTGTGGGACTAAGGCCCCATTCACTCTGCCATCACAAACCAGGCCTCCGCTTAATGTGTTGACAAGTGTTATAAATAGAATGACTGAGTTTAGATTTTAAGGATCTGCAATGAACGGTGGGCAATCAATAAGGCACTCGGTAATAGGTATAGGATGTTAGCTCTAGTTTGCAAACGGATATTTAAGTGGTGACTTGGGCGTTTTATAATGCGATTATAGCATGTGCATCCATTTAATAACAGGTAAATTAATCTCCGAGGTCAAACGTATAACCTCACCAAAGCAATGCATGCATCTCATTAATAAAAAATACATTTTAAACGGCATTATTAAATTACACGACTGGAAATATTGATACAGCATAAAACCCTGAGAAACCGCGCTAAAATGGCCAATTGTGTTTTAGTCGGCGACGTGAAGACCAAAAAACGAACGCCGGCTGCCAGGTCCAATTGTTTTGGCGCGGTCGCTCGCCGTTGGGGCCGGCGGGAGCCGCGCGCCGGGCGGTCTCGCCGGGCGGTCTCGCCGGGCACATTGTCCGGGCACATTGTCGGGGCCGCCGCCGCCGCTGCCAAGCGTCAGGGCCCCTGGGCTGGCGCCGGCCGCGACGCTCGCCGGGACGCGTTCGTGATCGACTCGACGGGGTGCGGAGTGTGGGTGGCGGGAGCCGTGGCGCCACGCTACGGCACCCGGCGACCCGAGTTCCATTCTCGCTCACGGCCACAACCGGTGATGATTATTTGAAACCGGTACTGGGCCTCCCGACGGTCGACTCAGCCTCAAATGAGTACCTGGTGCAGCGCCGCAGTGGCGTAATATTAACTACCTCGCCTGATTTATAAAGGAGTCCGTAGGTTATGATCCCAACCCTGACGCCTGTACATTTGGAGTTTGCATGTTCTCGCTCTCTCTCTCACCCCGCCCGCCCATGGTCGTGTGGATTTTTCTCCGGGTCCTCCGGGTTTTCCCTCCACATTTAGAATCAACATCACCACGCGTTTAGAGGATTTGGCTGCTGCTGTACATTTCCACATCATGAGCCATTTCTTCCAGCTACAATTTGCGGCCAGGTCGCTTATGAAAAAGAGCTACATCACTCAGCGGGTCTTACCTGGTCATATAGAAATCGTTTAGTTTAGTGCAAACATCGTACCGGGTGTTTCAGGTTTTTCATTCCAAGTTTTATTTATTAGGTACGGCCCTGTGAGCCATGCGGCTGTTGAGTCGGGTGCAACCGCAACAAACAAAACATGAACAGAGAAACATCTTAAAGCGACGACGCGCAACAGAAACATCCTGGGATAAACCAGCAAATCTTCCAGAAAAAAAACACCGTATTACAACGCTGTGTGCAACAATCCCAGTGTGATGCAAGTCAAACAATAACAACCATAAGACATGATTTAAAGCTTTCATCACTGCAGTAATTCATATTCTTAGCTCTTTCGGTAAAGTCACGTTGAAGGGAAACAATAAAATAATAAAATATATATAAAACAATAAAAAATCCTCACGACGTTTCGACCATAACATAAACGGTCGTCATCAGGTGTGTCGGTTTGTGTCGGTCACCTGATGACGACCGTTTGTGTTATGGTCGAAACGTCGTGAGGATTTTTTTATTGTTTTATATATATTTTATTATTTTATTGTTTCCCTTCAACGTGACTTTACCGAAAGAGCTAAGAATATAACCATAAGACAATTTAGATTAAAGTTATCAGGCCAACATTGAGAAAGTCAGAGGGGTTATTTGGCCGTGCTTCCTGACACGAGTGAGTGCAGGTTAGTAAATGGGGGTTGCCCAGGACCGGTTCACACATTACTCACCACCAGTGCTAGCTCTGGTTGGGATTCGAACTCAACTTTTCCGGGTTCATAGGGGTGGTGTAACCTCCACCGTTCCTCCCTCCAGGGCTTAAAATAGCCACATTCGAATATTTTCAGCGCTTGTAGTCCAGACTCATGGTCTAGTTTTGACAGATCAGCCCAGGTTTGTCGAGTTTGTTCCAATTTGTTTTGCCTATTTTCCCCAACTATATCCTGATTTCGATTTAAAGCTTTCGTGACTGCAGGGATTCATATTCCTGATGTGGTGCTGGTCACCCAACTTCTGAGTGTGCCGTGCCGGCTTTCATCGGTGCTTCTCGCTTACAGCACTTGCCCTAACACGTCTTTCACAGCCTATACGGGGGATCTTTGTCTTTGTGGGGGCGGGGTGGGGTAGGTGGGGGCAGGCTGACGGGAGCGCGTTTTGGCTCTCGTGGAAACTCGGCGGTCCCGAGGGGCCCGCTCCGTCCGCCCGCGGGTGGCTGCGGGGTCACCGAAGCTCCGCTCGCCGCCCGCGCCACCGCTTGGCGCCACCACCGCGCTCGTGACGGCAACGTCGGCGCAGTCGGTGACGCTCACGCCTCGCGGCATTGTGTGGGTGTATGTGTGTGTGTGTACGTGTGTGTATGTGTGTGTATGTGTGTGTGCGTGTGTATGTGTATGTATGTGTGTGTATGTGTGTATATGTGTGTGTGTATATAGCTGTACCGGGGGAATCTCCATATGGTACAGATATAATGGGAGGCTGATCGATGCCCGGGTGCGGTCAAGGGATGGCTCCCTATTGCTCAACCACGTTATGTATGCTGATGATTTGGTAATAGCTGCTCACTTAGAGGAGGAGTTGGAGACGCTGCTGCTGAGACTGGAGCGTGCCACTAAGAGATGGGACCTTACCATCAGCCCCACCAAAACTAAGCACCTGCCTGGGTATTTTGTACCATCGGACACTCCACCCCCACAACTCCCAATCGGTGATGGGGCAGTTGTGGAGAGAGTGGAGAGTTTCTCATACCTGGGCAGTGTGCTTATGACTGGCTCCAGTTAACAGCAGAGGCCTCACTCCGAATCAGTCGAGCGGCAATATCTTTTCATCGGTTGCGTAACGCTGTGTGGAAGCTACCTGGTCTGTCGCTCCGCACTAAGCTTCAGGTCTTCTCGGCCACGGTCATTCCCTCCCTTCTCTACGCTTGCGAAACGTGGATCCCCCTAATGGAACATCTTCGCCGGTTATAAACATTTAGGCTGGCCTGTCTACGATCCATCCTGGGTTTAACCAGGCTCGATTGTGTGAGGAGCTCACAAATCCTTGAAAGATCTGGGCAAGGTCCCATCAGTGAGCTCCTCCGGCGGGGAAGGCTGCGATGGCTGGGTCATGTAGCCCGCATGCCCAACCACCGCATGCCGAAAGAGCTTTTGTTCGGCCGGATTAAGGGGCTAAGCGGGCGCGGCACGGGCTAGAGAAGAGATGGAGTGATGTGGTACAGGAGGACGTGGAGCTGAGTGGACTTGCCGATGACTGGTACCAGCGGTGTCAAGATCGGCCTCTGTGGAGGAGGCTGATCATTGCAACTCCACGAGGTGAGATCTTGCATGGAGCCCCAGGCCGAGGGAGATTGACAGTTCTTTTTTGTTTCTTCCATTTGCGAATAATCGCACCAACTGTTGTCACCTTCTCACCAAGCTGCTTGGCAATGGTCTTGTAGCTCATTTCAGCCTTGTGTATGTCTACAATCTTGTCCCTGACATCCTTGGAGAGCTCTTTGGTCTTGTCCATGGTGGAGAGTTTGGAATCTGATTGATTGATTGCGTCTGTGGACAGGTGTCTTTTATACAGGTAACAAGCTGAGATTAGGATCACTCCCTTTAAGAGTGTGCTCCTAATCTCAACTCGTTACCTGTACAAAAGACACCTGGGAGCCAGAAATCTTTCTGATTGAGAGGGGGTCAAATACTTATTTCCCTCATTAAAATGCAAATCAATTTATAACATTTTTGACATGCGTTTTTCTGGATGTTCTTGTTGTTATTCTGTCTCTCACTGTTCAAAACAGGTCCCTGCAGGGTGGGCTGGTAGGAACATTGGAATTTTGCGCAATTTTATTACACCCAACAGCACGAGATTTCACTTCGTTAAAGTATTGAAAGGGGACGGACGGACACATTAATCTATTGCAGGCTGGTACACTCAGTTTACAACTTCGTTCCTACCAGTATAAACCTACCATTAAAATTATAGACTGATAATTTCTTTGTCAGTGGGCAAACGTACAAAATCAGTAGGGGATCAAATACTTTTTTCCCTAACTGTACACACACATACAAAGATCCCCCGTATTGCCTTAACAGACTGTAGGGGTAAGTGCTGTTAGCGAGCACCTATGAAGGCCGGAACTGTACAGGAGGTGGTGGTTGGCCAGCACCACGCCCGACCGCCTTTGTCTCCCCAGTGGCAATGTTTTTATCCACCGCACCAGTGACTCATTTGAGGCTGAGTCGACCGAGGGGAGGCCCAGGACCGGTTCAGATTATCGTCAATGGTGTTGGCCGTGAGCGGGAATCGAACCCGGGTCGCCAGGTTCGTAGCACAGCACGCTAACCACTACACTACCGCTCCCCACACACATACACACATACACACACATACACACACACAAATATAGAGTGATCAATTCTTTGTCAGTGGGCAAACGTACAAACTCAGCAGGGGATCAAATACTTTTTTCCCTCACTGTACGTTGCACTTCTTTCGCACCGCACGTTTCCAGCAGTGCTAATCGGAGGCGCGGGGGAAGCGACATCAAACTAAACACACAAAGCAGTTCTACCGAAATTAGTTTGTCAATCTAGATGATTATGTTCAAAGTGCATAGCCTCGGCGTCTTCCTAATATCAGAAGGAAGAGCAGTCCAGACGGCCGCGGAAGAGCAGCGCTATGCGCTGACCATCTTTGTTCGATGGCCGAGCCAAAAGCTGCCGCTGGTGCTGCGAGGATGACCGGAGTTCACGTGACAATGGTTCATCACCCTTTGACGAGCTCAGCAGCGAGGTCCTGTCGTGGTTCACTTGTGCTGCGTGCACTTTGTGCTGTGTGCAATGAGTCAACCAGAAGAAGGCGGGGGGGGGGGGCACGGATTCGATTCCCAACTCTGGCGCCGGTCTGCGCGGACTCTGCTTCGTGTCTCTCTCCCCGCACCCGACTCCCCCACCCATCCTGGAATTCGTTTCCTCCCAGGTCGCGCGATTTCCTCCCACAGCTAACACGTGCACACAGCGGTGTCGCCGGAACTGGTATTGGCCCCAAAACGCTCCAATGCTCACGAACTACCTGAAAATGACTCCGTTGGAATCACAAAAAGACAAAGATCCCCCGTATAGCCTGGACAGACTGTTGGGGCAAGTGCTGTTAGCGAGCACCTATGAAGGTCGGCATTGCTGTGACCTGACCTGACATTGCTATGACCTGAACTGACATTGCTGTGACCTGAACTGACTTTGCTGTGACCTGAACTGACATTGCTGTGACCTGAACTGATATCACACACGTACATACGTACACCGCACCTCCGATTAGCACCGTTGGTTACGTACGGTGTGAGAGAAGTTCAACACACATACATATATAATAGGGCGGTAGCGTGCGAACGAGGCCGCGTGACAGAAATGAACGCGGCAACTGGGGAAAGGCAACCTTTCATTTAGCAAGCGAGAACACCTGAAGTGCAGGAGGGATGTTGTGTTCGTCGTGAGTGTAATGGCTCGGGCCTGGTGGCTGTACGGTCGCCTCGCGGGAGCGGAGAGAGACGCCTCGTTAAACCAGAGGCTGCTGTACCCCAATTTATCTTCACAGCAGTTTACGTTCTCCCGCTTCCGCGCACGTGTTAACACCGATACGTTGCTGCTGCTGTTGCTGCTTGCCACTGCTGCGTAGAGTAAAGTTTGAGTATGCACATGAATTCGGCAGTTACGTGCTGAACGGCGCAATCTGGGGAGGCCAAGTTCGATTTGCGTTTGGCATCGAGACTTTTTTGTCAAAATGTTTACAATGGACTTGGCCAGACTCTGACCCCCGGGCAAAGTGAGTCATGAGCGATGGCGTCACCTGGCCTGGGATCTCCGGGTTTAAGCTCAGACCGTGTGTTTATTTTCCAGGCACTGGGCACAGGGACTTGCGGCGCATCGATTCTCCGCTGCTGAGCGGGGTGTTAATTGAATTGGGGGCGTTGCGGCGTAGGGCCGACACGACAGCTCGGGGGGACCGGCCCTCTCTGGCACCAGATGTGGGCGCCGCGGCAGCGAGGTGGTAACTACCTCGCCTGGTATGCAGGAGTTCGTGGGTTCGATCCCGACCCTGACGCCCGCTGTATATGTGTGTGTGTGTGTGCACGTTGGAGTTATTTTGCACCGTATGTAGCCAGCGGTGCTAATCGGAGGTGCGGGAGTTCTGCATCTTCTCCCCATGGTCGCGTGGATTTTCCTCCAGGTCCTCTGGTTTTTCCCTCCATATGTAGGATCAACTCTGCATTTATAGTATGTAGCTGCTGTACATTTCACGTGATGGTAAGCCACTTCGTTGAGCTATCATTTGTGGCCAGGTCGCTTCTGAAAAATAGCTCCATAGCAGCTCAGTGGGCCTCACCTAGCAAAATAAATAAAAACAAGTTTTTAGGTTTTTTTTTTAAGTAGAAGTGGCGACAGGAGAGAGCGCCACGACGTCGGGAGTGACGCCACGATCGGTTCGCGATCATTGCGCAATCGTTTCGTGACCTGGGCCGCGACGGGTTTACGAACTCTCTACGATCGTCCCCGCGATCGTCCTCACGATCGTCCTCGCGATCGTCCCTGCCATGGTCCTCGCGATCGTCCTCGCAATCGTCCTCACGATCGTCCTCGTGATCGTCCTCGCGATCGTCCCCGCGATCGTCCTCGAGATCGTCCTCGTGATCGTCCCCGCGATCGTCCTCACGATCGTCCTCACGATCGTCCTCGTGATCGTCCTCACGATCGTCCTCGCGATCGTCCCTGCGATGTTCCCTGCGATCGTCCTCACGATCGTCCTCGCGATCGTCCCCGCGATGGTCCCCGCGATCGTCCTCACGATCGTCCCCACGATCGTCCCCGCGATGGTCCCCGCGATCACTCCGCGATGTCGCAGGGCACATAACGCTGTGACACCGCCTGTGGATCTCCAGGGTGGCGGTCTCCCAACGCGAGTGCGGGCTCCTGGCGCCGTGCAGGCTTTGTGCCCCCACCCTCGTGCCCGGGAGGGGAGCAGTGGCGAAGCAGTGGGTTCATCCACCGCGCTACGAACTCGGCGACCCGAATTCCATTCCTGAGTCTCCCACCAGAGTTCCACTCAGCCTTGAAAGGAGCACGCGCATGGGCCGATGTGTAGACCTCTCCCATCTACGCGTTGCATGGCCATCTCAGCGATCGGTTTCCCCGAATCTAGTTCGCGCTTGTCTCAAACATGCTCACGGCGACACAGCTGCGTGTGGTGGTAGCGTGCGGTTGTTGCCGCCTGTGGCAGAGCCTGACGGTTTAAATCTGGCCGGCCACCCTGGTTATTCCCACGGCAGTTTGCGCGTGTGTGCACGCACATGTGCGTTAAATGAGTAGCCCGTGCGGTGTGTAAACGTCACCGGTGGGGATCAAGGTGGCTGGGCATGGTGTTAGCCACCCAGCCCCGTCCTGTGCCGTGCCGGCCTTCATAGGTGCTGCTTTACTCACGAACAGCACTTGCCCCAACAGTCTGATCAGGCTACACGGGCATCTTTGTTGACTCTACAAACACGTGCCGTCTGCTATCGCCGTGGTGGGCGTTTAATGATTAATGATTCCGCGACGTCGATCTAGGGATTGCGTGCAGAGCATCAGCATCGCTCCCGGATGGCAAGGTTGTGTCTAGTGTGTGACACGTAGCCTTGAATGTATCACACGAGTTGGGAAAATTGTGATCCCTGGGGCTCTTGATGGGAGCGTCATCGTGCAGCGCGAGAGGCGATACCCCGCGGCCTTCTGCTGGTGGAGGACATGCGGGGGTGCGGGCCTGCTGTGTGTTTAATGTTTTGATCTCCGAGTGGTGGGACCAGAGAAATGTATACGACAGATGAAGTGAGATGAGAGAGATGTGGAGGAGAGATTATAATAGATGGAGCGAGATGTATGTATGTTCAACTTATTTGAACCGTACGTAGCCAACCGTGCAAATCGGAGGTGCGGGGGGAAGGACAATAAACTAAACACAAAAAGCAGTTCTAAAGAAATGAGCTTTCAATCTAGATGATGATTTAAAAGTGCATAGCTGCGGTGACTTCCTAATATCGGAAGGAAGAGCATTCCAGACGGCCGCAGAAGCGTGTCTCAACGTGTGCGATGCGGTGACTTTCTTTGATCGATGCCCGAGCCAAAATCCGCTTTTGCTGCGAGGATGACCGCAGGTTGCGTGATGATGATTTGAGCTCCTTGACAAGATGAGCAGCGAGGTATTGTTGTGGTTCATTTGTGGCAAGCACTTTGTGTGTAATGAGCACGCCCTGCCTAGAGCATTGCACTATAGGAACGGCGCGATTACACATTCATTTTATTAAACTGTGTAACAAATTATTCTTCCTGGGTAGTAAGTGTTATTTCCTAATTGCGTATGCCTCAGAAGTACAGAAAAATGGCTATTATTCCCTACAAACTTTACTTTTGTGACCAGGACCGTGATATTTTACCTATTTTCAATTAGATAACGGGCGAATTTGTGTCTTTTCGTTCACGTAAAGTCAGAAAAAAAAACATGAATCAAAATTAACATGTATTTTATTACAGTAATACAAAAATGACTACGAAAGATTTAGAAGTGTGTTTGATCCCGCCCCTGACACCTGTGTATTGTAATTTTGCATGTTCTCCTCGTGGTCGCGTTCATTTTTCTCTGGGTCCTCTGGTTTTGCTGTCCACATTTAAAATCGACGTGCGTTTATAGTATTCGGCTGACATACATTTCTACGTGATAAGCCACTTCAATGAGTTATCATTTGCGATAGCCAGGTTGCTTCTAAAAAAAGGCCCACTTATCAGGTCAGTGGGCCTTACCTGATAAAATACAAAGTTTCGTTTAGAAACGAACGCGATCGATATGCTCAGGAGGATTAATCGATTTATCGATTTGGCGAAGAGCAAACAACTCCCCGACGATAGGGGACCACAACACTTGGCGTGCAACCATCGCCCTCGAACGGACAGACAAATCCCGCCGCTCATTAAAATGAGACTCATCCTGTCTCTGAGTTCTACGCCAGGCTACGCGACGTCGACTCGAAACCTGAGTTGCACAGAGCAGGACCCCGAGCAGTGAGGGGGTGGGGGTCGTGGGGGTCATAGCCGAGACTACTTTCACAAGAGGAGAGGAACGATCTCTTCTCGGTTTTGAGCCGAGGAGGATGGCACCGATCATCTGAATCGTCATAGCCACGTGCCCCACATCATCACAGCCACGTGTCCCACCATTGTCACAGCCACCACGTGTCTCACATCGTCACAGCCACGTGCCTCACGATCGTCACAGCCACGTGCCCCACCATTGTCACAGCCATGTGCCCCACCATCATCACAGCCACGTGCCTCACTATCGTCACAGCCACGTGCCCCGCATCATCACAGCCAAGTGCCCCACCATCATCACAGCCACGTGTCTCACATCTTCACAGCCACGTGCCCCGCATCTTCACAGCCACGTGCCCCACCATCATCACAGCCACGTGCCCCACCATCATCACAGCCACGTGTCTCACATCTTCACAGCCACGTGCCCCACCACTGTAATCGCCACGTGCCCCACATCGTCACAGCCAAGTGCCCCACATCGTCAGGGAAGCGGGAAACAAACGGAGAACCAACGCCTGAACAGTAACTGCTCCTCGCCTTATTATTTTAAACATTATTACTATTATCACTCAGCTCGTTCACCCTGGAAAGTGTCACCGAGTCTCAGGATTTTTCCAGGAGGAGGTTTCCTGCCAAGTTTTATTGCAGTAGTGGGAGCGACGCTGTTACTGCTGTTGCTGCTCTGTGTGATCCCAATTGAGTAATAATTCAGGTTATTTTTCAACATTGGGATGTTTGGCGAAAACCAATTACGTTGTTTTATTTTCTTTAAATTAGGTAGACCCCTCCCCCCCCCTCCCTCGTGAGCACTCCCATTGGGAGGTTTTAACATTGTTGTGATTGAAACGTACCCATTTGTGGAACTGCCACCAATGTAGGTTTTATGCGTGTATGTGATGTGTATGTTGAACTTCTTTCGCACCGTACGTAGCCAACCGTGCTAATCGGAGGTGCGGTGTATGTATGTTGAACTTCTTTCGCACCGTACGTAGCCAACCGCACTAATCGGCGGTGCGAGGAAGCTCCTGCCACGTGCCGCCCGAGAGCCTCACGTTGGGAGATGTTGTGCCGCATTGCTTCGTTGCTCGTTCGCCGGGGCGGAGGAGCCCGGGGCGGAGCCGCCGTGCGTCCGGCACCAGAATCCCCGAGATCCACTCGGACGGCGCGCACGCCGAGCGGTGCCGTGCGGACGCCCTCGGCCGGGGAGGGGGGCTGGTGCTTGCGATGGGGTGTGTGGTGGTGTTGGTGGTGGAGGGGGAGGCAATCCCACGAGATCCCACTTCCTGCCGGCCACAATGTGACCGTTCGTGGCAGGAAGATGATCGTGACTGCAGCCGGCGGCCTTCCTGTCGCCGCCGCCGCCACCACCACCACAGCAGCAGCAGCAGGGGCAGCAGGGGCTCCCCTTCCACTGCTGCTGCCGCCTCCTACCCCCCCCCCCAGCCTCATCCCCCCACCCCCCACGGCCAGGCAGGAGAACGCCGCGTGATGTAGAGCAGAGGACTGGCGGCATGGGGGATGTAGGGGGTGGGAGGAGGCTGCAGAGGAAGGGATTGGGGATTAAGGGTGGCTGTGGGGGTGGCTGTGGGGGTGGCTATGGGGGTGGGGTGGGGGTGGCTGTGGGGGTGGGGGTGGCTGTGGGGGTGGGGGTGGCTGTGGGGGTGGGGGTGGCTGTGGGGGTGGGGGTGCTGCTTCGGCAGAGCCGGGCTCTGATCGGCCGTCGTTAACGCCGCTAAACTCCCCAGTGCAGGTGTCGTGCAGGTCGTGTTGTTGTCTGGGGCGGTGGTGCAGCTGTTAGCGGTGGTGCAGCGTGTAGCGCGCTGCGCTACGAACCTGGCTAACCCGGCGTTCCTTTCCCGCTCACTGCCACCAACAGCAGTGACGCATTATTTGAACCCGGTCCTGGGCCTCCCCTAGGTCGACTCAGCCTCCGATGAACACACGAAGACGGCCGAGAGTGGTGCTGGCCACCCATCACCTCGGGTGCTGTTCCGGCCTTCATCGCTGTTACTCGCTAACAGCACTTGGCCCAACAGTCTGTTGAGGCTACACTGGGGGAGAGGAGGGGGGGGGGGGCTCTTTGTTACTGAACGCTTGGCACGCTTCGGCAGTATTCCGGGAATGAACGCGAGGTGTGGACGTAGACATCGGCCCGGGGTGCGATGTCTACGTCCAGACCCATTGGTTGCCTTCCCTCGAGTGGAGTCGCGACCCTCCTGAACCGTGGGGACAAATCTTTTAATTGCCGGGGCGTCGAGGCTCGTCGTCGAGGAGTCCTTCAAGACGTCGGGCTCCCCCGTTGCTTCAACTGCAGAGCCGCGAGATGGAACCGGCGACCTCTGGATTGGAAGACCGGCGCGCCGGTCACCACCAGCACCACCACCACCGTGCCGCTGTGGTGGTGATGGTGGCCGGCGTCCCGGGGGGTTGGTTCCAGGAGTCGTGGCCGTCTGGGGGGGGGGAGGGGGGGCAACGTGAGCGAAGCTGGAGGTAAACAGAGCGGGGGGGTTCACGCGCGAGCTCGCTATTTCCATCGCTACTGCCATCGCCCCCTCACCCCACCCCCCATCCGAGCGGGGGCCGCGTGCACAGGACGTGCGTGGAATTGCTCGCGGGGCCTGCCCTTTCGTTCGCTCCTGCCGTCGTGAACTCGCGGCGAAAGCACGCGGGGGACGGTGACAGCGCTTAGCCCATCAATCACCTCGCGTGGCCTCGGCCATCCGCTTTGTGGCAAGCGCCACTGGAAGGTTTTAGACGAAGCACGTGAATTTACTTACACGTGAAGCCAATCGGCGCGCGACCCTTTTTAGGGTTGAACAAGGCTGCCTATTTTGCGAAACTTCCCCCAATGTTGGTTTTATGCTTTGTGGCTTGGAATCTCACACGGGTCATGCCGTCGGAGTTATTGTCACGCGCGCGGCGATGTGCAACAGCCCTCGCTCGGCCCTCATCCAGACCACCGTCTCCCAAAGAACTGAATGTGCGGCCGTTTTGTGGTTTAGACCAGCGAATCGAAAGAGTTGCGAGCATGTGGCCATCCAGTTTTTTCTGTTGTGGTGGGGGTTTTTTTGTCGTTTACAAATCTCAAGAAACTAGACAGCAAATCTGAGCCAGATGCCTCAGTGGAGAGAACACTTATCAGCCTCCCGAGGCCGAGATGTTAACTACCTCGCCTGGTGTGCAGGAGGTTGTGGGTTCGATCTCGAGCTTGACGATGCCTGCTGTATATTTGGAGTTTGCGTGTTGTCTCTCTGTCTCTCGCACCCGTGGTCGTGTGGAGGACCCAGAGAAAAATCCACGCCACCACGTGGAGACAGAGAAACGCGCTAACTCCAAATATACAACAGGGATCTGGGTCGAACCCACGAGCTCCTCCTGCATACCAGGCGAGGGAGTTAACATCTCGTCAATGTAGAGCCGACTCCCTCTTGTCCCACCATTGGAAGTTGCCACCTCCAAGTGGTAATCTCTGCCCTCCCTTCGGTCCCGCGTCAAGTCGCACAATCGCAGCTTTCGTCACAGAAAATACTTTAGCATGTGACCGGAACCACCAATCTCGTCAGCTCTGAATACTAAGCTGGGTTGAGAATGGTTGGGGATTGAATGGATGATCACTGCCAGAGCTTTACAGGTGTTGCAGGCTGCGAGGTGCCGCCACCATGTGTGTACGCTGGGTTTTCCCTGGCTTCTCCAATCTCCTCGTGAATGAAACGCGGCAGACATTCACATTGCAGGTCCTTCCTTGCTGAAGATGTTTGCCTTTGATGAATAATTGTAATATGAACAAAATAAGAATAGGTTTTACCCATTCTGGAAAAAAACCGGTGCAAAGATATTCAAACACTAAATATATCGATTTAAAGCTTTCGTGACTGCAATGATTCATCTTCTTTGGTTCTTTCGGTAAAGTCACGTAGAATGAGAATAAAATAATACATTGTGAGAATATTATTGCGTTATTTTATTTTATCAATTTATTATTTTATTCTCATTCTACGTGACTTTACCGAAAGAACCAAAGAAGACTAAATATATACCTAATAGCAAGGAATCAAGTCTGCATGAACCACACGCACTTGTGGTGAGCATGCAACCAGATGTGCTCTGATAATGACGCGGTGGTGGTGGTAGCAAGAAGGGTGTGGGGGCTTCTTTCTGCGTGAAGTTTCGCGCGTTCTTCGTCTTCCGTTCGTTCTGCGTTGAGTTCCCTCCGGTTTTCTCGCACCTCCGACTTGGCACGGCGGGAACAAGTTCAACGTTCGCACGTGCACGCGTGTTCTCCGGTTCTTCCTCCCGTAGCTAAAACGCCACACAGTGCACCTGGTCTTGACCAAACAACCCGACGTGCTGACACAGAGTGCCTGGCCAATTACTACATCGGGATCCCACACGGCACCCCCCCCCCACCACCTGCAATTGTCAAATCTTGGCAAGGAGCCTGCTGCAGAAGCATCGGTGATGCGATTCTGTCCGCGTTGTCTCATCCATGCTGATGACGCGGGGCTCGCCGCGTGTGTGTGTATGTGTCTACATGCGCACGTGTAAGTACGTGCACGCGTATTTAGGTGTATATGTGCGCGTGTATGTGTGTGTGCGTGCACATTTACACGGTAGTGTAGCGGTTAGCGCGCTGCGCTATGAACCCGGCGACCCGGGTTCGATTCCCGCTCACGGCCAACATCAGTGACGATTATCTAAACCGGTCCCGAGCCTGCCCTAGATCGACTCGGCCTCAAATGAGTACCTGGTGCGGTGTGTAGTAAACATCGTCGCTGGGGAGACAAAGGCGGTAGGGCGTGGTGCTGGCCACCCAAACCCCCTCGTGTACCGTTCCGGCCTTCATAGGTGCTCGCTGCCAGCACTTGCCCCTACAGCCTAAGGCTACACGGGGGATCTTTGTGTTGTGCGTGTGGCGTGCGCGCTCGAGTGCAGCAGCCAACGGGGGCGTGCGCTGCTACAACACGCTGCTGCTGCCCTCCACGGCGGGGGAGGCGCCCAACGTGACGCTGTGCGCACAGAAGGACGCCTGCTTCGCCTACTACAAGAACACGAGCCAGGGACTGCGAGCCACCACTCAAGGTGTCTGTGTGTCTTCTGTCTGTGTGTGTGTCTTTGTCTGTGTGTCTTTTGTCTGTGTGTCTTTTGTCTGTGTGTGTGTGTCTTTTATCTAGCGTTCCTCGCCACGAACCCGACGAGCCGAGTTCGATTCCCACTCACGACCACCGGCGCCACTGGCAATTGTCTGAATCGGTTCCGGGCCTCCCCTTGGTCGACTCAGCCTCAAATGAGTACCTGGTGCGGTGTGTAAACATCGCCACTGGGGGAGACAAAGGCGGCCGGGCGTGGTGCTGGCCACTCACCCCCTCGTGCGCCGTGCCGCCTTTCATAGGTGCTCGCTAACAGCACTTGCCCCTACAGTCTGTTAAGGCTACACGGGGGATCTTTGTCTCGTGTCTGTGTTTCTGTGTCTGTCTGAATGGCTCATTGTCTGTGTCTATCCTACCGACCTGCCCGTCTCCCTGTGTGTCTGTCCCGAAGCGTGGCTGTCTGTGTGTCTGTCTGAATGGCTGCCCGCCTTGCTGAGTGCGTGTCGACGTGTCGGAGTAACCTGCACGCCCGCCTGGCTGCCTGGCGTGCAGGTTACTCCTCCTCCTCATCCTCATCCCCCCCCTACTCCTACTACTCCTCATCCCCCCCCTTACTCCCCTCATCCCCTACTCCTCCCCCCCCCTACTCCCCCCCCTACCCCTCCCCCTACTCCCCCCCCTACTCCCCCCCTACTCCCCCCACCTACTCCCCCTCCCCCCCTACTCCCCCCCTACTCCCCCCCCTACTCCCCCTCATCCCCTACTCCTCCCCCCCTACTCCCCCCACCTACTCCCCCCCCCTACTCCCCCCACCTACTCCCCCCCCCCTACTCCCCCCCTACTCCCCCTCAGCCCCTACTCCTCCCCCCCCCTACTCCCCCCCCCTACTCCCCCCCCCTACTCCCCCCACCTACTCCCCCCCCCTACTCCCCCACATACTCCCCCCCTACTCCCCCCCCCTACTCCCCCCCCTACTCCCCCCCCTACTACCCCTCATCCCCTACTCCCCCCCCCCCTCCCCCTCCTCGTGCCTGCAGCCTCTCCGCTCAGGCGAGGCGAGTGCCAGAAGGAGCGCCTTGAGGCTAGATCCAGCAGAGGTTTTTTAGTTCGTGGAGCTGCTGGCGCGCTCGCCTGCTGATGGGATCTGCTCCCTTTCCCACCTCATTGCGCACACAAAGTGTACACGTGACACAAAGTGTACACGTGACACAAAGTGTACACGCGACACAAAGTGTACACGTGACACAAAGTGTACACGTGACACAAAGTGTACACGCAACACAAAGTGTACACGTGACACAAAGTGTACACGTGACACAAAGTGTAACGACACAAAGTGTACACGCGACACAAAGTGTACACGCGACACAAAGTGTACACGTGACACAAAGTGTACACGCGACACAAAGTGTACACGTGACACAAAGTGTAACGACACAAAGTGTACACGACACAAAGTGTACACGTGACACAAAGTGTACACGCGACACAAAGTGTACACGTGACACAAAGTGTACACGTGACACAAAGTGTACACGTGACACAAAGTGTACACGCGACACAAAGTGTACACGACACAAAGTGTAACAACACAAAGTGTACACGTGGCACAAAGTGTACACGTGACACAAAGTGTACACGTGCCACAAAGTGTACACGACACAAAGTGTACACGCGACACAAAGTGTACACGACACAAAGTGTAACGACACAAAGTGTAACGACACAAAGTGTACACGTGACACAAAGTGTACGCGTGACACAAAGTGCACACGCGACACAAAGTGTACACGCGACACAAAGTGTACACGTGGCACAAAGTGTACACGCGAAACAAAGTGTACGCGTGACACAAAGTGTACACGTGACACAAAGTGTACACGCGACACAAAGTGTACACGCGACACAAAGTGTAACGACACAAAGTGTACACGACACAAAGTGTACACGTGACACAAAGTGTACACGACACAAAGTGTACACGACACAAAGTGTACACGTGACACAAAGTGTACACGACACAAAGTGTACACGCGACACAAAGTGTACACGTGACACAAAGTGTAACGACACAAAGTGTACACGACACAAAGTGTACACGACACAAAGTGTAACGACACAAAGTGTACACGTGACACAAAGTGTACACGTGACACAAAGTGTACACGTGACACAAAGTGTAACGACACAAAGTGTACACGACACAAAGTGTAACTGACACAAAGTGTACACGTGACACAAAGTGTACACGTGACACAAAGTGTACACGCGACACAAAGTGTACACGTGACACAAAGTGTAACGACACAAAGTGTACACGTGACAGTGTACACGTGACACAAAGTGTACACGTGACACAAAGCGTACACGCGACACAAAGTGTGCACGCGACACAAAGTGTACACGTGACACAAAGTGTACATGACACAAAGTGTACACGACACAAAGTGTACACGTGACACAAAGTGTACACGACACAAAGTGTACACGCGACACAAAGTGTACACGTGACACAAAGTGTAACGACACAAAGTGTACACGACACAAAGTGTAACGACACAAAGTGTAACGACACAAAGTGTACACGTGACACAAAGTGTACACGTGACACAAAGTGTACACGTGACACAAAGTGTACACGACACAAAGTGTAACGACACAAAGTGTACACGTGACACAAAGTGTACACGTGACACAAAGTGTACACGCGACACAAAGTGTACACGTGACACAAAGTGTAACGACACAAAGTGTACACGTGACAGTGTACACGTGACACAAAGTGTACACGTGACACAAAGCGTACACGCGACACAAAGTGTACACGCGACACAAAGTGTACACGTGACACAAAGTGTACACGTGACACAAAGTGTAACGACACAAAGTGTACACGACACAAAGTGTACACGCGACACAAAGTGTAACGACAGAAAGTGTACACGTGACACAAAGTGTACACGTGACACAAAGTGTACACGACACAAAGTGTACACGACACAAAGTGTACACGTGACACAAAGTGTACACGACACAAAGTGTAAAGACACAAAGTGTACCTGACAAAGTGTACACGTGACACAAAGTGTACACGACACAAAGTGTAACGACACAAAGTGTAACGACACAAAGTGTACACGTGACACAAAATGTACACGTGACACAAAGTGTAACAACACAAAGTGTAACGACACAAAGTGTACACGACACAAAGTGTAACGACACAAAGTGTAACGACACAAAGTGTACACGACACAAAGTGTACACGCGACACAAAGTGTACACGCGACACAAAGTGTACACGTGACACAAAGTGTACATGACACAAAGTGTACACGTGACACAAAGTGTACACGTGACACAAAGTGTACACGTGACACAAAGTGTACTCGACACAAAGTGTACACGACACAAAGTGTACACGACACAAAGTGTACACGTGACACAAAGTGTACACGACACAAAGTGTACACGACACAAAGTGTACACGTGACACAAAGTGTACACGACACAAAGTGTAACAACACAAAGTGTACACGTGACACAAAGTGTACGCGCGACACAAATGAACCACGAAGATGACACCTCGTTGTTGATCTCGTCAAGGAGCAATAAGCCATCATCACGCGGCTTTTGGCTCGCCAATGAACAAAGATGGTCACCGCATCGCGTGCATTTGGAAGCGCTTCTGCGGCCGTCTGGAACGCTCTTGCCTCTGATATTATGAAGCCACTGGGAGCGATGCACTTTTAAATCATCGTCTAGATGACCGAACTAATTTATTTAGAACTCTTCTTGTGTTTAGTTTGTTGTCCTTCCCCACACACTCCGATTAGCACCGTTGGCTACGTACGGCGCGAAAAAAGTTCAACACGCACACACGTGCCCCTAACTCAACCCCAGGCCCCCTCCCCCACTGCTCCATTGGCATCTACCGGCCACTTGAGTGAGTCTCAAAAATGTTGAGTCTCAGTATCAAAGTCACGTGATTTATGTCTAAATAATATCCTGAATAATGGACGTTATTATTTACCATAAGCTAACTTCGTTGAGCTATCATTGTGGTCAGGTCGCTTCTAAAAATTAATTCCCAAAACAACGGCGCCCATGGGTTTAGAATCAGATCTGATTTGGATCCGATTGGATCATTTACGAAGAGTAAAATCATCTGGATTGAGTAGGAGGTGTTAGTGAGAGGGAATGAGTAGGAGGTGAGTGGACTGGTGGTGTTAGTGAGAGGGAATGAGTTGAAGGAGGTGAGTAGACTAGTGGTGTTAGTGAGAGAGAATGAGTTGAAGGAGGTGAGTGGACTGGTGGTGTTAGTGAGAGGGAATGAGTTGAAGGAGGTGAGTAGACTGGTGGTGTTAGTGAGAGGGAATGAGTTGAAGAAGGTGAGTGGACTCGTGGTGGTGGTGAGAGGGAATGAGTAGAAGGAGGTGAGTATGAGTAGACTAGTGGTGTTAGTGAGAGAGAATGAGTTGAAGGAGGTGAGTGGACTGGTGGTGTTAGTGAGAGGGAATGAGTTGAAGGAGGTGAGTGGACTGGTGGTGTTAGTGAGAGGGAATGAGTTGAAGGAGGTGAGTGGACTGGTGGTGTTAGTGAGAGGGAATGAATAGAAGGAGGTGAGTGGACTAGTGGTGTTAGTGAGAGGGAATGAGTAGAAGGAGGTGAGTGGACTGGTGGTGGTGGTGGTAGTGAAAGGGAATGAGTGGAAGGAGGTGAGTGGACTGGTGGTGTTAGTGAGAGGGAATGAGTAGAAGGAGGTGAGTGGACTAGTGGTGGTAGTGAGAGGGAATGAGTAGAAGGAGGTGAGTGGAGTAGTGGTGGTGGTGGTGGTAGTGAAAGGGAATGAGTTGAAGGAGGTGAGTGGACTAGTGGTGTTAGTGAGAGGGAATGAGTAGAAGGAGGTGAGTGGACGGTGGTGTTAGTGAGAGGGAATGAGTTGAAGGAGGTGAGTGGACTGGTGGTGTTAGTGAGAGGGAATGAGTTGAAGGAGGTGAATGGACTGGTGGTGTTAGTGAGAGGGAATGAGTAGAAGGAGGTGAGTAGACTGGTGGTGTTAGTGAGAGGGAATGAGTAGAAGGAGGTGAGTGGACGGTGGCGTTAGTGAGAGGGAATGAGTTGAAGGAGGTGAGTGGACTGGTGGTGTTAGTGAGAGGGAATGAGTTGAAGGAGGTGAGTGGACTGGTGGTGGTAGTGAGAGGGAATGAGTAGAAGGAGGTGAGTGGACTGGCGGTGTTAGTGAGAGGGAATGAGTAGAAGGAGGTGAGTGGACGGTGGCGTTAGTGAGAGGGAATGAGTTGAAGGAGGTGAGTGGACTGGTGGTGTTAGTGAGAGGGAATGAGTTGAAGGAGGTGAGTGGACTGGTGGTGGTAGTGAGAGGGAATGAGTAGAAGGAGGTGAGTGGACTGGCGGTGTTAGTGAGAGGGAATGAGTAGAAGGAGGTGAGTGGACTGGTGATGGTGGTAGTAGTGAGAGGGAATGAGTCGAAGGAGGTGAGTGGACTGGTGGTAGTAGTGAGAGGGAATGAGTTGAAGGAGGTGATCGAGGGAAGATTATTGGGGGGGGGGATACCGAGAGTGAGGAAGATGTTCCAGGAGGACGTGCGGGACAGAGAGAGCAGCGCCATGCGGAGGATCACGGAGGAGAGTTCCGCATAGTCGAGAGCCTCTGAGCTGCCTACGCAGAGAGACAAATGCCACGTTGAGTCGGTCGTGATCACATTCTGCATAACCTGTCCAACCCTAGTGCAGGGTGATATTTTAAGTTCATAAAAAAAGCTATGGGGTGAGATGGCGTCAATATGATCTGTGTCGTGAACCCAGCACCACCCGACACGGTGATGACATCGCCTGACTCTTAAGGCCGGACACAGGAAGACTTCGTGACAATTCTGGCTATGAAGCTGGCCGCTGTTGCCGTTACTCGCCAGCGAAACGTCGCCGTACTTGAATGATAAATGTTGTCGTGGGTTGACTCTCCAACACAACAACCGGCGTGCTGAAGTTGTAACCGGCTGGCACGTGTTGTGCCCGTGACGAACCTTCCTAGTTGGATGTGTCCGGGGTGGGGGTAGGGGGCCGTGGCGGGTTTTAACGACGCATTTATGTTCGCGTGATCTTTATTATGAATAGTATCGGTCACAAAAAGCCTACGACGTGTCCCATTGTAATTTGTGCATAGACACAAACGCGCGCGCGCGCACTATATCTGTTGGACTTATCCTTTGAATAAATAAATCCCTCTTCGGGCAGAGGAAGCGACGGGGAAGAGGAGGGGGAGGAGGCTGTGAGGCTGGGGCCTGGGTCAGGGAGGGTCAGCGCACAGACATCCTCCTGGGAGCGCGGGGAGAGGGGGGATGGGGGGGGTGGACTATGGGGGGGGGGGAGCGCGGGGAGAGGAGGGATGGCGGGGGGCGCAGGGGACGTGGGGGGAGGGTGGGGGAGTCGATGGGGGGGGGAGCGCAGGGGACGTGGGGGGAGGGTGGGGGGGGGTCGATGGGGGGGGTCGATGGGGGGGGGGAGCGCAGGGGACGTGGGGGGAGGGTGGGGGGGGGAGCGCAGGGGACGTGGGGGGAGGGTGGGGGGGTCGATGGGGGGGGGGGAGCGCAGGGGACGTGGGGGGAGGGTGGGGGGGGGTCGATGGGGGGGGGTCGATGGGGGGGGGGAGCGCAGGGGACGTGGGGGGAGGGTGGGGGGGGAGCGCAGGGGACGTGGGGGGAGGGTGGGGGGGTCGATGGGGGGGGGGAGCTCAGGGGACGTGGGGGGAGGGTGGGGGGGGGTCGATGCTCTTCCTCGCCCCACACCGCTGGGCCCATCTCACAGGGGGAGGCTTTGGGCCACCATTGGGGGCGCCGCCGTGGTGGCTATGAGATGTTAACTACCTCGCCTGGTGTGCAGGAGGTCGTGGGCTCCATCGAGACCCTGTGTATTGACCTCTCTTTCGCACCGTGGGTAGCCATCGGAGGTGCGCGATTAGAATCGCATTATAACTATTAGAATCACGCTGCTAGTGTTCGAATCACACTGCGCGCGTAGGTATGTTGTATGTACGCTAACATACATACGCCTGTATATTTGGAGTTCGCGTGTTCTCATCAGCCCCCCACACTCCTACAATGGACGTGCGCTTCAGAGTTTGCTGCTAGAAGTGTTCACGTGATGACATCGGTCACTTTGTCGCGCTGTTGTCGTTTGTCATAGTCGGGTCGCTTCTGAAAAAGAGTTACACAAGAGCTCAGTGGACATCACCTGGTTAATAGAATGTCGTTTAGTTTATTAGTTTATTGCCAACCCCCGTCACACCAAGCGATTCGTCAGCTCACAGCCAGCGCCGCCAAACAAAGACGCGTTGCTCTGTGTGAGCAAGGCGCCATCCAACAGGAGATGCTCGTCGTCCATCAGCAGCAGCGTTGTTGTTGTTATCACTATCGTCATCAATCATGATGATCATCGTCATCAATCATGATGATCATCGTCAATCATGATGATCATCGGCATCAATCATGATGATCATCGTCATCAATCATGATGATCGTCATCATTAATCATGATGATCATCGTCATCAATCACGATGATCATCGTCATCAATCATGATGATCGTCAATCATGATGATCGTCGATCATGATGATCATCGTCAATCATGATGGTCATCATCAATCAATATGATCATCAATCATGATGCTCATCATCATCAATCATGATGATCATCGTCATAAATCATGATCATCGTCATCAATCATGATGATCATTGTCATCAATCATGATGATGATCATCGTCATCAATCATGATTATCATCATCGCCGCCAACATCATCCCAGATGCAGTTACTGGGCGGCCGTCAATGTTGAAAGAGTATTTTGATCGGTGTTATCGCACATCGCGGTGTCTGTGGTCAAAGTCCAACGATCCTGTGGGAAGTGAGGCGGCACCCGTCTCCTGAACGCGGCCCTGAGCCAGCGGTGGAAACTCCACGTTCCCATGGCTCTTTCTAATATTCGCCCCGTAGAGTAAGGGTCCGACGCCTTTCTGCGCAAGTAAGGCCGCGCCTCCCCTGTTAAGTGAGTTACGTGTGGCCGCATTTAAGCAAATCACGTTTCTTCCAGCCTCCGGTTGGGTTTTATTTTCCCACGCTTGCCGGCGTTGCTGTGAACACGCAGAAACACGTGTCACGCAGAAACACGTGTCACGCAGAAACACGTGTCACGCAGAAACACGTGTCACGCAGAAACACGTGTCACGCAGAAACACGTGTCACGCGCAACGCTCTCCGTATCCCACCCCGTGACGGGTCCTGCAACATCCAACACCGTGGTCCGTCCAGTGCTCCCCGAGGTGCATTGGCTTCCGGTTGCCAAAGGAATACGTTGTGTATAAGGCCGCACTGATTGTACACACAGTGCTGGCCACAAATGAACCACAATACCTGGCAGCTGATCTCGTCATGGAGCAGAAACCATTATCACGCGAAGTGGGGCCATCCTCGCAGCAGCGGCTTTTGGCTGGCCATCGAACACCGAACGTTATTTGTTCCGATGTTCGGAAGCCACTGGAGCCACGCACTTTCAAATCATCAACTAGATTGAAAATTCATTTCTTAAGAACCACGTTTTGCGTTCATTTTGTTGTCCTTCCTCGGCACCTCTGATTAGTGCGGTTGGCTACGTACGGTGCGACAGAATTTCAGCACCCATCACACCCCCCTGCTGCGAAAACCTGGCAGGACCCTCCTGAAAGTGAGTCTTGAGACTCAGTGAAGCTTTCCTGAGTAAACAAGCATAGTAATATTCTTGGTTCTTTCGGTAAAGTCACGTAGAAGGGAAACAATAACAACACATTTTCTTGCTGTGGTTTTCACACCT
Source organism: Petromyzon marinus (assembly GCF_048934315.1). Taxonomy (NCBI): domain Eukaryota; kingdom Metazoa; phylum Chordata; class Hyperoartia; order Petromyzontiformes; family Petromyzontidae; genus Petromyzon; species Petromyzon marinus. The sequence continues at coordinate 2,227,266 of NC_133722.1, forward strand.
GATGATGATTGCTTGTGTTGCAGTCGAAACGTCGTGAGAATTGTATTGTTTTATATTTTTATTATTTTATTGTTTCCCTTCTACGTGGTGACTTTACCGAAAGAACCAAGAATATGAATCCCTGCAGTCACGAAAGCTTTAAATCAAAATTTAACCATAGTAAAACTAATAATCTACCCGTCTTTATTGAATTAGTATGCACAGTTAACTTTTTGTAACTTGATTAGCTATGGGTAGTGCGGCACCATAGCCCCGAACCTGGCCACCCTTGTTCGATCCCTGGCCACGGCTCACATCAGTGCAGAGCGATGTCCGAACTTACGCTGGGATCCCCCCCCCCACACACACCTCTTGAAACACCGGCGCTGACCAATCTGGTGGCGAAGTATGGTCAAGCGACCTTCCACGACTGACGCGGAGTGACGAACCCTCCATCCAGCAGTGGATTGACAGGGGGGCTGCGGTATTAATAAACTCATGAGAAAGATGAATCTGGCTCGGACCGAACGCTCCTCGGGAGCGGAAGCACGCCGCGCCGAGAGGACGTCCGCCGCGTGAGACGGAGCCGTGAAATCGGCCGGTGACGCCGGCGGCCAGGATGGATTTATGCCGCGTTTGGCGAGACCGCGAGCGACGCCGACGGCCTGGGCGGACGAGGGCCTTCATCCGCGGCCGATGGATCGGAGTAATTCTAAATATATATCTATTTTTAATCTTTGCCAAGAGAGTGTGTCGGCGGGGGTGGGCGTGTGACCGTTCAAATTCAGAGCGTTTAAGCGGCGTGAGATTCGGAAGCCGGTTTTCCTGTGCGTTGCTACGCGTGTTTGGTTTCGACACAGCCAATCGCAGGACAACACCGCGTGTGGGGGGGGGGGGGGGACTTGCAGCCGTGGTCAGATTGGGGGGCCCCCCATCGCCGCGCCGTCTTCTTCTGCTTCTGGGAATGTCGTTCTTGCTCCGGGGAAGAACAAAAAAAAACGGCGATTCCTTCCAGAGCCCCCCCCCCCTCCTCCGGAGAGGGCGAGCACCCCATCGCGTCCCGCTCTTCGTCGTCACGCCAGCCACGCGGTGCCCTCGACGCCGATGACACACGCACGCGTGTCTCGCGCGCGCCCGTGCACCCGCATGCACGCGCACACGGCTGTGCGGAGTCGCAGTGCGAGTTTAGAAGGGGAAGAAGGGTCTGTGGGGATGACACACGAGGTGCCGGGCGGGGTCACCTGTAGCAGGGAGCGCTCGCTCCGTGCGTGACGCTCCCTGGAGCCCTCTCCCACCCCTCGCCGCACTCTTCCCGGCACCGCGAGTTTCCCTGTTTGTGTCTCGGGCTGACTGGAACGCCGTTTCAGACGGCAGCCTGAATTGTCTCCGGGTCGGTTTCGCTTCGCGGGTCCACGCGCAGGAGTGAGCCGAGTTCGATTCCTGCTCACGGTCGACACCGGCGACGATTATCTGAACCGGTGCTAGGGCTCCCCTAGGTCGACTCAGCCTCAAATGGGTACCTGGTGCGGTGTGTTGAACACCGCCACTGGGGAGACAAAGGCGGCCGGGCGTGGTGTTGGCCACCCACCCCTTCATGTGCCGTGCCGGCCTTCAAAGGTGCTCGCTGACAGCACTTGCCCCAACAGTCTGTTAAGGCTACACGGGGGACCTTCGTCTTTGTTGTGTGTATCCGTGTCTTTGTGAGTGGGCGCGTCCCCCGCGCGTGTGCATTTGTCGTGACTAATTTGTACCCCTTCGGACATGCAAGCCAGAATGAGGACTCCTTGTGCATGCGTGCGCGCTACGGCAGGATGCTTCATGAAGAGCAGCAACGGGTGCGACAGCAAGACGTGCAGCGTCGACTTCACGTTGTTCTGCTGCTGCAGCGAGGACCTCTGCAACGTCGCGACCGCCACCCTGGCGCCCACAGGTGGGAGGGTGGAGGGGGGGGTCCGAGTGGACCCCTGCGTCTCGTGACGCTGCGCCGACGGGCGAACTGAAATGTAGAAAAAGAGGCGATTCTAGATTTAAAGCTTTCGTGACTGCTAGGATCCATACTCTTTGGTTCTATTGGGTAAAGTCAGCGCTGTCCTCCAGACAGTCTCGTCCCTTCACCTGATGAAGGCCGCTTGTGTTGTGGCCGAAACGTCGTGATTTTTGGTTATTTTATTTTCACCTACGTGACTTTACCCAATAGAACCAAAGAGTAAAGAGGCGATTGTTGGTTTAGAGCGGCAGGGTCCATTGCAGCGTCAACTCAGAACAACGCAACCGCTTAACCGCGTAGCAGCAGCTGCAGCTCCAGCGGCTGCTGCTCCTGCGGCTGCAGTAGCAGCAGCAGCGGCTGCAGCAGCTGCAGCCGCTGCTGCTGCTACGCGGTTGCGTTGTTCTGAGTTGCTGCTGCGTCGACGGTTCTCGCCGAGCCTGAGCTGGAGGCGTTTACTTTTGCGGAGACGAATGTAGTAAACACCGCCGCTCTGAGTCGTTCCGTTTCCCAGCTCGCGTTTTATTGCCGCGGCTGTCGGCCAACAAACACAACGCTGAGCGAGCGCTGCGAAAGACGACCCTCGCACTCGATCACATGCTCGATCGCTCGCTCGATCGCTCGATCGCATTCTCAATCGCAGACGTGGCAAGCCCAAGGAATAACGGCGCCGCACGCACGCACACGATCGTTTCTCCCCCCAGCCCTGTCGCCCGAATTGATTGCTGTGGATTTTGGAATTGATAAATGCGAACTAAAGATACCATAATTAACTTCTTTGGTTCTTTCGGTAAAGTCACGTAGAATGAGAATAAAATAATAAAATAAAACAATTAAATTCTCACGATGTTTCGGCCACAACACAAGTGGCCTTCTTCAGGTGAAAGGGACAGACCTGTTGGACGACAGGTCTGTCGTCCCAACAGGTCTGTCCCAACAGGTCTGTCCCTTTCACCTGAAGGCCACTTGTGTTGTGTCCGAAACATCGTGAGAATTTAATTGTTTTATTTTATAATTTTATTCTCATTCTACGTGACTTTACCGAAAGAACCAAAGAAGATGAATCCTTGCAGTCACGAAAGCTTTAAGTCGAAATTTAGACCATAATCAAGTTGAGCTGAAGCGTGCGCACAAATGGCACGCCGCCGCCGCTGCTGATGCGTCGTGAGTTGCAGCCAGAAACTCTGCGTCCAATCGCGAGAAACCGCATCCGGCCCGGTTCAGCACGGGACCGTGCTGTGCCTGAGGGGCTGCGTTAGGAATGGGACAGGCTGGGCACCACAAAGGCGAGATGTTATCTCCCACGCCTGTCATACCGGAGTCATGCGTTCGATCCCGATCCTGTGATACCTGCTGTAAATTTGGAGTTTGCGTGTCTCCCTCCTCCGTGGTCGCGTGGATTTTCTCCGGCTCCTTTGGGTTTTCCCTCCAAGTTTAGAATCAACATCGCTTTAGATTCCTCACGCGATGATGAGCCATATTGCTTGGTTCTTCCGGTAAAATCACGTAGATAGAAAAATAATCATACGAAATAAAGTGAATGAAAATAGAAATAATAAAAAAAAGAATGTAGACTAAGGCCTGGTTCTTAATCGGAGTGTACTGGCAGTCTATAATGTAGACTGTAGCCTGATTCTTAATCGGAGTGAGTGTACTGGCAGTCTATAGTGTAGACTGTAGCCTGGTTCTTAACCTTGGTGAGTGTACTGGCAGTCTATAGTGTAGACTGTAGCCTGATTATTAAGCTGAGTGAGTGTACTGGCAGTCTATAATGTAGACTGTAGCCTGCTTTTTAAGCTGGTGAGCATATTGGCAGTCTATAATGTAGACTGTACCAATAGTTATTCAACTGAGTGAGCGTACTGGCAGTCTATAATGTAGACTGTAGCCTGGTTATTAACCTGAGTGAGCGTACTAGCAGTCTATAATGTAGACTGTAGCCTGGTTATTAACCTGAGTGAGCGTACTGGCAGTCTATAATGTAGACTGTAGCCTGGTTATTAACCTGAGTGAGCGAACTGGCAGTTTATAATATAGACTGTAGCCTGGTTATGAACCTGAGTGAGCGTACTGGCAGTCTATAATGTAGACTGTAGCCTGGTTATTAAGCTGAGTGAGTGTACTGGCAGTCTATAGTATAGACTGTAGCCTGGTTATTAACCTGAGTGAGCATACTGGCAGTCTATAATGTAGACTGTAGCCTGGTTATTAACCTGAGTGAGCGTACTGGCAGTCTATAATGTAGACTGTAGCAATAGTTATTCAACTGAGTGAGCGTACTGGCAGTCTATAATGTAGACTGTAGCCTGGTTATTAGCATGAGTGAGTGTACTGACAGTCTATAATGTAGACTGTAGCCTGATTATTAACCTGAGTGAGCGTACTGGCAGTCTATAATGTAGACTGTAGCCTGGTTATTAACCTTGGTGAGTGTACTGGCAATCTATAGTGTAGACTGTAGTCTGGTTATTAACCTGAGTGAGCATATTGGCAGTCTATAATGTGGACTGTAGCAATAGTTATTCAACTGAGTGAGCATACTGGCAGTCTATAGTGTAGACTGTAGCCTGGTTATTAACCTGAGTGAGCGTACTGGCAGTCTATAATGTAGACTGTAGCCTGGTTCTTAACCTTAGTGAGTGTACTGGCAGTCTATAGTGTAGACTGTAGCCTGGTTTTTAAGCTGGTGACCATATTGGCAGTCTATAATGTAGACTGTAGCAATAGTTATTCAACTGAGTGAGCGTACTGGCAGTCTATAATGTATACTGTAGCCTGGTTATTAACCTGAGTGAGCATACTGGCAGTCTATAATGTAGACTGTAGCCTGGTTATTAACCTGAGTGAGCGTACTGGCAGTCTATAATGTAGACTGTAGCCTGGTTATTAACCTGAGTGAGCGTACTGGCAGTCTATAATGTTGAATAAAAATAAAAACAACAAAAAACAAAAACCACGACGTTTTGATCACAACACAAGCGGTCGTCATCAGGAAAAGGGGGTTTAGCCTCTAAAGGCAAACTATTTATAAAGGTTTATAGATGGGCGTAGCCCTCGTGTGTCAGCAGCATGGGCGAGGCAGCTAATGTTAATGCAGGAATAAACAACGACACTGGCAGTATGGCTGAACGATGAATCGATTTCAAATCGATATCGCAATTTGAAACAATGCGATTATCAAATCGCAAAGGCTGCGATTTTTTGCGATTTGAAAAGTCCTATTACTTTCTTATCGGAATTGTTTTATTTTTTATTATTATAACTTTATTTATTTAACTTAACAACTGTTCTATGATCGTTCTATTTCAATTACTTTTTTTAATAAATACATGTAGGAAGCAATTCATATATTTTAAGTTCTCATCCTTGCATTAGAATATATAGAGCAGTTCCTATTTTGATGGTATCAGGTGGTAATGCTCCATCACATGTTTTAAATCTATTACACAGTAAATATTGAACTGAAGCTTCACTTAACATTTTTTATCGTAATTCAAATCGCAATATCTGTCAGAAAAATCGCAATTATATATTTTCCCCAAATCGTTCAGCCCTAACCGGCAGTAAGTTTACACCAATCAAAGGGCCACCAGGCAATCATTGCACCTCGCTCCACACAGCCACACTTCTGACGGTAGAGGTTGACAAGAAAACATAAATCAAGTCATGACCCAAAGTGGTTGATGACATCTTTCCAATGATTGCTAAGTTTATAACCATTGTCTCGGTTGAAATTCTGTTTGTATATATGGATGGCTTCATGAACGAATCTTTGTTGATAGCCAAGAGGCTTGCAAAGTACCATCGTCTTAGAGAAATCAATTTTGTGACCCAGCCGTATTAAAGTAATGATCAGTCACGGCAGAAGTATTGGTCCTGCTGTTTCAAATCTGCCTTATGTTCACGAACACGGTCCGAGACATGTCGCTTAGTTTCCCCAATGTAACTGTTGCCGCAGATACAGCTTAGTTTGTAGACGCCAGGATATTGCATGTCAGGAATCTTGTTCTCTACAGATGGGATCAGATCACGCATTTTAGGGACTGTGTTAAATCGGACCTGGATCTTGTGTTTGTTCATGATTTTAGAAATAGTTTTGGTTACCCCTGCTATGTATGGCAAGGTGATGGTTTTGATTTGATCCTCAGATGCCTCCTTCCTCACAGTTGGGGTGATGGCCTTGCGGATTGTGTAGTCAGAACATCCATTCGCCTTGAGAGCTTGGTGTACGTGTTTGAGTTCACTGGTTAGGTGTTCATAGTCGCAGATACATTGAGCTCTATGGTGTATTGTTTTGATGAGGGAATTCTTCTGGAATGGATGGTGGTGGGAATCAGGTTTTAGGTAGACGTCAGTATTGGTTACTTTCCTGTAGACAGAATGGCTCATTGAGCCATCTGGTCTCTTTTTGATTAGGACATCCAAGAAAGGTAGCTTGCCATCCTTTTCTACCTCCATGGTGAATTTGATGGTCTCAGACAGATGCAGCCAGTACACTCACTCCGATTAAGAACCAGGCTACAGTCTACATTAGTGTGTTTTTTTTAGTTTTATTATTTTAATCACTTTACTTTTATTATTTTTCTATCTACGTGACTTTACCGAAAGAACCAAAGAATATGAATTCCTGCAGTCACGAAAGTTTTAAGTCAAGATGATGGGCCACTTCGTTGAGCTATCATTTGTCATAGCCAGGTCGCTTCTAAAAAAGAGATATATTGCTTAGTGGGCCTTACCTGGTAAAATAAAATAAAAATTGCAGTGAAGAACAGAACCCGTTTGCTCGTCAACATCGAGAGGGCTGCAGCTCTCGCGCGTGTCCCACCGTGCATGGTAACCCCGCGTGTGAGTGAGAGTCGGAGTGAGCTGAGAGAAATTAGTGGGGTCTGAGTGAGGTGTGCAGCGTGCTTGAAAGGAGTGTGAACGAGAGCGGAGTGAGAGTGTGAGTGAGGGCCGAGTGTGAGTGAGGGCGGACTGAGAGTGGAGTGTCAGTGAGAGCGGAGCGTGAGTGGAGTGTCAGTGAGAGCGGAGCGTGATCAGAGCGCGTGCTCGCTGCGTGCGCTGCTGCAGAAGAGGTGACGCCGGCAGCGGCGGCCCCGGGCGGCCACGCCATGGTGGTGGTTCTCGTGTCGCTCACCGCCGCTGCCACGCTGCTCGTGGCGCTGCTCTACGCGCTGCGCCAGGGCTACAGTGAGTGCCCGTTGATCTACGCAACATCCCTTCGAGATTAAAGTCTAAAAGAAATCCCCGCCCCTGATCGCGTTCCGTTCAGCGCCAGCGGCATGTTTACGGAGTCGACGGCGTTTTCTGTTTGGGAAATGTGTTTAACTTCTTTCGCACCGTACGTAGCCGGTGCATCGCGCTCGGCTGTGCCGGTGCCGTGCGTGCGGTCTTCCCTGTGCCGTGCGTGACCGCGGCCGTGCCGTGTCACCCCCGCAGAGCAGTGGAAGAGGAAGAAGGGAAGAGCAGCAGAAGCCCAGCCTTATCCCAGCATCGACACCAACAAACTCATGCTCATAGAGGTGCGGAACTGATGTATGTGTGTGAGATTGAAACACTAATTTCTTTAAAACTGCTTTGTGCGTTTAGTTTATTGTTCTTCCCCCGCACCTCAGATTAGCACGGTTGGCTACGTACAGTGCAAAAGAATTTCAACATACACACGTAGCGAATTGAGCCCATAGGGGTGCGGAACCCATAGAGTTCACAGATCCCATGGACTTCTACACAAATCTTGGTGTCGCCTGATGAAGCTGGTTGGAATTACTGGCGAAACGTCGTACTCAGTTTGTAAATGTTGAGGCTTGGCTCTCCAACACACCGGTGTGCTGTACTAGTGATGAATTGGAATGTTCTGTTTACGTGACGAACCTTATTAATTGCCTGTGTAGGGTGGTGGCGGGTTTAACGACACATGTATATATTGACGCGATCTAACCCAAAGTAACCTCTATTATAGATCAGCGGTCCCCAACCTTTTTGGACCGGTTTCGTGGAAGGCAATTTTTTTGTCACGGACCGGGGGGGGGGGGGGTTTCATCATTGGGACTTTCCCCCGTTTCAAAGAAGCTCTCCAGCTACGTTTGTTTGTTACTCATTGTGGCTACTAGGGGTTAGAGCTTGTGGGCTTACCAACACTGTGACTGAGACAAGTGCACAGTGCGGGAAAGAGGCGCGGACGGAAGTGGTAAATAATAAAATAATGGGGGATGGGCCACGCGCGGACTCCACCGCTCTCACCTCCTGCTGCTGCTGTGCGGCCGCGTTCCTAACAGGCCACGGACCGGTACCGGTCCGCGGTCCGGGGATTGGGGACCCCTGTTTAAATATCGAGAACCCATCGTTAGGGTGCGGCAGTGCTGCCACCTCCTGGCCACTTCAGGATGTGGCAGCACTTTCCCACTTCCCCACCAACCTGGCCATGGCGACGGAGAGTAAAATTTGTTTCGTGACAGTCAAAAAGATTAGTTTTAAATGTCGGACTTGGAATTTAGCCAAATTAGGTTCAGGACCAAATTTTACGTGCCGGGCCTTTTTTTTTTGTCCCACCATTCGGAGACCATTAACTCACTCCGCTCGAGAACCCGGCTTGACAGCGGGCGGCTGGAACCCGGATTTGAAACCAGGATGTCAGCGGCGCCAGCTCAGTGCTCTGCCAGCTCCACGCACCGCACCAGGACGGTCCTCATGATAACTTGAGCCCGTATCGCGACGCTGCAGTGGCTCGCTCGCGGCAGACAGATAACGACTCGGAGGGGCACGGAACCACCGGCGCGCGGAAAAGCGGCCACAAGATGTACCAAAAATTGCCCAAGCTCTGCTGTCCTCTGTATATGAAGGTGTTGGCGCCCAATTTAATGTTTAAACGCGGGCGTGAACCGGTGCACTAGGATAAGACCCACATTTGCAAGGGGAAAACACTCTATCCTGTGTAGACAGGAACACGTGTAGTCCATCCACATTTGTTGCACTGCCTTCTCGCGGCAAGCCAGGGTGTGGCCTCGTCCTCGACATCCATCTCTGTGTGTGCGGTGATGCACCAACCATCGCAGCCGCTGCCCCCACAGCAGCGCAGCCACCACCACCGCCGCCGCCACCGCCACCACGGCTAAAAGGGCGAACAGAGCCGAGCGGGTCCGTCTATTCGCGCGAGTTTCTCGTAACCGTCACCCCCTCCCGTCCCCCGCCCACCACCCGCCCCCCCCCCCCGCGCCTGTGGCGCACAGCAAATAGGTCGCGGGCGCTACGGCGCGGTGTGGAAGGGCGTGCTGGACGAGTGCACGGTGGCAGTGAAGGTCACGTCGCTGGAGAACCGCCAGAACTTCCTGAACGAGCGCGAGATCTACCGCCTGCCGCTGGTCGCGCACGGCAACATCACGCGCTTCATCGCCGCTGAGGAGCGCAGCGGCCCTGACGGCCGGCCCGAGTTCCTCGTCGTCATGGAGTACTACCAGCACGTGAGTCCCACCGGCACGTGAGTCCCACCGGCACGTGAGTCCCACCGGCACGTGAGTCCCACCGGCAACTGAGTCCCACCAGCACGTGAGTCCCATCGGCACGTGAGTCCCATTGATACGTGAGTCTCATCGACACGTGAGTCCCACCGGCACGTGAGTCCCATCAACACGTGAGTCCCACCGGCACGTGAGTCCCATCGGCACGTGGGTCCCACCGACACGTGAGTCCCATCGACACGTGAGTCCCATCGACACGTGGGTACCACCACCACTGGAATTGTGGGTTTCACCTTGATGCTCGGCAGTTGAAGTGTTTTCGCCTTAGCCGTCATGCATGACGGCTAAGGCTCTCCCGAGTAGACAAGCGTAGCAGTAATGATGCTAGTGATAATGTATGTGTGTACGTTGAACTTCTTTCGCACCGTGCGTAGCCAACCGTGCTAATTGGAGGTGCGAACCGTGCGTGGGGTGACTGAGAAATGCCCGTGCGTGTTCTCCCTCTGGTCGCGTGGATTTGTCTCCGTGTCCTCCCGTTTTTCCCTCCACATTTAGCATCAATGTTGCGCGTAAGAGTACTTGGCTGCTCTACGTTGTCGCATCACGATATCGGCCACTTTGTCGAGCTGCCATTCGTGATAGCCAGGTCGCTTCTGAGAAAGAGTTCCGTAGCAGCTTAGTGGAGCTGGTAACATAAACGCCCGGTAACATAAACACCCGGTAACATAAACACCCGGTAACATGAACACCCGGTAACATGAACACCCGGTGACATGAACACCCGGTGACATAAAAACATGGTAACACAAACGCCCGGTAACATAAACACCCGGTAACATAAACACATGGTAACATAAAAACATGGTAACATAAACGCCCGGTAACATAAACACCCAGTAACATAAACACCCGGTAACATAAACACCCGGTGACATAAAAACCCGGTGACATAAACACCCGGTAACATAAACACCCGGTAACATAAACACCCGGTAACATAAACACCCGGTAACATAAACACCCGGTAACATAAACACCCGGTAACATAAACAATAGTTTAAGACTTTGATGCCGCCCCCTCGCGCCGCTCCCATCGCTGCCCTCCGCGCGTGACCCCAGGCGCGTTCTGCCGCCCCACAGGGCTCGCTGAGCAACTTCCTGACGAACAACGCGAGCGAGTGGGAATGCTCGTGCCGCCTGGCGCATTCGCTCACCCGGGGGCTCTCATACCTCCACTCGGAGATCGTCAAGAACGGCGACTACGGTTTGCATCCCGGCGCGAGCGACGCAATCTCTGTCTCTCTCTGTCTGTCTCTCTGTCTGTCTCTCTGTCTGTCTCTCTGTCTGTCTCCGTCTCTCTCCGTCTCTCTCCGTCTCTCTCCGTCTCTCCGTCTCTCTCTCTCTGTCTCTCTCTCTGTCTCTCTCTCTGTCTCTCTCTCTGTCTCTCTCTCTGTCTCTCTCTCTGTCTCTCTCTCTACCTGTCTCTCTCCGTCTCTCTCCGTCCCTCTCTGTCTCTTTGTCTCTCTCTGTCTCTTTGTCTCTCCATCTCTCCGTTTCTCTGTCTCTCCGTCTTTCTGTCTCTCCATCTCTCTGACTCCATCTCTCTCTCTGTCCGACTGGCGGCTTCGTGATGAGCTCACAGGGAAGGGGAAGGGTGTGATCACCGGGAGTTGTCTGATCGCAGAATAGAAATAACATTGAATCTCTTGGCCTGTGGGCGGGGGCCCGATTCCGAGTTTAAGAATCGTGAAGCGGTTAGCACGGCGGTGAGTGCATTTCGTTATAAACTATTGAAACTAAAGCGATTTTATTTACCAGGTAATGCCCCACAGCTCTTTTTAAGAAGTGACCTGGCTATAACAAATGATCGCTCAACGAAGTGGGCTTACCATCACGTGGACATTTATAGCAGCCAAATACTTGGAATGCGTGACGTTCGTTCTAAATGTGGAGGGGAAAACCGGACGGACCCAGAGAAAAATCCACTCGACCAACACGGCATGCATGGGGAGGTGTGCATCCAGCAGGCGGATTGACAGTTCACTGTAAATGTTATTAATGAAAAACCCGGAGTCCAGGTGGGTCCGAGGTCACATTACTGAGCCAACACCGCTGAGATTCTGAGTTCATACTGGGCTTGTGATGTAACCATGTAACCATCACAAGCCCAGTGATGTAACCAGACTCTCGAGTTGATGGTCTCAGCATGGCCACCAATGACTGCACAAGAGAAATCATGTATAATTGGATCTATTTTCAGTAATTTAACACTCAAATAAATTTAGAAACATGCGTTTAGATTATTTTTGCTGCTATAAATTTTCACGCGATAACCTACTTTGTTGGGCTATCATTTGTGCCCTGGTTGCTTCTGAAAATAAGTTACTAGCTCAGTGAACTTTACCTGGTAATATGAAAATATCATGGGACCTGTCCTGCCAGTATCAAAATATGATGTTGGCAGAAAACGTTATCCTATGATACAGCTGCTCACCCCAAGCTATAAATGCTCTGATAGTGCATTCTTTGTACTGTTCGCTTATGATGCTCTCTGGTCTGACACTGTGAGACTAGACCATAAAGAAGGTAGTCTCTTTGGTGTAGGCCAATCAGTTTCAAAGTCAATGCGACATACATTACATTATCAGAGCATGTTTGTTTGCATGTTCACCACAAGTACTGGGTGTGGATGATGCAGTACATGATTCCTTGCAAAAGTTACCTATTTGGTGTTTGGACATCTTAACACTTCTTGTTTTATTTCCAGAAAGGGTAAAACTTATTATAATTTTCATGAGATAAAAAATGTAGTTTTATTTGTGTTTTTTTAAGTGATTTGTTTACCTTTCCTATAGAGGCCGACCGAAATTCGGTTTCGGCGCAAAAGTTGGCAAATGGCCTCTTTCGGCATCGTTTCTGCTGAAAGTAAATGTTTAACTTTGGGTCTGGTTTTGGTTTTGGCCCGAAACTGATATTGACTTTCAGTCGTCAACCGAAGATCTATTTTTAGAATATAACGCCTAGTGCTACGTCTATCTCTCTACCTATCGGCCAGTCAGTCGGCGCTAGGCAATCCTATGCAATAGGCTGCAAACACACACACACACACACGTACACACACATACGTACACACAAACACACAAACACACGTACACACACACGTACACACAAACACACGTACACACACAAACACACACACGTACACACAAACAACAACCGCCATTCGCCACTAAGTGGCGGTGACGTCACCACGACGCTTGTGCCAGGCTATGTGCACCGTGAGGCCACGTGAAGTGTCGAACGCCCGCTGGCAGGAGGTCACTGGGCAGACCCAGGTGCCACGGGTCGACTGACTGAGATGACTGGCTGATGCACCACCTGTGCCCCCTACTATGCCAACCTGCTGTGCTTTAGCCACCCGGCGCTCCGCTCGTTGTTGTGAGCGTCGCTCCTCCGCCCTCCGTTGTTGGAGGGCGACTGCCTCCAACTGCCCAGTAGCATCCTTCACGAGCCTCCTCCACAGAGGCCGATCTTGACACCGCTGGTACCAGTCATCGGCAAGTCCACTCAGCTCCACGTCCTCCTGTACCACATCACTCCATCTCTTCTCTAGCCCGTGCCGCGCCCGCTTAGCCCCCTCAATCCGGCCAAACAAAAGCCGTCTCGGCATGCGGTGGCCGGGCATGCGGGCCACATGACCCAGCCATCGCAGCCTTGCCTGCCGGAGGAGCTCACCGATGGGACTCTGCCCAGATCTTTCAAGGATTTGTGAGCTCCTCACACAATCCAGTCTGGCTAAACCCAGGATGGACCGCAGGCAGGCCAGCCCAAATGCCTCCAACCGGCGAAGATGCTCCACTAGGGGGGTCCACGTTTCGCAAGCGTAGAGAAGGGAGCGAATGACCGTGGCCGAGAAGACCTGAAGCTTAGTGCGGAGCGACAGACCAGGTAGCTTCCACACAGCGTTACGCAACCGATGAAAAGATATTACCGCTCGACTGATTCGGAGTGAGACCTCTGCTGTTAAACTGGAGCCAGTCATTAGCACACTGCCCAGGTATGGGAAACTCACCACTCTCTCCACAACTGCCCCATCACCGATTGGGAGTTGTGGGGGTGGAGTGTCCGATGGTACAAAATACCCAGGCAGGTGCTTAGTTTTGGTGGGGCTGATGGTAAGGCCCCACCTCTTAGTGGCACGCTCCAGTCTCACACAAACACACACGTACACACAAACACACGTACACACGTACACACGTACACACACACGTACACACACACGTACACACACACGTACACACAAACACACACGTAAACACAAACACACGTACACACAAACACACGTACACACAAACACACGTACACACAAACACACGTACACACAAACACACGTACACACAAACACACAAATACACACACACACACGTACACACAAACACACGTACACACAAACACACGTACACACATACACACACACACGTACACACAAACACACACACATGTCAGCAGCAGCTTGGGAGCGAGGTTACAGCCACAACAACGGTCTGCTAATGTATAGACGACCGGTCAACAGACGGCAGCCTGCATCTCCATCCGTGTGTGGAGTCTCTTTGGCGGGATGACAACAAAGTGCCTCTGTTGTCTGTTCCAAGCCGCCTGCCCGCCTTGGCTTTTATGTGTTGCGTTCGCTTCAATCTACAAGCGTGTTGATACGAAGTCTGACAATATTGATATTCAGTTAGTTAATAGTTCCGTAGCGAATTAGTGATAACGAAATTACGAATCTGGGTGAAGTAGAAAATTTAAGTTAATAAACGGAGCAGTTAATCACCGTGAAGAATGTCGAAACATGCGGTGTGGGATTACTTCACTAAAGTCGATTCTGACTCAAGCAAGGCACAGCAACCTGCTGGACGAGAATGTGGAAAAAAATTGTTGTTTCTTAACTACAACATTCGTTTGTTTGGATATAATTACTAAGTAACACCTAAAGATTTGATATTTAGCGACTCTTATTGCAGGCTCTGAATGATTAGTTCTAGATTTCTTTTTAATTAAAGTAGCATTGCTTCATGACATATTTCATCAATCTTGTGTTCGGTAACTTCGGTTATAAACCTTTCTGTTTCTGTCTCGGCCGAAAGTGAAGTTCAACTTTCGGCTTCGGTTTCGGCCGAAAGTCAACTTTTAACTTTCGGTTTCTGGTTTCGGTTTAGGCCGAAACCAGCAAATCGGTTTCGGTCGTCCTCTACTTGCTTCTACTTTGCACTGCCTACCGTGTTTTTGTGTCGTTTGTTGTTGTAACGTTCTGACCCCGTGCCCCTCATCGGATTCCTCCTGCAGTACAACTAATTATTAAAGTCTCAATGGTTTCACATGCGACACGCAGCTCAGCAGGCCACCGAAAAGTGTTCTCTGCGAGCGTGCATAGGGGAAGGCCGAGCGAAGTGACGTTCACAATTCGTTCTGTGACGTCGTCTTGCCGAGACATTTACTGACGCAAAGCGGTGCACTGCTCTCTGCAGATTACCCCAACAGAAAAAAACGCCATCGTCTCGTCAACCGCCGCTGCCACTGAATGGAACGCGATCGGGAGCGGGGATTCATTTTTTATCCACTTTTTTTTTAACAATCGCAATTCCCCCACTCTGCCGCCCCGTCAGACCAGTACAAGCCCGCGATCGCGCATCGGGACTTGAACAGCCGGAACGTGCTGGTGCGCGCAGACCACAGCTGCGTGCTCAGCGACCTGGGCCTCGCCATGAAGCTGACGCGGCGCTCGCCAGTCCAGCGCGGCGGGGACGACGACACCTCCACCATCTGCGAGGTGCGGCCGGATCGCAGGACGGCAGCTGCTCCTCCTCCACGCACTTCTGTGGCTGAACTCCATTATTATTATTAGTGGGTTTTTTTTCTATGCTGAACTTCTTTCGCACCGTACGTAGCCAACCGTGGTAATCGGAGGTGTTGGGGAAGGACAGCACAGAGCACAAACCCCACCCAGGTGGGGACCGCGAGTGGGAAGCACGGATAGGATGAGGGAAGAAGAACAAAAGTGAGGAGATAGAAGGGATGGGGGGAAGGGCGGGGAGGGGGGAGAAGGAAAAAGGGCATGGAGAGAGCACTGAACCTAAACTGCAAGGCAAAATAACTTTACACGCGCCCATTGAACGTATCACCAGATAAAGTCCTGCAGAGCAGTGAATAACTGCTGTCCGTCCCCCGGAACTCTGATTATTGTTTTTGTTACGTTTGTACGAATGTTGAACTTCGCAGCGTATGTAGCCAGCCAGGCTAATCAGAGGGTGCGGGGGGAAGGACTACAACAAACGAAAAAAGCACCACGCGCGCCACGCCGCCCTTCACGGGCGCTTGCAAACAGCCCTCGCCCCAACAGCCTCTATGGCTACACGGGGGATCTTCGCCTTTTGCCTGTGTGTGTGTGTGCGTGCGTGGTGGCCACGCGGACGTTCAGGTGGGGACGTTCCGCTACATGGCCCCGGAGGTGCTGGACGGTGCCATTGACCTCACGGACTACGAGACGGCGCTCAAGCAGGTGGATGTCTACTCGCTGGGCCTCGTCTACTGGGAGATCTTCATGCGGTGCCGCAACCTCTTCCCCGGTGAGACGCACGCGCGGTCCGCATGTGGCCCACCCATGGCCCACGTGTGGCCCACGTGCGGCCCACGTGCGGCCCACGTGCAGCCCACGTGCGGCCCATCTATGGCCCACTCATGTGTGGCCCACCCACGGCCCATGCATGCCCTACGCATGGCTCACTTACGTGTGGCCGCCGGTACCCGAGGCTCCGACCCGCCGTTCAGATGAGGCCCCTGTCAAGAGTCAATGCCAACGTTGCCATGCCATCGATTCCCACGATACCATATTACAATTCACGAAGTGACGGTGATCACGATGTTGGCGCTTTGCTGCACTTCCTGCACAAATAAAGATGACTGAGAGGTCCTTCGACTGCAGTTCACTCAGCAGAGGCTGGCAGGCCTCCAGTCGGTCCAGTTCTTACAACCTGGCTATGACGCTCATGACCATGCTGGCAGTTGCATGCGAAGTAATGAAATCTCAGAATCATCATCTTTATTTAGACTGGAGGAATCTGATGAGCTATGAAGCTCTTTCTCACAGATGTCCGGTAGTAATTGCAACCATGAAAATTATGACACTATATAATCGCCCTGCCGCCGATTACTCGAGGAAAACTGCATTTTAAGAAGCGCTCGATGATAGATAAGTATTTAACAACTGTAATTACGTCATACATGTTTTGTCGGGAAAGAAAAAAGTTTAGCAATAAAAATGAGCGACGATAATCACCATCATCACGATATTTGGCATAAAGGATGATAATCTCATCATAAATATTTAATCTTTCGATACAAAGAAAGTGTCACTACATCGTGGCCATTCTGGTAAATCTTCGATTTTAGAGAACGGCTTACCCTTCAGCTGCACGACGCTGGAACAATATCGTGCATTCTGTACATCTGACAGGTGTCTTAAAAAAAGACTCAATAACACACATTTCATTGTTCAAAATGAGAGTTGTTACATTTGTTGGTTTCCACCCGACATGAACGTTCCTGTTGCGATGGTTTCCTCATCACGTACAGAACGGAATTCATCGATTATTACTTACATATGTATGTTGAACTTTTTTCGCACCGTATGTAGCCAACCGTGCTAATCAGAAGTGCGGAGGAAGGACAACAAACTGAATACTAAAAGCAGCTCTAAAGAAACGAGTTTGTCAATCTAGAGGATTTAAAGGTGCATAGCTCCAGTGGCTTCCTGATTTAGTGGAGTACGAAGGTGCGTTGTGGAAACAGCGTGATTACATGATCACACAGACAATACGGGTTATGTTGTGTCAGCCTGTAACGAAGGCAAATACAGTCATGTTAGGGCAGCCAGGTGCAAGGGCTGGGATGATGAGGTAATGGTTGGGCCAATTAAGCCAGAGGACCAGCGACGGCGGTGATTGGCTGGGGCTGTTGTCAAGAGCGAGGAGGCGTCGAGGTGTCTGGAGAAAGACAGGTGTTCTGAGGACGTGAAGCGTGGGGAGGCACGCGGGTCAATTAATTAGGGGTGTAATGAGAGCGGGTATAAGAGCGGGAGTCGGAGTCAACTGAGGGGAGTTGAGTTGAAAGGAGTTGAGCTTGGAGATGGGTTGAATGGTGGAGAGCTTGGAGGGGGGTTGAGTTGAAGGGAGTTGAGCTTGGAGATGGGTTGAAGTTGGAGTTGGGAGCTGGACGAGGCAAGACATGGAGTTTGGAGGAGAGTTTGGAGACAGAGTGGGGGACAGAGTTTGGAGACAGAATTGGAAACAGAGTTTGGAGACAGAATTGGAAACAGAGTTTGGAGACGGAGTTGGAGACGGAGTTTGGAAACAGAGTGTGGAGCGAAGCTGAAGAAGAGAAGCAGCTAGCAGTAGAGAGAGCGTAACGATAGCGGAGCTGAAGACGCTGTGTGCGAAGTCACTGTGTGCGAAGACGCTGTGTGCGGAGTTGCTGAGTGCGGAGTCGCTGAGTGCAGAGCAAGCGAAGTAATCGTGGGGAGCGGAGAGACAAAGGTGGCGAGCGAGTCGAGTGAAGCACGGCGAGCGAGCCGTGGCGACCTGGATACTGTGGAATGTGGAGGACATGCTGAGAGTTGTAAATAAAGCAGTGTTCGAAGAAAGACAGAAGTTGTCCGAGTGATATCGAACACTACACTAATATCAGGAGGGAGAGCATTCCAGACGGCAGCAGAAACGCATCTGATAGCGCGCACATGAGGTAACCGTCTTTGTTCGACGGCCAGTAAAAAGCCGCCACTGCCGCTGCTGCGAGGATGACCGAAGTCCACGTGATTATGCTTTACGCTCCTTGCCGAGGTCAGCCAAGGCATCGTAATTCATTCGTGGCGCAGCACTTTTGCGTGTGTGCAACGAGCGTGACCTCATGACACCGCTGTATTCGTTGGGCAACCGGAAGCCGACGCGGCTCGGCGAGCACCGGATGGACCACGGTCGGATCTCGCAGTTACCCCCACCCCCCCACCCCCCCGTCATGACGCCCGTGCGGTGTTCCCCACGTCAGAGGGCCGAGCGCCGCCCTACGAGATGGCGCTGCAGGCGGAGCTGGGCAACCACCCGTCCTTCGAGGACGTGCAGCACTTCGTGGCGCGGGAGCGGCAGAGGCCCAGGTTCCCCGACGCGTGGAGGGACGACAGCTTCGTGAGTCACGGTCACCTCTTTATCCCTATTTTGCAACATTTTAATCGCACGACTCTCCAATCGTTGATGGTCGTCGTCGCGAGACAAACGCATTTCTGTTCGAAAACGCTGCGGCTTTTATCGTTTTTTTTTTTTACCCAGCTGATTCTCACCGAGTCTCGTGACTTTTTGTCAGAAGGGTCCTGCCAGGTTTTCGCAGGAAGGAGACGATGTTGCTGTGTGTAATCCACACTGCGATTAGCACCTCTGATTAGCACGGATAGCTACGTACGCTGCAAAAGAAGTTCAATATACACACATACACCGTACCTCCGATTAGCACGATTGGCTACATACTGTTCGAAAGAAGTTTAGTAAACAAACATACACCGAGTAATTTGGAGGTGATTGTTTCAGCATTGGGATGGTTGGCCAATGCCAATTCCATTCCATGGGCGCGTTTTTTTCAGCTATGGGAGGAAACCAGAGAACCCATGCAGAACGGGGCGAGAGAACAGACAACTGGCACGCAGAAAGCCGCGCGAGTCGGGAATCGAATCCCCCAAACCGTTCCTGATGTGTGGCGTGGGCGTGACCACCCTGCCGCCCAGCCAGCATTGCCTCGCGGTCACGGAAGGTGCCGTTTCACAGAACTACCTCCTGAAGTGTGCAAACCACGTGTTTGCATCTCGCCACCCACGTGTTTGCAAACCAGTGTTTGCATCTCGCCACCCACGTGTTTGCAAACCGCGTGTTTGCATCTCGCCACCCACGTGTTTGCAAACCACGTGTTTGCATATCGCCACCCACGTGTTTGCATCTCGCCACCAGAGCGCCCACAGTGGAGAGATGTTAACTACCTCGCCGGGTATGCAGGAAGTCGTGAGTTCATTTCTGACCATGACGCCTGCTGTATATTTGGAGTTTGCATGTTCTACCCGTTGTTGCATAGATATTTTTTTCCAGGTGCTCCGGTTTTCCCCTCTGCATTTAGAATCAACATGCGTTCATAGTATTTTGCTACTATAAGTTTCCACGTGATAAGCCACTTCGTTGAAATATCATTTGTGGCCAGGTCGCGTCTGAAAAAGAGCTCTACAGCTTAGTGGGCCTTACCTGCTAAAATAAAAAGTTTAGTTTAATCTCTTATTTGCCCTGTCAAAGGTGTCCGTCACGTGATCATAAAACCATATAGTTTGTCTCCGAGCTGTAACAAGTCCAGTTAAGCGAACATCCACACGTGATGTAATTTGCGTAACAGTGACCAGGCTGCACTTGCAATCCAGAGGTGCCGGTTACATCTCCGCGCACGGAAGTTTCAACAATTGGGGCAAGTTTCTAAAATCCACACCCGCCTCTGTCCGCCCAGTCGTCCACATTTCTGCCCCATAAGTCGTCGATCAACCATATCGCCGACAGTGCTGGGATGGTGGCTGAGCGCACGTGCGCGAGTAAACTAAAAACTACTAAACTTAACTACTTTTTATTTTACCAGGTAAAGCCCACCGAGCTATGTAGCTCTTTTTCAGAAGTCTGTCTCTCATTCTCTTCTCCATTTCTCTCTCTGTCTTTCCGTCTCTCTCTCTCTGTCCGAATGCCTGTTTTGCAATGAGCTCACAGGGAAGGGGGAAGGGTGTGATCACCGCGAGTTGTCTGATGGCAGGATGGAAATAAAATGTAATCTCTCGGCCTGTGGGTGGGGACCCCGTTCCGAGTTTAAGAATTGTGAAGCGGTTAGCATGGCATTGAGCGCATTTTGTTATAAACTCATGAAACTAAAATTATTTGATTTTACCAAGTAAGGCCCCACTAAGCTATACAGCTTTTTTTCATAAGCCACCTGGCTATAGCAAATGATAGATCAACGAATTTGCTTATCATCACGTGGACATTTATTGTCGCAAAATACTCTAAACGCGTGACGTTGATTCTAAATGTGGAGGGAAAAACGGGAGGACCTGGAGAAAAATCTACATGACCACGAGGATCGTGAGAGGGGCACACAAACTCCAAATATACAGCAGCAGGCGTCATGGGTCGGGATTAAACCCACGACCTCCTGCATACCAGGAAAGGTAGTTAACATCTCCTACCCACCATGGCACCCCAAGTCTCCTAGGCCGTGGCGACTCGAGCGTGCGCGTCCACTCTTGTTGCAGATGATCTCCTGTCTCAAGGCGGTGATTGAGGAGTGCTGGGAGCATGATGCCGATGCCCGTCTCACGGCCAACTGCGCCGAGGAGAGGCTCGCCGAGCTGCAGTCCCTCCGCTCCCCGGGTCCCGCCGCCGCCACCACCGACACCACCGCCGCCGCCCCCACCATGGAAACGAACAACAAAATGTGAGCGCTGCCGTGCAGGCCGCTGCTCTCACTCGCGGCGGACGGCGATTCGCGCGGTTGGCTACGTACGGCGCGTTAAGACGTTCAACATGCATAGACTCAGACACAGACCCATAGACTCACACAGAGACCCATAGACCCACACAGAGACCCATATACTCACACAGAGACCCATAGACTCAGACACACAGAGACCCACAGACTCATACAGAGACCCATAGACTTACACAAAGACCCACAGACTCACAGAGACCCACAGACTCACACAGAGACCCACAGACTCGCACAGAGACCCACAGACTCGCACAGAGACCCACAGACTCGCACAGAGACCCATAGACCCACACAGAGACCCATAGACTCACACGTAGACCCATAAACTCAAACACAGACCCATCGACTTACACAAAGACCCACATACTCACACAGAGACCCATAGACTCACACAGAGACCCATAGACTCACACAGAAACCAACAGACTCACACAGAAACCCATAGACTCACACAGAGATCCATAGACTTACACAAAGACCCGCAAACTCACACAGAGACCCATAGACTTACACAAAGACCCACAGACTCACACAGAGACCCACAGACTCGCACAGAGACCCATAGACTCACAAAGACACCCATAGACTCACAAAGGGAACCATAGTTTGTTGGCCTTCCATCGCACCCTCCGATTAGCACGGTTGGCTACGTACGGTGCAAAAGACGTTCAACATACGTACACGCATCTGTGTTGCGGCTGTGTCGGAGGCTGCACTCAAGCAAGTGGCGGTGCAGCTACAGAGTGTGTAGGTGGTACAGCTACAGAGTGTGTAGGCGGTGCAGCTACAGAGTGTGTAGGTGGTACAGCTACAGAGTGTGTAGGTGGTACAGCTACAGAGTGTGTAGGTGGTGCAGCTACAGAGTGTGTAGGTGGTACAGCTACAGAGTGTGTAGGTGGTGCAGCTACAGAGTGTGTAGGTGGTACAGCTACAGAGTGTGTAGGTGGTACAGCTACAGAGTGTGTAGGTGGTACAGCTACAGAGTGTGTAGGTGGTACAGCTACAGAGTGTGTAGGTGGTACAGCTACAGAGTGTGTAGGCGGTGCAGCTACAGAGTGTGTAGGTGGTACAGCTACAGAGTGTGTAGGCGGTACAGCTACAGAGTGTGTAGGTGGTGCAGCTACAGAGTGTGTAGGTGGTGCAGCTACAGAGTGTGTGGGTGGTGCAGCTACAGAGTGTGTGGGTGGTGCAGCTACAGAGTGTGTGGGTGGTGCAGCTACAGAGTGTGTAGGTGGTACAGCTACAGAGTGTGTAGGTGGTACAGCTACAGAGTGTGTGGGTGGTAGAGCTACAGAGTGTGTGGGTGGTGCAGCTACAGAGTGTGTAGGTGGTACAGCTACAGAGTGTGTAGGTGGTACAGCTACAGAGTGTGTGGGTGGTACAGCTACAGAGTGTGTGGGTGGTGCAGCTACAGAGTGTGTAGGTGGTGCAGCTACAGAGTGTGTAGGTGGTGCAGCTACAGAGTGTGTAGGTGGTACAGCTACAGAGTGTGTAGGTGGTGCAGCTACAGAGTGTGTAGGTGGTACAGCTACAGAGTGTGTAGGTGGTGCAGCTACAGGGTGTGTAGGTGGTACAGCTACAGAGTGTGTAGGTGGTGCAGCTACAGGGTGTGTAGGTGGTGCAGCTACAGAGTGTGTAGGTGGTGCAGCTACAGAGTGTGTAGGTGGTGCAGCTACAGAGTGTGTGGGTGGTGCAGCTACAGAGTGTGTGGGTGGTGCAGCTACAGAGTGTGTAGGTGGTACAGCTACAGAGTGTGTAGGTGGTACAGCTACAGAGTGTGTGGGTGGTAGAGCTACAGAGTGTGTGGGTGGTGCAGCTACAGAGTGTGTAGGTGGTACAGCTACAGAGTGTGTAGGTGGTACAGCTACAGAGTGTGTGGGTGGTACAGCTACAGAGTGTGTGGGTGGTGCAGCTACAGAGTGTGTAGGTGGTGCAGCTACAGAGTGTGTAGGTGGTGCAGCTACAGAGTGTGTAGGTGGTACAGCTACAGAGTGTGTAGGTGGTGCAGCTACAGAGTGTGTAGGTGGTACAGCTACAGAGTGTGTAGGTGGTGCAGCTACAGGGTGTGTAGGTGGTGCAGCTACAGAGTGTGTAGGTGGTACAGCTACAGAGTGTGTAGGTGGTGCAGCTACAGAGTGTGTAGGTGGTACAGCTACAGAGTGTGTAGGTGGTGCAGCTACAGGGTGTGTAGGTGGTACAGCTACAGAGTGTGTAGGTGGTGCAGCTACAGGGTGTGTAGGTGGTGCAGCTGTATTGAGGCAGCTGTGGATCGGGGGAACCCCAGGCACCAGGCTACAAAGGGCGTTGGGGGGGAGGTTTGGACAGGGGCCCCGTGTCATTGCTCTCCTCACCAGGGTGCATGCCCACCCCTTGTAGTGCCACCGGAGTGATGTGGGTGTAACCTCGCTGCGTTGATTTGCCTCCTCTAGGGGGGTGGGGGGGGCTGTAAGCCGCAGCATTCTCGATCTAGAGTGTAAATTGTCAGAGTACGGCGGAGCATTCGTTAGAGCCAAGATGACGTTTGTGAGACACCCACCTTGCTGGGTAACGTGAAGGTGCCTCTAGGGTTGGCAGTACAGCGAGACCCTGGAAAGGGCACTATTTAAATCCTAAATAGAATAGAGTTGGTTAATACCTTGTTTGTTTACGGTTTGAGTGTTCCATTGTGCAGAAGTTTACCAGGCACATGGGTTAACACATGCATTGTGCAGGATCCTCTATAGATAGACAGGTTAGCCTGGAAAGCCCTACATAAATATTTCAAAGTGAACATCTGTCGTGGTATGCATTGGCCAAGACGAACTCTGCAGCCAGACAGCATGCTTCCGCTCTGCCCTGCAGAACCCCATTGGCTAAATATCTGGTCCAAATAACCTTGCAGCATTGAAACCTGGAAGGCGTTGGTTCACAGATCTTCACATTTCTACAACAACCGCTTACCTGTACACGCTTCACCGAAAGCCCACGAGCTCTCCCCGTCCCCTCCATCGTCTCTCCGCTAAGCTCCTCCCGCAGTGCCGTGACCGTGCCGTCTCGCCCCACGCCTGACAGAAACTCGCTCCACGGGCAGCGCGACGGGCCCCGTTCCCCGGACGGCGTCTACATCGAGGAGCCTCGCGGCGACCCCAACGGCCGGGTCAAATGCCCGGGCCCCCGGGGCTCCGCGTGCGACCGCGGAAGCGTCGGCGAGAGCGGCGGCGAGGGGACGGCCGACGTCGCGGCCTCCTCCCGGGCGGAGGCGGAGCGTGGCTCGTCGCCGGTGCCGCCGGCAAACGGGACGCCGGCCGACCGCGACCCCGCGGCCTCCGTGCCCTTGCCGGGCGGCGACAACGCGGTGAAATCGGGGATCTCCGCGAGGGAAGGGGGGGAGGACTTCGGGGAGGGAAGGGGCGGAGGACTCCGGGGATCGTCCGGCAAGAGTTTCCACGAGATGGGCCTGCTGAACGGCAACCAAACCACGTACGCGGTGTACTGACGCCTGTGGCAGTCCGCCCCATCTGGTATTGACAGAGGCGTGGTCCGGTATTCGGGGTACTTCCATCGTCTGTATCGTTTCCCACCGCTCGCCTGCCCGTTCCCCTACGCGGACCGACCAGCTGGGACCCAGCTCCAGGGGAGCCCGGGCCTCCTACTACCATGAGGCCTGTGTTGGACACTGGTTATTAGTTCTCCACTTGGCAGCAAACCAGGCGTAGACAACAGCAGTATAGCAGCAACAAACAATTTAAATGTATAAGTATATGCCACCTCAATGCGACTTCATCTCACGATGCTTTTCCAAAAGCGAGTGCTTTAGGAAAGGTGGTGGTGGTGGTGAGGAAGGGTGAGCGGGGTGGGGGGGACATTAGCACCGGCTCACTCCGAGATGGTTCGCGCACAGATCGAGGGCGTTCCGTTGGTATCGTGACACGTCGAGACACGGATGATCTGTGAACACCTGCCAGGTCCGTCTGACCAACGTGGAGATATTTCATAGATTTGCGTTCAATCAGTGCTTTCAGTACAGCTCTTCTCTATTTTCTTTAAAATGCTATCCTTTGTTGTAATGCAATGTTTATTTTTGAGTGCTTGGAGGCAAGCTTTGGTAGATTCATGAAAATCTAAAGTATATTTTTATGATTTATAATAGATTTTGGGTCAGATGGCATTAGTAAAATCTGTGTTGTAAACCTCCTCCACCCGACAAAAACAATTAATTTAGTTTTAGTAGTAATTAATTTAGTTGCCAAATATGCCAATATTACTGCTCCAGCACCGGTGGTGTGTGCTGGATACAATTTTACAACACACATTTTACTTTTGCGATCGAACCCAAATATCAATAAGGAATTCTAATTTATCTTTTGTATTATGCAGCTGCTGTTTATACATAGCACATAGTGCGGAAATTATTTTTTTATAAAGTGTACCTACGTGGAGAGTGTGCAGCCAGTACACAGCCAAACACAAGAGGTGTTATTGATTTCGTTATTTCACTCGGACAGAGTCACCGTTACTGCGTGGACCGGAAACCGTTCGTTATTTGTGGCGGCAGAAACATTGTGGGATTTACCGCGGACAAGAGGAGAGCGCGTGACTAAGATGGCATGGTGCTCGGGGGCAACTTTATAGCAAATGTTGCCAACAACCTGCAGAAACACGTGCATTTTACCGATTGTGGCAACTTGCGTGGCAATGGCTTTAGTCAACTTAAGTTCTGTCTACAGAACAAGAGGAAACTTACTCATTGTTTTTTTCGGTAAAGTCACGTATGTAGAAATACAATACAATTATATTGAAACAAAACAATCACGACGTTTCGATCACAACACAAGCGATCTTCATCAGGTGTCAAGAACAAATCATGGAGGTAAATACAACAAGAAGATGAGAGAATTCAACAAACCTAAAAAATATTATGTGAAGCACAACCAGTCAGGCCAACAACACAGTTAGACACTTCCTGGGGGACCACGAATTTCAGAAGAGTGTTAAATTTCGTGTTCAACCTCTGGATTGCACATACCAGCATAGAATGAAAAAATACGAGGTACACAGTCAGTAGAAATACATATACAACTCATAAGAGGCAAGGAGCGGAGGAAAGACGGACAGGGAAGCAAGGAGAGAGAGAGGGGGCTGGAGGGATGAACAGAAGCCTTAAATAGGAAATAAGGTTGGGGGGAGGGGCCAGAGAGAGTGCGGCAGCTGAAATAAGCACCAAATAAGCACCACCTACACATCAACAGAAGGGGGAGGGGTGGGAACAGGCTTGGGGTGCACATTTAGGACAGAATTGCAACGGTAACTTCCCCGTAGAAGTGTGTTAATAAAGATTTAAAGCTTTCGTGACTGCATAAAATTGAAGATTGCATCGCGAGAGCGTGTGGGATCTCGGTGACAAGGTGGGTCTCCATCCAGCAGTGGCTCGATCGTGGTTAATGACGACGAGCGTGGTCTTTTTGGGGGTATCACGTTGGCCTTCCGTGTGGATTTGAGCTGGGCGGTGCATCCACGAACCGTTTGGATGCTGGCCTGCAGGAGTTGCCATGGGTTGCTGCCATGGAGCCGAAAAGCCACGCTAACATCTGGAAGCACTCGGGCTCTCTGCGTCAGCTGTATGGGGCTGTCCGTGGCCACACGTTGGTCTGTAATCGTTACTCACGCTGAGAATGTTCAGCCTTTGTTTACACACGTTGTCTATACAGTAACTCATCTTCAAGAAACTCATCGCCACTACATCCGATGTTGACTTTACATGTTCTGATCATGGCAAATAACCTTTCTAAAACTAAAACAGCGTGTGCATGTTGCATAACTCACGTGTGATGCACAATCCCGTTTCCGCCCCTTTTCCCTACGTGCCTCCTTGCACTGGAACAAACTTCCCCTCCACATGAAGCAAGCACTCCTCCCTCAAGACCCACCTGTTCTCCCTGGCCCATCCTTCCCTCCATCCCTAGGTGCCTACCCGAAATCCCGTACCCACTAAACCTACCTCCCCATACCCATCCCTATCCACCATACCACCTTTAGCTACCCTCATTGTACCACTCGTCAACTCTTGTAAAGCGCCTTGGATAAAGGCGTTATATAAATATAAGATAAGATTATGGTTGGAATAAGTCCTTCGGCCAATTTGATAAATTACTACAATTCAGGGCCATGATATTCTTCCAATGTTTTCTACATTGTATGGAACCACTCACGGTGGCTGCAGAATAATGTGCGTTAGTTTATTTAATTTGACCAGGTGGTGAGAATCCAAGAGGCCAGGATGAGCCTCATTTGCAAGAGTGCCCTGGGGGCATCAGTCTGCCAGGAGGGGGCGATGATTGCTGCCGTGCGTAAAATCTCAATTGAGTAAATTTTCGAATTTCAGCAAATTTGGACTGACGCCGGCACACAACGGCCGACTCTTTGCGTTCGGCGTCAGTAGAATCTTTGTTCACTGTGAAGCAGGCGGCGTGTAGTATTTTTCAAGCTGTTTCACCCGCAAAGCGACACCAGTTCCCCCCACAGAAGAAGCAGAACTACTGTCTTTCTAGAGCTGCGGTTCAGAAGAGAACCCGCTCTCTTCAGAACAATTGGTGGAGGGAAAGGGTAAAGGAGATTTAGCAACTTCCAGACACATTAAAAAAAACCTCCCACGAGTCCTTCAAAGCAACCAAAGCCATCTATGCCCGATAAACCAAGGCCGAACGCCTCTCTCTGCTCCAGCGATGGGACAATGCTCTCAAAGCTTTCCAAACTCTCATTAATGACAACACGCGCCGTCACTGCCACAAGCTATGTGGTTCTAGGATTGACCTCATCATCCACCTCTGTACCCACAAAACCTGGCCACCATCGCTCTCCTTGGAGGATCATCATACTCGACCTTGAGGAATCCCAGGTGGTGATGATGCACCCACAGTAATAATCCCAGGTGGTGATGATGCACCCACAGTGATAATCCCAGGTGGTGATGATGCACCCACAGTGATAATCCCAGGTGGTGATGATGCACCCACAGTGATAATCCCAGGTGGTGATGATGCACCCACAGTAATAATCCCAGGTGGTGATGATGCACCAACAGTAATAATCAGGGCGGCCACTGGATTCGAACCGCGAAGCTCTGCGGCAAGTGGTGACCGCGTCACTGCCGCCATGTGAACCCATGACTACTTACAGCACAGATTACAGCCCTTTGTCTAGCCACTTCCAAGTGAAGGCCTCCCCATGCCGTTTTAGTCATTGAGGTTGTTTGACCATTCTTCGCCACACCGGTTTGTGCGGGTTGGTGAAGGGAGAATCAGAAACTGTTCGGATGTCACTCGCCCACCGATGTAAGCCGTGGCCTGGAATCGAACTCGGGTACTGGGTTCACAACACAGTGCGCTAACCAGTGTGCTATGGCTCTACGCCAATAAGAATTTTAAAAAGCATAAATCTTACACATGCAAACTAAACTCTAAAGTTTTTATGTTGCTTGGTAAGGCCCACTGAGCTATGTAGCTATTTTTCAGAAGTGACCTGGCCACAAATGATCGCTCAAAGAAGTCGCTTATCATGACGTGGAAATGTATAGCAGCCAAATACTCTAACAGAATGTTTCAAAATTGGACCCGGAGAAAAATCCACACAACCACGATGAGAACACGACCTCCTGTATACCAGATGAGGTAGTTAACATCTCGCCTCCCTGTATGAATTAACATTTTTGTTTGCGTTGCTGGTAAACGCAAGAAAAAAATTCAATAAACCATTTGTCGGCTTGCTGAACAGGTCGACAGCTACCGACACGTCCAGTTCAGCGTGGAAGAGTAGACCAAGTTCCCTCTAGAGCTCCCGCTAGTGCAGGCCCTTCCTTCAGCATGGCGTGAGCTGCAAGCAACTGCAGGGCTGCGCATTTACCTTTGAGCTGTGTAACGAGGGAAGATATAACTTTGCGGTGACTTATGCCACCGTGTACTTTGCACATTCGCGTTTGCCGATCGGCATGTTCGTGACCGACTTTTGAAACCGGTAACTGGTCCTGATAACGGTTACTGATTTACTGGTTGCCGTTTCACAACCCTAGTATGAATAAAGTTTTTACTAGATTAGAGACTGCACCGTACAGTGAGGGAAAAAAGTATTTGATCCCCTGCTGATTTTGTACGTTTGCCCACTGACAAAGAAATGATCAGTCTATAATTTTAATGGTAGGTTTATTTGAACAGTGAGAGACAGAATAACAACAAAAAAATCCGAAAAAACGCATGTCAAAAATGTTATAATTTGATTCGCATTTTAATGAGGGAAATAAGTATTTGACCCCCTCTCAATCAGAAAGATTTCTGGCTCCCAAGTGTATTTTATACAGATAACGAGCTGAGATAAGGAGCACACTCTTAAAGGGAGTGCTCCTAATCTCAGCTTGTTACCTGTCTAAAAGACACCTGTCCAGAGAAGCAATCAATCCGATTCCAAACTCTCCACCATGGCCAAGACCAAAGAGCTCTCCAAGGATGTCAGGGACAAGATTGTAGACCTACACAAGGCTGGAATGGGCTACAAGACCATTTCCAAGCAGCTTGGTGAGAAGGTGACAACAGTTGGTGCGATTATTCGCAAATGGAAGAAACACAAAAGAACTGTCAATCTCCCTCGGCCTGGGGCTCCATGCAAGATCTCACCTCGTGGAGTTGCAATAATCATGAGAACGGTGAGGAATCAGCCCAGAACTACACGGGAGGATCTTGTCAATGATCTCAAGGCAGCTGGGACCATAATCACCAAGAAAACAATTGGTAACACACTACGCCGTGAAGGACTGACATTCTGCAGCGCCCGCAAGGTCCCCCTGCTCCAGAAAGCACATATACATGCCCGTCTGAAGTTTGCTAATTAACATCTGAATGATTCAGAGGACAACTGGTTAAAAGTATTGTGGTCAGATGAGACCAAAATGGAGCTCTTTGGCATCAACTCAACTCGCCCTGTTTGGAGGAGGAGGAATGCTGCCTATGACCCCGAGAACACCATTCCCACCGTCAAACATGGAGGTGGAAACATTATGCTTTGGGGGTGTTTTTCTGCTTAGGGGACACGACAACTTCACCGCATCAAAGGGACGATGGACGGGGCCATGTACCGTCAAATCTTGGGTGAGAACCTCCTTCCCTCAGCCAGGGCATTGAAAATGGGTCGTGGATGGGTATTCCAGCATGACAATGACCCAAAACACACGGCCAAGGCAACAAAGGAGTGTCTCAAGAAGAAGCACATTAAGGTCCTGGAGTGGCCTAGCCAGTCTCCAGACCTTAATCCCATAGAAAAACGGTGGAGGGAGCTGAAGGTTCAAGTTGCCAAACGTCTGCCTCGAAACCTTAATGATTTGGAGAAGATCTGCAAAGAGGAGTGGGACAAAATCCCTCCTGAGATGTGTGCAAACCTGGTGGCCAACTACAAGAAACGTCTGACCTCTGTGATTGCCAACAAGGGTTTTGCCACCAAGTACTTAGTCATGTTTTGCAGAGGGGTCAAATACTTATTTCCCTCATTAAAATGCAAATCAATTTATACAATTTTTGACATGCGTTTTTCTGGATTTTGTTGTTGTTATTCTGTCTCTCACTGTTCAAATAAACCTACCATTAAAATTATAGACTGATCATTTATTTGTCAGTGGGCAAACGTACAAAATCAGCAGGGGATCAAATACTTTTTCCCTCACTGTACATGTCAACGAGCATGGCTGTACAAGTGTTCACCTTTCCAAACCGACTCTCAGCTCCCAACATGTCACGTTTCAATCCAAGGTTTCTGAATCTCGGCATGGACATACCCTTACAATCCTTAAGTCATTAAATGTAAGGCCAAAACCATTGTAAAGTTGTGTGCATTTGAGAATAATCTGCCAGCAATAGAAGCTAGTCGACTGGGAAAATGATAGGTACAAGAAGCCAGGGGAAGATAGCGAATTAAGTTACAATGTGCAATTTGAACATTGGATGCAAGTGGGAGCAGTTTTTTTTAGCAAATATCACGGATAGAGCTAAATGGTTGAAGGTCATGGATCGCCGACGTCTTTTATAAAGGACGTGGCACGGAGAGAGAGGATAGATCGTGGGAGACTACGGAGCAAATCACGTATTTTTGAGTTCACGGGGTGCACAATGGGGGTTTTTTATCAAAGAAAAAATGTGTATTAAATAAATCCCCATAGTTGACTCAAATAATTATACCGTGAAGTTCTTGCTAAGAAGAGTTGGAGAAATAAATGAAAGTATTGAGATGTTTTAATAAAGCATGCCTCTAAATTGCGGTATTTCAATGTGGAGTAGCCTTGATTGGTTCATATTCTAATGCAGTGCATCCCAAATATTGAGATGATCTCTAAATCGCAAGACACTTAAAAATGTTTCACACGTGTTGGCTAAAACGATACTTTTATAAGAGTTGTGTATGCCTTATCACCATGTATTTTGTATTACGATTATTTATATTGATACACTTTTATCATAGCTTTTTATATATATATTGATGTACAAAGTTTGTCGGGGCAAAATAAAAGACAGTTGTTGAACGCTTATTGTGCGGCTCGCTTCTTTTTTATGAAGATCTTTAAAACAACAACAACATAGGCCCGAACAACACTTTAGGGGCCGTCCATAAATGACGTCACGCGATTTTGGACGTTTTTTGACCCCATTCGTCACACGGCGTCACAAAAAGTCAGACCCTCCTTCAAATATCACGTCACAAAGCTCTGCCCCCCCCCCCCCCCAAAAAATATATATAAAACATGCTTCAAATCGCTTTAAGCTATTGTCATTATAGTGCGTATTTAATGTGGCGCTGCACTCTGATGTTTCAGGAGAAAACATTCATTAAAAAGTCGATTTAATTAAGTAGAACGTGTTGTCTATATGTATTTAAAGTTGCGCATTTTGATGTGACGTCACATTTCTCAACCCCCCCCGCATCACACATCGTCACAAATGTCTGACCCCCGCTATGTGCGTGACGTCAATTATGGACGGCCCCTTTGGTGATAGAAAAACCAGACGGGGACAAACTCGGGGCGCCCTGAGACCCAACGCGACCGGTCGATATAAGGCGGGAGAATTTAACCGTGGGTGTAACGGGGTGGTAAACATCAATCGCCTCTTTCACACAAAGGAATCGAGTCGGGAATCCAATGTGCTTTTATCTGGGGGGGGGGGGGGGGTGGGGAACGGGTGGTTATGGGAAGAAGGGGGGGGTACATTCAATTTATGGAGAGGTAGTCCCAGGCCCGCAGGGGAAACAAGAGTCAGGGGTGTGAGAGGGGGGCGAGCTCCATTATTCTTAAACACGACGACTCCGGTCGTTTACTCTATGGTCCATCATTTGGGTTGCATGGCCACAATCGCAGCACTGTGGCTTGTCTTTAGTTTGCCATCTATGAATGGAGACGTGTGCATCGGCCTATTGGTGCTCTGAGGCGGTTGATGATTATGTAATTACCGAAAATGACCCCAAGCAAATGTGTAGCCTAACGGCTATTGAAAAATCAACCAAGCTCTCTGATTGGAGGAAAGAGGCCTCCACAGCGATTGGTCAGGAGACATGGCTTTTGAAGTGATTGGAGGGAAAGTTTATAAGGGGAATGGGCGGGAAACAAGGTGGAACGCAGAGGCGATGGTTTGGATCTGTGAGAGGGAAAGGACAGGGATTGGCTGAGGGAAATAGAATGAGGGAAATAGAATGAGGGAACATTGCAGAAAGGGGTGCTGAGGGACACATAAGGGGAGAGCACGAGGAGCGGAGAGGTTCGGAGGAAGATACAGTGAGGGAAAAAAGTATTTGATCCCCTGCTGCTTTTGTACCTTTGCCCACTGACAAAGAAATGATCAGTCTATAATTTTAATGGTAGGTTTATTTGAACAGTGAGAGACAGAATAACAACAAAAAAATCCAGAAAAACGCATGTCAAAAATGTTATAAATTGATTTGCATTCTAATGAGAGAAATAAGTATTTGACCCTCTGCAAAACATGACTTAGTACTTGGTGGCAAAACCCTTGTTGGCAATCACAGAGGTCAGACGTTTCTTGTAGTTGGCCACCAGGTTTACACACATCTCAGGAGGGATTTTGTCCAACTCCTCTTTGCATATCTTCTCCAAGCCATTAAGGTTTTGAGGCTGACGTTTGGCAACTCGAACCTTCAGCTGCCTCCACATATTTTCTATGGGATTAAGGTCTGGAGACTGGCTAGGCCACTCCAGAACCTTAATGGGCTTCTTCTTGAGCCACTCCTTTGTTGCCTTGGCTGTGTGTTTGGTCATTGTCATGCTGGAATACCCATCCACGACCCACTTTCAATGCCCTGGCTGTGGGAAGGAGGTTCTCACCCAAGATTTGACGGTACATGGCCTCGTCCCTTTGATGCGGTGAAGTTGTCCTGTCTCCTTAGCAGAAAAACACCCCCAAAGCATGTTTCCACCTCCATGTTTGACGGTAGGGACGGTGTTCTTGGGGTCATAGGCAGCATTCCGCCTCCTCCAAACACGGCGAGTTGAGTTGATGCCAAAGAGCTCCATTTTGGTCTCATCTGGCGACAACACATTCACTCAGTTGTCCTCTGAATAATTCAGATGTTAATTAGCAAACTTCAGACGGGCATGTACAGTGAGGGAAAAAGTACTGCGACGAGCAGGCTCCAGGGCATGGCCTCGACATTAGCAATGGGTGCTGTGTCTCGCAGAGAAGAGGGGCGAGGTGATGCTCGATGCTGAGTTCGGCATGGACCGACAGAGTATCGCTAAAAGTGATTCTACATTCATCCTGATGTTTGAGTCGCTTGCAAAGTCAAGGATTGCGATAAGTTGTATTGTACTAAGCTATCAGAGTTGTGTAAGAGGTGTGCTAATACGATTTTCAAGTTTTTAAGAGTGAGTGCCAGCTCCCACGAGCAGCTGCGATCGGCAGGCTCCGGGAACCTGCCCCCGTGACTGGCACATCATCAACGAGCTGCACCAGCAGAAGCCACGAGTCTACGAAGTCAACGCAAAGAGTTGAGCTCTGCAAGCGGCAAGCTCCGGGGTGGGACTCTGCAATCAACCAGGGATGGGGAGACTTGCCGAGTAGCGGTGTGCCACCGAACACGAGTTCAGCGCTGACAGAAGAAGTATCGCTCAAAGTCATTCTACCCTGAGTGCCAGCTCCCACCAGCAGCTACAGCCGAGCAACAGAATAACGAGCAACGACGAGCAATCAACCGGGAGAAAGGGCAGAAAGCGCCAAGCATCGGCCCAGCCAGCATCGCAGAGCACCAGCTGCACACGCAATCGAGCATTGCCAAAGAGCACGGAGCCGGAGAGAGCGCGCAGCAGCGCCACCAGCGCCACCAAGCAAGGGTGTCAGCTGCCAGCGGACAAGCGTCATGCCGACTCGGCTCATCCAGCAGGGGAAAGAGCCTGACCAGCCGCCCGTGAGGAAGAGAGCGCCGGCGAGAGCGCCGTGGGTTCGACCCACACTCCCACCAGCGTTACCAAGCCAGGGTGCCAGCTGCCAGCGGACAAGCTGCAGGCGATATCTGACTACGGGATCATCGCGCACCGACGGCGAGCGTCGTGCTGACTCCTCCACCCAGCTGTGGACAGAAACTGTGGCCGCCCGTGTGAAAGAGGGAGTGTCAAGCTGTCCGTATGATAAACACACCCTCACACCCTCACCGCTCCGCAGGGAACAAACACATCTTTGATACAAGGGATGCCCAACCTCGGCGTCTGCTTAACGCAATGAACTGAACAAGTGGCAAAGAAGACACACACAGAAACAACACGCATATCGGGACAAATAAGATTGTTCCAAAAAGTTATCTTTGTGTTTCACAAAGGGTTGCCATTCCAAGGTGGTGCGTTAAATATCAACTGATCGTGAAGAACATTGCTGCCCATCGAGTTACATGAATACGATTGTAGGAGTATTTTAGTCATTCGTTTTTGTTAATGGCATAATTCATTGATAACGAATGTTGCTTCAGGGACATGTTTCTTTATTGCCTTCGTATGAATATCGTTGCATGAATTTTTAAGGACTTTTTGTTCCTATCGCCGTGTATGCTTGTGTACTCTGAGGAGTAATCGATTGTTCTGTTATCCAGTTAACAAACCTGATCATTGAGTGATAAATGTATGGATCAATGAGGGGAACATCTCCAGGAGTACTGTGTTGACAATTCCAAACATAAGAGTTCCCATATTAGAGTGTTAAGGTTTTGTTTAGAAATTAAAATTGCTTAACACAGAAGTGTTTGAGTGTTTCTTTCCTGAGTTCATGCGTAATAATCTTAATTATAAGAACTGTATCCTGCGGTGAGATTTGAATTTGGAGACCTGACATAACACACTAAGACATAATCAGTAAATGTTAAAGCGAGAATAATTGCATTATACCGATTGATAATACGAACCTAGACAACGAAGCCGAGCTTAATCTAGCATACTTACAGCACACCTGCATAACTTCATACAATTAATTGTACGATCCCGATTGATAATACTACCCTTGTCAGCGAGGCAGGGCCTAATGATCATAACTGCGTACATTAGCCTATTCACATACATTTACATAACGTAATACAATTACATACTTTGTGCACATAATTACATAAAATAACATAATTTTGGACAATTACGCATTTTTCCAATTTCATTTTTTTAAATAAAATGTTCAATACCCGGCATATACAACACCACCACCACCTTCCGGCAGAGAAGAATTCCCTCGTCAAAATACTACACCATAGGGCTCACTGCATCTCCGACCAACACCACCTAGCCAGTGAACTGGAACATGTACACCGGGCCCTCAAGATGAATGGGTACTCGGACCGCATTATTCGCAAAGCTGTTTCTCAACCCATGGAGAAACAATCTCCTGAGAATCCAATCAAAACCATCACTTTACCATACATAGCAGGTAAAAACCAAAAAGATTTCCAAAATCTTAAACAAACACAAGATCCAGGTCTGATTCAATACAGTACAGAAAGTCCGTGATCTAATCCCATCTGTGAAGGATGTGATTCCTGACATGCAATATCCTGGAGTCTACAAACTATGTTGTACCTGCGGTAGCAGTTACATTGGGGAAACGAAACGACGTCTCGGACCGTGTAAGTGAACACAAGGCAGATTTGAAACACTGCAGAACCAATACCTCTGCCATGGCTGACCATTGTTATAACGCAGTGGGCTCGCATGATATTGTTTTTTCCGAGGCCAAGGTACTCTGCAAACCTTCGGGCTACTATCAAAGGTTTTGATTTAAAGCTTTCGTGACTGCAGTAATTCATATTCTTAGCTCTTTCGGTAAATTCACGTTGAAGAAAAACAATAAAATAATGAAAGATATATAAAACAATAAAAATGCTCACGTTTCGACCATAACACAAACGGTCGTCATCAGGTGTGTCGGTCTGCATTAATTTATTTATTTTTAAGCAGTGTGTTTATTTATAAAAAACGTCAGCGCCACGCGCAGCGATTTGACAGTTTATTTAGAAGGACGAGTCCATCTATGTTCTGAAAAGAGAGGGGAGACGAAAAAAAATAATGTATGCTGTTCACGCTTACAGTGGCATTCAGACAGC
The DNA here is from genome assembly GCF_048934315.1 of Petromyzon marinus. Taxonomy (NCBI): domain Eukaryota; kingdom Metazoa; phylum Chordata; class Hyperoartia; order Petromyzontiformes; family Petromyzontidae; genus Petromyzon; species Petromyzon marinus. Next base: position 2,263,881 of record NC_133722.1, read on the forward strand.
ATACATTATTTTTTTCGTCTCCCCCCTCCTCTTTTCAGAACATAGATGGACTAGTCCTTCTAAATAAACTGCTAAATCGATGCGCGTGGCGCTGACGTTTTTTTTTATAAATACACCGTTTAAAAATAAATTAATGCAAACCAACACCTGATGACGACCGTTTGTGTTATAATCGAAACGCCGTGAGAAATTTCTATTGTTATATATATTTTATTATTTTATTGTTTCTCTTCAACGTGACTTTACCGAAAGAGCTAAGAATATCAAAGGTTTGTTCATGAAGCCATCCAGATATATAAACATAGAAAAAACCTCAACCGAGAAGATGGATACAAATTGAACAATCATTAGAAGGATGTTATCAACCAGGTAATGCCTTAACTTGTTGTTGTTTCCATCATTCCAAGCCGGTTTACTGCTGCCCCTGACCACGTCCCCCCCCCCCCCAGCCTCACGTCCTCTATCTGTTCTTCCACCACCTTCCCACTTCTAGCTCCGCCCACTTCCCCCCCCCCCCCACCTCCACGTCCTCTTCCCCTAGCGCTCACGTGCCCCCCTACCCCACACCCCCCCCTCTCACCCCCCCTTGCCTCCTCCCCCCTCCCTCACCTATATAACCTCTTGCCATGGCAGCTCTCCTGCCGACTTCAGCATTTCCTTGCTGTGGTTGTCCCACCTGATAAAGTTCGCTTGTGTTGCGATTGAAACGTCGTGATTTTTTTATTTCTACCTACGTGACTCTACCGAAAGAAACAAAGAGTATGTTTTGATTTAAAGCTTTCGTGACTGCAGTAATTCATATTCTTAGCTCTTTCGGTAAAGTCACGTCAGTTTTGATGTAGTTTCCTTATTCACCAAGGTTCCTGTACCTGACACCATCGCAATCATTGAAGACTTGGTTCATCAAGGACTAAACACTGAGGTACCCCCCCTGGTGAGACACTGTTTAACCAATACATACTTCACTTGGAATGGAACTTTCTACAAACAAACTGAGGGCACCCCAATGGGCTCCCCCCTATCTCCGGTTATAGCTAACATTTTCATGGAGAAATTTGAGACTGACGCCATCCAGACTGCCACTCTGCGCCCAACCTTATGGAAGAGGTACGTGGATGACACTTTTGTCATCTGGCCACATGGCCAGCCAATTCTTCGAACACATCAATTCCATACACCCAGCCATCAGATTTACCATGGAAGTCGAAAAAGATGGCAAGCTACCTTTTTTGGATGTCCTAATAAAAAAGAGACCTGATGGTTCAATGAGCCACTCTGTCTACAGGAAAGCTACCCATACGGATGCTTATCTGAAACCGGATTCCCACCACCATCCATCACAGAAGAATTATCTCATCAAGACTCTGTACCATAGAGCCCAATGCATCTCCGACCAGGAACACATAGGCAGTGAACTCAAGCACGTACACCAAGCTCTTAAGGCTAATGGTTACTCCGATTATACAATCCGCAAAGCTATCACTAAAACCATGAAGAAGGACCCTCTTGAGGAGCCTTTCAAAACCATCACTTTACCCTACATTGCGGGGATCACAAAAAAGATTTCCAAAATCTTGAATAAACACAAGATCCAGGTCCGTTTCAACACATTACATAAAATCCGTGATCTGGTTCCGTCTGTAAAAGATGTGATTCCGGACATACAGTACCCTGGTGTCTACAAACTAAGTTGCCTCTGTGGTAGTAGTTACATTGGAGAAACCAAACGCCATGTCTCGGACCGCATTCGTGAACACAAAGCAGACCTGAAACACGGTAGGACCAACACCTCGGCCGTGGCAGATCATAGTTATAATTCAGTAGGCTCACATGACATTTACTTTTCCAAGACAGAGGTTCTTTGCAAGCCATCTGGCTACCATGAGAGATTCGTTCATGAGGCTATCCACATATACAAGCACAGAGACAATTTCAACCGAGAAGATGGATTCTGGCTTAGCAATAATTGGAAAGATTTGATTAACCATTTCAGGTCTTAATTGATTGTTCACGCTTACAGTGGCTCTCAGACAGCATACATTAATTTTTCGTCTCCCCCCTCCTCTTTTCTAAATAAACTGCCAAATCGCTGCGCGTGGCGCTTACGTTTTTTATAAATACACCGCTTAAAAATAAATTAATGCAAACCGACACACCTGATGACGACCGTTTGTGTTATGGTCGAAACGTCGTGAGAATTTTTATTGTTTTATATGTATTTTATTATTTTATTGTTTCCCTTCAACGTGACTTTACCGAAAGAGCTAAGAATATGAATAATAAAGAGTATGCTCATATTCTTGTCGTCGGAGTCATTACAATTACACCACCGGTGTCTTCGATGAATGTCAAAGCCAGGAGGTGCGATGTTTGGGTCTCAAACGAGGCATTTATTCTGGACGTCCGCATTCTTCCGCTCTGTTCGCTAGAATTGATCCGGATCTGGGTGAGATTCTAGGGTGGTGACAGTGTGATCCCAGAAGGGGGATCAACTCTTGAGTCGACATTGTTGAGGGTTTGGTTCATGGGAAGGTGGCAAGAAAGCATGTAAACTCCCTTGCAGTTTGTGGATATTTGTTGCCAGAACGTTTGCCAGACCAGAGAGCCAAGGGATTGGTGTTGCATTAATTAATTACGTGTAGCAGCTTTGTGCATGAGCTCCCGGACCAGGCTGGAGCACAGTACTCTGCCACTGAGTACAGCATTGAGAGGGCGACAGTTGGCAGCACATCCATCGCATGCTCAAGCAGATGCTGTTTGGCCATAACGTTTTGAAACATGTGTTTCTGCAGAAACGTTACCTTCCAATTGTTAATCTTTCCTGCTTTATACATTGCAATACCGAATGTATTATAAGAGGTGTGATAGTCACTTAATTTCGTGGAGCCAGTGTACGCTGTGTGTGTAGTACGTTTTGTGTGGTCTACTCCGAATCAGTCGAGCAGTATCATCTTTTCATTAGCTGCATAACGCTGTGGACGCTACCTGTACGTAGCCAACCGTGCTAATCGGAAGTGTGAAACCCATCTATGAAATAAATATACGAGTACTGACATCACGCATGGACGCACAGAGGTACTGACACAGGTGGCAGCATGTGGGCGTGCGGGGCTGCATCGGTGAGCATTTAGGAGTGCGTGGACGCACGTACGTGTTTGTGTGTGGGTGCATTGCGTGTGTGGCGGGCAGCGTATGGGTGGGTGACAGTGCCTGGAGTGTGTATGCGCGTGAGTACGAGTACGCGTAGGTGCGTGCAGATGCGTGGGAGGCAATGCGTGGGAGCGTGCGGATGCGTGGGAGGCAATACGTGGGGTGTGTGCGCACATCGTGGCGCATCTCTTTGCCCGCCTTTGCCGATGGCCAAGTGGGGCAGGACGGCCACGTCCACCGATTCGCACGCCGGCGCCCCTCGCACCTCGGCCGGCTTGCAGCACCGCTTCCACCCAGCATCTGGAAGCGACGCAGCACCAGCGCTGCCTGCCAATAACCTGCGGTGTTCTGCCACTCGTGGTCACAGTGACTGGGTAAAGTCATAACTTAACATGTACAAATTCAATGTTGAACTTATGCCTTGCACACAGCATCGATTTGACCATCGCTGAGCCTCAATAATTTTTCAGGAGGTTCCTGCTATGTGTAATCTCAATTAAGTAATCTGCAGGTATTTTTAGGATTGGGATGTTTGGCCAATACTAGTTACATCGTATGTTTCAGCTATGGCAGAAACCCAGAGAACCCGTGCAGAGCAGGGACGAGCGAACAAACTCCACGTAAAAGCGCGCCTGAGCTGGGAAACTCTTCTCACTGTGGGGCCGAGTGTTACCACTGCGCGACCCTTCCGCCAAACAATGTAAAGGGTCAGTTTAACACGTAGGCTTTCGCGACCAATATCATCCATAATAATCTTGATTTGAAGCTTTTGTGACTGAAGGAATCCAAACTCTTTGGTTCGTTCTATAAGTCACGTAGGTCGAAAAAAAAATATATCACGTTTCGATCGTAACACAAGCGGTCGTCCTCAGGCGGAACTGCTGATTCAGCAGTTCCACTGCTGGATTATTTTTTTCACTGGCCAATTTATTTAGACTGGCCACGTTATTTTGATGGGCCACATTTCTTTTACTGGCCACATTCTTTTTATTGGCAACTTTATTTTGACTGAGCACTTTCTTTATTGGCCATATATTTTTTACACGCGAATTCTTTTGGATGACCAATTTAAAAATTTTCCTGGCCACATTTCTTTGACTGGCCACTTTTGTTTTTCGAGGCGAATTAATTTTGAATGGCCAGATTATTTTGATGGGCCATCGTTTTCACTGGCTACATTGTTTTTTCACAGGTAGCTCTATTATTACGGGCCACATTAGTTTGATATGCCATATTCATTTTACTCGCAACATTTTTTTAATAGGGCACTTTCTTTTTTTAACGGCCAATTCTTGAGCGGCCACTTTATTATTGTTTCCAGCTTTCTTGATTGGCCACTTTATTTTGACGGAACACTTTATTAGTGGCAAAACATTTTTACGGGACAATTCGTTTGAATGGTCACTTTCAAAATTTTCCCGGCCAGATTTCTTGACTAATCACGTCATTTTTTTTAAAGGCCAACTTTTTTCAATTTTTAATAGGCCACTGTTTTTTTAGTGACCACTTCACTTTTTTAATAGGCCATTTTTTTGTAGTGTTACATTTGTTTCACTGGCCGCTTCATTTTCAATGGCCACATTATTTTGATTGGCCACAATTCTTTTACTGGCCACATATTTTACTGCCACTTCATTTTGAATGCGCAATTTTTTTACTTACGATGTATTTATTTATTTTCCCGGCCAGATTTTCTTGACTGGCCACTGCATTTTTAAAAGAACAATATTTATTTGTGGACACTATTTTTTTTAATAGGCCAATTATTTATTTTAATGGCCACTTCACCTTTTTAAATAGGGCACTTCTTTTTAGTGGCCAAATAATATTTTACTGGCCACTTCATTTTAACTAGCCATGTTACTTTGACTAGAAATGTTTTACTGACCTATATTTTTTACAGGCTAATTATTTTGACTGTCCACTTCATATTTTGAACCTACCAGATTTTCTTAATTGGCCACTTTACTTTTTCAATAGGCCAATTTGTATTAGTGGCCACTTTATTTTTGTAATAGTCCACACTTTTTAGTGGCCACTTTCTTTTTATTGGCCACTTTATTTTAACAGGCCACTTTTTTGGCTGCGATATAGTTTTTCCGGATAAATTATTTTGAATGACCACTTAACTTTTTTTTAGTGCCAATATCTTTTTTCACTGGCCACTTTTTTACTTGCCACATTATTTTGATAGGCCATATTTATTTTACTGGCAACATTTTTAATGCTGGCCATTTTCTTTTTTAATCGAAATTTTATTTTGTGGCCACTTTTTTTGACTGCGCAATTTAATTTTACTGACCACATCATTTTCACGTGTCACTTTATTTTGACGCAACACTTATTTTACTGGCAAATTTGTTTACGGGACAATTCTTTTGAATGGTCACTTTCTAAAAAATTCGGCCAGATTTTTTGACAAATCACTTCATTTTATTAAAGACCAACTTCTTTTTTTAGTAGCCATATAATTTTGTAATATGCCACTGTTTTTTAATAGGCCAATTTTTTTGTAGTGGCCACATTTCTTTCACTGGACGCTTCATTTTCAATGGCCACATTATTTTAATTGGCCACAATTCTTTTACTGGCCACATATTTTACTACCACTTCATTTTGAATGGGCAATTTTTTGACTTACCATGTATTTATTTATTTTCCCGGCCAGATTTTCTTGACTGGCCACTGCATTTTTAAAAGAACAATAATTTTTTGGTGCACACTATATTTTTAATAGGCCAATTATTTATTTTAATAGCCACTTCACCTTTTTTTAAATAGGGCACTTCTTTTTAGTGGCCAAATAATATTTCATTGGCCACTTCATTTTAACTAGCCATGTTATTTTGACTAGACAATTTTATTAATAAACCTATATTTTTTACGGCCCAATTATTTTGACTGTCCACTCATATTTTGAACCTACCAGATTTTCTTGACTGGCCACTTTACGTTTTTAATAGGCCAATTTTTATTAGTGGAAACTTTCTTTTTGCAATAGTCCACACTTTTTAGTGGCCACTTTTTTTTGACTGGCCAATTAATTTTGACTGGCCATATTAATTTGATGGACCACATTTCTTTTACTGGCCACGCTTACGGTGGCTTTCAGACTGCATCCATTATTTTCGTCTCCCCTCTCCTCTTTTCCAAACATATATGGACTCGTCCATCTGAATAACTGCCAAATCGCTCTCCATGGTGCTAACGGCAAAAAACGCCACTTTTTTCAATTTTTTATTGCTGTGGTTTTCACACCTGATGATTGCTTGTTTTGCAGTCGAAACGTCGTGAGAATGTTAATGTTTTATATTTTTATTATTTTACTAGCTGTACCCGGCCACACGTTGCTGTGGCTCAGTCTAGTTAAATGGAAAAGAAAGAAAAGAGAAAGCGCACGTTTCTAAAATATTTAATTTCACAATGGTTGTGGGTATACACTATTTTTTGTTGTTCCATTGTCTGTGTAGATATAGAGATTGTCTGGTTTGCCAACTCGAGAAGACGCAACATATAATTGTCCATGTGAGAAGCAATCCGTGTCTAGATCTAAACCGCACAATTCTAAAGATTGGCCCTGAGCTTTGTTGATGGTGATTGCAAACGCCAATCGAATTGGGAATTGCAATCTCTTAAATTGAAATGGCATATCCGTTGGAATCATAGGAATGCGAGGAATGAGGACATCTTCACCTTTGAAAGGTCCTGTCAAGATTGTTGCTTCAACGACGTCGCTCATTTTTTGTTTACCGCAAGCCGCGTGCCGTTGCAAAGCTTTGGCTGGTTGATATTTCGCAACATGATAATTGGCACGCCGATTTTCAATTGCAGTACGTGCGGTGGCATCCCTGGCAGATCGAGTGAATTCAAAAATTCTGTTGGATAATTAACCGCTTCATCTGCTTCCACAACAGTGTCGACAGACTTGTATGTGACTGCCTCGCTTTGAATGTTAGACTGAATAATATTGTTAAGTTCGTAGACGTCTTTGTTGTTGTCCGCAAGAATAGCTTGTTCACTCAGCCAATCGTGATTCTTATAATTGGTTTGAATATTGGGAAATACTTTTTCAACCAATTCTTCTTTTGACGTCACTAAATTGCAGAAGTTATGAGGCAATGAAATTCGTCCTGAGGTCAGATCAACCGGCACAATTTCCGTTCCCAATTTCCAGCAATTGATGTGAGAATATTTCAGCTGATTGATCGTTTTGCAGCTGGACACGCATATTTGCAGTTAATTTTAACGTCTTTACGTATCGCCACAAAGGAGAGTATTTCAGGTAAGCATTTATTTCATCCGCTGGTGTCGATCGAGGAATTACAGGTAATGTTTGCCTGAAATCTCCTGCAAGCAATATTAATGCGTTCCCAAACCGTGTGATGTTTCCACGCAAATCTTGCAATGATCGATCAAGAGCCTCGAGCGATTTTTTGTGCCATTGTGCATTCATCCCAAACAATAAGTTTGCATTTCTGCAATACTTTTCCCACGCCGGATGCTTTGGAAATGTAGCACGTGGGAGTTTCAATGAATTGCATGTTCAATAGCAATTTCAAAGCGGAATGAGCAGTTCTTTCACCTGGTAGCAATGTCGCAGCTATTCCGGACGATGCAAGAGCTAAGGCTATGCCATTTTGGGATCGAATTGCTGCCAGAATCAATCTAATTAGGAACATTTTACCAGTTCCTCCTGGCGCATCTAAGAAGAATTCTCCAACTCCGTTATTGATAGTCTGCATTATTTGATCGTAAATGCCTTTTTGCTCAAGCGAATATTTGATTGCACATACGACAAAAGATCACCCGTGTTGTAATTTTGTTCACGACGCAATTCTACATCGAACGAAGCAGCAGCAGATCGATTCGGTGATTGCATTCCCAATTGATTGAGAACTTTGTTCGTAATTTCTAAGCACAAATCTTTCATCATTATCAACGCTTCGTTGTAGATTTCTGCTGTGAAATCCATGTTCCTATTTGAATTTTCCTTGCGTATTCGACGGAAAATATCTTCAGCCATGTGCGATTTATATTTGTCCCATAACTCTGTTGGAGATGAAGGAGAGCAGGCGGTCAATATGATTGCAAACAATGCACGAATTTGATTTGGATGCGACGTGTTGCACGCATCATTAATGCATACATCCCAGTGTCGGTCGTTCTCCAATAAATTCAGAGCTTGACATGCACTGCGGAAAGTGGCATGTGTAACGCCGTTGACAATTCTCAATTGCTGGAAAGACGTTGGACCGGGCACATTTACCAACAGCATGCAAAGAAAGAAGCATTCATCTTGATTGGGAGCACGGTGTACAGTCTATCCTATCGTAGTTTCTTTGAATATGCCAGGTTGTCAGTCGACTCGCTCTCCTCGTTTGCGTCGTTCAAATGATTTTCTACTCGCATTCCATGTGTAATACGTAGGCACTTCCGAATACAGCAGTGTTTTCGCAAACGTGTCATTTTGACATAACGTGAAGAAAGCAGTTAACGTTGTAGCCGGTGGATTCAGGGCTATTTGTTGCACATTTGCAGCTGTGAAATACACGCGTTGTCCATTTTCTAGATGTACTGCTAAGTGAACAACAGCTGGACTTCGTTCATGTATGGGAAATGAAAGAATTCGCCATACAGCTTCATTACTGCTTATGTATCTTCCAGCCTGATACTGTGCGATTTCATCGATATGTATGACCGCATTCCTATCACTTATTTCTGGTTGCACGCCAAAAACTGCCATGTCGCTGCCTTTATTCACGTACTTACAAATGTATTTGATCGATTTAACGGAGTTACAGCATTCCACGTTTATGTGCGCTTTGTATGTTTTTGATAGCAAAGGCGAATATGGAACAACCCACCGGTTTTCTACTTCGATGTCACCGTTTCGCATTTGTATGGTTGCTAATTTACCGGCATCTTCTGCTGATCGTCTTCTGTATTAAGGATATCCATCGTTTCCTGTAACTGTGTTGGATACTAATGCTCGAGGATATCGCTTAGAGCATTTTCCGTCTATCATGCATGGTGAATTTGGATTCAGTGTACCGCAAGGTCCATGTATCATATTTTTCGTCACAATTTCATGCAAATCCTTATCGACGTCGGCATCGGGTATTTCAGCGCATATTACATCGTCGATTTCGTTTGAAGTGATTTTGTTATAGAGCCAGATTGGTATATGTGCGTTTGGCAATCCTCTCTTTTGCCATTCCACTGAGTACATCCAGCAGTGCACAGACCCAAACACTTCATGTTTTACCATGAAATCCATCAGCGATTTCAGCTTCTGTCTGAAAACACGTGCTGTGATGTCATGCCTATCCACCGGCTATTGCCCAGGAAGTAAGAGCTGTTGCATATCATCCCAAGCTGGATTTCATGTGAATGTAATGAATAGGTCTGGACGCCCGTAGTGACGAACATACGCAATTGCATCTTGAGCGTACTCATGCATATGACGTGGACTGCCTGTATATGAAGATGGCAAAATCGTTCGTCTTCCAACGTTAGTTGTATTACCGTCATTTACAACTGCATCTCACAAATGAACGTATTCGTCAGAGCGAAGCTTGGTCCGATTCAAACGGATGAATGTCAAAAGTTCTGTTTCGATTTTTGCATACATATCTACGATGTATTGGTGAAACAATTGACGTCATTTCAAAATGTGATTGTCTTCATTCTCTCGAATCATTAATCGGTATGAATAATAGTTCATTGCGGTGCATTTCTTATTTGTTTATCCGCCACTGACTGGATTTATCATCTTAACGTTGAAGTTATATCCATCGGAACCATCCCAAAACATGATTGGATATTGCAGGGCATCGTAGCATCGATGAGTTTCTGCAACTTTTGTTAATTGATCGTTTCTCCGATGAAGAACAATATCTCTAGGTTGGAATTGATCTCCGACTATAACAATTGCCACTTCGTCTATAGTTGGATCATTGAATCTTCGCACATGTTCTCCAGCAGGCGTTTTGTCAGCATGAATAACAATCTTGTGTGTATCAGATGGCATCATGTCAATTGCTGTTTTGAACAAACGCACTAAATTGTTTTTTTCGTGAAGAAGTTCTTGCAGTTGGGAAACGATGGACCTTTTTATGCCGGTAGAAATTCCGCAGCATGCATTCAATTCATCATTGCCATCACCGATGAAATACATATGTAGGAATTTATGTTGACCATCTGAGAATGGAAGCAGGGAGCCGGCTTTATGATAAATTTGTCCTTTCACTTTGAAAGTTGGCATGAATTGAGCTGTTACGATTTCTGCGCCGAACGACGTCATTTGGAAGCATGAGTTGTATTTCCTGATGTTAGATAGGAAATGCTTTGATTCGGCGGTATATCCAGCAAGCAAAGTTTTTAATGTCTCTGGCGGTTCTCCAAGTTGAGGCAGTTTAATTTTTCTGGCGGCGCAACACATTCCTTTCGTTTCTCCATTAAATTTCAGAGCCTTGCAATAAGGACACACTTCAGTCATAGTGCCGATGAGAACATGCCGGATCAAACTATAATCATCAGCTGGGTTGTACCGGAATGCAAGGCGATTGTAATCGTGTGATTGCTGAGCACGGAGTCGTGTTTGACGCTGAGCTGCTGTTTCTCGTTGACGTCTTTCAGCCACTATCAGCCAGTCGCGTTCATTCTGTTGAGAACGAAGCAGATCTGAAGCTGCAGAACGCGATCGCCGTGCTCGCAACCGTGGCATCCTCAAGTCTGGCTGCACGTCGCTCTGCTGCTTCCTCGGCACGTATTTGAGCCATTCTTTGTCTGTTTCGCTCGTTCGCTGATGCCCGTTCTTCGCTATGGTAAACGACACAGCTCAATTCCAACGCAATGTCACACGAAATAATTAAATCAAAATGAAAATAAATCGAAATCTATGAAAATTCAACTTTGTCTGGCGATATCGTTTTTACGGATAAATTCTTTTGAATTACCACTTAATTTTTTTTGAGTACCAATATTTTTTTTTACTGGTTACTATTTTTCTGGCCACATTATTTTGATAGGCCATATTTATTTTACTGGCAACATTTTTAATGCTGGCCATTTTCTTTTTTAATCGAAATTTTATTTTGTGCCCACTTTTTTTGACTGCGCAATTTAATTTTACTGACCACATTATTTTCATAGGCCACTTTATTTTGACGGAACACTTTTTTTACTGGCAATTTTTTTTACGGGACAATTCTTTTGAATGGTCACTTTCTAAAAAATTTCGGCCAGATTTTTTGACAAATCACTTCATTTTATTAAAGACCAAATTCTTTTTTTAGTAACCATATCATTTTGTAATAGGCCACTGTTTTTTTAATAGGCCAATTTTTTGTAGTGGCCACATTTCTTTCACTGGACGCTTCATTTTCAATGGCCACATTATTTTAATTGGCCACAATTCTTTTACTGGCCACATATTTTACTGCCACTTCATTTTGAATGGGCAATTTTTTGACTTACCATGTATTTATTTATTTTCCCGGCCAGATTTTCTTGACTGGCCACTGCATTTTTAAAAGAACAATAATTTTTTGGTGCACACTATATCTTTAATAGGCCAATTATTTATTTTAATAGCCACTTCACCTTTTTTAAATAGGGCACTTCTTTTTAGTGGCCAAATAATATTTCATTGGCCACTTCATTTTAACTAGCCATGTTATTTTGACTAGACAATTTTATTAATAAACCTATATTTTTTACGGCCCAATTATTTTGACTGTCCACTCATATTTTGAACCTACCAGATTTTCTTGACTGGCCACTTTACGTTTTTAATAGGCCAATTTTTATTAGTGGAAACTTTCTTTTTGCAATAGTCCACACTTTTTAGTGGCCACTTTTTTTTGACTGGCCAATTAATTTTGACTGGCCATATTAATCTGATGGACCACATTTCTTTTACTGGCCACGCTTACGGTGGCTTTCAGACTGCATCCATTATTTTCGTCTCCCCTCTCCTCTTTTCCGAACATATATGGACTCGTCCATCTGAATAACTGCCAAATCGCTCTCCATGGTGCTAACGGCAAAAAACGCCACTTTTTTCAATTTTTTCTTGCTGTGGTTTTCACACCTGATGATTGCTTGTTTTGCAGTCGAAACGTCGTGAGAATGTTAATGTTTTATATTTTTATTATTTTACTAGCTGTACCCGGCCACACGTTGCTGTGGCTCAGTCTAGTTAAATGGAAAAGAAAGAAAAGAGAAAGCGCACGTTTCTAAAATATTTAATTTCACAATGGTTGTGGGTATACACTATTTTTTGTTGTTCCATTGTCTGTGTAGATATAGAGATTGTCTGGTTTGCCAACTCGAGAAGACGCAACATATAATTGTCCATGTGAGAAGCAATCCGTGTCTAGATCTAAACCGCACAATTCTAAAGATTGGCCCTGAGCTTTGTTGATGGTGATTGCAAACGCCAATCGAATTGGGAATTGCAATCTCTTAAATTGAAATGGCATATCCGTTGGAATCATAGGAATGCGAGGAATGAGGACATCTTCACCTTTGAAAGGTCCTGTCAAGATTGTTGCTTCAACGACGTCGCTCATTTTTTGTTTACCGCAAGCCGCGTGCCGTTGCAAAGCTTTGGCTGGTTGATATTTCGCAACATGATAATTGGCACGCCGATTTTCAATTGCAGTACGTGCGGTGGCATCCCTGCCAGATCGAGTGAATTCAAAAATTCTGTTGGATAATTAACCGCTTCATCTGCTTCCACAACAGTGTCGACAGACTTGTATGTGACTGCCTCGCTTTGAATGTTAGACTGAATAATATTGTTAAGTTCGTAGACGTCTTTGTTGTTGTCCGCAAGAATAGCTTGTTCACTCAGCCAATCGTGATTCTTATAATTGGTTTGAATATTGGGAAATACTTTTTCAACCAATTCTTCTTTTGACGTCACTAAATTGCAGAAGTTATGAGGCAATGAAATTCGTCCTGAGGTCAGATCAACCGGCACAATTTCCGTTCCCAATTTCCAGCAATTGATGTGAGAATATTTCAGCTGATTGATCGTTTTGCAGCTGGACACGCATATTTGCAGTTAATTTTAACGTCTTTACGTGTCGCCACAAAGGAGAGTATTTCAGGTAAGCATTTATTTCATCCGCTGGTGTCGATCGAGGAATTACAGGTAATGTTTGCCTGAAATCTCCTGCAAGCAATATTAATGCGTTCCCAAACCGTGTGATGTTTCCACGCAAATCTTGCAATGATCGATCAAGAGCCTCGAGCGATTTTTTGTGCCATTGTGCATTCATCCATAACAATAAGTTTGCATTTCTGCAATACTTTTCCCACGCCGGATGCTTTGGAAATGTAGCACGTGGGAGTTTCAATGAATTGCATGTTCAATAGCAATTTCAAAGCGGAATGAGCAGTTCTTTCACCTGGTAGCAATGTCGCAGCTATTCCGGACGATGCAAGAGCTAAGGCTATGTCAATTTGGGATCGAATTGCTGCCAGAATCAATCTAATTAGGAACATTTTACCAGTTCCTCCTGGCGCATCTAAGAAGAATTCTCCAACTCCGTTATTGATAGTCTGCATTATTTGATCGTAAATGCCTTTTTGCTCAAGCGAATATTTGATTGCACATACGACAAAAGACCACCCGTGTTGTAATTTTGTTCACGACGCAATTCTACATCGAACGAAGCAGCAGCAGATCGATTCGGTGATTGCATTCCCAATTGATTGAGAACTTTGTTCGTAATTTCTAAGCACAAATCTTTCATCATTATCAACGCTTCGTTGTAGATTTCTGCTGTGAAATCCATGTTCATATTTGAATTTTCCTTGCGTATTCGACGGAAAATATCTTCAGCCATGTGCGATTTATATTTGTCCCATAACTCTGTTGGAGATGAAGGAGAGCAGGCGGTCAATATGATTGCAAACAATGCACGAATTTGATTTGGATGCGACGTGTTGCACGCATCATTAATGCATACATCCCAGTGTCGGTCGTTCTCCAATAAATTCAGAGCTTGACATGCACTGCGGAAAGTGGCATGTGTAACGCCGTTGACAATTCTCAATTGCTGGAAAGACGTTGGACCGGGCACATTTACCAACAGCATGCAAAGAAAGAAGCATTCATCTTGATTGGGAGCACGGTGTACAGTCTATCCTATCGTAGTTTCTTTGAATATGCCAGGTTGTCAGTCGACTCGCTCTCCTCGTTTGCGTCGTTCAAATGATTTTCTACTCGCATTCCATGTGTAATACGTAGGCACTTCCGAATACAGCAGTGTTTTCGCAAACGTGTAATTTTGACATAACGTGAAGAAAGCAGTTAACGTTGTAGCCGGTGGATTCAGGGCTATTTGTTGCACATTTGCAGCTGTGAAATACACGCGTTGTCCATTTTCTAGATGTACTGCTAAGTGAACAACAGCTGGACTTCGTTCATGTATGGGAAATGAAAGAATTCGCCATACAGCTTCATTACTGCTTATGTATCTTCCAGCCTGATACTGTGCGTTTTCATCGATATGTATGACCGCATTCCTATCACTTATTTCTGGTTGCACGCCAAAAACTGCCATGTCGCTGCCTTTATTCACGTACTTACAAATGTATTTGATAGATTTAACGGAGTTACAGCATTCCACGTTTATGTGCGCTTTGTATGTTTTTGATAGCAAAGGCGAATATGGAACAACCCACCGGTTTTCTACTTCGATGTCACCGTTTCGCATTTGTATGGTTGCTAATTTACCGGCATCTTCTGCTGATCGTCTTCTGTATTAAGGATATCCATCGTTTCCTGTAACTGTGTTGGATACTAATGCTCGAGGATATCGCTTAGAGCATTTTCCGTCTATCATGCATGGTGAATTTGGATTCAGTGTACCGCAAGGTCCATGTATCATATTTTTCGTCACAATTTCATGCAAATCCTTATCGACGTCGGCATCGGGTATTTCAGCGCATATTACATCGTCGATTTCGTTTGAAGTGATTTTGTTATAGAGCCAGATTGGTATATGTGCGTTTGGCAATCCTCTCTTTTGCCATTCCACTGAGTACATCCAGCAGTGCACAGACCCAAACACTTCATGTTTTACCATGAAATCCATCAGCGATTTCAGCTTCTGTCTGAAAACACGTGCTGTGATGTCATGCCTATCCACCGGCTATTGCCCAGGAAGTAAGAGCTGTTGCATATCGTCCCAAGCTGGATTTCATGTGAATGTAATGAATAGGTCTGGACGCCCGTAGTGACGAACATACGCAATTGCATCTTGAGCGTACTCATGCATATGACGTGGACTGCCTGTATATGAAGATGGCAAAATCGTTCGTCTTCCAACGTTAGTTGTATTACCGTCATTTACAACTGCATCTCGCAAATGAACGTATTCTTCAGAGCGAAGCTTGGTCCGATTCAAACGGATGAATGTCAAAAGTTCTGTTTCGATTTTTGCATACATATCTACGATGTATTGGTGAAACAATTGACGTCATTTCAAAATGTGATTGTCTTCATTCTCTCGAATCATTAATCGGTATGAATAATAGTTCATTGCGGTGCATTTCTTATTTGTTTATCCGCCACTGACTGGATTTATCATCTTAACGTTGAAGTTATATCCATCGGAACCATCCCAAAACATGATTGGATATTGCAGGGCATCGTAGCATCGATGAGTTTCTGCAACTTTTGTTAATTGATCGTTTCTCCGATGAAGAACAATATCTCTAGGTTGGAATTGATCTCCGACTATAACAATTGCCACTTCGTCTATAGTTGGATCATTGAATCTTCGCACATGTTCTCCAGCAGGCGTTTTGTCAGCATGAATAACAATCTTGTGTGTATCAGATGGCATCATGTCAATTGCTGTTTTGAACAAACGCACTAAATTGTTTTTTTCGTGAAGAAGTTCTTGCAGTTGGGAAACGATGGACCTTTTTATGCCGGTAGAAATTCCGCAGCATGCATTCAATTCATCATTGCCATCACCGATGAAATACATATGTAGGAATTTATGTTGACCATCTGAGAATGGAAGCAGGGAGCCGGCTTTATGATAAATTTGTCCTTTCACTTTGAAAGTTGGCATGAATTGAGCTGTTACGATTTCTGCGCCGAACGACGTCATTTGGAAGCATGAGTTGTATTTCCTGATGTTAGATAGGAAATGCTTTGATTCGGCGGTATATCCAGCAAGCAAAGTTTTTAATGTCTCTGGCGGTTCTCCAAGTTGAGGCAGTTTAATTTTTCTGGCGGCGCAACACATTCCTTTCGTTTCTCCATTAAATTTCAGAGCCTTGCAATAAGGACACACTTCAGTCATAGTGCCGATGAGAACATGCCGGATCAAACTATAATCATCAGCTGGGTTGTACCGGAATGCAAGGCGATTGTAATCGTGTGATTGCTGAGCACGGAGTCGTGTTTGACGCTGAGCTGCTGTTTCTCGTTGACGTCTTTCAGCCACTATCAGCCAGTCGCGTTCATTCTGTTGAGAACGAAGCAGATCTGAAGCTGCAGAACGCGATCGCCGTGCTCGCAACCGTGGCATCCTCAAGTCTGGCTGCACGTCGCTCTGCTGCTTCCTCGGCACGTATTTGAGCCATTCTTTGTCTGTTTCGCTCGTTCGCTGATGCCCGTTCTTCGCTATGGTAAACGACACAGCTCAATTCCAACGCAATGTCACACGAAATAATTAAATCAAAATGAAAATAAATCGAAATCTATGAAAATTCAACTTTGTCTGGCGATATCGTTTTTACGGATAAATTCTTTTGAATTACCACTTAATTTTTTTTGAGTACCAATATTTTTTTTTACTGGTTACTATTTTTCTGGCCACATTATTTTGATAGGCCATATTTATTTTACTGGCAACATTTTTAATGCTGGCCATTTTCTTTTTTAATCGAAATTTTATTTTGTGCCCACTTTTTTTGACTGCGCAATTTAATTTTACTGACCACATTATTTTCATAGGCCACTTTATTTTGACGGAACACTTTTTTTACTGGCAATTTTTTTTACGGGACAATTCTTTTGAATGGTCACTTTCTAAAAAATTTCGGCCAGATTTTTTGACAAATCACTTCATTTTATTAAAGACCAACTTCTATTTTTAGTAACCATATCATTTTGTAATAGGCCACTGTTTTTTTAATAGGCCAATTTTTTGTAGTGGCCACATTTCTTTCACTGGACGCTTCATTTTCAATGGCCACATTATTTTAATTGGCCACAATTCTTTTACTGGCCACATATTTTACTGCCACTTCATTTTGAATGGGCAATTTTTTGACTTACCATGTATTTATTTATTTTCCCGGCCAGATTTTCTTGACTGGCCACTGCATTTTTAAAAGAACAATAATTTTTTGGTGCACACTATATCTTTAATAGGCCAATTATTTATTTTAATAGCCACTTCACCTTTTTTAAATAGGGCACTTCTTTTTAGTGGCCAAATAATATTTCATTGGCCACTTCATTTTAACTAGCCATGTTATTTTGACTAGACAATTTTATTAATAAACCTATATTTTTTACGGCCCAATTATTTTGACTGTCCACTCATATTTTGAACCTACCAGATTTTCTTGACTGGCCACTTTACGTTTTTAATAGGCCAATTTTTATTAGTGGAAACTTTCTTTTTGCAATAGTCCACACTTTTTAGTGGCCACTTTTTTTTGACTGGCCAATTAATTTTGACTGGCCATATTAATCTGATGGACCACATTTCTTTTACTGGCCACGCTTACGGTGGCTTTCAGACTGCATCCATTATTTTCGTCTCCCCTCTCCTCTTTTCCGAACATATATGGACTCGTCCATCTGAATAACTGCCAAATCGCTCTCCATGGTGCTAACGGCAAAAAACGCCACTTTTTTCAATTTTTTCTTGCTGTGGTTTTCACACCTGATGATTGCTTGTTTTGCAGTCGAAACGTCGTGAGAATGTTAATGTTTTATATTTTTATTATTTTACTAGCTGTACCCGGCCACACGTTGCTGTGGCTCAGTCTAGTTAAATGGAAAAGAAAGAAAAGAGAAAGCGCACGTTTCTAAAATATTTAATTTCACAATGGTTGTGGGTATACACTATTTTTTGTTGTTCCATTGTCTGTGTAGATATAGAGATTGTCTGGTTTGCCAACTCGAGAAGACGCAACATATAATTGTCCATGTGAGAAGCAATCCGTGTCTAGATCTAAACCGCACAATTCTAAAGATTGGCCCTGAGCTTTGTTGATGGTGATTGCAAACGCCAATCGAATTGGGAATTGCAATCTCTTAAATTGAAATGGCATATCCGTTGGAATCATAGGAATGCGAGGAATGAGGACATCTTCACCTTTGAAAGGTCCTGTCAAGATTGTTGCTTCAACGACGTCGCTCATTTTTTGTTTACCGCAAGCCGCGTGCCGTTGCAAAGCTTTGGCTGGTTGATATTTCGCAACATGATAATTGGCACGCCGATTTTCAATTGCAGTACGTGCGGTGGCATCCCTGCCAGATCGAGTGAATTCAAAAATTCTGTTGGATAATTAACCGCTTCATCTGCTTCCACAACAGTGTCGACAGACTTGTATGTGACTGCCTCGCTTTGAATGTTAGACTGAATAATATTGTTAAGTTCGTAGACGTCTTTGTTGTTGTCCGCAAGAATAGCTTGTTCACTTAGCCAATCGTGATTCTTATAATTGGTTTGAATATTGGGAAATACTTTTTCAACCAATTCTTCTTTTGACGTCACTAAATTGCAGAAGTTATGAGGCAATGAAATTCGTCCTGAGGTCAGATCAACCGGCACAATTTCCGTTCCCAATTTCCAGCAATTGATGTGAGAATATTTCAGCTGATTGATCGTTTTGCAGCTGGACACGCATATTTGCAGTTAATTTTAACGTCTTTACGTGTCGCCACAAAGGAGAGTATTTCAGGTAAGCATTTATTTCATCCGCTGGTGTCGATCGAGGAATTACAGGTAATGTTTGCCTGAAATCTCCTGCAAGCAATATTAATGCGTTCCCAAACCGTGTGATGTTTCCACGCAAATCTTGCAATGATCGATCAAGAGCCTCGAGCGATTTTTTGTGCCATTGTGCATTCATCCCAAACAATAAGTTTGCATTTCTGCAATACTTTTCCCACGCCGGATGCTTTGGAAATGTAGCACGTGGGAGTTTCAATGAATTGCATGTTCAATAGCAATTTCAAAGCGGAATGAGCAGTTCTTTCACCTGGTAGCAATGTCGCAGCTATTCCGGACGATGCAAGAGCTAAGGCTATGTCATTTTGGGATCGAATTGCTGCCAGAATCAATCTAATTAGGAACATTTTACCAGTTCCTCCTGGCGCATCTAAGAAGAATTCTCCAACTCCGTTATTGATAGTCTGCATTATTTGATCGTAAATGCCTTTTTGCTCAAGCGAATATTTGATTGCACATACGACAAAAGACCACCCGTGTTGTAATTTTGTTCACGACGCAATTCTACATCGAACGAAGCAGCAGCAGATCGATTCGGTGATTGCATTCCCAATTGATTGAGAACTTTGTTCGTAATTTCTAAGCACAAATCTTTCATCATTATCAACGCTTCGTTGTAGATTTCTGCTGTGAAATCCATGTTCCTATTTGAATTTTCCTTGCGTATTCGACGGAAAATATCTTCAGCCATGTGCGATTTATATTTGTCCCATAACTCTGTTGGAGATGAAGGAGAGCAGGCGGTCAATATGATTGCAAACAATGCACGAATTTGATTTGGATGCGACGTGTTGCACGCATCATTAATGCATACATCCCAGTGTCGGTCGTTCTCCAATAAATTCAGAGCTTGACATGCACTGCGGAAAGTGGCATGTTTAACGCCGTTGACAATTCTCAATTGCTGGAAAGACGTTGGACCGGGCACATTTACCAACAGCATGCAAAGAAAGAAGCATTCATCTTGATTGGGAGCACGGTGTACAGTCTATCCTATCGTAGTTTCTTTGAATATGCCAGGTTGTCAGTCGACTCGCTCTCCTCGTTTGCGTCGTTCAAATGATTTTCTACTCGCATTCCATGTGTAATACGTAGGCACTTCCGAATACAGCAGTGTTTTCGCAAACGTGTCATTTTGACATAACGTGAAGAAAGCAGTTAACGTTGTAGCCGGTGGATTCAGGGCTATTTGTTGCACATTTGCAGCTGTGAAATACACGCGTTGTCCATTTTCTAGATGTACTGCTAAGTGAACAACAGCTGGACTTCGTTCATGTATGGGAAATGAAAGAATTCGCCATACAGCTTCATTACTGCTTATGTATCTTCCAGCCTGATACTGTGCGATTTCATCGATATGTATGACCGCATTCCTATCACTTATTTCTGGTTGCACGCCAAAAACTGCCATGTCGCTGCCTTTATTCACGTACTTACAAATGTATTTGATCGATTTAACGGAGTTACAGCATTCCACGTTTATGTGCGCTTTGTATGTTTTTGATAGCAAAGGCGAATATGGAACAACCCACCGGTTTTCTACTTCGATGTCACCGTTTCGCATTTGTATGGTTGCTAATTTACCGGCATCTTCTGCTGATCGTCTTCTGTATTAAGGATATCCATCGTTTCCTGTAACTGTGTTGGATACTAATGCTCGAGGATATCGCTTAGAGCATTTTCCGTCTATCATGCATGGTGAATTTGGATTCAGTGTACCGCAAGGTCCATGTATCATATTTTTCGTCACAATTTCATGCAAATCCTTATCGACGTCGGCATCGGGTATTTCAGCGCATATTACATCGTCGATTTCGTTTGAAGTGATTTTGTTATAGAGCCAGATTGGTATATGTGCGTTTGGCAATCCTCTCTTTTGCCATTCCACTGAGTACATCCAGCAGTGCACAGACCCAAACACTTCATGTTTTACCATGAAATCCATCAGCGATTTCAGCTTCTGTCTGAAAACACGTGCTGTGATGTCATGCCTATCCACCGGCTATTGCCCAGGAAGTAAGAGCTGTTGCATATCGTCCCAAGCTGGATTTCATGTGAATGTAATGAATAGGTCTGGACGCCCGTAGTGACGAACATACGCAATTGCATCTTGAGCGTACTCATGCATATGACGTGGACTGCCTGTATATGAAGATGGCAAAATCGTTCGTCTTCCAACGTTAGTTGTATTACCGTCATTTACAACTGCATCTCGCAAATGAACGTATTCTTCAGAGCGAAGCTTGGTCCGATTCAAACGGATGAATGTCAAAAGTTCTGTTTCGATTTTTGCATACATATCTACGATGTATTGGTGAAACAATTGACGTCATTTCAAAATGTGATTGTCTTCATTCTCTCGAATCATTAATCGGTATGAATAATAGTTCATTGCGGTGCATTTCTTATTTGTTTATCCGCCACTGACTGGATTTATCATCTTAACGTTGAAGTTATATCCATCGGAACCATCCCAAAACATGATTGGATATTGCAGGGCATCGTAGCATCGATGAGTTTCTGCAACTTTTGTTAATTGATCGTTTCTCCGATGAAGAACAATATCTCTAGGTTGGAATTGATCTCCGACTATAACAATTGCCACTTCGTCTATAGTTGGATCATTGAATCTTCGCACATGTTCTCCAGCAGGCGTTTTGTCAGCATGAATAACAATCTTGTGTGTATCAGATGGCATCATGTCAATTGCTGTTTTGAACAAACGCACTAAATTGTTTTTTTCGTGAAGAAGTTCTTGCAGTTGGGAAACGATGGACCTTTTTATGCCGGTAGAAATTCCGCAGCATGCATTCAATTCATCATTGCCATCACCGATGAAATACATATGTAGGAATTTATGTTGACCATCTGAGAATGGAAGCAGGGAGCCGGCTTTATGATAAATTTGTCCTTTCACTTTGAAAGTTGGCATGAATTGAGCTGTTACGATTTCTGCGCCGAACGACGTCATTTGGAAGCATGAGTTGTATTTCCTGATGTTAGATAGGAAATGCTTTGATTCGGCGGTATATCCAGCAAGCAAAGTTTTTAATGTCTCTGGCGGTTCTCCAAGTTGAGGCAGTTTAATTTTTCTGGCGGCGCAACACATTCCTTTCGTTTCTCCATTAAATTTCAGAGCCTTGCAATAAGGACACACTTCAGTCATAGTGCCGATGAGAACATGCCGGATCAAACTATAATCATCAGCTGGGTTGTACCGGAATGCAAGGCGATTGTAATCGTGTGATTGCTGAGCACGGAGTCGTGTTTGACGCTGATCTGCTGTTTCTCGTTGACGTCTTTCAGCCACTATCAGCCAGTCGCGTTCATTCTGTTGAGAACGAAGCAGATCTGAAGCTGCAGAACGCGATCGCCGTGCTCGCAACCGTGGCATCCTCAAGTCTGGCTGCACGTCGCTCTGCTGCTTCCTCGGCACGTATTTGAGCCATTCTTTGTCTGTTTCGCTCGTTCGCTGATGCCCGTTCTTCGCTATGGTAAACGACACAGCTCAATTCCAACGCAATGTCACACGAAATAATTAAATCAAAATGAAAATAAATCGAAATCTATGAAAATTCAACTTTGTCTGGTGATATAGTTTTTACGGATAAATTCTTTTGAATTACCACTTAATTTTTTTTGAGTACCAATATTTTTTTTTACTGGTTACTATTTTTCTGGCCACATTATTTTGATAGGCCATATTTATTTTACTGGCAACATTTTTAATGCTGGCCATTTTCTTTTTTAATCGAAATTTTATTTTGTGCCCACTTTTTTTGACTGCGCAATTTAATTTTACTGACCACATTATTTTCATAGGCCACTTTATTTTGACGGAACACTTTTTTTACTGGCAATTTTTTTTACGGGACAATTCTTTTGAATGGTCACTTTCTAAAAAATTTCGGCCAGATTTTTTGACAAATCACTTCATTTTATTAAAGACCAACTTCTATTTTTAGTAACCATATCATTTTGTAATAGGCCACTGTTTTTTTAATAGGCCAATTTTTTGTAGTGGCCACATTTCTTTCACTGGACGCTTCATTTTCAATGGCCACATTATTTTAATTGGCCACAATTCTTTTACTGGCCACATATTTTACTGCCACTTCATTTTGAATGGGCAATTTTTTGACTTACCATGTATTTATTTATTTTCCCGGCCAGATTTTCTTGACTGGCCACTGCATTTTTAAAAGAACAATAATTTTTTGGTGCACACTATATTTTTAATAGGCCAATTATTTATTTTAATAGCCACTTCACCTTTTTTAAATAGGGCACTTCTTTTTAGTGGCCAAATAATATTTCATTGGCCACTTCATTTTAACTAGCCATGTTATTTTGACTAGACAATTTTATTAATAAACCTATATTTTTTACGGCCCAATTATTTTGACTGTCCACTCATATTTTGAACCTACCAGATTTTCTTGACTGGCCACTTTACGTTTTTAATAGGCCAATTTTTATTAGTGGAAACTTTCTTTTTGCAATAGTCCACACTTTTTAGTGGCCACTTTTTTTTGACTGGCCAATTAATTTTGACTGGCCATATTAATCTGATGGACCACATTTCTTTTACTGGCCACGCTTACGGTGGCTTTCAGACTGCATCCATTATTTTCGTCTCCCCTCTCCTCTTTTCTGAACATATATGGACTCGTCCATCTGAATAACTGCCAAATCGCTCTCCATGGTGCTAACGGCAAAAAAACGCCACTTTTTTCAATTTTTTCTTGCTGTGGTTTTCACACCTGATGATTGCTTGTTTTGCAGTCGAAACGTCGTGAGAATGTTAATGTTTTATATTTTTATTATTTTACTAGCTGTACCCGGCCACACGTTGCTGTGGCTCAGTCTAGTTAAATGGAAAAGAAAGAAAAGAGAAAGCGCACGTTTCTAAAATATTTAATTTCACAATGGTTGTGGGTATACACTATTTTTTGTTGTTCCATTGTCTGTGTAGATATAGAGATTGTCTGGTTTGCCAACTCGAGAAGACGCAACATATAATTGTCCATGTGAGAAGCAATCCGTGTCTAGATCTAAACCGCACAATTCTAAAGATTGGCCCTGAGCTTTGTTGATGGTGATTGCAAACGCCAATCGAATTGGGAATTGCAATCTCTTAAATTGAAATGGCATATCCGTTGGAATCATAGGAATGCGAGGAATGAGGACATCTTCACCTTTGAAAGGTCCTGTCAAGATTGTTGCTTCAACGACGTCGCTCATTTTTTGTTTACCGCAAGCCGCGTGCCGTTGCAAAGCTTTGGCTGGTTGATATTTCGCAACATGATAATTGGCACGCCGATTTTCAATTGCAGTACGTGCGGTGGCATCCCTGCCAGATCGAGTGAATTCAAAAATTCTGTTGGATAATTAACCGCTTCATCTGCTTCCACAACAGTGTCGACAGACTTGTATGTGACTGCCTCGCTTTGAATGTTAGACTGAATAATATTGTTAAGTTCGTAGACGTCTTTGTTGTTGTCCGCAAGAATAGCTTGTTCACTCAGCCAATCGTGATTCTTATAATTGGTTTGAATATTGGGAAATACTTTTTCAACCAATTCTTCTTTTGACGTCACTAAATTGCAGAAGTTATGAGGCAATGAAATTCGTCCTGAGGTCAGATCAACCGGCACAATTTCCGTTCCCAATTTCCAGCAATTGATGTGAGAATATTTCAGCTGATTGATCGTTTTGCAGCTGGACACGCATATTTGCAGTTAATTTTAACGTCTTTACGTGTCGCCACAAAGGAGAGTATTTCAGGTAAGCATTTATTTCATCCGCTGGTGTCGATCGAGGAATTACAGGTAATGTTTGCCTGAAATCTCCTGCAAGCAATATTAATGCGTTCCCAAACCGTGTGATGTTTCCACGCAAATCTTGCAATGATCGATCAAGAGCCTCGAGCGATTTTTTGTGCCATTGTGCATTCATCCCAAACAATAAGTTTGCATTTCTGCAATACTTTTCCCACGCCGGATGCTTTGGAAATGTAGCACGTGGGAGTTTCAATGAATTGCATGTTCAATAGCAATTTCAAAGCGGAATGAGCAGTTCTTTCACCTGGTAGCAATGTCGCAGCTATTCCGGACGATGCAAGAGCTAAGGCTATGTCATTTTGGGATCGAATTGCTGCCAGAATCAATCTAATTAGGAACATTTTACCAGTTCCTCCTGGCGCATCTAAGAAGAATTCTCCAACTCCGTTATTGATAGTCTGCATTATTTGATCGTAAATGCCTTTTTGCTCAAGCGAATATTTGATTGCACATACGACAAAAGACCACCCGTGTTGTAATTTTGTTCACGACGCAATTCTACATCGAACGAAGCAGCAGCAGATCGATTCGGTGATTGCATTCCCAATTGATTGAGAACTTTGTTCGTAATTTCTAAGCACAAATCTTTCATCATTATCAACGCTTCGTTGTAGATTTCTGCTGTGAAATCCATGTTCCTATTTGAATTTTCCTTGCGTATTCGACGGAAAATATCTTCAGCCATGTGCGATTTATATTTGTCCCATAACTCTGTTGGAGATGAAGGAGAGCAGGCGGTCAATATGATTGCAAACAATGCACGAATTTGATTTGGATGCGACGTGTTGCACGCATCATTAATGCATACATCCCAGTGTCGGTCGTTCTCCAATAAATTCAGAGCTTGACATGCACTGCGGAAAGTGGCATGTTTAACGCCGTTGACAATTCTCAATTGCTGGAAAGACGTTGGACCGGGCACATTTACCAACAGCATGCAAAGAAAGAAGCATTCATCTTGATTGGGAGCACGGTGTACAGTCTATCCTATCGTAGTTTCTTTGAATATGCCAGGTTGTCAGTCGACTCGCTCTCCTCGTTTGCGTCGTTCAAATGATTTTCTACTCGCATTCCATGTGTAATACGTAGGCACTTCCGAATACAGCAGTGTTTTCGCAAACGTGTCATTTTGACATAACGTGAAGAAAGCAGTTAACGTTGTAGCCGGTGGATTCAGGGCTATTTGTTGCACATTTGCAGCTGTGAAATACACGCGTTGTCCATTTTCTAGATGTACTGCTAAGTGAACAACAGCTGGACTTCGTTCATGTATGGGAAATGAAAGAATTCGCCATACAGCTTCATTACTGCTTATGTATCTTCCAGCCTGATACTGTGCGATTTCATCGATATGTATGACCGCATTCCTATCACTTATTTCTGGTTGCACGCCAAAAACTGCCATGTCGCTGCCTTTATTCACGTACTTACAAATGTATTTGATCGATTTAACGGAGTTACAGCATTCCACGTTTATGTGCGCTTTGTATGTTTTTGATAGCAAAGGCGAATATGGAACAACCCACCGGTTTTCTACTTCGATGTCACCGTTTCGCATTTGTATGGTTGCTAATTTACCGGCATCTTCTGCTGATCGTCTTCTGTATTAAGGATATCCATCGTTTCCTGTAACTGTGTTGGATACTAATGCTCGAGGATATCGCTTAGAGCATTTTCCGTCTATCATGCATGGTGAATTTGGATTCAGTGTACCGCAAGGTCCATGTATCATATTTTTCGTCACAATTTCATGCAAATCCTTATCGACGTCGGCATCGGGTATTTCAGCGCATATTACATCGTCGATTTCGTTTGAAGTGATTTTGTTATAGAGCCAGATTGGTATATGTGCGTTTGGCAATCCTCTCTTTTGCCATTCCACTGAGTACATCCAGCAGTGCACAGACCCAAACACTTCATGTTTTACCATGAAATCCATCAGCGATTTCAGCTTCTGTCTGAAAACACGTGCTGTGATGTCATGCCTATCCACCGGCTATTGCCCAGGAAGTAAGAGCTGTTGCATATCGTCCCAAGCTGGATTTCATGTGAATGTAATGAATAGGTCTGGACGCCCGTAGTGACGAACATACGCAATTGCATCTTGAGCGTACTCATGCATATGACGTGGACTGCCTGTATATGAAGATGGCAAAATCGTTCGTCTTCCAACGTTAGTTGTATTACCGTCATTTACAACTGCATCTCGCAAATGAACGTATTCTTCAGAGCGAAGCTTGGTCCGATTCAAACGGATGAATGTCAAAAGTTCTGTTTCGATTTTTGCATACATATCTACGATGTATTGGTGAAACAATTGACGTCATTTCAAAATGTGATTGTCTTCATTCTCTCGAATCATTAATCGGTATGAATAATAGTTCATTGCGGTGCATTTCTTATTTGTTTATCCGCCACTGACTGGATTTATCATCTTAACGTTGAAGTTATATCCATCGGAACCATCCCAAAACATGATTGGATATTGCAGGGCATCGTAGCATCGATGAGTTTCTGCAACTTTTGTTAATTGATCGTTTCTCCGATGAAGAACAATATCTCTAGGTTGG
Source organism: Petromyzon marinus (assembly GCF_048934315.1). Lineage (NCBI taxonomy): Eukaryota > Metazoa > Chordata > Hyperoartia > Petromyzontiformes > Petromyzontidae > Petromyzon > Petromyzon marinus. The sequence continues at coordinate 2,291,448 of NC_133722.1, forward strand.
AATTGATCTCCGACTATAACAATTGCCACTTCGTCTATAGTTGGATCATTGAATCTTCGCACATGTTCTCCAGCAGGCGTTTTGTCAGCATGAATAACAATCTTGTGTGTATCAGATGGCATCATGTCAATTGCTGTTTTGAACAAACGCACTAAATTGTTTTTTTCGTGAAGAAGTTCTTGCAGTTGGGAAACGATGGACCTTTTTATGCCGGTAGAAATTCCGCAGCATGCATTCAATTCATCATTGCCATCACCGATGAAATACATATGTAGGAATTTATGTTGACCATCTGAGAATGGAAGCAGGGAGCCGGCTTTATGATAAATTTGTCCTTTCACTTTGAAAGTTGGCATGAATTGGGCTGTTACGATTTCTGCGCCGAACGACATCATTTGGAAGCATGAGTTGTATTTCCTGATGTTAGATAGGAAATGCTTTGATTCGGCGGTATATCCAGCAAGCAAAGTTTTTAATGTCTCTGGCGGTTCTCCAAGTTGAGGCAGTTTAATTTTTCTGGCGGCGCAACACATTCCTTTCGTTTCTCCATTAAATTTCAGAGCCTTGCAATAAGGACACACTTCAGTCATAGTGCCGATGAGAACATGCCGGATCAAACTATAATCATCAGCTGGGTTGTACCGGAATGCAAGGCGATTGTAATCGTGTGATTGCTGAGCACGGAGTCGTGTTTGACGCTGATCTGCTGTTTCTCGTTGACGTCTTTCAGCCACTATCAGCCAGTCGCGTTCATTCTGTTGAGAACGAAGCAGATCTGAAGCTGCAGAACGCGATCGCCGTGCTCGCAACCGTGGCATCCTCAAGTCTGGCTGCACGTCGCTCTGCTGCTTCCTCGGCACGTATTTGAGCCATTCTTTGTCTGTTTCGCTCGTTCGCTGATGCCCGTTCTTCGCTATGGTAAACGACACAGCTCAATTCCAACGCAATGTCACACGAAATAATTAAATCAAAATGAAAATAAATCGAAATCTATGAAAATTCAACTTTGTCTGGTGATATAGTTTTTACGGATAAATTCTTTTGAATTACCACTTAATTTTTTTTGAGTACCAATATTTTTTTTTACTGGTTACTATTTTTCTGGCCACATTATTTTGATAGGCCATATTTATTTTACTGGCAACATTTTTAATGCTGGCCATTTTCTTTTTTAATCGAAATTTTATTTTGTGCCCACTTTTTTTGACTGCGCAATTTAATTTTACTGACCACATTATTTTCATAGGCCACTTTATTTTGACGGAACACTTTTTTTACTGGCAATTTTTTTTACGGGACAATTCTTTTGAATGGTCACTTTCTAAAAAATTTCGGCCAGATTTTTTGACAAATCACTTCATTTTATTAAAGACCAACTTCTATTTTTAGTAACCATATCATTTTGTAATAGGCCACTGTTTTTTTAATAGGCCAATTTTTTGTAGTGGCCACATTTCTTTCACTGGACGCTTCATTTTCAATGGCCACATTATTTTAATTGGCCACAATTCTTTTACTGGCCACATATTTTACTGCCACTTCATTTTGAATGGGCAATTTTTTGACTTACCATGTATTTATTTATTTTCCCGGCCAGATTTTCTTGACTGGCCACTGCATTTTTAAAAGAACAATAATTTTTTGGTGCACACTATATTTTTAATAGGCCAATTATTTATTTTAATAGCCACTTCACCTTTTTTAAATAGGGCACTTCTTTTTAGTGGCCAAATAATATTTCATTGGCCACTTCATTTTAACTAGCCATGTTATTTTGACTAGACAATTTTATTAATAAACCTATATTTTTTACGGCCCAATTATTTTGACTGTCCACTCATATTTTGAACCTACCAGATTTTCTTGACTGGCCACTTTACGTTTTTAATAGGCCAATTTTTATTAGTGGAAACTTTCTTTTTGCAATAGTCCACACTTTTTAGTGGCCACTTTTTTTTGACTGGCCAATTAATTTTGACTGGCCATATTAATCTGATGGACCACATTTCTTTTACTGGCCACGCTTACGGTGGCTTTCAGACTGCATCCATTATTTTCGTCTCCCCTCTCCTCTTTTCCGAACATATATGGACTCGTCCATCTGAATAACTGCCAAATCGCTCTCCATGGTGCTAACGGCAAAAAAACGCCACTTTTTTCAATTTTTTCTTGCTGTGGTTTTCACACCTGATGATTGCTTGTTTTGCAGTCGAAACGTCGTGAGAATGTTAATGTTTTATATTTTTATTATTTTACTAGCTGTACCCGGCCACACGTTGCTGTGGCTCAGTCTAGTTAAATGGAAAAGAAAGAAAAGAGAAAGCGCACGTTTCTAAAATATTTAATTTCACAATGGTTGTGGGTATACACTATTTTTTGTTGTTCCATTGTCTGTGTAGATATAGAGATTGTCTGGTTTGCCAACTCGAGAAGACGCAACATATAATTGTCCATGTGAGAAGCAATCCGTGTCTAGATCTAAACCGCACAATTCTAAAGATTGGCCCTGAGCTTTGTTGATGGTGATTGCAAACGCCAATCGAATTGGGAATTGCAATCTCTTAAATTGAAATGGCATATCCGTTGGAATCATAGGAATGCGAGGAATGAGGACATCTTCACCTTTGAAAGGTCCTGTCAAGATTGTTGCTTCAACGACGTCGCTCATTTTTTGTTTACCGCAAGCCGCGTGCCGTTGCAAAGCTTTGGCTGGTTGATATTTCGCAACATGATAATTGGCACGCCGATTTTCAATTGCAGTACGTGCGGTGGCATCCCTGCCAGATCGAGTGAATTCAAAAATTCTGTTGGATAATTAACCGCTTCATCTGCTTCCACAACAGTGTCGACAGACTTGTATGTGACTGCCTCGCTTTGAATGTTAGACTGAATAATATTGTTAAGTTCGTAGACGTCTTTGTTGTTGTCCGCAAGAATAGCTTGTTCACTCAGCCAATCGTGATTCTTATAATTGGTTTGAATATTGGGAAATACTTTTTCAACCAATTCTTCTTTTGACGTCACTAAATTGCAGAAGTTATGAGGCAATGAAATTCGTCCTGAGGTCAGATCAACCGGCACAATTTCCGTTCCCAATTTCCAGCAATTGATGTGAGAATATTTCAGCTGATTGATCGTTTTGCAGCTGGACACGCATATTTGCAGTTAATTTTAACGTCTTTACGTGTCGCCACAAAGGAGAGTATTTCAGGTAAGCATTTATTTCATCCGCTGGTGTCGATCGAGGAATTACAGGTAATGTTTGCCTGAAATCTCCTGCAAGCAATATTAATGCGTTCCCAAACCGTGTGATGTTTCCACGCAAATCTTGCAATGATCGATCAAGAGCCTCGAGCGATTTTTTGTGCCATTGTGCATTCATCCCAAACAATAAGTTTGCATTTCTGCAATACTTTTCCCACGCCGGATGCTTTGGAAATGTAGCACGTGGGAGTTTCAATGAATTGCATGTTCAATAGCAATTTCAAAGCGGAATGAGCAGTTCTTTCACCTGGTAGCAATGTCGCAGCTATTCCGGACGATGCAAGAGCTAAGGCTATGTCATTTTGGGATCGAATTGCTGCCAGAATCAATCTAATTAGGAACATTTTACCAGTTCCTCCTGGCGCATCTAAGAAGAATTCTCCAACTCCGTTATTGATAGTCTGCATTATTTGATCGTAAATGCCTTTTTGCTCAAGCGAATATTTGATTGCACATACGACAAAAGACCACCCGTGTTGTAATTTTGTTCACGACGCAATTCTACATCGAACGAAGCAGCAGCAGATCGATTCGGTGATTGCATTCCCAATTGATTGAGAACTTTGTTCGTAATTTCTAAGCACAAATCTTTCATCATTATCAACGCTTCGTTGTAGATTTCTGCTGTGAAATCCATGTTCCTATTTGAATTTTCCTTGCGTATTCGACGGAAAATATCTTCAGCCATGTGCGATTTATATTTGTCCCATAACTCTGTTGGAGATGAAGGAGAGCAGGCGGTCAATATGATTGCAAACAATGCACGAATTTGATTTGGATGCGACGTGTTGCACGCATCATTAATGCATACATCCCAGTGTCGGTCGTTCTCCAATAAATTCAGAGCTTGACATGCACTGCGGAAAGTGGCATGTTTAACGCCGTTGACAATTCTCAATTGCTGGAAAGACGTTGGACCGGGCACATTTACCAACAGCATGCAAAGAAAGAAGCATTCATCTTGATTGGGAGCACGGTGTACAGTCTATCCTATCGTAGTTTCTTTGAATATGCCAGGTTGTCAGTCGACTCGCTCTCCTCGTTTGCGTCGTTCAAATGATTTTCTACTCGCATTCCATGTGTAATACGTAGGCACTTCCGAATACAGCAGTGTTTTCGCAAACGTGTCATTTTGACATAACGTGAAGAAAGCAGTTAACGTTGTAGCCGGTGGATTCAGGGCTATTTGTTGCACATTTGCAGCTGTGAAATACACGCGTTGTCCATTTTCTAGATGTACTGCTAAGTGAACAACAGCTGGACTTCGTTCATGTATGGGAAATGAAAGAATTCGCCATACAGCTTCATTACTGCTTATGTATCTTCCAGCCTGATACTGTGCGATTTCATCGATATGTATGACCGCATTCCTATCACTTATTTCTGGTTGCACGCCAAAAACTGCCATGTCGCTGCCTTTATTCACGTACTTACAAATGTATTTGATCGATTTAACGGAGTTACAGCATTCCACGTTTATGTGCGCTTTGTATGTTTTTGATAGCAAAGGCGAATATGGAACAACCCACCGGTTTTCTACTTCGATGTCACCGTTTCGCATTTGTATGGTTGCTAATTTACCGGCATCTTCTGCTGATCGTCTTCTGTATTAAGGATATCCATCGTTTCCTGTAACTGTGTTGGATACTAATGCTCGAGGATATCGCTTAGAGCATTTTCCGTCTATCATGCATGGTGAATTTGGATTCAGTGTACCGCAAGGTCCATGTATCATATTTTTCGTCACAATTTCATGCAAATCCTTATCGACGTCGGCATCGGGTATTTCAGCGCATATTACATCGTCGATTTCGTTTGAAGTGATTTTGTTATAGAGCCAGATTGGTATATGTGCGTTTGGCAATCCTCTCTTTTGCCATTCCACTGAGTACATCCAGCAGTGCACAGACCCAAACACTTCATGTTTTACCATGAAATCCATCAGCGATTTCAGCTTCTGTCTGAAAACACGTGCTGTGATGTCATGCCTATCCACCGGCTATTGCCCAGGAAGTAAGAGCTGTTGCATATCGTCCCAAGCTGGATTTCATGTGAATGTAATGAATAGGTCTGGACGCCCGTAGTGACGAACATACGCAATTGCATCTTGAGCGTACTCATGCATATGACGTGGACTGCCTGTATATGAAGATGGCAAAATCGTTCGTCTTCCAACGTTAGTTGTATTACCGTCATTTACAACTGCATCTCGCAAATGAACGTATTCTTCAGAGCGAAGCTTGGTCCGATTCAAACGGATGAATGTCAAAAGTTCTGTTTCGATTTTTGCATACATATCTACGATGTATTGGTGAAACAATTGACGTCATTTCAAAATGTGATTGTCTTCATTCTCTCGAATCATTAATCGGTATGAATAATAGTTCATTGCGGTGCATTTCTTATTTGTTTATCCGCCACTGACTGGATTTATCATCTTAACGTTGAAGTTATATCCATCGGAACCATCCCAAAACATGATTGGATATTGCAGGGCATCGTAGCATCGATGAGTTTCTGCAACTTTTGTTAATTGATCGTTTCTCCGATGAAGAACAATATCTCTAGGTTGGAATTGATCTCCGACTATAACAATTGCCACTTCGTCTATAGTTGGATCATTGAATCTTCGCACATGTTCTCCAGCAGGCGTTTTGTCAGCATGAATAACAATCTTGTGTGTATCAGATGGCATCATGTCAATTGCTGTTTTGAACAAACGCACTAAATTGTTTTTTTCGTGAAGAAGTTCTTGCAGTTGGGAAACGATGGACCTTTTTATGCCGGTAGAAATTCCGCAGCATGCATTCAATTCATCATTGCCATCACCGATGAAATACATATGTAGGAATTTATGTTGACCATCTGAGAATGGAAGCAGGGAGCCGGCTTTATGATAAATTTGTCCTTTCACTTTGAAAGTTGGCATGAATTGAGCTGTTACGATTTCTGCGCCGAACGACGTCATTTGGAAGCATGAGTTATATTTCCTGATGTTAGATAGGAAATGCTTTGATTCGGCGGTATATCCAGCAAGCAAAGTTTTTAATGTCTCTGGCGGTTCTCCAAGTTGAGGCAGTTTAATTTTTCTGGCGGCGCAACACATTCCTTTCGTTTCTCCATTAAATTTCAGAGCCTTGCAATAAGGACACACTTCAGTCATAGTGCCGATGAGAACATGCCGGATCAAACTATAATCATCAGCTGGGTTGTACCGGAATGCAAGGCGATTGTAATCGTGTGATTGCTGAGCACGGAGTCGTGTTTGACGCTGATCTGCTGTTTCTCGTTGACGTCTTTCAGCCACTATCAGCCAGTCGCGTTCATTCTGTTGAGAACGAAGCAGATCTGAAGCTGCAGAACGCGATCGCCGTGCTCGCAACCGTGGCATCCTCAAGTCTGGCTGCACGTCGCTCTGCTGCTTCCTCGGCACGTATTTGAGCCATTCTTTGTCTGTTTCGCTCGTTCGCTGATGCCCGTTCTTCGCTATGGTAAACGACACAGCTCAATTCCAACGCAATGTCACACGAAATAATTAAATCAAAATGAAAATAAATCGAAATCTATGAAAATTCAACTTTGTCTGGTGATATAGTTTTTACGGATAAATTCTTTTGAATTACCACTTAATTTTTTTTGAGTACCAATATTTTTTTTTACTGGTTACTATTTTTCTGGCCACATTATTTTGATAGGCCATATTTATTTTACTGGCAACATTTTTAATGCTGGCCATTTTCTTTTTTAATCGAAATTTTATTTTGTGCCCACTTTTTTTGACTGCGCAATTTAATTTTACTGACCACATTATTTTCATAGGCCACTTTATTTTGACGGAACACTTTTTTTACTGGCAATTTTTTTTACGGGACAATTCTTTTGAATGGTCACTTTCTAAAAAATTTCGGCCAGATTTTTTGACAAATCACTTCATTTTATTAAAGACCAACTTCTATTTTTAGTAACCATATCATTTTGTAATAGGCCACTGTTTTTTTAATAGGCCAATTTTTTGTAGTGGCCACATTTCTTTCACTGGACGCTTCATTTTCAATGGCCACATTATTTTAATTGGCCACAATTCTTTTACTGGCCACATATTTTACTGCCACTTCATTTTGAATGGGCAATTTTTTGACTTACCATGTATTTATTTATTTTCCCGGCCAGATTTTCTTGACTGGCCACTGCATTTTTAAAAGAACAATAATTTTTTGGTGCACACTATATTTTTAATAGGCCAATTATTTATTTTAATAGCCACTTCACCTTTTTTAAATAGGGCACTTCTTTTTAGTGGCCAAATAATATTTCATTGGCCACTTCATTTTAACTAGCCATGTTATTTTGACTAGACAATTTTATTAATAAACCTATATTTTTTACGGCCCAATTATTTTGACTGTCCACTCATATTTTGAACCTACCAGATTTTCTTGACTGGCCACTTTACGTTTTTAATAGGCCAATTTTTATTAGTGGAAACTTTCTTTTTGCAATAGTCCACACTTTTTAGTGGCCACTTTTTTTTGACTGGCCAATTAATTTTGACTGGCCATATTAATCTGATGGACCACATTTCTTTTACTGGCCACGCTTACGGTGGCTTTCAGACTGCATCCATTATTTTCGTCTCCCCTCTCCTCTTTTCCGAACATATATGGACTCGTCCATCTGAATAACTGCCAAATCGCTCTCCATGGTGCTAACGGCAAAAAAACGCCACTTTTTTCAATTTTTTCTTGCTGTGGTTTTCACACCTGATGATTGCTTGTTTTGCAGTCGAAACGTCGTGAGAATGTTAATGTTTTATATTTTTATTATTTTACTAGCTGTACCCGGCCACACGTTGCTGTGGCTCAGTCTAGTTAAATGGAAAAGAAAGAAAAGAGAAAGCGCACGTTTCTAAAATATTTAATTTCACAATGGTTGTGGGTATACACTATTTTTTGTTGTTCCATTGTCTGTGTAGATATAGAGATTGTCTGGTTTGCCAACTCGAGAAGACGCAACATATAATTGTCCATGTGAGAAGCAATCCGTGTCTAGATCTAAACCGCACAATTCTAAAGATTGGCCCTGAGCTTTGTTGATGGTGATTGCAAACGCCAATCGAATTGGGAATTGCAATCTCTTAAATTGAAATGGCATATCCGTTGGAATCATAGGAATGCGAGGAATGAGGACATCTTCACCTTTGAAAGGTCCTGTCAAGATTGTTGCTTCAACGACGTCGCTCATTTTTTGTTTACCGCAAGCCGCGTGCCGTTGCAAAGCTTTGGCTGGTTGATATTTTGCAACATGATAATTGGCACGCCGATTTTCAATTGCAGTACGTGCGGTGGCATCCCTGGCAGATCGAGTGAATTCAAAAATTCTGTTGGATAATTAACCGCTTCATCTGCTTCCACAACAGTGTCGACAGACTTGTATGTGACTGCCTCGCTTTGAATGTTAGACTGAATAATATTGTTAAGTTCGTAGACGTCTTTGTTGTTGTCCGCAAGAATAGCTTGTTCACTCAGCCAATCGTGATTCTTATAATTGGTTTGAATATTGGGAAATACTTTTTCAACCAATTCTTCTTTTGACGTCACTAAATTGCAGAAGTTATGAGGCAATGAAATTCGTCCTGAGGTTAGATCAACCGGCACAATTTCCGTTCCCAATTTCCAGCAATTGATGTGAGAATATTTCAGCTGATTGATCGTTTTGCAGCTGGACACGCATATTTGCAGTTAATTTTAACGTCTTTACGTGTCGCCACAAAGGAGAGTATTTCAGGTAAGCATTTATTTCATCCGCTGGTGTCGATCGAGAAATTACAGGTAATGTTTGCCTGAAATCTCCTGCAAGCAATATTAATGCGTTCCCAAACCGTGTGATGTTTCCACGCAAATCTTGCAATGATCGATCAAGAGCCTCGAGCGATTTTTTGTGCCATTGTGCATTCATCCCAAACAATAAGTTTGCATTTCTGCAATACTTTTCCCACGCCGGATGCTTTGGAAATGTAGCACGTGGAAGTTTCAATGAATTGCATGTTCAATAGCAATTTCAAAGCGGAATGAGCAGTTCTTTCACCTGGTAGCAATGTCGCAGCTATTCCGGACGATGCAAGAGCTAAGGCTATGCCATTTTGGGATCGAATTGCTGCCAGAATCAATCTAATTAGGAACATTTTACCAGTTCCTCCTGGCGCATCTAAGAAGAATTCTCCAACTCCGTTATTGATAGTCTGCATTATTTGATCGTAAATGCCTTTTTGCTCAAGCGAATATTTGATTGCACATACGACAAAAGATCACCCGTGTTGTAATTTTGTTCACGACGCAATTCTACATCGAACGAAGCAGCAGCAGATCGATTCGGTGATTGCATTCCCAATTGATTGAGAACTTTGTTCGTAATTTCTAAGCACAAATCTTTCATCATTATCAACGCTTCGTTGTAGATTTCTGCTGTGAAATCCATGTTCCTATTTGAATTTTCCTTGCGTATTCGACGGAAAATATCTTCAGCCATGTGCGATTTATATTTGTCCCATAACTCTGTTGGAGATGAAGGAGAGCAGGCGGTCAATATGATTGCAAACAATGCACGAATTTGATTTGGATGCGACGTGTTGCACGCATCATTAATGCATACATCCCAGTGTCGGTCGTTCTCCAATAAATTCAGAGCTTGACATGCACTGCGGAAAGTGGCATGTGTAACACCGTTGACAATTCTCAATTGCCGGAAAGACGTTGGACCGGGCACATTTACCAACAGCATGCAAAGAAAGAAGCATTCATCTTGATTGGGAGCACGGTGTACAGTCTATCCTATCGTAGTTTCTTTGAATATGCCAGGTTGTCAGTCGACTCGCTCTCCTCGTTTGCGTCGTTCAAATTATTTTCTACTCTCATTCCATGTGCAATACGTAGGCACTTCCGAATACAGCAGTGTTTTCGCAAACGTGTCATTTTGACATAACGTGAAGAAAGCAGTTAACGTTGTAGCCGGTGGATTCAGGGCTATTTGTTGCACATTTGCAGCTGTGAAATACACGCGTTGTCCATTTTCTAGATGTACTGCTAAGTGAACAACAGCTGGACTTCGTTCATGTATGGGAAATGAAAGAATTCGCCATACAACTTCATTACTGCTTATGTATCTTCCAGCCTGATACTGTGCGATTTCATCGATATGTATGACCGCATTCCTATCACTTATTTCTGGTTGCACGCCAAAAACTGCCATGTCGCTGCCTTTATTCACGTACTTACAAATGTATTTGATCGATTTAACGGAGTTACAGCATTCCACGTTTATGTGCGCTTTGTATGTTTTTGATAGCAAAGGCGAATATGGAACAACCCACCGGTTTTCTACTTCGATGTCACCGTTTCGCATTTGTATGGTTGCTAATTTACCGGCATCTTCTGCTGATCGTCTTCTGTATTAAGGATATCCATCGTTTCCTGTAACTGTGTTGGATACTAATGCTCGAGGATATCGCTTAGAGCATTTTCCGTCTATCATGCATGGTGAATTTGGATTCAGTGTACCGCAAGGTCCATGTATCATATTTTTCGTCACAATTTCATGCAAATCCTTATCGACGTCGGCATCGGGTATTTCAGCGCATATTACATCGTCGATTTCGTTTGAAGTGATTTTGTTATAGAGCCAGATTGGTATATGTGCGTTTGGCAATCCTCTCTTTTGCCATTCCACTGAGTACATCCAGCAGTGCACAGACCCAAACACTTCATGTTTTACCATGAAATCCATCAGCGATTTCAGCTTCTGTCTGAAAACACGTGCTGTGATGTCATGCCTATCCACCGGCTATTGCCCAGGAAGTAAGAGCTGTTGCATATCGTCCCAAGCTGGATTTCATGTGAATGTAATGAATAGGTCTGGACGCCCGTAGTGACGAACATACGCAATTGCATCTTGAGCGTACTCATGCATATGACGTGGACTGCCTGTATATGAAGATGGCAAAATCGTTCGTCTTCCAACGTTAGTTGTATTACCGTCATTTACAACTGCATCTCGCAAATGAACGTATTCTTCAGAGCGAAGCTTGGTCCGATTCAAACGGATGAATGTCAAAAGTTCTGTTTCGATTTTTGCATACATATCTATGATGTATTGGTGAAACAATTGACGTCATTTCAAAATGTGATTGTCTTCATTCTCTCGAATCATTAATCGGTATGAATAATAGTTCATTGCGGTGCATTTCTTATTTGTTTATCCGCCACTGACTGGATTTATCATCTTAACGTTGAAGTTATATCCATCGGAACCATCCCAAAACATGATTGGATATTGCAGGGCATCGTAGCATCGATGAGTTTCTGCAACTTTTGTTAATTGATCGTTTCTCCGATGAAGAACAATATCTCTAGGTTGGAATTGATCTCCGACTATAACAATTGCCACTTCGTCTATAGTTGGATCATTGAATCTTCGCACATGTTCTCCAGCAGGCGTTTTGTCAGCATGAATAACAATCTTGTGTGTATCAGATGGCATCATGTCAATTGCTGTTTTGAACAAACGCACTAAATTGTTTTTTTCGTGAAGAAGTTCTTGCAGTTGGGAAACGATGGACCTTTTTATGCCGGTAGAAATTCCGCAGCATGCATTCAATTCATCATTGCCATCACCGATGAAATACATATGTAGGAATTTATGTTGACCATCTGAGAATGGAAGCAGGGAGCCGGCTTTATGATAAATTTGTCCTTTCACTTTGAAAGTTGGCATGAATTGAGCTGTTACGATTTCTGCGCCGAACGACGTCATTTGGAAGCATGAGTTGTATTTCCTGATGTTAGATAGGAAATGCTTTGATTCGGCGGTATATCCAGCAAGCAAAGTTTTTAATGTCTCTGGCGGTTCTCCAAGTTGAGGCAGTTTAATTTTTCTGGCGGCGCAACACATTCCTTTCGTTTCTCCATTAAATTTCAGAGCCTTGCAATAAGGACACACTTCAGTCATAGTGCCGATGAGAACATGCCGGATCAAACTATAATCATCAGCTGGGTTGTACCGGAATGCAAGGCGATTGTAATCGTGTGATTGCTGAGCACGGAGTCGTGTTTGACGCTGAGCTGCTGTTTCTCGTTGACGTCTTTCAGCCACTATCAGCCAGTCGCGTTCATTCTGTTGAGAACGAAGCAGATCTGAAGCTGCAGAACGCGATCGCCGTGCTCGCAACCGTGGCATCCTCAAGTCTGGCTGCACGTCGCTCTGCTGCTTCCTCGGCACGTATTTGAGCCATTCTTTGTCTGTTTCGCTCGTTCGCTGATGCCCGTTCTTCGCTATGGTAAACGACACAGCTCAATTCCAACGCAATGTCACACGAAATAATTAAATCAAAATGAAAATAAATCGAAATCTATGAAAATTCAACTTTGTCTGGCGATATAGTTTTTACGGATAAATTCTTTTGAATTACCACTTAATTTTTTTTGAGTACCAATATTATTTTTTACTGGTTACTATTTTTCTGGCCACATTATTTTGATAGGCCATATTTATTTTACTGGCAACATTTTTAATGATGGCCATTTTCTTTTTTAATCGAAATTTTATTTTGTGCCCACTTTTTTTGACTGCGCAATTTAATTTTACTGACCACATTATTTTCATAGGCCACTTTATTTTGACGGAACACTTTTTTTACTGGCAATTTTTTTTACGGGACAATTCTTTTGAATGGTCACTTTCTAAAAAATTTCGGACAGATTTTTTGACAAATCACTTCATTTTATTAAAGACCAACTTCTTTTTTTAGTAACCATATCATTTTGTAATAGGCCACTGTTTTTTCAATAGGCCAATTTTTTGTAGTGGCCACATTTCTTTCACTGGACGCTTCATTTTCAATGGCCACATTATTTTAATTGGCCACAATTCTTTTACTGGCCACATATTTTACTGCCACTTCATTTTGAATGGGCAATTTTTTGACTTACCATGTATTTATTTATTTTCCCGGCCAGATTTTCTTGACTGGCCACTGCATTTTTAAAAGAACAATAATTTTTTGGTGCACACTATATTTTTAATAGGCCAATTATTTATTTTAATAGCCACTTCACCTTTTTTAAATAGGGCACTTCTTTTTAGTGGCCAAATAATATTTCATTGGCCACTTCATTTTAACTAGCCATGTTATTGTGACTAGACAATTTTATTAATAAACCTATATTTTTTACGGCCCAATTATTTTGACTGTCCACTCATATTTTGAACCTACCAGATTTTCTTGACTGGCCACATTACGTTTTTAATAGGCCAATTTTTATTAGTGGAAACTTTCTTTTTGCAATAGTCCACACTTTTTAGTGGCCACTTTTTTTTGACTGGCCAATTAATTTTGACTGGCCATATTAATTTGATGGACCACATTTCTTTTACTGGCCACGCTTACGGTGGCTTTCAGACTGCATCCATTATTTTCGTCTCCCCTCTCCTCTTTTCCGAACATATATGGACTCGTCCATCTGAATAACTGCCAAATCGCTCTCCATGGTGCTAACGGCAAAAAAACGCCACTTTTTTCAATTTTTTCTTGCTGTGGTTTTCACACCTGATGATTGCTTGTTTTGCAGTCGAAACGTCGTGAGAATGTTAATGTTTTATATTTTTATTATTTTACTAGCTGTACCCGGCCACACGTTGCTGTGGCTCAGTCTAGTTAAATGGAAAAGAAAGAAAAGAGAAAGCGCACGTTTCTAAAATATTTAATTTCACAATGGTTGTGGGTATACACTATTTTTTGTTGTTCCATTGTCTGTGTAGATATAGAGATTGTCTGGTTTGCCAACTCGAGAAGACGCAACATATAATTGTGCATGTGAGAAGCAATCCGTGTCTAGATCTAAACCGCACAATTCTAAAGATTGGCCCTGAGCTTTGTTGATGGTGATTGCAAACGCCAATCGAATTGGGAATTGCAATCTCTTAAATTGAAATGGCATATCCGTTGGAATCATAGGAATGTGAGGAATGAGGACATCTTCACCTTTGAAAGGTCCTGTCAAGATTGTTGCTTCAACGACGTCGCTCATTTTTTGTTTACCGCAAGCCGCGTGCCGTTGCAAAGCTTTGGCTGGTTGATATTTCGCAACATGATAATTGGCACGCCGATTTTCAATTGCAGTACGTGCGGTGGCATCCCTGCCAGATCGAGTGAATTCAAAAATTCTGTTGGATAATTAACCGCTTCATCTGCTTCCACAACAGTGTCGACAGACTTGTATGTGACTGCCTCGCTTTGAATGTTAGACTGAATAATATTGTTAAGTTCGTAGACGTCTTTGTTGTTGTCCGCAAGAATAGCTTGTTCACTCAGCCAATCGTGATTCTTATAATTGGTTTGAATATTGGGAAATACTTTTTCAACCAATTCTTCTTTTGACGTCACTAAATTGCAGAAGTTATGAGGCAATGAAATTCGTCCTGAGGTCAGATCAACCGGCACAATTTCCGTTCCCAATTTCCAGCAATTGATGTGAGAATATTTCAGCTGATTGATCGTTTTGCAGCTGGACACGCATATTTGCAGTTAATTTTAACGTCTTTACGTGTCGCCACAAAGGAGAGTATTTCAGGTAAGCATTTATTTCATCCGCTGGTGTCGATCGAGGAATTACAGGTAATGTTTGCCTGAAATCTCCTGCAAGCAATATTAATGCGTTCCCAAACCGTGTGATGTTTCCACGCAAATCTTGCAATGATCGATCAAGAGCTTCGAGCGATTTTTTGTGCCATTGTGCATTCATCCCAAACAATAAGTTTGCATTTCTGCAATACTTTTCCCACGCCGGATGCTTTGGAAATGTAGCACGTGGGAGTTTCAATGAATTGCATGTTCAACAGCAATTTCAAAGCGGAATGAGCAGTTCTTTCACCTGGTAGCAATGTCGCAGCTATTCCGGACGATGCAAGAGCTAAGGCTATGCCATTTTGGGATCGAATTGCTGCCAGAATCAATCTAATTAGGAACATTTTACCAGTTCCTCCTGGCGCATCTAAGAAGAATTATCCAACTCCGTTATTGATAGTCTGCATTATTTGATCGTAAATGCCTTTTTGCTCAAGCGAATATTTGATTGCACATACGACAAAAGATCACCCGTGTTGTAATTTTGTTCACGACGCAATTCTACATCGAACGAAGCAGCAGCAGATCGATTCGGTGATTGCATTCCCAATTGATTGAGAACTTTGTTCGTAATTTCTAAGCACAAATCTTTCATCATTATCAACGCTTCGTTGTAGATTTCTGCTGTGAAATCCATGTTCCTATTTGAATTTTCCTTGCGTATTCGACGGAAAATATCTTCAGCCATGTGCGATTTATATTTGTCCCATAACTCTGTTGGAGATGAAGGAGAGCAGGCGGTCAATATGATTGCAAACAATGCACGAATTTGATTTGGATGCGACGTGTTGCACGCATCATTAATGCATACATCCCAGTGTCGGTCGTTCTCCAATAAATTCAGAGCTTGACATGCACTGCGGAAAGTGGCATGTTTAACGCCGTTGACAATTCTCAATTGCTGGAAAGACGTTGGACCGGGCACATTTACCAACAGCATGCAAAGAAAGAAGCATTCATCTTGATTGGGAGCACGGTGTACAGTCTATCCTATCGTAGTTTCTTTGAATATGCCAGGTTGTCAGTCGACTCGCTCTCCTCGTTTGCGTCGTTCAAATGATTTTCTACTCGCATTCCATGTGTAATACGTAGGCACTTCCGAATACAGCAGTGTTTTCGCAAACGTGTCATTTTGACATAACGTGAAGAAAGCAGTTAACGTTGTAGCCGGTGGATTCAGGGCTATTTGTTGCACATTTGCAGCTGTGAAATACACGCGTTGTCCATTTTCTAGATGTACTGCTAAGTGAACAACAGCTGGACTTCGTTCATGTATGGGAAATGAAAGAATTCGCCATACAGCTTCATTACTGCTTATGTATCTTCCAGCCTGATACTGTGCGATTTCATCGATATGTATGACCGCATTCCTATCACTTATTTCTGGTTGCACGCCAAAAACTGCCATGTCGCTGCCTTTATTCACGTACTTACAAATGTATTTGATCGATTTAACGGAGTTACAGCATTCCACGTTTATGTGCGCTTTGTATGTTTTTGATAGCAAAGGCGAATATGGAACAACCCACCGGTTTTCTACTTCGATGTCACCGTTTCGCATTTGTATGGTTGCTAATTTACCGGCATCTTCTGCTGATCGTCTTCTGTATTAAGGATATCCATCGTTTCCTGTAACTGTGTTGGATACTAATGCTCGAGGATATCGCTTAGAGCATTTTCCGTCTATCATGCATGGTGAATTTGGATTCAGTGTACCGCAAGGTCCATGTATCATATTTTTCGTCACAATTTCATGCAAATCCTTATCGACGTCGGCATCGGGTATTTCAGCGCATATTACATCGTCGATTTCGTTTGAAGTGATTTTGTTATAGAGCCAGATTGGTATATGTGCGTTTGGCAATCCTCTCTTTTGCCATTCCACTGAGTACATCCAGCAGTGCACAGACCCAAACACTTCATGTTTTACCATGAAATCCATCAGCGATTTCAGCTTCTGTCTGAAAACACGTGCTGTGATGTCATGCCTATCCACCGGCTATTGCCCAGGAAGTAAGAGCTGTTGCATATCGTCCCAAGCTGGATTTCATGTGAATGTAATGAATAGGTCTGGACGCCCGTAGTGACGAACATACGCAATTGCATCTTGAGCGTACTCATGCACATGACGTGGACTGCCTGTATATGAAGATGGCAAAATCGTTCGTCTTCCAACGTTAGTTGTATTACCGTCATTTACAATTGCATCTCGCAAATGAACGTATTCTTCAGAGCGAAGCTTGGTCTGATTCAAACGGATGAATGTCAAAAGTTCTGTTTCGATTTTTGCATACATATCTACGATGTATTGGTGAAACAATTGACGTCATTTCAAAATGTGATTGTCTTCATTCTCTCGAATCATTAATCGGTATGAATAATAGTTCATTGCGGTGCATTTCTTATTTGTTTATCCGCCACTGACTGGATTTATCATCTTAACGTTGAAGTTATATCCATCGGAACCATCCCAAAACATGATTGGATATTGCAGGGCATCGTAGCATCGATGAGTTTCTGCAACTTTTGTTAATTGATCGTTTCTCCGATGAAGAACAATATCTCTAGGTTGGAATTGATCTCCGACTATAACAATTGCCACTTCGTCTATAGTTGGATCATTGAATCTTCGCACATGTTCTCCAGCAGGCGTTTTGTCAGCATGAATAACAATCTTGTGTGTATCAGATGGCATCATGTCAATTGCTGTTTTGAACAAACGCACTAAATTGTTTTTTTCGTGAAGAAGTTCTTGCAGTTGGGAAACGATGGACCTTTTTATGCCGGTAGAAATTCCGCAGCATGCATTCAATTCATCATTGCCATCACCGATGAAATACATATGTAGGAATTTATGTTGACCATCTGAGAATGGAAGCAGGGAGCCGGCTTTATGATAAATTTGTCCTTTCACTTTGAAAGTTGGCATGAATTGAGCTGTTACGATTTCTGCGCCGAACGACGTCATTTGGAAGCATGAGTTGTATTTCCTGATGTTAGATAGGAAATGCTTTGATTCGGCGGTATATCCAGCAAGCAAAGTTTTTAATGTCTCTGGCGGTTCTCCAAGTTGAGGCAGTTTAATTTTTCTGGCGGCGCAACACATTCCTTTCGTTTCTCCATTAAATTTCAGAGCCTTGCAATAAGGACACACTTCAGTCATAGTGCCGATGAGAACATGCCGGATCAAACTATAATCATCAGCTGGGTTGTACCGGAATGCAAGGCGATTGTAATCGTGTGATTGCTGAGCACGGAGTCGTGTTTGACGCTGATCTGCTGTTTCTCGTTGACGTCTTTCAGCCACTATCAGCCAGTCGCGTTCATTCTGTTGAGAACGAAGCAGATCTGAAGCTGCAGAACGCGATCGCCGTGCTCGCAACCGTGGCATCCTCAAGTCTGGCTGCACGTCGCTCTGCTGCTTCCTCGGCACGTATTTGAGCCATTCTTTGTCTGTTTCGCTCGTTCGCTGATGCCCGTTCTTCGCTATGGTAAACGACACAGCTCAATTCCAACGCAATGTCACACGAAATAATTAAATCAAAATGAAAATAAATCGAAATCTATAAAAATTCAACTTTGTCTGGCGATATAGTTTTTACGGATAAATTCTTTTGAATTACCACTTAATTTTTTTTGAGTACCAATATTTTTTTTTACTGGTTACTATTTTTCTGGCCACATTATTTTGATAGGCCATATTTATTTTACTGGCAACATTTTTAATGCTGGCCATTTTCTTTTTTAATCGAAATTTTATTTTGTGCCCACTTTTTTTGACTGCGCAATTTAATTTTACTGACCACATTATTTTCATAGGCCACTTTATTTTGACGGAACACTTTTTTTACTGGCAAATTTTTTTTACGGGACAATTCTTTTGAATGGTCACTTTCTAAAAAATTTCGGCCAGATTTTTTGACAAATCACTTCATTTTATTAAAGACCAACTTCTTTTTTTAGTAACCATATCATTTTGTAATAGGCCACTGTTTTTTTAATAGGCCAATTTTTTGTAGTGGCCACATTTCTTTCACTGGACGCTTCATTTTCAATGGCCACATTATTTTAATTGGCCACAATTCTTTTACTGGCCACATATTTTACTGCCACTTCATTTTGAATGGGCCATTTTTTGACTTACCATGTATTTATTTATTTTCCCGGCCAGATTTTCTTGACTGGCCACTGCATTTTTAAAAGAACAATAATTTTTTGGTGCACACTATATTTTTAATAGGCCAATTATTTATTTTAATAGCCACTTCACCTTTTTTAAATAGGGCACTTCTTTTTAGTGGCCAAATAATATTTCATTGGCCACTTCATTTTAACTAGCCATGTTATTTTGACTAGACAATTTTATTAATAAACCTATATTTTTTACGGCCCAATTATTTTGACTGTCCACTCATATTTTGAACCTACCAGATTTTCTTGACTGGCCACATTACGTTTTTAATAGGCCAATTTTTATTAGTGGAAACTTTCTTTTTGCAATAGTCCACACTTTTTAGTGGCCACTTTTTTTTGACTGGCCAATTAATTTTGACTGGCCATATTAATCTGATGGACCACATTTCTTTTACTGGCCACGCTTACGGTGGCTTTCAGACTGCATCCATTATTTTCGTCTCCCCTCTCCTCTTTTCCGAACATATATGGACTCGTCCATCTGAATAACTGCCAAATCGCTCTCCATGGTGCTAACGGCAAAAAAACGCCACTTTTTTCAATTTTTTCTTGCTGTGGTTTTCACACCTGATGATTGCTTGTTTTGCAGTCGAAACGTCGTGAGAATGTTAATGTTTTATATTTTTATTGTTTTACTAGCTGTACCCGGCCACACGTTGCTGTGGCTCACGCATCATTAATGCATACATCCCAGTGTCGGTCGTTCTCCAATAAATTCAGAGCTTGACATGCACTGCGGAAAGTGGCATGTGTAACGCCGTTGACAATTCTCAATTGCTGGAAAGACGTTGGACCGGGCACATTTACCAACAGCATGCAAAGAAAGAAGCATTCATCTTGATTGGGAGCACGGTGTACAGTCTATCCTATCGTAGTTTCTTTGAATATGCCAGGTTGTCAGTCGACTCGCTCTCCTCGTTTGCGTCGTTCAAATGATTTTCTACTCGCATTCCATGTGTAATACGTAGGCACTTCCGAATACAGCAGTGTTTTCGCAAACGTGTCATTTTGACATAACGTGAAGAAAGCAGTTAACGTTGTAGCCGGTGGATTCAGGGCTATTTGTTGCACATTTGCAGCTGTGAAATACACGCGTTGTCCATTTTCTAGATGTACTGCTAAGTGAACAACAGCTGGACTTCGTTCATGTATGGGAAATGAAAGAATTCGCCATACAGCTTCATTACTGCTTATGTATCTTCCAGCCTGATACTGTGCGATTTCATCGATATGTATGACCGCATTCCTATCACTTATTTCTGGTTGCACGCCAAAAACTGCCATGTCGCTGCCTTTATTCACGTACTTACAAATGTATTTGATCGATTTAACGGAGTTACAGCATTCCACGTTTATGTGCGCTTTGTATGTTTTGATAGCAAAGGCGAATATGGAACAACCCACCGGTTTTCTACTTCGATGTCACCGTTTCGCATTTGTATGGTTGCTAATTTACCGGCATCTTCTGCTGATCGTCTTCTGTATTAAGGATATCCATCGTTTCCTGTAACTGTGTTGGATACTAATGCTCGAGGATATCGCTTAGAGCATTTTCCGTCTATCATGCATGGTGAATTTGGATTCAGTGTACCGCAAGGTCCATGTATCATATTTTTCGTCACAATTTCATGCAAATCCTTATCGACGTCGGCATCGGGTATTTCAGCGCATATTACATCGTCGATTTCGTTTGAAGTGATTTTGTTATAGAGCCAGATTGGTATATGTGCGTTTGGCAATCCTCTCTTTTGCCATTCCACTGAGTACATCCAGCAGTGCACAGACCCAAACACTTCATGTTTTACCATGAAATCCATCAGCTATTTCAGCTTCTGTCTGAAAACACGTGCTGTGATGTCATGCCTATCCACCGGCTATTGCCCAGGAAGTAAGAGCTGTTGCATATCGTCCCAAGCTGGATTTCATGTGAATGTAATGAATAGGTCTGGACGCCCGTAGTGACGAACATACGCAATTGCATCTTGAGCGTACTCATGCATATGACGTGGACTGCCTGTATATGAAGATGGCAAAATCGTTCGTCTTCCAACGTTAGTTGTATTACCGTCATTTACAACTGCATCTCGCAAATGAACGTATTCTTCAGAGCGAAGCTTGGTCTTATTCAAACGGATGAATGTCAAAAGTTCTGTTTCGATTTTTGCATACATATCTACGATGTATTGGTGAAACAATTGACGTCATTTCAAAATGTGATTGTCTTCATTCTCTCGAATCATTAATCGGTATGAATAATAGTTCATTGCGGTGCATTTCTTATTTGTTTATCCGCCACTGACTGGATTTATCATCTTAACGTTGAAGTTATATCCATCGGAACCATCCCAAAACATGATTGGATATTGCAGGGCATCGTAGCATCGATGAGTTTCTGCAACTTTTGTTAATTGATCGTTTCTCCGATGAAGAACAATATCTCTAGGTTGGAATTGATCTCCGACTATAACAATTGCCACTTCGTCTATAGTTGGATCATTGAATCTTCGCACATGTTCTCCAGCAGGCGTTTTGTCAGCATGAATAACAATCTTGTGTGTATCAGATGGCATCATGTCAATTGCTGTTTTGAACAAACGCACTAAATTGTTTTTTTCGTGAAGAAGTTCTTGCAGTTGGGAAACGATGGACCTTTTTATGCCGGTAGAAATTCCGCAGCATGCATTCAATTCATCATTGCCATCACCGATGAAATACATATGTAGGAATTTATGTTGACCATCTGAGAATGGAAGCAGGGAGCCGGCTTTATGATAAATTTGTCCTTTCACTTTGAAAGTTGGCATGAATTGAGCTGTTACGATTTCTGCGCCGAACGACGTCATTTGGAAGCATGAGTTGTATTTCCTGATGTTAGATAGGAAATGCTTTGATTCGGCGGTATATCCAGCAAGCAAAGTTTTTAATGTCTCTGGCGGTTCTCCAAGTTGAGGCAGTTTAATTTTTCTGGCGGCGCAACACATTCCTTTCGTTTCTCCATTAAATTTCAGAGCCTTGCAATAAGGACACACTTCAGTCATAGTGCCGATGAGAACATGCCGGATCAAACTATAATCATCAGCTGGGTTGTACCGGAATGCAAGGCGATTGTAATCGTGTGATTGCTGAGCACGGAGTCGTGTTTGACGCTGATCTGCTGTTTCTCGTTGACGTCTTTCAGCCACTATCAGCCAGTCGCGTTCATTCTGTTGAGAACGAAGCAGATCTGAAGCTGCAGAACGCGATCGCCGTGCTCGCAACCGTGGCATCCTCAAGTCTGGCTGCACGTCGCTCTGCTGCTTCCTCGGCACGTATTTGAGCCATTCTTTGTCTGTTTCGCTCGTTCGCTGATGCCCGTTCTTCGCTATGGTAAACGACACAGCTCAATTCCAACGCAATGTCACACGAAATAATTAAATCAAAATGAAAATAAATCGAAATCTATGAAAATTCAACTTTGTCTGGCGATATAGTTTTTACGGATAAATTCTTTTGAATTACCACTTAATTTTTTTTGAGTACCAATATTTTTTTTTACTGGTTACTATTTTTCTGGCCACATTATTTTTATAGGCCATATTTATTTTACTGGCAACATTTTTAATGCTGGCCATTTTCTTTTTTAACCGAAATTTTATTTTGTGCCCACTTTTTTTGACTGCGCAATTTAATTTTACTGACCACATTATTTTCATAGGCCACTTTATTTTGACGGAACACTTTTTTTACTGGCATTTTTTTTATGGGACAATTCTTTTGAATGGTCACTTTCTAAAAAATGTCGGCCAGATTTTTTGACAAATCACTTCATTTTATTAAAGACCAACTTATTTTTTTAGTAACCATATCATTTTGTAATAGGCCACTGTTTTTTTAATAGGCCAATTTTTTGTAGTGGCCACATTTCTTTCACTGGACGCTTCATTTTCAATGGCCACATTATTTTAATTGGCCACAATTCTTTTACTGGCCACATATTTTACTGCCACTTCATTTTGAATGGGCAATTTTTTGACTTACCATGTATTTATTTATTTTCCCGGCCAGATTTTCTTGACTGGCCACTGCATTTTTAAAAGAACAATAATTTTTTGGTGCACACTATATTTTTAATAGGCCAATTATTTATTTTAATAGCCACTTCACCTTTTTTAAATAGGGCACTTCTTTTTAGTGGCCAAATAATATTTCATTGGCCACTTCATTTTAACTAGCCATGTTATTTTGACTAGACAATTTTATTAATAAACCTATATTTTTTACGGCCCAATTATTTTGACTGTCCACTCATATTTTGAACCTACCAGATTTTCTTGACTGGCCACTTTACGTTTTTAATAGGCCAATTTTTATTAGTGGAAACTTTCTTTTTGCAATAGTCCACACTTTTTAGTGGCCACTTTTTTTTGACTGGCCAATTAATTTTGACTGGCCATATTAATCTGATGGACCACATTTCTTTTACTGGCCACGCTTACGGTGGCTTTCAGACTGCATCCATTATTTTCATCTCCCCTCTCCTCTTTTCCGAACATATATGGACTCGTCCATCTGAATAACTGCCAAATCGCTCTCCATGGTGCTAACGGCAAAAAAACGCCACTTTTTTCAATTTTTTCTTGCTGTGGTTTTCACACCTGATGATTGCTTGTTTTGCAGTCGAAACGTCGTGAGAATGTTAATGTTTTATATTTTTATTGTTTTACTAGCTGTACCTGGCCACACGTTGCTGTGGCTCACGCATCATTAATGCATACATCCCAGTGTCGGTCGTTCTCCAATAAATTCAGAGCTTGACATGCACTGCGGAAAGTGGCATGTGTAACGCCGTTGACAATTCTCAATTGCTGGAAAGACGTTGGACCGGGCACATTTACCAACAGCATGCAAAGAAAGAAGCATTCATCTTGATTGGGAGCACGGTGTACAGTCTATCCTATCGTAGTTTCTTTGAATATGCCAGGTTGTCAGTCGACTCGCTCTCCTCGTTTGCGTCGTTCAAATGATTTTCTACTCGCATTCCATGTGTAATACGTAGGCACTTCCGAATACAGCAGTGTTTTCGCAAACGTGTCATTTTGACATAACGTGAAGAAAGCAGTTAACGTTGTAGCCGGTGGATTCAGGGCTATTTGTTGCACATTTGCAGCTGTGAAATACACGCGTTGTCCATTTTCTAGATGTACTGCTAAGTGAACAACAGCTGGACTTCGTTCATGTATGGGAAATGAAAGAATTCGCCATACAGCTTCATTACTGCTTATGTATCTTCCAGCCTGATACTGTGCGATTTCATCGATATGTATGACCGCATTCCTATCACTTATTTCTGGTTGCACGCCAAAAACTGCCATGTCGCTGCCTTTATTCACGTACTTACAAATGTATTTGATCGATTTAACGGAGTTACAGCATTCCACGTTTATGTGCGCTTTGTATGTTTTTGATAGCAAAGGCGAATATGGAACAACCCACCGGTTTTCTACTTCGATGTCACCGTTTCGCATTTGTATGGTTGCTAATTTACCGGCATCTTCTGCTGATCGTCTTCTGTATTAAGGATATCCATCGTTTCCTGTAACTGTGTTGGATACTAATGCTCGAGGATATCGCTTAGAGCATTTTCCGTCTATCATGCATGGTGAATTTGGATTCAGTGTACCGCAAGGTCCATGTATCATATTTTTCGTCACAATTTCATGCAAATCCTTATCGACGTCGGCATCGGGTATTTCAGCGCATATTACATCGTCGATTTCGTTTGAAGTTATTTTGTTATAGAGCCAGATTGGTATATGTGCGTTTGGCAATCCTCTCTTTTGCCATTCCACTGAGTACATCCAGCAGTGCACAGACCCAAACACTTCATGTTTTACCATGAAATCCATCAGCGATTTCAGCTTCTGTCTGAAAACACGTGCTGTGATGTCATGCCTATCCACCGGCTATTGCCCAGGAAGTAAGAGCTGTTGCATATCGTCCCAAGCTGGATTTCATGTGAATGTAATGAATAGGTCTGGACGCCCGTAGTGACGAACATACGCAATTGCATCTTGAGCGTACTCATGCACATGACGTGGACTGCCTGTATATGAAGATGGCAAAATCGTTCGTCTTCCAACGTTAGTTGTATTACCGTCATTTACAACTGCATCTCGCAAATGAACGTATTCTTCAGAGCGAAGCTTGGTCTGATTCAAACGGATGAATGTCAAAAGTTCTGTTTCGATTTTTGCATACATATCTACGATGTATTGGTGAAACAATTGACGTCATTTCAAAATGTGATTGTCTTCATTCTCTCGAATCATTAATCGGTATGAATAATAGTTCATTGCGGTGCATTTCTTATTTGTTTATCCGCCACTGACTGGATTTATCATCTTAACGTTGAAGTTATATCCATCGGAACCATCCCAAAACATGATTGGATATTGCAGGGCATCGTAGCATCGATGAGTTTCTGCAACTTTTGTTAATTGATCGTTTCTCCGATGAAGAACAATATCTCTAGGTTGGAATTGATCTCCGACTATAACAATTGCCACTTCGTCTATAGTTGGATCATTGAATCTTCGCACATGTTCTCCAGCAGGCGTTTTGTCAGCATGAATAACAATCTTGTGTGTATCAGATGGCATCATGTCAATTGCTGTTTTGAACAAACGCACTAAATAGTTTTTTTCGTGAAGAAGTTCTTGCAGTTGGGAAACGATGGACCTTTTTATGCCGGTAGAAATTCCGCAGCATGCATTCAATTCATCATTGCCATCACCGATGAAATACATATGTAGGAATGTATGTTGACCATCTGAGAATGGAAGCAGGGAGCCGGCTTTATGATAAATTTGTCCTTTCACTTTGAAAGTTGGCATGAATTGAGCTGTTACGATTTCTGCGCCGAACGACGTCATTTGGAAGCATGAGTTGTATTTCCTGATGTTAGATAGGAAATGCTTTGATTCGGCGGTATATCCAGCAAGCAAAGTTTTTAATGTCTCTGGCGGTTCTCCAAGTTGAGGCAGTTTAATTTTTCTGGCGGCGCAACACATTCCTTTCGTTTCTCCATTAAATTTCAGAGCCTTGCAATAAGGACACACTTCAGTCATAGTGCCGATGAGAACATGCCGGATCAAACTATAATCATCAGCTGGGTTGTACCGGAATGCAAGGCGATTGTAATCGTGTGATTGCTGAGCACGGAGTCGTGTTTGACGCTGATCTGCTGTTTCTCGTTGACGTCTTTCAGCCACTATCAGCCAGTCGCGTTCATTCTGTTGAGAACGAAGCAGATCTGAAGCTGCAGAACGCGATCGCCGTGCTCGCAACCGTGGCATCCTCAAGTCTGGCTGCACGTCGCTCTGCTGCTTCCTCGGCACGTATTTGAGCCATTCTTTGTCTGTTTCGCTCGTTCGCTGATGCCCGTTCTTCGCTATGGTAAACGACACAGCTCAATTCCAACGCAATGTCACACGAAATAATTAAATCAAAATGAAAATAAATCGAAATCTATGAAAATTCAACTTTGTCTGGCGATATAGTTTTTACGGATAAATTCTTTTGAATTACCACTTAATTTTTTTTGAGTACCAATATTTTTTTTTACTGGTTACTATTTTTCTGGCCACATTATTTTGATAGGCCATATTTATTTTACTGGCAACATTTTTAATGCTGGCCATTTTCTTTTTTAATCGAAATTTTATTTTGTGCCCACTTGTTTTGACTGCGCAATTTAATTTTACTGACCACATTATTTTCATAGGCCACTTTATTTTGACGGAACACTTTTTTTACTGGCAATTTTTTTTACGGGACAATTCTTTTGAATGGTCACTTTCTAAAAAATTTCGGCCAGATTTTTTGACAAATCACTTCATTTTATTAAAGACCAACTTCTTTTTTTAGTAACCATATCATTTTGTAATAGGCCACTGTTTTTTTAATAGGCCAATTTTTTGTAGTGGCCACATTTCTTTCACTGGACGCTTCATTTTCAATGGCCACATTATTTTAATTGGCCACAATTCTTTTACTGGCCACATATTTTACTGCCACTTCATTTTGAATGGGCAATTTTTTGACTTACCATGTATTTATTTATTTTCCCGGCCAGATTTTCTTGACTGGCCACTGCATTTTTAAAAGAACAATCATTTTTTGGTGCACACTATATTTTTAATAGGCCAATTATTAATTTTAATAGCCACTTCACCTTTTTTAAATAGGGCACTTCTTTTTAGTGGCCAAATAATATTTCATTGGCCACTTCATTTTAACTAGCCATGTTATTTTGACTAGACAATTTTATTAATAAACCTATATTTTTTACGGCCCAATTATTTTGACTGTCCACTCATATTTTGAACCTACCAGATTTTCTTGACTGGCCACTTTACGTTTTTAATAGGCCAATTTTTATTAGTGGAAACTTTCTTTTTGCAATAGTCCACACTTTTTAGTGGCCACTTTTTTTTGACTGGCCAATTAATTTTGACTGGCCATATTAATTTGATGGACCACATTTCTTTTACTGGCCACGCTTACGGTGGCTTTCAGACTGCATCCATTATTTTCGTCTCCCCTCTCCTCTTTTCCGAACATATATGGACTCGTCCATCTGAATAACTGCCAAATCGCTCTCCATGGTGCTAACGGCAAAAAAACGCCACTTTTTTCAATTTTTTCTTGCTGTGGTTTTCACACCTGATGATTGCTTGTTTTGCAGTCGAAACGTCGTGAGAATGTTAATGTTTTATATTTTTATTGTTTTACTAGCTGTACCCGGCCACACGTTGCTGTGGCTCACGCATCATTAATGCATACATCCCAGTGTCGGTCGTTCTCCAATAAATTCAGAGCTTGACATGCACTGCGGAAAGTGGCATGTGTAACGCCGTTGACAATTCTCAATTGCTGGAAAGACGTTGGACCGGGCACATTTACCAACAGCATGCAAAGAAAGAAGCATTCATCTTGATTGGGAGCACGGTGTACAGTCTATCCTATCGTAGTTTCTTTGAATATGCCAGGTTGTCAGTCGACTCGCTCTCCTCGTTTGCGTCGTTCAAATGATTTTCTACTCGCATTCCATGTGTAATACGTAGGCACTTCCGAATACAGCAGTGTTTTCGCAAACGTGTCATTTTGACATAACGTGAAGAAAGCAGTTAACGTTGTAGCCGGTGGATTCAGGGCTATTTGTTGCACATTTGCAGCTGTGAAATACACGCGTTGTCCATTTTCTAGATGTACTGCTAAGTGAACAACAGCTGGACTTCGTTCATGTATGGGAAATGAAAGAATTCGCCATACAGCTTCATTACTGCTTATGTATCTTCCAGCCTGATACTGTGCGATTTCATCAATATGTATGACCGCATTCCTATCACTTATTTCTGGTTGCACGCCAAAAACTGCCATGTCGCTGCCTTTATTCACGTACTTACAAATGTATTTGATCGATTTAACGGAGTTACAGCATTCCACGTTTATGTGCGCTTTGTATGTTTTTGATAGCAAAGGCGAATATGGAACAACCCACCGGTTTTCTACTTCGATGTCACCGTTTCGCATTTGTATGGTTGCTAATTTACCGGCATCTTCTGCTGATCGTCTTCTGTATTAAGGATATCCATCGTTTCCTGTAACTGTGTTGGATACTAATGCTCGAGGATATCGCTTAGAGCATTTTCCGTCTATCATGCATGGTGAATTTGGATTCAGTGTACCGCAAGGTCCATGTATCATATTTTTCGTCACAATTTCATGCAAATCCTTATCGACGTCGGCATCGGGTATTTCAGCGCATATTACATCGTCGATTTCGTTTGAAGTTATTTTGTTATAGAGCCAGATTGGTATATGTGCGTTTGGCAATCCTCTCTTTTGCCATTCCACTGAGTACATCCAGCAGTGCACAGACCCAAACACTTCATGTTTTACCATGAAATCCATCAGCGATTTCAGCTTCTGTCTGAAAACACGTGCTGTGATGTCATGCCTATCCACCGGCTATTGCCCAGGAAGTAAGAGCTGTTGCATATCGTCCCAAGCTGGATTTCATGTGAATGTAATGAATAGGTCTGGACGCCCGTAGTGACGAACATACGCAATTGCATCTTGAGCGTACTCATGCACATGACGTGGACTGCCTGTATATGAAGATGGCAAAATCGTTCGTCTTCCAACGTTAGTTGTATTACCGTCATTTACAACTGCATCTCGCAAATGAACGTATTCTTCAGAGCGAAGCTTGGTCTGATTCAAACGGATGAATGTCAAAAGTTCTGTTTCGATTTTTGCATACATATCTACGATGTATTGGTGAAACAATTGACGTCATTTCAAAATGTGATTGTCTTCATTCTCTCGAATCATTAATCGGTATGAATAATAGTTCATTGCGGTGCATTTCTTATTTGTTTATCCGCCACTGACTGGATTTATCATCTTAACGTTGAAGTTATATCCATCGGAACCATCCCAAAACATGATTGGATATTGCAGGGCATCGTAGCATCGATGAGTTTCTGCAACTTTTGTTAATTGATCGTTTCTCCGATGAAGAACAATATCTCTAGGTTGGAATTGATCTCCGACTATAACAATTGCCACTTCGTCTATAGTTGGATCATTGAATCTTCGCACATGTTCTCCAGCAGGCGTTTTGTCAGCATGAATAACAATCTTGTGTGTATCAGATGGCATCATGTCAATTGCTGTTTTGAACAAACGCACTAAATTGTTTTTTTCGTGAAGAAGTTCTTGCAGTTGGGAAACGATGGACCTTTTTATGCCGGTAGAAATTCCGCAGCATGCATTCAATTCATCATTGCCATCACCGATGAAATACATATGTAGGAATTTATGTTGACCATCTGAGAATGGAAGCAGGGAGCCGGCTTTATGATAAATTTGTCCTTTCACTTTGAAAGTTGGCATGAATTGAGCTGTTACGATTTCTGCGCCGAACGACGTCATTTGGAAGCATGAGTTGTATTTCCTGATGTTAGATAGGAAATGCTTTGATTCGGCGGTATATCCAGCAAGCAAAGTTTTTAATGTCTCTGGCGGTTCTCCAAGTTGAGGCAGTTTAATTTTTCTGGCGGCGCAACACATTCCTTTCGTTTCTCCATTAAATTTCAGAGCCTTGCAATAAGGACACACTTCAGTCATAGTGCCGATGAGAACATGCCGAATCAAACTATAATCATCAGCTGGGTTGTACCGGAATGCAAGGCGATTGTAATCGTGTGATTGCTGAGCACGGAGTCGTGTTTGACGCTGATCTGCTGTTTCTCGTTGACGTCTTTCAGCCACTATCAGCCAGTCGCGTTCATTCTGTTGAGAACGAAGCAGATCTGAAGCTGCAGAACGCGATCGCCGTGCTCGCAACCGTGGCATCCTCAAGTCTGGCTGCACGTCGCTCTGCTGCTTCCTCGGCACGTATTTGAGCCATTCTTTGTCTGTTTCGCTCGTTCGCTGATGCCCGTTCTTCGCTATGGTAAACGACACAGCTCAATTCCAACGCAATGTCACACGAAATAATTAAATCAAAATGAAAATAAATCGAAATCTATGAAAATTCAACTTTGTCTGGCGATATAGTTTTTAAGGATAAATTCTTTTGAATTACCACTTAATTTTTTTTGAGTACCAATATTTTTTTTTACTGGTTACTATTTTTCTGGCCACATTATTTTGATAGGCCATATTTATTTTACTGGCAACATTTTTAATGCTGGCCATTTTCTTTTTTAATCGAAATTTTATTTTGTGCCCACTTGTTTTGACTGCGCAATTTAATTTTACTGACCACATTATTTTCATAGGCCACTTTATTTTGACGGAACACTTTTTTTACTGGCAATTTTTTTTACGGGACAATTCTTTTGAATGGTCACTTTCTAAAAAATTTCGGCCAGATTTTTTGACAAATCACTTCATTTTATTAAAGACCAACTTCTTTTTTTAGTAACCATGTCATTTTGTAATAGGCCACTGTTTTTTTAATAGGCCAATTTTTTGTAGTGGCCACATTTCTTTCACTGGACGCTTCATTTTCAATGGCCACATTATTTTAATTGGCCACAATTCTTTTACTGGCCACATATTTTACTGCCACTTCATTTTGAATGGGCAATTTTTTTTGACTTACCATGTATTTATTTATTTTCCCGGCCAGATTTTCTTGACTGGCCACTGCATTTTTAAAAGAACAATAATTTTTTGGTGCACACTATATTTTTAATAGGCCAATTATTTATTTTAATAGCCACTTCACCTTTTTTAAATAGGGCACTTCTTTTTAGTGGCCAAATAATATTCCATTGGCCACTTCATTTTAACTAGCCATGTTATTTTGACTAGACAATTTTATTAATAAACCTATATTTTTTACGGCCCAATTATTTTGACTGTCCACTCATATTTTGAACCTACCAGATTTTCTTGACTGGCCACTTTACGTTTTTAATAGGCCAATTTTTATTAGTGGAAACTTTCTTTTTGCAATAGTCCACACTTTTTAGTGGCCACTTTTTTTTGACTGGCCAATTAATTTTGACTGGCCATATTAATCTGATGGACCACATTTCTTTTACTGGCCACGCTTACGGTGGCTTTCAGACTGCATCCATTATTTTCGTCTCCCCTCTCCTCTTTTCCGAACATATATGGACTCGTCCATCTGAATAACTGCCAAATCGCTCTCCATGGTGCTAACGGCAAAAAAACGCCACTTTTTTCAATTTTTTCTTGCTGTGGTTTTCACACCTGATGATTGCTTGTTTTGCAGTCGAAACGTCGTGAGAATGTTAATGTTTTATATTTTTATTGTTTTACTAGCTGTACCCGGCCACACGTTGCTGTGGCTCAGTCTAGTTAAATGGAAAAGAAAGAAAAGAGAAAGCGCACGTTTCTAAAATATTTAATTTCACAATGGTTGTGGGTATACACTATTTTTTGTTGTTCCATTGTCTGTGTAGATATAGAGATTGTCTGGTTTGCCAACTCGAGAAGACGCAACATATAATTGTCCATGTGAGAAGCAATCCGTGTCTAGATCTAAACCGCACAATTCTAAAGATTGGCCCTGAGCTTTGTTGATGGTGATTGCAAACGC
Organism: Petromyzon marinus; assembly: GCF_048934315.1. Classification (NCBI taxonomy): domain Eukaryota; kingdom Metazoa; phylum Chordata; class Hyperoartia; order Petromyzontiformes; family Petromyzontidae; genus Petromyzon; species Petromyzon marinus. The sequence continues at coordinate 2,323,703 of NC_133722.1, forward strand.
CAATCGAATTGGGAATTGCAATCTCTTAAATTGAAATGGCATATCCGTTGGAATCATAGGAATGCGAGGAATGAGGACATCTTCACCTTTGAAAGGTCCTGTCAAGATTGTTGCTTCAACGACGTCGCTCATTTTTTGTTTACCGCAAGCCGCGTGCCGTTGCAAAGCTTTGGCTGGTTGATATTTCGCAACATGATAATTGGCACGCCGATTTTCAATTGCAGTACGTGCGGTGGCATCCCTGGCAGATCGAGTGAATTCAAAAATTCTGTTGGATAATTAACCGCTTCATCTGCTTCCACAACAGTGTCGACAGACTTGTATGTGACTGCCTCGCTTTGAATGTTAGACTGAATAATATTGTTAAGTTCGTAGACGTCTTTGTTGTTGTCCGCAAGAATAGCTTGTTCACTCAGCCAATCGTGATTCTTATAATTGGTTTGAATATTGGGAAATACTTTTTCAACCAATTCTTCTTTTGACGTCACTAAATTGCAGAAGTTATGAGGCAATGAAATTCGTCCTGAGGTCAGATCAACCGGCACAATTTCCGTTCCCAATTTCCAGCAATTGATGTGAGAATATTTCAGCTGATTGATCGTTTTGCAGCTGGACACGCATATTTGCAGTTAATTTTAACGTCTTTACGTGTCGCCACAAAGGAGAGTATTTCAGGTAAGCATTTATTTCATCCGCTGGTGTCGATCGAGGAATTACAGGTAATGTTTGCCTGAAATCTCCTGCAAGCAATATTAATGCGTTCCCAAACCGTGTGATGTTTCCACGCAAATCTTGCAATGATCGATCAAGAGCCTCGAGCGATTTTTTGTGCCATTGTGCATTCATCCCAAACAATAAGTTTGCATTTCTGCAATACTTTTCCCACGCCGGATGCTTTGGAAATGTAGCACGTGGGAGTTTCAATGAATTGCATGTTCAATAGCAATTTCAAAGCGGAATGAGCAGTTCTTTCACCTGGTAGCAATGTCGCAGCTATTCCGGACGATGCAAGAGCTAAGGCTATGTCATTTTGGGATCGAATTGCTGCCAGAATCAATCTAATTAGGAACATTTTACCAGTTCCTCCTGGCGCATCTAAGAAGAATTCTCCAACTCCGTTATTGATAGTCTGCATTATTTGATCGTAAATGCCTTTTTGCTCAAGCGAATATTTGATTGCACATACGACAAAAGATCACCCGTGTTGTAATTTTGTTCACGACGCAATTCTACATCGAACGAAGCAGCAGCAGATCGATTCGGTGATTGCATTCCCAATTGATTGAGAACTTTGTTCGTAATTTCTAAGCACAAATCTTTCATCATTATCAACGCTTCGTTGTAGATTTCTGCTGTGAAATCCATGTTCCTATTTGAATTTTCCTTGCGTATTCGACGGAAAATATCTTCAGCCATGTGCGATTTATATTTGTCCCATAACTCTGTTGGAGATGAAGGAGAGCAGGCGGTCAATATGATTGCAAACAATGCACGAATTTGATTTGGATGCGACGTGTTGCACGCATCATTAATGCATACATCCCAGTGTCGGTCGTTCTCCAATAAATTCAGAGCTTGACATGCACTGCGGAAAGTGGCATGTGTAACGCCGTTGACAATTCTCAATTGCTGGAAAGACGTTGGACCGGGCACATTTACCAACAGCATGCAAAGAAAGAAGCATTCATCTTGATTGGGAGCACGGTGTACAGTCTATCCTATCGTAGTTTCTTTGAATATGCCAGGTTGTCAGTCGACTCGCTCTCCTCGTTTGCGTCGTTCAAATGATTTTCTACTCGCATTCCATGTGTAATACGTAGGCACTTCCGAATACAGCAGTGTTTTCGCAAACGTGTCATTTTGACATAACGTGAAGAAAGCAGTTAACGTTGTAGCCGGTGGATTCAGGGCTATTTGTTGCACATTTGCAGCTGTGAAATACACGCGTTGTCCATTTTCTAGATGTACTGCTAAGTGAACAACAGCTGGACTTCGTTCATGTATGGGAAATGAAAGAATTCGCCATACAGCTTCATTACTGCTTATGTATCTTCCAGCCTGATACTGTGCGATTTCATCGATATGTATGACCGCATTCCTATCACTTATTTCTGGTTGCACGCCAAAAACTGCCATGTCGCTGCCTTTATTCACGTACTTACAAATGTATTTGATCGATTTAACGGAGTTACAGCATTCCACGTTTATGTGCGCTTTGTATGTTTTTGATAGCAAAGGCGAATATGGAACAACCCACCGGTTTTCTACTTCGATGTCACCGTTTCGCATTTGTATGGTTGCTAATTTACCGGCATCTTCTGCTGATCGTCTTCTGTATTAAGGATATCCATCGTTTCCTGTAACTGTGTTGGATACTAATGCTCGAGGATATCGCTTAGAGCATTTTCCGTCTATCATGCATGGTGAATTTGGATTCAGTGTACCGCAAGGTCCATGTATCATATTTTTCGTCACAATTTCATGCAAATCCTTATCGACGTCGGCATCGGGTATTTCAGCGCATATTACATCGTCGATTTCGTTTGAAGTGATTTTGTTATAGAGCCAGATTGGTATATGTGCGTTTGGCAATCCTCTCTTTTGCCATTCCACTGAGTACATCCAGCAGTGCACAGACCCAAACACTTCATGTTTTACCATGAAATCCATCAGCGATTTCAGCTTCTGTCTGAAAACACGTGCTGTGATGTCATGCCTATCCACCGGCTATTGCCCAGGAAGTAAGAGCTGTTGCATATCGTCCCAAGCTGGATTTCATGTGAATGTAATGAATAGGTCTGGACGCCCGTAGTGACGAACATACGCAATTGCATCTTGAGCGTACTCATGCACATGACGTGGACTGCCTGTATATGAAGATGGCAAAATCGTTCGTCTTCCAACGTTAGTTGTATTACCGTCATTTACAACTGCATCTCGCAAATGAACGTATTCTTCAGAGCGAAGCTTGGTCTGATTCAAACGGATGAATGTCAAAAGTTCTGTTTCGATTTTTGCATACATATCTACGATGTATTGGTGAAACAATTGACGTCATTTCAAAATGTGATTGTCTTCATTCTCTCGAATCATTAATCGGTATGAATAATAGTTCATTGCGGTGCATTTCTTATTTGTTTATCCGCCACTGACTGGATTTATCATCTTAACGTTGAAGTTATATCCATCGGAACCATCCCAAAACATGATTGGATATTGCAGGGCATCGTAGCATCGATGAGTTTCTGCAACTTTTGTTAATTGATCGCTTCTCCGATGAAGAACAATATCTCTAGGTTGGAATTGATCTCCGACTATAACAATTGCCACTTCGTCTATAGTTGGATCATTGAATCTTCGCACATGTTCTCCAGCAGGCGTTTTGTCAGCATGAATAACAATCTTGTGTGTATCAGATGGCATCATGTCAATTGCTGTTTTGAACAAACGCACTAAATTGTTTTTTTCGTGAAGAAGTTCTTGCAGTTGGGAAACGATGGACCTTTTTATGCCGGTAGAAATTCCGCAGCATGCATTAAATTCATCATTGCCATCACCGATGAAATACATATGTAGGAATTTATGTTGACCATCTGAGAATGGAAGCAGGGAGCCGGCTTTATGATAAATTTGTCCTTTCACTTTGAAAGTTGGCATGAATTGCGCTGTTACGATTTCTGCGCCGAACGACGTCATTTGGAAGCATGAGTTGTATTTCCTGATGTTAGATAGGAAATGCTTTGATTCGGCGGTATATCCAGCAAGCAAAGTTTTTAATGTCTCTGGCGGTTCTCCAAGTTGAGGCAGTTTAATTTTTCTGGCGGCGCAACACATTCCTTTCGTTTCTCCATTAAATTTCAGAGCCTTGCAATAAGGACACACTTCAGTCATAGTGCCGATGAGAACATGCCGGATCAAACTATAATCATCAGCTGGGTTGTACCGGAATGCAAGGCGATTGTAATCGTGTGATTGCTGAGCACGGAGTCGTGTTTGACGCTGATCTGCTGTTTCTCGTTGACGTCTTTCAGCCACTATCAGCCAGTCGCGTTCATTCTGTTGAGAACGAAGCAGATCTGAAGCTGCGGAACGCGATCGCCGTGCTCGCAACCGTGGCATCCTCAAGTCTGGCTGCACGTCGCTCTGCTGCTTCCTCGGCACGTATTTGAGCCATTCTTTGTCTGTTTCGCTCGTTCGCTGATGCCCGTTCTTCGCTATGGTAAACGACACAGCTCAATTCCAACGCAATGTCACACGAAATAATTAAATCAAAATGAAAATAAATCGAAATCTATGAAAATTCAACTTTGTCTGGCGATATAGTTTTTACGGATAAATTCTTTTGAATTACCACTTAATTTTTTTTGAGTACCAATATTTTTTTTTACTGGTTACTATTTTTCTGGCCACATTATTTTGATAGGCCATATTTATTTTACTGGCAACATTTTTAATGCTGGCCATTTTCTTTTTTAATCGAAATTTTATTTTGTGCCCACTTTTTTTGACTGCGCAATTTAATTTTACTGACCACATTATTTTCATAGGCCACTTTATTTTGACGGAACACTTTTTTTACTGGCAATTTTTTTTACGGGACAATTCTTTTGAATGGTCACTTTCTAAAAAAATTCGGCCAGATTTTTTGACAAATCACTTCATTTTATTAAAGACCAACTTCTTTTTTTAGTAACCATATCATTTTGTAATAGGCCACTGTTTTTTTAATAGGCCAATTTTTTGTAGTGGCCACATTTCTTTCACTGGACGCTTCATTTTCAATGGCCACATTATTTTAATTGGCCACAATTCTTTTACTGGCCACATATTTTACTGCCACTTCATTTTGAATGGGCCATTTTTTGACTTACCATGTATTTATTTATTTTCCCGGCCAGATTTTCTTGACTGGCCACTGCATTTTTAAAAGAACAATAATTTTTTGGTGCACACTATATTTTTAATAGGCCAATTATTTATTTTAATAGCCACTTCACCTTTTTAAATAGGGCACTTCTTTTTAGTGGCCAAATAATATTTCATTGGCCACTTCATTTTAACTAGTCATGTTATTTTGACTAGACAATTTTATTAATAAACCTATATTTTTTACGGCCCAATTATTTTGACTGTCCACTCATATTTTGAACCTACCAGATTTTCTTGACTGGCCACTTTACGTTTTTAATAGGCCAATTTTTATTAGTGGAAACTTTCTTTTTGCAATAGTCCACACTTTTTAGTGGCCACTTTTTTTTGACTGGCCAATTAATTTTGACTGGCCATATTAATTTGATGGACCACATTTCTTTTACTGGCCACGCTTACGGTGGCTTTCAGACTGCATCCATTATTTTCGTCTCCCCTCTCCTCTTTTCCGAACATATATGGACTCGTCCATCTGAATAACTGCCAAATCGCTCTCCATGGTGCTAACGGCAAAAAAACGCCACTTTTTTCAATTTTTTCTTGCTGTGGTTTTCACACCTGATGATTGCTTGTTTTGCAGTCGAAACGTCGTGAGAATGTTAATGTTTTATATTTTTATTATTTTACTAGCTGTACCCGGCCACACGTTGCTGTGGCTCAGTCTAGTTAAATGGAAAAGAAAGAAAAGAGAAAGCGCACGTTTCTAAAATATTTAATTTCACAATGGTTGTGGGTATACACTATTTTTTGTTGTTCCATTGTCTGTGTAGATATAGAGATTGTCTGGTTTGCCAACTCGAGAAGACGCAACATATAATTGTCCATGTGAGAAGCAATCCGTGTCTAGATCTAAACCGCACAATTCTAAAGATTGGCCCTGAGCTTTGTTGATGGTGATTGCAAACGCCAATCGAATTGGGAATTGCAATCTCTTAAATTGAAATGGCATATCCGTTGGAATCATAGGAATGCGAGGAATGAGGACATCTTCACCTTTGAAAGGTCCTGTCAAGATTGTTGCTTCAACGACGTCGCTCATTTTTTGTTTACCGCAAGCCGCGTGCCGTTGCAAAGCTTTGGCTGGTTGATATTTCGCAACATGATAATTGGCACGCCGATTTTCAATTGCAGTACGTGCGGTGGCATCCCTGGCAGATCGAGTGAATTCAAAAATTCTGTTGGATAATTAACCGCTTCATCTGCTTCCACAACAGTGTCGACAGACTTGTATGTGACTGCCTCGCTTTGAATGTTAGACTGAATAATATTGTTAAGTTCGTAGACGTCTTTGTTGTTGTCCGCAAGAATAGCTTGTTCACTCAGCCAATCGTGATTCTTATAATTGGTTTGAATATTGGGAAATACTTTTTCAACCAATTCTTCTTTTGACGTCACTAAATTGCAGAAGTTATGAGGCAATGAAATTCGTCCTGAGGTCAGATCAACCGGCACAATTTCCGTTCCCAATTTCCAGCAATTGATGTGAGAATATTTCAGCTGATTGATCGTTTTGCAGCTGGACACGCATATTTGCAGTTAATTTTAACGTCTTTACGTGTCGCCACAAAGGAGAGTATTTCAGGTAAGCATTTATTTCATCCGCTGGTGTCGATCGAGGAATTACAGGTAATGTTTGCCTGAAATCTCCTGCAAGCAATATTAATGCGTTCCCAAACCGTGTGATGTTTCCACGCAAATCTTGCAATGATCGATCAAGAGCCTCGAGCGATTTTTTGTGCCATTGTGCATTCATCCCAAACAATAAGTTTGCATTTCTGCAATACTTTTCCCACGCCGGATGCTTTGGAAATGTAGCACGTGGGAGTTTCAATGAATTGCATGTTCAATAGCAATTTCAAAGCGGAATGAGCAGTTCTTTCACCTGGTAGCAATGTCGCAGCTATTCCGGACGATGCAAGAGCTAAGGCTATGTCATTTTGGGATCGAATTGCTGCCAGAATCAATCTAATTAGGAACATTTTACCAGTTCCTCCTGGCGCATCTAAGAAGAATTCTCCAACTCCGTTATTGATAGTCTGCATTATTTGATCGTAAATGCCTTTTTGCTCAAGCGAATATTTGATTGCACATACGACAAAAGATCACCCGTGTTGTAATTTTGTTCACGACGCAATTCTACATCGAACGAAGCAGCAGCAGATCGATTCGGTGATTGCATTCCCAATTGATTGAGAACTTTGTTCGTAATTTCTAAGCACAAATCTTTCATCATTATCAACGCTTCGTTGTAGATTTCTGCTGTGAAATCCATGTTCCTATTTGAATTTTCCTTGCGTATTCGACGGAAAATATCTTCAGCCATGTGCGATTTATATTTGTCCCATAACTCTGTTGGAGATGAAGGAGAGCAGGCGGTCAATATGATTGCAAACAATGCACGAATTTGATTTGGATGCGACGTGTTGCACGCATCATTAATGCATACATCCCAGTGTCGGTCGTTCTCCAATAAATTCAGAGCTTGACATGCACTGCGGAAAGTGGCATGTGTAACGCCGTTGACAATTCTCAATTGCTGGAAAGACGTTGGACCGGGCACATTTACCAACAGCATGCAAAGAAAGAAGCATTCATCTTGATTGGGAGCACGGTGTACAGTCTATCCTATCGTAGTTTCTTTGAATATGCCAGGTTGTCAGTCGACTCGCTCTCCTCGTTTGCGTCGTTCAAATGATTTTCTACTCGCATTCCATGTGTAATACGTAGGCACTTCCGAATACAACAGTGTTTTCGCAAACGTGTCATTTTGACATAACGTGAAGAAAGCAGTTAACGTTGTAGCCGGTGGATTCAGGGCTATTTGTTGCACATTTGCAGCTGTGAAATACACGCGTTGTCCATTTTCTAGATGTACTGCTAAGTGAACAACAGCTGGACTTCGTTCATGTATGGGAAATGAAAGAATTCGCCATACAGCTTCATTACTGCTTATGTATCTTCCAGCCTGATACTGTGCGATTTCATCGATATGTATGACCGCATTCCTATCACTTATTTCTGGTTGCACGCCAAAAACTGCCATGTCGCTGCCTTTATTCACGTACTTACAAATGTATTTGATCGATTTAACGGAGTTACAGCATTCCACGTTTATGTGCGCTTTGTATGTTTTTGATAGCAAAGGCGAATATGGAACAACCCACCGGTTTTCTACTTCGATGTCACCGTTTCGCATTTGTATGGTTGCTAATTTACCGGCATCTTCTGCTGATCGTCTTCTGTATTAAGGATATCCATCGTTTCCTGTAACTGTGTTGGATACTAATGCTCGAGGATATCGCTTAGAGCATTTTCCGTCTATCATGCATGGTGAATTTGGATTCAGTGTACCGCAAGGTCCATGTATCATATTTTTCGTCACAATTTCATGCAAATCCTTATCGACGTCGGCATCGGGTATTTCAGCGCATATTACATCGTCGATTTCGTTTGAAGTGATTTTGTTATAGAGCCAGATTGGTATATGTGCGTTTGGCAATCCTCTCTTTTGCCATTCCACTGAGTACATCCAGCAGTGCACAGACCCAAACACTTCATGTTTTACCATGAAATCCATCAGCGATTTCAGCTTCTGTCTGAAAACACGTGCTGTGATGTCATGCCTATCCACCGGCTATTGCCCAGGAAGTAAGAGCTGTTGCATATCGTCCCAAGCTGGATTTCATGTGAATGTAATGAATAGGTCTGGACGCCCGTAGTGACGAACATACGCAATTGCATCTTGAGCGTACTCATGCACATGACGTGGACTGCCTGTATATGAAGATGGCAAAATCGTTCGTCTTCCAACGTTAGTTGTAATTACCGTCATTTACAACTGCATCTCGCAAATGAACGTATTCTTCAGAGCGAAGCTTGGTCTGATTCAAACGGATGAATGTCAAAAGTTCTGTTTCGATTTTTGCATACATATCTACGATGTATTGGTGAAACAATTGACGTCATTTCAAAATGTGATTGTCTTCATTCTCTCGAATCATTAATCGGTATGAATAATAGTTCATTGCGGTGCATTTCTTATTTGTTTATCCGCCACTGACTGGATTTATCATCTTAACGTTGAAGTTATATCCATCGGAACCATCCCAAAACATGATTGGATATTGCAGGGCATCGTAGCATCGATGAGTTTCTGCAACTTTTGTTAATTGATCGTTTCTCCGATGAAGAACAATATCTCTAGGTTGGAATTGATCTCCGACTATAACAATTGCCACTTCGTCTATAGTTGGATCATTGAATCTTCGCACATGTTCTCCAGCAGGCGTTTTGTCAGCATGAATAACAATCTTGTGTGTATCAGATGGCATCATGTCAATTGCTGTTTTGAACAAACGCACTAAATTGTTTTTTTCGTGAAGAAGTTCTTGCAGTTGGGAAACGATGGACCTTTTTATGCCGGTAGAAATTCCGCAGCATGCATTCAATTCATCATTGCCATCACCGATGAAATACATATGTAGGAATTTATGTTGACCATCTGAGAATGGAAGCAGGGAGCCGGCTTTATGATAAATTTGTCCTTTCACTTTGAAAGTTGGCATGAATTGAGCTGTTACGATTTCTGCGCCGAACGACGTCATTTGGAAGCATGAGTTGTATTTCCTGATGTTAGATAGGAAATGCTTTGATTCGGCGGTATATCCAGCAAGCAAAGTTTTTAATGTCTCTGGCGGTTCTCCAAGTTGAGGCAGTTTAATTTTTCTGGCGGCGCAACACATTCCTTTCGTTTCTCCATTAAATTTCAGAGCCTTGCAATAAGGACACACTTCAGTCATAGTGCCGATGAGAACATGCCGGATCAAACTATAATCATCAGCTGGGTTGTACCGGAATGCAAGGCGATTGTAATCGTGTGATTGCTGAGCACGGAGTCGTGTTTGACGCTGATCTGCTGTTTCTCGTTGACGTCTTTCAGCCACTATCAGCCAGTCGCGTTCATTCTGTTGAGAACGAAGCAGATCTGAAGCTGCAGAACGCGATCGCCGTGCTCGCAACCGTGGCATCCTCAAGTCTGGCTGCACGTCGCTCTGCTGCTTCCTCGGCACGTATTTGAGCCATTCTTTGTCTGTTTCGCTCGTTCGCTGATGCCCGTTCTTCGCTATGGTAAACGACACAGCTCAATTCCAACGCAATGTCACACGAAATAATTAAATCAAAATGAAAATAAATCGAAATCTATGAAAATTCAACTTTGTCTGGCGATATAGTTTTTACGGATAAATTCTTTTGAATTACCACTTAATTTTTTTTGAGTACCAATATTTTTTTTTACTGGTTACTATTTTTCTGGCCACATTATTTTGATAGGCCATATTTATTTTACTGGCAACATTTTTAATGCTGGCCATTTTCTTTTTTAATCGAAATTTTATTTTGTGCCCACTTTTTTTGACTGCGCAATTTAATTTTACTGACCACATTATTTTCATAGGCCACTTTATTTTGACGGAACACTTTTTTTACTGGCAATTTTTTTTACGGGACAATTCTTTTGAATGGTCACTTTCTAAAAAATTTCGGCCAGATTTTTTGACAAATCACTTCATTTTATTAAAGACCAACTTCTTTTTTTAGTAACCATATCATTTTGTAATAGGCCACTGTTTTTTTAATAGGCCAATTTTTTGTAGTGGCCACATTTCTTTCACTGGACGCTTCATTTTCAATGGCCACATTATTTTAATTGGCCACAATTCTTTTACTGGCCACATATTTTACTGCCACTTCATTTTGAATGGGCAATTTTTTGACTTACCATGTATTTATTTATTTTCCTGGCCAGATTTTCTTGACTGGCCACTGCATTTTTAAAAGAACAATAATTTTTTGGTGCACACTATATTTTTAATAGGCCAATTATTTATTTTAATAGCCACTTCACCTTTTTTAAATAGGGCACTTCTTTTTAGTGGCCAAATAATATTTCATTGGCCACTTCATTTTAACTAGCCATGTTATTTTGACTAGACAATTTTATTAATAAACCTATATTTTTTACGGCCCAATTATTTTGACTGTCCACTCATATTTTGAACCTACCAGATTTTCTTGACTGGCCACTTTACGTTTTTAATAGGCCAATTTTTATTAGTGGAAACTTTCTTTTTGCAATAGTCCACACTTTTTAGTGGCCACTTTTTTTTGACTGGCCAATTAATTTTGACTGGCCATATTAATTTGATGGACCACATTTCTTTTACTGGCCACGCTTACGGTGGCTTTCAGACTGCATCCATTATTTTCGTCTCCCCTCTCCTCTTTTCCGAACATATATGGACTCGTCCATCTGAATAACTGCCAAATCGCTCTCCATGGTGCTAACGGCAAAAAAACGCCACTTTTTTCAATTTTTTCTTGCTGTGGTTTTCACACCTGATGATTGCTTGTTTTGCAGTCGAAACGTCGTGAGAATGTTAATGTTTTATATTTTTATTATTTTACTAGCTGTACCCGGCCACACGTTGCTGTGGCTCAGTCTAGTTAAATGGAAAAGAAAGAAAAGAGAAAGCGCACGTTTCTAAAATATTTAATTTCACAATGGTTGTGGGTATACACTATTTTTTGTTGTTCCATTGTCTGTGTAGATATAGAGATTGTCTGGTTTGCCAACTCGAGAAGACGCAACATATAATTGTCCATGTGAGAAGCAATCCGTGTCTAGATCTAAACCGCACAATTCTAAAGATTGGCCCTGAGCTTTGTTGATGGTGATTGCAAACGCCAATCGAATTGGGAATTGCAATCTCTTAAATTGAAATGGCATATCCGTTGGAATCATAGGAATGCGAGGAATGAGGACATCTTCACCTTTGAAAGGTCCTGTCAAGATTGTTGCTTCAACGACGTCGCTCATTTTTTGTTTACCGCAAGCCGCGTGCCGTTGCAAAGCTTTGGCTGGTTGATATTTCGCAACATGATAATTGGCACGCCGATTTTCAATTGCAGTACGTGCGGTGGCATCCCTGGCAGATCGAGTGAATTCAAAAATTCTGTTGGATAATTAACCGCTTCATCTGCTTCCACAACAGTGTCGACAGACTTGTATGTGACTGCCTCGCTTTGAATGTTAGACTGAATAATATTGTTAAGTTCGTAGACGTCTTTGTTGTTGTCCGCAAGAATAGCTTGTTCACTCAGCCAATCGTGATTCTTATAATTGGTTTGAATATTGGGAAATACTTTTTCAACCAATTCTTCTTTTGACGTCACTAAATTGCAGAAGTTATGAGGCAATGAAATTCGTCCTGAGGTCAGATCAACCGGCACAATTTCCGTTCCCAATTTCCAGCAATTGATGTGAGAATATTTCAGCTGATTGATCGTTTTGCAGCTGGACACGCATATTTGCAGTTAATTTTAACGTCTTTACGTGTCGCCACAAAGGAGAGTATTTCAGGTAAGCATTTATTTCATCCGCTGGTGTCGATCGAGGAATTACAGGTAATGTTTGCCTGAAATCTCCTGCAAGCAATATTAATGCGTTCCCAAACCGTGTGATGTTTCCACGCAAATCTTGCAATGATCGATCAAGAGCCTCGAGCGATTTTTTGTGCCATTGTGCATTCATCCCAAACAATAAGTTTGCATTTCTGCAATACTTTTCCCACGCCGGATGCTTTGGAAATGTAGCACGTGGGAGTTTCAATGAATTGCATGTTCAATAGCAATTTCAAAGCGGAATGAGCAGTTCTTTCACCTGGTAGCAATGTCGCAGCTATTCCGGACGATGCAAGAGCTAAGGCTATGTCATTTTGGGATCGAATTGCTGCCAGAATCAATCTAATTAGGAACATTTTACCAGTTCCTCCTGGCGCATCTAAGAAGAATTCTCCAACTCCGTTATTGATAGTCTGCATTATTTGATCGTAAATGCCTTTTTGCTCAAGCGAATATTTGATTGCACATACGACAAAAGATCACCCGTGTTGTAATTTTGTTCACGACGCAATTCTACATCGAACGAAGCAGCAGCAGATCGATTCGGTGATTGCATTCCCAATTGATTGAGAACTTTGTTCGTAATTTCTAAGCACAAATCTTTCATCATTATCAACGCTTCGTTGTAGATTTCTGCTGTGAAATCCATGTTCCTATTTGAATTTTCCTTGCGTATTCGACGGAAAATATCTTCAACCATGTGCGATTTATATTTGTCCCATAACTCTGTTGGAGATGAAGGAGAGCAGGCGGTCAATATTATTGCAAACAATGCACGAATTTGATTTGGATGCGACGTGTTGCACGCATCATTAATGCATACATCCCAGTGTCGGTCGTTCTCCAATAAATTCAGAGCTTGACATGCACTGCGGAAAGTGGCATGTGTAACGCCGTTGACAATTCTCAATTGCTGGAAAGACGTTGGACCGGGCACATTTACCAACAGCATGCAAAGAAAGAAGCATTCATCTTGATTGGGAGCACGGTGTACAGTCTATCCTATCGTAGTTTCTTTGAATATGCCAGGTTGTCAGTCGACTCGCTCTCCTCGTTTGCGTCGTTCAAATGATTTTCTACTCGCATTCCATGTGTAATACGTAGGCACTTCCGAATACAGCAGTGTTTTCGCAAACGTGTCATTTTGACATAACGTGAAGAAAGCAGTTAACGTTGTAGCCGGTGGATTCAGGGCTATTTGTTGCACATTTGCAGCTGTGAAATACACGCGTTGTCCATTTTCTAGATGTACTGCTAAGTGAACAACAGCTGGACTTCGTTCATGTATGGGAAATGAAAGAATTCGCCATACAGCTTCATTACTGCTTATGTATCTTCCAGCCTGATACTGTGCGATTTCATCGATATGTATGACCGCATTCCTATCACTTATTTCTGGTTGCACGCCAAAAACTGCCATGTCGCTGCCTTTATTCACGTACTTACAAATGTATTTGATCGATTTAACGGAGTTACAGCATTCCACGTTTATGTGCGCTTTGTATGTTTTTGATAGCAAAGGCGAATATGGAACAACCCACCGGTTTTCTACTTCGATGTCACCGTTTCGCATTTGTATGGTTGCTAATTTACCGGCATCTTCTGCTGATCGTCTTCTGTATTAAGGATATCCATCGTTTCCTGTAACTGTGTTGGATACTAATGCTCGAGGATATCGCTTAGAGCATTTTCCGTCTATCATGCATGGTGAATTTGGATTCAGTGTACCGCAAGGTCCATGTATCATATTTTTTGTCACAATTTCATGCAAATCCTTATCGACGTCGGCATCGGGTATTTCAGCGCATATTACATCGTCGATTTCGTTTGAAGTGATTTTGTTATAGAGCCAGATTGGTATATGTGCGTTTGGCAATCCTCTCTTTTGCCATTCCACTGAGTACATCCAGCAGTGCACAGACCCAAACACTTCATGTTTTACCATGAAATCCATCAGCGATTTCAGCTTCTGTCTGAAAACACGTGCTGTGATGTCATGCCTATCCACCGGCTATTGCCCAGGAAGTAAGAGCTGTTGCATATCGTCCCAAGCTGGATTTTATGTGAATGTAATGAATAGGTCTGGACGCCCGTAGTGACGAACATACGCAATTGCATCTTGAGCGTACTCATGCATATGACGTGGACTGCCTGTATATGAAGATGGCAAAATCGTTCGTCTTCCAACGTTAGTTGTATTACCGTCATTTACAACTGCATCTCGCAAATGAACGTATTCTTCAGAGCGAAGCTTGGTCCGATTCAAACGGATGAATGTCAAAAGTTCTGTTTCGATTTTTGCATACATATCTACGATGTATTGGTGAAACAATTGACGTCATTTCAAAATGTGATTGTCTTCATTCTCTCGAATCATTAATCGGTATGAATAATAGTTCATTGCGGTGCATTTCTTATTTGTTTATCCGCCACTGACTGGATTTATCATCTTAACGTTGAAGTTATATCCATCGGAACCATCCCAAAACATGATTGGATATTGCAGGGCATCGTAGCATCGATGAGTTTCTGCAACTTTTGTTAATTGATCGTTTCTCCGATGAAGAACAATATCTCTAGGTTGGAATTGATCTCCGACTATAACAATTGCCACTTTGTCTATAGTTGGATCATTGAATCTTCGCACATGTTCTCCAGCAGGCGTTTTGTCAGCATGAATAACAATCTTGTGTGTATCAGATGGCATCATGTCAATTGCTGTTTTGAACAAACGCACTAAATTGTTTTTTTCGTGAAGAAGTTCTTGCAGTTGGGAAACGATGGACCTTTTTATGCCGGTAGAAATTCCGCAGCATGCATTCAATTCATCATTGCCATCACCGATGAAATACATATGTAGGAATTTATGTTGACCATCTGAGAATGGAAGCAGGGAGCCGGCTTTATGATAAATTTGTCCTTTCACTTTGAAAGTTGGCATGAATTGAGCTGTTACGATTTCTGCGCCGAACGACGTCATTTGGAAGCATGAGTTGTATTTCCTGATGTTAGATAGGAAATGCTTTGATTCGGCGGTATATCCAGCAAGCAAAGTTTTTAATGTCTCTGGCGGTTCTCCAAGTTGAGGCAGTTTAATTTTTCTGGCGGCGCAACACATTCCTTTCGTTTCTCCATTAAATTTCAGAGCCTTGCAATAAGGACACACTTCAGTCATAGTGCCGATGAGAACATGCCGGATCAAACTATAATCATCAGCTGGGTTGTACCGGAATGCAAGGCGATTGTAATCGTGTGATTGCTGAGCACGGAGTCGTGTTTGACGCTGATCTGCTGTTTCTCGTTGACGTCTTTCAGCCACTATCAGCCAGTCGCGTTCATTCTGTTGAGAACGAAGCAGATCTGAAGCTGCAGAACGCGATCGCAGTGCTCGCAACCGTGGCATCCTCAAGTCTGGCTGCACGTCGCTCTGCTGCTTCCTCGGCACGTATTTGAGCCATTCTTTGTCTGTTTCGCTCGTTCGCTGATGCCCGTTCTTCGCTATGGTAAACGACACAGCTCAATTCCAACGCAATGTCACACGAAATAATTAAATCAAAATGAAAATAAATCGAAATCTATGAAAATTCAACTTTGTCTGGCGATATAGTTTTTTACGGATAAATTATTTTGAATTACCACTTAATTTTTTTTGAGTACCAATATTTTTTTTTACTGGTTACTATTTTTCTGGCCACATTATTTTGATAGGCCATATTTATTTTACTGGCAACATTTTTAATGCTGGCCATTTTCTTTTTTAATCGAAATTTTATTTTGTGCCCACTTTTTTTGACTGCGCAATTTAATTTTACTGACCACATTATTTTCATAGGCCACTTTATTTTGACGGAACACTTTTTTTACTGGCAATTTTTTTTACGGGACAATTCTTTTGAATGGTCACTTTCTAAAAAATTTCGGCCAGATTTTTTGACAAATCACTTCATTTTATTAAAGACCAACTTCTTTTTTTAGTAACCATATCATTTTGTAATAGGCCACTGTTTTTTTAATAGGCCAATTTTTTGTAGTGGCCACATTTCTTTCACTGGACGCTTCATTTTCAATGGCCACATTATTTTAATTGGCCACAATTCTTTTACTGGCCACATATTTTACTGCCACTTCATTTTGAATGGGCAATTTTTTGACTTACCATGTATTTATTTATTTTCCCGGCCAGATTTTCTTGACTGGCCACTGCATTTTTAAAAGAACAATCATTTTTTGGTGCACACTATATTTTTAATAGGCCAATTATTTATTTTAATAGCCACTTCACCTTTTTTAAATAGGGCACTTCTTTTTAGTGGCCAAATAATATTTCATTGGCCACTTCATTTTAACTAGCCATGTTATTTTGACTAGACAATTTTATTAATAAACCTATATTTTTTACGGCCCAATTATTTTGACTGTCCACTCATATTTTGAACCTACCAGATTTTCTTGACTGGCCACTTTACGTTTTTAATAGGCCAATTTTTATTAGTGGAAACTTTCTTTTTGCAATAGTCCACACTTTTTAGTGGCCACTTTTTTTTGACTGGCCAATTAATTTTGACTGGCCATATTAATTTGATGGACCACATTTCTTTTACTGGCCACGCTTACGGTGGCTTTCAGACTGCATCCATTATTTTCGTCTCCCCTCTCCTCTTTTCCGAACATATATGGACTCGTCCATCTGAATAACTGCCAAATCGCTCTCCATGGTGCTAACGGCAAAAAAACGCCACTTTTTTCAATTTTTTCTTGCTGTGGTTTTCACACCTGATGATTGCTTGTTTTGCAGTCGAAACGTCGTGAGAATGTTAATGTTTTATATTTTTATTATTTTACTAGCTGTACCCGGCCACACGTTGCTGTAGCTCAGTCTAGTTAAATGGAAAAGAAAGAAAAGAGAAAGCGCACGTTTCTAAAAATTTTAATTTCACAATGGTTGTGGGTATACACTATTTTTTGTTGTTCCATTGTCTGTGTAGATATAGAGATTGTCTGGTTTGCCAACTCGAGAAGACGCAACATATAATTGTCCATGTGAGAAGCAATCCGTGTCTAGATCTAAACCGCACAATTCTAAAGATTGGCCCTGAGCTTTGTTGATGGTGATTGCAAACGCCAATCAAATTGGGAATTGCAATCTCTTAAATTGAAATGGCATATCCGTTGGAATCATAGGAATGCGAGGAATGAGGACATCTTCACCTTTGAAAGGTCCTGTCAAGATTGTTGCTTCAACGACGTCGCTCATTTTTTGTTTACCGCAAGCCGCGTGCCGTTGCAAAGCTTTGGCTAGTTGATATTTCGCAACATGATAATTGGCACGCCGATTTTCAATTGCAGTACGTGCGGTGGCATCCCTGGCAGATCGAGTGAATTCAAAAATTCTGTTGGATAATTAACCGCTTCATCTGCTTCCACAACAGTGTCGACAGACTTGTATGTGACTGCCTCGCTTTGAATGTTAGACTGAATAATATTGTTAAGTTCGTAGACGTCTTTGTTGTTGTCCGCAAGAATAGCTTGTTCACTCAGCCAATCGTGATTCTTATAATTGGTTTGAATATTGGGAAATACTTTTTCAACCAATTCTTCTTTTGACGTCACTAAATTGCAGAAGTTATGAGGCAATGAAATTCGTCCTGAGGTCAGATCAACCGGCACAATTTCTGTTCCCAATTTCCAGCAATTTATGTGAGAATATTTCAGCTGATTGATCGTTTTGCAGCTGGACACGCATATTTGCAGTTAATTTTAACGTCTTTACGTGTCGCCACAAAGGAGAGTATTTCAGATAAGCATTTATTTCATCCGCTGGTGTCGATCGAGGAATTACAGGTAATGTTTGCCTGAAATCTCCTGCAAGCAATATTAATGCGTTCCCAAACCGTGTGATGTTTCCATGCAAATCTTGCAATGATCGATCAAGAGCCTCGAGCGATTTTTTGTGCCATTGTGCATTCATCCCAAACAATAAGTTTGCATTTCTGCAATACTTTTCCCACGCCGGATGCTTTGGAAATGTAGCACGTGGGAGTTTCAATGAATTGCATGTTCAATAGCAATTTCAAAGCGGAATGAGCAGTTCTTTCACCTGGTAGCAATGTCGCAGCTATTCCGGACGATGCAAGAGCTAAGGCTATGTCATTTTGGGATCGAATTGCTGCCAGAATCAATCTAATTAGGAACATTTTACCAGTTCCTCCTGGCGCATCTAAGAAGAATTCTCCAACTCCGTTATTGATAGTCTGCATTATTTGATCGTAAATGCCTTTTTGCTCAAGCGAATATTTGATTGCACATACGACAAAAGATCACCCGTGTTGTAATTTTGTTCATGACGCAATTCTACATCGAACGAAGCAGCAGCAGATCGATTCGGTGATTGCATTCCCAATTGATTGAGAACTTTGTTCGTAATTTCTAAGCACAAATCTTTCATCATTATCAACGCTTCGTTGTAGATTTCTGCTGTGAAATCCATGTTCCTATTTGAATTTTCCTTGCGTATTCGACGGAAAATATCTTCAGCCATGTGCGATTTATATTTGTCCCATAACTCTGTTGGAGATGAAGGAGAGCAGGCGGTCAATATGATTGCAAACAATGCACGAATTTGATTTGGATGCGACGTGTTGCACGCATCATTAATGCATACATCCCAGTGTCGGTCGTTCTCCAATAAATTCAGAGCTTGACATGCACTGCGGAAAGTGGCATGTGTAACGCCGTTGACAATTCTCAATTGCTGGAAAGACGTTGGACCGGGCACATTTACCAACAGCATGCAAAGAAAGAAGCATTCATCTTGATTGGGAGCACGGTGTACAGTCTATCCTATCGTAGTTTCTTTGAATATGCCAGGTTGTCAGTCGACTCGCTCTCCTCGTTTGCGTCGTTCAAATGATTTTCTACTCGCATTCCATGTGTAATACGTAGGCACTTCCGAATACAGCAGTGTTTTCGCAAACGTGTCATTTTGACATAACGTGAAGAAAGCAGTTAACGTTGTAGCCGGTGGATTCAGGGCTATTTGTTGCACATTTGCAGCTGTGAAATACACGCGTTGTCCATTTTCTAGATGTACTGCTAAGTGAACAACAGCTGGACTTCGTTCATGTATGGGAAATGAAAGAATTCGCCATACAGCTTCATTACTGCTTATGTATCTTCCAGCCTGATACTGTGCGATTTCATCGATATGTATGACCGCATTCCTATCACTTATTTCTGGTTGCACGCCAAAAACTGCCATGTCGCTGCCTTTATTCACGTACTTACAAATGTATTTGATCGATTTAACGGAGTTACAGCATTCCACGTTTATGTGCGCTTTGTATGTTTTTGATAGCAAAGGCGAATATGGAACAACCCACCGGTTTTCTACTTCGATGTCACCGTTTCGCATTTGTATGGTTGCTAATTTACCGGCATCTTCTGCTGATCGTCTTCTGTATTAAGGATATCCATCGTTTCCTGTAACTGTGTTGGATACTAATGCTCGAGGATATCGCTTAGAGCATTTTCCGCCTATCATGCATGGTGAATTTGGATTCAGTGTACCGCAAGGTCCATGTATCATATTTTTTGTCACAATTTCATGCAAATCCTTATCGACGTCGGCATCGGGTATTTCAGCGCATATTACATTGTCGATTTCGTTTGAAGTGATTTTGTTATAGAGCCAGATTGGTATATGTGCGTTTGGCAATCCTCTCTTTTGCCATTCCACTGAGTACATCCAGCAGTGCACAGACCCAAACACTTCATGTTTTACCATGAAATCCATCAGCGATTTCAGCTTCTGTCTGAAAACACGTGCTGTGATGTCATGCCTATCGACCGGCTATTGCCCAGGAAGTAAGAGCTGTTGCATATCGTCCCAAGCTGGATTTCATGTGAATGTAATGAATAGGTCTGGACGCCCGTAGTGACGAACATACGCAATTGCATCTTGAGCGTACTCATGCACATGACGTGGACTGCCTGTATATGAAGATGGCAAAATCGTTCGTCTTCCAACGTTAGTTGTATTACCGTCATTTACAACTGCATCTCGCAAATGAACGTATTCTTCAGAGCGAAGCTTGGTCTGATTCAAACGGATGAATGTCAAAAGTTCTGTTTCGATTTTTGCATACATATCTACGATGTATTGGTGAAACAATTGACGTCATTTCAAAATGTGATTGTCTTCATTCTCTCGAATCATTAATCGGTATGAATAATAGTTCATTGCGGTGCATTTCTTATTTGTTTATCCGCCACTGACTGGATTTATCATCTTAACGTTGAAGTTATATCCATCGGAACCATCCCAAAACATGATTGGATATTGCAGGGCATCGTAGCATCGATGAGTTTCTGCAACTTTTGTTAATTGATCGTTTCTCCGATGAAGAACAATATCTCTAGGTTGGAATTGATCTCCGACTATAACAATTGCCACTTCGTCTATAGTTGGATCATTGAATCTTCGCACATGTTCTCCAGCAGGCGTTTTGTCAGCATGAATAACAATCTTGTGTGTATCAGATGGCATCATGTCAATTGCTGTTTTGAACAAACACACTAAATTGTTTTTTTCGTGAAGAAGTTCTTGCAGTTGGGAAACGATGGACCTTTTTATGCCGGTAGAAATTCCGCAGCATGCATTCAATTCATCATTGCCATCACCGATGAAATACATATGTAGGAATTTATGTTGACCATCTGAGAATGGAAGCAGGGAGCCGGCTTTATGATAAATTTGTCCTTTCACTTTGAAAGTTGGCATGAATTGAGCTGTTACGATTTCTGCGCCGAACGACGTCATTTGGAAGCATGAGTTGTATTTCCTGATGTTAGATAGGAAATGCTTTGATTCGGCGGTATATCCAGCAAGCAAAGTTTTTAATGTCTCTGGCGGTTCTCCAAGTTGAGGCAGTTTAATTTTTCTGGCGGCGCAACACATTCCTTTCGTTTCTCCATTAAATTTCAGAGCCTTGCAATAAGGACACACTTCAGTCATAGTGCCGATGAGAACATGCCGGATCAAACTATAATCATCAGCTGGGTTGTACCGGAATGCAAGGCGATTGTAATCGTGTGATTGCTGAGCACGGAGTCGTGTTTGACGCTGAGCTGCTGTTTCTCGTTGACGTCTTTCAGCCACTATCAGCCAGTCGCGTTCATTCTGTTGAGAACGAAGCAGATCTGAAGCTGCAGAACGCGATCGCCGTGCTCGCAACCGTGGCATCCTCAAGTCTGGCTGCACGTCGCTCTGCTGCTTCCTCGGCACGTATTTGAGCCATTCTTTGTCTGTTTCGCTCGTTCGCTGATGCCCGTTCTTCGCTATGGTAAACGACATAGCTCAATTCCAACGCAATGTCACACGAAATAATTAAATCAAAATGAAAATAAATCGAAATCTATGAAAATTCAACTTTGTCTGGCGATATAGTTTTTACGGATAAATTCTTTTGAATTACCACTTAATTTTTTTTGAGTACCAATATTTTTTTTTACTGGTTACTATTTTTCTGGCCACATTATTTTGATAGGCCATATTTATTTTACTGGCAACATTTTTAATGCTGGCCATTTTCTTTTTTAATCGAAATTTTATTTTGTGCCCACTTGTTTTGACTGCGCAATTTAATTTTACTGACCACATTATTTTCATAGGCCACTTTATTTTGACGGAACACTTTTTTTACTGGCAATTTTTTTTACGGGACAATTCTTTTGAATGGTCACTTTCTAAAAAATTTCGGCCAGATTTTTTGACAAATCACTTCATTTTATTAAAGACCAACTTCTTTTTTTAGTAACCATATCATTTTGTAATAGGCCACTGTTTTTTTAATAGGCCAATTTTTTGTAGTGGCCACATTTCTTTCACTGGACGCTTCATTTTCAATGGCCACATTATTTTAATTGGCCACAATTCTTTTACTGGCCACATATTTTACTGCCACTTCATTTTGAATGGGCAATTTTTTTTTGACTTACCATGTATTTATTTATTTTCCCGGCCAGATTTTCTTGACTGGCCACTGCATTTTTAAAAGAACAATAATTTTTTGGTGCACACTATATTTTTAATAGGCCAATTATTTATTTTAATAGCCACTTCACCTTTTTTAAATAGAGCACTTCTTTTTAGTGGCCAAATAATATTTCATTGGCCACTTCATTTTAACTAGCCATGTTATTTTGACTAGACAATTTTATTAATAAACCTATATTTTTTACGGCCCAATTATTTTGACTGTCCACTCATATTTTGAACCTACCAGATTTTCTTGACTGGCCACTTTACGTTTTTAATAGGCCAATTTTTATTAGTGGAAACTTTCTTTTTACAATAGTCCACACTTTTTAGTGGCCACTTTTTTTTGACTGGCCAATTAATTTTGACTGGCCATATTAATTTGATGGACCACATTTCTTTTACTGGCCACGCTTACGGTGGCTTTCAGACTGCATCCATTATTTTCGTCTCCCCTCTCCTCTTTTCCGAACATATATGGACTCGTCCATCTGAATAACTGCCAAATCGCTCTCCATGGTGCTAACGGCAAAAAAACGCCACTTTTTTCAATTTTTTCTTGCTGTGGTTTTCACACCTGATGATTGCTTGTTTTGCAGTCGAAACGTCGTGAGAATGTTAATGTTTTATATTTTTATTATTTTACTAGCTGTACCCGGCCACACGTTGCTGTGGCTCAGTCTAGTTAAATGGAAAAGAAAGAAAAGAGAAAGCGCACGTTTCTAAAATATTTAATTTCACAATGGTTGTGGGTATACACTATTTTTTGTTGTTCCATTGTCTGTGTAGATATAGAGATTGTCTGGTTTGCCAACTCGAGAAGACGCAACATATAATTGTCCATGTGAGAAGCAATCCGTGTCTAGATCTAAACCGCACAATTCTAAAGATTGGCCCTGAGCTTTGTTGATGGTGATTGCAAACGCCAATCGAATTGGGAATTGCAATCTCTTAAATTGAAATGGCATATCCGTTGGAATCATAGGAATGCGAGGAATGAGGACATCTTCACCTTTGAAAGGTCCTGTCAAGATTGTTGCTTCAACGACGTCGCTCATTTTTTGTTTACCGCAAGCCGCGTGCCGTTGCAAAGCTTTGGCTGGTTGATATTTCGCAACATGATAATTGGCACGCCGATTTTCAATTGCAGTACGTGCGGTGGCATCCCTGGCAGATCGAGTGAATTCAAAAATTCTGTTGGATAATTAACCGCTTCATCTGCTTCCACAACAGTGTCGACAGACTTGTATGTGACTGCCTCGCTTTGAATGTTAGACTGAATAATATTGTTAAGTTCGTAGACGTCTTTGTTGTTGTCCGCAAGAATAGCTTGTTCACTCAGCCAATCGTGATTCTTATAATTGGTTTGAATATTGGGAAATACTTTTTCAACCAATTCTTCTTTTGACGTCACTAAATTGCAGAAGTTATGAGGCAATGAAATTCGTCCTGAGGTCAGATCAACCGGCACAATTTCCGTTCCCAATTTCCAGCAATTGATGTGAGAATATTTCAGCTGATTGATCGTTTTGCAGCTGGACACGCATATTTGCAGTTAATTTTAACGTCTTTACGTGTCGCCACAAAGGAGAGTATTTCAGGTAAGCATTTATTTCATCCGCTGGTGTCGATCGAGGAATTACAGGTAATGTTTGCCTGAAATCTCCTGCAAGCAATATTAATGCGTTCCCAAACCGTGTGATGTTTCCACGCAAATCTTGCAATGATCGATCAAGAGCCTCGAGCGATTTTTTGTGCCATTGTGCATTCATCCCAAACAATAAGTTTGCATTTCTGCAATACTTTTCCCACGCCGGATGCTTTGGAAATGTAGCACGTGGGAGTTTCAATGAATTGCATGTTCAATAGCAATTTCAAAGCGGAATGAGCAGTTCTTTCACCTGGTAGCAATGTCGCAGCTATTCCGGACGATGCAAGAGCTAAGGCTATGTCATTTTGGGATCGAATTGCTGCCAGAATCAATCTAATTAGGAACATTTTACCAGTTCCTCCTGGCGCATCTAAGAAGAATTCTCCAACTCCGTTATTGATAGTCTGCATTATTTGATCGTAAATGCCTTTTTGCTCAAGCGAATATTTGATTGCACATACGACAAAAGATCACCCGTGTTGTAATTTTGTTCACGACGCAATTCTACATCGAACGAAGCAGCAGCAGATCGATTCGGTGATTGCATTCCCAATTGATTGAGAACTTTGTTCGTAATTTCTAAGCACAAATCTTTCATCATTATCAACGCTTCGTTGTAGATTTCTGCTGTGAAATCCATGTTCCTATTTGAATTTTCCTTGCGTATTCGACGGAAAATATCTTCAGCCATGTGCGATTTATATTTGTCCCATAACTCTGTTGGAGATGAAGGAGAGCAGGCGGTCAATATGATTGCAAACAATGCACGAATTTGATTTGGATGCGACGTGTTGCACGCATCATTAATGCATACATCCCAGTGTCGGTCGTTCTCCAATAAATTCAGAGCTTGACATGCACTGCGGAAAGTGGCATGTGTAACGCCGTTGACAATTCTCAATTGCTGGAAAGACGTTGGACCGGGCACATTTACCAACAGCATGCAAAGAAAGAAGCATTCATCTTGATTGGGAGCACGGTGTACAGTCTATCCTATCGTAGTTTCTTTGAATATGCCAGGTTGTCAGTCGACTCGCTCTCCTCGTTTGCGTCGTTCAAATGATTTTCTACTCGCATTCCATGTGTAATACGTAGGCACTTCCGAATACAGCAGTGTTTTCGCAAACGTGTCATTTTGACATAACGTGAAGAAAGCAGTTAACGTTGTAGCCGGTGGATTCAGGGCTATTTGTTGCACATTTGCAGCTGTGAAATACACGCGTTGTCCATTTTCTAGATGTACTGCTAAGTGAACAACAGCTGGACTTCGTTCATGTATGGGAAATGAAAGAATTCGCCATACAGCTTCATTACTGCTTATGTATCTTCCAGCCTGATACTGTGCGATTTCATCGATATGTATGACCGCATTCCTATCACTTATTTCTGGTTGCACGCCAAAAACTGCCATGTCGCTGCCTTTATTCACGTACTTACAAATGTATTTGATCGATTTAACGGAGTTACAGCATTCCACGTTTATGTGCGCTTTGTATGTTTTTGATAGCAAAGGCGAATATGGAACAACCCACCGGTTTTCTACTTCGATGTCACCGTTTCGCATTTGTATGGTTGCTAATTTACCGGCATCTTCTGCTGATCGTCTTCTGTATTAAGGATATCCATCGTTTCCTGTAACTGTGTTGGATACTAATGCTCGAGGATATCGCTTAGAGCATTTTCCGTCTATCATGCATGGTGAATTTGGATTCAGTGTACCGCAAGGTCCATGTATCATATTTTTCGTCACAATTTCATGCAAATCCTTATCGACGTCGGCATCGGGTATTTCAGCGCATATTACATCGTCGATTTCGTTTGAAGTGATTTTGTTATAGAGCCAGATTGGTATATGTGCGTTTGGCAATCCTCTCTTTTGCCATTCCACTGAGTACATCCAGCAGTGCACAGACCCAAACACTTCATGTTTTACCATGAAATCCATCAGCGATTTCAGCTTCTGTCTGAAAACACGTGCTGTGATGTCATGCCTATCCACCGGCTATTGCCCAGGAAGTAAGAGCTGTTGCATATCGTCCCAAGCTGGATTTCATGTGAATGTAATGAATAGGTCTGGACGCCCGTAGTGACGAACATACGCAATTGCATCTTGAGCGTACTCATGCACATGACGTGGACTGCCTGTATATGAAGATGGCAAAATCGTTCGTCTTCCAACGTTAGTTGTATTACCGTCATTTACAACTGCATCTCGCAAATGAACGTATTCTTCAGAGCGAAGCTTGGTCTGATTCAAACGGATGAATGTCAAAAGTTCTGTTTCGATTTTTGCATACATATCTACGATGTATTGGTGAAACAATTGACGTCATTTCAAAATGTGATTGTCTTCATTCTCTCGAATCATTAATCGGTATGAATAATAGTTCATTGCGGTGCATTTCTTATTTGTTTATCCGCCACTGACTGGATTTATCATCTTAACGTTGAAGTTATATCCATCGGAACCATCCCAAAACATGATTGGATATTGCAGGGCATCGTAGCATCGATGAGTTTCTGCAACTTTTGTTAATTGATCGTTTCTCCGATGAAGAACAATATCTCTAGGTTGGAATTGATCTCCGACTATAACAATTGCCACTTCGTCTATAGTTGGATCATTGAATCTTCGCACATGTTCTCCAGCAGGTGTTTTGTCAGCATGAATAACAATCTTGTGTGTATCAGATGGCATCATGTCAATTGCTGTTTTGAACAAACGCACTAAATTGTTTTTTTCGTGAAGAAGTTCTTGCAGTTGGGAAACGATGGACCTTTTTATGCCGGTAGAAATTCCGCAGCATGCATTCAATTCATCATTGCCATCACCGATGAAATACATATGTAGGAATTTATGTTGACCATCTGAGAATGGAAGCAGGGAGCCGGCTTTATGATAAATTTGTCCTTTCACTTTGAAAGTTGGCATGAATTGAGCTGTTACGATTTCTGCGCCGAACGACGTCATTTGGAAGCATGAGTTGTATTTCCTGATGTTAGATAGGAAATGCTTTGATTCGGCGGTATATCCAGCAAGCAAAGTTTTTAATGTCTCTGGCGGTTCTCCAAGTTGAGGCAGTTTAATTTTTCTGGCGGCGCAACACATTCCTTTCGTTTCTCCATTAAATTTCAGAGCCTTGCAATAAGGACACACTTCAGTCATAGTGCCGATGAGAACATGCCGGATCAAACTATAATCATCAGCTGGGTTGTACCGGAATGCAAGGCGATTGTAATCGTGTGATTGCTGAGCACGGAGTCGTGTTTGACGCTGAGCTGCTGTTTCTCGTTGACGTCTTTCAGCCACTATCAGCCAGTCGCGTTCATTCTGTTGAGAACGAAGCAGATCTGAAGCTGCAGAACGCGATCGCCGTGCTCGCAACCGTGGCATCCTCAAGTCTGGCTGCACGTCGCTCTGCTGCTTCCTCGGCACGTATTTGAGCCATTCTTTGTCTGTTTCGCTCGTTCGCTGATGCCCGTTCTTCGCTATGGTAAACGACACAGCTCAATTCCAACGCAATGTCACACGAAATAATTAAATCAAAATGAAAATAAATCGAAATCTATGAAAATTCAACTTTGTCTGGCGATATAGTTTTTAAGGATAAATTCTTTTGAATTACCACTTAATTTTTTTTGAGTACCAATATTTTTTTTTACTGGTTACTATTTTTCTGGCCACATTATTTTGATAGGCCATATTTATTTTACTGGCAACATTTTTAATGCTGGCCATTTTCTTTTTTAATCGAAATTTTATTTTGTGCCCACTTGTTTTGACTGCGCAATTTAATTTTACTGACCACATTATTTTCATAGGCCACTTTATTTTGACGGAACACTTTTTTTACTGGCAATTTTTTTTACGGGACAATTCTTTTGAATGGTCACTTTCTAAAAAATTTCGGCCAGATTTTTTGACAAATCACTTCATTTTATTAAAGACCAACTTCTTTTTTTAGTAACCATGTCATTTTGTAATAGGCCACTGTTTTTTTAATAGGCCAATTTTTTGTAGTGGCCACATTTCTTTCACTGGACGCTTCATTTTCAATGGCCACATTATTTTAATTGGCCACAATTCTTTTACTGGCCACATATTTTACTGCCACTTCATTTTGAATGGGCAATTTTTTTTGACTTACCATGTATTTATTTATTTTCCCGGCCAGATTTTCTTGACTGGCCACTGCATTTTTAAAAGAACAATAATTTTTTGGTGCACACTATATTTTTAATAGGCCAATTATTTATTTTAATAGCCACTTCACCTTTTTTAAATAGGGCACTTCTTTTTAGTGGCCAAATAATATTCCATTGGCCACTTCATTTTAACTAGCCATGTTATTTTGACTAGACAATTTTATTAATAAACCTATATTTTTTACGGCCCAATTATTTTGACTGTCCACTCATATTTTGAACCTACCAGATTTTCTTGACTGGCCACTTTACGTTTTTAATAGGCCAATTTTTATTAGTGGAAACTTTCTTTTTGCAATAGTCCACACTTTTTAGTGGCCACTTTTTTTTGACTGGCCAATTAATTTTGACTGGCCATATTAATCTGATGGACCACATTTCTTTTACTGGCCACGCTTACGGTGGCTTTCAGACTGCATCCATTATTTTCGTCTCCCCTCTCCTCTTTTCCGAACATATATGGACTCGTCCATCTGAATAACTGCCAAATCGCTCTCCATGGTGCTAACGGCAAAAAAACGCCACTTTTTTCAATTTTTTCTTGCTGTGGTTTTCACACCTGATGATTGCTTGTTTTGCAGTCGAAACGTCGTGAGAATGTTAATGTTTTATATTTTTATTGTTTTACTAGCTGTACCCGGCCACACGTTGCTGTGGCTCAGTCTAGTTAAATGGAAAAGAAAGAAAAGAGAAAGCGCACGTTTCTAAAATATTTAATTTCACAATGGTTGTGGGTATACACTATTTTTTGTTGTTCCATTGTCTGTGTAGATATAGAGATTGTCTGGTTTGCCAACTCGAGAAGACGCAACATATAATTGTCCATGTGAGAAGCAATCCGTGTCTAGATCTAAACCGCACAATTCTAAAGATTGGCCCTGAGCTTTGTTGATGGTGATTGCAAACGCCAATCGAATTGGGAATTGCAATCTCTAAACTTGAAATGGCATATCCGTTGGAATCATAGGAATGCGAGGAATGAGGACATCTTCACCTTTGAAAGGTCCTGTCAAGATTGTTGCTTCAACGACGTCGCTCATTTTTTGTTTACCGCAAGCCGCGTGCCGTTGCAAAGCTTTGGCTGGTTGATATTTCGCAACATGATAATTGGCACGCCGATTTTCAATTGCAGTACGTGCGGTGGCATCCCTGGCAGATCGAGTGAATTCAAAAATTCTGTTGGATAATTAACCGCTTCATCTGCTTCCACAACAGTGTCGACAGACTTGTATGTGACTGCCTCGCTTTGAATGTTAGACTGAATAATATTGTTAAGTTCGTAGACGTCTTTGTTGTTGTCCGCAAGAATAGCTTGTTCACTCAGCCAATCGTGATTCTTATAATTGGTTTGAATATTGGGAAATACTTTTTCAACCAATTCTTCTTTTGACGTCACTAAATTGCAGAAGTTATGAGGCAATGAAATTCGTCCTGAGGTCAGATCAACCGGCACAATTTCCGTTCCCAATTTCCAGCAATTGATGTGAGAATATTTCAGCTGATTGATCGTTTTGCAGCTGGACACGCATATTTGCAGTTAATTTTAACGTCTTTACGTGTCGCCACAAAGGAGAGTATTTCAGGTAAGCATTTATTTCATCCGCTGGTGTCGATCGAGGAATTACAGGTAATGTTTGCCTGAAATCTCCTGCAAGCAATATTAATGCGTTCCCAAACCGTGTGATGTTTCCACGCAAATCTTGCAATGATCGATCAAGAGCCTCGAGCGATTTTTTGTGCCATTGTGCATTCATCCCAAACAATAAGTTTGCATTTCTGCAATACTTTTCCCACGCCGGATGCTTTGGAAATGTAGCACGTGGGAGTTTCAATGAATTGCATGTTCAATAGCAATTTCAAAGCGGAATGAGCAGTTCTTTCACCTGGTAGCAATGTCGCAGCTATTCCGGACGATGCAAGAGCTAAGGCTATGTCATTTTGGGATCGAATTGCTGCCAGAATCAATCTAATTAGGAACATTTTACCAGTTCCTCCTGGCGCATCTAAGAAGAATTCTCCAACTCCGTTATTGATAGTCTGCATTATTTGATCGTAAATGCCTTTTTGCTCAAGCGAATATTTGATTGCACATACGACAAAAGATCACCCGTGTTGTAATTTTGTTCACGACGCAATTCTACATCGAACGAAGCAGCAGCAGATCGATTCGGTGATTGCATTCCCAATTGATTGAGAACTTTGTTCGTAATTTCTAAGCACAAATCTTTCATCATTATCAACGCTTCGTTGTAGATTTCTGCTGTGAAATCCATGTTCCTATTTGAATTTTCCTTGCGTATTCGACGGAAAATATCTTCAGCCATGTGCGATTTATATTTGTCCCATAACTCTGTTGGAGATGAAGGAGAGCAGGCGGTCAATATGATTGCAAACAATGCACGAATTTGATTTGGATGCGACGTGTTGCACGCATCATTAATGCATACATCCCAGTGTCGGTCGTTCTCCAATAAATTCAGAGCTTGACATGCACTGCGGAAAGTGGCATGTGTAACGCCGTTGACAATTCTCAATTGCTGGAAAGACGTTGGACCGGGCACATTTACCAACAGCATGCAAAGAAAGAAGCATTCATCTTGATTGGGAGCACGGTGTACAGTCTATCCTATCGTAGTTTCTTTGAATATGCCAGGTTGTCAGTCGACTCGCTCTCCTCGTTTGCGTCGTTCAAATGATTTTCTACTCGCATTCCATGTGTAATACGTAGGCACTTCCGAATACAGCAGTGTTTTCGCAAACGTGTCATTTTGACATAACGTGAAGAAAGCAGTTAACGTTGTAGCCGGTGGATTCAGGGCTATTTGTTGCACATTTGCAGCTGTGAAATACACGCGTTGTCCATTTTCTAGATGTACTGCTAAGTGAACAACAGCTGGACTTCGTTCATGTATGGGAAATGAAAGAATTCGCCATACAGCTTCATTACTGCTTATGTATCTTCCAGCCTGATACTGTGCGATTTCATCGATATGTATGACCGCATTCCTATCACTTATTTCTGGTTGCACGCCAAAAACTGCCATGTCGCTGCCTTTATTCACGTACTTACAAATGTATTTGATCGATTTAACGGAGTTACAGCATTCCACGTTTATGTGCGCTTTGTATGTTTTTGATAGCAAAGGCGAATATGGAACAACCCACCGGTTTTCTACTTCGATGTCACCGTTTCGCATTTGTATGGTTGCTAATTTACCGGCATCTTCTGCTGATCGTCTTCTGTATTAAGGATATCCATCGTTTCCTGTAACTGTGTTGGATACTAATGCTCGAGGATATCGCTTAGAGCATTTTCCATCTATCATGCATGGTGAATTTGGATTCAGTGTACCGCAAGGTCCATGTATCATATTTTTCGTCACAATTTCATGCAAATCCTTATCGACGTCGGCATCGGGTATTTCAGCGCATATTACATCGTCGATTTCGTTTGAAGTGATTTTGTTATAGAGCCAGATTGGTATATGTGCGTTTGGCAATCCTCTCTTTTGCCATTCCACTGAGTACATCCAGCAGTGCACAGACCCAAACACTTCATGTTTTACCATGAAATCCATCAGCGATTTCAGCTTCTGTCTGAAAACACGTGCTGTGATGTCATGCCTATCCACCGGCTATTGCCCAGGAAGTAAGAGCTGTTGCATATCGTCCCAAGCTGGATTTTATGTGAATGTAATGAATAGGTCTGGACGCCCGTAGTGACGAACATACGCAATTGCATCTTGAGCGTACTCATGCATATGACGTGGACTGCCTGTATATGAAGATGGCAAAATCGTTCGTCTTCCAACGTTAGTTGTATTACCGTCATTTACAACTGCATCTCGCAAATGAACGTATTCTTCAGAGCGAAGCTTGGTCCGATTCAAACGGATGAATGTCAAAAATTCTGTTTCGATTTTTGCATACATATCTACGATGTATTGGTGAAACAATTGACGTCATTTCAAAATGTGATTGTCTTCATTCTCTCGAATCATTAATCGGTATGAATAATAGTTCATTGCGGTGCATTTCTTATTTGTTTATCCGCCACTGACTGGATTTATCATCTTAACGTTGAAGTTATATCCATCGGAACCATCCCAAAACATGATTGGATATTGCAGGGCATCGTAGCATCGATGAGTTTCTGCAACTTTTGTTAATTGATCGTTTCTCCGATGAAGAACAATATCTCTAGGTTGGAATTGATCTCCGACTATAACAATTGCCACTTCGTCTATAGTTGGATCATTGAATCTTCGCACATGTTCTCCAGCAGGCGTTTTGTCAGCATGAATAACAATCTTGTGTGTATCAGATGGCATCATGTCAATTGCTGTTTTGAACAAACGCACTAAATTGTTTTTTTCGTGAAGAAGTTCTTGCAGTTGGGAAACGATGGACCTTTTTATGCCGGTAGAAATTCCGCAGCATGCATTCAATTCATCATTGCCATCACCGATGAAATACATATGTAGGAATTTATGTTGACCATCTGAGAATGGAAGCAGGGAGCCGGCTTTATGATAAATTTGTCCTTTCACTTTGAAAGTTGGCATGAATTGAGCTGTTACGATTTCTGCGCCGAACGACGTCATTTGGAAGCATGAGTTGTATTTCCTGATGTTAGATAGGAAATGCTTTGATTCGGCGGTATATCCAGCAAGCAAAGTTTTTAATGTCTCTGGCGGTTCTCCAAGTTGAGGCAGTTTAATTTTTCTGGCGGCGCAACACATTCCTTTCGTTTCTCCATTAAATTTCAGAGCCTTGCAATAAGGACACACTTCAGTCATAGTGCCGATGAGAACATGCCGGATCAAACTATAATCATCAGCTGGGTTGTACCGGAATGCAAGGCGATTGTAATCGTGTGATTGCTGAGCACGGAGTCGTGTTTGACGCTGAGCTGCTGTTTCTCGTTGACGTCTTTCAGCCATTCTGTTGAGAACGAAGCAGATCTGAAGCTGCAGAACGCGATCGCCGTGCTCGCAACCGTGGCATCCTCAAGTCTGGCTGCACGTCGCTCTGCTGCTTCCTCGGCACGTATTTGAGCCATTCTTTGTCTGTTTCGCTCGTTCGCTGATGCCCGTTCTTCGCTATGGTAAACGACACAGCTCAATTCCAACGCAATGTCACACGAAATAATTAAATCAAAATGAAAATAAATCGAAATCTATGAAAATTCAACTTTGTCTGGCGATATAGTTTTTACGGATAAATTCTTTTAAATTACCACTTAATTTTTTTTGAGTACCAATATTTTTTTTTACTGGTTACTATTTTTCTGGCCACATTATTTTGATAGGCCATATTTATTTTACTGGCAACATTTTTAATGCTGGCCATTTTCTTTTTTAATCGAAATTTTATTTTGTGCCCACTTGTTTTGACTGCGCAATTTAATTTTACTGACCACATTATTTTCATAGGCCACTTTATTTTGACGGAACACTTTTTTTACTGGCAATTTTTTTTACGGGACAATTCTTTTGAATGGTCACTTTCTAAAAAATTTCGGCCAGATTTTTTGACAAATCACTTCATTTTATTAAAGACCAACTTCTTTTTTTAGTAACCATATCATTTTGTAATAGGCCACTGTTTTTTTAATAGGCCAATTTTTTGTAGTGGCCACATTTCTTTCACTGGACGCTTCATTTTCAATGGCCACATTATTTTAATTGGCCACAATTCTTTTACTGGCCACATATTTTACTGCCACTTCATTTTGAATGGGCAATTTTTTTTTTACTTACCATGTATTTATTTATTTTCCCGGCCAGATTTTCTTGACTGGCCACTGCATTTTTAAAAGAACAATAATTTTTTGGTGCACACTATATTTTTAATAGGCCAATTATTTATTTTAATAGCCACTTCACCTTTTTTAAATAGGGCACTTCTTTTTAGTGGCCAAATAATATTTCATTGGCCACTTCATTTTAACTAGCCATGTTATTTTGACTAGACAATTTTATTAATAAACCTATATTTTTTACGGCCCAATTATTTTGACTGTCCACTCATATTTTGAACCTACCAGATTTTCTTGACTGGCCACTTTACGTTTTTAATAGGCCAATTTTTATTAGTGGAAACTTTCTTTTTGCAATAGTCCACACTTTTTAGTGGCCACTTTTTTTTGACTGGCCAATTAATTTTGACTGGCCATATTAATTTGATGGACCACATTTCTTTTACTGGCCACGCTTACGGTGGCTTTCAGACTGCATCCATTATTTTCGTCTCCCCTCTCCTCTTTTCCGAACATATATGGACTCGTCCATCTGAATAACTGCCAAATCGCTCTCCATGGTGCTAACGGCAAAAAAACGCCACTTTTTTCAATTTTTTCTTGCTGTGGTTTTCACACCTGATGATTGCTTGTTTTGCAGTCGAAACGTCGTGAGAATGTTAATGTTTTATATTTTTATTATTTTACTAGCTGTACCCGGCCACACGTTGCTGTGGCTCAGTCTAGTTAAATGGAAAAGAAAGAAAAGAGAAAGCGCACGTTTCTAAAATATTTAATTTCACAATGGTTGTGGGTATACACTATTTTTTGTTGTTCCATTGTCTGTGTAGATATAGAGATTGTCTGGTTTGCCAACTCGAGAAGATGCAACATATAATTGTCCATGTGAGAAGCAATCCGTGTCTAGATCTAAACCGCACAATTCTAAAGATTGGCCCTGAGCTTTGTTGATGGTGATTGCAAACGCCAATCGAATTGGGAATTGCAATCTCTTAAATTGAAATGGCATATCCGTTGGAATCATAGGAATGCGAGGAATGAGGACATCTTCACCTTTGAAAGGTCCTGTCAAGATTGTTGCTTCAACGACGTCGCTCATTTTTTGTTTACCGCAAGCCGCGTGCCGTTGCAAAGCTTTGGCTAGTTGATATTTCGCAACATGATAATTGGCACGCCGATTTTCAATTGCAGTACGTGCGGTGGCATCCCTGGCAGATCGAGTGAATTCAAAAATTCTGTTGGATAATTAACCGCTTCATCTGCTTCCACAACAGTGTCGACAGACTTGTATGTGACTGCCTCGCTTTGAATGTTAGACTGAATAATATTGTTAAGTTCGTAGACGTCTTTGTTGTTGTCCGCAAGAATAGCTTGTTCACTCAGCCAATCGTGATTCTTATAATTGGTTTGAATATTGGGAAATACTTTTTCAACCAATTCTTCTTTTGACGTCACTAAATTGCAGAAGTTATGAGGCAATGAAATTCGTCCTGAGGTCAGATCAACCGGCACAATTTCTGTTCCCAATTTCCAGCAATTTATGTGAGAATATTTCAGCTGATTGATCGTTTTGCAGCTGGACACGCATATTTGCAGTTAATTTTAACGTCTTTACGTGTCGCCACAAAGGAGAGTATTTCAGATAAGCATTTATTTCATCCGCTGGTGTCGATCGAGGAATTACAGGTAATGTTTGCCTGAAATCTCCTGCAAGCAATATTAATGCGTTCCCAAACCGTGTGATGTTTCCACGCAAATCTTGCAATGATCGATCAAGAGCCTCGAGCGATTTTTTGTGCCATTGTGCATTCATCCCAAACAATAAGTTTGCATTTCTGCAATACTTTTCCCACGCCGGATGCTTTGGAAATGTAGCACGTGGGAGTTTCAATGAATTGCATGTTCAATAGCAATTTCAAAGCGGAATGAGCAGTTCTTTCACCTGGTAGCAATGTCGCAGCTATTCCGGACGATGCAAGAGCTAAGGCTATGTCATTTTGGGATCGAATTGCTGCCAGAATCAATCTAATTAGGAACATTTTACCAGTTCCTCCTGGCGCATCTAAGAAGAATTCTCCAAATCCGTTATTGATAGTCTGCATTATTTGATCGTAAATGCCTTTTTGCTTAAGCGAATATTTGATTGCACATACGACAAAAGATCACCCGTGTTGTAATTTTGTTCACGACGCAATTCTACATCGAACGAAGCAGCAGCAGATCGATTCGGTGATTGCATTCCCAATTGATTGAGAACTTTGTTCGTAATTTCTAAGCACAAATCTTTCATCATTATCAACGCTTCGTTGTAGATTTCTGCTGTGAAATCCATGTTCCTATTTGAATTTTCCTTGCGTATTCGACGGAAAATATCTTCAGCCATGTGCGATTTATATTTGTCCCATAACTCTGTTGGAGATGAAGGAGAGCAGGCGGTCAATATGATTGCAAACAATGCACGAATTTGATTTGGATGCGACGTGTTGCACGCATCATTAATGCATACATCCCAGTGTCGGTCGTTCTCCAATAAATTCAGAGCTTGACATGCACTGCGGAAAGTGGCATGTGTAACGCCGTTGACAATTCTCAATTGCTGGAAAGACGTTGGACCGGGCACATTTACCAACAGCATGCAAAGAAAGAAGCATTCATCTTGATTGGGAGCACGGTGTACAGTCTATCCTATCGTAGTTTCTTTGAATATGCCAGGTTGTCAGTCGACTCGCTCTCCTCGTTTGCGTCGTTCAAATGATTTTCTACTCGCATTCCATGTGTAATACGTAGGCACTTCCGAATACAGCAGTGTTTTCGCAAACGTGTCATTTTGACATAACGTGAAGAAAGCAGTTAACGTTGTAGCCGGTGGATTCAGGGCTATTTGTTGCACATTTGCAGCTGTGAAATACACGCGTTGTCCATTTTCTAGATGTACTGCTAAGTGAACAACAGCTGGACTTCGTTCATGTATGGGAAATGAAAGAATTCGCCATACAGCTTCATTACTGCTTATGTATCTTCCAGCCTGATACTGTGCGATTTCATCGATATGTATGACCGCATTCCTATCACTTATTTCTGGTTGCACGCCAAAAACTGCCATGTCGCTGCCTTTATTCACGTACTTACAATTGTATTGGATCGATTTAACGGAGTTACAGCATTCCACGTTTATGTGCGCTTTGTATGTTTTTGATAGCAAAGGCGAATATGGAACAACCCACCGGTTTTCTACTTCGATGTCACCGTTTCGCATTTGTATGGTTGCTAATTTACCGGCATCTTCTGCTGATCGTCTTCTGTATTAAGGATATCCATCGTTTCCTGTAACTGTGTTGGATACTAATGCTCGAGGATATCGCTTAGAGCATTTTCCGTCTATCATGCATGGTGAATTTGGATTCAGTGTACCGCAAGGTCCATGTATCATATTTTTCGTCACAATTTCATGCAAATCCTTATCGACGTCGGCATCGGGTATTTCAGCGCATATTACATCGTCGATTTCGTTTGAAGTGATTTTGTTATAGAGCCAGATTGGTATATGTGCGTTTGGCAATCCTCTCTTTTGCCATTCCACTGAGTACATCCAGCAGTGCACAGACCCAAACACTTCATGTTTTACCATGAAATCCATCAGCGATTTCAGCTTCTGTCTGAAAACACGTGCTGTGATGTCATGCCTATCCACCGGCTATTGCCCAGGAAGTAAGAGCTGTTGCATATCGTCCCAAGCTGGATTTCATGTGAATGTAATGAATAGGTCTGGACGCCCGTAGTGACGAACATACGCAATTGCATCTTGAGCGTACTCATGCACATGACGTGGACTGCCTGTATATGAAGATGGCAAAATCGTTCGTCTTCCAACGTTAGTTGTATTACCGTCATTTACAACTGCATCTCGCAAATGAACGTATTCTTCAGAGCGAAGCTTGGTCTGATTCAAACGGATGAATGTCAAAAGTTCTGTTTCGATTTTTGCATACATATCTACGATGTATTGGTGAAACAATTGACGTCATTTCAAAATGTGATTGTCTTCATTCTCTCGAATCATTAATCGGTATGAATAATAGTTCATTGCGGTGCATTTCTTATTTGTTTATCCGCCACTGACTGGATTTATCATCTTAACGTTGAAGTTATATCCATCGGAACCATCCCAAAACATGATTGGATATTGCAGGGCATCGTAGCATCGATGAGTTTCTGCAACTTTTGTTAATTGATCGTTTCTCCGATGAAGAACAATATCTCTAGGTTGGAATTGATCTCCGACTATAACAATTGCCACTTCGTCTATAGTTGGATCATTGAATCTTCGCACATGTTCTCCAGCAGGCGTTTTGTCAGCATGAATAACAATCTTGTGTGTATCAGATGGCATCATGTCAATTGCTGTTTTGAACAAACGCACTAAATTGTTTTTTTCGTGAAGAAGTTCTTGCAGTTGGGAAACGATGGACCTTTTTATGCCGGTAGAAATTCCGCAGCATGCATTCAATTCATCATTGCCATCACCGATGAAATACATATGTAGGAATTTATGTTGACCATCTGAGAATGGAAGCAGGGAGCCGGCTTTATGATAAATGTGTCCTTTCACTTTGAAAGTTGGCATGAATTGAGCTGTTACGATTTCTGCGCCGAACGACGTCATTTGGAAGCATGAGTTGTATTTCCTGATGTTAGATAGGAAATGCTTTGATTCGGCGGTATATCCAGCAAGCAAAGTTTTTAATGTCTCTGGCGGTTCTCCAAGTTGAGGCAGTTTAATTTTTCTGGCGGCGCAACACATTCCTTTCGTTTCTCCATTAAATTTCAGAGCCTTGCAATAAGGACACACTTCAGTCATAGTGCCGATGAGAACATGCCGGATCAAACTATAATCATCAGCTGGGTTGTACCGGAATGCAAGGCGATTGTAATCGTGTGATTGCTGAGCACGGAGTCGTGTTTGACGCTGAGCTGCTGTTTCTCGTTGACGTCTTTCAGCCACTATCAGCCAGTCGCGTTCATTCTGTTGAGAACGAAGCAGATCTGAAGCTGCAGAACGTGATCGCCGTGCTCGCAACCGTGGCATCCTCAAGTCTGGCTGCACGTCGCTCTGCTGCTTCCTCGGCACGTATTTGAGCCATTCTTTGTCTGTTTCGCTCGTTCGCTGATGCCCGTTCTTCGCTATGGTAAACGACACAGCTCAATTCCAACGCAATGTCACACGAAATAATTAAATCAAAATGAAAATAAATCGAAATCTATGAAAATTCAACTTTGTCTGGCGATATAGTTTTTACGGATAAATTCTTTTGAATTACCACTTAATTTTTTTTGAGTACCAATATTTTTTTTTACTGGTTACTATTTTTCTGGCCACATTATTTTGATAGGCCATATTTATTTTACTGGCAACATTTTTAATGCTGGCCATTTTCTTTTTTAATCGAAATTTTATTTTGTGCCCACTTGTTTTGACTGCGCAATTTAATTTTACTGACCACATTATTTTCATAGGCCACTTTATTTTGACGGAACACTTTTTTTACTGGCAATTTTTTTTACGGGACAATTCTTTTGAAT
Source organism: Petromyzon marinus (assembly GCF_048934315.1). NCBI lineage: Eukaryota > Metazoa > Chordata > Hyperoartia > Petromyzontiformes > Petromyzontidae > Petromyzon > Petromyzon marinus. The sequence goes on from NC_133722.1 coordinate 2,363,327, forward strand.
GGTCACTTTCTAAAAAATTTCGGCCAGATTTTTTGACAAATCACTTCATTTTATTAAAGACCAACTTCTTTTTTTAGTAACCATATCATTTTGTAATAGGCCACTGTTTTTTTAATAGGCCAATTTTTTGTAGTGGCCACATTTCTTTCACTGGACGCTTCATTTTCAATGGCCACATTATTTTAATTGGCCACAATTCTTTTACTGGCCACATATTTTACTGCCACTTCATTTTGAATGGGCAATTTTTTTTTTACTTACCATGTATTTATTTATTTTCCCGGCCAGATTTTCTTGACTGGCCACTGCATTTTTAAAAGAACAATAATTTTTTGGTGCACACTATATTTTTAATAGGCCAATTATTTATTTTAATAGCCACTTCACCTTTTTTAAATAGGGCACTTCTTTTTAGTGGCCAAATAATATTTCATTGGCCACTTCATTTTAACTAGCCATGTTATTTTGACTAGACAATTTTATTAATAAACCTATATTTTTTACGGCCCAATTATTTTGACTGTCCACTCATATTTTGAACCTACCAGATTTTCTTGACTGGCCACATTACGTTTTTAATAGGCCAATTTTTATTAGTGGAAACTTTCTTTTTGCAATAGTCCACACTTTTTAGTGGCCACTTTTTTTTGACTGGCCAATTAATTTTGACTGGCCATATTAATTTGATGGACCACATTTCTTTTACTGGCCACGCTTACGGTGGCTTTCAGACTGCATCCATTATTTTCGTCTCCCCTCTCCTCTTTTCCGAACATATATGGACTCGTCCATCTGAATAACTGCCAAATCGCTCTCCATGGTGCTAACGGCAAAAAAACGCCACTTTTTTCAATTTTTTCTTGCTGTGGTTTTCACACCTGATGATTGCTTGTTTTGCAGTCGAAACGTCGTGAGAATGTTAATGTTTTATATTTTTATTATTTTACTAGCTGTACCCGGCCACACGTTGCTGTGGCTCAGTCTAGTTAAATGGAAAAGAAAGAAAAGAGAAAGCGCACGTTTCTAAAATATTTAATTTCACAATGGTTGTGGGTATACACTATTTTTTGTTGTTCCATTGTCTGTGTAGATATAGAGATTGTCTGGTTTGCCAACTCGAGAAGACGCAACATATAATTGTCCATGTGAGAAGCAATCCGTGTCTAGATCTAAACCGCACAATTCTAAAGATTGGCCCTGAGCTTTGTTGATGGTGATTGCAAACGCCAATCGAATTGGGAATTGCAATCTCTTAAATTGAAATGGCATATCCGTTGGAATCATAGGAATGCGAGGAATGAGGACATCTTCACCTTTGAAAGGTCCTGTCAAGATTGTTGCTTCAACGACGTCGCTCATTTTTTGTTTACCGCAAGCCGCGTGCCGTTGCAAAGCTTTGGCTGGTTGATATTTCGCAACATGATAATTGGCACGCCGATTTTCAATTGCAGTACGTGCGGTGGCATCCCTGGCAGATCGAGTGAATTCAAAAATTCTGTTGGATAATTAACCGCTTCATCTGCTTCCACAACAGTGTCGACAGACTTGTATGTGACTGCCTCGCTTTGAATGTTAGACTGAATAATATTGTTAAGTTCGTAGACGTCTTTGTTGTTGTCCGCAAGAATAGCTTGTTCACTCAGCCAATCGTGATTCTTATAATTGGTTTGAATATTGGGAAATACTTTTTCAACCAATTCTTCTTTTGACGTCACTAAATTGCAGAAGTTATGAGGCAATGAAATTCGTCCTGAGGTCAGATCAACCGGCACAATTTCCGTTCCCAATTTCCAGCAATTGATGTGAGAATATTTCAGCTGATTGATCGTTTTGCAGCTGGACACGCATATTTGCAGTTAATTTTAACGTCTTTACGTGTCGCCACAAAGGAGAGTATTTCAGGTAAGCATTTATTTCATCCGCTGGTGTCGATCGAGGAATTACAGGTAATGTTTGCCTGAAATCTCCTGCAAGCAATATTAATGCGTTCCCAAACCGCGTGATGTTTCCACGCAAATCTTGCAATGATCGATCAAGAGCCTCGAGCGATTTTTTGTGCCATTGTGCATTCATCCCAAACAATAAGTTTGCATTTCTGCAATACTTTTCCCACGCCGGATGCTTTGGAAATGTAGCACGTGGGAGTTTCAATGAATTGCATGTTCAATAGCAATTTCAAAGCGGAATGAGCAGTTCTTTCACCTGATAGCAATGTCGCAGCTATTCCGGACGATGCAAGAGCTAAGGCTATGTCATTTTGGGATCGAATTGCTGCCAGAATCAATCTAATTAGGAACATTTTACCAGTTCCTCCTGGCGCATCTAAGAAGAATTCTCCAACTCCGTTATTGATAGTCTGCATTATTTGATCGTAAATGCCGTTTTGCTCAAGCGAATATTTGATTGCACATACGACAAAAGATCACCCGTGTTGTAATTTTGTTCACGACGCAATTCTACATCGAACGAAGCAGCAGCAGATCGATTCGGTGATTGCATTCCCAATTGATTGAGAACTTTGTTCGTAATTTCTAAGCACAAATCTTTCATCATTATCAACGCTTCGTTGTAGATTTCTGCTGTGAAATCCATGTTCCTATTTGAATTTTCCTTGCGTATTCGACGGAAAATATCTTCAGCCATGTGCGATTTATATTTGTCCCATAACTCTGTTGGAGATGAAGGAGAGCAGGCGGTCAATATGATTGCAAACAATGCACGAATTTGATTTGGATGCGACGTGTTGCACGCATCATTAATGCATACATCCCAGTGTCGGTCGTTCTCCAATAAATTCAGAGCTTGACATGCACTGCGGAAAGTGGCATGTGTAACGCCGTTGACAATTCTCAATTGCTGGAAAGACGTTGGACCGGGCACATTTACCAACAGCATGCAAAGAAAGAAGCATTCATCTTGATTGGGAGCACGGTGTACAGTCTATCCTATCGTAGTTTCTTTGAATATGCCAGGTTGTCAGTCGACTCGCTCTCCTCGTTTGCGTCGTTCAAATGATTTTCTACTCGCATTCCATGTGTAATACGTAGGCACTTCCGAATACAGCAGTGTTTTCGCAAACGTGTCATTTTGACATAACGTGAAGAAAGCAGTTAACGTTGTAGCCGGTGGATTCAGGGCTATTTGTTGCACATTTGCAGCTGTGAAATACACGCGTTGTCCATTTTCTAGATGTACTGCTAAGTGAACAACAGCTGGACTTCGTTCATGTATGGGAAATGAAAGAATTCGCCATACAGCTTCATTACTGCTTATGTATCTTCCAGCCTGATACTGTGCGATTTCATCGATATGTATGACCGCATTCCTATCACTTATTTCTGGTTGCACGCCAAAAACTGCCATGTCGCTGCCTTTATTCACGTACTTACAAATGTATTTGATCGATTTAACGGAGTTACAGCATTCCACGTTTATGTGCGCTTTGTATGTTTTTGATAGCAAAGGCGAATATGGAACAACCCACCGGTTTTCTACTTCGATGTCACCGTTTCGCATTTGTATGGTTGCTAATTTAACGGCATCTTCTGCTGATCGTCTTCTGTATTAAGGATATCCATCGTTTCCTGTAACTGTGTTGGATACTAATGCTCGAGGATATCGCTTAGAGCATTTTCCGTCTATCATGCATGGTGAATTTGGATTCAGTGTACCGCAAGGTCCATGTATCATATTTTTCGTCACAATTTCATGCAAATCCTTATCGACGTCGGCATCGGGTATTTCAGCGCATATTACATCGTCGATTTCGTTTGAAGTGATTTTGTTATAGAGCCAGATTGGTATATGTGCGTTTGGCAATCCTCTCTTTTGCCATTCCACTGAGTACATCCAGCAGTGCACAGACCCAAACACTTCATGTTTTACCATGAAATCCATCAGCGATTTCAGCTTCTGTCTGAAAACACGTGCTGTGATGTCATGCCTATCCACCGGCTATTGCCCAGGAAGTAAGAGCTGTTGCATATCGTCCCAAGCTGGATTTCATGTGAATGTAATGAATAGGTCTGGACGCCCGTAGTGACGAACATACGCAATTGCATCTTGAGCGTACTCATGCACATGACGTGGACTGCCTGTATATGAAGATGGCAAAATCGTTCGTCTTCCAACGTTAGTTGTATTACCGTCATTTACAACTGCATCTCGCAAATGAACGTATTCTTCAGAGCGAAGCTTGGTCTGATTCAAACGGATGAATGTCAAAAGTTCTGTTTCGATTTTTGCATACATATCTACGATGTATTGGTGAAACAATTGACGTCATTTCAAAATGTGATTGTCTTCATTCTCTCGAATCATTAATCGGTATGAATAATAGTTCATTGCGGTGCATTTCTTATTTGTTTATCCGCCACTGACTGGATTTATCATCTTAACGTTGAAGTTATATCCATCGGAACCATCCCAAAACATGATTGGATATTGCAGGGCATCGTAGCATCGATGAGTTTCTGCAACTTTTGTTAATTGATCGTTTCTCCGATGAAGAACAATATCTCTAGGTTGGAATTGATCTCCGACTATAACAATTGCCACTTCGTCTATAGTTGGATCATTGAATCTTCGCACATGTTCTCCAGCAGGCGTTTTGTCAGCATGAATAACAATCTTGTGTGTATCAGATGGCATCATGTCAATTGCTGTTTTGAACAAACGCACTAAATTGTTTTTTTCGTGAAGAAGTTCTTGCAGTTGGGAAACGATGGACCTTTTTATGCCGGTAGAAATTCCGCAGCATGCATTCAATTCATCATTGCCATCACCGATGAAATACATATGTAGGAATTTATGTTGACCATCTGAGAATGGAAGCAGGGAGCCGGCTTTATGATAAATTTGTCCTTTCACTTTGAAAGTTGGCATGAATTGAGCTGTTACGATTTCTGCGCCGAACGACGTCATTTGGAAGCATGAGTTGTATTTCCTGATGTTAGATAGGAAATGCTTTGATTCGGCGGTATATCCAGCAAGCAAAGTTTTTAATGTCTCTGGCGGTTCTCCAAGTTGAGGCAGTTTAATTTTTCTGGCGGCGCAACACATTCCTTTCGTTTCTCCATTAAATTTCAGAGCCTTGCAATAAGGACACACTTCAGTCATAGTGCCGATGAGAACATGCCGGATCAAACTATAATCATCAGCTGGGTTGTACCGGAATGCAAGGCGATTGTAATCGTGTGATTGCTGAGCACGGGAGTCGTGTTTGACGCTGAGCTGCTGTTTCTCGTTGACGTCTTTCAGCCACTATCAGCCAGTCGCGTTCATTCTGTTGAGAACGAAGCAGATCTGAAGCTGCAGAACGCGATCGCCGTGCTCGCAACCGTGGCATCCTCAAGTCTGGCTGCACGTCGCTCTGCTGCTTCCTCGGCACGTATTTGAGCCATTCTTTGTCTGTTTCGCTCGTTCGCTGATGCCCGTTCTTCGCTATGGTAAACGACACAGCTCAATTCCAACGCAATGTCACACGAAATAATTAAATCAAAATGAAAATAAATCGAAATCTATGAAAATTCAACTTTGTCTGGCGATATAGTTTTTACGGATAAATTCTTTTGAATTACCACAATTTTTTTTGAGTACCAATATTTTTTTTTACTGGTTACTATTTTTCTGGCCACATTATTTTGATAGGCCATATTTATTTTACTGGCAACATTTTTAATGCTGGCCATTTTCTTTTTTAATCGAAATTTTATTTTGTGCCCACTTTTTTTGACTGCGCAATTTAATTTTACTGACCACATTATTTTCATAGGCCACTTTATTTTGACGGAACACTTTTTTTACTGGCAATTTTTTTTACGGGACAATTCTTTCGAATGGTCACTTTCTAAAAAAATTCGGCCAGATTTTTTGACAAATCACTTCATTTTATTAAAGACCAACTTCTTTTTTTAGTAACCATATCATTTTGTAATAGGCCACTGTTTTTTTAATAGGCCAATTTTTTGTAGTGGCCACATTTCTTTCACTGGACGCTTCATTTTCAATGGCCACATTATTTTAATTGGCCACAATTCTTTTACTGGCCACATATTTTACTGCCACTTCATTTTGAATGGGCAATTTTTTTTTGACTTACCATGTATTTATTTATTTTCCCGGCCAGATTTTCTTGACTGGCCACTGCATTTTTAAAAGAACAATAATTTTTTGGTGCACACTATATTTTTAATAGGCCAATTATTTATTTTAATAGCCACTTCACCTTTTTTAAATAGGGCACTTCTTTTTAGTGGCCAAATAATATTTCATTGGCCACTTCATTTTAACTAGCCATGTTATTTTGACTAGACAATTTTATTAATAAACCTATATTTTTTACGGCCCAATTATTTTGACTGTCCACTCATATTTTGAACCTACCAGATTTTCTTGACTGGCCACATTACGTTTTTAATAGGCCAATTTTTATTAGTGGAAACTTTCTTTTTGCAATAGTCCACACTTTTTAGTGGCCACTTTTTTTTGACTGGCCAATTAATTTTGACTGGCCATATTAATTTGATGGACCACATTTCTTTTACTGGCCACGCTTACGGTGGCTTTCAGACTGCATCCATTATTTTCGTCTCCCCTCTCCTCTTTTCCGAACATATATGGACTCGTCCATCTGAATAACTGCCAAATCGCTCTCCATGGTGCTAACGGCAAAAAAACGCCACTTTTTTCAATTTTTTCTTGCTGTGGTTTTCACACCTGATGATTGCTTGTTTTGCAGTCGAAACGTCGTGAGAATGTTAATGTTTTATATTTTTATTATTTTACTAGCTGTACCCGGCCACACGTTGCTGTGGCTCAGTCTAGTTAAATGGAAAAGAAAGAAAAGAGAAAGCGCACGTTTCTAAAATATTTAATTTCACAATGGTTGTGGGTATACACTATTTTTTGTTGTTCCATTGTCTGTGTAGATATAGAGATTGTCTGGTTTGCCAACTCGAGAAGACGCAACATATAATTGTCCATGTGAGAAGCAATCCGTGTCTAGATCTAAACCGCACAATTCTAAAGATTGGCCCTGAGCTTTGTTGATGGTGATTGCAAACGCCAATCGAATTGGGAATTGCAATCTCTTAAATTGAAATGGCATATCCGTTGGAATCATAGGAATGCGAGGAATGAGGACATCTTCACCTTTGAAAGGTCCTGTCAAGATTGTTGCTTCAACGACGTCGCTCATTTTTTGTTTACCGCAAGCCGCGTGCCGTTGCAAAGCTTTGGCTGGTTGATATTTCGCAACATGATAATTGGCACGCCGATTTTCAATTGCAGTACGTGCGGTGGCATCCCTGGCAGATCGAGTGAATTCAAAAATTCTGTTGGATAATTAACCGCTTCATCTGCTTCCACAACAGTGTCGACAGACTTGTATGTGACTGCCTCGCTTTGAATGTTAGACTGAATAATATTGTTAAGTTCGTAGACGTCTTTGTTGTTGTCCGCAAGAATAGCTTGTTCACTCAGCCAATCGTGATTCTTATAATTGGTTTGAATATTGGGAAATACTTTTTCAACCAATTCTTCTTTTGACGTCACTAAATTGCAGAAGTTATGAGGCAATGAAATTCGTCCTGAGGTCAGATCAACCGGCACAATTTCCATTCCCAATTTCCAGCAATTGATGTGAGAATATTTCAGCTGATTGATCGTTTTGCAGCTGGACACGCATATTTGCAGTTAATTTTAACGTCTTTACGTGTCGCCACAAAGGAGAGTATTTCAGGTAAGCATTTATTTCATCCGCTGGTGTCGATCGAGGAATTACAGGTAATGTTTGCCTGAAATCTCCTGCAAGCAATATTAATGCGTTCCCAAACCGTGTGATGTTTCCACGCAAATCTTGCAATGATCGATCAAGAGCCTCGAGCGATTTTTTGTGCCATTGTGCATTCATCCTAAACAATAAGTTTGCATTTCTGCAATACTTTTCCCACGCCGGATGCTTTGGAAATGTAGCACGTGGGAGTTTCAATGAATTGCATGTTCAATAGCAATTTCAAAGCGGAATGAGCAGTTCTTTCACCTGGTAGCAATGTCGCAGCTATTCCGGACGATGCAAGAGCTAAGGCTATGTCATTTTGGGATCGAATTGCTGCCAGAATCAATCTAATTAGGAACATTTTACCAGTTCCTCCTGGCGCATCTAAGAAGAATTCTCCAACTCCGTTATTGATAGTCTGCATTATTTGATCGTAAATGCCTTTTTGCTCAAGCGAATATTTGATTGCACATACGATAAAAGATCACCCGTGTTGTAATTTTGTTCACGACGCAATTCTACATCGAACGAAGCAGCAGCAGATCGATTCGGTGATTGCATTCCCAATTGATTGAGAACTTTGTTCGTAATTTCTAAGCACAAATCTTTCATCATTATCAACGCTTCGTTGTAGATTTCTGCTGTGAAATCCATGTTCCTATTTGAATTTTCCTTGCGTATTCGACGGAAAATATCTTCAGCCATGTGCGATTTATATTTGTCCCATAACTCTGTTGTAGATGAAGGAGAGCAGGCGGTCAATATGATTGCAAACAATGCACGAATTTGATTTGGATGCGACGTGTTGCACGCATCATTAATGCATACATCCCAGTGTCGGTCGTTCTCCAATAAATTCAGAGCTTGACATGCACTGCGGAAAGTGGCATGTGTAACGCCGTTGACAATTCTCAATTGCTGGAAAGACGTTGGACCGGGCACATTTACCAACAGCATGCAAAGAAAGAAGCATTCATCTTGATTGGGAGCACGGTGTACAGTCTATCCTATCGTAGTTTCTTTGAATATGCCAGGTTGTCAGTCGACTCGCTCTCCTCGTTTCCATGTGTAATACGTAGGCACTTCCGAATACAGCAGTGTTTTCGCAAACGTGTCATTTTGACATAACGTGAAGAAAGCAGTTAACGTTGTAGCCGGTGGATTCAGGGCTATTTGTTGCACATTTGCAGCTGTGAAATACACGCGTTGTCCATTTTCTAGATGTACTGCTAAGTGAACAACAGCTGGACTTCGTTCATGTATGGGAAATGAAAGAATTCGCCATACAGCTTCATTACTGCTTATGTATCTTCCAGCCTGATACTGTGCGATTTCATCGATATGTATGACCGCATTCCTATCACTTATTTCTGGTTGCACGCCAAAAACTGCCATGTCGCTGCCTTTATTCACGTACTTACAAATGTATTTTATCGATTTAACGGAGTTACAGCATTCCACGTTTATGTGCGCTTTGTATGTTTTTGATAGCAAAGGCGAATATGGAACCCACCGGTTTTCTACTTCGATGTCACCGTTTCGCATTTGTATGGTTGCTAATTTACCGGCATCTTCTGCTGATCGTCTTCTGTATTAAGGATATCCATCGTTTCCTGTAACTGTGTTGGATACTAATGCTCGAGGATATCGCTTAGAGCATTTTCCGTCTATCATGCATGGTGAATTTGGATTCAGTGTACCGCAAGGTCCATGTATCATATTTTTCGTCACAATTTCATGCAAATCCTTATCGACGTCGGCATCGGGTATTTCAGCGCATATTACATCGTCGATTTCGTTTGAAGTTATTTTGTTATAGAGCCAGATTGGTATATGTGCGTTTGGCAATCCTCTCTTTTGCCATTCCACTGAGTACATCCAGCAGTGCACAGACCCAAACACTTCATGTTTTACCATGAAATCCATCAGCGATTTCAGCTTCTGTCTGAAAACACGTGCTGTGATGTCATGCCTATCCACCGGCTATTGCCCAGGAAGTAAGAGCTGTTGCATATCGTCCCAAGCTGGATTTCATGTGAATGTAATGAATAGGTCTGGACGCCCGTAGTGACGAACATACGCAATTGCATCTTGAGCGTACTCATGCACATGACGTGGACTGCCTGTATATGAAGATGGCAAAATCGTTCGTCTTCCAACGTTAGTTGTATTACCGTCATTTACAACTGCATCTCGCAAATGAACGTATTCTTCAGAGCGAAGCTTGGTCTGATTCAAACGGATGAATGTCAAAAGTTCTGTTTCGATTTTTGCATACATATCTACGATGTATTGGTGAAACAATTGACGTCATTTCAAAATGTGATTGTCTTCATTCTCTCGAATCATTAATCGGTATGAATAATAGTTCATTGCGGTGCATTTCTTATTTGTTTATCCGCCACTGACTGGATTTATCATCTTAACGTTGAAGTTATATCCATCGGAACCATCCCAAAACATGATTGGATATTGCAGGGCATCGTAGCATCGATGAGTTTCTGCAACTTTTGTTAATTAATCGTTTCTCCGATGAAGAACAATATCTCTAGGTTGGAATTGATCTCCGACTATAACAATTGCCACTTCGTCTATAGTTGGATCATTGAATCTTCGCACATGTTCTCCAGCAGGCGTTTTGTCAGCATGAATAACAATCTTGTGTGTATCAGATGGCATCATGTCAATTGCTGTTTTGAACAAACGCACTAAATTGTTTTTTTCGTGAAGAAGTTCTTGCAGTTGGGAAACGATGGACCTTTTTATGCCGGTAGAAATTCCGCAGCATGCATTCAATTCATCATTGCCATCACCGATGAAATACATATGTAGGAATTTATGTTGACCATCTGAGAATGGAAGCAGGGAGCCGGCTTTATGATAAATTTGTCCTTTCACTTTGAAAGTTGGCATGAATTGAGCTGTTACGATTTCTGCGCCGAACGACGTCATTTGGAAGCATGAGTTGTATTTCCTGATGTTAGATAGGAAATGCTTTGATTCGGCGGTATATCCAGCAAGCAAAGTTTTTAATGTCTCTGGCGGTTCTCCAAGTTGAGGCAGTTTAATTTTTCTGGCGGCGCAACACATTCCTTTCGTTTCTCCATTAAATTTCAGAGCCTTGCAATAAGGACACACTTCAGTCATAGTGCCGATGAGAACATGCCGGATCAAACTATAATCATCAGCTGGGTTGTACCGGAATGCAAGGCGATTGTAATCGTGTGATTGCTGAGCACGGAGTCGTGTTTGACGCTGATCTGCTGTTTCTCGTTGACGTCTTTCAGCCACTATCAGCCAGTCGCGTTCATTCTGTTGAGAACGAAGCAGATCTGAAGCTGCAGAACGCGATCGCCGTGCTCGCAACCGTGGCATCCTCAAGTCTGGCTGCACGTCGCTCTGCTGCTTCCTCGGCACGTATTTGAGCCATTCTTTGTCTGTTTCGCTCGTTCGCTGATGCCCGTTCTTCGCTATGGTAAACGACACAGCTCAATTCCAACGCAATGTCACACGAAATAATTAAATCAAAATGAAAATAAATCGAAATCTATGAAAATTCAACTTTGTCTGGCGATATAGTTTTTACGGATAAATTCTTTTGAATTACCACAATTTTTTTTGAGTACCAATATTTTTTTTTACTGGTTACTATTTTTCTGGCCACATTATTTTGATAGGCCATATTTATTTTACTGGCAACATTTTTAATGCTGGCCATTTTCTTTTTTAATCGAAATTTTATTTTGTGCCCACTTTTTTTGACTGCGCAATTTAATTTTACTGACCACATTATTTTCATAGGCCACTTTATTTTGACGGAACACTTTTTTTACTGGCAATTTTTTTTATGGGACAATTCTTTCGAATGGTCACTTTCTAAAAAAATTCGGCCAGATTTTTTGACAAATCACTTCATTTTATTAAAGACCAACTTCTTTTTTTAGTAACCATATCATTTTGTAATAGGCCACTGTTTTTTTAATAGGCCAATTTTTTGTAGTGGCCACATTTCTTTCACTGGACGCTTCATTTTCAATGGCCACATTATTTTAATTGGCCACAATTCTTTTACTGGCCACATATTTTACTGCCACTTCATTTTGAATGGGCAATTTTTTTTTGACTTACCATGTATTTATTTATTTTCCCGGCCAGATTTTCTTGACTGGCCACTGCATTTTTAAAAGAACAATAATTTTTTGGTGCACACTATATTTTTAATAGGCCAATTATTTATTTTAATAGCCACTTCACCTTTTTTAAATAGGGCACTTCTTTTTAGTGGCCAAATAATATTTCATTGGCCACTTCATTTTAACTAGCCATGTTATTTTGACTAGACAATTTTATTAATAAACCTATATTTTTTACGGCCCAATTATTTTGACTGTCCACTCATATTTTGAACCTACCAGATTTTCTTGACTGGCCACATTACGTTTTTAATAGGCCAATTTTTATTAGTGGAAACTTTCTTTTTGCAATAGTCCACACTTTTTAGTGGCCACTTTTTTTTGACTGGCCAATTAATTTTGACTGGCCATATTAATTTGATGGACCACATTTCTTTTACTGGCCACGCTTACGGTGGCTTTCAGACTGCATCCATTATTTTCGTCTCCCCTCTCCTCTTTTCCGAACATATATGGACTCGTCCATCTGAATAACTGCCAAATCGCTCTCCATGGTGCTAACGGCAAAAAAACGCCACTTTTTTCAATTTTTTCTTGCTGTGGTTTTCACACCTGATGATTGCTTGTTTTGCAGTCGAAACGTCGTGAGAATGTTAATGTTTTATATTTTTATTATTTTACTAGCTGTACCCGGCCACACGTTGCTGTGGCTCAGTCTAGTTAAATGGAAAAGAAAGAAAAGAGAAAGCGCACGTTTCTAAAATATTTAATTTCACAATGGTTGTGGGTATACACTATTTTTTGTTGTTCCATTGTCTGTGTAGATATAGAGATTGTCTGGTTTGCCAACTCGAGAAGACGCAACATATAATTGTCCATGTGAGAAGCAATCCGTGTCTAGATCTAAACCGCACAATTCTAAAGATTGGCCCTGAGCTTTGTTGATGGTGATTGCAAACGCCAATCGAATTGGGAATTGCAATCTCTTAAATTGAAATGGCATATCCGTTGGAATCATAGGAATGCGAGGAATGAGGACATCTTCACCTTTGAAAGGTCCTGTCAAGATTGTTGCTTCAACGACGTCGCTCATTTTTTGTTTACCGCAAGCCGCGTGCCGTTGCAAAGCTTTGGCTGGTTGATATTTCGCAACATGATAATTGGCACGCCGATTTTCAATTGCAGTACGTGCGGTGGCATCCCTGGCAGATCGAGTGAATTCAAAAATTCTGTTGGATAATTAACCGCTTCATCTGCTTCCACAACAGTGTCGACAGACTTGTATGTGACTGCCTCGCTTTGAATGTTAGACTGAATAATATTGTTAAGTTCGTAGACGTCTTTGTTGTTGTCCGCAAGAATAGCTTGTTCACTCAGCCAATCGTGATTCTTATAATTGGTTTGAATATTGGGAAATACTTTTTCAACCAATTCTTCTTTTGACGTCACTAAATTGCAGAAGTTATGAGGCAATGAAATTCGTCCTGAGGTCAGATCAACCGGCACAATTTCCATTCCCAATTTCCAGCAATTGATGTGAGAATATTTCAGCTGATTGATCGTTTTGCAGCTGGACACGCATATTTGCAGTTAATTTTAACGTCTTTACGTGTCGCCACAAAGGAGAGTATTTCAGGTAAGCATTTATTTCATCCGCTGGTGTCGATCGAGGAATTACAGGTAATGTTTGCCTGAAATCTCCTGCAAGCAATATTAATGCGTTCCCAAACCGTGTGATGTTTCCACGCAAATCTTGCAATGATCGATCAAGAGCCTCGAGCGATTTTTTGTGCCATTGTGCATTCATCCTAAACAATAAGTTTGCATTTCTGCAATACTTTTCCCACGCCGGATGCTTTGGAAATGTAGCACGTGGGAGTTTCAATGAATTGCATGTTCAATAGCAATTTCAAAGTGGAATGAGCAGTTCTTTCACCTGGTAGCAATGTCGCAGCTATTCCGGACGATGCAAGAGCTAAGGCTATGTCATTTTGGGATCGAATTGCTGCCAGAATCAATCTAATTAGGAACATTTTACCAGTTCCTCCTGGCGCATCTAAGAAGAATTCTCCAACTCCGTTATTGATAGTCTGCATTATTTGATCGTAAATGCCTTTTTGCTCAAGCGAATATTTGATTGCACATACGACAAAAGATCACCCGTGTTGTAATTTTGTTCACGACGCAATTCTACATCGAACGAAGCAGCAGCAGATCGATTCGGTGATTGCATTCCCAATTGATTGAGAACTTTGTTCGTAATTTCTAAGCACAAATCTTTCATCATTATCAACGCTTCGTTGTAGATTTCTGCTGTGAAATCCATGTTCCTATTTGAATTTTCCTTGCGTATTCGACGGAAAATATCTTCAGCCATGTGCGATTTATATTTGTCCCATAACTCTGTTGGAGATGAAGGAGAGCAGGCGGTCAATATGATTGCAAACAATGCACGAATTTGATTTGGATGCGACGTGTTGCACGCATCATTAATGCATACATCCCAGTGTCGGTCGTTCTCCAATAAATTCAGAGCTTGACATGCACTGCGGAAAGTGGCATGTGTAACGCCGTTGACAATTCTCAATTGCTGGAAAGACGTTGGACCGGGCACATTTACCAACAGCATGCAAAGAAAGAAGCATTCATCTTGATTGGGAGCACGGTGTACAGTCTATCCTATCGTAGTTTCTTTGAATATGCCAGGTTGTCAGTCGACTCGCTCTCCTCGTTTGCGTCGTTCAAATGATTTTCTACTCGCATTCCATGTGTAATACGCAGGCACTTCCGAATACAGCAGTGTTTTCGCAAACGTGTCATTTTGACATAACGTGAAGAAAGCAGTTAACGTTGTAGCCGGTGGATTCAGGGCTATTTGTTGCACATTTGCAGCTGTGAAATACACGCGTTGTCCATTTTCTAGATGTACTGCTAAGTGAACAACAGCTGGACTTCGTTCATGTATGGGAAATGAAAGAATTCGCCATACAGCTTCATTACTGCTTATGTATCTTCCAGCCTGATACTGTGCGATTTCATCGATATGTATGACCGCATTCCTATCACTTATTTCTGGTTGCACGCCAAAAACTGCCATGTCGCTGCCTTTATTCACGTACTTACAAATGTATTTGATCGATTTAACGGAGTTACAGCATTCCACGTTTATGTGCGCTTTGTATGTTTTTGATAGCAAAGGCGAATATGGAACAACCCACCGGTTTTCTACTTCGATGTCACCGTTTCGCATTTGTATGGTTGCTAATTTACCGGCATCTTCTGCTGATCGTCTTCTGTATTAAGGATATCCATCGTTTCCTGTAACTGTGTTGGATACTAATGCTCGAGGATATCGCTTAGAGCATTTTCCGTCTATCATGCATGGTGAATTTGGATTCAGTGTACCGCAAGGTCCATGTATCATATTTTTCGTCACAATTTCATGCAAATCCTTATCGACGTCGGCATCGGGTATTTCAGCGCATATTACATCGTCGATTTCGTTTGAAGTGATTTTGTTAGAGCCAGATTGGTATATGTGCGTTTGGCAATCCTCTCTTTTGCCATTCCACTGAGTACATCCAGCAGTGCACAGACCCAAACACTTCATGTTTTACCATGAAATCCATCAGCGATTTCAGCTTCTGTCTGAAAACACGTGCTGTGATGTCATGCCTATCCACCGGCTATTGCCCAGGAAGTAAGAGCTGTTGCATATCGTCCCAAGCTGGATTTCATGTGAATGTAATGAATAGGTCTGGACGCCCGTAGTGACGAACATACGCAATTGCATCTTGAGCGTACTCATGCACATGACGTGGACTGCCTGTATATGAAGATGGCAAAATCGTTCGTCTTCCAACGTTAGTTGTATTACCGTCATTTACAACTGCATCTCGCAAATGAACGTATTCTTCAGAGCGAAGCTTGGTCTGATTCAAACGGATGAATGTCAAAAGTTCTGTTTCGATTTTTGCATACATATCTACGATGTATTGGTGAAACAATTGATGTCATTTCAAAATGTGATTGTCTTCATTCTCTCGAATCATTAATCGGTATGAATAATAGTTCATTGCGGTGCATTTCTCATTTGTTTATCCGCCACTGACTGGATTTATCATCTTAACGTTGAAGTTATATCCATCGGAACCATCCCAAAACATGATTGGATATTGCAGGGCATCGTAGCATCGATGAGTTTCTGCAACTTTTGTTAATTGATCGTTTCTCCGATGAAGAACAATATCTCTAGGTTGGAATTGATCTCCGACTATAACAATTGCCACTTCGTCTATAGTTGGATCATTGAATCTTCGCACATGTTCTCCAGCAGGCGTTTTGTCAGCATGAATAACAATCTTGTGTGTATCAGATGGCATCATGTCAATTGCTGTTTTGAACAAACGCACTAAATTGTTTTTTTCGTGAAGAAGTTCTTGCAGTTGGGAAACGATGGACCTTTTTATGCCGGTAGAAATTCCGCAGCATGCATTCAATTCATCATTGCCATCACCGATGAAATACATATGTAGGAATTTATGTTGACCATCTGAGAATGGAAGCAGGGAGCCGGCTTTATGATAAATTTGTCCTTTCACTTTGAAAGTTGGCATGAATTGAGCTGTTACGATTTCTGCGCCGAACGACGTCATTTGGAAGCATGAGTTGTATTTCCTGATGTTAGATAGGAAATGCTTTGATTCGGCGGTATATCCAGCAAGCAAAGTTTTTAATGTCTCTGGCGGTTCTCCAAGTTGAGGCAGTTTAATTTTTCTGGCGGCGCAACACATTCCTTTCGTTTCTCCATTAAATTTCAGAGCCTTGCAATAAGGACACACTTCAGTCATAGTGCCGATGAGAACATGCCGGATCAAACTATAATCATCAGCTGGGTTGTACCGGAATGCAAGGCGATTGTAATCGTGTGATTGCTGAGCACGGAGTCGTGTTTGACGCTGATCTGCTGTTTCTCGTTGACGTCTTTCAGCCACTATCAGCCAGTCGCGTTCATTCTGTTGAGAACGAAGCAGATCTGAAGCTGCAGAACGCGATCGCCGTGCTCGCAACCGTGGCATCCTCAAGTCTGGCTGCACGTCGCTCTGCTGCTTCCTCGGCACGTATTTGAGCCATTCTTTGTCTGTTTCGCTCGTTCGCTGATGCCCGTTCTTCGCTATGGTAAACGACACAGCTCAATTCCAACGCAATGTCACACGAAATAATTAAATCAAAATGAAAATAAATCGAAATCTATGAAAATTCAACTTTGTCTGGCGATATAGTTTTTACGGATAAATTCTTTTGAATTACCACTTAATTTTTTTTGAGTACCAATATATTTTTTTACTGGTTACTATTTTTCTGGCCACATTATTTTGATAGGCCATATTTATTTTACTGGCAACATTTTTAATGCTGGCCATTTTCTTTTTTAATCGAAATTTTATTTTGTGCCCACTTTTTTTGACTGCGCAATTTAATTTTAGTGACCACATTATTTTCATAGGCCACTTTATTTTGACGGAACACTTTTTTTACTGGCAATTTTTTTTTACGGGACAATTCTTTTGAATGGTCACTTTCTAAAAAAATTCGGCCAGATTTTTTGACAAATCACTTCATTTTATTAAAGACCAACTTCTTTTTTTAGTAACCATATCATTTTGTAATAGGCCACTGTTTTTTTAATAGGCCAATTTTTTGTAGTGGCCACATTTCTTTCACTGGACGCTTCATTTTCAATGGCCACATTATTTTAATTGGCCACAATTCTTTTACTGGCCACATATTTTACTGCCACTTCATTTTGAATGGGCAATTTTTTGACTTACCATGTATTTATTTATTTTCCCGGCCAGATTTTCTTGACTGGCCACTGCATTTTTAAAAGAACAATAATTTTTTGGTGCACACTATATTTTTAATAGGCCAATTATTTATTTTAATAGCCACTTCACCTTTTTTAAATAGGGCACTTCTTTTTAGTGGCCAAATAATATTTCATTGGCCACTTCATTTTAACTAGCCATGTTATTTTGACTAGACAATTTTATTAATAAACCTATATTTTTTACGGCCCAATTATTTTGACTGTCCACTCATATTTTGAACCTACCAGATTTTCTTGACTGGCCACTTTACGTTTTTAATAGGCCAATTTTTATTAGTGGAAACTTTCTTTTTGCAATAGTCCACACTTTTTAGTGGCCACTTTTTTTTGACTGGCCAATTAATTTTGACTGGCCATATTAATCTGATGGACCACATTTCTTTTACTGGCCACGCTTACGGTGGCTTTCAGACTGCATCCATTATTTTCGTCTCCCCTCTCCTCTTTTCCGAACATATATGGACTCGTCCATCTGAATAACTGCCAAATCGCTCTCCATGGTGCTAACGGCAAAAAAACGCCACTTTTTTCAATTTTTTCTTGCTGTGGTTTTCACACCTGATGATTGCTTGTTTTGCAGTCGAAACGTCGTGAGAATGTTAATGTTTTATATTTTTATTATTTTACTAGCTGTACCCGGCCACACGTTGCTGTGGCTCAGTCTAGTTAAATGGAAAAGAAAGAAAAGAGAAAGCGCACGTTTCTAAAATATTTAATTTCACAATGGTTGTGGGTATACACTATTTTTTGTTGTTCCATTGTCTGTGTAGATATAGAGATTGTCTGGTTTGCCAACTCGAGAAGACGCAACATATAATTGTCCATGTGAGAAGCAATCCGTGTCTAGATCTAAACCGCACAATTCTAAAGATTGGCCCTGAGCTTTGTTGATGGTGATTGCAAACGCCAATCGAATTGGGAATTGCAATCTCTTAAATTGAAATGGCATATCCGTTGGAATCATAGGAATGCGAGGAATGAGGACATCTTCACCTTTGAAAGGTCCTGTCAAGATTGTTGCTTCAACGACGTCGCTCATTTTTTGTTTACCGCAAGCCGCGTGCCGTTGCAAAGCTTTGGCTGGTTGATATTTCGCAACATGATAATTGGCACGCCGATTTTCAATTGCAGTACGTGCGGTGGCATCCCTGGCAGATCGAGTGAATTCAAAAATTCTGTTGGATAATTAACCGCTTCATCTGCTTCCACAACAGTGTCGACAGACTTGTATGTGACTGCCTCGCTTTGAATGTTAGACTGAATAATATTGTTAAGTTCGTAGACGTCTTTGTTGTTGTCCGCAAGAATAGCTTGTTCACTCAGCCAATCGTGATTCTTATAATTGGTTTGAATATTGGGAAATACTTTTTCAACCAATTCTTCTTTTGACGTCACTAAATTGCAGAAGTTATGAGGCAATGAAATTCGTCCTGAGGTCAGATCAACCGGCACAATTTCCGTTCCCAATTTCCAGCAATTGATGTGAGAATATTTCAGCTGATTGATCGTTTTGCAGCTGGACACGCATATTTGCAGTTAATTTTAACGTCTTTACGTGTCGCCACAAAGGAGAGTATTTCAGGTAAGCATTTATTTCATCCGCTGGTGTCGATCGAGGAATTACAGGTAATGTTTGCCTGAAATCTCCTGCAAGCAATATTAATGCGTTCCCAAACCGCGTGATGTTTCCACGCAAATCTTGCAATGATCGATCAAGAGCCTCGAGCGATTTTTTGTGCCATTGTGCATTCATCCCAAACAATAAGTTTGCATTTCTGCAATACTTTTCCCACGCCGGATGCTTTGGAAATGTAGCACGTGGGAGTTTCAATGAATTGCATGTTCAATAGCAATTTCAAAGCGGAATGAGCAGTTCTTTCACCTGGTAGCAATGTCGCAGCTATTCCGGACGATGCAAGAGCTAAGGCTATGCCATTTTGGGATCGAATTGCTGCCAGAATCAATCTAATTAGGAACATTTTACCAGTTCCTCCTGGCGCATCTAAGAAGAATTCTCCAACTCCGTTATTGATAGTCTGCATTATTTGATCGTAAATGCCTTTTTGCTCAAGCGAATATTTGATTGCACATACGACAAAAGATCACCCGTGTTGTAATTTTGTTCACGACGCAATTCTACATCGAACGAAGCAGCAGCAGATCGATTCGGTGATTGCATTCCCAATTGATTGAGAACTTTGTTCGTAATTTCTAAGCACAAATCTTTCATCATTATCAACGCTTCGTTGTAGATTTCTGCTGTGAAATCCATGTTCCTATTTGAATTTTCCTTGCGTATTCGACGGAAAATATCTTCAGCCATGTGCGATTTATATTTGTCCCATAACTCTGTTGGAGATGAAGGAGAGCAGGCGGTCAATATGATTGCAAACAATGCACGAATTTGATTTGGATGCGACGTGTTGCACGCATCATTAATGCATACATCCCAGTGTCGGTCGTTCTCCAATAAATTCAGAGCTTGACATGCACTGCGGAAAGTGGCATGTGTAACGCCGTTGACAATTCTCAATTGCTGGAAAGACGTTGGACCGGGCACATTTACCAACAGCATGCAAAGAAAGAAGCATTCATCTTGATTGGGAGCACGGTGTACAGTCTATCCTATCGTAGTTTCTTTGAATATGCCAGGTTGTCAGTCGACTCGCTCTCCTCGTTTGCGTCATTCAAATGATTTTCTACTCGCATTCCATGTGTAATACGTAGGCACTTCCGAATACAGCAGTGTTTTCGCAAACGTGTCATTTTGACATAACGTGAAGAAAGCAGTTAACGTTGTAGCCAGTGGATTCAGGGCTATTTGTTGCACATTTGCAGCTGTGAAATACACGCGTTGTCCATTTTCTAGATGTACTGCTAAGTGAACAACAGCTGGACTTCGTTCATGTATGGGAAATGAAAGAATTCGCCATACAGCTTCATTACTGCTTATGTATCTTCCAGCCTGATACTGTGCGATTTCATCGATATGTATGACCGCATTCCTATCACTTATTTCTGGTTGCACGCCAAAAACTGCCATGTCGCTGCCTTTATTCACGTACTTACAAATGTATTTGATCGATTTAACGGAGTTACAGCATTCCACGTTTATGTGCGCTTTGTATGTTTTTGATAGCAAAGGCGAATATGGAACAACCCACCGGTTTTCTACTTCGATGTCACCGTTTCGCATTTGTATGGTTGCTAATTTACCGGCATCTTCTGCTGATCGTCTTCTGTATTAAGGATATCCATCGTTTCCTGTAACTGTGTTGGATACTAATGCTCGAGGATATCGCTTAGAGCATTTTCCGTCTATCATGCATGGTGAATTTGGATTCAGTGTACCGCAAGGTCCATGTATCATATTTTTCGTCACAATTTCATGCAAATCCTTATCGACGTCGGCATCGGGTATTTCAGCGCATATTACATCGTCGATTTCGTTTGAAGTGATTTTGTTATAGAGCCAGATTGGTATATGTGCGTTTGGCAATCCTCTCTTTTGCCATTCCACTGAGTACATCCAGCAGTGCACAGACCCAAACACTTCATGTTTTACCATGAAATCCATCAGCGATTTCAGCTTCTGTCTGAAAACACGTGCTGTGATGTCATGCCTATCCACCGGCTATTGCCCAGGAAGTAAGAGCTGTTGCATATCGTCCCAAGCTGGATTTCATGTGAATGTAATGAATAGGTCTGGACGCCCGTAGTGACGAACATACGCAATTGCATCTTGAGCGTACTCATGCACATGACGTGGACTGCCTGTATATGAAGATGGCAAAATCGTTCGTCTTCCAACGTTAGTTGTATTACCGTCATTTACAACTGCATCTCGCAAATGAACGTATTCTTCAGAGCGAAGCTTGGTCCGATTCAAACGGATGAATGTCAAAAGTTCTGTTTCGATTTTTGCATACATATCTACGATGTATTGGTGAAACAATTGACGTCATTTCAAAATGTGATTGTCTTCATTCTCTCGAATCATTAATCGGTATGAATAATAGTTCATTGCGGTGCATTTCTTATTTGTCTATCCGCCACTGACTGGATTTATCATCTTAACGTTGAAGTTATATCCATCGGAACCATCCCAAAACATGATTGGATATTGCAGGGCATCGTAGCATCGATGAGTTTCTGCAACTTTTGTTAATTGATCGTTTCTCCGATGAAGAACAATATCTCTAGGTTGGAATTGATCTCCGACTATAACAATTGCCACTTCGTCTATAGTTGGATCATTGAATCTTCGCACATGTTCTCCAGCAGGCGTTTTGTCAGCATGAATAACAATCTTGTGTGTATCAGATGGCATCATGTCAATTGCTTTTTTTGAACAAACGCACTAAATTGTTTTTTTTCGTGAAGAAGTTCTTGCAGTTGGGAAACGATGGACCTTTTTATGCCGGTAGAAATTCCGCAGCATGCATTCAATTCATCATTGCCATCACCGATGAAATACATATGTAGGAATTTATGTTGACCATCTGAGAATGGAAGCAGGGAGCCGGCTTTATGATAAATTTGTCCTTTCACTTTGAAAGTTGGCATGAATTGAGCTGTTACGATTTCTGCGCCGAACGACGTCATTTGGAAGCATGAGTTGTATTTCCTGATGTTAGATAGGAAATGCTTTGATTCGGCGGTATATCCAGCAAGCAAAGTTTTTAATGTCTCTGGCGGTTCTCCAAGTTGAGGCAGTTTAATTTTTCTGGCGGCGCAACACATTCCTTTCGTTTCTCCATTAAATTTCAGAGCCTTGCAATAAGGACACACTTCAGTCATAGTGCCGATGAGAACATGCCGGATCAAACTATAATCATCAGCTGGGTTGTACCGGAATGCAAGGCGATTGTAATCGTGTGATTGCTGAGCACGGAGTCGTGTTTGACGCTGATCTGCTGTTTCTCGTTGACGTCTTTCAGCCACTATCAGCCAGTCGCGTTCATTCTGTTGAGAACGAAGCAGATCTGAAGCTGCAGAACGCGATCGCCGTGCTCGCAACCGTGGCATCCTCAAGTCTGGCTGCACGTCGCTCTGCTGCTTCCTCGGCACGTATTTGAGCCATTCTTTGTCTGTTTCGCTCGTTCGCTGATGCCCGTTCTTCGCTATGGTAAACGACACAGCTCAATTCCAACGCAATGTCACACGAAATAATTAAATCAAAATGAAAATAAATCGAAATCTATGAAAATTCAACTTTGTCTGGCGATATAGTTTTTTACGGATAAATTATTTTGAATTACCACTTAATTTTTTTTGAGTACCAATATTTTTTTTTACTGGTTACTATTTTTCTGGCCACATTATTTTGATAGGCCATATTTATTTTACTGGCAACATTTTTAATGCTGGCCATTTTCTTTTTTAATCGAAATTTTATTTTGTGCCCACTTTTTTTGACTGCGCAATTTAATTTTACTGACCACATTATTTTCATAGGCCACTTTATTTTGACGGAACACTTTTTTTACTGGCAATTTTTTTTACGGGACAATTCTTTTGAATGGTCACTTTCTAAAAAAATTCGGCCAGATTTTTTGACAAATCACTTCATTTTATTAAAGACCAACTTCTTTTTTTAGTAACCATATCATTTTGTAATAGGCCACTGTTTTTTTAATAGGCCAATTTTTTGTAGTGGCCACATTTCTTTCACTGGACGCTTCATTTTCAATGGCCACATTATTTTAATTGGCCACAATTCTTTTACTGGCCACATATTTTACTGCCACTTCATTTTGAATGGGCAATTTTTTGACTTACCATGTATTTATTTATTTTCCCGGCCAGATTTTCTTGACTGGCCACTGCATTTTTAAAAGAACAATAATTTTTTGGTGCACACTATATTTTTAATAGGCCAATTATTTATTTTAATAGCCACTTCACCTTTTTTAAATAGGGCACTTCTTTTTAGTGGCCAAATAATATTTCATTGGCCACTTCATTTTAACTAGCCATGTTATTTTGACTAGACAATTTTATTAATAAACCTATATTTTTTACGGCCCAATTATTTTGACTGTCCACTCATATTTTGAACCTACCAGATTTTCTTGACTGGCCACATTACGTTTTTAATAGGCCAATTTTTATTAGTGGAAACTTTCTTTTTGCAATAGTCCACACTTTTTAGTGGCCACTTTTTTTTGACTGGCCAATTCATTTTGACTGGCCATATTAATTTGATGGACCACATTTCTTTTACTGGCCACGCTTACGGTGGCTTTCAGACTGCATCCATTATTTTCGTCTCCCCTCTCCTCTTTTCCGAACATATATGGACTCGTCCATCTGAATAACTGCCAAATCGCTCTCCATGGTGCTGACGGCAAAAAAACGCCACTTTTTTCAATTTTTTCTTGCTGTGGTTTTCACACCTGATGATTGCTTGTTTTGCAGTCGAAACGTCGTGAGAATGTTAATGTTTTATATTTTTATTATTTTACTAGCTGTACCCGGCCACACGTTGCTGTGGCTCAGTCTAGTTAAATGGAAAAGAAAGAAAAGAGAAAGCGCACGTTTCTAAAATATTTAATTTCACAATGGTTGTGGGTATACACTATTTTTTGTTGTTCCATTGTCTGTGTAGATATAGAGATTGTCTGGTTTGCCAACTCGAGAAGACGCAACATATAATTGTCCATGTGAGAAGCAATCCGTGTCTAGATCTAAACCGCACAATTCTAAAGATTGGCCCTGAGCTTTGTTGATGGTGATTGCAAACGCCAATCGAATTGGGAATTGCAATCTCTTAAATTGAAATGGCATATCCGTTGGAATCATAGGAATGCGAGGAATGAGGACATCTTCACCTTTGAAAGGTCCTGTCAAGATTGTTGCTTCAACGACGTCGCTCATTTTTTGTTTACCGCAAGCCGCGTGCCGTTGCAAAGCTTTGGCTGGTTGATATTTCGCAACATGATAATTGGCACGCCGATTTTCAATTGCAGTACGTGCGGTGGCATCCCTGGCAGATCGAGTGAATTCAAAAATTCTGTTGGATAATTAACCGCTTCATCTGCTTCCACAACAGTGTCGACAGACTTGTATGTGACTGCCTCGCTTTGAATGTTAGACTGAATAATATTGTTAAGTTCGTAGACGTCTTTGTTGTTGTCCGCAAGAATAGCTTGTTCACTCAGCCAATCGTGATTCTTATAATTGGTTTGAATATTGGGAAATACTTTTTCAACCAATTCTTCTTTTGACGTCACTAAATTGCAGAAGTTATGAGGCAATGAAATTCGTCCTGAGGTCAGATCAACCGGCACAATTTCCGTTCCCAATTTCCAGCAATTGATGTGAGAATATTTCAGCTGATTGATCGTTTTGCAGCTGGACACGCATATTTGCAGTTAATTTTAACGTCTTTACGTGTCGCCACAAAGGAGAGTATTTCAGGTAAGCATTTATTTCATCCGCTGGTGTCGATCGAGGAATTACAGGTAATGTTTGCCTGAAATCTCCTGCAAGCAATATTAATGCGTTCCCAAACCGTGTGATGTTTCCACGCAAATCTTGCAATGATCGATCAAGAGCCTCGAGCGATTTTTTGTGCCATTGTGCATTCATCCCAAACAATAAGTTTGCATTTCTGCAATACTTTTCCCACGCCGGATGCTTTGGAAATGTAGCACGTGGGAGTTTCAATGAATTGCATGTTCAATAGCAATTTCAAAGCGGAATGAGCAGTTCTTTCACCTGGTAGCAATGTCGCAGCTATTCCGGACGATGCAAGAGCTAAGGCTATGCCATTTTGGGATCGAATTGCTGCCAGAATCAATCTAATTAGGAACATTTTACCAGTTCCTCCTGGCGCATCTAAGAAGAATTCTCCAACTCCGTTATTGATAGTCTGCATTATTTGATCGTAAATGCCTTTTTGCTCAAGCGAATATTTGATTGCACATACGACAAAAGATCACCCGTGTTGTAATTTTGTTCACGACGCAATTCTACATCGAACGAAGCAGCAGCAGATCGATTCGGTGATTGCATTCCCAATTGATTGAGAACTTTGTTCGTAATTTCTAAGCACAAATCTTTCATCATTATCAACGCTTCGTTGTAGATTTCTGCTGTGAAATCCATGTTCCTATTTGAATTTTCCTTGCGTATTCGACGGAAAATATCTTCAGCCATGTGCGATTTATATTTGTCCCATAACTCTGTTGGAGATGAAGGAGAGCAGGCGGTCAATATGATTGCAAACAATGCACGAATTTGATTTGGATGCGACGTGTTGCACGCATCATTAATGCATACATCCCAGTGTCGGTCGTTCTCCAATAAATTCAGAGCTTGACATGCACTGCGGAAAGTGGCATGTGTAACGCCGTTGACAATTCTCAATTGCTGGAAAGACGTTGGACCGGGCACATTTACCAACAGCATGCAAAGAAAGAAGCATTCATCTTGATTGGGAGCACGGTGTACAGTCTATCCTATCGTAGTTTCTTTGAATATGCCAGGTTGTCAGTCGACTCGCTCTCCTCGTTTGCGTCGTTCAAATGATTTTCTACTCGCATTCCATGTGCAATACGTAGGCACTTCCGAATACAGCAGTGTTTTCGCAAACGTGTCATTTTGACATAACGTGAAGAAAGCAGTTAACGTTGTAGCCGGTGGATTCAGGGCTATTTGTTGCACATTTGCAGCTGTGAAATACACGCGTTGTCCATTTTCTAGATGTACTGCTAAGTGAACAACAGCTGGACTTCGTTCATGTATGGGAAATGAAAGAATTCGCCATACAGCTTCATTACTGCTTATATTTCTTCCAGCCTGATACTGTGCGATTTCATCGAAATGTATGACCGCATTCCTATCACTTATTTCTGGTTGCACGCCAAAAACTGCCATGTCGCTGCCTTTATTCACGTACTTACAAATGTATTTGATCGATTTAACGGAGTTACAGCATTCCACGTTTATGTGCGCTTTGTATGTTTTTGATAGCAAAGGCGAATATGGAACAACCCACCGGTTTTCTACTTCGATGTCACCGTTTCGCATTTGTATGGTTGCTAATTTACCGGCATCTTCTGCTGATCGTCTTCTGTATTAAGGATATCCATCGTTTCCTGTAACTGTGTTGGATACTAATGCTCGAGGATATCGCTTAGAGCATTTTCCGTCTATCATGCATGGTGAATTTGGATTCAGTGTACCGCAAGGTCCATGTATCATATTTTTCGTCACAATTTCATGCAAATCCTTATCGACGTCGGCATCGCGTATTTCAGCGCATATTACATCGTCGATTTCGTTTGAAGTTATTTTGTTATAGAGCCAGATTGGTATATGTGCGTTTGGCAATCCTCTCTTTTGCCATTCCACTGAGTACATCCAGCAGTGCACAGACCCAAACACTTCATGTTTTACCATGAAATCCATCAGCGATTTCAGCTTCTGTCTGAAAACACGTGCTGTGATGTCATGCCTATCCACCGGCTATTGCCCAGGAAGTAAGAGCTGTTGCATATCGTCCCAAGCTGGATTTCATGTGAATGTAATGAATAGGTCTGGACGCCCGTAGTGACGAACATACGCAATTGCATCTTGAGCGTACTCATGCATATGACGTGGACTGCCTGTATATGAAGATGGCAAAATCGTTCGTCTTCCAACGTTAGTTGTATTACCGTCATTTACAACTGCATCTCGCAAATGAACGTATTCTTCAGAGCGAAGCTTGGTCCGATTCAAACGGATGAATGTCAAAAGTTCTGTTTCGATTTTTGCATACATATCTACGATGTATTGGTGAAACAATTGACGTCATTTCAAAATGTGATTGTCTTCATTCTCTCGAATCATTAATCGGTATGAATAATAGTTCATTGCGGTGCATTTCTTATTTGTTTATCCGCCACTGACTGGATTTATCATCTTAACGTTGAAGTTATATCCATCGGAACCATCCCAAAACATGATTGGATATTGCAGGGCATCGTAGCATCGATGAGTTTCTGCAACTTTTGTTAATTGATCGTTTCTCCGATGAAGAACAATATCTCTAGGTTGGAATTGATCTCCGACTATAACAATTGCCACTTCGTCTATAGTTGGATCATTGAATCTTCGCACATGTTCTCCAGCAGGCGTTTTGTCAGCATGAATAACAATCTTGTGTGTATTAGATGGCATCATGTCAATTGCTGTTTTGAACAAACGCACTAAATTGTTTTTTTCGTGAAGAAGTTCTTGCAGTTGGGAAACGATGGACCTTTTTATGCCGGTAGAAATTCCGCAGCATGCATTCAATTCATCATTGCCATCACCGATGAAATACATATGTAGGAATTTATGTTGACCATCTGAGAATGGAAGCAGGGAGCCGGCTTTATGATAAATTTGTCCTTTCACTTTGAAAGTTGGCATGAATTGAGCTGTTACGATTTCTGCGCCGAACGACGTCATTTGGAAGCATGAGTTGTATTTCCTGATGTTAGATAGGAAATGCTTTGATTCGGCGGTATATCCAGCAAGCAAAGTTTTTAATGTCTCTGGCGATTCTCCAAGTTGAGGCAGTTTAATTTTTCTGGCGGCGCAACACATTCCTTTCGTTTCTCCATTAAATTTCAGAGCCTTGCAATAAGGACACACTTCAGTCATAGTGCCGATGAGAACATGCCGGATCAAACTATAATCATCAGCTGGGTTGTACCGGAATGCAAGGCGATTGTAATCGTGTGATTGCTGAGCACGGAGTCGTGTTTGACGCTGATCTGCTGTTTCTCGTTGACGTCTTTCAGCCACTATCAGCCAGTCGCGTTCATTCTGTTGAGAACGAAGCAGATCTGAAGCTGCAGAACGCGATCGCCGTGCTCGCAACCGTGGCATCCTCAAGTCTGGCTGCACGTCGCTCTGCTGCTTCCTCGGCACGTATTTGAGCCATTCTTTGTCTGTTTCGCTCGTTCGCTGATGCCCGTTCTTCGCTATGGTAAACGACACAGCTCAATTCCAACGCAATGTCACACGAAATAATTAAATCAAAATGAAAATAAATCGAAATCTATGAAAATTCAACTTTGTCTGGCGATATAGTTTTTACGGATAAATTCTTTTGAATTACCACTTAATTTTTTTTGAGTACCAATATTTTTTTTTACTGGTTACTATTTTTCTGGCCACATTATTTTGATAGGCCATATTTATTTTACTGGCAACATTTTTAATGCTGGCCATTTTCTTTTTTAATCGAAATTTTATTTTGTGCCCACTTTTTTTGACTGCGCAATTTAATTTTACTGACCACATTATTTTCATAGGCCACTTTATTTTGACGGAACACTTTTTTTACTGGCAATTTTTTTTACGGGACAATTCTTTTGAATGGTCACTTTCTAAAAAAATTCGGCCAGATTTTTTGACAAATCACTTCATTTTATTAAAGACCAACTTCTTTTTTTAGTAACCATATCATTTTGTAATAGGCCACTGTTTTTTTAATAGGCCAATTTTTTGTAGTGGCCACATTTCTTTCACTGGACGCTTCATTTTCAATGGCCACATTATTTTAATTGGCCACAATTCTTTTACTGGCCACATATTTTACTGCCACTTCATTTTGAATGGGCCATTTTTTGACTTACCATGTATTTATTTATTTTCCCGGCCAGATTTTCTTGACTGGCCACTGCATTTTTAAAAGAACAATAATTTTTTGGTGCACACTATATTTTTAATAGGCCAATTATTTATTTTAATAGCCACTTCACCTTTTTTAAATAGGGCACTTCTTTTTAGTGGCCAAATAATATTTCATTGGCCACTTCATTTTAACTAGCCATGTTATTTTGACTAGACAATTTTATTAATAAACCTATATTTTTTACGGCCCAATTATTTTGACTGTCCACTCATATTTTGAACCTACCAGATTTTCTTGACTGGCCACATTACGTTTTTAATAGGCCAATTTTTATTAGTGGAAACTTTCTTTTTGCAATAGTCCACACTTTTTAGTGGCCACTTTTTTTTGACTGGCCAATTCATTTTGACTGGCCATATTAATCTGATGGACCACATTTCTTTTACTGGCCACGCTTACGGTGGCTTTCAGACTGCATCCATTATTTTCGTCTCCCCTCTCCTCTTTTCCGAACATATATGGACTCGTCCATCTGAATAACTGCCAAATCGCTCTCCATGGTGCTAACGGCAAAAAAACGCCACTTTTTTCAATTTTTTCTTGCTGTGGTTTTCACACCTGATGATTGCTTGTTTTGCAGTCGAAACGTCGTGAGAATGTTAATGTTTTATATTTTTATTATTTTACTAGCTGTACCCGGCCACACGTTGCTGTGGCTCAGTCTAGTTAAATGGAAAAGAAAGAAAAGAGAAAGCGCACGTTTCTAAAATATTTAATTTCACAATGGTTGTGGGTATACACTATTTTTTGTTGTTCCATTGTCTGTGTAGATATAGAGATTGTCTGGTTTGCCAACTCGAGAAGACGCAACATATAATTGTCCATGTGAGAAGCAATCCGTGTCTAGATCTAAACCGCACAATTCTAAAGATTGGCCCTGAGCTTTGTTGATGGTGATTGCAAACGCCAATCGAATTGGGAATTGCAATCTCTTAAATTGAAATGGCATATCCGTTGGAATCATAGGAATGCGAGGAATGAGGACATCTTCACCTTTGAAAGGTCCTGTCAAGATTGTTGCTTCAACGACGTCGCTCATTTTTTGTTTACCGCAAGCCGCGTGCCGTTGCAAAGCTTTGGCTGGTTGATATTTCGCAACATGATAATTGGCACGCCGATTTTCAATTGCAGTACGTGCGGTGGCATCCCTGGCAGATCGAGTGAATTCAAAAATTCTGTTGGATAATTAACCGCTTCATCTGCTTCCACAACAGTGTCGACAGACTTGTATGTGACTGCCTCGCTTTGAATGTTAGACTGACTAATATTGTTAAGTTCGTAGACGTCTTTGTTGTTGTCCGCAAGAATAGCTTGTTCACTCAGCCAATCGTGATTCTTATAATTGGTTTGAATATTGGGAAATACTTTTTCAACCAATTCTTCTTTTGACGTCACTAAATTGCAGAAGTTATGAGGCAATGAAATTCGTCCTGAGGTCAGATCAACCGGCACAATTTCCGTTCCCAATTTCCAGCAATTGATGTGAGAATATTTCAGCTGATTGATCGTTTTGCAGCTGGACACGCATATTTGCAGTTAATTTTAACGTCTTTACGTGTCGCCACAAAGGAGAGTATTTCAGGTAAGCATTTATTTCATCCGCTGGTGTCGATCGAGGAATTACAGGTAATGTTTGCCTGAAATCTCCTGCAAGCAATATTAATGCGTTCCCAAACCGTGTGATGTTTCCACGCAAATCTTGCAATGATCGATCAAGAGCCTCGAGCGATTTTTTGTGCCATTGTGCATTCATTCCAAACAATAAGTTTGCATTTCTGCAATACTTTTCCCACGCCGGATGCTTTGGAAATGTAGCACGTGGGAGTTTCAATGAATTGCATGTTCAATAGCAATTTCAAAGTGGAATGAGCAGTTCTTTCACCTGGTAGCAATGTCGCAGCTATTCCGGACGATGCAAGAGCTAAGGCTATGTCATTTTGGGATCGAATTGCTGCCAGAATCAATCTAATTAGGAACATTTTACCAGTTCCTCCTGGCGCATCTAAGAAGAATTCTCCAACTCCGTTATTGATAGTCTGCATTATTTGATCGTAAATGCCTTTTTGCTCAAGCGAATATTTGATTGCACATACGACAAAAGATCACCCGTGTTGTAATTTTGTTCACGACGCAATTCTACATCGAACGAAGCAGCAGCAGATCGATTCGGTGATTGCATTCCCAATTGATTGAGAACTTTGTTCGTAATTTCTAAGCACAAATCTTTCATCATTATCAACGCTTCGTTGTAGATTTCTGCTGTGAAATCCATGTTCCTATTTGAATTTTCCTTGCGTATTCGACGGAAAATATCTTCAGCCATGTGCGATTTATATTTGTCCCATAACTCTGTTGGAGATGAAGGAGAGCAGGCGGTCAATATGATTGCAAACAATGCACGAATTTGATTTGGATGCGACGTGTTGCACGCATCATTAATGCATACATCCCAGTGTCGGTCGTTCTCCAATAAATTCAGAGCTTGACATGCACTGCGGAAAGTGGCATGTGTAACACCGTTGACAATTCTCAATTGCTGGAAAGACGTTGGACCGGGCACATTTACCAACAGCATGCAAAGAAAGAAGCATTCATCTTGATTGGGAGCACGGTGTACAGTCTATCCTATCGTAGTTTCTTTGAATATGCCAGGTTGTCAGTCGACTCGCTCTCCTCGTTTGCGTCGTTCAAATGATTTTCTACTCGCATTCCATGTGTAATACGTAGGCACTTCCGAATACAGCAGTGTTTTCGCAAACGTGTCATTTTGACATAACGTGAAGAAAGCAGTTAACGTTGTAGCCGGTGGATTCAGGGCTATTTGTTGCACATTTGCAGCTGTGAAATACACGCGTTGTCCATTTTCTAGATGTACTGCTAAGTGAACAACAGCTGGACTTCGTTCATGTATGGGAAATGAAAGAATTCGCCATACAGCTTCATTACTGCTTATGTATCTTCCAGCCTGATACTGTGCGATTTCATCGATATGTATGACCGCATTCCTATCACTTATTTCTGGTTGCACGCCAAAAACTGCCATGTCGCTGCCTTTATTCACGTACTTACAAATGTATTTGACCGATTTAACGGAGTTACAGCATTCCACGTTTATGTGCGCTTTGTATGTTTTTGATAGCAAAGGCGAATATGGAACAACCCACCGGTTTTCTACTTCGATGTCACCGTTTCGCATTTGTATGGTTGCTAATTTACCGGCATCTTCTGCTGATCGTCTTCTGTATTAAGGATATCCATCGTTTCCTGTAACTGTGTTGGATACTAATGCTCGAGGATATCGCTTAGAGCATTTTCCGTCTATCATGCATGGTGAATTTGGATTCAGTGTACCGCAAGGTCCATGTATCATATTTTTCGTCACAATTTCATGCAAATCCTTATCGACGTCGGCATCGGGTATTTCAGCGCATATTACATCGTCGATTTCGTTTGAAGTGATTTTGTTATAGAGCCAGATTGGTATATGTGCGTTTGGCAATCCTCTCTTTTGCCATTCCACTGAGTACATCCAGCAGTGCACAGACCCAAACACTTCATGTTTTACCATGAAATCCATCAGCGATTTCAGCTTCTGTCTGAAAACACGTGCTGTGATGTCATGCCTATCCACCGGCTATTGCCCAGGAAGTAAGAGCTGTTGCATATCGTCCCAAGCTGGATTTCATGTGAATGTAATGAATAGGTCTGGACGCCCGTAGTGACGAACATACGCAATTGCATCTTGAGCGTACTCATGCATATGACGTGGACTGCCTGTATATGAAGATGGCAAAATCGTTCGTCTTCCAACGTTAGTTGTATTACCGTCATTTACAACTGCATCTCGCAAATTAACGTATTCTTCAGAGCGAAGCTTGGTCTGATTCAAACGGATGAATGTCAAAAGTTCTGTTTCGATTTTTGCATACATATCTACGATGTATTGGTGAAACAATTGACGTCATTTCAAAATGTGATTGTCTTCATTCTCTCGAATCATTAATCGGTATGAATAATAGTTCATTGCGGTGCATTTCTTATTTGTTTATCCGCCACTGACTGGATTTATCATCTTAACGTTGAAGTTATATCCATCGGAACCATCCCAAAACATGATTGGATATTGCAGGGCATCGTAGCATCGATGAGTTTCTGCAACTTTTGTTAATTGATCGTTTCTCCGATGAAGAACAATATCTCTAGGTTGGAATTGATCTCCGACTATAACAATTGCCACTTCGTCTATAGTTGGATCATTGAATCTTCGCACATGTTCTCCAGCAGGCGTTTTGTCAGCATGAATAACAATCTTGTGTGTATCAGATGGCATCATGTCAATTGCTGTTTTGAACAAACGCACTAAATTGTTTTTTTCGTGAAGAAGTTCTTGCAGTTGGGAAACGATGGACCTTTTTATGCCGGTAGAAATTCCGCAGCATGCATTCAATTCATCATTGCCATCACCGATGAAATACATATGTAGGAATTTATGTTGACCATCTGAGAATGGAAGCAGGGAGCCGGCTTTATGATAAATTTGTCCTTTCACTTTGAAAGTTGGCATGAATTGAGCTGTTACGATTTCTGCGCCGAACGACGTCATTTGGAAGCATGAGTTGTATTTCCTGATGTTAGATAGGAAATGCTTTGATTCGGCGGTATATCCAGCAAGCAAAGTTTTTAATGTCTCTGGCGGTTCTCCAAGTTGAGGCAGTTTAATTTTTCTGGCGGCGCAACACATTCCTTTCGTTTCTCCATTAAATTTCAGAGCCTTGCAATAAGGACACACTTCAGTCATAGTGCCGATGAGAACATGCCGGATCAAACTATAATCATCAGCTGGGTTGTACCGGAATGCAAGGCGATTGTAATCGTGTGATTGCTGAGCACGGAGTCGTGTTTGACGCTGATCTGCTGTTTCTCGTTGACGTCTTTCAGCCACTATCAGCCAGTCGCGTTCATTCTGTTGAGAACGAAGCAGATCTGAAGCTGCAGAACGCGATCGCCGTGCTCGCAACCGTGGCATCCTCAAGTCTGGCTGCACGTCGCTCTGCTGCTTCCTCGGCACGTATTTGAGCCATTCTTTGTCTGTTTCGCTCGTTCGCTGATGCCCGTTCTTCGCTATGGTAAACGACACAGCTCAATTCCAACGCAATGTCACACGAAATAATTAAATCAAAATGAAAATAAATCGAAATCTATGAAAATTCAACTTTGTCTGGCGATATAGTTTTTACGGATAAATTCTTTTGAATTACCACTTAATTTTTTTTGAGTACCAATATTTTTTTTTACTGGTTACTATTTTTCTGGCCACATTATTTTGATAGGCCATATTTATTTTACTGGCAACATTTTTAATGCTGGCCATTTTCTTTTTTAATCGAAATTTTATTTTGTGCCCACTTTTTTTGACTGCGCAATTTAATTTTACTGACCACATTATTTTCATAGGCCACTTTATTTTGACGGAACACTTTTTTTACTGGCAATTTTTTTTACGGGACAATTCTTTTGAATGGTCACTTTCTAAAAAATTTCGGCCAGATTTTTTGACAAATCACTTCATTTTATTAAAGACCAACTTCTTTTTTTAGTAACCATATCATTTTGTAATAGGCCACTGTTTTTTTAATAGGCCAATTTTTTGTAGTGGCCACATTTCTTTCACTGGACGCTTCATTTTCAATGGCCACATTATTTTAATTGGCCACAATTCTTTTACTGGCCACATATTTTACTGCCACTTCATTTTGAATGGGCCATTTTTTGACTTACCATGTATTTATTTATTTTCCCGGCCAGATTTTCTTGACTGGCCACTGCATTTTTAAAAGAACAATAATTTTTTGGTGCACACTATATTTTTAATAGGCCAATTATTTATTTTAATAGCCACTTCACCTTTTTTAAATAGGGCACTTCTTTTTAGTGGCCAAATAATATTTCATTGGCCACTTCATTTTAACTAGCCATGTTATTTTGACTAGACAATTTTATTAATAAACCTATATTTTTTACGGCCCAATTATTTTGACTGTCCACTCATATTTTGAACCTACCAGATTTTCTTGACTGGCCACTTTACGTTTTTAATAGGCCAATTTTTATTAGTGGAAACTTTCTTTTTGCAATAGTCCACACTTTTTAGTGGCCACTTTTTTTTGACTGGCCAATTAATTTTGACTGGCCATATTAATCTGATGGACCACATTTCTTTTACTGGCCACGCTTACGGTGGCTTTCAGACTGCATCCATTATTTTCGTCTCCCCTCTCCTCTTTTCCGAACATATATGGACTCGTCCATCTGAATAACTGCCAAATCGCTCTCCATGGTGCTAACGGCAAAAAAACGCCACTTTTTTCAATTTTTTCTTGCTGTGGTTTTCACACCTGATGATTGCTTGTTTTGCAGTCGAAACGTCGTGAGAATGTTAATGTTTTATATTTTTATTGTTTTACTAGCTGTACCCGGCCACACGTTGCTGTGGCTCAGTCTAGTTAAATGGAAAAGAAAGAAAAGAGAAAGCGCACGTTTCTAAAATATTTAATTTCACAATGGTTGTGGGTATACACTATTTTTTGTTGTTCCATTGTCTGTGTAGATATAGAGATTGTCTGGTTTGCCAACTCGAGAAGACGCAACATATAATTGTCCATGTGAGAAGCAATCCGTGTCTAGATCTAAACCGCACAATTCTAAAGATTGGCCCTGAGCTTTGTTGATGGTGATTGCAAACGCCAATCGAATTGGGAATTGCAATCTCTTAAATTGAAATGGCATATCCGTTGGAATCATAGGAATGCGAGGAATGAGGACATCTTCACCTTTGAAAGGTCCTGTCAAGATTGTTGCTTCAACGACGTCGCTCATTTTTTGTTTACCGCAAGCCGCGTGCCGTTGCAAAGCTTTGGCTGGTTGATATTTCGCAACATGATAATTGGCACGCCGATTTTCAATTGCAGTACGTGCGGTGGCATCCCTGGCAGATCGAGTGAATTCAAAAATTCTGTTGGATAATTAACCGCTTCATCTGCTTCCACAACAGTGTCGACAGACTTGTATGTGACTGCCTCGCTTTGAATGTTAGACTGAATAATATTGTTAAGTTCGTAGACGTCTTTGTTGTTGTCCGCAAGAATAGCTTGTTCACTCAGCCAATCGTGATTCTTATAATTGGTTTGAATATTGGGAAATACTTTTTCAACCAATTCTTCTTTTGACGTCACTAAATTGCAGAAGTTATGAGGCAATGAAATTCGTCCTGAGGTCAGATCAACCGGCACAATTTCCGTTCCCAATTTCCAGCAATTGATGTGAGAATATTTCAGCTGATTGATCGTTTTGCAGCTGGACACGCATATTTGCAGTTAATTTTAACGTCTTTACGTGTCGCCACAAAGGAGAGTATTTCAGGTAAGCATTTATTTCATCCGCTGGTGTCGATCGAGGAATTACAGGTAATGTTTGCCTGAAATCTCCTGCAAGCAATATTAATGCGTTCCCAAACCGTGTGATGTTTCCACGCAAATCTTGCAATGATCGATCAAGAGCCTCGAGCGATTTTTTGTGCCATTGTGCATTCATCCCAAACAATAAGTTTGCATTTCTGCAATACTTTTCCCACGCCGGATGCTTTGGAAATGTAGCACGTGGGAGTTTCAATGAATTGCATGTTCAATAGCAATTTCAAAGCGGGAGCAGTTCTTTCACCTGGTAGCAATGTCGCAGCTATTCCGGACGATGCAAGAGCTAAGGCTATGTCATTTTGGGATCGAATTGCTGCCAGAATCAATCTAATTAGGAACATTTTACCAGTTCCTCCTGGCGCATCTAAGAAGAATTCTCCAACTCCGTTATTGATAGTCTGCATTATTTGATCGTAAATGCCTTTTTGCTCAAGCGAATATTTGATTGCACATACGACAAAAGATCACCCGTGTTGTAATTTTGTTCACGACGCAATTCTACATCGAACGAAGCAGCAGCAGATCGATTCGGTGATTGCATTCCCAATTGATTGAGAACTTTGTTCGTAATTTCTAAGCACAAATCTTTCATCATTATCAACGCTTCGTTGTAGATTTCTGCTGTGAAATCCATGTTCCTATTTGAATTTTCCTTGCGTATTCGACGGAAAATATCTTCAGCCATGTGCGATTTATATTTGTCCCATAACTCTGTTGGAGATGAAGGAGAGCAGGCGGTCAATATGATTGCAAACAATGCACGAATTTGATTTGGATGCGACGTGTTGCACGCATCATTAATGCATACATCCCAGTGTCGGTCGTTCTCCAATAAATTCAGAGCTTGACATGCACTGCGGAAAGTGGCATGTGTAAC
Source organism: Petromyzon marinus (assembly GCF_048934315.1). Taxonomy (NCBI): domain Eukaryota; kingdom Metazoa; phylum Chordata; class Hyperoartia; order Petromyzontiformes; family Petromyzontidae; genus Petromyzon; species Petromyzon marinus. The sequence continues at coordinate 2,401,153 of NC_133722.1, forward strand.
GCCGTTGACAATTCTCAATTGCTGGAAAGACGTTGGACCGGGCACATTTACCAACAGCATGCAAAGAAAGAAGCATTCATCTTGATTGGGAGCACGGTGTACAGTCTATCCTATCGTAGTTTCTTTGAATATGCCAGGTTGTCAGTCGACTCGCTCTCCTCGTTTGCGTCGTTCAAATGATTTTCTACTCGCATTCCATGTGTAATACGTAGGCACTTCCGAATACAGCAGTGTTTTCGCAAACGTGTCATTTTGACATAACGTGAAGAAAGCAGTTAACGTTGTAGCCGGTGGATTCAGGGCTATTTGTTGCACATTTGCAGCTGTGAAATACACGCGTTGTCCATTTTCTAGATGTACTGCTAAGTGAACAACAGCTGGACTTCGTTCATGTATGGGAAATGAAAGAATTCGCCATACAGCTTCATTACTGCTTATGTATCTTCCAGCCTGATACTGTGCGATTTCATCGATATGTATGACCGCATTCCTATCACTTATTTCTGGTTGCACGCCAAAAACTGCCATGTCGCTGCCTTTATTCACGTACTTACAAATGTATTTGATCGATTTAACGGAGTTACAGCATTCCACGTTTATGTGCGCTTTGTATGTTTTTGATAGCAAAGGCGAATATGGAACAACCCACCGGTTTTCTACTTCGATGTCACCGTTTCGCATTTGTATGGTTGTTAATTTACCGGCATCTTCTGCTGATCGTCTTCTGTATTAAGGATATCCATCGTTTCCTGTAACTGTGTTGGATACTAATGCTCGAGGATATCGCTTAGAGCATTTTCCGTCTATCATGCATGGTGAATTTGGATTCAGTGTACCGCAAGGTCCATGTATCATATTTTTCGTCACAATTTCATGCAAATCCTTATCGACGTCGGCATCGGGTATTTCAGCGCATATTACATCGTCGATTTCGTTTGAAGTTATTTTGTTATAGAGCCAGATTGGTATATGTGCGTTTGGCAATCCTCTCTTTTGCCATTCCACTGAGTACATCCAGCAGTGCACAGACCCAAACACTTCATGTTTTACCATGAAATCCATCAGCGATTTCAGCTTCTGTCTGAAAACACGTGCTGTGATGTCATGCCTATCCACCGGCTATTGCCCAGGAAGTAAGAGCTGTTGCATATCGTCCCAAGCTGGATTTCATGTGAATGTAATGAATAGGTCTGGACGCCCGTAGTGACGAACATACGCAATTGCATCTTGAGCGTACTCATGCACATGACGTGGACTGCCTGTATATGAAGATGGCAAAATCGTTCGTCTTCCAACGTTAGTTGTATTACCGTCATTTACAACTGCATCTCGCAAATGAACGTATTCTTCAGAGCGAAGCTTGGTCTGATTCAAACGGATGAATGTCAAAAGTTCTGTTTCGATTTTTGCATACATATCTACGATGTATTGGTGAAACAATTGACGTCATTTCAAAATGTGATTGTCTTCATTCTCTCGAATCATTAATCGGTATGAATAATAGTTCATTGCGGTGCATTTCTTATTTGTTTATCCGCCACTGACTGGATTTATCATCTTAACGTTGAAGTTATATCCATCGGAACCATCCCAAAACATGATTGGATATTGCAGGGCATCGTAGCATCGATGAGTTTCTGCAACTTTTGTTAATTGATCGTTTCTCCGATGAAGAACAATATCTCTAGGTTGGAATTGATCTCCGACTATAACAATTGCCACTTCGTCTATAGTTGGATCATTGAATCTTCGCACATGTTCTCCAGCAGGCGTTTTGTCAGCATGAATAACAATCTTGTGTGTATCAGATGGCATCATGTCAATTGCTGTTTTGAACAAACGCACTAAATTGTTTTTTTCGTGAAGAAGTTCTTGCAGTTGGGAAACGATGGACCTTTTTATGCCGGTAGAAATTCCGCAGCATGCATTCAATTCATCATTGCCATCACCGATGAAATACATATGTAGGAATTTATGTTGACCATCTGAGAATGGAAGCAGGGAGCCGGCTTTATGATAAATTTGTCCTTTCACTTTGAAAGTTGGCATGAATTGAGCTGTTACGATTTCTGCGCCGAACGACGTCATTTGGAAGCATGAGTTGTATTTCCTGATGTTAGATAGGAAATGCTTTGATTCGGCGGTATATCCAGCAAGCAAAGTTTTTAATGTCTCTGGCGGTTCTCCAAGTTGAGGCAGTTTAATTTTTCTGGCGGCGCAACACATTCCTTTCGTTTCTCCATTAAATTTCAGAGCCTTGCAATAAGGACACACTTCAGTCATAGTGCCGATGAGAACATGCCGGATCAAACTATAATCATCAGCTGGGTTGTACCGGAATGCAAGGCGATTGTAATCGTGTGATTGCTGAGCACGGAGTCGTGTTTGACGCTGATCTGCTGTTTCTCGTTGACGTCTTTCAGCCACTATCAGCCAGTCGCGTTCATTCTGTTGAGAACGAAGCAGATCTGAAGCTGCAGAACGCGATCGCCGTGCTCGCAACCGTGGCATCCTCAAGTCTGGCTGCACGTCGCTCTGCTGCTTCCTCGGCACGTATTTGAGCCATTCTTTGTCTGTTTCGCTCGTTCGCTGATGCCCGTTCTTCGCTATGGTAAACGACACAGCTCAATTCCAACGCAATGTCACACGAAATAATTAAATCAAAATGAAAATAAATCGAAATCTATGAAAATTCAACTTTGTCTGGCGATATAGTTTTTACGGATAAATTCTTTTGAATTACCACTTAATTTTTTTTGAGTACCAATATTTTTTTTTACTGGTTACTATTTTTCTGGCCACATTATTTTGATAGGCCATATTTATTTTACTGGCAACATTTTTAATGCTGGCCATTTTCTTTTTTAATCGAAATTTTATTTTGTGCCCACTTTTTTTGACTGCGCAATTTAATTTTACTGACCACATTATTTTCATAGGCCACTTTATTTTGACGGAACACTTTTTTTACTGGCAATTTTTTTTACGGGACAATTCTTTTGAATGGTCACTTTCTAAAAAATTTCGGCCAGATTTTTTGACAAATCACTTCATTTTATTAAAGACCAACTTCTTTTTTTAGTAACCATATCATTTTGTAATAGGCCACTGTTTTTTTAATAGGCCAATTTTTTGTAGTGGCCACATTTCTTTCACTGGACGCTTCATTTTCAATGGCCACATTATTTTAATTGGCCACAATTCTTTTACTGGCCACATATTTTACTGCCACTTCATTTTGAATGGGCCATTTTTTGACTTACCATGTATTTATTTATTTTCCCGGCCAGATTTTCTTGACTGGCCACTGCATTTTTAAAAGAACAATAATTTTTTGGTGCACACTATATTTTTAATAGGCCAATTATTTATTTTAATAGCCACTTCACCTTTTTTAAATAGGGCACTTCTTTTTAGTGGCCAAATAATATTTCATTGGCCACTTCATTTTAACTAGCCATGTTATTTTGACTAGACAATTTTATTAATAAACCTATATTTTTTACGGCCCAATTATTTTGACTGTCCACTCATATTTTGAACCTACCAGATTTTCTTGACTGGCCACTTTACGTTTTTAATAGGCCAATTTTTATTAGTGGAAACTTTCTTTTTGCAATAGTCCACACTTTTTAGTGGCCACTTTTTTTTGACTGGCCAATTAATTTTGACTGGCCATATTAATCTGATGGACCACATTTCTTTTACTGGCCACGCTTACGGTGGCTTTCAGACTGCATCCATTATTTTCGTCTCCCCTCTCCTCTTTTCCGAACATATATGGACTCGTCCATCTGAATAACTGCCAAATCGCTCTCCATGGTGCTAACGGCAAAAAAACGCCACTTTTTTCAATTTTTTCTTGCTGTGGTTTTCACACCTGATGATTGCTTGTTTTGCAGTCGAAACGTCGTGAGAATGTTAATGTTTTATATTTTTATTGTTTTACTAGCTGTACCCGGCCACACGTTGCTGTGGCTCAGTCTAGTTAAATGGAAAAGAAAGAAAAGAGAAAGCGCACGTTTCTAAAATATTTAATTTCACAATGGTTGTGGGTATACACTATTTTTTGTTGTTCCATTGTCTGTGTAGATATAGAGATTGTCTGGTTTGCCAACTCGAGAAGACGCAACATATAATTGTCCATGTGAGAAGCAATCCGTGTCTAGATCTAAACCGCACAATTCTAAAGATTGGCCCTGAGCTTTGTTGATGGTGATTGCAAACGCCAATCGAATTGGGAATTGCAATCTCTTAAATTGAAATGGCATATCCGTTGGAATCATAGGAATGCGAGGAATGAGGACATCTTCACCTTTGAAAGGTCCTGTCAAGATTGTTGCTTCAACGACGTCGCTCATTTTTTGTTTACCGCAAGCCGCGTGCCGTTGCAAAGCTTTGGCTGGTTGATATTTCGCAACATGATAATTGGCACGCCGATTTTCAATTGCAGTACGTGCGGTGGCATCCCTGGCAGATCGAGTGAATTCAAAAATTCTGTTGGATAATTAACCGCTTCATCTGCTTCCACAACAGTGTCGACAGACTTGTATGTGACTGCCTCGCTTTGAATGTTAGACTGAATAATATTGTTAAGTTCGTAGATGTCTTTGTTGTTGTCCGCAAGAATAGCTTGTTCACTCAGCCAATCGTGATTCTTATAATTGGTTTGAATATTGGGAAATACTTTTTCAACCAATTCTTCTTTTGACGTCACTAAATTGCAGAAGTTATGAGGCAATGAAATTCGTCCTGAGGTCAGATCAACCGGCACAATTTCCGTTCCCAATTTCCAGCAATTGATGTGAGAATATTTCAGCTGATTGATCGTTTTGCAGCTGGACACGCATATTTGCAGTTAATTTTAACGTCTTTACGTGTCGCCACAAAGGAGAGTATTTCAGGTAAGCATTTATTTCATCCGCTGGTGTCGATCGAGGAATTACAGGTAATGTTTGCCTGAAATCTCCTGCAAGCAATATTAATGCGTTCCCAAACCGTGTGATGTTTCCACGCAAATCTTGCAATGATCGATCAAGAGCCTCGAGCGATTTTTTGTGCCATTGTGCATTCATCCCAAACAATAAGTTTGCATTTCTGCAATACTTTTCCCACGCCGGATGCTTTGGAAATGTAGCACGTGGGAGTTTCAATGAATTGCATGTTCAATAGCAATTTCAAAGCGGAATGAGCAGTTCTTTCACCTGGTAGCAATGTCGCAGCTATTCCGGACGATGCAAGAGCTAAGGCTATGTCATTTTGGGATCGAATTGCTGCCAGAATCAATCTAATTAGGAACATTTTACCAGTTCCTCCTGGCGCATCTAAGAAGAATTCTCCAACTCCGTTATTGATAGTCTGCATTATTTGATCGTAAATGCCTTTTTGCTCAAGCGAATATTTGATTGCACATACGACAAAAGATCACCCGTGTTGTAATTTTGTTCACGACGCAATTCTACATCGAACGAAGCAGCAGCAGATCGATTCGGTGATTGCATTCCCAATTGATTGAGAACTTTGTTCGTAATTTCTAAGCACAAATCTTTCATCATTATCAACGCTTCGTTGTAGATTTCTGCTGTGAAATCCATGTTCCTATTTGAATTTTCCTTGCGTATTCGACGGAAAATATCTTCAGCCATGTGCGATTTATATTTGTCCCATAACTCTGTTGGAGATGAAGGAGAGCAGGCGGTCAATATGATTGCAAACAATGCACGAATTTGATTTGGATGCGACGTGTTGCACGCATCATTAATGCATACATCCCAGTGTCGGTCGTTCTCCAATAAATTCAGAGCTTGACATGCACTGCGGAAAGTGGCATGTGTAACGCCGTTGACAATTCTCAATTGCTGGAAAGACGTTGGACCGGGCACATTTACCAACAGCATGCAAAGAAAGAAGCATTCATCTTGATTGGGAGCACGGTGTACAGTCTATCCTATCGTAGTTTCTTTGAATATGCCAGGTTGTCAGTCGACTCGCTCTCCTCGTTTCCATGTGTAATACGTAGGCACTTCCGAATACAGCAGTGTTTTCGCAAACGTGTCATTTTGACATAACGTGAAGAAAGCAGTTAACGTTGTAGCCGGTGGATTCAGGGCTATTTGTTGCACATTTGCAGCTGTGAAATACACGCGTTGTCCATTTTCTAGATGTACTGCTAAGTGAACAACAGCTGGACTTCGTTCATGTATGGGAAATGAAAGAATTCGCCATACAGCTTCATTACTGCTTATGTATCTTCCAGCCTGATACTGTGCGATTTCATCGATATGTATGACCGCATTCCTATCACTTATTTCTGGTTGCACGCCAAAAACTGCCATGTCGCTGCCTTTATTCACGTACTTACAAATGTATTTGATCGATTTAACGGAGTTACAGCATTCCACGTTTATGTGCGCTTTGTATGTTTTTGATAGCAAAGGCGAATATGGAACAACCCACCGGTTTTCTACTTCGATGTCACCGTTTCGCATTTGTATGGTTGTTAATTTACCGGCATCTTCTGCTGATCGTCTTCTGTATTAAGGATATCCATCGTTTCCTGTAACTGTGTTGGATACTAATGCTCGAGGATATCGCTTAGAGCATTTTCCGTCTATCATGCATGGTGAATTTGGATTCAGTGTACCGCAAGGTCCATGTATCATATTTTTCGTCACAATTTCATGCAAATCCTTATCGACGTCGGCATCGGGTATTTCAGCGCATATTACATCGTCGATTTCGTTTGAAGTTATTTTGTTATAGAGCCAGATTGGTATATGTGCGTTTGGCAATCCTCTCTTTTGCCATTCCACTGAGTACATCCAGCAGTGCACAGACCCAAACACTTCATGTTTTACCATGAAATCCATCAGCGATTTCAGCTTCTGTCTGAAAACACGTGCTGTGATGTCATGCCTATCCACCGGCTATTGCCCAGGAAGTAAGAGCTGTTGCATATCGTCCCAAGCTGGATTTCATGTGAATGTAATGAATAGGTCTGGACGCCCGTAGTGACGAACATACGCAATTGCATCTTGAGCGTACTCATGCACATGACGTGGACTGCCTGTATATGAAGATGGCAAAATCGTTCGTCTTCCAACGTTAGTTGTATTACCGTCATTTACAACTGCATCTCGCAAATGAACGTATTCTTCAGAGCGAAGCTTGGTCTGATTCAAACGGATGAATGTCAAAAGTTCTGTTTCGATTTTTGCATACATATCTACGATGTATTGGTGAAACAATTGACGTCATTTCAAAATGTGATTGTCTTCATTCTCTCGAATCATTAATCGGTATGAATAATAGTTCATTGCGGTGCATTTCTTATTTGTTTATCCGCCACTGACTGGATTTATCATCTTAACGTTGAAGTTATATCCATCGGAACCATCCCAAAACATGATTGGATATTGCAGGGCATCGTAGCATCGATGAGTTTCTGCAACTTTTGTTAATTGATCGTTTCTCCGATGAAGAACAATATCTCTAGGTTGGAATTGATCTCCGACTATAACAATTGCCACTTCGTCTATAGTTGGATCATTGAATCTTCGCACATGTTCTCCAGCAGGCGTTTTGTCAGCATGAATAACAATCTTGTGTGTATCAGATGGCATCATGTCAATTGCTGTTTTGAACAAACGCACTAAATTGTTTTTTTCGTGAAGAAGTTCTTGCAGTTGGGAAACGATGGACCTTTTTATGCCGGTAGAAATTCCGCAGCATGCATTCAATTCATCATTGCCATCACCGATGAAATACATATGTAGGAATTTATGTTGACCATCTGAGAATGGAAGCAGGGAGCCGGCTTTATGATAAATTTGTCCTTTCACTTTGAAAGTTGGCATGAATTGAGCTGTTACGATTTCTGCGCCGAACGACGTCATTTGGAAGCATGAGTTGTATTTCCTGATGTTAGATAGGAAATGCTTTGATTCGGCGGTATATCCAGCAAGCAAAGTTTTTAATGTCTCTGGCGGTTCTCCAAGTTGAGGCAGTTTAATTTTTCTGGCGGCGCAACACATTCCTTTCGTTTCTCCATTAAATTTCAGAGCCTTGCAATAAGGACACACTTCAGTCATAGTGCCGATGAGAACATGCCGGATCAAACTATAATCATCAGCTGGGTTGTACCGGAATGCAAGGCGATTGTAATCGTGTGATTGCTGAGCACGGAGTCGTGTTTGACGCTGATCTGCTGTTTCTCGTTGACGTCTTTCAGCCACTATCAGCCAGTCGCGTTCATTCTGTTGAGAACGAAGCAGATCTGAAGCTGCAGAACGCGATCGCCGTGCTCGCAACCGTGGCATCCTCAAGTCTGGCTGCACGTCGCTCTGCTGCTTCCTCGGCACGTATTTGAGCCATTCTTTGTCTGTTTCGCTCGTTCGCTGATGCCCGTTCTTCGCTATGGTAAACGACACAGCTCAATTCCAACGCAATGTCACACGAAATAATTAAATCAAAATGAAAATAAATCGAAATCTATGAAAATTCAACTTTGTCTGGCGATATAGTTTTTACGGATAAATTCTTTTGAATTACCACTTAATTTTTTTTGAGTACCAATATTTTTTTTTACTGGTTACTATTTTTCTGGCCACATTATTTTGATAGGCCATATTTATTTTACTGGCAACATTTTTAATGCTGGCCATTTTCTTTTTTAATCGAAATTTTATTTTGTGCCCACTTTTTTTGACTGCGCAATTTAATTTTACTGACCACATTATTTTCATAGGCCACTTTATTTTGACGGAACACTTTTTTTACTGGCAATTTTTTTTACGGGACAATTCTTTTGAATGGTCACTTTCTAAAAAATTTCGGCCAGATTTTTTGACAAATCACTTCATTTTATTAAAGACCAACTTCTTTTTTTAGTAACCATATCATTTTGTAATAGGCCACTGTTTTTTTAATAGGCCAATTTTTTGTAGTGGCCACATTTCTTTCACTGGACGCTTCATTTTCAATGGCCACATTATTTTAATTGGCCACAATTCTTTTACTGGCCACATATTTTACTGCCACTTCATTTTGAATGGGCCATTTTTTGACTTACCATGTATTTATTTATTTTCCCGGCCAGATTTTCTTGACTGGCCACTGCATTTTTAAAAGAACAATAATTTTTTGGTGCACACTATATTTTTAATAGGCCAATTATTTATTTTAATAGCCACTTCACCTTTTTTAAATAGGGCACTTCTTTTTAGTGGCCAAATAATATTTCATTGGCCACTTCATTTTAACTAGCCATGTTATTTTGACTAGACAATTTTATTAATAAACCTATATTTTTTACGGCCCAATTATTTTGACTGTCCACTCATATTTTGAACCTACCAGATTTTCTTGACTGGCCACTTTACGTTTTTAATAGGCCAATTTTTATTAGTGGAAACTTTCTTTTTGCAATAGTCCACACTTTTTAGTGGCCACTTTTTTTTGACTGGCCAATTAATTTTGACTGGCCATATTAATCTGATGGACCACATTTCTTTTACTGGCCACGCTTACGGTGGCTTTCAGACTGCATCCATTATTTTCGTCTCCCCTCTCCTCTTTTCCGAACATATATGGACTCGTCCATCTGAATAACTGCCAAATCGCTCTCCATGGTGCTAACGGCAAAAAAACGCCACTTTTTTCAATTTTTTCTTGCTGTGGTTTTCACACCTGATGATTGCTTGTTTTGCAGTCGAAACGTCGTGAGAATGTTAATGTTTTATATTTTTATTGTTTTACTAGCTGTACCCGGCCACACGTTGCTGTGGCTCAGTCTAGTTAAATGGAAAAGAAAGAAAAGAGAAAGCGCACGTTTCTAAAATATTTAATTTCACAATGGTTGTGGGTATACACTATTTTTTGTTGTTCCATTGTCTGTGTAGATATAGAGATTGTCTGGTTTGCCAACTCGAGAAGACGCAACATATAATTGTCCATGTGAGAAGCAATCCGTGTCTAGATCTAAACCGCACAATTCTAAAGATTGGCCCTGAGCTTTGTTGATGGTGATTGCAAACGCCAATCGAATTGGGAATTGCAATCTCTTAAATTGAAATGGCATATCCGTTGGAATCATAGGAATGCGAGGAATGAGGACATCTTCACCTTTGAAAGGTCCTGTCAAGATTGTTGCTTCAACGACGTCGCTCATTTTTTGTTTACCGCAAGCCGCGTGCCGTTGCAAAGCTTTGGCTGGTTGATATTTCGCAACATGATAATTGGCACGCCGATTTTCAATTGCAGTACGTGCGGTGGCATCCCTGGCAGATCGAGTGAATTCAAAAATTCTGTTGGATAATTAACCGCTTCATCTGCTTCCACAACAGTGTCGACAGACTTGTATGTGACTGCCTCGCTTTGAATGTTAGACTGAATAATATTAAGTTCGTAGACGTCTTTGTTGTTGTCCGCAAGAATAGCTTGTTCACTCAGCCAATCGTGATTCTTATAATTGGTTTGAATATTGGGAAATACTTTTTCAACCAATTCTTCTTTTGACGTCACTAAATTGCAGAAGTTATGAGGCAATGAAATTCGTCCTGAGGTCAGATCAACCGGCACAATTTCCGTTCCCAATTTCCAGCAATTGATGTGAGAATATTTCAGCTGATTGATCGTTTTGCAGCTGGACACGCATATTTGCAGTTAATTTTAACGTCTTTACGTGTCGCCACAAAGGAGAGTATTTCAGGTAAGCATTTATTTCATCCGCTGGTGTCGATCGAGGAATTACAGGTAATGTTTGCCTGAAATCTCCTGCAAGCAATATTAATGCGTTCCCAAACCGTGTGATGTCTCCACGCAAATCTTGCAATGATCGATCAAGAGCCTCGAGCGATTTTTTGTGCCATTGTGCATTCATCCCAAACAATAAGTTTGCATTTCTGCAATACTTTTCCCACGCCGGATGCTTTGGAAATGTAGCACGTGGGAGTTTCAATGAATTGCATGTTCAATAGCAATTTCAAAGCGGAATGAGCAGTTCTTTCACCTGGTAGCAATGTCGCAGCTATTCCGGACGATGCAAGAGCTAAGGCTATGTCATTTTGGGATCGAATTGCTGCCAGAATCAATCTAATTAGGAACATTTTACCAGTTCCTCCTGGCGCATCTAAGAAGAATTCTCCAACTCCGTTATTGATAGTCTGCATTATTTGATCGTAAATGCCTTTTTGCTCAAGCGAGTATTTGATTGCACATACGACAAAAGATCACCCGTGTTGTAATTTTGTTCACGACGCAATTCTACATCGAACGAAGCAGCAGCAGATCGATTCGGTGATTGCATTCCCAATTGATTGAGAACTTTGTTCGTAATTTCTAAGCACAAATCTTTCATCATTATCAACGCTTCGTTGTAGATTTCTGCTGTGAAATCCATGTTCCTATTTGAATTTTCCTTGCGTATTCGACGGAAAATATCTTCAGCCATGTGCGATTTATATTTGTCCCATAACTCTGTTGGAGATGAAGGAGAGCAGGCGGTCAATATGATTGCAAACAATGCACGAATTTGATTTGGATGCGACGTGTTGCACGCATCATTAATGCATACATCCCAGTGTCGGTCGTTCTCCAATAAATTCAGAGCTTGACATGCACTGCGGAAAGTGGCATGTGTAACGCCGTTGACAATTCTCAATTGCTGGAAAGACGTTGGACCGGGCACATTTACCAACAGCATGCAAAGAAAGAAGCATTCATCTTGATTGGGAGCACGGTGTACAGTCTATCCTATCGTAGTTTCTTTGAATATGCCAGGTTGTCAGTCGACTCGCTCTCCTCGTTTCCATGTGTAATACGTAGGCACTTCCGAATACAGCAGTGTTTTCGCAAACGTGTCATTTTGACATAACGTGAAGAAAGCAGTTAACGTTGTAGCCGGTGGATTCAGGGCTATTTGTTGCACATTTGCAGCTGTGAAATACACGCGTTGTCCATTTTCTAGATGTACTGCTAAGTGAACAACAGCTGGACTTCGTTCATGTATGGGAAATGAAAGAATTCGCCATACAGCTTCATTACTGCTTATGTATCTTCCAGCCTGATACTGTGCGATTTCATCGATATGTATGACCGCATTCCTATCACTTATTTCTGGTTGCACGCCAAAAACTGCCATGTCGCTGCCTTTATTCACGTACTTACAAATGTATTTGATCGATTTAACGGAGTTACAGCATTCCACGTTTATGTGCGCTTTGTATGTTTTTGATAGCAAAGGCGAATATGGAACAACCCACCGGTTTTCTACTTCGATGTCACCGTTTCGCATTTGTATGGTTGCTAATTTACCGGCATCTTCTGCTGATCGTCTTCTGTATTAAGGATATCCATCGTTTCCTGTAACTGTGTTGGATACTAATGCTCGAGGATATCGCTTAGAGCATTTTCCGTCTATCATGCATGGTGAATTTGGATTCAGTGTACCGCAAGGTCCATGTATCATATTTTTCGTCACAATTTCATGCAAATCCTTATCGACGTCGGCATCGGGTATTTCAGCGCATATTACATCGTCGATTTCGTTTGAAGTTATTTTGTTATAGAGCCAGATTGGTATATGTGCGTTTGGCAATCCTCTCTTTTGCCATTCCACTGAGTACATCCAGCAGTGCACAGACCCAAACACTTCATGTTTTACCATGAAATCCATCAGCGATTTCAGCTTCTGTCTGAAAACACGTGCTGTGATGTCATGCCTATCCACCGGCTATTGCCCAGGAAGTAAGAGCTGTTGCATATCGTCCCAAGCTGGATTTCATGTGAATGTAATGAATAGGTCTGGACGCCCGTAGTGACGAACATACGCAATTGCATCTTGAGCGTACTCATGCACATGACGTGGACTGCCTGTATATGAAGATGGCAAAATCGTTCGTCTTCCAACGTTAGTTGTATTACCGTCATTTACAACTGCATCTCGCAAATGAACGTATTCTTCAGAGCGAAGCTTGGTCTGATTCAAACGGATGAATGTCAAAAGTTCTGTTTCGATTTTTGCATACATATCTACGATGTATTGGTGAAACAATTGACGTCATTTCAAAATGTGATTGTCTTCATTCTCTCGAATCATTAATCGGTATGAATAATAGTTCATTGCGGTGCATTTCTTATTTGTTTATCCGCCACTGACTGGATTTATCATCTTAACGTTGAAGTTATATCCATCGGAACCATCCCAAAACATGATTGGATATTGCAGGGCATCGTAGCATCGATGAGTTTCTGCAACTTTTGTTAATTGATCGTTTCTCCGATGAAGAACAATATCTCTAGGTTGGAATTGATCTCCGACTATAACAATTGCCACTTCGTCTATAGTTGGATCATTGAATCTTCGCACATGTTCTCCAGCAGGCGTTTTGTCAGCATGAATAACAATCTTGTGTGTATCAGATGGCATCATGTCAATTGCTGTTTTGAACAAACGCACTAAATTGTTTTTTTCGTGAAGAAGTTCTTGCAGTTGGGAAACGATGGACCTTTTTATGCCGGTAGAAATTCCGCAGCATGCATTCAATTCATCATTGCCATCACCGATGAAATACATATGTAGGAATTTATGTTGACCATCTGAGAATGGAAGCAGGGAGCCGGCTTTATGATAAATTTGTCCTTTCACTTTGAAAGTTGGCATGAATTGAGCTGTTACGATTTCTGCGCCGAACGACGTCATTTGGAAGCATGAGTTGTATTTCCTGATGTTAGATAGGAAATGCTTTGATTCGGCGGTATATCCAGCAAGCAAAGTTTTTAATGTCTCTGGCGGTTCTCCAAGTTGAGGCAGTTTAATTTTTCTGGCGGCGCAACACATTCCTTTCGTTTCTCCATTAAATTTCAGAGCCTTGCAATAAGGACACACTTCAGTCATAGTGCCGATGAGAACATGCCGGATCAAACTATAATCATCAGCTGGGTTGTACCGGAATGCAAGGCGATTGTAATCGTGTGATTGCTGAGCACGGAGTCGTGTTTGACGCTGATCTGCTGTTTCTCGTTGACGTCTTTCAGCCACTATCAGCCAGTCGCGTTCATTCTGTTGAGAACGAAGCAGATCTGAAGCTGCAGAACGCGATCGCCGTGCTCGCAACCGTGGCATCCTCAAGTCTGGCTGCACGTCGCTCTGCTGCTTCCTCGGCACGTATTTGAGCCATTCTTTGTCTGTTTCGCTCGTTCGCTGATGCCCGTTCTTCGCTATGGTAAACGACACAGCTCAATTCCAACGCAATGTCACACGAAATAATTAAATCAAAATGAAAATAAATCGAAATCTATGAAAATTCAACTTTGTCTGGCGATATAGTTTTTACGGATAAATTCTTTTGAATTACCACTTAATTTTTTTTGAGTACCAATATTTTTTTTTACTGGTTACTATTTTTCTGGCCACATTATTTTGATAGGCCATATTTATTTTACTGGCAACATTTTTAATGCTGGCCATTTTCTTTTTTAATCGAAATTTTATTTTGTGCCCACTTTTTTTGACTGCGCAATTTAATTTTACTGACCACATTATTTTCATAGGCCACTTTATTTTGACGGAACACTTTTTTTACTGGCAATTTTTTTTACGGGACAATTCTTTTGAATGGTCACTTTCTAAAAAATTTCGGCCAGATTTTTTGACAAATCACTTCATTTTATTAAAGACCAACTTCTTTTTTTAGTAACCATATCATTTTGTAATAGGCCACTGTTTTTTTAATAGGCCAATTTTTTGTAGTGGCCACATTTCTTTCACTGGACGCTTCATTTTCAATGGCCACATTATTTTAATTGGCCACAATTCTTTTACTGGCCACATATTTTACTGCCACTTCATTTTGAATGGGCAATTTTTTGACTTACCATGTATTTATTTATTTTCCCGGCCAGATTTTCTTGACTGGCCACTGCATTTTTAAAAGAACAATAATTTTTTGGTGCACACTATATTTTTAATAGGCCAATTATTTATTTTAATAGCCACTTCACCTTTTTTAAATAGGGCACTTCTTTTTAGTGGCCAAATAATATTTCATTGGCCACTTCATTTTAACTAGCCATGTTATTTTGACTAGACAATTTTATTAATAAACCTATATTTTTTACGGCCCAATTATTTTGACTGTCCACTCATATTTTGAACCTACCAGATTTTCTTGACTGGCCACTTTACGTTTTTAATAGGCCAATTTTTATTAGTGGAAACTTTCTTTTTGCAATAGTCCACACTTTTTAGTGGCCACTTTTTTTTGACTGGCCAATTAATTTTGACTGGCCATATTAATTTGATGGACCACATTTCTTTTACTGGCCACGCTTACGGTGGCTTTCAGACTGCATCCATTATTTTCGTCTCCCCTCTCCTCTTTTCCGAACATATATGGACTCGTCCATCTGAATAACTGCCAAATCGCTCTCCATAGTGCTAACGGCAAAAAAACGCCACTTTTTTCAATTTTTTCTTGCTGTGGTTTTCACACCTGATGATTGCTTGTTTTGCAGTCGAAACGTCGTGAGAATGTTAATGTTTTATATTTTTATTATTTTACTAGCTGTACCCGGCCACACGTTGCTGTGGCTCAGTCTAGTTAAATGGAAAAGAAAGAAAAGAGAAAGCGCACGTTTCTAAAATATTTAATTTCACAATGGTTGTGGGTATACACTATTTTTTGTTGTTCCATTGTCTGTGTAGATATAGAGATTGTCTGGTTTGCCAACTCGAGAAGACGCAACATATAATTGTCCATGTGAGAAGCAATCCGTGTCTAGATCTAAACCGCACAATTCTAAAGATTGGCCCTGAGCTTTGTTGATGGTGATTGCAAACGCCAATCGAATTGGGAATTGCAATCTCTTAAATTGAAATGGCATATCCGTTGGAATCATAGGAATGCGAGGAATGAGGACATCTTCACCTTTGAAAGGTCCTGTCAAGATTGTTGCTTCAACGACGTCGCTCATTTTTTGTTTACCGCAAGCCGCGTGCCGTTGCAAAGCTTTGGCTGGTTGATATTTCGCAACATGATAATTGGCACGCCGATTTTCAATTGCAGTACGTGCGGTGGCATCCCTGGCAGATCGAGTGAATTCAAAAATTCTGTTGGATAATTAACCGCTTCATCTGCTTCCACAACAGTGTCGACAGACTTGTATGTGACTGCCTCGCTTTGAATGTTAGACTGAATAATATTGTTAAGTTCGTAGACATCTTTGTTGTTGTCCGCAAGAATAGCTTGTTCACTCAGCCAATCGTGATTCTTATAATTGGTTTGAATATTGGGAAATACTTTTTCAACCAATTCTTCTTTTGACGTCACTAAATTGCAGAAGTTATGAGGCAATGAAATTCGTCCTGAGGTCAGATCAACCGGCACAATTTCCGTTCCCAATTTCCAGCAATTGATGTGAGAATATTTCAGCTGATTGATCGTTTTGCAGCTGGACACGCATATTTGCAGTTAATTTTAACGTCTTTACGTGTCGCCACAAAGGAGAGTATTTCAGGTAAGCATTTATTTCATCCGCTGGTGTCGATCGAGGAATTACAGGTAATGTTTGCCTGAAATCTCCTGCAAGCAATATTAATGCGTTCCCAAACCGTGTGATGTTTCCACGCAAATCTTGCAATGATCGATCAAGAGCCTCGAGCGATTTTTTGTGCCATTGTGCATTCATCCCAAACAATAAGTTTGCATTTCTGCAATACTTTTCCCACGCCGGATGCTTTGGAAATGTAGCACGTGGGAGTTTCAATGAATTGCATGTTCAATAGCAATTTCAAAGCGGAATGAGCAGTTCTTTCACCTGGTAGCAATGTCGCAGCTATTCCGGACGATGCAAGAGCTAAGGCTATGTCATTTTGGGATCGAATTGCTGCCAGAATCAATCTAATTAGGAACATTTTACCAGTTCCTCCTGGCGCATCTAAGAAGAATTCTCCAACTCCGTTATTGATAGTCTGCATTATTTGATCGTAAATGCCTTTTTGCTCAAGCGAATATTTGATTGCACATACGACAAAAGATCACCCGTGTTGTAATTTTGTTCACGACGCAATTCTACATCGAACGAAGCAGCAGCAGATCGATTCGGTGATTGCATTCCCAATTGATTGAGAACTTTGTTCGTAATTTCTAAGCACAAATCTTTCATCATTATCAACGCTTCGTTGTAGATTTCTGCTGTGAAATCCATGTTCCTATTTGAATTTTCCTTGCGTATTCGACGGAAAATATCTTCAGCCATGTGCGATTTATATTTGTCCCATAACTCTGTTGGAGATGAAGGAGAGCAGGCGGTCAATATGATTGCAAACAATGCACGAATTTGATTTGGATGCGACGTGTTGCACGCATCATTAATGCATACATCCCAGTGTCGGTCGTTCTCCAATAAATTCAGAGCTTGACATGCACTGCGGAAAGTGGCATGTGTAACACCGTTGACAATTCTCAATTGCTGGAAAGACGTTGGACCGGGCACATTTACCAACAGCATGCAAAGAAAGAAGCATTCATCTTGATTGGGAGCACGGTGTACAGTCTATCCTATCGTAGTTTCTTTGAATATGCCAGGTTGTCAGTCGACTCGCTCTCCTCGTTTGCGTCGTTCAAATGATTTTCTACTCGTATTCCATGTGTAATACGTAGGCACTTCCGAATACAGCAGTGTTTTCGCAAACGTGTCATTTTGACATAACGTGAAGAAAGCAGTTAACGTTGTAGCCGGTGGATTCAGGGCTATTTGTTGCACATTTGCAGCTGTGAAATACACGCGTTGTCCATTTTCTAGATGTACTGCTAAGTGAACAACAGCTGGACTTCGTTCATGTATGGGAAATGAAAGAATTCGCCATACAGCTTCATTACTGCTTATGTATCTTCCAGCCTGATACTGTGCGATTTCATCGATATGTATGACCGCATTCCTATCACTTATTTCTGGTTGCACGCCAAAAACTGCCATGTCGCTGCCTTTATTCACGTACTTACAAATGTATTTGATCGATTTAACGGAGTTACAGCATTCCACGTTTATGTGCGCTTTGTATGTTTTTGATAGCAAAGGCGAATATGGAACAACCCACCGGTTTTCTACTTCGATGTCACCGTTTCGCATTTGTATGGTTGCTAATTTACCGGCATCTTCTGCTGATCGTCTTCTGTATTAAGGATATCCATCGTTTCCTGTAACTGTGTTGGATACTAATGCTCGAGGATATCGCTTAGAGCATTTTCCGTCTATCATGCATGGTGAATTTGGATTCAGTGTACCGCAAGGTCCATGTATCATATTTTTCGTCACAATTTCATGCAAATCCTTATCGACGTCGGCATCGGGTATTTCAGCGCATATTACATCGTCGATTTCGTTTGAAGTGATTTTGTTATAGAGCCAGATTGGTATATGTGCGTTTGGCAATCCTCTCTTTTGCCATTCCACTGAGTACATCCAGCAGTGCACAGACCCAAACACTTCATGTTTTACCATGAAATCCATCAGCGATTTCAGCTTCTGTCTGAAAACACGTGCTGTGATGTCATGCCTATCCACCGGCTATTGCCCAGGAAGTAAGAGCTGTTGCATATCGTCCCAAGCTGGATTTCATGTGAATGTAATGAATAGGTCTGGACGCCCGTAGTGACGAACATACGCAATTGCATCTTGAGCGTACTCATGCACATGACGTGGACTGCCTGTATATGAAGATGGAAAAATCGTTCGTCTTCCAACGTTAGTTGTATTACCGTCATTTACAACTGCATCTCGCAAATGAACGTATTCTTCAGAGCGAAGCTTGGTCCGATTCAAACGGATGAATGTCAAAAGTTCTGTTTCGATTTTTGCATACATATCTACGATGTATTGGTGAAACAATTGACGTCATTTCAAAATGTGATTGTCTTCATTCTCTCGAATCATTAATCGGTATGAATAATAGTTCATTGCGGTGCATTTCTTATTTGTTTATCCGCCACTGACTGGATTTATCATCTTAACGTTGAAGTTATATCCATCGGAACCATCCCAAAACATGATTGGATATTGCAGGGCATCGTAGCATCGATGAGTTTCTGCAACTTTTGTTAATTGATCGTTTCTCCGATGAAGAACAATATCTCTAGGTTGGAATTGATCTCCGACTATAACAATTGCCACTTCGTCTATAGTTGGATCATTGAATCTTCGCACATGTTCTCCAGCAGGCGTTTTGTCAGCATGAATAACAATCTTGTGTGTATCAGATGGCATCATGTCAATTGCTGTTTTGAACAAACGCACTAAATTGTTTTTTTCGTGAAGAAGTTCTTGCAGTTGGGAAACGATGGACCTTTTTATGCCGGTAGAAATTCCGCAGCATGCATTCAATTCATCATTGCCATCACCGATGAAATACATATGTAGGAATTTATGTTGACCATCTGAGAATGGAAGCAGGGAGCCGGCTTTATGATAAATTTGTCCTTTCACTTTGAAAGTTGGCATGAATTGAGCTGTTACGATTTCTGCGCCGAACGACGTCATTTGGAAGCATGAGTTGTATTTCCTGATGTTAGATAGGAAATGCTTTGATTCGGCGGTATATCCAGCAAGCAAAGTTTTTAATGTCTCTGGCGGTTCTCCAAGTTGAGGCAGTTTAATTTTTCTGGCGGCACAACACATTCCTTTCGTTTCTCCATTAAATTTCAGAGCCTTGCAATAAGGACACACTTCAGTCATAGTGCCGATGAGAACATGCCGGATCAAACTATAATCATCAGCTGGGTTGTACCGGAATGCAAGGCGATTGTAATCGTGTGATTGCTGAGCACGGAGTCGTGTTTGACGCTGAGCTGCTGTTTCTCGTTGACGTCTTTCAGCCACTATCAGCCAGTCGCGTTCATTCTGTTGAGAACGAAGCAGATCTGAAGCTGCAGAACGCGATCGCCGTGCTCGCAACCGTGGCATCCTCAAGTCTGGCTGCACGTCGCTCTGCTGCTTCCTCGGCACGTATTTGAGCCATTCTTTGTCTGTTTCGCTCGTTCGCTGATGCCCGTTCTTCGCTATGGTAAACGACACAGCTCAATTCCAACGCAATGTCACACGAAATAATTAAATCAAAATGAAAATAAATCGAAATCTATGAAAATTCAACTTTGTCTGGCGATATAGTTTTTACGGATAAATTCTTTTGAATTACCACTTAATTTTTTTTGAGTACCAATATTTTTTTTTACTGGTTACTATTTTTCTGGCCACATTATTTTGATAGGCCATATTTATTTTACTGGCAACATTTTTAATGCTGGCCATTTTCTTTTTTAATCGAAATTTTATTTTGTGCCCACTTTTTTTGACTGCGCAATTTAATTTTACTGACCACATTATTTTCATAGGCCACTTTATTTTGACGGAACACTTTTTTTACTGGCAATTTTTTTTACGGGACAATTCTTTTGAATGGTCACTTTCTAAAAAATTTCGGCCAGATTTTTTGACAAATCACTTCATTTTATTAAAGACCAACTTCTTTTTTTAGTAACCATATCATTTTGTAATAGGCCACTGTTTTTTTAATAGGCCAATTTTTTGTAGTGGCCACATTTCTGTCACTGGACGCTTCATTTTCAATGGCCACATTATTTTAATTGGCCACAATTCTTTTACTGGCCACATATTTTACTGCCACTTCATTTTGAATGGGCAATTTTTTTTTTACTTACCATGTATTTATTTATTTTCCCGGCCAGATTTTCTTGACTGGCCACTGCATTTTTAAAAGAACAATAATTTTTTGGTGCACACTATATTTTTAATAGGCCAATTATTTATTTTAATAGCCACTTCACCTTTTTTAAATAGGGCACTTCTTTTTAGTGGCCAAATAATATTTCATTGGCCACTTCATTTTAACTAGCCATGTTATTTTGACTAGACAATTTTATTAATAAACCTATATTTTTTACGGCCCAATTATTTTGACTGTCCACTCATATTTTGAACCTACCAGATTTTCTTGACTGGCCACTTTACGTTTTTAATAGGAAATTTTTATTAGTGGAAACTTTCTTTTTGCAATAGTCCACACTTTTTAGTGGCCACTTTTTTTTGACTGGCCAATTAATTTTGACTGGCCATATTAATTTGATGGACCACATTTCTTTTACTGGCCACGCTTACGGTGGCTTTCAGACTGCATCCATTATTTTCGTCTCCCCTCTCCTCTTTTCCGAACATATATGGACTCGTCCATCTGAATAACTGCCAAATTGCTCTCCATAGTGCTAACGGCAAAAAAACGCCACTTTTTTCAATTTTTTCTTGCTGTGGTTTTCACACCTGATGATTGCTTGTTTTGCAGTCGAAACGTCGTGAGAATGTTAATGTTTTATATTTTTATTATTTTACTAGCTGTACCCGGCCACACGTTGCTGTGGCTCAGTCTAGTTAAATGGAAAAGAAAGAAAAGAGAAAGCGCACGTTTCTAAAATATTTAATTTCACAATGGTTGTGGGTATACACTATTTTTTGTTGTTCCATTGTCTGTGTAGATATAGAGATTGTCTGGTTTGCCAACTCGAGAAGACGCAACATATAATTGTCCATGTGAGAAGCAATCCGTGTCTAGATCTAAACCGCACAATTCTAAAGATTGGCCCTGAGCTTTGTTGATGGTGATTGCAAACGCCAATCGAATTGGGAATTGCAATCTCTTAAATTGAAATGGCATATCCGTTGGAATCATAGGAATGCGAGGAATGAGGACATCTTCACCTTTGAAAGGTCCTGTCAAGATTGTTGCTTCAACGACGTCGCTCATTTTTTGTTTACCGCAAGCCGCGTGCCGTTGCAAAGCTTTGGCTGGTTGATATTTCGCAACATGATAATTGGCACGCCGATTTTCAATTGCAGTACGTGCGGTGGCATCCCTGCCAGATCGAGTGAATTCAAAAATTCTGTTGGATAATTAACCGCTTCATCTGCTTCCACAACAGTGTCGACAGACTTGTATGTGACTGCCTCGCTTTGAATGTTAGACTGAATAATATTGTTAAGTTCGTAGACGTCTTTGTTGTTGTCCGCAAGAATAGCTTGTTCACTCAGCCAATCGTGATTCTTATAATTGGTTTGAATATTGGGAAATACTTTTTCAACCAATTCTTCTTTTGACGTCACTAAATTGCAGAAGTTATGAGGCAATGAAATTCGTCCTGAGGTCAGATCAACCGGCACAATTTCCGTTCCCAATTTCCAGCAATTGATGTGAGAATATTTCAGCTGATTGATCGTTTTGCAGCTGGACACGCATATTTGCAGTTAATTTTAACGTCTTTACGTGTCGCCACAAAGGAGAGTATTTCAGGTAAGCATTTATTTCATCCGCTGGTGTCGATCGAGGAATTACAGGTAATGTTTGCCTGAAATCTCCTGCAAGCAATATTAATGCGTTCCCAAACCGTGTGATGTTTCCACGCAAATCTTGCAATGATCGATCAAGAGCCTCGAGCGATTTTTTGTGCCATTGTGCATTCATCCCAAACAATAAGTTTGCATTTCTGCAATACTTTTCCCACGCCGGATGCTTTGGAAATGTAGCACGTGGGAGTTTCAATGAATTGCATGTTCAATAGCAATTTCAAAGCGGAATGAGCAGTTCTTTCACCTGGTAGCAATGTCGCAGCTATTCCGGACGATGCAAGAGCTAAGGCTATGTCATTTTGGGATCGAATTGCTGCCAGAATCAATCTAATTAGGAACATTTTACCAGTTCCTCCTGGCGCATCTAAGAAGAATTCTCCAACTCCGTTATTGATAGTCTGCATTATTTGATCGTAAATGCCTTTTTGCTCAAGCGAATATTTGATTGCACATACGACAAAAGATCACCCGTGTTGTAATTTTGTTCACGACGCAATTCTACATCGAACGAAGCAGCAGCAGATCGATTCGGTGATTGCATTCCCAATTGATTGAGAACTTTGTTCGTAATTTCTAAGCACAAATCTTTCATCATTATCAACGCTTCGTTGTAGATTTCTGCTGTGAAATCCATGTTCCTATTTGAATTTTCCTTGCGTATTCGACGGAAAATATCTTCAGCCATGTGCGATTTATATTTGTCCCATAACTCTGTTGGAGATGAAGGAGAGCAGGCGGTCAATATGATTGCAAACAATGCACGAATTTGATTTGGATGCGACGTGTTGCACGCATCATTAATGCATACATCCCAGTGTCGGTCGTTCTCCAATAAATTCAGAGCTTGACATGCACTGCGGAAAGTGGCATGTGTAACACCGTTGACAATTCTCAATTGCTGGAAAGACGTTGGACCGGGCACATTTACCAACAGCATGCAAAGAAAGAAGCATTCATCTTGATTGGGAGCACGGTGTACAGTCTATCCTATCGTAGTTTCTTTGAATATGCCAGGTTGTCAGTCGACTCGCTCTCCTCGTTTGCGTCGTTCAAATGATTTTCTACTCGCATTCCATGTGTAATACGTAGGCACTTCCGAATACAGCAGTGTTTTCGCAAACGTGTCATTTTGACATAACGTGAAGAAAGCAGTTAACGTTGTAGCCGGTGGATTCAGGGCTATTTGTTGCACATTTGCAGCTGTGAAATACACACGTTGTCCATTTTCTAGATGTACTGCTAAGTGAACAACAGCTGGACTTCGTTCATGTATGGGAAATGAAAGAATTTGCCATACAGCTTCATTACTGCTTATGTATCTTCCAGCCTGATACTGTGCGATTTCATCGATATGTATGACCGCATTCCTATCACTTATTTCTGGTTGCACGCCAAAAACTGCCATGTCGCTGCCTTTATTCACGTACTTACAAATGTATTTGATCGATTTAACGGAGTTACAGCATTCCACGTTTATGTGCGCTTTGTATGTTTTTGATAGCAAAGGCGAATATGGAACAACCCACCGGTTTTCTACTTCGATGTCACCGTTTCGCATTTGTATGGTTGCTAATTTACCGGCATCTTCTGCTGATCGTCTTCTGTATTAAGGATATCCATCGTTTCCTGTAACTGTGTTGGATACTAATGCTCGAGGATATCGCTTAGAGCATTTTCCGTCTATCATGCATGGTGAATTTGGATTCAGTGTACCGCAAGGTCCATGTATCATATTTTTCGTCACAATTTCATGCAAATCCTTATCGACGTCGGCATCGGGTATTTCAGCGCATATTACATCGTCGATTTCGTTTGAAGTGATTTTGTTATAGAGCCAGATTGGTATATGTGCGTTTGGCAATCCTCTCTTTTGCCATTCCACTGAGTACATCCAGCAGTGCACAGACCCAAACACTTCATGTTTTACCATGAAATCCATCAGCGATTTCAGCTTCTGTCTGAAAACACGTGCTGTGATGTCATGCCTATCCACCGGCTATTGCCCAGGAAGTAAGAGCTGTTGCATATCGTCCCAAGCTGGATTTCATGTGAATGTAATGAATAGGTCTGGACGCCCGTAGTGACGAACATACGCAATTGCATCTTGAGCGTACTCATGCACATGACGTGGACTGCCTGTATATGAAGATGGCAAAATCGTTCGTCTTCCAACGTTAGTTGTATTACCGTCATTTACAACTGCATCTCGCAAATGAACGTATTCTTCAGAGCGAAGCTTGGTCTGATTCAAACGTATGAATGTCAAAAGTTCTGTTTCGATTTTTGCATACATATCTACGATGTATTGGTGAAACAATTGACGTCATTTCAAAATGTGATTGTCTTCATTCTCTCGAATCATTAATCGGTATGAATAATAGTTCATTGCGGTGCATTTCTTATTTGTTTATCCGCCACTGACTGGATTTATCATCTTAACGTTGAAGTTATATCCATCGGAACCATCCCAAAACATGATTGGATATTGCAGGGCATCGTAGCATCGATGAGTTTCTGCAACTTTTGTTAATTGATCGTTTCTCCGATGAAGAACAATATCTCTAGGTTGGAATTGATCTCCGACTATAACAATTGCCACTTCGTCTATAGTTGGATCATTGAATCTTCGCACATGTTCTCCAGCAGGCGTTTTGTCAGCATGAATAACAATCTTGTGTGTATCAGATGGCATCATGTCAATTGCTGTTTTGAACAAACGCACTAAATTGTTTTTTTCGTGAAGAAGTTCTTGCAGTTGGGAAACGATGGACCTTTTTATGCCGGTAGAAATTCCGCAGCATGCATTCAATTCATCATTGCCATCACCGATGAAATACATATGTAGGAATTTATGTTGACCATCTGAGAATGGAAGCAGGGAGCCGGCTTTATGATAAATTTGTCCTTTCACTTTGAAAGTTGGCATGAATTGAGCTGTTACGATTTCTGCGCCGAACAACGTCATTTGGAAGCATGAGTTGTATTTCCTGATGTTAGATAGGAAATGCTTTGATTCGGCGGTATATCCAGCAAGCAAAGTTTTTAATGTCTCTGGCGGTTCTCCAAGTTGAGGCAGTTTAATTTTTCTGGCGGCGCAACACATTCCTTTCGTTTCTCCATTAAATTTCAGAGCCTTGCAATAAGGACACACTTCAGTCATAGTGCCGATGAGAACATGCCGGATCAAACTATAATCATCAGCTGGGTTGTACCGGAATGCAAGGCGATTGTAATCGTGTGATTGCTGAGCACGGAGTCGTGTTTGACGCTGATCTGCTGTTTCTCGTTGACGTCTTTCAGCCACTATCAGCCAGTCGCGTTCATTCTGTTGAGAACGAAGCAGATCTGAAGCTGCAGAACGCGATCGCCGTGCTCGCAACCATCTGAGAATGGAAGCAGGGAGCCGGCTTTATGATAAATTTGTCCTTTCACTTTGAAAGTTGGCATGAATTGAGCTGTTACGATTTCTGCGCCGAACGACGTCATTTGGAAGCATGAGTTGTATTTCCTGATGTTAGATAGGAAATGCTTTGATTCGGCGGTATATCCAGCAAGCAAAGTTTTTAATGTCTCTGGCGGTTCTCCAAGTTGAGGCAGTTTAATTTTTCTGGCGGCGCAACACATTCCTTTCGTTTCTCCATTAAATTTCAGAGCCTTGCAATAAGGACACACTTCAGTCATAGTGCCGATGAGAACATGCCGGATCAAACTATAATCATCAGCTGGGTTGTACCGGAATGCAAGGCGATTGTAATCGTGTGATTGCTGAGCACGGAGTCGTGTTTGACGCTGATCTGCTGTTTCTCGTTGACGTCTTTCAGCCACTATCAGCCAGTCGCGTTCATTCTGTTGAGAACGAAGCAGATCTGAAGCTGCAGAACGCGATCGCCGTGCTCGCAACCGTGGCATCCTCAAGTCTGGCTGCACGTCGCTCTGCTGCTTCCTCGGCACGTATTTGAGCCATTCTTTGTCTGTTTCGCTCGTTCGCTGATGCCCGTTCTTCGCTATGGTAAACGACACAGCTCAATTCCAACGCAATGTCACACGAAATAATTAAATCAAAATGAAAATAAATCGAAATCTATGAAAATTCAACTTTGTCTGGCGATATAGTTTTTACGGATAAATTCTTTTGAATTACCACTTAATTTTTTTTGAGTACCAATATTTTTTTTTACTGGTTACTATTTTTCTGGCCACATTATTTTGATAGGCCATATTTATTTTACTGGCAACATTTTTAATGCTGGCCATTTTCTTTTTTAATCGAAATTTTATTTTGTGCCCACTTTTTTTGACTGCGTAATTGAATTTTACTGACCACATTATTTTCATAGGCCACTTTATTTTGACGGAACACTTTTTTTACTGGCAATTTTTTTTACGGGACAATTCTTTTGAATGGTCACTTTCTAAAAAATTTCGGCCAGATTTTTTGACAAATCACTTCATTTTATTAAAGACCAACTTCTTTTTTTAGTAACCATATCATTTTGTAATAGGCCACTGTTTTTTTAATAGGCCAATTTTTTGTAGTGGCCACATTTCTTTCACTGGACGCTTCATTTTCAATGGCCACATTATTTTAATTGGCCACAATTCTTTTACTGGCCACATATTTTACTGCCACTTCATTTTGAATGGGCAATTTTTTTTTGACTTACCATGTATTTATTTATTTTCCCGGCCAGATTTTCTTGACTGGCCACTGCATTTTTAAAAGAACAATAATTTTTTGGTGCACACTATATTTTTAATAGGCCAATTATTTATTTTAATAGCCACTTCACCTTTTTTAAATAGGGCACTTCTTTTTAGTGGCCAAATAATATTTCATTGGCCACTTCATTTTAACTAGCCATGTTATTTTGACTAGACAATTTTATTAATAAACCTATATTTTTTACGGCCCAATTATTTTGACTGTCCACTCATATTTTGAACCTACCAGATTTTCTTGACTGGCCACTTTACGTTTTTAATAGGCCAATTTTTATTAGTGGAAACTTTCTTTTTGCAATAGTCCACACTTTTTAGTGGCCACTTTTTTTTGACTGGCCAATTAATTTTGACTGGCCATATTAATTTGATGGACCACATTTCTTTTACTGGCCACGCTTACGGTGGCTTTCAGACTGCATCCATTATTTTCGTCTCCCCTCTCCTCTTTTCCGAACATATATGGACTCGTCCATCTGAATAACTGCCAAATCGCTCTCCATAGTGCTAACGGCAAAAAAACGCCACTTTTTTCAATTTTTTCTTGCTGTGGTTTTCACACCTGATGATTGCTTGTTTTGCAGTCGAAACGTCGTGAGAATGTTAATGTTTTATATTTTTATTATTTTACTAGCTGTACCCGGCCACACGTTGCTGTGGCTCAGTCTAGTTAAATGGAAAAGAAAGAAAAGAGAAAGCGCACGTTTCTAAAATATTTAATTTCACAATGGTTGTGGGTATACACTATTTTTTGTTGTTCCATTGTCTGTGTAGATATAGAGATTGTCTGGTTTGCCAACTCGAGAAGACGCAACATATAATTGTCCATGTGAGAAGCAATCCGTGTCTAGATCTAAACCGCACAATTCTAAAGATTGGCCCTGAGCTTTGTTGATGGTGATTGCAAACGCCAATCGAATTGGGAATTGCAATCTCTTAAATTGAAATGGCATATCCGTTGGAATCATAGGAATGCGAGGAATGAGGACATCTTCACCTTTGAAAGGTCCTGTCAAGATTGTTGCTTCAACGACGTCGCTCATTTTTTGTTTACCGCAAGCCGCGTGCCGTTGCAAAGCTTTGGCTGGTTGATATTTCGCAACATGATAATTGGCACGCCGATTTTCAATTGCAGTACGTGCGGTGGCATCCCTGCCAGATCGAGTGAATTCAAAAATTCTGTTGGATAATTAACCGCTTCATCTGCTTCCACAACAGTGTCGACAGACTTGTATGTGACTGCCTCGCTTTGAATGTTAGACTGAATAATATTGTTAAGTTCGT
The DNA here is from genome assembly GCF_048934315.1 of Petromyzon marinus. Classification (NCBI taxonomy): domain Eukaryota; kingdom Metazoa; phylum Chordata; class Hyperoartia; order Petromyzontiformes; family Petromyzontidae; genus Petromyzon; species Petromyzon marinus. The sequence goes on from NC_133722.1 coordinate 2,429,566, forward strand.
AGACGTCTTTGTTGTTGTCCGCAAGAATAGCTTGTTCACTCAGCCAATCGTGATTCTTATAATTGGTTTGAATATTGGGAAATACTTTTTCAACCAATTCTTCTTTTGACGTCACTAAATTGCAGAAGTTATGAGGCAATGAAATTCGTCCTGAGGTCAGATCAACCGGCACAATTTCCGTTCCCAATTTCCAGCAATTGATGTGAGAATATTTCAGCTGATTGATCGTTTTGCAGCTGGACACGCATATTTGCAGTTAATTTTAACGTCTTTACGTGTCGCCACAAAGGAGAGTATTTCAGGTAAGCATTTATTTCATCTGCTGGTGTCGATCGAGGAATTACAGGTAATGTTTGCCTGAAATCTCCTGCAAGCAATATTAATGCGTTCCCAAACCGTGTGATGTTACCACGCAAATCTTGCAATGATCGATCAAGAGCCTCGAGCGATTTTTTGTGCCATTGTGCATTCATCCCAAACAATAAGTTTGCATTTCTGCAATACTTTTCCCACGCCGGATGCTTTGGAAATGTAGCACGTGGGAGTTTCAATGAATTGCATGTTCAATAGCAATTTCAAAGCGGAATGAGCAGTTCTTTCACCTGGTAGCAATGTCGCAGCTATTCCGGACGATGCAAGAGCTAAGGCTATGTCATTTTGGGATCGAATTGCTGCCAGAATCAATCTAATTAGGAACATTTTACCAGTTCCTCCTGGCGCATCTAAGAAGAATTCTCCAACTCCGTTATTGATAGTCTGCATTATTTGATCGTAAATGCCTTTTTGCTCAAGCGAATATTTGATTGCACATACGACAAAAGATCACCCGTGTTGTAATTTTGTTCACGACGCAATTCTACATCGAACGAAGCAGCAGCAGATCGATTCGGTGATTGCATTCCCAATTGATTGAGAACTTTGTTCGTAATTTCTAAGCACAAATCTTTCATCATTATCAACGCTTCGTTGTAGATTTCTGCTGTGAAATCCATGTTCCTATTTGAATTTTCCTTGCGTATTCGACGGAAAATATCTTCAGCCATGTGCGATTTATATTTGTCCCATAACTCTGTTGGAGATGAAGGAGAGCAGGCGGTCAATATGATTGCAAACAATGCACGAATTTGATTTGGATGCGACGTGTTGCACGCATCATTAATGCATACATCCCAGTGTCGGTCGTTCTCCAATAAATTCAGAGCTTGACATGCACTGCGGAAAGTGGCATGTGTAACACCGTTGACAATTCTCAATTGCTGGAAAGATGTTGGACCGGGCACATTTACCAACAGCATGCAAAGAAAGAAGCATTCATCTTGATTGGGAGCACGGTGTACAGTCTATCCTATCGTAGTTTCTTTGAATATGCCAGGTTGTCAGTCGACTCGCTCTCCTCGTTTGCGTCGTTCAAATGATTTTCTACTCGCATTCCATGTGTAATACGTAGGCACTTCCGAATACAGCAGTGTTTTCGCAAACGTGTCATTTTGACATAACGTGAAGAAAGCAGTTAACGTTGTAGCCGGTGGATTCAGGGCTATTTGTTGCACATTTGCAGCTGTGAAATACACGCGTTGTCCATTTTCTAGATGTACTGCTAAGTGAACAACAGCTGGACTTCGTTCATGTATGGGAAATGAAAGAATTTGCCATACAGCTTCATTACTGCTTATGTATCTTCCAGCCTGATACTGTGCGATTTCATCGATATGTATGACCGCATTCCTATCACTTATTTCTGGTTGCACGCCAAAAACTGCCATGTCGCTGCCTTTATTCACGTACTTACAAATGTATTTGATCGATTTAACGGAGTTACAGCATTCCACGTTTATGTGCGCTTTGTATGTTTTTGATAGCAAAGGCGAATATGGAACAACCCACCGGTTTTCTACTTCGATGTCACCGTTTCGCATTTGTATGGTTGCTAATTTACCGGCATCTTCTGCTGATCGTCTTCTGTATTAAGGATATCCATCGTTTCCTGTAACTGTGTTGGATACTAATGCTCAAGGATATCGCTTAGAGCATTTTCCGTCTATCATGCATGGTGAATTTGGATTCAGTGTACCGCAAGGTCCATGTATCATATTTTTCGTCACAATTTCATGCAAATCCTTATCGACGTCGGCATCGGGTATTTCAGCGCATATTACATCGTCGATTTCGTTTGAAGTGATTTTGTTATAGAGCCAGATTGGTATATGTGCGTTTGGCAATCCTCTCTTTTGCCATTCCACTGAGTACATCCAGCAGTGCACAGACCCAAACACTTCATGTTTTACCATGAAATCCATCAGCGATTTCAGCTTCTGTCTGAAAACACGTGCTGTGATGTCATGCCTATCCACCGGCTATTGCCCAGGAAGTAAGAGCTGTTGCATATCGTCCCAAGCTGGATTTCATGTGAATGTAATGAATAGGTCTGGACGCCCGTAGTGACGAACATACGCAATTGCATCTTGAGCGTACTCATGCACATGACGTGGACTGCCTGTATATGAAGATGGCAAAATCGTTCGTCTTCCAACGTTAGTTGTATTACCGTCATTTACAACTGCATCTCGCAAATGAACGTATTCTTCAGAGCGAAGCTTGGTCTGATTCAAACGGATGAATGTCAAAAGTTCTGTTTCGATTTTTGCATACATATCTACGATGTATTGGTGAAACAATTGACGTCATTTCAAAATGTGATTGTCTTCATTCTCTCGAATCATTAATCGGTATGAATAATAGTTCATTGCGGTGCATTTCTTATTTGTTTATCCGCCACTGACTGGATTTATCATCTTAACGTTGAAGTTATATCCATCGGAACCATCCCAAAACATGATTGGATATTGCAGGGCATCGTAGCATCGATGAGTTTCTGCAACTTTTGTTAATTGATCGTTTCTCCGATGAAGAACAATATCTCTAGGTTGGAATTGATCTCCGACTATAACAATTGCCACTTCGTCTATAGTTGGATCATTGAATCTTCGCACATGTTCTCCAGCAGGCGTTTTGTCAGCATGAATAACAATCTTGTGTGTATCAGATGGCATCATGTCAATTGCTGTTTTGAACAAACGCACTAAATTGTTTTTTCGTGAAGAAGTTCTTGCAGTTGGGAAACGATGGACCTTTTTATGCCGGTAGAAATTCCGCAGCATGCATTCAATTCATCATTGCCATCACCGATGAAATACATATGTAGGAATTTATGTTGACCATCTGAGAATGGAAGCAGGGAGCCGGCTTTATGATAAATTTGTCCTTTCACTTTGAAAGTTGGCATGAATTGAGCTGTTACGATTTCTGCGCCGAACGACGTCATTTGGAAGCATGAGTTGTATTTCCTGATGTTAGATAGGAAATGCTTTGATTCGGCGGTATATCCAGCAAGCAAAGTTTTTAATGTCTCTGGCGGTTCTCCAAGTTGAGGCAGTTTAATTTTTCTGGCGGCGCAACACATTCCTTTCGTTTCTCCATTAAATTTCAGAGCCTTGCAATAAGGACACACTTCAGTCATAGTGCCGATGAGAACATGCCGGATCAAACTATAATCATCAGCTGGGTTGTACCGGAATGCAAGGCGATTGTAATCGTGTGATTGCTGAGCACGGAGTCGTGTTTGACGCTGATCTGCTGTTTCTCGTTGACGTCTTTCAGCCACTATCAGCCAGTCGCGTTCATTCTGTTGAGAACGAAGCAGATCTGAAGCTGCAGAACGCGATCGCCGTGCTCGCAACCGTGGCATCCTCAAGTCTGGCTGCACGTCGCTCTGCTGCTTCCTCGGCACGTATTTGAGCCATTCTTTGTCTGTTTCGCTCGTTCGCTGATGCCCGTTCTTCGCTATGGTAAACGACACAGCTCAATTCCAACGCAATGTCACACGAAATAATTAAATCAAAATGAAAATAAATCGAAATCTATGAAAATTCAACTTTGTCTGGCGATATAGTTTTTACGGATAAATTCTTTTGAATTACCACTTAATTTTTTTTGAGTACCAATATTTTTTTTTACTGGTTACTATTTTTCTGGCCACATTATTTTGATAGGCCATATTTATTTTACTGGCAACATTTTTAATGCTGGCCATTTTCTTTTTTAATCGAAATTTTATTTTGTGCCCACTTTTTTTGACTGCGCAATTTAATTTTACTGACCACATTATTTTCATAGGCCACTTTATTTTGACGGAACACTTTTTTTACTGGCAATTTTTTTTACGGGACAATTCTTTTGAATGGTCACTTTCTAAAAAATTTCGGCCAGATTTTTTGACAAATCACTTCATTTTATTAAAGACCAACTTCTTTTTTTAGTAACCATATCATTTTGTAATAGGCCACTGTTTTTTTAATAGGCCAATTTTTTGTAGTGGCCACATTTCTTTCACTGGACGCTTCATTTTCAATGGCCACATTATTTTAATTGGCCACAATTCTTTTACTGGCCACATATTTTACTGCCACTTCATTTTGAATGGGCAATTTTTTTTTGACTTACCATGTATTTATTTATTTTCCCGGCCAGATTTTCTTGACTGGCCACTGCATTTTTAAAAGAACAATAATTTTTTGGTGCACACTATATTTTTAATAGGCCAATTATTTATTTTAATAGCCACTTCACCTTTTTTAAATAGGGCACTTCTTTTTAGTGGCCAAATAATATTTCATTGGCCACTTCATTTTAACTAGCCATGTTATTTTGACTAGACAATTTTATTAATAAACCTATATTTTTTACGGCCCAATTATTTTGACTGTCCACTCATATTTTGAACCTACCAGATTTTCTTGACTGGCCACTTTACGTTTTTAATAGGCCAATTTTTATTAGTGGAAACTTTCTTTTTGCAATAGTCCACACTTTTTAGTGGCCACTTTTTTTTGACTGGCCAATTAATTTTGACTGGCCATATTAATTTGATGGACCACATTTCTTTTACTGGCCACGCTTACGGTGGCTTTCAGACTGCATCCATTATTTTCGTCTCCCCTCTCCTCTTTTCCGAACATATATGGACTCGTCCATCTGAATAACTGCCAAATCGCTCTCCATGGTGCTAACGGCAAAAAAACGCCACTTTTTTCAATTTTTTCTTGCTGTGGTTTTCACACCTGATGATTGCTTGTTTTGCAGTCGAAACGTCGTGAGAATGTTAATGTTTTATATTTTTATTATTTTACTAGCTGTACCCGGCCACACGTTGCTGTGGCTCAGTCTAGTTAAATGGAAAAGAAAGAAAAGAGAAAGCGCACGTTTCTAAAATATTTAATTTCACAATGGTTGTGGGTATACACTATTTTTTGTTGTTCCATTGTCTGTGTAGATATAGAGATTGTCTGGTTTGCCAACTCGAGAAGACGCAACATATAATTGTCCATGTGAGAAGCAATCCGTGTCTAGATCTAAACCGCACAATTCTAAAGATTGGCCCTGAGCTTTGTTGATGGTGATTGCAAACGCCAATCGAATTGGGAATTGCAATCTCTTAAATTGAAATGGCATATCCGTTGGAATCATAGGAATGCGAGGAATGAGGACATCTTCACCTTTGAAAGGTCCTGTCAAGATTGTTGCTTCAACGACGTCGCTCATTTTTTGTTTACCGCAAGCCGCGTGCCGTTGCAAAGCTTTGGCTGGTTGATATTTCGCAACATGATAATTGGCACGCCGATTTTCAATTGCAGTACGTGCGGTGGCATCCCTGCCAGATCGAGTGAATTCAAAAATTCTGTTGGATAATTAACCGCTTCATCTGCTTCCACAACAGTGTCGACAGACTTGTATGTGACTGCCTCGCTTTGAATGTTAGACTGAATAATATTGTTAAGTTCGTAGACGTCTTTGTTGTTGTCCGCAAGAATAGCTTGTTCACTCAGCCAATCGTGATTCTTATAATTGGTTTGAATATTGGGAAATACTTTTTCAACCAATTCTTCTTTTGACGTCACTAAATTGCAGAAGTTATGAGGCAATGAAATTCGTCCTGAGGTCAGATCAACCGGCACAATTTCCGTTCCCAATTTCCAGCAATTGATGTGAGAATATTTCAGCTGATTGATCGTTTTGCAGCTGGACACGCATATTTGCAGTTAATTTTAACGTCTTTACGTGTCGCCACAAAGGAGAGTATTTCAGGTAAGCATTTATTTCATCCGCTGGTGTCGATCGAGGAATTACAGGTAATGTTTGCCTGAAATCTCCTGCAAGCAATATTAATGCGTTCCCAAACCGTGTGATGTTTCCACGCAAATCTTGCAATGATCGATCAAGAGCCTCGAGCGATTTTTTGTGCCATTGTGCATTCATCCCAAACAATAAGTTTGCATTTCTGCAATACTTTTCCCACGCCGGATGCTTTGGAAATGTAGCACGTGGGAGTTTCAATGAATTGCATGTTCAATAGCAATTTCAAAGCGGAATGAGCAGTTCTTTCACCTGGTAGCAATGTCGCAGCTATTCCGGACGATGCAAGAGCTAAGGCTATGTCATTTTGGGATCGAATTGCTGCCAGAATCAATCTAATTAGGAACATTTTACCAGTTCCTCCTGGCGCATCTAAGAAGAATTCTCCAACTCCGTTATTGATAGTCTGCATTATTTGATCGTAAATGCCTTTTTGCTCAAGCGAATATTTGATTGCACATACGACAAAAGATCACCCGTGTTGTAATTTTGTTCACGACGCAATTCTACATCGAACGAAGCAGCAGCAGATCGATTCGGTGATTGCATTCCCAATTGATTGAGAACTTTGTTCGTAATTTCTAAGCACAAATCTTTCATCATTATCAACGCTTCGTTGTAGATTTCTGCTGTGAAATCCATGTTCCTATTTGAATTTTCCTTGCGTATTCGACGGAAAATATCTTCAGCCATGTGCGATTTATATTTGTCCCATAACTCTGTTGGAGATGAAGGAGAGCAGGCGGTCAATATGATTGCAAACAATGCACGAATTTGATTTGGATGCGACGTGTTGCACGCATCATTAATGCATACATCCCAGTGTCGGTCGTTCTCCAATAAATTCAGAGCTTGACATGCACTGCGGAAAGTGGCATGTGTAACACCGTTGACAATTCTCAATTGCTGGAAAGACGTTGGACCGGGCACATTTACCAACAGCATGCAAAGAAAGAAGCATTCATCTTGATTGGGAGCACGGTGTACAGTCTATCCTATCGTAGTTTCTTTGAATATGCCAGGTTGTCAGTCGACTCGCTCTCCTCGTTTGCGTCGTTCAAATGATTTTCTACTCGCATTCCATGTGTAATACGTAGGCACTTCCGAATACAGCAGTGTTTTCGCAAACGTGTCATTTTGACATAACGTGAAGAAAGCAGTTAACGTTGTAGCCGGTGGATTCAGGGCTATTTGTTGCACATTTGCAGCTGTGAAATACACGCGTTGTCCATTTTCTAGATGTACTGCTAAGTGAACAACAGCTGGACTTCGTTCATGTATGGGAAATGAAAGAATTTGCCATACAGCTTCATTACTGCTTATGTATCTTCCAGCCTGATACTGTGCGATTTCATCGATATGTATGACCGCATTCCTATCACTTATTTCTGGTTGCACGCCAAAAACTGCCATGTCGCTGCCTTTATTCACGTACTTACAAATGTATTTGATCGATTTAACGGAGTTACAGCATTCCACGTTTATGTGCGCTTTGTATGTTTTTGATAGCAAAGGCGAATATGGAACAACCCACCGGTTTTCTACTTCGATGTCACCGTTTCGCATTTGTATGGTTGCTAATTTACCGGCATCTTCTGCTGATCGTCTTCTGTATTAAGGATATCCATCGTTTCCTGTAACTGTGTTGGATACTAATGCTCGAGGATATCGCTTAGAGCATTTTCCGTCTATCATGCATGGTGAATTTGGATTCAGTGTACCGCAAGGTCCATGTATCATATTTTTCGTCACAATTTCATGCAAATCCTTATCGACGTCGGCATCGGGTATTTCAGCGCATATTACATCGTCGATTTCGTTTGAAGTGATTTTGTTATAGAGCCAGATTGGTATATGTGCGTTTGGCAATCCTCTCTTTTGCCATTCCACTGAGTACATCCAGCAGTGCACAGACCCAAACACTTCATGTTTTACCATGAAATCCATCAGCGATTTCAGCTTCTGTCTGAAAACACGTGCTGTGATGTCATGCCTATCCACCGGCTATTGCCCAGGAAGTAAGAGCTGTTGCATATCGTCCCAAGCTGGATTTCATGTGAATGTAATGAATAGGTCTGGACGCCCGTAGTGACGAACATACGCAATTGCATCTTGAGCGTACTCATGCACATGACGTGGACTGCCTGTATATGAAGATGGCAAAATCGTTCGTCTTCCAACGTTAGTTGTATTACCGTCATTTACAACTGCATCTCGCAAATGAACGTATTCTTCAGAGCGAAGCTTGGTCTGATTCAAACGGATGAATGTCAAAAGTTCTGTTTCGATTTTTGCATACATATCTACGATGTATTGGTGAAACAATTGACGTCATTTCAAAATGTGATTGTCTTCATTCTCTCGAATCATTAATCGGTATGAATAATAGTTCATTGCGGTGCATTTCTTATTTGTTTATCCGCCACTGACTGGATTTATCATCTTAACGTTGAAGTTATATCCATCGGAACCATCCCAAAACATGATTGGATATTGCAGGGCATCGTAGCATCGATGAGTTTCTGCAACTTTTGTTAATTGATCGTTTCTCCGATGAAGAACAATATCTCTAGGTTGGAATTGATCTCCGACTATAACAATTGCCACTTCGTCTATAGTTGGATCATTGAATCTTCGCACATGTTCTCCAGCAGGCGTTTTGTCAGCATGAATAACAATCTTGTGTGTATCAGATGGCATCATGTCAATTGCTGTTTTGAACAAACGCACTAAATTGTTTTTTTCGTGAAGAAGTTCTTGCAGTTGGGAAACGATGGACCTTTTTATGCCGGTAGAAATTCCGCAGCATGCATTCAATTCATCATTGCCATCACCGATGAAATACATATGTAGGAATTTATGTTGACCATCTGAGAATGGAAGCAGGGAGCCGGCTTTATGATAAATTTGTCCTTTCACTTTGAAAGTTGGCATGAATTGAGCTGTTACGATTTCTGCGCCGAACGACGTCATTTGGAAGCATGAGTTGTATTTCCTGATGTTAGATAGGAAATGCTTTGATTCGGCGGTATATCCAGCAAGCAAAGTTTTTAATGTCTCTGGCGGTTCTCCAAGTTGAGGCAGTTTAATTTTTCTGGCGGCGCAACACATTCCTTTCGTTTCTCCATTAAATTTCAGAGCCTTGCAATAAGGACACACTTCAGTCATAGTGCCGATGAGAACATGCCGGATCAAACTATAATCATCAGCTGGGTTGTACCGGAATGCAAGGCGATTGTAATCGTGTGATTGCTGAGCACGGAGTCGTGTTTGACGCTGATCTGCTGTTTCTCGTTGACGTCTTTCAGCCACTATCAGCCAGTCGCGTTCATTCTGTTGAGAACGAAGCAGATCTGAAGCTGCAGAACGCGATCGCCGTGCTCGCAACCGTGGCATCCTCAAGTCTGGCTGCACGTCGCTCTGCTGCTTCCTCGGCACGTATTTGAGCCATTCTTTGTCTGTTTCGCTCGTTCGCTGATGCCCGTTCTTCGCTATGGTAAACGACACAGCTCAATTCCAACGCAATGTCACACGAAATAATTAAATCAAAATGAAAATAAATCGAAATCTATGAAAATTCAACTTTGTCTGGCGATATAGTTTTTACGGATAAATTCTTTTGAATTACCACTTAATTTTTTTTGAGTACCAATATTTTTTTTTACTGGTTACTATTTTTCTGGCCACATTATTTTGATAGGCCATATTTATTTTACTGGCAACATTTTTAATGCTGGCCATTTTCTTTTTTAATCGAAATTTTATTTTGTGCCCACTTTTTTTGACTGCGCAATTTAATTTTACTGACCACATTATTTTCATAGGCCACTTTATTTTGACGGAACACTTTTTTTACTGGCAATTTTTTTTACGGGACAATTCTTTTGAATGGTCACTTTCTAAAAAATTTCGGCCAGATTTTTTGACAAATCACTTCATTTTATTAAAGACCAACTTCTTTTTTTAGTAACCATATCATTTTGTAATAGGCCACTGTTTTTTTAATAGGCCAATTTTTTGTAGTGGCCACATTTCTTTCACTGGACGCTTCATTTTCAATGGCCACATTATTTTAATTGGCCACAATTCTTTTACTGGCCACATATTTTACTGCCACTTCATTTTGAATGGGCAATTTTTTTTTTACTTACCATGTATTTATTTATTTTCCCGGCCAGATTTTCTTGACTGGCCACTGCATTTTTAAAAGAACAATCATTTTTTGGTGCACACTATATTTTTAATAGGCCAATTATTAATTTTAATAGCCACTTCACCTTTTTTAAATAGGGCACTTCTTTTTAGTGGCCAAATAATATTTCATTGGCCACTTCATTTTAACTAGCCATGTTATTTTGACTAGACAATTTTATTAATAAACCTATATTTTTTACGGCCCAATTATTTTGACTGTCCACTCATATTTTGAACCTACCAGATTTTCTTGACTGGCCACTTTACGTTTTTAATAGGCCAATTTTTATTAGTGGAAACTTTCTTTTTGCAATAGTCCACACTTTTTAGTGGCCACTTTTTTTTGACTGGCCAATTAATTTTGACTGGCCATATTAATTTGATGGACCACATTTCTTTTACTGGCCACGCTTACGGTGGCTTTCAGACTGCATCCATTATTTTCGTCTCCCCTCTCCTCTTTTCCGAACATATATGGACTCGTCCATCTGAATAACTGCCAAATCGCTCTCCATGGTGCTAACGGCAAAAAAACGCCACTTTTTTCAATTTTTTCTTGCTGTGGTTTTCACACCTGATGATTGCTTGTTTTGCAGTCGAAACGTCGTGAGAATGTTAATGTTTTATATTTTTATTATTTTACTAGCTGTACCCGGCCACACGTTGCTGTGGCTCAGTCTAGTTAAATGGAAAAGAAAGAAAAGAGAAAGCGCATGTTTCTAAAATATTTAATTTCACAATGGTTGTGGGTATACACTATTTTTTGTTGTTCCATTGTCTGTGTAGATATAGAGATTGTCTGGTTTGCCAACTCGAGAAGACGCAACATATAATTGTCCATGTGAGAAGCAATCCGTGTCTAGATCTAAACCGCACAATTCTAAAGATTGGCCCTGAGCTTTGTTGATGGTGATTGCAAACGCCAATCGAATTGGGAATTGCAATCTCTTAAATTGAAATGGCATATCCGTTGGAATCATAGGAATGCGAGGAATGAGGACATCTTCACCTTTGAAAGGTCCTGTCAAGATTGTTGCTTCAACGACGTCGCTCATTTTTTGTTTACCGCAAGCCGCGTGCCGTTGCAAAGCTTTGGCTGGTTGATATTTCGCAACATGATAATTGGCACGCCGATTTTCAATTGCAGTACGTGCGGTGGCATCCCTGGCAGATCGAGTGAATTCAAAAATTCTGTTGGATAATTAACCGCTTCATCTGCTTCCACAACAGTGTCGACAGACTTGTATGTGACTGCCTCGCTTTGAATGTTAGACTGAATAATATTGTTAAGTTCGTAGACGTCTTTGTTGTTGTCCGCAAGAATAGCTTGTTCACTCAGCCAATCGTGATTCTTATAATTGGTTTGAATATTGGGAAATACTTTTTCAACCAATTCTTCTTTTGACGTCACTAAATTGCAGAAGTTATGAGGCAATGAAATTCGTCCTGAGGTCAGATCAACCGGCACAATTTCCGTTCCCAATTTCCAGCAATTGATGTGAGAATATTTCAGCTGATTGATCGTTTTGCAGCTGGACACACATATTTGCAGTTAATTTTAACGTCTTTACGTGTCGCCACAAAGGAGAGTATTTCAGGTAAGCATTTATTTCATCCGCTGGTGTCGATCGAGGAATTACAGGTAATGTTTGCCTGAAATCTCCTGCAAGCAATATTAATGCGTTCCCAAACCGTGTGATGTTTCCACGCAAATCTTGCAATGATCGATCAAGAGCCTCGAGCGATTTTTTGTGCCATTGTGCATTCATCCCAAACAATAAGTTTGCATTTCTGCAATACTTTTCCCACGCCGGATGCTTTGGAAATGTAGCACGTGGGAGTTTCAATGAATTGCATGTTCAATAGCAATTTCAAAGCGGAATGAGCAGTTCTTTCACCTGGTAGCAATGTCGCAGCTATTCCGGACGATGCAAGAGCTAAGGCTATGTCATTTTGGGATCGAATTGCTGCCAGAATCAATCTAATTAGGAACATTTTACCAGTTCCTCCTGGCGCATCTAAGAAGAATTCTCCAACTCCGTTATTGATAGTCTGCATTATTTGATCGTAAATGCCTTTTTGCTCAAGCGAATATTTGATTGCACATACGACAAAAGATCACCCGTGTTGTAATTTTGTTCACGACGCAATTCTACATCGAACGAAGCAGCAGCAGATCGATTCGGTGATTGCATTCCCAATTGATTGAGAACTTTGTTCGTAATTTCTAAGCACAAATCTTTCATCATTATCAACGCTTCGTTGTAGATTTCTGCTGTGAAATCCATGTTCCTATTTGAATTTTCCTTGCGTATTCGACGGAAAATATCTTCAGCCATGTGCAATTTATATTTGTCCCATAACTCTGTTGGAGATGAAGGAGAGCAGGCGGTCAATATGATTGCAAACAATGCACGAATTTGATTTGGATGCGACGTGTTGCACGCATCATTAATGCATACATCCCAGTGTCGGTCGTTCTCCAATAAATTCAGAGCTTGACATGCACTGCGGAAAGTGGCATGTGTAACGCCGTTGACAATTCTCAATTGCTGGAAAGACGTTGGACCGGGCACATTTACCAAGAGCATGCAAAGAAAGAAGCATTCATCTTGATTGGGAGCACGGTGTACAGTCTATCCTATCGTAGTTTCTTTGAATATGCCAGGTTGTCAGTCGACTCGCTCTCCTCGTTTGCGTCGTTCAAATGATTTTCTACTCGCATTCCATGTGTAATACGTAGGCACTTCCGAATACAGCAGTGTTTTCGCAAACGTGTCATTTTGACATAACGTGAAGAAAGCAGTTAACGTTGTAGCCGGTGGATTCAGGGCTATTTGTTGCACATTTGCAGCTGTGAAATATACGCGTTGTCCATTTTCTAGATGTACTGCTAAGTGAACAACAGCTGGACTTCGTTCATGTATGGGAAATGAAAGAATTCGCCATACAGCTTCATTACTGCTTATGTATCTTCCAGCCTGATACTGTGCGATTTCATCGATATGTATGACCGCATTCCTATCACTTATTTCTGGTTGCACGCCAAAAACTGCCATGTCGCTGCCTTTATTCACGTACTTACAAATGTATTTTATCGATTTAACGGAGTTACAGCATTCCACGTTTATGTGCGCTTTGTATGTTTTTGATAGCAAAGGCGAATATGGAACAACCCACCGGTTTTCTACTTCGATGTCACCGTTTCGCATTTGTATGGTTGCTAATTTACCGGCATCTTCTGCTGATCGTCTTCTGTATTAAGGATATCCATCGTTTCCTGTAACTGTGTTGGATACTAATGCTCGAGGATATCGCTTAGAGCATTTTCCGTCTATCATGCATGGTGAATTTGGATTCAGTGTACCGCAAGGTCCATGTATCATATTTTTCGTCACAATTTCATGCAAATCCTTATCGACATCGGCATCGGGTATTTCAGCGCATATTACATCGTCGATTTCGTTTGAAGTTATTTTGTTATAGAGCCAGATTGGTATATGTGCGTTTGGCAATCCTCTCTTTTGCCATTCCACTGAGTACATCCAGCAGTGCACAGACCCAAACACTTCATGTTTTACCATGAAATCCATCAGCGATTTCAACTTCTGTCTGAAAACACGTGCTGTGATGTCATGCCTATCCACCGGCTATTGCCCAGGAAGTAAGAGCTGTTGCATATCGTCCCAAGCTGGATTTCATGTGAATGTAATGAATAGGTCTGGACGCCCGTAGTGACGAACATACGCAATTGCATCTTGAGCGTACTCATGCATATGACGTGGACTGCCTGTATATGAAGATGGCAAAATCGTTCGTCTTCCAACGTTAGTTGTATTACCGTCATTTACAACTGCATCTCGCAAATGAACGTATTCTTCAGAGCGAAGCTTGGTCCGATTCAAACGGATGAATGTCAAAAGTTCTGTTTCGATTTTTGCATACATATCTACGATGTATTGGTGAAACAATTGACGTCATTTCAAAATGTGATTGTCTTCATTCTCTCGAATCATTAATCGGTATGAATAATAGTTCATTGCGGTGCATTTCTTATTTGTTTATCCGCCACTGACTGGATTTATCATCTTAACGTTGAAGTTATATCCATCGGAACCATCCCAAAACATGATTGGATATTGCAGGGCATCGTAGCATCGATGAGTTTCTGCAACTTTTGTTAATTGATCGTTTCTCCGATGAAGAACAATATCTCTAGGTTGGAATTGATCTCCGACTATAACAATTGCCACTTCGTCTATAGTTGGATCATTGAATCTTCGCACATGTTCTCCAGCAGGCGTTTTGTCAGCATGAATAACAATCTTGTGTGTATCAGATGGCATCATGTCAATTGCTGTTTTGAACAAACGCACTAAATTGTTTTTTTCGTGAAGAAGTTCTTGCAGTTGGGAAACGATGGACCTTTTTATGCCGGTAGAAATTCCGCAGCATGCATTCAATTCATCATTGCCATCACCGATGAAATACATATGTAGGAATTTATGTTGACCATCTGAGAATGGAAGCAGGGAGCCGGCTTTATGATAAATTTGTCCTTTCACTTTGAAAGTTGGCATGAATTGAGCTGTTACGATTTCTGCGCCGAACGACGTCATTTGGAAGCATGAGTTGTATTTCCTGATGTTAGATAGGAAATGCTTTGATTCGGCGGTATATCCAGCAAGCAAAGTTTTTAATGTCTCTGGCGGTTCTCCAAGTTGAGGCAGTTTAATTTTTCTGGCGGCGCAACACATTCCTTTCGTTTCTCCATTAAATTTCAGAGCCTTGCAATAAGGACACACTTCAGTCATAGTGCCGATGAGAACATGCCGGATCAAACTATAATCATCAGCTGGGTTGTACCGGAATGCAAGGCGATTGTAATCGTGTGATTGCTGAGCACGGAGTCGTGTTTGACGCTGATCTGCTGTTTCTCGTTGACGTCTTTCAGCCACTATCAGCCAGTCGCGTTCATTCTGTTGAGAACGAAGCAGATCTGAAGCTGCAGAACGCGATCGCCGTGCTCGCAACCGTGGCATCCTCAAGTCTGGCTGCACGTCGCTCTGCTGCTTCCTCGGCACGTATTTGAGCCATTCTTTGTCTGTTTCGCTCGTTCGCTGATGCCCGTTCTTCGCTATGGTAAACGACACAGCTCAATTCCAACGCAATGTCACACGAAATAATTAAATCAAAATGAAAATAAATCGAAATCTATGAAAATTCAACTTTGTCTGGCGATATAGTTTTTACGGATAAATTCTTTTGAATTACCACAATTTTTTTTGAGTACCAATATTTTTTTTTACTGGTTACTATTTTTCTGGCCACATTATTTTGATAGGCCATATTTATTTTACTGGCAACATTTTTAATGCTGGCCATTTTCTTTTTTAATCGAAATTTTATTTTGTGCCCACTTTTTTTGACTGCGCAATTTAATTTTACTGACCACATTATTTTCATAGGCCACTTTATTTTGACGGAACACTTTTTTTACTGGCAATTTTTTTTACGGGACAATTCTTTTGAATGGTCACTTTCTAAAAAAATTCGGCCAGATTTTTTGACAAATCACTTCATTTTATTAAAGACCAACTTCTTTTTTTAGTAACCATATCATTTTGTAATAGGCCACTGTTTTTTTAATAGGCCAATTTTTTGTAGTGGCCACATTTCTTTCACTGGACGCTTCATTTTCAATGGCCACATTATTTTAATTGGCCACAATTCTTTTACTGGCCACATATTTTACTGCCACTTCATTTTGAATGGGCAATTTTTTTTTGACTTACCATGTATTTATTTATTTTCCTGGCCAGATTTTCTTGACTGGCCACTGCATTTTTAAAAGAACAATCATTTTTTGGTGCACACTATATTTTTAATAGGCCAATTATTAATTTTAATAGCCACTTCACCTTTTTTAAATAGGGCACTTCTTTTTAGTGGCCAAATAATATTTCATTGGCCACTTCATTTTAACTAGCCATGTTATTTTGACTAGACAATTTTATTAATAAACCTATATTTTTTACGGCCCAATTATTTTGACTGTCCACTCATATTTTGAACCTACCAGATTTTCTTGACTGGCCACTTTACGTTTTTAATAGGCCAATTTTTATTAGTGGAAACTTTCTTTTTGCAATAGTCCACACTTTTTAGTGGCCACTTTTTTTTGACTGGCCAATTAATTTTGACTGGCCATATTAATTTTATGGACCACATTTCTTTTACTGGCCACGCTTACGGTGGCTTTCAGACTGCATCCATTATTTTCGTCTCCCCTCTCCTCTTTTCCGAACATATATGGACTCGTCCATCTGAATAACTGCCAAATCGCTCTCCATGGTGCTAACGGCAAAAAAACGCCACTTTTTTCAATTTTTTCTTGCTGTGGTTTTCACACCTGATGATTGCTTGTTTTGCAGTCGAAACGTCGTGAGAATGTTAATGTTTTATATTTTTATTATTTTACTAGCTGTACCTGGCCACACGTTGCTGTGGCTCAGTCTAGTTAAATGGAAAAGAAAGAAAAGAGAAAGCGCACGTTTCTAAAATATTTAATTTCACAATGGTTGTGGGTATACACTATTTTTTGTTGTTCCATTGTCTGTGTAGATATAGAGATTGTCTGGTTTGCCAACTCGAGAAGATGCAACATATAATTGTCCATGTGAGAAGCAATCCGTGTCTAGATCTAAACCGCACAATTCTAAAGATTGGCCCTGAGCTTTGTTGATGGTGATTGCAAACGCCAATCGAATTGGGAATTGCAATCTCTTAAATTGAAATGGCATATCCGTTGGAATCATAGGAATGCGAGGAATGAGGACATCTTCACCTTTGAAAGGTCCTGTCAAGATTGTTGCTTCAACGACGTCGCTCATTTTTTGTTTACCGCAAGCCGCGTGCCGTTGCAAAGCTTTGGCTGGTTGATATTTCGCAACATGATAATTGGCACGCCGATTTTCAATTGCAGTACGTGCGGTGGCATCCCTGCCAGATCGAGTGAATTCAAAAATTCTGTTGGATAATTAACCGCTTCATCTGCTTCCACAACAGTGTCGACAGACTTGTATGTGACTGCCTCGCTTTGAATGTTAGACTGAATAATATTGTTAAGTTCGTAGACGTCTTTGTTGTTGTCCGCAAGAATAGCTTGTTCACTCAGCCAATCGTGATTCTTATAATTGGTTTGAATATTGGGAAATACTTTTTCAACCAATTCTTCTTTTGACGTCACTAAATTGCAGAAGTTATGAGGCAATGAAATTCGTCCTGAGGTCAGATCAACCGGCACAATTTCCGTTCCCAATTTCCAGCAATTGATGTGAGAATATTTCAGCTGATTGATCGTTTTGCAGCTGGACACGCATATTTGCAGTTAATTTTAACGTCTTTACGTGTCGCCACAAAGGAGAGTATTTCAGGTAAGCATTTATTTCATCCGCTGGTGTCGATCGAGGAATTACAGGTAATGTTTGCCTGAAATCTCCTGCAAGCAATATTAATGCGTTCCCAAACCGTGTGATGTTTCCACGCAAATCTTGCAATGATCGATCAAGAGCCTCGAGCGATTTTTTGTGCCATTGTGCATTCATCCCAAACAATAAGTTTGCATTTCTGCAATACTTTTCCCACGCCGGATGCTTTGGAAATGTAGCACGTGGGAGTTTCAATGAATTGCATGTTCAATAGCAATTTCAAAGCGGAATGAGCAGTTCTTTCACCTGGTAGCAATGTCGCAGCTATTCCGGACGATGCAAGAGCTAAGGCTATGTCATTTTGGGATCGAATTGCTGCCAGAATCAATCTAATTAGGAACATTTTACCAGTTCCTCCTGGCGCATCTAAGAAGAATTCTCCAACTCCGTTATTGATAGTCTGCATTATTTGATCGTAAATGCCTTTTTGCTCAAGCGAATATTTGATTGCACATACGACAAAAGATCACCCGTGTTGTAATTTTGTTCACGACGCAATTCTACATCGAACGAAGCAGCAGCAGATCGATTCGGTGATTGCATTCCCAATTGATTGAGAACTTTGTTCGTAATTTCTAAGCACAAATCTTTCATCATTATCAACGCTTCGTTGTAGATTTCTGCTGTGAAATCCATGTTCCTATTTGAATTTTCCTTGCGTATTCGACGGAAAATATCTTCAGCCATGTGCGATTTATATTTGTCCCATAACTCTGTTGGAGATGAAGGAGAGCAGGCGGTCAATATGATTGCAAACAATGCACGAATTTGATTTGGATGCGACGTGTTGCACGCATCATTAATGCATACATCCCAGTGTCGGTCGTTCTCCAATAAATTCAGAGCTTGACATGCACTGCGGAAAGTGGCATGTGTAACGCCGTTGACAATTCTCAATTGCTGGAAAGACGTTGGACCGGGCACATTTACCAACAGCATGCAAAGAAAGAAGCATTCATCTTGATTGGGAGCACGGTGTACAGTCTATCCTATCGTAGTTTCTTTGAATATGCCAGGTTGTCAGTCGACTCGCTCTCCTCGTTTGCGTCGTTCAAATTATTTTCTACTCGCATTCCATGTGTAATACGTAGGCACTTCCGAATACAGCAGTGTTTTCGCAAACGTGTCATTTTGACATAACGTGAAGAAAGCAGTTAACGTTGTAGCCGGTGGATTCAGGGCTATTTGTTGCACATTTGCAGCTGTGAAATACACGCGTTGTCCATTTTCTAGATGTACTGCTAAGTGAACAACAGCTGGACTTCGTTCATGTATGGGAAATGAAATAATTCGCCATACAGCTTCATTACTGCTTATGTATCTTCCAGCCTGATACTGTGCGATTTCATCGATATGTATGACCGCATTCCTATCACTTATTTCTGGTTGCACGCCAAAAACTGCCATGTCGCTGCCTTTATTCACGTACTTACAAATGTATTTGATCGATTTAACGGAGTTACAGCATTCCACGTTTATGTGCGCTTTGTATGTTTTTGATAGCAAAGGCGAATATGGAACAACCCACCGGTTTTCTACTTCGATGTCACCGTTTCGCATTTGTATGGTTGCTAATTTACCGGCATCTTCTGCTGATCGTCTTCTGTATTAAGGATATCCATCGTTTCCTGTAACTGTGTTGGATACTAATGCTCGAGGATATCGCTTAGAGCATTTTCCGTCTATCATGCATGGTGAATTTGGATTCAGTGTACCGCAAGGTCCATGTATCATATTTTTCGTCACAATTTCATGCAAATCCTTATCGACGTCGGCATCGGGTATTTCAGCGCATATTACATCGTCGATTTCGTTTGAAGTGATTTTGTTATAGAGCCAGATTGGTATATGTGCGTTTGGCAATCCTCTCTTTTGCCATTCCACTGAGTACATCCAGCAGTGCACAGACCCAAACACTTCATGTTTTACCATGAAATCCATCAGCGATTTCAGCTTCTGTCTGAAAACACGTGCTGTGATGTCATGCCTATCCACCGGCTATTGCCCAGGAAGTAAGAGCTGTTGCATATCGTCCCAAGCTGGATTTCATGTGAATGTAATGAATAGGTCTGGACGCCCGTAGTGACGAACATACGCAATTGCATCTTGAGCGTACTCATGCACATGACGTGGACTGCCTGTATATGAAGATGGCAAAATCGTTCGTCTTCCAACGTTAGTTGTATTACCGTCATTTACAACTGCATCTCGCAAATGAACGTATTCTTCAGAGCGAAGCTTGGTCTGATTCAAACGGATGAATGTCAAAAGTTCTGTTTCGATTTTTGCATACATATCTACGATGTATTGGTGAAACAATTGACGTCATTTCAAAATGTGATTGTCTTCATTCTCTCGAATCATTAATCGGTATGAATAATAGTTCATTGCGGTGCATTTCTTATTTGTTTATCCGCCACTGACTGGATTTATCATCTTAACGTTGAAGTTATATCCATCGGAACCATCCCAAAACATGATTGGATATTGCAGGGCATCGTAGCATCGATGAGTTTCTGCAACTTTTGTTAATTGATCGTTTCTCCGATGAAGAACAATATCTCTAGGTTGGAATTGATCTCCGACTATAACAATTGCCACTTCGTCTATAGTTGGATCATTGAATCTTCGCACATGTTCTCCAGCAGGCGTTTTGTCAGCATGAATAACAATCTTGTGTGTATCAGATGGCATCATGTCAATTGCTGTTTTGAACAAACGCACTAAATTGTTTTTTTCGTGAAGAAGTTCTTGCAGTTGGGAAACGATGGACCTTTTTATGCCGGTAGAAATTCCGCAGCATGCATTCAATTCATCATTGCCATCACCGATGAAATACATATGTAGGAATTTATGTTGACCATCTGAGAATGGAAGCAGGGAGCCGGCTTTATGATAAATTTGTCCTTTCACTTTGAAAGTTGGCATGAATTGAGCTGTTACGATTTCTGCGCCGAACGACGTCATTTGGAAGCATGAGTTGTATTTCCTGATGTTAGATAGGAAATGCTTTGATTCGGCGGTATATCCAGCAAGCAAAGTTTTTAATGTCTCTGGCGGTTCTCCAAGTTGAGGCAGTTTAATTTTTCTGGCGGCGCAACACATTCCTTTCGTTTCTCCATTAAATTTCAGAGCCTTGCAATAAGGACACACTTCAGTCATAGTGCCGATGAGAACATGCCGGATCAAACTATAATCATCAGCTGGGTTGTACCGGAATGCAAGGCGATTGTAATCGTGTGATTGCTGAGCACGGAGTCGTGTTTGACGCTGAGCTGCTGTTTCTCGTTGACGTCTTTCAGCCACTATCAGCCAGTCGCGTTCATTCTGTTGAGAACGAAGCAGATCTGAAGCTGCAGAACGCGATCGCCGTGCTCGCAACCGTGGCATCCTCAAGTCTGGCTGCACGTCGCTCTGCTGCTTCCTCGGCACGTATTTGAGCCATTCTTTGTCTGTTTCGCTCGTTCGCTGATGCCCGTTCTTCGCTATGGTAAACGACACAGCTCAATTCCAACGCAATGTCACACGAAATAATTAAATCAAAATGAAAATAAATCGAAATCTATGAAAATTCAACTTTGTCTGGCGATATAGTTTTTACGGATAAATTCTTTTGAATTACCACTTAATTTTTTTTTAGTACCAATATTTTTTTTTACTGGTTACTATTTTTCTGGCCACATTATTTTGATAGGCCATATTTATTTTACTGGCAACATTTTTAATGCTGGCCATTTTCTTTTTTAATCGAAATTTTATTTTGTGCCCACTTGTTTTGACTGCGCAATTTAATTTTACTGACCACATTATTTTCATAGGCCACTTTATTTTGACGGAACACTTTTTTTACTGGCAATTTTTTTTACGGGACAATTCTTTTGAATGGTCACTTTCTAAAAAATTTCGGCCAGATTTTTTGACAAATCACTTCATTTTATTAAAGACCAACTTCTTTTTTTAGTAACCATATCATTTTGTAATAGGCCACTGTTTTTTTAATAGGCCAATTTTTTGTAGTGGCCACATTTCTTTCACTGGACGCTTCATTTTCAATGGCCACATTATTTTAATTGGCCACAATTCTTTTACTGGCCACATATTTTACTGCCACTTCATTTTGAATGGGCAATTTTTTTTTGACTTACCATGTATTTATTTATTTTCCCGGCCAGATTTTCTTGACTGGCCACTGCATTTTTAAAAGAACAATAATTTTTTGGTGCACACTATATTTTTAATAGGCCAATTATTTATTTTAATAGCCACTTCACCTTTTTTTAAATAGGGCACTTCTTTTTAGTGGCCAAATAATATTTCATTGGCCACTTCATTTTAACTAGCCATGTTATTTTGACTAGACAATTTTATTAATAAACCTATATTTTTTACGGCCCAATTATTTTGACTGTCCACTCATATTTTGAACCTACCAGATTTTCTTGACTGGCCACTTTACGTTTTTAATAGGCCAATTTTTATTAGTGGAAACTTTCTTTTTGCAATAGTCCACACTTTTTAGTGGCCACTTTTTTTTGACTGGCCAATTAATTTTGACTGGCCATATTAATTTTATGGACCACATTTCTTTTACTGGCCACGCTTACGGTGGCTTTCAGACTGCATCCATTATTTTCGTCTCCCCTCTCCTCTTTTCCGAACATATATGGACTCGTCCATCTGAATAACTGCCAAATCGCTCTCCATGGTGCTAACGGCAAAAAAACGCCACTTTTTTCAATTTTTTCTTGCTGTGGTTTTCACACCTGATGATTGCTTGTTTTGCAGTCGAAACGTCGTGAGAATGTTAATGTTTTATATTTTTATTATTTTACTAGCTGTACCCGGCCACACGTTGCTGTGGCTCAGTCTAGTTAAATGGAAAAGAAAGAAAAGAGAAAGCGCACGTTTCTAAAATATTTAATTTCACAATGGTTGTGGGTATACACTATTTTTTGTTGTTCCATTGTCTGTGTAGATATAGAGATTGTCTGGTTTGCCAACTCGAGAAGATGCAACATATAATTGTCCATGTGAGAAGCAATCCGTGTCTAGATCTAAACCGCACAATTCTAAAGATTGGCCCTGAGCTTTGTTGATGGTGATTGCAAACGCCAATCGAATTGGGAATTGCAATCTCTTAAATTGAAATGGCATATCCGTTGGAATCATAGGAATGCGAGGAATGAGGACATCTTCACCTTTGAAAGGTCCTGTCAAGATTGTTGCTTCAACGACGTCGCTCATTTTTTGTTTACCGCAAGCCGCGTGCCGTTGCAAAGCTTTGGCTGGTTGATATTTCGCAACATGATAATTGGCACGCCGATTTTCAATTGCAGTACGTGCGGTGGCATCCCTGCCAGATCGAGTGAATTCAAAAATTCTGTTGGATAATTAACCGCTTCATCTGCTTCCACAACAGTGTCGACAGACTTGTATGTGACTGCCTCGCTTTGAATGTTAGACTGAATAATATTGTTAAGTTCGTAGACGTCTTTGTTGTTGTCCGCAAGAATAGCTTGTTCACTCAGCCAATCGTGATTCTTATAATTGGTTTGAATATTGGGAAATACTTTTTCAACCAATTCTTCTTTTGACGTCACTAAATTGCAGAAGTTATGAGGCAATGAAATTCGTCCTGAGGTCAGATCAACCGGCACAATTTCCGTTCCCAATTTCCAGCAATTGATGTGAGAATATTTCAGCTGATTGATCGTTTTGCAGCTGGACACGCATATTTGCAGTTAATTTTAACGTCTTTACGTGTCGCCACAAAG
This sequence comes from Petromyzon marinus, assembly GCF_048934315.1. Classification (NCBI taxonomy): domain Eukaryota; kingdom Metazoa; phylum Chordata; class Hyperoartia; order Petromyzontiformes; family Petromyzontidae; genus Petromyzon; species Petromyzon marinus. The sequence goes on from NC_133722.1 coordinate 2,453,213, forward strand.
GAGAGTATTTCAGGTAAGCATTTATTTCATCCGCTGGTGTCGATCGAGGAATTACAGGTAATGTTTGCCTGAAATCTCCTGCAAGCAATATTAATGCGTTCCCAAACCGTGTGATGTTTCCACGCAAATCTTGCAATGATCGATCAAGAGCCTCGAGCGATTTTTTGTGCCATTGTGCATTCATCCCAAACAATAAGTTTGCATTTCTGCAATACTTTTCCCACGCCGGATGCTTTGGAAATGTAGCACGTGGGAGTTTCAATGAATTGCATGTTCAATAGCAATTTCAAAGCGGAATGAGCAGTTCTTTCACCTGGTAGCAATGTCGCAGCTATTCCGGACGATGCAAGAGCTAAGGCTATGTCATTTTGGGATCGAATTGCTGCCAGAATCAATCTAATTAGGAACATTTTACCAGTTCCTCCTGGCGCATCTAAGAAGAATTCTCCAACTCCGTTATTGATAGTCTGCATTATTTGATCGTAAATGCCTTTTTGCTCAAGCGAATATTTGATTGCACATACGACAAAAGATCACCCGTGTTGTAATTTTGTTCACGACGCAATTCTACATCGAACGAAGCAGCAGCAGATCGATTCGGTGATTGCATTCCCAATTGATTGAGAACTTTGTTCATAATTTCTAAGCACAAATCTTTCATCATTATCAACGCTTCGTTGTAGATTTCTGCTGTGAAATCCATGTTCCTATTTGAATTTTCCTTGCGTATTCGACGGAAAATATCTTCAGCCATGTGCGATTTATATTTGTCCCATAACTCTGTTGGAGATGAAGGAGAGCAGGCGGTCAATATGATTGCAAACAATGCACGAATTTGATTTGGATGCGACGTGTTGCACGCATCATTAATGCATACATCCCAGTGTCGGTCGTTCTCCAATAAATTCAGAGCTTGACATGCACTGCGGAAAGTGGCATGTGTAACGCCGTTGACAATTCTCAATTGCTGGAAAGACGTTGGACCGGGCACATTTACCAACAGCATGCAAAGAAAGAAGCATTCATCTTGATTGGGAGCACGGTGTACAGTCTATCCTATCGTAGTTTCTTTGAATATGCCAGGTTGTCAGTCGACTCGCTCTCCTCGTTTGCGTCGTTCAAATGATTTTCTACTCGCATTCCATGTGTAATACGTAGGCACTTCCGAATACAGCAGTGTTTTCGCAAACGTGTCATTTTGACATAACGTGAAGAAAGCAGTTAACGTTGTAGCCGGTGGATTCAGGGCTATTTGTTGCACATTTGCAGCTGTGAAATACACGCGTTGTCCATTTTCTAGATGTACTGCTAAGTGAACAACAGCTGGACTTCGTTCATGTATGGGAAATGAAAGAATTCGCCATACAGCTTCATTACTGTTTATGTATCTTCCAGCCTGATACTGTGCGATTTCATCGATATGTATGACCGCATTCCTATCACTTATTTCTGGTTGCACGCCAAAAACTGCCATGTCGCTGCCTTTATTCACGTACTTACAAATGTATTTGATCGATTTAACGGAGTTACAGCATTCCACGTTTATGTGCGCTTTGTATGTTTTTGATAGCAAAGGCGAATATGGAACAACCCACCGGTTTTCTACTTCGATGTCACCGTTTCGCATTTGTATGGTTGCTAATTTACCGGCATCTTCTGCTGATCGTCTTCTGTATTAAGGATATCCATCGTTTCCTGTAACTGTGTTGGATACTAATGCTCGAGGATATCGCTTAGAGCATTTTCCGTCTATCATGCATGGTGAATTTGGATTCAGTGTACCGCAAGGTCCATGTATCATATTTTTCGTCACAATTTCATGCAAATCCTTATCGACGTCGGCATCGGGTATTTCAGCGCATATTACATCGTCGATTTCGTTTGAAGTGATTTTGTTATAGAGCCAGATTGGTATATGTGCGTTTGGCAATCCTCTCTTTTGCCATTCCACTGAGTACATCCAGCAGTGCACAGACCCAAACACTTCATGTTTTACCATGAAATCCATCAGCGATTTCAGCCTCTGTCTGAAAACACGTGCTGTGATGTCATGCCTATCCACCGGCTATTGCCCAGGAAGTAAGAGCTGTTGCATATCGTCCCAAGCTGGATTTCATGTGAATGTAATGAATAGGTCTGGACGCCCGTAGTGACGAACATACGCAATTGCATCTTGAGCGTACTCATGCACATGACGTGGACTGCCTGTATATGAAGATGGCAAAATCGTTCGTCTTCCAACGTTAGTTGTATTACCGTCATTTACAACTGCATCTCGCAAATGAACGTATTCTTCAGAGCGAAGCTTGGTCTGATTCAAACGGATGAATGTCAAAAGTTCTGTTTCGATTTTTGCATACATATCTACGATGTATTGGTGAAACAATTGACGTCATTTCAAAATGTGATTGTCTTCATTCTCTCGAATCATTAATCGGTATGAATAATAGTTCATTGCGGTGCATTTCTTATTTGTTTATCCGCCACTGACTGGATTTATCATCTTAACGTTGAAGTTATATCCATCGGAACCATCCCAAAACATGATTGGATATTGCAGGGCATCGTAGCATCGATGAGTTTCTGCAACTTTTGTTAATTGATCGTTTCTCCGATGAAGAACAATATCTCTAGGTTGGAATTGATCTCCGACTATAACAATTGCCACTTCGTCTATAGTTGGATCATTGAATCTTCGCACATGTTCTCCAGCAGGCGTTTTGTCAGCATGAATAACAATCTTGTGTGTATCAGATGGCATCATGTCAATTGCTGTTTTGAACAAACGCACTAAATTGTTTTTTTCGTGAAGAAGTTCTTGCAGTTGGGAAACGATGGACCTTTTTATGCCGGTAGAAATTCCGCAGCATGCATTCAATTCATCATTGCCATCACCGATGAAATACATATGTAGGAATTTATGTTGACCATCTGAGAATGGAAGCAGGGAGCCGGCTTTATGATAAATTTGTCCTTTCACTTTGAAAGTTGGCATGAATTGAGCTGTTACGATTTCTGCGCCGAACGACGTCATTTGGAAGCATGAGTTGTATTTCCTGATGTTAGATAGGAAATGCTTTGATTCGGCGGTATATCCAGCAAGCAAAGTTTTTAATGTCTCTGGCGGTTCTCCAAGTTGAGGCAGTTTAATTTTTCTGGCGGCGCAACACATTCCTTTCGTTTCTCCATTAAATTTCAGAGCCTTGCAATAAGGACACACTTCAGTCATAGTGCCGATGAGAACATGCCGGATCAAACTATAATCATCAGCTGGGTTGTACCGGAATGCAAGGCGATTGTAATCGTGTGATTGCTGAGCACGGAGTCGTGTTTGACGCTGATCTGCTGTTTCTCGTTGACGTCTTTCAGCCACTATCAGCCAGTCGCGTTCATTCTGTTGAGAACGAAGCAGATCTGAAGCTGCAGAACGCGATCGCCGTGCTCGCAACCGTGGCATCCTCAAGTCTGGCTGCACGTCGCTCTGCTGCTTCCTCGGCACGTATTTGAGCCATTCTTTGTCTGTTTCGCTCGTTCGCTGATGCCCGTTCTTCGCTATGGTAAACGACACAGCTCAATTCCAACGCAATGTCACACGAAATAATTAAATCAAAATGAAAATAAATCGAAATCTATGAAAATTCAACTTTGTCTGGCGATATAGTTTTTACGGATAAATTATTTTGAATTACCACTTAATTTTTTTTGAGTACCAATATTTTTTTTTACTGGTTACTATTTTTCTGGCCACATTATTTTGATAGGCCATATTTATTTTACTGGCAACATTTTTAATGCTGGCCATTTTCTTTTTTAATCGAAATTTTATTTTGTGCCCACTTTTTTTGACTGCGCAATTTAATTTTACTGACCACATTATTTTCATAGGCCACTTTATTTTGACGGAACACTTTTTTTACTGGCAATTTTTTTTACGGGACAATTCTTTTGAATGGTCACTTTCTAAAAAAATTCGGCCAGATTTTTTGACAAATCACTTCATTTTATTAAAGACCAACTTCTTTTTTTAGTAACCATATCATTTTGTAATAGGCCACTGTTTTTTTAATAGGCCAATTTTTTGTAGTGGCCACATTTCTTTCACTGGACGCTTCATTTTCAATGGCCACATTATTTTAATTGGCCACAATTCTTTTACTGGCCACATATTTTACTGCCACTTCATTTTGAATGGGCAATTTTTTTTTGACTTACCATGTATTTATTTATTTTCCTGGCCAGATTTTCTTGACTGGCCACTGCATTTTTAAAAGAACAATCATTTTTTGGTGCACACTATATTTTTAATAGGCCAATTATTAATTTTAATAGCCACTTCACCTTTTTTAAATAGGGCACTTCTTTTTAGTGGCCAAATAATATTTCATTGGCCACTTCATTTTAACTAGCCATGTTATTTTGACTAGACAATTTTATTAATAAACCTATATTTTTTACGGCCCAATTATTTTGACTGTCCACTCATATTTTGAACCTACCAGATTTTCTTGACTGGCCACTTTACGTTTTTAATAGGCCAATTTTTATTAGTGGAAACTTTCTTTTTGCAATAGTCCACACTTTTTAGTGGCCACTTTTTTTTGACTGGCCAATTAATTTTGACTGGCCATATTAATTTTATGGACCACATTTCTTTTACTGGCCACGCTTACGGTGGCTTTCAGACTGCATCCATTATTTTCGTCTCCCCTCTCCTCTTTTCCGAACATATATGGACTCGTCCATCTGAATAACTGCCAAATCGCTCTCCATGGTGCTAACGGCAAAAAAACGCCACTTTTTTCAATTTTTTCTTGCTGTGGTTTGCACACCTGATGATTGCTTGTTTTGCAGTCGAAACGTCGTGAGAATGTTAATGTTTTATATTTTTATTATTTTACTAGCTGTACCCGGCCACACGTTGCTGTGGCTCAGTCTAGTTAAATGGAAAAGAAAGAAAAGAGAAAGCGCACGTTTCTAAAATATTTAATTTCACAATGGTTGTGGGTATACACTATTTTTTGTTGTTCCATTGTCTGTGTAGATATAGAGATTGTCTGGTTTGCCAACTCGAGAAGATGCAACATATAATTGTCCATGTGAGAAGCAATCCGTGTCTAGATCTAAACCGCACAATTCTAAAGATTGGCCCTGAGCTTTGTTGATGGTGATTGCAAACGCCAATCGAATTGGGAATTGCAATCTCTTAAATTGAAATGGCATATCCGTTGGAATCATAGGAATGCGAGGAATGAGGACATCTTCACCTTTGAAAGGTCCTGTCAAGATTGTTGCTTCAACGACGTCGCTCATTTTTTGTTTACCGCAAGCCGCGTGCCGTTGCAAAGCTTTGGCTGGTTGATATTTCGCAACATGATAATTGGCACGCCGATTTTCAATTGCAGTACGTGCGGTGGCATCCCTGGCAGATCGAGTGAATTCAAAAATTCTGTTGGATAATTAACCGCTTCATCTGCTTCCACAACAGTGTCGACAGACTTGTATGTGACTGCCTCGCTTTGAATGTTAGACTGAATAATATTGTTAAGTTCGTAGACGTCTTTGTTGTTGTCCGCAAGAATAGCTTGTTCACTCAGCCAATCGTGATTCTTATAATTGGTTTGAATATTGGGAAATACTTTCTCAACCAATTCTTCTTTTGACGTCACTAAATTGCAGAAGTTATGAGGCAATGAAATTCGTCCTGAGGTCAGATCAACCGGCACAATTTCCGTTCCCAATTTCCAGCAATTGATGTGAGAATATTTCAGCTGATTGATCGTTTTGCAGCTGGACACGCATATTTGCAGTTAATTTTAACGTCTTTACGTGTCGCCACAAAGGAGAGTATTTCAGGTAAGCATTTATTTCATCCGCTGGTGTCGATCGAGGAATTACAGGTAATGTTTGCCTGAAATCTCCTGCAAGCAATATTAATGCGTTCCCAAACCGTGTGATGTTTCCACGCAAATCTTGCAATGATCGATCAAGAGCCTCGAGCGATTTTTTGTGCCATTGTGCATTCATCCCAAACAATAAGTTTGCATTTCTGCAATACTTTTCCCACGCCGGATGCTTTGGAAATGTAGCACGTGGGAGTTTCAATGAATTGCATGTTCAATAGCAATTTCAAAGCGGAATGAGCAGTTCTTTCACCTGGTAGCAATGTCGCAGCTATTCCGGACGATGCAAGAGCTAAGGCTATGTCATTTTGGGATCGAATTGCTGCCAGAATCAATCTAATTAGGAACATTTTACCAGTTCCTCCTGGCGCATCTAAGAAGAATTCTCCAACTCCGTTATTGATAGTCTGCATTATTTGATCGTAAATGCCTTTTTGCTCAAGCGAATATTTGATTGCACATACGACAAAAGATCACCCGTGTTGTAATTTTGTTCACGACGCAATTCTACATCGAACGAAGCAGCAGCAGATCGATTCGGTGATTGCATTCCCAATTGATTGAGAACTTTGTTCGTAATTTCTAAGCACAAATCTTTCATCATTATCAACGCTTCGTTGTAGATTTCTGCTGTGAAATCCATGTTCCTATTTGAATTTTCCTTGCGTATTCGACGGAAAATATCTTCAGCCATGTGCGATTTATATTTGTCCCATAACTCTGTTGGAGATGAAGGAGAGCAGGCGGTCAATATGATTGCAAACAATGCACGAATTTGATTTGGATGCGACGTGTTGCACGCATCATTAATGCATACATCCCAGTGTCGGTCGTTCTCCAATAAATTCAGAGCTTGACATGCACTGCGGAAAGTGGCATGTGTAATGCCGTTGACAATTCTCAATTGCTGGAAAGACGTTGGACCGGGCACATTTACCAACAGCATGCAAAGAAAGAAGCATTCATCTTGATTGGGAGCACGGTGTACAGTCTATCCTATCGTAGTTTCTTTGAATATGCCAGGTTGTCAGTCGACTCGCTCTCCTCGTTTGCGTCGTTCAAATTATTTTCTACTCGCATTCCATGTGTAATACGTAGGCACTTCCGAATACAGCAGTGTTTTCGCAAACGTGTCATTTTGACATAACGTGAAGAAAGCAGTTAACGTTGTAGCCGGTGGATTCAGGGCTATTTGTTGCACATTTGCAGCTGTGAAATACACGCGTTGTCCATTTTCTAGATGTACTGCTAAGTGAACAACAGCTGGACTTCGTTCATGTATGGGAAATGAAATAATTCGCCATACAGCTTCATTACTGCTTATGTATCTTCCAGCCTGATACTGTGCGATTTCATCGATATGTATGACCGCATTCCTATCACTTATTTCTGGTTGCACGCCAAAAACTGCCATGTCGCTGCCTTTATTCACGTACTTACAAATGTATTTGATCGATTTAACGGAGTTACAGCATTCCACGTTTATGTGCGCTTTGTATGTTTTTGATAGCAAAGGCGAATATGGAACAACCCACCGGTTTTCTACTTCGATGTCACCGTTTCGCATTTGTATGGTTGCTAATTTACCGGCATCTTCTGCTGATCGTCTTCTGTATTAAGGATATCCATCGTTTCCTGTAACTGTGTTGGATACTAATGCTCGAGGATATCGCTTAGAGCATTTTCCGTCTATCATGCATGGTGAATTTGGATTCAGTGTACCGCAAGGTCCATGTATCATATTTTTCGTCACAATTTCATGCAAATCCTTATCGACGTCGGCATCGGGTATTTCAGCGCATATTACATCGTCGATTTCGTTTGAAGTGATTTTGTTATAGAGCCAGATTGGTATATGTGCGTTTGGCAATCCTCTCTTTTGCCATTCCACTGAGTACATCCAGCAGTGCACAGACCCAAACACTTCATGTTTTACCATGAAATCCATCAGCGATTTCAGCTTCTGTCTGAAAACACGTGCTGTGATGTCATGCCTATCCACCGGCTATTGCCCAGGAAGTAAGAGCTGTTGCATATCGTCCCAAGCTGGATTTCATGTGAATGTAATGAATAGGTCTGGACGCCCGTAGTGACGAACATACGCAATTGCATCTTGAGCGTACTCATGCACATGACGTGGACTGCCTGTATATGAAGATGGCAAAATCGTTCGTCTTCCAACGTTAGTTGTATTACCGTCATTTACAACTGCATCTCGCAAATGAACGTATTCTTCAGAGCGAAGCTTGGTCTGATTCAAACGGATGAATGTCAAAAGTTCTGTTTCGATTTTTGCATACATATCTACGATGTATTGGTGAAACAATTGACGTCATTTCAAAATGTGATTGTCTTCATTCTCTCGAATCATTAATCGGTATGAATAATAGTTCATTGCGGTGCATTTCTTATTTGTTTATCCGCCACTGACTGGATTTATCATCTTAACGTTGAAGTTATATCCATCGGAACCATCCCAAAACATGATTGGATATTGCAGGGCATCGTAGCATCGATGAGTTTCTGCAACTTTTGTTAATTGATCGTTTCTCCGATGAAGAACAATATCTCTAGGTTGGAATTGATCTCCGACTATAACAATTGCCACTTCGTCTATAGTTGGATCATTGAATCTTCGCACATGTTCTCCAGCAGGCGTTTTGTCAGCATGAATAACAATCTTGTGTGTATCAGATGGCATCATATCAATTGCTGTTTTGAACAAACGCACTAAATTGTTTTTTTCGTGAAGAAGTTCTTGCAGTTGGGAAACGATGGACCTTTTTATGCCGGTAGAAATTCCGCAGCATGCATTCAATTCATCATTGCCATCACCGATGAAATACATATGTAAGAATTTATGTTGACCATCTGAGAATGGAAGCAGGGAGCCGGCTTTATGATAAATTTGTCCTTTCACTTTGAAAGTTGGCATGAATTGAGCTGTTACGATTTCTGCGCCGAACGACGTCATTTGGAAGCATGAGTTGTATTTCCTGATGTTAGATAGGAAATGCTTTGATTCGGCGGTATATCCAGCAAGCAAAGTTTTTAATGTCTCTGGCGGTTCTCCAAGTTGAGGCAGTTTAATTTTTCTGGCGGCGCAACACATTCCTTTCGTTTCTCCATTAAATTTCAGAGCCTTGCAATAAGGACACACTTCAGTCATAGTGCCGATGAGAACATGCCGGATCAAACTATAATCATCAGCTGGGTTGTACCGGAATGCAAGGCGATTGTAATCGTGTGATTGCTGAGCACGGAGTCGTGTTTGACGCTGAGCTGCTGTTTCTCGTTGACGTCTTTCAGCCACTATCAGCCAGTCGCGTTCATTCTGTTGAGAACGAAGCAGATCTGAAGCTGCAGAACGCGATCGCCGTGCTCGCAACCGTGGCATCCTCAAGTCTGGCTGCACGTCGCTCTGCTGCTTCCTCGGCACGTATTTGAGCCATTCTTTGTCTGTTTCGCTCGTTCGCTGATGCCCGTTCTTCGCTATGGTAAACGACACAGCTCAATTCCAACGCAATGTCACACGAAATAATTAAATCAAAATGAAAATAAATCGAAATCTATGAAAATTCAACTTTGTCTGGCGATATAGTTTTTACGGATAAATTCTTTTGAATTACCACTTAATTTTTTTTTAGTACCAATATTTTTTTTTACTGGTTACTATTTTTCTGGCCACATTATTTTGATAGGCCATATTTATTTTACTGGCAACATTTTTAATGCTGGCCATTTTCTTTTTTAATCGAAATTTTATTTTGTGCCCACTTGTTTTGACTGCGCAATTTAATTTTACTGACCACATTATTTTCATAGGCCACTTTATTTTGACGGAACACTTTTTTTACTGGCAATTTTTTTTACGGGACAATTCTTTTGAATGGTCACTTTCTAAAAAATTTCGGCCAGATTTTTTGACAAATCACTTCATTTTATTAAAGACCAACTTCTTTTTTTAGTAACCATATCATTTTGTAATAGGCCACTGTTTTTTTAATAGGCCAATTTTTTGTAGTGGCCACATTTCTTTCACTGGACGCTTCATTTTCAATGGCCACATTATTTTAATTGGCCACAATTCTTTTACTGGCCACATATTTTACTGCCACTTCATTTTGAATGGGCAATTTTTTTTTGACTTACCATGTATTTATTTATTTTCCCGGCCAGATTTTCTTGACTGGCCACTGCATTTTTAAAAGAACAATAATTTTTTGGTGCACACTATATTTTTAATAGGCCAATTATTTATTTTAATAGCCACTTCACCTTTTTTTAAATAGGGCACTTCTTTTTAGTGGCCAAATAATATTTCATTGGCCACTTCATTTTAACTAGCCATGTTATTTTGACTAGACAATTTTATTAATAAACCTATATTTTTTACGGCCCAATTATTTTGACTGTCCACTCATATTTTGAACCTACCAGATTTTCTTGACTGGCCACTTTACGTTTTTAATAGGCCAATTTTTATTAGTGGAAACTTTCTTTTTGCAATAGTCCACACTTTTTAGTGGCCACTTTTTTTTGACTGGCCAATTAATTTTGACTGGCCATATTAATTTGATGGACCACATTTCTTTTACTGGCCACGCTTACGGTGGCTTTCAGACTGCATCCATTATTTTCGTCTCCCCTCTCCTCTTTTCCGAACATATATGGACTCGTCCATCTGAATAACTGCCAAATCGCTCTCCATGGTGCTAACGGCAAAAAAACGCCACTTTTTTCAATTTTTTCTTGCTGTGGTTTTCACACCTGATGATTGCTTGTTTTGCAGTCGAAACGTCGTGAGAATGTTAATGTTTTATATTTTTATTATTTTACTAGCTGTACCCGGCCACACGTTGCTGTGGCTCAGTCTAGTTAAATGGAAAAGAAAGAAAAGAGAAAGCGCACGTTTCTAAAATATTTAATTTCACAATGGTTGTGGGTATACACTATTTTTTGTTGTTCCATTGTCTGTGTAGATATAGAGATTGTCTGGTTTGCCAACTCGAGAAGATGCAACATATAATTGTCCATGTGAGAAGCAATCCGTGTCTAGATCTAAACCGCACAATTCTAAAGATTGGCCCTGAGCTTTGTTGATGGTGATTGCAAACGCCAATCGAATTGGGAATTGCAATCTCTTAAATTGAAATGGCATATCCGTTGGAATCATAGGAATGCGAGGAATGAGGACATCTTCACCTTTGAAAGGTCCTGTCAAGATTGTTGCTTCAACGACGTCGCTCATTTTTTGTTTACCGCAAGCCGCGTGCCGTTGCAAAGCTTTGGCTGGTTGATATTTCGCAACATGATAATTGGCACGCCGATTTTCAATTGCAGTACGTGCGGTGGCATCCCTGGCAGATCGAGTGAATTCAAAAATTATGTTGGATAATTAACCGCTTCATCTGCTTCCACAACAGTGTCGACAGACTTGTATGTGACTGCCTCGCTTTGAATGTTAGACTGAATAATATTGTTAAGTTCGTAGACGTCTTTGTTGTTGTCCGCAAGAATAGCTTGTTCACTCAGCCAATCGTGATTCTTATAATTGGTTTGAATATTGGGAAATACTTTTTCAACCAATTCTTCTTTTGACGTCACTAAATTGCAGAAGTTATGAGGCAATGAAATTCGTCCTGAGGTCAGATCAACCGGCACAATTTCCGTTCCCAATTTCCAGCAATTGATGTGAGAATATTTCAGCTGATTGATCGTTTTGCAGCTGGACACGCATATTTGCAGTTAATTTTAACGTCTTTACGTGTCGCCACAAAGGAGAGTATTTCAGGTAAGCATTTATTTCATCCGCTGGTGTCGATCGAGGAATTACAGGTAATGTTTGCCTGAAATCTCCTGCAAGCAATATTAATGCGTTCCCAAACCGTGTGATGTTTCCACGCAAATCTTGCAATGATCGATCAAGAGCCTCGAGCGATTTTTTGTGCCATTGTGCATTCATCCCAAACAATAAGTTTGCATTTCTGCAATACTTTTCCCACGCCGGATGCTTTGGAAATGTAGCACGTGGGAGTTTCAATGAATTGCATGTTCAATAGCAATTTCAAAGCGGAATGAGCAGTTCTTTCACCTGGTAGCAATGTCGCAGCTATTCCGGACGATGCAAGAGCTAAGGCTATGTCATTTTGGGATCGAATTGCTGCCAGAATCAATCTAATTAGGAACATTTTACCAGTTCCTCCTGGCGCATCTAAGAAGAATTCTCCAACTCCGTTATTGATAGTCTGCATTATTTGATCGTAAATGCCTTTTTGCTCAAGCGAATATTTGATTGCACATACGACAAAAGATCACCCGTGTTGTAATTTTGTTCACGACGCAATTCTACATCGAACGAAGCAGCAGCAGATCGATTCGGTGATTGCATTCCCAATTGATTGAGAACTTTGTTCATAATTTCTAAGCACAAATCTTTCATCATTATCAACGCTTCGTTGTAGATTTCTGCTGTGAAATCCATGTTCCTATTTGAATTTTCCTTGCGTATTCGACGGAAAATATCTTCAGCCATGTGCGATTTATATTTGTCCCATAACTCTGTTGGAGATGAAGGAGAGCAGGCGGTCAATATGATTGCAAACAATGCACGAATTTGATTTGGATGCGACGTGTTGCACGCATCATTAATGCATACATCCCAGTGTCGGTCGTTCTCCAATAAATTCAGAGCTTGACATGCACTGCGGAAAGTGGCATGTGTAACGCCGTTGACAATTCTCAATTGCTGGAAAGACGTTGGACCGGGCACATTTACCAACAGCATGCAAAGAAAGAAGCATTCATCTTGATTGGGAGCACGGTGTACAGTCTATCCTATCGTAGTTTCTTTGAATATGCCAGGTTGTCAGTCGACTCGCTCTCCTCGTTTGCGTCGTTCAAATGATTTTCTACTCGCATTCCATGTGTAATACGTAGGCACTTCCGAATACAGCAGTGTTTTCGCAAACGTGTCATTTTGACATAACGTGAAGAAAGCAGTTAACGTTGTAGCCGGTGGATTCAGGGCTATTTGTTGCACATTTGCAGCTGTGAAATACACGCGTTGTCCATTTTCTAGATGTACTGCTAAGTGAACAACAGCTGGACTTCGTTCATGTATGGGAAATGAAAGAATTCGCCATACAGCTTCATTACTGTTTATGTATCTTCCAGCCTGATACTGTGCGATTTCATCGATATGTATGACCGCATTCCTATCACTTATTTCTGGTTGCACGCCAAAAACTGCCATGTCGCTGCCTTTATTCACGTACTTACAAATGTATTTGATCGATTTAACGGAGTTACAGCATTCCACGTTTATGTGCGCTTTGTATGTTTTTGATAGCAAAGGCGAATATGGAACAACCCACCGGTTTTCTACTTCGATGTCACCGTTTCGCATTTGTATGGTTGCTAATTTACCGGCATCTTCTGCTGATCGTCTTCTGTATTAAGGATATCCATCGTTTCCTGTAACTGTGTTGGATACTAATGCTCGAGGATATCGCTTAGAGCATTTTCCGTCTATCATGCATGGTGAATTTGGATTCAGTGTACCGCAAGGTCCATGTATCATATTTTTCGTCACAATTTCATGCAAATCCTTATCGACGTCGGCATCGGGTATTTCAGCGCATATTACATCGTCGATTTCGTTTGAAGTGATTTTGTTATAGAGCCAGATTGGTATATGTGCGTTTGGCAATCCTCTCTTTTGCCATTCCACTGAGTACATCCAGCAGTGCACAGACCCAAACACTTCATGTTTTACCATGAAATCCATCAGCGATTTCAGCCTCTGTCTGAAAACACGTGCTGTGATGTCATGCCTATCCACCGGCTATTGCCCAGGAAGTAAGAGCTGTTGCATATCGTCCCAAGCTGGATTTCATGTGAATGTAATGAATAGGTCTGGACGCCCGTAGTGACGAACATACGCAATTGCATCTTGAGCGTACTCATGCACATGACGTGGACTGCCTGTATATGAAGATGGCAAAATCGTTCGTCTTCCAACGTTAGTTGTATTACCGTCATTTACAACTGCATCTCGCAAATGAACGTATTCTTCAGAGCGAAGCTTGGTCTGATTCAAACGGATGAATGTCAAAAGTTCTGTTTCGATTTTTGCATACATATCTACGATGTATTGGTGAAACAATTGACGTCATTTCAAAATGTGATTGTCTTCATTCTCTCGAATCATTAATCGGTATGAATAATAGTTCATTGCGGTGCATTTCTTATTTGTTTATCCGCCACTGACTGGATTTATCATCTTAACGTTGAAGTTATATCCATCGGAACCATCCCAAAACATGATTGGATATTGCAGGGCATCGTAGCATCGATGAGTTTCTGCAACTTTTGTTAATTGATCGTTTCTCCGATGAAGAACAATATCTCTAGGTTGGAATTGATCTCCGACTATAACAATTGCCACTTCGTCTATAGTTGGATCATTGAATCTTCGCACATGTTCTCCAGCAGGCGTTTTGTCAGCATGAATAACAATCTTGTGTGTATCAGATGGCATCATGTCAATTGCTGTTTTGAACAAACGCACTAAATTGTTTTTTTCGTGAAGAAGTTCTTGCAGTTGGGAAACGATGGACCTTTTTATGCCGGTAGAAATTCCGCAGCATGCATTCAATTCATCATTGCCATCACCGATGAAATACATATGTAGGAATTTATGTTGACCATCTGAGAATGGAAGCAGGGAGCCGGCTTTATGATAAATTTGTCCTTTCACTTTGAAAGTTGGCATGAATTGAGCTGTTACGATTTCTGCGCCGAACGACGTCATTTGGAAGCATGAGTTGTATTTCCTGATGTTAGATAGGAAATGCTTTGATTCGGCGGTATATCCAGCAAGCAAAGTTTTTAATGTCTCTGGCGGTTCTCCAAGTTGAGGCAGTTTAATTTTTCTGGCGGCGCAACACATTCCTTTCGTTTCTCCATTAAATTTCAGAGCCTTGCAATAAGGACACACTTCAGTCATAGTGCCGATGAGAACATGCCGGATCAAACTATAATCATCAGCTGGGTTGTACCGGAATGCAAGGCGATTGTAATCGTGTGATTGCTGAGCACGGAGTCGTGTTTGACGCTGAGCTGCTGTTTCTCGTTGACGTCTTTCAGCCACTATCAGCCAGTCGCGTTCATTCTGTTGAGAACGAAGCAGATCTGAAGCTGCAGAACGCGATCGCCGTGCTCGCAACCGTGGCATCCTCAAGTCTGGCTGCACGTCGCTCTGCTGCTTCCTCGGCACGTATTTGAGCCATTCTTTGTCTGTTTCGCTCGTTCGCTGATGCCCGTTCTTCGCTATGGTAAACGACACAGCTCAATTCCAACGCAATGTCACACGAAATAATTAAATCAAAATGAAAATAAATCGAAATCTATGAAAATTCAACTTTGTCTGGCGATATAGTTTTTACGGATAAATTCTTTTGAATTACCACTTAATTTTTTTTTAGTACCAATATTTTTTTTTACTGGTTACTATTTTTCTGGCCACATTATTTTGATAGGCCATATTTATTTTACTGGCAACATTTTTAATGCTGGCCATTTTCTTTTTTAATCGAAATTTTATTTTGTGCCCACTTGTTTTGACTGCGCAATTTAATTTTACTGACCACATTATTTTCATAGGCCACTTTATTTTGACGGAACACTTTTTTTACTGGCAATTTTTTTTACGGGACAATTCTTTTGAATGGTCACTTTCTAAAAAATTTCGGCCAGATTTTTTGACAAATCACTTCATTTTATTAAAGACCAACTTCTTTTTTTAGTAACCATATCATTTTGTAATAGGCTACTGTTTTTTTAATAGGCCAATTTTTTGTAGTGGCCACATTTCTTTCACTGGACGCTTCATTTTCAATGGCCACATTATTTTAATTGGCCACAATTCTTTTACTGGCCACATATTTTACTGCCACTTCATTTTGAATGGGCAATTTTTTTTTGACTTACCATGTATTTATTTATTTTCCCGGCCAGATTTTCTTGACTGGCCACTGCATTTTTAAAAGAACAATAATTTTTTGGTGCACACTATATTTTTAATAGGCCAATTATTTATTTTAATAGCCACTTCACCTTTTTTTAAATAGGGCACTTCTTTTTAGTGGCCAAATAATATTTCATTGGCCACTTCATTTTAACTAGCCATGTTATTTTGACTAGACAATTTTATTAATAAACCTATATTTTTTACGGCCCAATTATTTTGACTGTCCACTCATATTTTGAACCTACCAGATTTTCTTGACTGGCCACTTTACGTTTTTAATAGGCCAATTTTTATTAGTGGAAACTTTCTTTTTGCAATAGTCCACACTTTTTAGTGGCCACTTTTTTTTGACTGGCCAATTAATTTTGACTGGCCATATTAATTTGATGGACCACATTTCTTTTACTGGCCACGCTTACGGTGGCTTTCAGACTGCATCCATTATTTTCGTCTCCCCTCTCCTCTTTTCCGAACATATATGGACTCGTCCATCTGAATAACTGCCAAATCGCTCTCCATGGTGCTAATGGCAAAAAAACGCCACTTTTTTCAATTTTTTCTTGCTGTGGTTTTCACACCTGATGATTGCTTGTTTTGCAGTCGAAACGTCGTGAGAATGTTAATGTTTTATATTTTTATTATTTTACTAGCTGTACCCGGCCACACGTTGCTGTGGCTCAGTCTAGTTAAATGGAAAAGAAAGAAAAGAGAAAGCGCACGTTTCTAAAATATTTAATTTCACAATGGTTGTGGGTATACACTATTTTTTGTTGTTCCATTGTCTGTGTAGATATAGAGATTGTCTGGTTTGCCAACTCGAGAAGACGCAACATATAATTGTCCATGTGAGAAGCAATCCGTGTCTAGATCTAAACCGCACAATTCTAAAGATTGGCCCTGAGCTTTGTTGATGGTGATTGCAAACGCCAATCGAATTGGGAATTGCAATCTCTTAAATTGAAATGGCATATCCGTTGGAATCATAGGAATGCGAGGAATGAGGACATCTTCACCTTTGAAAGGTCCTGTCAAGATTGTTGCTTCAACGACGTCGCTCATTTTTTGTTTACCGCAAGCCGCGTGCCGTTGCAAAGCTTTGGCTGGTTGATATTTCGCAACATGATAATTGGCACGCCGATTTTCAATTGCAGTACGTGCGGTGGCATCCCTGCCAGATCGAGTGAATTCAAAAATTCTGTTGGATAATTAACCGCTTCATCTGCTTCCACAACAGTGTCGACAGACTTGTATGTGACTGCCTCGCTTTGAATGTTAGACTGAATAATATTGTTAAGTTCGTAGACGTCTTTGTTGTTGTCCGCAAGAATAGCTTGTTCACTCAGCCAATCGTGATTCTTATAATTGGTTTGAATATTGGGAAATACTTTTTCAACCAATTCTTCTTTTGACGTCACTAAATTGCAGAAGTTATGAGGCAATGAAATTCGTCCTGAGGTCAGATCAACCGGCACAATTTCCGTTCCCAATTTCCAGCAATTGATGTGAGAATATTTCAGCTGATTGATCGTTTTGCAGCTGGACACGCATATTTGCAGTTAATTTTAACGTCTTTACGTGTCGCCACAAAGGAGAGTATTTCAGGTAAGCATTTATTTCATCCGCTGGTGTCGATCGAGGAATTACAGGTAATGTTTGCCTGAAATCTCCTGCAAGCAATATTAATGCGTTCCCAAACCGTGTGATGTTTCCACGCAAATCTTGCAATGATCGATCAAGAGCCTCGAGCGATTTTTTGTGCCATTGTGCATTCATCCCAAACAATAAGTTTGCATTTCTGCAATACTTTTCCCACGCCGGATGCTTTGGAAATGTAGCACGTGGGAGTTTCAATGAATTGCATGTTCAATAGCAATTTCAAAGCGGAATGAGCAGTTCTTTCACCTGGTAGCAATGTCGCAGTTATTCCGGACGATGCAAGAGCTAAGGCTATGTCATTTTGGGATCGAATTGCTGCCAGAATCAATCTAATTAGGAACATTTTACCAGTTCCTCCTGGCGCATCTAAGAAGAATTCTCCAACTCCGTTATTGATAGTCTGCATTATTTGATCGTAAATGCCTTTTTGCTCAAGCGAATATTTGATTGCACATACGACAAAAGATCACCCGTGTTGTAATTTTGTTCACGACGCAATTCTACATCGAACGAAGCAGCAGCAGATCGATTCGGTGATTGCATTCCCAATTGATTGAGAACTTTGTTCATAATTTCTAAGCACAAATCTTTCATCATTATCAACGCTTCGTTGTAGATTTCTGCTGTGAAATCCATGTTCCTATTTGAATTTTCCTTGCGTATTCGACGGAAAATATCTTCAGCCATGTGCGATTTATATTTGTCCCATAACTCTGTTGGAGATGAAGGAGAGCAGGCGGTCAATATGATTGCAAACAATGCACGAATTTGATTTGGATGCGACGTGTTGCACGCATCATTAATGCATACATCCCAGTGTCGGTCGTTCTCCAATAAATTCAGAGCTTGACATGCACTGCGGAAAGTGGCATGTGTAACGCCGTTGACAATTCTCAATTGCTGGAAAGACGTTGGACCGGGCACATTTACCAACAGCATGCAAAGAAAGAAGCATTCATCTTGATTGGGAGCACGGTGTACAGTCTATCCTATCGTAGTTTCTTTGAATATGCCAGGTTGTCAGTCGACTCGCTCTCCTCGTTTGCGTCGTTCAAATGATTTTCTACTCGCATTCCATGTGTAATACGTAGGCACTTCCGAATACAGCAGTGTTTTCGCAAACGTGTCATTTTGACATAACGTGAAGAAAGCAGTTAACGTTGTAGCCGGTGGATTCAGGGCTATTTGTTGCACATTTGCAGCTGTGAAATACACGCGTTGTCCATTTTCTAGATGTACTGCTAAGTGAACAACAGCTGGACTTCGTTCATGTATGGGAAATGAAAGAATTCGCCATACAGCTTCATTACTGTTTATGTATCTTCCAGCCTGATACTGTGCGATTTCATCAGTATGTATGACCGCATTCCTATCACTTATTTCTGGTTGCACGCCAAAAACTGCCATGTCGCTGCCTTTATTCACGTACTTACAAATGTATTTGATCGATTTAACGGAGTTACAGCATTCCACGTTTATGTGCGCTTTGTATGTTTTTGATAGCAAAGGCGAATATGGAACAACCCACCGGTTTTCTACTTCGATGTCACCGTTTCGCATTTGTATGGTTGCTAATTTACCGGCATCTTCTGCTGATCGTCTTCTGTATTAAGGATATCCATCGTTTCCTGTAACTGTGTTGGATACTAATGCTCGAGGATATCGCTTAGAGCATTTTCCGTCTATCATGCATGGTGAATTTGGATTCAGTGTACCGCAAGGTCCATGTATCATATTTTTCGTCACAATTTCATGCAAATCCTTATCGACGTCGGCATCGGGTATTTCAGCGCATATTACATCGTCGATTTCGTTTGAAGTGATTTTGTTATAGAGCCAGATTGGTATATGTGCGTTTGGTAATCCTCTCTTTTGCCATTCCACTGAGTACATCCAGCAGTGCACAGACCCAAACACTTCATGTTTTACCATGAAATCCATCAGCGATTTCAGCTTCTGTCTGAAAACACGTGCTGTGATGTCATGCCTATCCACCGGCTATTGCCCAGGAAGTAAGAGCTGTTGCATATCGTCCCAAGCTGGATTTCATGTGAATGTAATGAATAGGTCTGGACGCCCGTAGTGACGAACATACGCAATTGCATCTTGAGCGTACTCATGCACATGACGTGGACTGCCTGTATATGAAGATGGCAAAATCGTTCGTCTTCCAACGTTAGTTGTATTACCGTCATTTACAACTGCATCTCGCAAATGAACGTATTCTTCAGAGCGAAGCTTGGTCTGATTCAAATGGATGAATGTCAAAAGTTCTGTTTCGATTTTTGCATACATATCTACGATGTATTGGTGAAACAATTGACGTCATTTCAAAATGTGATTGTCTTCATTCTCTCGAATCATTAATCGGTATGAATAATAGTTCATTGCGGTGCATTTCTCATTTGTTTATCCGCCACTGACTGGATTTATCATCTTAACGTTGAAGTTATATCCATCGGAACCATCCCAAAACATGATTGGATATTGCAGGGCATCGTAGCATCGATGAGTTTCTGCAACTTTTGTTAATTGATCGTTTCTCCGATGAAGAACAATATCTCTAGGTTGGAATTGATCTCCGACTATAACAATTGCCACTTCGTCTATAGTTGGATCATTGAATCTTCGCACATGTTCTCCAGCAGGCGTTTTGTCAGCATGAATAACAATCTTGTGTGTATCAGATGGCATCATGTCAATTGCTGTTTTGAACAAACGCACTAAATTGTTTTTTTCGTGAAGAAGTTCTTGCAGTTTGGAAACGATGGACCTTTTTATGCCGGTAGAAATTCCGCAGCATGCATTCAATTCATCATTGCCATCACCGATGAAATACATATGTAGGAATTTATGTTGACCATCTGAGAATGGAAGCAGGGAGCCGGCTTTATGATAAATTTGTCCTTTCACTTTGAAAGTTGGCATGAATTGAGCTGTTACGATTTCTGCGCCGAACGACGTCATTTGGAAGCATGAGTTGTATTTCCTGATGTTAGATAGGAAATGCTTTGATTCGGCGGTATATCCAGCAAGCAAAGTTTTTAATGTCTCTGGCGGTTCTCCAAGTTGAGGCAGTTTAATTTTTCTGGCGGCGCAACACATTCCTTTCGTTTCTCCATTAAATTTCAGAGCCTTGCAATAAGGACACACTTCAGTCATAGTGCCGATGAGAACATGCCGGATCAAACTATAATCATCAGCTGGGTTGTACCGGAATGCAAGGCGATTGTAATCGTGTGATTGCTGAGCACGGAGTCGTGTTTGACGCTGATCTGCTGTTTCTCGTTGACGTCTTTCAGCCACTATCAGCCAGTCGCGTTCATTCTGTTGAGAACGAAGCAGATCTGAAGCTGCAGAACGCGATCGCCGTGCTCGCAACCGTGGCATCCTCAAGTCTGGCTGCACGTCGCTCTGCTGCTTCCTCGGCACGTATTTGAGCCATTCTTTGTCTGTTTCGCTCGTTCGCTGATGCCCGTTCTTCGCTATGGTAAACGACACAGCTCAATTCCAACGCAATGTCACACGAAATAATTAAATCAAAATGAAAATAAATCGAAATCTATGAAAATTCAACTTTGTCTGGCGATATAGTTTTTACGGATAAATTCTTTTGAATTACCACTTAATTTTTTTTGAGTACCAATATTTTTTTTTACTGGTTACTATTTTTCTGGCCACATTATTTTGATAGGCCATATTTATTTTACTGGCAACATTTTTAATGCTGGCCATTTTCTTTTTTAATCGAAATTTTATTTTGTGCCCACTTTTTTTGACTGCGCAATTTAATTTTACTGACCACATTATTTTCATAGGCCACTTTATTTTGACGGAACACTTTTTTTACTGGCAATTTTTTTTACGGGACAATTCTTTTGAATGGTCACTTTCTAAAAAAATTCGGCCAGATTTTTTGACAAATCACTTCATTTTATTAAAGACCAACTTCTTTTTTTAGTAACCATATCATTTTGTAATAGGCCACTGTTTTTTTTTAATAGGCCAATTTTTTGTAGTGGCCACATTTCTTTCACTGGACGCTTCATTTTCAATGGCCACATTATTTTAATTGGCCACAATTCTTTTACTGGCCACATATTTTACTGCCACTTCATTTTGAATGGGCAATTTTTTTTTGACTTACCATGTATTTATTTATTTTCCCGGCCAGATTTTCTTGACTGGCCACTGCATTTTTAAAAGAACAATAATTTTTTGGTGCACACTATATTTTTAATAGGCCAATTATTTATTTTAATAGCCACTTCACCTTTTTTAAATAGGGCACTTCTTTTTAGTGGCCAAATAATATTTCATTGGCCACTTCATTTTAACTAGCCATGTTATTTTGACTAGACAATTTTATTAATAAACCTATATTTTTTACGGCCCAATTATTTTGACTGTCCACTCATATTTTGAACCTACCAGATTTTCTTGACTGGCCACTTTACGTTTTTAATAGGCCAATTTTTATTAGTGGAAACTTTCTTTTTGCAATAGTCCACACTTTTTAGTGGCCACTTTTTTTTGACTGGCCAATTAATTTTGACTGGCCATATTAATTTGATGGACCACATTTCTTTTACTGGCCACGCTTACGGTGGCTTTCAGACTGCATCCATTATTATCGTCTCCCCTCTCCTCTTTTCCGAACATATATGGACTCGTCCATCTGAATAACTGCCAAATCGCTCTCCATGGTGCTAACGGCAAAAAAACGCCACTTTTTTCAATTTTTTCTTGCTGTGGTTTTCACACCTGATGATTGCTTGTTTTGCAGTCGAAACGTCGTGAGAATGTTAATGTTTTATATTTTTATTATTTTACTAGCTGTACCCGGCCACACGTTGCTGTGGCTCAGTCTAGTTAAATGGAAAAGAAAGAAAAGAGAAAGCGCGCGTTTCTAAAATATTTAATTTCACAATGGTTGTGGGTATACACTATTTTTTGTTGTTCCATTGTCTGTGTAGATATAGAGATTGTCTGGTTTGCCAACTCGAGAAGACGCAACATATAATTGTCCATGTGAGAAGCAATCCGTGTCTAGATCTAAACCGCACAATTCTAAAGATTGGCCCTGAGCTTTGTTGATGGTGATTGCAAACGCCAATCGAATTGGGAATTGCAATCTCTTAAATTGAAATGGCATATCCGTTGGAATCATAGGAATGCGAGGAATGAGGACATCTTCACCTTTGAAAGGTCCTGTCAAGATTGTTGCTTCAACGACGTCGCTCATTTTTTGTTTACCGCAAGCCGCGTGCCGTTGCAAAGCTTTGGCTGGTTGATATTTCGCAACATGATAATTGGCACGCCGATTTTCAATTGCAGTACGTGCGGTGGCATCCCTGGCAGATCGAGTGAATTCAAAAATTCTGTTGGATAATTAACCGCTTCATCTGCTTCCACAACAGTGTCGACAGACTTGTATGTGACTGCCTCGCTTTGAATGTTAGACTGAATAATATTGTTAAGTTCGTAGACGTCTTTGTTGTTGTCCGCAAGAATAGCTTGTTCACTCAGCCAATCGTGATTCTTATAATTGGTTTGAATATTGGGAAATACTTTTTCAACCAATTCTTCTTTTGACGTCACTAAATTGCAGAAGTTATGAGGCAATGAAATTCGTCCTGAGGTCAGATCAACCGGCACAATTTCCGTTCCCAATTTCCAGCAATTGATGTGAGAATATTTCAGCTGATTGATCGTTTTGCAGCTGGACACGCATATTTGCAGTTAATTTTAACGTCTTTACGTGTCGCCACAAAGGAGAGTATTTCAGGTAAGCATTTATTTCATCCGCTGGTGTCGATCGAGGAATTACAGGTAATGTTTGCCTGAAATCTCCTGCAAGCAATATTAATGCGTTCCCAAACCGTGTGATGTTTCCACGCAAATCTTGCAATGATCGATCAAGAGCCTCGAGCGATTTTTTGTGCCATTGTGCATTCATCCCAAACAATAAGTTTGCATTTCTGCAATACTTTTCCCACGCCGGATGCTTTGGAAATGTAGCACGTGGGAGTTTCAATGAATTGCATGTTCAATAGCAATTTCAAAGCGGAATGAGCAGTTCTTTCACCTGGTAGCAATGTCGCAGCTATTCCGGACGATGCAAGAGCTAAGGCTATGTCATTTTGGGATCGAATTGCTGCCAGAATCAATCTAATTAGGAACATTTTACCAGTTCCTCCTGGCGCATCTAAGAAGAATTCTCCAACTCCGTTATTGATAGTCTGCATTATTTGATCGTAAATGCCTTTTTGCTCAAGCGAATATTTGATTGCACATACGACAAAAGATCACCCGTGTTGTAATTTTGTTCACGACGCAATTCTACATCGAACGAAGCAGCAGCAGATCGATTCGGTGATTGCATTCCCAATTGATTGAGAACTTTGTTCATAATTTCTAAGCACAAATCTTTCATCATTATCAACGCTTCGTTGTAGATTTCTGCTGTGAAATCCATGTTCCTATTTGAATTTTCCTTGCGTATTCGACGGAAAATATCTTCAGCCATGTGCGATTTATATTTGTCCCATAACTCTGTTGGAGATGAAGGAGAGCAGGCGGTCAATATGATTGCAAACAATGCACGAATTTGATTTGGATGCGACGTGTTGCACGCATCATTAATGCATACATCCCAGTGTCGGTCGTTCTCCAATAAATTCAGAGCTTGACATGCACTGCGGAAAGTGGCATGTGTAACGCCGTTGACAATTCTCAATTGCTGGAAAGACGTTGGACCGGGCACATTTACCAACAGCATGCAAAGAAAGAAGCATTCATCTTGATTGGGAGCACGGTGTACAGTCTATCCTATCGTAGTTTCTTTGAATATGCCAGGTTGTCAGTCGACTCGCTCTCCTCGTTTGCGTCGTTCAAATGATTTTCTACTCGCATTCCATGTGTAATACGTAGGCACTTCCGAATACAGCAGTGTTTTCGCAAACGTGTCATTTTGACATAACGTGAAGAAAGCAGTTAACGTTGTAGCCGGTGGATTCAGGGCTATTTGTTGCACATTTGCAGCTGTGAAATACACGCGTTGTCCATTTTCTAGATGTACTGCTAAGTGAACAACAGCTGGACTTCGTTCATGTATGGGAAATGAAAGAATTCGCCATACAGCTTCATTACTGCTTATGTATCTTCCAGCCTGATACTGTGCGATTTCATCGATATGTATGACCGCATTCCTATCACTTATTTCTGGTTGCACGCCAAAAACTGCCATGTCGCTGCCTTTATTCACGTACTTACAAATGTATTTTATCGATTTAACGGAGTTACAGCATTCCACGTTTATGTGCGCTTTGTATGTTTTTGATAGCAAAGGCGAATATGGAACAACCCACCGGTTTTCTACTTCGATGTCACCGTTTCGCATTTGTATGGTTGCTAATTTACCGGCATCTTCTGCTGATCGTCTTCTGTATTAAGGATATCCATCGTTTCCTGTAACTGTGTTGGATACTAATGCTCGAGGATATCGCTTAGAGCATTTTCCGTCTATCATGCATGGTGAATTTGGATTCAGTGTACCGCAAGGTCCATGTATCATATTTTTCGTCACAATTTCATGCAAATCCTTATCGACGTCGGCATCGGGTATTTCAGCGCATATTACATCGTCGATTTCGTTTGAAGTGATTTTGTTATAGAGCCAGATTGGTATATGTGCGTTTGGCAATCCTCTCTTTTGCCATTCCACTGAGTACATCCAGCAGTGCACAGACCCAAACACTTCATGTTTTACCATGAAATCCATCAGCGATTTCAGCTTCTGTCTGAAAACACGTGCTGTGATGTCATGCCTATCCACCGGCTATTGCCCAGGAAGTAAGAGCTGTTGCATATCGTCCCAAGCTGGATTTCATGTGAATGTAATGAATAGGTCTGGACGCCCGTAGTGACGAACATACGCAATTGCATCTTGAGCGTACTCATGCACATGACGTGGACTGCCTGTATATGAAGATGGCAAAATCGTTCGTCTTCCAACGTTAGTTGTATTACCGTCATTTACAACTGCATCTCGCAAATGAACGTATTCTTCAGAGCGAAGCTTGGTCTGATTCAAACGGATGAATGTCAAAAGTTCTGTTTCGATTTTTGCATACATATCTACGATGTATTGGTGAAACAATTGACGTCATTTCAAAATGTGATTGTCTTCATTCTCTCGAATCATTAATCGGTATGAATAATAGTTCATTGCGGTGCATTTCTTATTTGTTTATCCGCCACTGACTGGATTTATCATCTTAACGTTGAAGTTATATCCATCGGAACCATCCCAAAACATGATTGGATATTGCAGGGCATCGTAGCATCGATGAGTTTCTGCAACTTTTGTTAATTGATCGTTTCTCCGATGAAGAACAATATCTCTAGGTTGGAATTGATCTCCGACTATAACAATTGCCACTTCGTCTATAGTTGGATCATTGAATCTTCGCACATGTTCTCCAGCAGGCGTTTTGTCAGCATGAATAACAATCTTGTGTGTATCAGATGGCATCATGTCAATTGCTGTTTTGAACAAACGCACTAAATTGTTTTTTTCGTGAAGAAGTTCTTGCAGTTTGGAAACGATGGACCTTTTTATGCCGGTAGAAATTCCGCAGCATGCATTCAATTCATCATTGCCATCACCGATGAAATACATATGTAGGAATTTATGTTGACCATCTGAGAATGGAAGCAGGGAGCCGGCTTTATGATAAATTTGTCCTTTCACTTTGAAAGTTGGCATGAATTGAGCTGTTACGATTTCTGCGCCGAACGACGTCATTTGGAAGCATGAGTTGTATTTCCTGATGTTAGATAGGAAATGCTTTGATTCGGCGGTATATCCAGCAAGCAAAGTTTTTAATGTCTCTGGCGGTTCTCCAAGTTGAGGCAGTTTAATTTTTCTGGCGGCGCAACACATTCCTTTCGTTTCTCCATTAAATTTCAGAGCCTTGCAATAAGGACACACTTCAGTCATAGTGCCGATGAGAACATGCCGGATCAAACTATAATCATCAGCTGGGTTGTACCGGAATGCAAGGCGATTGTAATCGTGTGATTGCTGAGCACGGAGTCGTGTTTGACGCTGATCTGCTGTTTCTCGTTGACGTCTTTCAGCCACTATCAGCCAGTCGCGTTCATTCTGTTGAGAACGAAGCAGATCTGAAGCTGCAGAACGCGATCGCTGTGCTCGCAACCGTGGCATCCTCAAGTCTGGCTGCACGTCGCTCTGCTGCTTCCTCGGCACATATTTGAGCCATTCTTTGTCTGTTTCGCTCGTTCGCTGATGCCCGTTCTTCGCTATGGTAAACGACACAGCTCAATTCCAACGCAATGTCACACGAAATAATTAAATCAAAATGAAAATAAATCGAAATCTATGAAAATTCAACTTTGTCTGGCGATATAGTTTTTACGGATAAATTCTTTTGAATTACCACTTAATTTTTTTTGAGTACCAATATTTTTTTTTACTGGTTACTATTTTTCTGGCCACATTATTTTGATAGGCCATATTTATTTTACTGGCAACATTTTTAATGCTGGCCATTTTCTTTTTTAATCGAAATTTTATTTTGTGCCCACTTTTTTTGACTGCGCAATTTAATTTTACTGACCACATTATTTTCATAGGCCACTTTATTTTGACGGAACACTTTTTTTACTGGCAATTTTTTTTACGGGACAATTCCTTTGAATGGTCACTTTCTAAAAAAATTCGGCCAGATTTTTTGACAAATCACTTCATTTTATTAAAGACCAACTTCTTTTTTTAGTAACCATATCATTTTGTAATAGGCCACTGTTTTTTTAATAGGCCAATTTTTTGTAGTGGCCACATTTCTTTCACTGGACGCTTCATTTTCAATGGCCACATTATTTTAATTGGCCACAATTCTTTTACTGGCCACATATTTTACTGCCACTTCATTTTGAATGGGCAATTTTTTTTTGACTTACCATGTATTTATTTATTTTCCCGGCCAGATTTTCTTGACTGGCCACTGCATTTTTAAAAGAACAATAATTTTTTGGTGCACACTATATTTTTAATAGGCCAATTATTTATTTTAATAGCCACTTCACCTTTTTTAAATAGGGCACTTCTTTTTAGTGGCCAAATAATATTTCATTGGCCACTTCATTTTAACTAGCCATGTTATTTTGACTAGATAATTTTATTAATAAACCTATATTTTTTACGGCCCAATTATTTTGACTGTCCACTCATATTTTGAACCTACCAGATTTTCTTGACTGGCCACTTTACGTTTTTAATAGGCCAATTTTTATTAGTGGAAACTTTCTTTTTGCAATAGTCCACACTTTTTAGTGGCCACTTTTTTTTGACTGGCCAATTAATTTTGACTGGCCATATTAATTTGATGGACCACATTTCTTTTACTGGCCACGCTTACGGTGGCTTTCAGACTGCATCCATTATTTTCGTCTCCCCTCTCCTCTTTTCCGAACATATATGGACTCGTCCATCTGAATAACTGCCAAATCGCTCTCCATGGTGCTAACGGCAAAAAAACGCCACTTTTTTCAATTTTTTCTTGCTGTGGTTTTCACACCTGATGATTGCTTGTTTTGCAGTCGAAACGTCGTGAGAATGTTAATGTTTTATATTTTTATTATTTTACTAGCTGTACCCGGCCACACGTTGCTGTGGCTCAGTCTAGTTAAATGGAAAAGAAAGAAAAGAGAAAGCGCACGTTTCTAAAATATTTAATTTCACAATGGTTGTGGGTATACACTATTTTTTGTTGTTCCATTGTCTGTGTAGATATAGAGATTGTCTGGTTTGCCAACTCGAGAAGACGCAACATATAATTGTCCATGTGAGAAGCAATCCGTGTCTAGATCTAAACCGCACAATTCTAAAGATTGGCCCTGAGCTTTGTTGATGGTGATTGCAAACGCCAATCGAATTGGGAATTGCAATCTCTTAAATTGAAATGGCATATCCGTTGGAATCATAGGAATGCGAGGAATGAGGACATCTTCACCTTTGAAAGGTCCTGTCAAGATTGTTGCTTCAACGACGTCGCTCATTTTTTGTTTACCGCAAGCCGCGTGCCGTTGCAAAGCTTTGGCTGGTTGATATTTCGCAACATGATAATTGGCACGCCGATTTTCAATTGCAGTACGTGCGGTGGCATCCCTGCCAGATCGAGTGAATTCAAAAATTCTGTTGGATAATTAACCGCTTCATCTGCTTCCACAACAGTGTCGACAGACTTGTATGTGACTGCCTCGCTTTGAATGTTAGACTGAATAATATTGTTAAGTTCGTAGACGTCTTTGTTGTTGTCCGCAAGAATAGCTTGTTCACTCAGCCAATCGTGATTCTTATAATTGGTTTGAATATTGGGAAATACTTTTTCAACCAATTCTTCTTTTGACGTCACTAAATTGCAGAAGTTATGAGGCAATGAAATTCGTCCTGAGGTCAGATCAACCGGCACAATTTCCGTTCCCAATTTCCAGCAATTGATGTGAGAATATTTCAGCTGATTGATCGTTTTGCAGCTGGACACGCATATTTGCAGTTAATTTTAACGTCTTTACGTGTCGCCACAAAGGAGAGTATTTCAGGTAAGCATTTATTTCATCCGCTGGTGTCGATCGAGGAATTACAGGTAATGTTTGCCTGAAATCTCCTGCAAGCAATATTAATGCGTTCCCAAACCGTGTGATGTTTCCACGCAAATCTTGCAATGATCGATCAAGAGCCTCGAGCGATTTTTTGTGCCATTGTGCATTCATCCCAAACAATAAGTTTGCATTTCTGCAATACTTTTCCCACGCCGGATGCTTTGGAAATGTAGCACGTGGGAGTTTCAATGAATTGCATGTTCAATAGCAATTTCAAAGCGGAATGAGCAGTTCTTTCACCTGGTAGCAATGTCGCAGCTATTCCGGACGATGCAAGAGCTAAGGCTATGTCATTTTGGGATCGAATTGCTGCCAGAATCAATCTAATTAGGAACATTTTACCAGTTCCTCCTGGCGCATCTAAGAAGAATTCTCCAACTCCGTTATTGATAGTCTGCATTATTTGATCGTAAATGCCTTTTTGCTCAAGCGAATATTTGATTGCACATACGACAAAAGATCACCCGTGTTGTAATTTTGTTCACGACGCAATTCTACATCGAACGAAGCAGCAGCAGATCGATTCGGTGATTGCATTCCCAATTGATTGAGAACTTTGTTCGTAATTTCTAAGCACAAATCTTTCATCATTATCAACGCTTCGTTGTAGATTTCTGCTGTGAAATCCATGTTCCTATTTGAATTTTCCTTGCGTATTCGACGGAAAATATCTTCAGCCATGTGCGATTTATATTTGTCCCATAACTCTGTTGGAGATGAAGGAGAGCAGGCGGTCAATATGATTGCAAACAATGCACGAATTTGATTTGGATGCGACGTGTTGCACGCATCATTAATGCATACATCCCAGTGTCGGTCGTTCTCCAATAAATTCAGAGCTTGACATGCACTGCGGCAAGTGGCATGTGTAACGCCGTTGACAATTCTCAATTGCTGGAAAGACGTTGGACCGGGCACATTTACCAACAGCATGCAAAGAAAGAAGCATTCATCTTGATTGGGAGCACGGTGTACAGTCTATCCTATCGTAGTTTCTTTGAATATGCCAGGTTGTCAGTCGACTCGCTCTCCTCGTTTGCGTCGTTCAAATGATTTTCTACTCGCATTCCATGTGTAATACGTAGGCACTTCCGAATACAGCAGTGTTTTCGCAAACGTGTCATTTTGACATAACGTGAAGAAAGCAGTTAACGTTGTAGCCGGTGGATTCAGGGCTATTTGTTGCACATTTGCAGCTGTGAAATACACGCGTTGTCCATTTTCTAGATGTACTGCTAAGTGAACAACAGCTGGACTTCGTTCATGTATGGGAAATGAAAGAATTCGCCATACAGCTTCATTACTGCTTATGTATCTTCCAGCCTGATACTGTGCGATTTCATCGATATGTATGACCGCATTCCTATCACTTATTTCTGGTTGCACGCCAAAAACTGCCATGTCGCTGCCTTTATTCACATACTTACAAATGTATTTGATCGATTTAACGGAGTTACAGCATTCCACGTTTATGTGCGCTTTGTATGTTTTTGATAGCAAAGGCGAATATGGAACAACCCACCGGTTTTCTACTTCGATGTCACCGTTTCGCATTTGTATGGTTGCTAATTTACCGGCATCTTCTGCTGATCGTCTTCTGTATTAAGGATATCCATCGTTTCCTGTAACTGTGTTGGATACTAATGCTCGAGGATATCGCTTAGAGCATTTTCCGTCTATCATGCATGGTGAATTTGGATTCAGTGTACCGCAAGGTCCATGTATCATATTTTTCGTCACAATTTCATGCAAATCCTTATCGACGTCGGCATCGGGTATTTCAGCGCATATTACATCGTCGATTTCGTTTGAAGTGATTTTGTTATAGAGCCAGATTGGTATATGTGCGTTTGGCAATCCTCTCTTTTGCCATTCCACTGAGTACATCCAGCAGTGCACAGACACAAACACTTCATGTTTTACCATGAAATCCATCAGCGATTTCAGCTTCTGTCTGAAAACACGTGCTGTGATGTCATGCCTATCCACCGGCTATTGCCCAGGAAGTAAGAGCTGTTGCATATCGTCCCAAGCTGGATTTCATGTGAATGTAATGAATAGGTCTGGACGCCCGTAGTGACGAACATACGCAATTGCATCTTGAGCGTACTCATGCACATGACGTGGACTGCCTGTATATGAAGATGGCAAAATCGTTCGTCTTCCAACGTTAGTTGTATTACCGTCATTTACAACTGCATCTCGCAAATGAACGTATTCTTCAGAGCGAAGCTTGGTCTGATTCAAACGGATGAATGTCAAAAGTTCTGTTTCGATTTTTGCATACATATCTACGATGTATTGGTGAAACAATTGACGTCATTTCAAAATGTGATTGTCTTCATTCTCTCGAATCATTAATCGGTATGAATAATAGTTCATTGCGGTGCATTTCTCATTTGTTTATCCGCCACTGACTGGATTTATCATCTTAACGTTGAAGTTATATCCATCGGAACCATCCCAAAACATGATTGGATATTGCAGGGCATCGTAGCATCGATGAGTTTCTGCAACTTTTGTTAATTGATCGTTTCTCCGATGAAGAACAATATCTCTAGGTTGGAATTGATCTCCGACTATAACAATTGCCACTTCGTCTATAGTTGGATCATTGAATCTTCGCACATGTTCTCCAGCAGGCGTTTTGTCAGCATGAATAACAATCTTGTGTGTATCAGATGGCATCATGTCAATTGCTGTTTTGAACAAACGCACTAAATTGTTTTTTTCGTGAAGAAGTTCTTGCAGTTGGGAAACGATGGACCTTTTTATGCCGGTAGAAATTCCGCAGCATGCATTCAATTCATCATTGCCATCACCGATGAAATACATATGTAGGAATTTATGTTGACCATCTGAGAATGGAAGCAGGGAGCCGGCTTTATGATAAATTTGTCCTTTCACTTTGAAAGTTGGCATGAATTGAGCTGTTACGATTTCTGCGCCGAACGACGTCATTTGGAAGCATGAGTTGTATTTCCTGATGTTAGATAGGAAATGCTTTGATTCGGCGGTATATCCAGCAAGCAAAGTTTTTAATGTCTCTGGCGGTTCTCCAAGTTGAGGCAGTTTAATTTTTCTGGCGGCGCAACACATTCCTTTCGTTTCTCCATTAAATTTCAGAGCCTTGCAATAAGGACACACTTCAGTCATAGTGCCGATGAGAACATGCCGGATCAAACTATAATCATCAGCTGGGTTGTACCGGAATGCAAGGCGATTGTAATCGTGTGATTGCTGAGCACGGAGTCGTGTTTGACGCTGATCTGCTGTTTCTCGTTGACGTCTTTCAGCCACTATCAGCCAGTCGCGTTCATTCTGTTGAGAACGAAGCAGATCTGAAGCTGCAGAACGCGATCGCCGTGCTCGCAACCGTGGCATCCTCAAGTCTGGCTGCACGTCGCTCTGCTGCTTCCTCGGCACGTATTTGAGCCATTCTTTGTCTGTTTCGCTCGTTCGCTGATGCCCGTTCTTCGCTATGGTAAACGACACAGCTCAATTCCAACGCAATGTCACACGAAATAATTAAATCAAAATGAAAATAAATCGAAATCTATGAAAATTCAACTTTGTCTGGCGATATAGTTTTTACGGATAAATTATTTTGAATTACCACTTAATTTTTTTTGAGTACCAATATTTTTTTTTACTGGTTACTATTTTTCTGGCCACATTATTTTGATAGGCCATATTTATTTTACTGGCAACATTTTTAATGCTGGCCATTTTCTTTTTTAATCGAAATTTTATTTTGTGCCCACTTTTTTTGACTGCGCAATTTAATTTTACTGACCACATTATTTTCATAGGCCACTTTATTTTGACGGAACACTTTTTTTACTGGCAATTTTTTTTACGGGACAATTCTTTTGAATGGTCACTTTCTAAAAAAATTCGGCCAGATTTTTTGACAAATCACTTCATTTTATTAAAGACCAACTTCTTTTTTTAGTAACCATATCATTTTGTAATAGGCCACTGTTTTTTTAATAGGCCAATTTTTTGTAGTGGCCACATTTCTTTCACTGGACGCTTCATTTTCAATGGCCACATTATTTTAATTGGCCACAATTCTTTTACTGGCCACATATTTTACTGCCACTTCATTTTGAATGGGCAATTTTTTTTTGACTTACCATGTATTTATTTATTTTCCCGGCCAGATTTTCTTGACTGGCCACTGCATTTTTAAAAGAACAATAATTTTTTGGTGCACACTATATTTTTAATAGGCCAATTATTTATTTTAATAGCCACTTCACCTTTTTTAAATAGGGCACTTCTTTTTAGTGGCCAAATAATATTTCATTGGCCACTTCATTTTAACTAGCCATGTTATTTTGACTAGACAATTTTATTAATAAACCTATATTTTTTACGGCCCAATTATTTTGACTGTCCACTCATATTTTGAACCTACCAGATTTTCTTGACTGGCCACTTTACGTTTTTAATAGGCCAATTTTTATTAGTGGAAACTTTCTTTTTGCAATAGTCCACACTTTTTAGTGGCCACTTTTTTTTGACTGGCCAATTAATTTTGACTGGCCATATTAATTTGATGGACCACATTTCTTTTACTGGCCACGCTTACGGTGGCTTTCAGACTGCATCCATTATTTTCGTCTCCCCTCTCCTCTTTTCCGAACATATATGGACTCGTCCATCTGAATAACTGCCAAATCGCTCTCCATGGTGCTAACGGCAAAAAAACGCCACTTTTTTCAATTTTTTCTTGCTGTGGTTTTCACACCTGATGATTGCTTGTTTTGCAGTCGAAACGTCGTGAGAATGTTAATGTTTTATATTTTTATTATTTTACTAGCTGTACCCGGCCACACGTTGCTGTGGCTCAGTCTAGTTAAATGGAAAAGAAAGAAAAGAGAAAGCGCACGTTTCTAAAATATTTAATTTCACAATGGTTGTGGGTATACACTATTTTTTGTTGTTCCATTGTCTGTGTAGATATAGAGATTGTCTGGTTTGCCAACTCGAGAAGACGCAACATATAATTGTCCATGTGAGAAGCAATCCGTGTCTAGATCTAAACCGCACAATTCTAAAGATTGGCCCTGAGCTTTGTTGATGGTGATTGCAAACGCCAATCGAATTGGGAATTGCAATCTCTTAAATTGAAATGGCATATCCGTTGGAATCATAGGAATGCGAGGAATGAGGACATCTTCACCTTTGAAAGGTCCTGTCAAGATTGTTGCTTCAACGACGTCGCTCATTTTTTGTTTACCGCAAGCCGCGTGCCGTTGCAAAGCTTTGGCTGGTTGATATTTCGCAACATGATAATTGGCACGCCGATTTTCAATTGCAGTACGTGCGGTGGCATCCCTGGCAGATCGAGTGAATTCAAAAATTCTGTTGGATAATTAACCGCTTCATCTGCTTCCACAACAGTGTCGACAGACTTGTATGTGACTGCCTCGCTTTGAATGTTAGACTGAATAATATTGTTAAGTTCGTAGACGTCTTTGTTGTTGTCCGCAAGAATAGCTTGTTCACTCAGCCAATCGTGATTCTTATAATTGGTTTGAATATTGGGAAATACTTTTTCAACCAATTCTTCTTTTGACGTCACTAAATTGCAGAAGTTATGAGGCAATGAAATTCGTCCTGAGGTCAGATCAACCGGCACAATTTCCGTTCCCAATTTCCAGCAATTGATGTGAGAATATTTCAGCTGATTGATCGTTTTGCAGCTGGACACGCATATTTGCAGTTAATTTTAACGTCTTTACGTGTCGCCACAAAGGAGAGTATTTCAGGTAAGCATTTATTTCATCCGCTGGTGTCGATCGAGGAATTACAGGTAATGTTTGCCTGAAATCTCCTGCAAGCAATATTAATGCGTTCCCAAACCGTGTGATGTTTCCACGCAAATCTTGCAATGATCGATCAAGAGCCTCGAGCGATTTTTTGTGCCATTGTGCATTCATCCCAAACAATAAGTTTGCATTTCTGCAATACTTTTCCCACGCCGGATGCTTTGGAAATGTAGCACGTGGGAGTTTCAATGAATTGCATGTTCAATAGCAATTTCAAAGCGGAATGAGCAGTTCTTTCACCTGGTAGCAATGTCGCAGCTATTCCGGACGATGCAAGAGCTAAGGCTATGTCATTTTGGGATCGAATTGCTGCCAGAATCAATCTAATTAGGAACATTTTACCAGTTCCTCCTGGCGCATCTAAGAAGAATTCTCCAACTCCGTTATTGATAGTCTGCATTATTTGATCGTAAATGCCTTTTTGCTCAAGCGAATATTTGATTGCACATACGACAAAAGATCACCCGTGTTGTAATTTTGTTCACGACGCAATTCTACATCGAACGAAGCAGCAGCAGATCGATTCGGTGATTGCATTCCCAATTGATTGAGAACTTTGTTCGTAATTTCTAAGCACAAATCTTTCATCATTATCAACGCTTCGTTGTAGATTTCTGCTGTGAAATCCATGTTCCTATTTGAATTTTCCTTGCGTATTCGACGGAAAATATCTTCAGCCATGTGCGATTTATATTTGTCCCATAACTCTGTTGGAGATGAAGGAGAGCAGGCGGTCAATATGATTGCAAACAATGCACGAATTTGATAAGGATGCGACGTGTTGCACGCATCATTAATGCATACATCCCAGTGTCGGTCGTTCTCCAATAAATTCAGAGCTTGACATGCACTGCGGAAAGTGGCATGTGTAACGCCGTTGACAATTCTCAATTGCTGGAAAGACGTTGGACCGGGCACATTTACCAACAGCATGCAAAGAAAGAAGCATTCATCTTGATTGGGAGCACGGTGTACAGTCTATCCTATCGTAGTTTCTTTGAATATGCCAGGTTGTCAGTCGACTCGCTCTCCTCGTTTGCGTCGTTCAAATGATTTTCTACTCGCATTCCATGTGTAATACGTAGGCACTTCCGAATACAGCAGTGTTTTCGCAAACGTGTCATTTTGACATAACGTGAAGAAAGCAGTTAACGTTGTAGCCGGTGGATTCAGGGCTATTTGTTGCACATTTGCAGCTGTGAAATACACGCGTTGTCCATTTTCTAGATGTACTGCTAAGTGAACAACAGCTGGACTTCGTTCATGTATGGGAAATGAAAGAATTCGCCATACAGCTTCATTACTGCTTATGTATCTTCCAGCCTGATACTGTGCGATTTCATCGATATGTATGACCGCATTCCTATCACTTATTTCTGGTTGCACGCCAAAAACTGCCATGTCGCTGCCTTTATTCACGTACTTACAAATGTATTTGATCGATTTAACGGAGTTACAGCATTCCACGTTTATGTGCGCTTTGTATGTTTTTGATAGCAAAGGCGAATATGGAACAACCCACCGGTTTTCTACTTCGATGTCACCGTTTCGCATTTGTATGGTTGCTAATTTACCGGCATCTTCTGCTGATCGTCTTCTGTATTAAGGATATCCATCGTTTCCTGTAACTGTGTTGGATACTAATGCTCGAGGATATCGCTTAGAGCATTTTCCGTCTATCATGCATGGTGAATTTGGATTCAGTGTACCGCAAGGTCCATGTATCATATTTTTCGTCACAATTTCATGCAAATCCTTATCGACGTCGGCATCGGGTATTTCAGCGCATATTACATCGTCGATTTCGTTTGAAGTGATTTTGTTATAGAGCCAGATTGGTATATGTGCGTTTGGCAATCCTCTCTTTTGCCATTCCACTGAGTACATCCAGCAGTGCACAGACCCAAACACTTCATGTTTTACCATGAAATCCATCAGCGATTTCAGCTTCTGTCTGAAAACACGTGCTGTGATGTCATGCCTATCCACCGGCTATTGCCCAGGAAGTAAGAGCTGTTGCATATCGTCCCAAGCTGGATTTCATGTGAATGTAATGAATAGGTCTGGACGCCCGTAGTGACGAACATACGCAATTGCATCTTGAGCGTACTCATGCACATGACGTGGACTGCCTGTATATGAAGATGGCAAAATCGTTCGTCTTCCAACGTTAGTTGTATTACCGTCATTTACAACTGCATCTCGCAAATGAACGTATTCTTCAGAGCGAAGCTTGGTCTGATTCAAACGGATGAATGTCAAAAGTTCTGTTTCGATTTTTGCATACATATCTACGATGTATTGGTGAAACAATTGACGTCATTTCAAAATGTGATTGTCTTCATTCTCTCGAATCATTAATCGGTATGAATAATAGTTCATTGCGGTGCATTTCTCATTTGTTTATCCGCCACTGACTGGATTTATCATCTTAACGTTGAAGTTATATCCATCGGAACCATCCCAAAACATGATTGGATATTGCAGGGCATCGTAGCATCGATGAGTTTCTGCAACTTTTGTTAATTGATCGTTTCTCCGATGAAGAACAATATCTCTAGGTTGGAATTGATCTCCGACTATAACAATTGCCACTTCGTCTATAGTTGGATCATTGAATCTTCGCACATGTTCTCCAGCAGGCGTTTTGTCAGCATGAATAACAATCTTGTGTGTATCAGATGGCATCATGTCAATTGCTGTTTTGAACAAACGCACTAAATTGTTTTTTTCGTGAAGAAGTTCTTGCAGTTGGGAAACGATGGACCTTTTTATGCCGGTAGAAATTCCGCAGCATGCATTCAATTCATCATTGCCATCACCGATGAAATACATATGTAGGAATTTATGTTGACCATCTGAGAATGGAAGCAGGGAGCCGGCTTTATGATAAATTTGTCCTTTCACTTTGAAAGTTGGCATGAATTGAGCTGTTACGATTTCTGCGCCGAACGACGTCATTTGGAAGCATGAGTTGTATTTCCTGATGTTAGATAGGAAATGCTTTGATTCGGCGGTATATCCAGCAAGCAAAGTTTTTAATGTCTCTGGCGGTTCTCCAAGTTGAGGCAGTTTAATTTTTCTGGCGGCGCAACACATTCCTTTCGTTTCTCCATTAAATTTCAGAGCCTTGCAATAAGGACACACTTCAGTCATAGTGCCGATGAGAACATGCCGGATCAAACTATAATCATCAGCTGGGTTGTACCGGAATGCAAGGCGATTGTAATCGTGTGATTGCTGAGCACGGAGTCGTGTTTGACGCTGATCTGCTGTTTCTCGTTGACGTCTTTCAGCCACTATCAGCCAGTCGCGTTCATTCTGTTGAGAACGAAGCAGATCTGAAGCTGCAGAACGCGATCGCCGTGCTCGCAACCGTGGCATCCTCAAGTCTGGCTGCACGTCGCTCTGCTGCTTCCTCGGCACGTATTTGAGCCATTCTTTGTCTGTTTCGCTCGTTCGCTGATGCCCGTTCTTCGCTATGGTAAACGACACAGCTCAATTCCAACGCAATGTCACACGAAATAATTAAATCAAAATGAAAATAAATCGAAATCTATGAAAATTCAACTTTGTCTGGCGATATAGTTTTTACGGATAAATTCTTTTGAATTACCACTTAATTTTTTTTGAGTACCAATATTTTTTTTTACTGGTTACTATTTTTCTGGCCACATTATTTTGATAGGCCATATTTATTTTACTGGCAACATTTTTAATGCTGGCCATTTTCTTTTTTAATCGAAATTTTATTTTGTGCCCACTTTTTTTGACTGCGCAATTTAATTTTACTGACCACATTATTTTCATAGGCCACTTTATTTTGACGGAACACTTTTTTTACTGGCAATTTTTTTTACGGGACAATTCTTTTGAATGGTCACTTTCTAAAAAAATTCGGCCAGATTTTTTGACAAATCACTTCATTTTATTAAAGACCAACTTCTTTTTTTAGTAACCATATCATTTTGTAATAGGCCACTGTTTTTTTAATAGGCCAATTTTTTGTAGTGGCCACATTTCTTTCACTGGACGCTTCATTTTCAATGGCCACATTATTTTAATTGGCCACAATTCTTTTACTGGCCACATATTTTACTGCCACTTCATTTTGAATGGGCAATTTTTTTTTGACTTACCATGTATTTATTTATTTTCCCGGCCAGATTTTCTTGACTGGCCACTGCATTTTTAAAAGAACAATAATTTTTTGGTGCACACTATATTTTTAATAGGCCAATTATTTATTTTAATAGCCACTTCACCTTTTTTAAATAGGGCACTTCTTTTTAGTGGCCAAATAATATTTCATTGGCCACTTCATTTTAACTAGCCATGTTATTTTGACTAGACAATTTTATTAATAAACCTATATTTTTTACGGCCCAATTATTTTGACTGTCAACTCATATTTTGAACCTACCAGATTTTCTTGACTGGCCACTTTACGTTTTTAATAGGCCAATTTTTATTAGTGGAAACTTTCTTTTTGCAATAGTCCACACTTTTTAGTGGCCACTTTTTTTTGACTGGCCAATTAATTTTGACTGGCCATATTAATTTGATGGACCACATTTCTTTTACTGGCCACGCTTACGGTGGCTTTCAGACTGCATCCATTATTTTCGTCTCCCCTCTCCTCTTTTCCGAACATATATGGACTCGTCCATCTGAATAACTGCCAAATCGCTCTCCATGGTGCTAACGGCAAAAAAACGCCACTTTTTTCAATTTTTTCTTGCTGTGGTTTTCACACCTGATGATTGCTTGTTTTGCAGTCGAAACGTCGTGAGAATGTTAATGTTTTATATTTTTATTATTTTACTAGCTGTACCCGGCCACACGTTGCTGTGGCTCAGTCTAGTTAAATGGAAAAGAAAGAAAAGAGAAAGCGCACGTTTCTAAAATATTTAATTTCACAATGGTTGTGGGTATACACTATTTTTTGTTGTTCCATTGTCTGTGTAGATATAGAGATTGTCTGGTTTGCCAACTCGAGAAGACGCAACATATAATTGTCCATGTGAGAAGCAATCCGTGTCTAGATCTAAACCGCACAATTCTAAAGATTGGCCCTGAGCTTTGTTGATGGTGATTGCAAACGCCAATCGAATTGGGAATTGCAATCTCTTAAATTGAAATGGCATATCCGTTGGAATCATAGGAATGCGAGGAATGAGGACATCTTCACCTTTGAAAGGTCCTGTCAAGATTGTTGCTTCAACGACGTCGCTCATTTTTTGTTTACCGCAAGCCGCGTGCCGTTGCAAAGCTTTGGCTGGTTGATATTTCGCAACATGATAATTGGCACGCCGATTTTCAATTGCAGTACGTGCGGTGGCATCCCTGGCAGATCGAGTGAATTCAAAAATTCTGTTGGATAATTAACCGCTTCATCTGCTTCCACAACAGTGTCGACAGACTTGTATGTGACTGCCTCGCTTTGAATGTTAGACTGAATAATATTGTTAAGTTCGTAGACGTCTTTGTTGTTGTCCGCAAGAATAGCTTGTTCACTCAGCCAATCGTGATTCTTATAATTGGTTTGAATATTGGGAAATACTTTTTCAACCAATTCTTCTTTTGACGTCACTAAATTGCAGAAGTTATGAGGCAATGAAATTCGTCCTGAGGTCAGATCAACCGGCACAATTTCCATTCCCAATTTCCAGCAATTGATGTGAGAATATTTCAGCTGATTGATCGTTTTGCAGCTGGACACGCATATTTGCAGTTAATTTTAACGTCTTTACGTGTCGCCACAAAGGAGAGTATTTCAGGTAAGCATTTATTTCATCCGCTGGTGTCGATCGAGGAATTACAGGTAATGTTTGCCTGAAATCTCCTGCAAGCAATATTAATGCGTTCCCAAACCGTGTGATGTTTCCACGCAAATCTTGCAATGATCGATCAAGAGCCTCGAGCGATTTTTTGTGCCATTGTGCATTCATCCCAAACAATAAGTTTGCATTTCTGCAATACTTTTCCCACGCCGGATGCTTTGGAAATGTAGCACGTGGGAGTTTCAATGAATTGCATGTTCAATAGCAATTTCAAAGCGGAATGAGCAGTTCTTTCACCTGGTAGCAATGTCGCAGCTATTCCGGACGATGCAAGAGCTAAGGCTATGTCATTTTGGGATCGAATTGCTGCCAGAATCAATCTAATTAGGAACATTTTACCAGTTCCTCCTGGCGCATCTAAGAAGAATTCTCCAACTCCGTTATTGATAGTCTGCATTATTTGATCGTAAATGCCGTTTTGCTCAAGCGAATATTTGATTGCACATACGACAAAAGATCACCCGTGTTGTAATTTTGTTCACGACGCAATTCTACATCGAACGAAGCAGCAGCAGATCGATTCGGTGATTGCATTCCCAATTGATTGAGAACTTTGTTCGTAATTTCTAAGCACAAATCTTTCATCATTATCAACGCTTCGTTGTAGATTTCTGCTGTGAAATCCATGTTCCTATTTGAATTTTCCTTGCGTATTCGACGGAAAATATCTTCAGCCATGTGCGATTTATATTTGTCCCATAACTCTGTTGGAGATGAAGGAGAGCAGGCGGTCAATATGATTGCAAACAATGCACGAATTTGATTTGGATGCGACGTGTTGCACGCATCATTAATGCATACATCCCAGTGTCGGTCGTTCTCCAATAAATTCAGAGCTTGACATGCACTGCGGAAAGTGGCATGTGTAACGCCGTTGACAATTCTCAATTGCTGGAAAGACGTTGGACCGGGCACATTTACCAACAGCATGCAAAGAAAGAAGCATTCATCTTGATTGGGAGCACGGTGTACAGTCTATCCTATCGTAGTTTCTTTGAATATGCCAGGTTGTCAGTCGACTCGCTCTCCTCGTTTGCGTCGTTCAAATGATTTTCTACTCGCATTCCATGTGTAATACGTAGGCACTTCCGAATACAGCAGTGTTTTCGCAAACGTGTCATTTTGACATAACGTGAAGAAAGCAGTTAACGTTGTAGCCGGTGGATTCAGGGCTATTTGTTGCACATTTGCAGCTGTGAAATACACGCGTTGTCCATTTTCTAGATGTACTGCTAAGTGAACAACAGCTGGACTTCGTTCATGTATGGGAAATGAAAGAATTCGCCATACAGCTTCATTACTGCTTATGTATCTTCCAGCCTGATACTGTGCGATTTCATCGATATGTATGACCGCATTCCTATCACTTATTTCTGGTTGCACGCCAAAAACTGCCATGTCGCTGCCTTTATTCACATACTTACAAATGTATTTGATCGATTTAACGGAGTTACAGCATTCCACGTTTATGTGCGCTTTGTATGTTTTTGATAGCAAAGGCGAATATGGAACAACCCACCGGTTTTCTACTTCGATGTCACCGTTTCGCATTTGTATGGTTGCTAATTTACCGGCATCTTCTGCTGATCGTCTTCTGTATTAAGGATATCCATCGTTTCCTGTAACTGTGTTGGATACTAATGCTCGAGGATATCGCTTAGAGCATTTTCCGTCTATCATGCATGGTGAATTTGGATTCAGTGTACCGCAAGGTCCATGTATCATATTTTTCGTCACAATTTCATGCAAATCCTTATCGACGTCGGCATCGGGTATTTCAGCGCATATTACATCGTCGATTTCGTTTGAAGTGATTTTGTTATAGAGCCAGATTGGTATATGTGCGTTTGGCAATCCTCTCTTTTGCCATTCCACTGAGTACATCCAGCAGTGCACAGACCCAAACACTTCATGTTTTACCATGAAATCCATCAGCGATTTCAGCTTCTGTCTGAAAACACGTGCTGTGATGTCATGCCTATCCACCGGCTATTGCCCAGGAAGTAAGAGCTGTTGCATATCGTCCCAAGCTGGATTTCATGTGAATGTAATGAATAGGTCTGGACGCCCGTAGTGACGAACATACGCAATTGCATCTTGAGCGTACTCATGCACATGACGTGGACTGCCTGTATATGAAGATGGCAAAATCGTTCGTCTTCCAACGTTAGTTGTATTACCGTCATTTACAACTGCATCTCGCAAATGAACGTATTCTTCAGAGCGAAGCTTGGTCTGATTCAAACGGATGAATGTCAAAAGTTCTGCTTCGATTTTTGCATACATATCTACGA
This sequence comes from Petromyzon marinus, assembly GCF_048934315.1. NCBI lineage: Eukaryota > Metazoa > Chordata > Hyperoartia > Petromyzontiformes > Petromyzontidae > Petromyzon > Petromyzon marinus. The sequence continues at coordinate 2,496,467 of NC_133722.1, forward strand.
TGTATTGGTGAAACAATTGACGTCATTTCAAAATGTGATTGTCTTCATTCTCTCGAATCATTAATCGGTATGAATAATAGTTCATTGCGGTGCATTTCTTATTTGTTTATCCGCCACTGACTGGATTTATCATCTTAACGTTGAAGTTATATCCATCGGAACCATCCCAAAACATGATTGGATATTGCAGGGCATCGTAGCATCGATGAGTTTCTGCAACTTTTGTTAATTGATCGTTTCTCCGATGAAGAACAATATCTCTAGGTTGGAATTGATCTCCGACTATAACAATTGCCACTTCGTCTATAGTTGGATCATTGAATCTTCGCACATGTTCTCCAGCAGGCGTTTTGTCAGCATGAATAACAATCTTGTGTGTATCAGATGGCATCATGTCAATTGCTGTTTTGAACAAACGCACTAAATTGTTTTTTTCGTGAAGAAGTTCTTGCAGTTGGGAAACGATGGACCTTTTTATGCCGGTAGAAATTCCGCAGCATGCATTCAATTCATCATTGCCATCACCGATGAAATACATATGTAGGAATTTATGTTGACCATCTGAGAATGGAAGCAGGGAGCCGGCTTTATGATAAATTTGTCCTTTCACTTTGAAAGTTGGCATGAATTGAGCTGTTACGATTTCTGCGCCGAACGACGTCATTTGGAAGCATGAGTTGTATTTCCTGATGTTAGATAGGAAATGCTTTGATTCGGCGGTATATCCAGCAAGCAAAGTTTTTAATGTCTCTGGCGGTTCTCCAAGTTGAGGCAGTTTAATTTTTCTGGCGGCGCAACACATTCCTTTCGTTTCTCCATTAAATTTCAGAGCCTTGCAATAAGGACACACTTCAGTCATAGTGCCGATGAGAACATGCCGGATCAAACTATAATCATCAGCTGGGTTGTACCGGAATGCAAGGCGATTGTAATCGTGTGATTGCTGAGCACGGAGTCGTGTTTGACGCTGATCTGCTGTTTCTCGTTGACGTCTTTCAGCCACTATCAGCCAGTCGCGTTCATTCTGTTGAGAACGAAGCAGATCTGAAGCTGCAGAACGCGATCGCCGTGCTCGCAACCGTGGCATCCTCAAGTCTGGCTGCACGTCGCTCTGCTGCTTCCTCGGCACATATTTGAGCCATTCTTTGTCTGTTTCGCTCGTTCGCCGATGCCCGTTCTTCGCTATGGTAAACGACACAGCTCAATTCCAACGCAATGTCACACGAAATAATTAAATCAAAATGAAAATAAATCGAAATCTATGAAAATTCAACTTTGTCTGGCGATATAGTTTTTACGGATAAATTCTTTTGAATTACCACTTAATTTTTTTTGAGTACCAATATTTTTTTTTACTGGTTACTATTTTTCTGGCCACATTATTTTGATAGGCCATATTTATTTTACTGGCAACATTTTTAATGCTGGCCATTTTCTTTTTTAATCGAAATTTTATTTTGTGCCCACTTTTTTTGACTGCGCAATTTAATTTTACTGACCACATTATTTTCATAGGCCACTTTATTTTGACGGAACACTTTTTTACTGGCAATTTTTTTTACGGGACAATTCTTTTGAATGGTCACTTTCTAAAAAAATTCGGCCAGATTTTTTGACAAATCACTTCATTTTATTAAAGACCAACTTCTTTTTTTAGTAACCATATCATTTTGTAATAGGCCACTGTTTTTTTAATAGGCCAATTTTTTGTAGTGGCCACATTTCTTTCACTGGACGCTTCATTTTCAATGGCCACATTATTTTAATTGGCCACAATTCTTTTACTGGCCACATATTTTACTGCCACTTCATTTTGAATGGGCAATTTTTTTTTGACTTACCATGTATTTATTTATTTTCCCGGCCAGATTTTCTTGACTGGCCACTGCATTTTTAAAAGAACAATAATTTTTTGGTGCACACTATATTTTTAATAGGCCAATTATTTATTTTAATAGCCACTTCACCTTTTTTAAATAGGGCACTTCTTTTTAGTGGCCAAATAATATTTCATTGGCCACTTCATTTTAACTAGCCATGTTATTTTGACTAGACAATTTTATTAATAAACCTATATTTTTTACGGCCCAATTATTTTGACTGTCCACTCATATTTTGAACCTACCAGATTTTCTTGACTGGCCACTTTACGTTTTTAATAGGCCAATTTTTATTAGTGGAAACTTTCTTTTTGCAATAGTCCACACTTTTTAGTGGCCACTTTTTTTTGACTGGCCAATTAATTTTGACTGGCCATATTAATTTGATGGACCACATTTCTTTTACTGGCCACGCTTACGGTGGCTTTCAGACTGCATCCATTATTTTCGTCTCCCCTCTCCTCTTTTCCGAACATATATGGACTCGTCCATCTGAATAACTGCCAAATCGCTCTCCATGGTGCTAACGGCAAAAAAACGCCACTTTTTTCAATTTTTTCTTGCTGTGGTTTTCACACCTGATGATTGCTTGTTTTGCAGTCGAAACGTCGTGAGAATGTTAATGTTTTATATTTTTATTATTTTACTAGCTGTACCCGGCCACACGTTGCTGTGGCTCAGTCTAGTTAAATGGAAAAGAAAGAAAAGAGAAAGCGCACGTTTCTAAAATATTTAATTTCACAATGGTTGTGGGTATACACTATTTTTTGTTGTTCCATTGTCTGTGTAGATATAGAGATTGTCTGGTTTGCCAACTCGAGAAGACGCAACATATAATTGTCCATGTGAGAAGCAATCCGTGTCTAGATCTAAACCGCACAATTCTAAAGATTGGCCCTGAGCTTTGTTGATGGTGATTGCAAACGCCAATCGAATTGGGAATTGCAATCTCTTAAATTGAAATGGCATATCCGTTGGAATCATAGGAATGCGAGGAATGAGGACATCTTCACCTTTGAAAGGTCCTGTCAAGATTGTTGCTTCAACGACGTCGCTCATTTTTTGTTTACCGCAAGCCGCGTGCCGTTGCAAAGCTTTGGCTGGTTGATATTTCGCAACATGATAATTGGCACGCCGATTTTCAATTGCAGTACGTGCGGTGGCATCCCTGGCAGATCGAGTGAATTCAAAAATTCTGTTGGATAATTAACCGCTTCATCTGCTTCCACAACAGTGTCGACAGACTTGTATGTGACTGCCTCGCTTTGAATGTTAGACTGAATAATATTGTTAAGTTCGTAGACGTCTTTGTTGTTGTCCGCAAGAATAGCTTGTTCACTCAGCCAATCGTGATTCTTATAATTGGTTTGAATATTGGGAAATACTTTTTCAACCAATTCTTCTTTTGACGTCACTAAATTGCAGAAGTTATGAGGCAATGAAATTCGTCCTGAGGTCAGATCAACCGGCACAATTTCCGTTCCCAATTTCCAGCAATTGATGTGAGAATATTTCAGCTGATTGATCGTTTTGCAGCTGGACACGCATATTTGCAGTTAATTTTAACGTCTTTACGTGTCGCCACAAAGGAGAGTATTTCAGGTAAGCATTTATTTCATCCGCTGGTGTCGATCGAGGAATTACAGGTAATGTTTGCCTGAAATCTCCTGCAAGCAATATTAATGCGTTCCCAAACCGTGTGATGTTTCCACGCAAATCTTGCAATGATCGATCAAGAGCCTCGAGCGATTTTTTGTGCCATTGTGCATTCATCCCAAACAATAAGTTTGCATTTCTGCAATACTTTTCCCACGCCGGATGCTTTGGAAATGTAGCACGTGGGAGTTTCAATGAATTGCATGTTCAATAGCAATTTCAAAGCGGAATGAGCAGTTCTTTCACCTGGTAGCAATGTCGCAGCTATTCCGGACGATGCAAGAGCTAAGGCTATGTCATTTTGGGATCGAATTGCTGCCAGAATCAATCTAATTAGAAACATTTTACCAGTTCCTCCTGGCGCATCTAAGAAGAATTCTCCAACTCCGTTATTGATAGTCTGCATTATTTGATCGTAAATGCCGTTTTGCTCAAGCGAATATTTGATTGCACATACGACAAAAGATCACCCGTGTTGTAATTTTGTTCACGACGCAATTCTACATCGAACGAAGCAGCAGCAGATCGATTCGGTGATTGCATTCCCAATTGATTGAGAACTTTGTTCGTAATTTCTAAGCACAAATCTTTCATCATTATCAACGCTTCGTTGTAGATTTCTGCTGTGAAATCCATGTTCCTATTTGAATTTTCCTTGCGTATTCGACGGAAAATATCTTCAGCCATGTGCGATTTATATTTGTCCCATAACTCTGTTGGAGATGAAGGAGAGCAGGCGGTCAATATGATTGCAAACAATGCACGAATTTGATTTGGATGCGACGTGTTGCACGCATCATTAATGCATACATCCCAGTGTCGGTCGTTCTCCAATAAATTCAGAGCTTGACATGCACTGCGGAAAGTGGCATGTGTAACGCCGTTGACAATTCTCAATTGCTGGAAAGACGTTGGACCGGGCACATTTACCAACAGCATGCAAAGAAAGAAGCATTCATCTTGATTGGGAGCACGGTGTACAGTCTATCCTATCGTAGTTTCTTTGAATATGCCAGGTTGTCAGTCGACTCGCTCTCCTCGTTTGCGTCGTTCAAATGATCTTCTACTCGCATTCCATGTGTAATACGTAGGCACTTCCGAATACAGCAGTGTTTTCGCAAACGTGTCATTTTGACATAACGTGAAGAAAGCAGTTAACGTTGTAGCCGGTGGATTCAGGGCTATTTGTTGCACATTTGCAGCTGTGAAATACACGCGTTGTCCATTTTCTAGATGTACTGCTAAGTGAACAACAGCTGGACTTCGTTCATGTATGGGAAATGAAAGAATTCGCCATACAGCTTCATTACTGCTTATGTATCTTCCAGCCTGATACTGTGCGATTTCATCGATATGTATGACCGCATTCCTATCACTTATTTCTGGTTGCACGCCAAAAACTGCCATGTCGCTGCCTTTATTCACATACTTACAAATGTATTTGATCGATTTAACGGAGTTACAGCATTCCACGTTTATGTGCGCTTTGTATGTTTTTGATAGCAAAGGCGAATATGGAACAACCCACCGGTTTTCTACTTCGATGTCACCGTTTCGCATTTGTATGGTTGCTAATTTACCGGCATCTTCTGCTGATCGTCTTCTGTATTAAGGATATCCATCGTTTCCTGTAACTGTGTTGGATACTAATGCTCGAGGATATCGCTTAGAGCATTTTCCGTCTATCATGCATGGTGAATTTGGATTCAGTGTACCGCAAGGTCCATGTATCATATTTTTCGTCACAATTTCATGCAAATCCTTATCGACGTCGGCATCGGGTATTTCAGCGCATATTACATCGTCGATTTCGTTTGAAGTGATTTTGTTATAGAGCCAGATTGGTATATGTGCGTTTGGCAATCCTCTCTTTTGCCATTCCACTGAGTACATCCAGCAGTGCACAGACCCAAACACTTCATGTTTTACCATGAAATCCATCAGCGATTTCAGCTTCTGTCTGAAAACACGTGCTGTGATGTCATGCCTATCCACCGGCTATTGCCCAGGAAGTAAGAGCTGTTGCATATCGTCCCAAGCTGGATTTCATGTGAATGTAATGAATAGGTCTGGACGCCCGTAGTGACGAACATACGCAATTGCATCTTGAGCGTACTCATGCACATGACGTGGACTGCCTGTATATGAAGATGGCAAAATCGTTCGTCTTCCAACGTTAGTTGTATTACCGTCATTTACAACTGCATCTCGCAAATGAACGTATTCTTCAGAGCGAAGCTTGGTCTGATTCAAACGGATGAATGTCAAAAGTTCTGTTTCGATTTTTGCATACATATCTACGATGTATTGGTGAAACAATTGACGTCATTTCAAAATGTGATTGTCTTCATTCTCTCGAATCATTAATCGGTATGAATAATAGTTCATTGCGGTGCATTTCTTATTTGTTTATCCGCCACTGACTGGATTTATCATCTTAACGTTGAAGTTATATCCATCGGAACCATCCCAAAACATGATTGGATATTGCAGGGCATCGTAGCATCGATGAGTTTCTGCAACTTTTGTTAATTGATCGTTTCTCCGATGAAGAACAATATCTCTAGGTTGGAATTGATCTCCGACTATAACAATTGCCACTTCGTCTATAGTTGGATCATTGAATCTTCGCACATGTTCTCCAGCAGGCGTTTTGTCAGCATGAATAACAATCTTGTGTGTATCAGATGGCATCATGTCAATTGCTGTTTTGAACAAACGCACTAAATTGTTTTTTTCGTGAAGAAGTTCTTGCAGTTGGGAAACGATGGACCTTTTTATGCCGGTAGAAATTCCGCAGCATGCATTCAATTCATCATTGCCATCACCGATGAAATACATATGTAGGAATTTATGTTGACCATCTGAGAATGGAAGCAGGGAGCCGGCTTTATGATAAATTTGTCCTTTCACTTTGAAAGTTGGCATGAATTGAGCTGTTACGATTTCTGCGCCGAACGACGTCATTTGGAAGCATGAGTTGTATTTCCTGATGTTAGATAGGAAATGCTTTGATTCGGCGGTATATCCAGCAAGCAAAGTTTTTAATGTCTCTGGCGGTTCTCCAAGTTGAGGCAGTTTAATTTTTCTGGCGGCGCAACACATTCCTTTCGTTTCTCCATTAAATTTCAGAGCCTTGCAATAAGGACACACTTCAGTCATAGTGCCGATGAGAACATGCCGGATCAAACTATAATCATCAGCTGGGTTGTACCGGAATGCAAGGCGATTGTAATCGTGTGATTGCTGAGCACGGAGTCGTGTTTGACGCTGATCTGCTGTTTCTCGTTGACGTCTTTCAGCCACTATCAGCCAGTCGCGTTCATTCTGTTGAGAACGAAGCAGATCTGAAGCTGCAGAACGCGATCGCCGTGCTCGCAACCGTGGCATCCTCAAGTCTGGCTGCACGTCGCTCTGCTGCTTCCTCGGCACATATTTGAGCCATTCTTTGTCTGTTTCGCTCGTTCGCCGATGCCCGTTCTTCGCTATGGTAAACGACACAGCTCAATTCCAACGCAATGTCACACGAAATAATTAAATCAAAATGAAAATAAATCGAAATCTATGAAAATTCAACTTTGTCTGGCGATATAGTTTTTACGGATAAATTCTTTTGAATTACCACTTAATTTTTTTTGAGTACCAATATTTTTTTTTACTGGTTACTATTTTTCTGGCCACATTATTTTGATAGGCCATATTTATTTTACTGGCAACATTTTTAATGCTGGCCATTTTCTTTTTTAATCGAAATTTTATTTTGTGCCCACTTTTTTTGACTGCGCAATTTAATTTTACTGACCACATTATTTTCATAGGCCACTTTATTTTGACGGAACACTTTTTTTACTGGCAATTTTTTTTACGGGACAATTCTTTTGAATGGTCACTTTCTAAAAAAATTCGGCCAGATTTTTTGACAAATCACTTCATTTTATTAAAGACCAACTTCTTTTTTTAGTAACCATATCATTTTGTAATAGGCCACTGTTTTTTTAATAGGCCAATTTTTTGTAGTGGCCACATTTCTTTCACTGGACGCTTCATTTTCAATGGCCACATTATTTTAATTGGCCACAATTCTTTTACTGGCCACATATTTTACTGCCACTTCATTTTGAATGGGCAATTTTTTTTTGACTTACCATGTATTTATTTATTTTCCCGGCCAGATTTTCTTGACTGGCCACTGCATTTTTAAAAGAACAATAATTTTTTGGTGCACACTATATTTTTAATAGGCCAATTATTTATTTTAATAGCCACTTCACCTTTTTTAAATAGGGCACTTCTTTTTAGTGGCCAAATAATATTTCATTGGCCACTTCATTTTAACTAGCCATGTTATTTTGACTAGACAATTTTATTAATAAACCTATATTTTTTACGGCCCAATTATTTTGACTGTCCACTCATATTTTGAACCTACCAGATTTTCTTGACTGGCCACTTTACGTTTTTAATAGGCCAATTTTTATTAGTGGAAACTTTCTTTTTGCAATAGTCCACACTTTTTAGTGGCCACTTTTTTTTGACTGGCCAATTAATTTTGACTGGCCATATTAATTTGATGGACCACATTTCTTTTACTGGCCACGCTTACGGTGGCTTTCAGACTGCATCCATTATTTTCGTCTCCCCTCTCCTCTTTTCCGAACATATATGGACTCGTCCATCTGAATAACTGCCAAATCGCTCTCCATGGTGCTAACGGCAAAAAAACGCCACTTTTTTCAATTTTTTCTTGCTGTGGTTTTCACACCTGATGATTGCTTGTTTTGCAGTCGAAACGTCGTGAGAATGTTAATGTTTTATATTTTTATTATTTTACTAGCTGTACCCGGCCACACGTTGCTGTGGCTCAGTCTAGTTAAATGGAAAAGAAAGAAAAGAGAAAGCGCACGTTTCTAAAATATTTAATTTCACAATGGTTGTGGGTATACACTATTTTTTGTTGTTCCATTGTCTGTGTAGATATAGAGATTGTCTGGTTTGCCAACTCGAGAAGACGCAACATATAATTGTCCATGTGAGAAGCAATCCGTGTCTAGATCTAAACCGCACAATTCTAAAGATTGGCCCTGAGCTTTGTTGATGGTGATTGCAAACGCCAATCGAATTGGGAATTGCAATCTCTTAAATTGAAATGGCATATCCGTTGGAATCATAGGAATGCGAGGAATGAGGACATCTTCACCTTTGAAAGGTCCTGTCAAGATTGTTGCTTCAACGACGTCGCTCATTTTTTGTTTACCGCAAGCCGCGTGCCGTTGCAAAGCTTTGGCTGGTTGATATTTCGCAACATGATAATTGGCACGCCGATTTTCAATTGCAGTACGTGCGGTGGCATCCCTGGCAGATCGAGTGAATTCAAAAATTCTGTTGGATAATTAACCGCTTCATCTGCTTCCACAACAGTGTCGACAGACTTGTATGTGACTGCCTCGCTTTGAATGTTAGACTGAATAATATTGTTAAGTTCGTAGACGTCTTTGTTGTTGTCCGCAAGAATAGCTTGTTCACTCAGCCAATCGTGATTCTTATAATTGGTTTGAATATTGGGAAATACTTTTTCAACCAATTCTTCTTTTGACGTCACTAAATTGCAGAAGTTATGAGGCAATGAAATTCGTCCTGAGGTCAGATCAACCGGCACAATTTCCGTTCCCAATTTCCAGCAATTGATGTGAGAATATTTCAGCTGATTGATCGTTTTGCAGCTGGACACGCATATTTGCAGTTAATTTTAACGTCTTTACGTGTCGCCACAAAGGAGAGTATTTCAGGTAAGCATTTATTTCATCCGCTGGTGTCGATCGAGGAATTACAGGTAATGTTTGCCTGAAATCTCCTGCAAGCAATATTAATGCGTTCCCAAACCGTGTGATGTTTCCACGCAAATCTTGCAATGATCGATCAAGAGCCTCGAGCGATTTTTTGTGCCATTGTGCATTCATCCCAAACAATAAGTTTGCATTTCTGCAATACTTTTCCCACGCCGGATGCTTTGGAAATGTAGCACGTGGGAGTTTCAATGAATTGCATGTTCAATAGCAATTTCAAAGCGGAATGAGCAGTTCTTTCACCTGGTAGCAATGTCGCAGCTATTCCGGACGATGCAAGAGCTAAGGCTATGTCATTTTGGGATCGAATTGCTGCCAGAATCAATCTAATTAGGAACATTTTACCAGTTCCTCCTGGCGCATCTAAGAAGAATTCTCCAACTCCGTTATTGATAGTCTGCATTATTTGATCGTAAATGCCTTTTTGCTCAAGCGAATATTTGATTGCACATACGACAAAAGATCACCCGTGTTGTAATTTTGTTCACGACGCAATTCTACATCGAACGAAGCAGCAGCAGATCGATTCGGTGATTGCATTCCCAATTGATTGAGAACTTTGTTCGTAATTTCTAAGCACAAATCTTTCATCATTATCAACGCTTCGTTGTAGATTTCTGCTGTGAAATCCATGTTCCTATTTGAATTTTCCTTGCGTATTCGACGGAAAATATCTTCAACCATGTGCGATTTATATTTGTCCCATAACTCTGTTGGAGATGAAGGAGAGCAGGCGGTCAATATTATTGCAAACAATGCACGAATTTGATTTGGATGCGACGTGTTGCACGCATCATTAATGCATACATCCCAGTGTCGGTCGTTCTCCAATAAATTCAGAGCTTGACATGCACTGCGGAAAGTGGCATGTGTAACGCCGTTGACAATTCTCAATTGCTGGAAAGACGTTGGACCGGGCACATTTACCAACAGCATGCAAAGAAAGAAGCATTCATCTTGATTGGGAGCACGGTGTACAGTCTATCCTATCGTAGTTTCTTTGAATATGCCAGGTTGTCAGTCGACTCGCTCTCCTCGTTTGCGTCGTTCAAATGATTTTCTACTCGCATTCCATGTGTAATACGTAGGCACTTCCGAATACAGCAGTGTTTTCGCAAACGTGTCATTTTGACATAACGTGAAGAAAGCAGTTAACGTTGTAGCCGGTGGATTCAGGGCTATTTGTTGCACATTTGCAGCTGTGAAATACACGCGTTGTCCATTTTCTAGATGTACTGCTAAGTGAACAACAGCTGGACTTCGTTCATGTATGGGAAATGAAAGAATTCGCCATACAGCTTCATTACTGCTTATGTATCTTCCAGCCTGATACTGTGCGATTTCATCGATATGTATGACCGCATTCCTATCACTTATTTCTGGTTGCACGCCAAAAACTGCCATGTCGCTGCCTTTATTCACGTACTTACAAATGTATTTGATCGATTTAACGGAGTTACAGCATTCCACGTTTATGTGCGCTTTGTATGTTTTTGATAGCAAAGGCGAATATGGAACAACCCACCGGTTTTCTACTTCGATGTCACCGTTTCGCATTTGTATGGTTGCTAATTTACCGGCATCTTCTGCTGATCGTCTTCTGTATTAAGGATATCCATCGTTTCCTGTAACTGTGTTGGATACTAATGCTCGAGGATATCGCTTAGAGCATTTTCCGTCTATCATGCATGGTGAATTTGGATTCAGTGTACCGCAAGGTCCATGTATCATATTTTTCGTCACAATTTCATGCAAATCCTTATCGACGTCGGCATCGGGTATTTCAGCGCATATTACATCGTCGATTTCGTTTGAAGTGATTTTGTTATAGAGCCAGATTGGTATATGTGCGTTTGGCAATCCTCTCTTTTGCCATTCCACTGAGTACATCCAGCAGTGCACAGACCCAAACACTTCATGTTTTACCATGAAATCCATAGCGATTTCAGCTTCTGTCTGAAAACACGTGCTGTGATGTCATGCCTATCCACCGGCTATTGCCCAGGAAGTAAGAGCTGTTGCATATCGTCCCAAGCTGGATTTCATGTGAATGTAATGAATAGGTCTGGACGCCCGTAGTGACGAACATACGCAATTGCATCTTGAGCGTACTCATGCACATGACGTGGACTGCCTGTATATGAAGATGGCAAAATCGTTCGTCTTCCAACGTTAGTTGTATTACCGTCATTTACAACTGCATCTCGCAAATGAACGTATTCTTCAGAGCGAAGCTTGGTCTGATTCAAACGGATGAATGTCAAAAGTTCTGTTTCGATTTTTGCATACATATCTACGATGTATTGGTGAAACAATTGACGTCATTTCAAAATGTGATTGTCTTCATTCTCTCGAATCATTAATCGGTATGAATAATAGTTCATTGCGGTGCATTTCTCATTTGTTTATCCGCCACTGACTGGATTTATCATCTTAACGTTGAAGTTATATCCATCGGAACCATCCCAAAACATGATTGGATATTGCAGGGCATCGTAGCATCGATGAGTTTCTGCAACTTTTGTTAATTGATCGTTTCTCCGATGAAGAACAATATCTCTAGGTTGGAATTGATCTCCGACTATAACAATTGCCACTTCGTCTATAGTTGGATCATTGAATCTTCGCACATGTTCTCCAGCAGGCGTTTTGTCAGCATGAATAACAATCTTGTGTGTATCAGATGGCATCATGTCAATTGCTGTTTTGAACAAACGCACTAAATTGTTTTTTTCGTGAAGAAGTTCTTGCAGTTGGGAAACGATGGACCTTTTTATGCCGGTAGAAATTCCGCAGCATGCATTCAATTCATCATTGCCATCACCGATGAAATACATATGTAGGAATTTATGTTGACCATCTGAGAATGGAAGCAGGGAGCCGGCTTTATGATAAATTTGTCCTTTCACTTTGAAAGTTGGCATGAATTGAGCTGTTACGATTTCTGCGCCGAACGACGTCATTTGGAAGCATGAGTTGTATTTCCTGATGTTAGATAGGAAATGCTTTGATTCGGCGGTATATCCAGCAAGCAAAGTTTTTAATGTCTCTGGCGGTTCTCCAAGTTGAGGCAGTTTAATTTTTCTGGCGGCGCAACACATTCCTTTCGTTTCTCCATTAAATTTCAGAGCCTTGCAATAAGGACACACTTCAGTCATAGTGCCGATGAGAACATGCCGGATCAAACTATAATCATCAGCTGGGTTGTACCGGAATGCAAGGCGATTGTAATCGTGTGATTGCTGAGCACGGAGTCGTGTTTGACGCTGATCTGCTGTTTCTCGTTGACGTCTTTCAGCCACTATCAGCCAGTCGCGTTCATTCTGTTGAGAACGAAGCAGATCTGAAGCTGCAGAACGCGATCGCCGTGCTCGCAACCGTGGCATCCTCAAGTCTGGCTGCACGTCGCTCTGCTGCTTCCTCGGCACGTATTTGAGCCATTCTTTGTCTGTTTCGCTCGTTCGCTGATGCCCGTTCTTCGCTATGGTAAACGACACAGCTCAATTCCAACGCAATGTCACACGAAATAATTAAATCAAAATGAAAATAAATCGAAATCTATGAAAATTCAACTTTGTCTGGCGATATAGTTTTTACGGATAAATTCTTTTGAATTACCACTTAATTTTTTTTGAGTACCAATATTTTTTTTTACTGGTTACTATTTTTCTGGCCACATTATTTTGATAGGCCATATTTATTTTACTGGCAACATTTTTAATGCTGGCCATTTTCTTTTTTAATCGAAATTTTATTTTGTGCCCACTTTTTTTGACTGCGCAATTTAATTTTACTGACCACATTATTTTCATAGGCCACTTTATTTTGACGGAACACTTTTTTTACTGGCAATTTTTTTTACGGGACAATTCTTTTGAATGGTCACTTTCTAAAAAAATTCGGCCAGATTTTTTGACAAATCACTTCATTTTATTAAAGACCAACTTCTTTTTTTAGTAACCATATCATTTTGTAATAGGCCACTGTTTTTTTAATAGGCCAATTTTTTGTAGTGGCCACATTTCTTTCACTGGACGCTTCATTTTCAATGGCCACATTATTTTAATTGGCCACAATTCTTTTACTGGCCACATATTTTACTGCCACTTCATTTTGAATGGGCAATTTTTTTTTGACTTACCATGTATTTATTTATTTTCCCGGCCAGATTTTCTTGACTGGCCACTGCATTTTTAAAAGAACAATAATTTTTTGGTGCACACTATATTTTTAATAGGCCAATTATTTATTTTAATAGCCACTTCACCTTTTTTAAATAGGGCACTTCTTTTTAGTGGCCAAATAATATTTCATTGGCCACTTCATTTTAACTAGCCATGTTATTTTGACTAGACAATTTTATTAATAAACCTATATTTTTTACGGCCCAATTATTTTGACTGTCCACTCATATTTTGAACCTACCAGATTTTCTTGACTGGCCACTTTACGTTTTTAATAGGCCAATTTTTATTAGTGGAAACTTTCTTTTTGCAATAGTCCACACTTTTTAGTGGCCACTTTTTTTTGACTGGCCAATTAATTTTGACTGGCCATATTAATTTGATGGACCACATTTCTTTTACTGGCCACGCTTACGGTGGCTTTCAGACTGCATCCATTATTTTCGTCTCCCCTCTCCTCTTTTCCGAACATATATGGACTCGTCCATCTGAATAACTGCCAAATCGCTCTCCATGGTGCTAACGGCAAAAAAACGCCACTTTTTTCAATTTTTTCTTGCTGTGGTTTTCACACCTGATGATTGCTTGTTTTGCAGTCGAAACGTCGTGAGAATGTTAATGTTTTATATTTTTATTATTTTACTAGCTGTACCCGGCCACACGTTGCTGTGGCTCAGTCTAGTTAAATGGAAAAGAAAGAAAAGAGAAAGCGCACGTTTCTAAAATATTTAATTTCACAATGGTTGTGGGTATACACTATTTTTTGTTGTTCCATTGTCTGTGTAGATATAGAGATTGTCTGGTTTGCCAACTCGAGAAGACGCAACATATAATTGTCCATGTGAGAAGCAATCCGTGTCTAGATCTAAACCGCACAATTCTAAAGATTGGCCCTGAGCTTTGTTGATGGTGATTGCAAACGCCAATCGAATTGGGAATTGCAATCTCTTAAATTGAAATGGCATATCCGTTGGAATCATAGGAATGCGAGGAATGAGGACATCTTCACCTTTGAAAGGTCCTGTCAAGATTGTTGCTTCAACGACGTCGCTCATTTTTTGTTTACCGCAAGCCGCGTGCCGTTGCAAAGCTTTGGCTGGTTGATATTTCGCAACATGATAATTGGCACGCCGATTTTCAATTGCAGTACGTGCGGTGGCATCCCTGGCAGATCGAGTGAATTCAAAAATTCTGTTGGATAATTAACCGCTTCATCTGCTTCCACAACAGTGTCGACAGACTTGTATGTGACTGCCTCGCTTTGAATGTTAGACTGAATAATATTGTTAAGTTCGTAGACGTCTTTGTTGTTGTCCGCAAGAATAGCTTGTTCACTCAGCCAATCGTGATTCTTATAATTGGTTTGAATATTGGGAAATACTTTTTCAACCAATTCTTCTTTTGACGTCACTAAATTGCAGAAGTTATGAGGCAATGAAATTCGTCCTGAGGTCAGATCAACCGGCACAATTTCCGTTCCCAATTTCCAGCAATTGATGTGAGAATATTTCAGCTGATTGATCGTTTTGCAGCTGGACACGCATATTTGCAGTTAATTTTAACGTCTTTACGTGTCGCCACAAAGGAGAGTATTTCAGGTAAGCATTTATTTCATCCGCTGGTGTCGATCGAGGAATTACAGGTAATGTTTGCCTGAAATCTCCTGCAAGCAATATTAATGCGTTCCCAAACCGTGTGATGTTTCCACGCAAATCTTGCAATGATCGATCAAGAGCCTCGAGCGATTTTTTGTGCCATTGTGCATTCATCCCAAACAATAAGTTTGCATTTCTGCAATACTTTTCCCACGCCGGATGCTTTGGAAATGTAGCACGTGGGAGTTTCAATGAATTGCATGTTCAATAGCAATTTCAAAGTGGAATGAGCAGTTCTTTCACCTGGTAGCAATGTCGCAGCTATTCCGGACGATGCAAGAGCTAAGGCTATGTCATTTTGGGATCGAATTGCTGCCAGAATCAATCTAATTAGGAACATTTTACCAGTTCCTCCTGGCGCATCTAAGAAGAATTCTCCAACTCCGTTATTGATAGTCTGCATTATTTGATCGTAAATGCCTTTTTGCTCAAGCGAATATTTGATTGCACATACGACAAAAGATCACCCGTGTTGTAATTTTGTTCACGACGCAATTCTACATCGAACGAAGCAGCAGCAGATCGATTCGGTGATTGCATTCCCAATTGATTGAGAACTTTGTTCGTAATTTCTAAGCACAAATCTTTCATCATTATCAACGCTTCGTTGTAGATTTCTGCTGTGAAATCCATGTTCCTATTTGAATTTTCCTTGCGTATTCGACGGAAAATATCTTCAGCCATGTGCGATTTATATTTGTCCCATAACTCTGTTGGAGATGAAGGAGAGCAGGCGGTCAATATGATTGCAAACAATGCACGAATTTGATTTGGATGCGACGTGTTGCACGCATCATTAATGCATACATCCCAGTGTCGGTCGTTCTCCAATAAATTCAGAGCTTGACATGCACTGCGGCAAGTGGCATGTGTAACGCCGTTGACAATTCTCAATTGCTGGAAAGACGTTGGACCGGGCACATTTACCAACAGCATGCAAAGAAAGAAGCATTCATCTTGATTGGGAGCACGGTGTACAGTCTATCCTATCGTAGTTTCTTTGAATATGCCAGGTTGTCAGTCGACTCGCTCTCCTCGTTTGCGTCGTTCAAATGATTTTCTACTCGCATTCCATGTGTAATACGTAGGCACTTCCGAATACAGCAGTGTTTTCGCAAACGTGTCATTTTGACATAACGTGAAGAAAGCAGTTAACGTTGTAGCCGGTGGATTCAGGGCTATTTGTTGCACATTTGCAGCTGTGAAATACACGCGTTGTCCATTTTCTAGATGTACTGCTAAGTGAACAACAGCTGGACTTCGTTCATGTATGGGAAATGAAAGAATTCGCCATACAGCTTCATTACTGCTTATGTATCTTCCAGCCTGATACTGTGCGATTTCATCGATATGTATGACCGCATTCCTATCACTTATTTCTGGTTGCACGCCAAAAACTGCCATGTCGCTGCCTTTATTCACGTACTTACAAATGTATTTGATCGATTTAACGGAGTTACAGCATTCCACGTTTATGTGCGCTTTGTATGTTTTTGATAGCAAAGGCGAATATGGAACAACCCACCGGTTTTCTACTTCGATGTCACCGTTTCGCATTTGTATGGTTGCTAATTTACCGGCATCTTCTGCTGATCGTCTTCTGTATTAAGGATATCCATCATTTCCTGTAACTGTGTTGGATACTAATGCTCGAGGATATCGCTTAGAGCATTTTCCGTCTATCATGCATGGTGAATTTGGATTCAGTGTACCGCAAGGTCCATGTATCATATTTTTCGTCACAATTTCATGCAAATCCTTATCGACGTCGGCATCGGGTATTTCAGCGCATATTACATCGTCGATTTCGTTTGAAGTGATTTTGTTATAGAGCCAGATTGGTATATGTGCGTTTGGCAATCCTCTCTTTTGCCATTCCACTGAGTACATCCAGCAGTGCACAGACCCAAACACTTCATGTTTTACCATGAAATCCATCAGCGATTTCAGCTTCTGTCTGAAAACACGTGCTGTGATGTCATGCCTATCCACCGGCTATTGCCCAGGAAGTAAGAGCTGTTGCATATCGTCCCAAGCTGGATTTCATGTGAATGTAATGAATAGGTCTGGACGCCCGTAGTGACGAACATACGCAATTGCATCTTGAGCGTACTCATGCACATGACGTGGACTGCCTGTATATGAAGATGGCAAAATCGTTCGTCTTCCAACGTTAGTTGTATTACCGTCATTTACAACTGCATCTCGCAAATGAACGTATTCTTCAGAGCGAAGCTTGGTCTGATTCAAACGGATGAATGTCAAAAGTTCTGTTTCGATTTTTGCATACATATCTACGATGTATTGGTGAAACAATTGACGTCATTTCAAAATGTGATTGTCTTCATTCTCTCGAATCATTAATCGGTATGAATAATAGTTCATTGCGGTGCATTTCTCATTTGTTTATCCGCCACTGACTGGATTTATCATCTTAACGTTGAAGTTATATCCATCGGAACCATCCCAAAACATGATTGGATATTGCAGGGCATCGTAGCATCGATGAGTTTCTGCAACTTTTGTTAATTGATCGTTTCTCCGATGAAGAACAATATCTCTAGGTTGGAATTGATCTCTGACTATAACAATTGCCACTTCGTCTATAGTTGGATCATTGAATCTTCGCACATGTTCTCCAGCAGGCGTTTTGTCAGCATGAATAACAATCTTGTGTGTATCAGATGGCATCATGTCAATTGCTGTTTTGAACAAACGCACTAAATTGTTTTTTTTCGTGAAGAAGTTCTTGCAGTTGGGAAACGATGGACCTTTTTATGCCGGTAGAAATTCCGCAGCATGCATTCAATTCATCATTGCCATCACCGATGAAATACATATGTAGGAATTTATGTTGACCATCTGAGAATGGAAGCAGGGAGCCGGCTTTATGATAAATTTGTCCTTTCACTTTGAAAGTTGGCATGAATTGAGCTGTTACGATTTCTGCGCCGAACGACGTCATTTGGAAGCATGAGTTGTATTTCCTGATGTTAGATAGGAAATGCTTTGATTCGGCGGTATATCCAGCAAGCAAAGTTTTTAATGTCTCTGGCGGTTCTCCAAGTTGAGGCAGTTTAATTTTTCTGGCGGCGCAACACATTCCTTTCGTTTCTCCATTAAATTTCAGAGCCTTGCAATAAGGACACACTTCAGTCATAGTGCCGATGAGAACATGCCGGATCAAACTATAATCATCAGCTGGGTTGTACCGGAATGCAAGGCGATTGTAATCGTGTGATTGCTGAGCACGGAGTCATGTTTGACGCTGATCTGCTGTTTCTCGTTGACGTCTTTCAGCCACTATCAGCCAGTCGCGTTCATTCTGTTGAGAACGAAGCAGATCTGAAGCTGCAGAACGCGATCGCCGTGCTCGCAACCGTGGCATCCTCAAGTCTGGCTGCACGTCGCTCTGCTGCTTCCTCGGCACGTATTTGAGCCATTCTTTGTCTGTTTCGCTCGTTCGCCGATGCCCGTTCTTCGCTATGGTAAACGACACAGCTCAATTCCAACGCAATGTCACACGAAATAATTAAATCAAAATGAAAATAAATCGAAATCTATGAAAATTCAACTTTGTCTGGCGATATAGTTTTTACGGATAAATTCTTTTGAATTACCACTTAATTTTTTTTGAGTACCAATATTTTTTTTTACTGGTTACTATTTTTCTGGCCACATTATTTTGATAGGCCATATTTATTTTACTGGCAACATTTTTAATGCTGGCCATTTTCTTTTTTAATCGAAATTTTATTTTGTGCCCACTTTTTTTGACTGCGCAATTTAATTTTACTGACCACATTATTTTCATAGGCCACTTTATTTTGACGGAACACTTTTTTTACTGGCAATTTTTTTTACGGGACAATTCTTTTGAATGGTCACTTTCTAAAAAAATTCGGCCAGATTTTTTGACAAATCACTTCATTTTATTAAAGACCAACTTCTTTTTTTAGTAACCATATCATTTTGTAATAGGCCACTGTTTTTTTAATAGGCCAATTTTTTGTAGTGGCCACATTTCTTTCACTGGACGCTTCATTTTCAATGGCCACATTATTTTAATTGGCCACAATTCTTTTACTGGCCACATATTTTACTGCCACTTCATTTTGAATGGGCAATTTTTTTTTGACTTACCATGTATTTATTTATTTTCCCGGCCAGATTTTCTTGACTGGCCACTGCATTTTTAAAAGAACAATAATTTTTTGGTGCACACTATATTTTTAATAGGCCAATTATTTATTTTAATAGCCACTTCACCTTTTTTAAATAGGGCACTTCTTTTTAGTGGCCAAATAATATTTCATTGGCCACTTCATTTTAACTAGCCATGTTATTTTGACTAGACAATTTTATTAATAAACCTATATTTTTTACGGCCCAATTATTTTGACTGTCCACTCATATTTTGAACCTACCAGATTTTCTTGACTGGCCACTTTACGTTTTTAATAGGCCAATTTTTATTAGTGGAAACTTTCTTTTTGCAATAGTCCACACTTTTTAGTGGCCACTTTTTTTTGACTGGCCAATTAATTTTGACTGGCCATATTAATTTGATGGACCACATTTCTTTTACTGGCCACGCTTACGGTGGCTTTCAGACTGCATCCATTATTTTCGTCTCCCCTCTCCTCTTTTCCGAACATATATGGACTCGTCCATCTGAATAACTGCCAAATCGCTCTCCATGGTGCTAACGGCAAAAAAACGCCACTTTTTTCAATTTTTTCTTGCTGTGGTTTTCACACCTGATGATTGCTTGTTTTGCAGTCGAAACGTCGTGAGAATGTTAATGTTTTATATTTTTATTATTTTACTAGCTGTACCCGGCCACACGTTGCTGTGGCTCAGTCTAGTTAAATGGAAAAGAAAGAAAAGAGAAAGCGCACGTTTCTAAAATATTTAATTTCACAATGGTTGTGGGTATACACTATTTTTTGTTGTTCCATTGTCTGTGTAGATATAGAGATTGTCTGGTTTGCCAACTCGAGAAGACGCAACATATAATTGTCCATGTGAGAAGCAATCCGTGTCTAGATCTAAACCGCACAATTCTAAAGATTGGCCCTGAGCTTTGTTGATGGTGATTGCAAACGCCAATCGAATTGGGAATTGCAATCTCTTAAATTGAAATGGCATATCCGTTGGAATCATAGGAATGCGAGGAATGAGGACATCTTCACCTTTGAAAGGTCCTGTCAAGATTGTTGCTTCAACGACGTCGCTCATTTTTTGTTTACCGCAAGCCGCGTGCCGTTGCAAAGCTTTGGCTGGTTGATATTTCGCAACATGATAATTGGCACGCCGATTTTCAATTGCAGTACGTGCGGTGGCATCCCTGGCAGATCGAGTGAATTCAAAAATTCTGTTGGATAATTAACCGCTTCATCTGCTTCCACAACAGTGTCGACAGACTTGTATGTGACTGCCTCGCTTTGAATGTTAGACTGAATAATATTGTTAAGTTCGTAGACGTCTTTGTTGTTGTCCGCAAGAATAGCTTGTTCACTCAGCCAATCGTGATTCTTATAATTGGTTTGAATATTGGGAAATACTTTTTCAACCAATTCTTCTTTTGACGTCACTAAATTGCAGAAGTTATGAGGCAATGAAATTCGTCCTGAGGTCAGATCAACCGGCACAATTTCCGTTCCCAATTTCCAGCAATTGATGTGAGAATATTTCAGCTGATTGATCGTTTTGCAGCTGGACACGCATATTTGCAGTTAATTTTAACGTCTTTACGTGTCGCCACAAAGGAGAGTATTTCAGGTAAGCATTTATTTCATCCGCTGGTGTCGATCGAGGAATTACAGGTAATGTTTGCCTGAAATCTCCTGCAAGCAATATTAATGCGTTCCCAAACCGTGTGATGTTTCCACGCAAATCTTGCAATGATCGATCAAGAGCCTCGAGCGATTTTTTGTGCCATTGTGCATTCATCCCAAACAATAAGTTTGCATTTCTGCAATACTTTTCCCACGCCGGATGCTTTGGAAATGTAGCACGTGGGAGTTTCAATGAATTGCATGTTCAATAGCAATTTCAAAGCGGAATGAGCAGTTCTTTCACCTGGTAGCAATGTCGCAGCTATTCCGGACGATGCAAGAGCTAAGGCTATGTCATTTTGGGATCGAATTGCTGCCAGAATCAATCTAATTAGGAACATTTTACCAGTTCCTCCTGGCGCATCTAAGAAGAATTCTCCAACTCCGTTATTGATAGTCTGCATTATTTGATCGTAAATGCCTTTTTGCTCAAGCGAATATTTGATTGCACATACGACAAAAGATCACCCGTGTTGTAATTTTGTTCACGACGCAATTCTACATCGAACGAAGCAGCAGCAGATCGATTCGGTGATTGCATTCCCAATTGATTGAGAACTTTGTTCGTAATTTCTAAGCACAAATCTTTCATCATTATCAACGCTTCGTTGTAGATTTCTGCTGTGAAATCCATGTTCCTATTTGAATTTTCCTTGCGTATTCGACGGAAAATATCTTCAGCCATGTGCGATTTATATTTGTCCCATAACTCTGTTGGAGATGAAGGAGAGCAGGCGGTCAATATGATTGCAAACAATGCACGAATTTGATTTGGATGCGACGTGTTGCACGCATCATTAATGCATACATCCCAGTGTCGGTCGTTCTCCAATAAATTCAGAGCTTGACATGCACTGCGGCAAGTGGCATGTGTAACGCCGTTGACAATTCTCAATTGCTGGAAAGACGTTGGACCGGGCACATTTACCAACAGCATGCAAAGAAAGAAGCATTCATCTTGATTGGGAGCACGGTGTACAGTCTATCCTATCGTAGTTTCTTTGAATATGCCAGGTTGTCAGTCGACTCGCTCTCCTCGTTTGCGTCGTTCAAATGATTTTCTACTCGCATTCCATGTGTAATACGTAGGCACTTCCGAATACAGCAGTGTTTTCGCAAACGTGTCATTTTGACATAACGTGAAGAAAGCAGTTAACGTTGTAGCCGGTGGATTCAGGGCTATTTGTTGCACATTTGCAGCTGTGAAATACACGCGTTGTCCATTTTCTAGATGTACTGCTAAGTGAACAACAGCTGGACTTCGTTCATGTATGGGAAATGAAAGAATTCGCCATACAGCTTCATTACTGCTTATGTATCTTCCAGCCTGATACTGTGCGATTTCATCGATATGTATGACCGCATTCCTATCACTTATTTCTGGTTGCACGCCAAAAACTGCCATGTCGCTGCCTTTATTCACGTACTTACAAATGTATTTTATCGATTTAACGGAGTTACAGCATTCCACGTTTATGTGCGCTTTGTATGTTTTTGATAGCAAAGGCGAATATGGAACAACCCACCAGTTTTCTACTTCGATGTCACCGTTTCGCATTTGTATGGTTGCTAATTTACCGGCATCTTCTGCTGATCGTCTTCTGTATTAAGGATATCCATCGTTTCCTGTAACTGTGTTGGATACTAATGCTCGAGGATATCGCTTAGAGCATTTTCCGTCTATCATGCATGGTGAATTTGGATTCAGTGTACCGCAAGGTCCATGTATCATATTTTTCGTCACAATTTCATGCAAATCCTTATCGACGTCGGCATCGGGTATTTCAGCGCATATTACATCGTCGATTTCGTTTGAAGTGATTTTGTTATAGAGCCAGATTGGTATATGTGCGTTTGGCAATCCTCTCTTTTGCCATTCCACTGAGTACATCCAGCAGTGCACAGACACAAACACTTCATGTTTTACCATGAAATCCATCAGCGATTTCAGCTTCTGTCTGAAAACACGTGCTGTGATGTCATGCCTATCCACCGGCTATTGCCCAGGAAGTAAGAGCTGTTGCATATCGTCCCAAGCTGGATTTCATGTGAATGTAATGAATAGGTCTGGACGCCCGTAGTGACGAACATACGCAATTGCATCTTGAGCGTACTCATGCACATGACGTGGACTGCCTGTATATGAAGATGGCAAAATCGTTCGTCTTCCAACGTTAGTTGTATTACCGTCATTTACAACTGCATCTCGCAAATGAACGTATTCTTCAGAGCGAAGCTTGGTCTGATTCAAACGGATGAATGTCAAAAGTTCTGTTTCGATTTTTGCATACATATCTACGATGTATTGGTGAAACAATTGACGTCATTTCAAAATGTGATTGTCTTCATTCTCTCGAATCATTAATCGGTATGAATAATAGTTCATTGCGGTGCATTTCTCATTTGTTTATCCGCCACTGACTGGATTTATCATCTTAACGTTGAAGTTATATCCATCGGAACCATCCCAAAACATGATTGGATATTGCAGGGCATCGTAGCATCGATGAGTTTCTGCAACTTTTGTTAATTGATCGTTTCTCCGATGAAGAACAATATCTCTAGGTTGGAATTGATCTCCGACTATAACAATTGCCACTTCGTCTATAGTTGGATCATTGAATCTTCGCACATGTTCTCCAGCAGGCGTTTTGTCAGCATGAATAACAATCTTGTGTGTATCAGATGGCATCATGTCAATTGCTGTTTTGAACAAACGCACTAAATTGTTTTTTTCGTGAAGAAGTTCTTGCAGTTGGGAAACGATGGACCTTTTTATGCCGGTAGAAATTCCGCAGCATGCATTCAATTCATCATTGCCATCACCGATGAAATACATATGTAGGAATTTATGTTGACCATCTGAGAATGGAAGCAGGGAGCCGGCTTTATGATAAATTTGTCCTTTCACTTTGAAAGTTGGCATGAATTGAGCTGTTACGATTTCTGCGCCGAACGACGTCATTTGGAAGCATGAGTTGTATTTCCTGATGTTAGATAGGAAATGCTTTGATTCGGCGGTATATCCAGCAAGCAAAGTTTTTAATGTCTCTGGCGGTTCTCCAAGTTGAGGCAGTTTAATTTTTCTGGCGGCGCAACACATTCCTTTCGTTTCTCCATTAAATTTCAGAGCCTTGCAATAAGGACACACTTCAGTCATAGTGCCGATGAGAACATTCCGGATCAAACTATAATCATCAGCTGGGTTGTACCGGAATGCAAGGCGATTGTAATCGTGTGATTGCTGAGCACGGAGTCGTGTTTGACGCTGATCTGCTGTTTCTCGTTGACGTCTTTCAGCCACTATCAGCCAGTCGCGTTCATTCTGTTGAGAACGAAGCAGATCTGAAGCTGCAGAACGCGATCGCCGTGCTCGCAACCGTGGCATCCTCAAGTCTGGCTGCACGTCGCTCTGCTGCTTCCTCGGCACATATTTGAGCCATTCTTTGTCTGTTTCGCTCGTTCGCTGATGCCCGTTCTTCGCTATGGTAAACGACACAGCTCAATTCCAACGCAATGTCACACGAAATAATTAAATCAAAATGAAAATAAATCGAAATCTATGAAAATTCAACTTTGTCTGGCGATATAGTTTTTACGGATAAATTCTTTTGAATTACCACAATTTTTTTTTGAGTACCAATATTTTTTTTTACTGGTTACTATTTTTCTGGCCACATTATTTTGATAGGCCATATTTATTTTACTGGCAACATTTTTAATGCTGGCCATTTTCTTTTTTAATCGAAATTTTATTTTGTGCCCACTTTTTTTGACTGCGCAATTTAATTTTACTGACCACATTATTTTCATAGGCCACTTTATTTTGACGGAACACTTTTTTTACTGGCAATTTTTTTTACGGGACAATTCTTTTGAATGGTCACTTTCTAAAAAAAATCGGCCAGATTTTTTGACAAATCACTTCATTTTATTAAAGACCAACTTCTTTTTTTAGTAACCATATCATTTTGTAATAGGCCACTGTTTTTTTAATAGGCCAATTTTTTTGTAGTGGCCACATTTCTTTCACTGGACGCTTCATTTTCAATGGCCACATTATTTTAATTGGCCACAATTCTTTTACTGGCCACATATTTTACTGCCACTTCATTTTGAATGGGCAATTTTTTTTTGACTTACCATGTATTTATTTATTTTCCCGGCCAGATTTTCTTGACTGGCCACTGCATTTTTAAAAGAACAATAATTTTTTGGTGCACACTATATTTTTAATAGGCCAATTATTTATTTTAATAGCCACTTCACCTTTTTTAAATAGGGCACTTCTTTTTAGTGGCCAAATAATATTTCATTGGCCACTTCATTTTAACTAGCCATGTTATTTTGACTAGACAATTTTATTAATAAACCTATATTTTTTACGGCCCAATTATTTTGACTGTCCACTCATATTTTGAACCTACCAGATTTTCTTGACTGGCCACTTTACGTTTTTAATAGGCCAATTTTTATTAGTGGAAACTTTCTTTTTGCAATAGTCCACACTTTTTAGTGGCCACTTTTTTTTGACTGGCCAATTAATTTTGACTGGCCATATTAATTTGATGGACCACATTTCTTTTACTGGCCACGCTTACGGTGGCTTTCAGACTGCATCCATTATTTTCGTCTCCCCTCTCCTCTTTTCCGAACATATATGGACTCGTCCATCTGAATAACTGCCAAATCGCTCTCCATGGTGCTAACGGCAAAAAAACGCCACTTTTTTCAATTTTTTCTTGCTGTGGTTTTCACACCTGATGATTGCTTGTTTTGCAGTCGAAACGTCGTGAGAATGTTAATGTTTTATATTTTTATTATTTTACTAGCTGTACCCGGCCACACGTTGCTGTGGCTCAGTCTAGTTAAATGGAAAAGAAAGAAAAGAGAAAGCGCACGTTTCTAAAATATTTAATTTCACAATGGTTGTGGGTATACACTATTTTTTGTTGTTCCATTGTCTGTGTAGATATAGAGATTGTCTGGTTTGCCAACTCGAGAAGACGCAACATATAATTGTCCATGTGAGAAGCAATCCGTGTCTAGATCTAAACCGCACAATTCTAAAGATTGGCCCTGAGCTTTGTTGATGGTGATTGCAAACGCCAATCGAATTGGGAATTGCAATCTCTTAAATTGAAATGGCATATCCGTTGGAATCATAGGAATGCGAGGAATGAGGACATCTTCACCTTTGAAAGGTCCTGTCAAGATTGTTGCTTCAACGACGTCGCTCATTTTTTGTTTACCGCAAGCCGCGTGCCGTTGCAAAGCTTTGGCTGGTTGATATTTCGCAACATGATAATTGGCACGCCGATTTTCAATTGCAGTACGTGCGGTGGCATCCCTGGCAGATCGAGTGAATTCAAAAATTCTGTTGGATAATTAACCGCTTCATCTGCTTCCACAACAGTGTCGACAGACTTGTATGTGACTGCCTCGCTTTGAATGTTAGACTGAATAATATTGTTAAGTTCGTAGACGTCTTTGTTGTTGTCCGCAAGAATAGCTTGTTCACTCAGCCAATCGTGATTCTTATAATTGGTTTGAATATTGGGAAATACTTTTTCAACCAATTCTTCTTTTGACGTCACTAAATTGCAGAAGTTATGAGGCAATGAAATTCGTCCTGAGGTCAGATCAACCGGCACAATTTCCGTTCCCAATTTCCAGCAATTGATGTGAGAATATTTCAGCTGATTGATCGTTTTGCAGCTGGACACGCATATTTGCAGTTAATTTTAACGTCTTTACGTGTCGCCACAAAGGAGAGTATTTCAGGTAAGCATTTATTTCATCCGCTGGTGTCGATCGAGGAATTACAGGTAATGTTTGCCTGAAATCTCCTGCAAGCAATATTAATGCGTTCCCAAACCGTGTGATGTTTCCACGCAAATCTTGCAATGATCGATCAAGAGCCTCGAGCGATTTTTTGTGCCATTGTGCATTCATCCCAAACAATAAGTTTGCATTTCTGCAATACTTTTCCCACGCCGGATGCTTTGGAAATGTAGCACGTGGGAGTTTCAATGAATTGCATGTTCAATAGCAATTTCAAAGTGGAATGAGCAGTTCTTTCACCTGGTAGCAATGTCGCAGCTATTCCGGACGATGCAAGAGCTAAGGCTATGTCATTTTGGGATCGAATTGCTGCCAGAATCAATCTAATTAGGAACATTTTACCAGTTCCTCCTGGCGCATCTAAGAAGAATTCTCCAACTCCGTTATTGATAGTCTGCATTATTTGATCGTAAATGCCTTTTTGCTCAAGCGAATATTTGATTGCACATACGACAAAAGATCACCCGTGTTGTAATTTTGTTCACGACGCAATTCTACATCGAACGAAGCAGCAGCAGATCGATTCGGTGATTGCATTCCCAATTGATTGAGAACTTTGTTCGTAATTTCTAAGCACAAATCTTTCATCATTATCAACGCTTCGTTGTAGATTTCTGCTGTGAAATCCATGTTCCTATTTGAATTTTCCTTGCGTATTCGACGGAAAATATCTTCAGCCATGTGCGATTTATATTTGTCCCATAACTCTGTTGGAGATGAAGGAGAGCAGGCGGTCAATATGATTGCAAACAATGCACGAATTTGATTTGGATGCGACGTGTTGCACGCATCATTAATGCATACATCCCAGTGTCGGTCGTTCTCCAATAAATTCAGAGCTTGACATGCACTGCGGCAAGTGGCATGTGTAACGCCGTTGACAATTCTCAATTGCTGGAAAGACGTTGGACCGGGCACATTTACCAACAGCATGCAAAGAAAGAAGCATTCATCTTGATTGGGAGCACGGTGTACAGTCTATCCTATCGTAGTTTCTTTGAATATGCCAGGTTGTCAGTCGACTCGCTCTCCTCGTTTGCGTCGTTCAAATGATTTTCTACTCGCATTCCATGTGTAATACGTAGGCACTTCCGAATACAGCAGTGTTTTCGCAAACGTGTCATTTTGACATAACGTGAAGAAAGCAGTTAACGTTGTAGCCGGTGGATTCAGGGCTATTTGTTGCACATTTGCAGCTGTGAAATACACGCGTTGTCCATTTTCTAGATGTACTGCTAAGTGAACAACAGCTGGACTTCGTTCATGTATGGGAAATGAAAGAATTCGCCATACAGCTTCATTACTGCTTATGTATCTTCCAGCCTGATACTGTGCGATTTCATCGATATGTATGACCGCATTCCTATCACTTATTTCTGGTTGCACGCCAAAAACTGCCATGTTGCTGCCTTTATTCACGTACTTACAAATGTATTTTATCGATTTAACGGAGTTACAGCATTCCACGTTTATGTGCGCTTTGTATGTTTTTGATAGCAAAGGCGAATATGGAACAACCCACCGGTTTTCTACTTCGATGTCACCGTTTCGCATTTGTATGGTTGCTAATTTACCGGCATCTTCTGCTGATCGTCTTCTGTATTAAGGATATCCATCGTTTCCTGTAACTGTGTTGGATACTAATGCTCGAGGATATCGCTTAGAGCATTTTCCGTCTATCATGCATGGTGAATTTGGATTCAGTGTACCGCAAGGTCCATGTATCATATTTTTCGTCACAATTTCATGCAAATCCTTATCGACGTCGGCATCGGGTATTTCAGCGCATATTACATCGTCGATTTCGTTTGAAGTGATTTTGTTATAGAGCCAGATTGGTATATGTGCGTTTGGCAATCCTCTCTTTTGCCATTCCACTGAGTACATCCAGCAGTGCACAGACCCAAACACTTCATGTTTTACCATGAAATCCATCAGCGATTTCAGCTTCTGTCTGAAAACACGTGCTGTGATGTCATGCCTATCCACCGGCTATTGCCCAGGAAGTAAGAGCTGTTGCATATCGTCCCAAGCTGGATTTCATGTGAATGTAATGAATAGGTCTGGACGCCCGTAGTGACGAACATACGCAATTGCATCTTGAGCGTACTCATGCACATGACGTGGACTGCCTGTATATGAAGATGGCAAAATCGTTCGTCTTCCAACGTTAGTTGTATTACCGTCATTTACAACTGCATCTCGCAAATGAACGTATTCTTCAGAGCGAAGCTTGGTCTGATTCAAACGGATGAATGTCAAAAGTTCTGTTTCGATTTTTGCATACATATCTACGATGTATTGGTGAAACAATTGACGTCATTTCAAAATGTGATTGTCTTCATTCTCTCGAATCATTAATCGGTATGAATAATAGTTCATTGCGGTGCATTTCTCATTTGTTTATCCGCCACTGACTGGATTTATCATCTTAACGTTGAAGTTATATCCATCGGAACCATCCCAAAACATGATTGGATATTGCAGGGCATCGTAGCATCGATGAGTTTCTGCAACTTTTGTTAATTGATCGTTTCTCCGATGAAGAACAATATCTCTAGGTTGGAATTGATCTCTGACTATAACAATTGCCACTTCGTCTATAGTTGGATCATTGAATCTTCGCACATGTTCTCCAGCAGGCGTTTTGTCAGCATGAATAACAATCTTGTGTGTATCAGATGGCATCATGTCAATTGCTGTTTTGAACAAACGCACTAAATTGTTTTTTTTCGTGAAGAAGTTCTTGCAGTTGGGAAACGATGGACCTTTTTATGCCGGTAGAAATTCCGCAGCATGCATTCAATTCATCATTGCCATCACCGATGAAATACATATGTAGGAATTTATGTTGACCATCTGAGAATGGAAGCAGGGAGCCGGCTTTATGATAAATTTGTCCTTTCACTTTGAAAGTTGGCATGAATTGAGCTGTTACGATTTCTGCGCCGAACGACGTCATTTGGAAGCATGAGTTGTATTTCCTGATGTTAGATAGGAAATGCTTTGATTCGGCGGTATATCCAGCAAGCAAAGTTTTTAATGTCTCTGGCGGTTCTCCAAGTTGAGGCAGTTTAATTTTTCTGGCGGCGCAACACATTCCTTTCGTTTCTCCATTAAATTTCAGAGCCTTGCAATAAGGACACACTTCAGTCATAGTGCCGATGAGAACATGCCGGATCAAACTATAATCATCAGCTGGGTTGTACCGGAATGCAAGGCGATTGTAATCGTGTGATTGCTGAGCACGGAGTCGTGTTTGACGCTGATCTGCTGTTTCTCGTTGACGTCTTTCAGCCACTATCAGCCAGTCGCGTTCATTCTGTTGAGAACGAAGCAGATCTGAAGCTGCAGAACGCGATCGCCGTGCTCGCAACCGTGGCATCCTCAAGTCTGGCTGCACGTCGCTCTGCTGCTTCCTCGGCACGTATTTGAGCCATTCTTTGTCTGTTTCGCTCGTTCGCCGATGCCCGTTCTTCGCTATGGTAAACGACACAGCTCAATTCCAACGCAATGTCACACGAAATAATTAAATCAAAATGAAAATAAATCGAAATCTATGAAAATTCAACTTTGTCTGGCGATATAGTTTTTACGGATAAATTCTTTTGAATTACCACTTAATTTTTTTTGAGTACCAATATTTTTTTTTACTGGTTACTATTTTTCTGGCCACATTATTTTGATAGGCCATATTTATTTTACTGGCAACATTTTTAATGCTGGCCATTTTCTTTTTTAATCGAAATTTTATTTTGTGCCCACTTTTTTTGACTGCGCAATTTAATTTTACTGACCACATTATTTTCATAGGCCACTTTATTTTGACGGAACACTTTTTTTACTGGCAATTTTTTTTACGGGACAATTCTTTTGAATGGTCACTTTCTAAAAAAATTCGGCCAGATTTTTTGACAAATCACTTCATTTTATTAAAGACCAACTTCTTTTTTTAGTAACCATATCATTTTGTAATAGGCCACTGTTTTTTTAATAGGCCAATTTTTTGTAGTGGCCACATTTCTTTCACTGGACGCTTCATTTTCAATGGCCACATTATTTTAATTGGCCACAATTCTTTTACTGGCCACATATTTTACTGCCACTTCATTTTGAATGGGCAATTTTTTTTTGACTTACCATGTATTTATTTATTTTCCCGGCCAGATTTTCTTGACTGGCCACTGCATTTTTAAAAGAACAATAATTTTTTGGTGCACACTATATTTTTAATAGGCCAATTATTTATTTTAATAGCCACTTCACCTTTTTTAAATAGGGCACTTCTTTTTAGTGGCCAAATAATATTTCATTGGCCACTTCATTTTAACTAGCCATGTTATTTTGACTAGACAATTTTATTAATAAACCTATATTTTTTACGGCCCAATTATTTTGACTGTCCACTCATATTTTGAACCTACCAGATTTTCTTGACTGGCCACTTTACGTTTTTAATAGGCCAATTTTTATTAGTGGAAACTTTCTTTTTGCAATAGTCCACACTTTTTAGTGGCCACTTTTTTTTGACTGGCCAATTAATTTTGACTGGCCATATTAATTTGATGGACCACATTTCTTTTACTGGCCACGCTTACGGTGGCTTTCAGACTGCATCCATTATTTTCGTCTCCCCTCTCCTCTTTTCCGAACATATATGGACTCGTCCATCTGAATAACTGCCAAATCGCTCTCCATGGTGCTAACGGCAAAAAAACGCCACTTTTTTCAATTTTTTCTTGCTGTGGTTTTCACACCTGATGATTGCTTGTTTTGCAGTCGAAACGTCGTGAGAATGTTAATGTTTTATATTTTTATTATTTTACTAGCTGTACCCGGCCACACGTTGCTGTGGCTCAGTCTAGTTAAATGGAAAAGAAAGAAAAGAGAAAGCGCACGTTTCTAAAATATTTAATTTCACAATGGTTGTGGGTATACACTATTTTTTGTTGTTCCATTGTCTGTGTAGATATAGAGATTGTCTGGTTTGCCAACTCGAGAAGACGCAACATATAATTGTCCATGTGAGAAGCAATCCGTGTCTAGATCTAAACCGCACAATTCTAAAGATTGGCCCTGAGCTTTGTTGATGGTGATTGCAAACGCCAATCGAATTGGGAATTGCAATCTCTTAAATTGAAATGGCATATCCGTTGGAATCATAGGAATGCGAGGAATGAGGACATCTTCACCTTTGAAAGGTCCTGTCAAGATTGTTGCTTCAACGACGTCGCTCATTTTTTGTTTACCGCAAGCCGCGTGCCGTTGCAAAGCTTTGGCTGGTTGATATTTCGCAACATGATAATTGGCACGCCGATTTTCAATTGCAGTACGTGCGGTGGCATCCCTGGCAGATCGAGTGAATTCAAAAATTCTGTTGGATAATTAACCGCTTCATCTGCTTCCACAACAGTGGACAGACTTGTATGTGACTGCCTCGCTTTGAATGTTAGACTGAATAATATTGTTAAGTTCGTAGACGTCTTTGTTGTTGTCCGCAAGAATAGCTTGTTCACTCAGCCAATCGTGATTCTTATAATTGGTTTGAATATTGGGAAATACTTTTTCAACCAATTCTTCTTTTGACGTCACTAAATTGCAGAAGTTATGAGGCAATGAAATTCGTCCTGAGGTCAGATCAACCGGCACAATTTCCGTTCCCAATTTCCAGCAATTGATGTGAGAATATTTCAGCTGATTGATCGTTTTGCAGCTGGACACGCATATTTGCAGTTAATTTTAACGTCTTTACGTGTCGCCACAAAGGAGAGTATTTCAGGTAAGCATTTATTTCATCCGCTGGTGTCGATCGAGGAATTACAGGTAATGTTTGCCTGAAATCTCCTGCAAGCAATATTAATGCGTTCCCAAACCGTGTGATGTTTCCACGCAAATCTTGCAATGATCGATCAAGAGCCTCGAGCGATTTTTT
The DNA here is from genome assembly GCF_048934315.1 of Petromyzon marinus. Classification (NCBI taxonomy): domain Eukaryota; kingdom Metazoa; phylum Chordata; class Hyperoartia; order Petromyzontiformes; family Petromyzontidae; genus Petromyzon; species Petromyzon marinus. The sequence continues at coordinate 2,529,301 of NC_133722.1, forward strand.
GTGCCATTGTGCATTCATCCCAAACAATAAGTTTGCATTTCTGCAATACTTTTCCCACGCCGGATGCTTTGGAAATGTAGCACGTGGGAGTTTCAATGAATTGCATGTTCAATAGCAATTTCAAAGCGGAATGAGCAGTTCTTTCACCTGGTAGCAATGTCGCAGCTATTCCGGACGATGCAAGAGCTAAGGCTATGTCATTTTGGGATCGAATTGCTGCCAGAATCAATCTAATTAGGAACATTTTACCAGTTCCTCCTGGCGCATCTAAGAAGAATTCTCCAACTCCGTTATTGATAGTCTGCATTATTTGATCGTAAATGCCTTTTTGCTCAAGCGAATATTTGATTGCACATACGACAAAAGATCACCCGTGTTGTAATTTTGTTCACGACGCAATTCTACATCGAACGAAGCAGCAGCAGATCGATTCGGTGATTGCATTCCCAATTGATTGAGAACTTTGTTCGTAATTTCTAAGCACAAATCTTTCATCATTATCAACGCTTCGTTGTAGATTTCTGCTGTGAAATCCATGTTCCTATTTGAATTTTCCTTGCGTATTCGACGGAAAATATCTTCAGCCATGTGCGATTTATATTTGTCCCATAACTCTGTTGGAGATGAAGGAGAGCAGGCGGTCAATATGATTGCAAACAATGCACGAATTTGATTTGGATGCGACGTGTTGCACGCATCATTAATGCATACATCCCAGTGTCGGTCGTTCTCCAATAAATTCAGAGCTTGACATGCACTGCGGAAAGTGGCATGTGTAACGCCGTTGACAATTCTCAATTGCTGGAAAGACGTTGGACCGGGCACATTTACCAACAGCATGCAAAGAAAGAAGCATTCATCTTGATTGGGAGCACGGTGTACAGTCTATCCTATCGTAGTTTCTTTGAATATGCCAGGTTGTCAGTCGACTCGCTCTCCTCGTTTGCGTCGTTCAAATGATTTTCTACTCGCATTCCATGTGTAATACGTAGGCACTTCCGAATACAGCAGTGTTTTCGCAAACGTGTCATTTTGACATAACGTGAAGAAAGCAGTTAACGTTGTAGCCGGTGGATTCAGGGCTATTTGTTGCACATTTGCAGCTGTGAAATACACGCGTTGTCCATTTTCTAGATGTACTGCTAAGTGAACAACAGCTGGACTTCGTTCATGTATGGGAAATGAAAGAATTCGCCATACAGCTTCATTACTGCTTATGTATCTTCCAGCCTGATACTGTGCGATTTCATCGATATGTATGACCGCATTCCTATCACTTATTTCTGGTTGCACGCCAAAAACTGCCATGTCGCTGCCTTTATTCACGTACTTACAAATGTATTTGATCGATTTAACGGAGTTACAGCATTCCACGTTTATGTGCGCTTTGTATGTTTTTGATAGCAAAGGCGAATATGGAACAACCCACCGGTTTTCTACTTCGATGTCACCGTTTCGCATTTGTATGGTTGCTAATTTACCGGCATCTTCTGCTGATCGTCTTCTGTATTAAGGATATCCATCGTTTCCTGTAACTGTGTTGGATACTAATGCTCGAGGATATCGCTTAGAGCATTTTCCGTCTATCATGCATGGTGAATTTGGATTCAGTGTACCGCAAGGTCCATGTATCATATTTTTCGTCACAATTTCATGCAAATCCTTATCGACGTCGGCATCGGGTATTTCAGCGCATATTACATCGTCGATTTCGTTTGAAGTGATTTTGTTATAGAGCCAGATTGGTATATGTGCGTTTGGCAATCCTCTCTTTTGCCATTCCACTGAGTACATCCAGCAGTGCACAGACCCAAACACTTCATGTTTTACCATGAAATCCATCAGCGATTTCAGCTTCTGTCTGAAAACACGTGCTGTGATGTCATGCCTATCCACCGGCTATTGCCCAGGAAGTAAGAGCTGTTGCATATCGTCCCAAGCTGGATTTCATGTGAATGTAATGAATAGGTCTGGACGCCCGTAGTGACGAACATACGCAATTGCATCTTGAGCGTACTCATGCACATGACGTGGACTGCCTGTATATGAAGATGGCAAAATCGTTCGTCTTCCAACGTTAGTTGTATTACCGTCATTTACAACTGCATCTCGCAAATGAACGTATTCTTCAGAGCGAAGCTTGGTCTGATTCAAACGGATGAATGTCAAAAGTTCTGTTTCGATTTTTGCATACATATCTACGATGTATTGGTGAAACAATTGACGTCATTTCAAAATGTGATTGTCTTCATTCTCTCGAATCATTAATCGGTATGAATAATAGTTCATTGCGGTGCATTTCTCATTTGTTTATCCGCCACTGACTGGATTTATCATCTTAACGTTGAAGTTATATCCATCGGAACCATCCCAAAACATGATTGGATATTGCAGGGCATCGTAGCATCGATGAGTTTCTGCAACTTTTGTTAATTGATCGTTTCTCCGATGAAGAACAATATCTCTAGGTTGGAATTGATCTCCGACTATAACAATTGCCACTTCGTCTATAGTTGGATCATTGAATCTTCGCACATGTTCTCCAGCAGGCGTTTTGTCAGCATGAATAACAATCTTGTGTGTATCAGATGGCATCATGTCAATTGCTGTTTTGAACAAACGCACTAAATTGTTTTTTTCGTGAAGAAGTTCTTGCAGTTGGGAAACGATGGACCTTTTTATGCCGGTAGAAATTCCGCAGCATGCATTCAATTCATCATTGCCATCACCGATGAAATACATATGTAGGAATTTATGTTGACCATCTGAGAATGGAAGCAGGGAGCCGGCTTTATGATAAATTTGTCCTTTCACTTTGAAAGTTGGCATGAATTGAGCTGTTACGATTTCTGCGCCGAACGACGTCATTTGGAAGCATGAGTTGTATTTCCTGATGTTAGATAGGAAATGCTTTGATTCGGCGGTATATCCAGCAAGCAAAGTTTTTAATGTCTCTGGCGGTTCTCCAAGTTGAGGCAGTTTAATTTTTCTGGCGGCGCAACACATTCCTTTCGTTTCTCCATTAAATTTCAGAGCCTTGCAATAAGGACACACTTCAGTCATAGTGCCGATGAGAACATGCCGGATCAAACTATAATCATCAGCTGGGTTGTACCGGAATGCAAGGCGATTGTAATCGTGTGATTGCTGAGCACGGAGTCGTGTTTGACGCTGATCTGCTGTTTCTCGTTGACGTCTTTCAGCCACTATCAGCCAGTCGCGTTCATTCTGTTGAGAACGAAGCAGATCTGAAGCTGCAGAACGCGATCGCCGTGCTCGCAACCGTGGCATCCTCAAGTCTGGCTGCACGTCGCTCTGCTGCTTCCTCGGCACGTATTTGAGCCATTCTTTGTCTGTTTCGCTCGTTCGCTGATGCCCGTTCTTCGCTATGGTAAACGACACAGCTCAATTCCAACGCAATGTCACACGAAATAATTAAATCAAAATGAAAATAAATCGAAATCTATGAAAATTCAACTTTGTCTGGCGATATAGTTTTTACGGATAAATTCTTTTGAATTACCACAATTTTTTTTGAGTACCAATATTTTTTTTTACTGGTTACTATTTTTCTGGCCACATTATTTTGATAGGCCATATTTATTTTACTGGCAACATTTTTAATGCTGGCCATTTTCTTTTTTAATCGAAATTTTATTTTGTGCCCACTTTTTTTGACTGCGCAATTTAATTTTACTGACCACATTATTTTCATAGGCCACTTTATTTTGACGGAACACTTTTTTTACTGGCAATTTTTTTTACGGGACAATTCTTTTGAATGGTCACTTTCTAAAAAAATTCGGCCAGATTTTTTGACAAATCACTTCATTTTATTAAAGACCAACTTCTTTTTTTAGTAACCATATCATTTTGTAATAGGCCACTGTTTTTTTAATAGGCCAATTTTTTGTAGTGGCCACATTTCTTTCACTGGACGCTTCATTTTCAATGGCCACATTATTTTAATTGGCCACAATTCTTTTACTGGCCACATATTTTACTGCCACTTCATTTTGAATGGGCAATTTTTTTTTGACTTACCATGTATTTATTTATTTTCCCGGCCAGATTTTCTTGACTGGCCACTGCATTTTTAAAAGAACAATAATTTTTTGGTGCACACTATATTTTTAATAGGCCAATTATTTATTTTAATAGCCACTTCACCTTTTTTAAATAGGGCACTTCTTTTTAGTGGCCAAATAATATTTCATTGGCCACTTCATTTTAACTAGCCATGTTATTTTGACTAGACAATTTTATTAATAAACCTATATTTTTTACGGCCCAATTATTTTGACTGTCCACTCATATTTTGAACCTACCAGATTTTCTTGACTGGCCACTTTACATTTTTAATAGGCCAATTTTTATTAGTGGAAACTTTCTTTTTGCAATAGTCCACACTTTTTAGTGGCCACTTTTTTTTGACTGGCCAATTAATTTTGACTGGCCATATTAATTTGATGGACCACATTTCTTTTACTGGCCACGCTTACGGTGGCTTTCAGACTGCATCCATTATTTTCGTCTCCCCTCTCCTCTTTTCCGAACATATATGGACTCGTCCATCTGAATAACTGCCAAATCGCTCTCCATGGTGCTAACGGCAAAAAAACGCCACTTTTTTCAATTTTTTCTTGCTGTGGTTTTCACACCTGATGATTGCTTGTTTTGCAGTCGAAACGTCGTGAGAATGTTAATGTTTTATATTTTTATTATTTTACTAGCTGTACCCGGCCACACGTTGCTGTGGCTCAGTCTAGTTAAATGGAAAAGAAAGAAAAGAGAAAGCGCACGTTTCTAAAATATTTAATTTCACAATGGTTGTGGGTATACACTATTTTTTGTTGTTCCATTGTCTGTGTAGATATAGAGATTGTCTGGTTTGCCAACTCGAGAAGACGCAACATATAATTGTCCATGTGAGAAGCAATCCGTGTCTAGATCTAAACCGCACAATTCTAAAGATTGGCCCTGAGCTTTGTTGATGGTGATTGCAAACGCCAATCGAATTGGGAATTGCAATCTCTTAAATTGAAATGGCATATCCGTTGGAATCATAGGAATGCGAGGAATGAGGACATCTTCACCTTTGAAAGGTCCTGTCAAGATTGTTGCTTCAACGACGTCGCTCATTTTTTGTTTACCGCAAGCCGCGTGCCGTTGCAAAGCTTTGGCTGGTTGATATTTCGCAACATGATAATTGGCACGCCGATTTTCAATTGCAGTACGTGCGGTGGCATCCCTGGCAGATCGAGTGAATTCAAAAATTCTGTTGGATAATTAACCGCTTCATCTGCTTCCACAACAGTGTCGACAGACTTGTATGTGACTGCCTCGCTTTGAATGTTAGACTGAATAATATTGTTAAGTTCGTAGACGTCTTTGTTGTTGTCCGCAAGAATAGCTTGTTCACTCAGCCAATCGTGATTCTTATAATTGGTTTGAATATTGGGAAATACTTTTTCAACCAATTCTTCTTTTGACGTCACTAAATTGCAGAAGTTATGAGGCAATGAAATTCGTCCTGAGGTCAGATCAACCGGCACAATTTCCGTTCCCAATTTCCAGCAATTGATGTGAGAATATTTCAGCTGATTGATCGTTTTGCAGCTGGACACGCATATTTGCAGTTAATTTTAACGTCTTTACGTGTCGCCACAAAGGAGAGTATTTCAGGTAAGCATTTATTTCATCCGCTGGTGTCGATCGAGGAATTACAGGTAATGTTTGCCTGAAATCTCCTGCAAGCAATATTAATGCGTTCCCAAACCGTGTGATGTTTCCACGCAAATCTTGCAATGATCGATCAAGAGCCTCGAGCGATTTTTTGTGCCATTGTGCATTCATCCCAAACAATAAGTTTGCATTTCTGCAATACTTTTCCCACGCCGGATGCTTTGGAAATGTAGCACGTGGGAGTTTCAATGAATTGCATGTTCAATAGCAATTTCAAAGCGGAATGAGCAGTTCTTTCACCTGGTAGCAATGTCGCAGCTATTCCGGACGATGCAAGAGCTAAGGCTATGTCATTTTGGGATCGAATTGCTGCCAGAATCAATCTAATTAGGAACATTTTACCAGTTCCTCCTGGCGCATCTAAGAAGAATTCTCCAACTCCGTTATTGATAGTCTGCATTATTTGATCGTAAATGCCTTTTTGCTCAAGCGAATATTTGATTGCACATACGACAAAAGATCACCCGTGTTGTAATTTTGTTCACGACGCAATTCTACATCGAACGAAGCAGCAGCAGATCGATTCGGTGATTGCATTCCCAATTGATTGAGAACTTTGTTCGTAATTTCTAAGCACAAATCTTTCATCATTATCAACGCTTCGTTGTAGATTTCTGCTGTGAAATCCATGTTCCTATTTGAATTTTCCTTGCGTATTCGACGGAAAATATCTTCAGCCATGTGCGATTTATATTTGTCCCATAACTCTGTTGGAGATGAAGGAGAGCAGGCGGTCAATATGATTGCAAACAATGCACGAATTTGATTTGGATGCGACGTGTTGCACGCATCATTAATGCATACATCCCAGTGTCGGTCGTTCTCCAATAAATTCAGAGCTTGACATGCACTGCGGAAAGTGGCATGTGTAACGCCGTTGACAATTCTCAATTGCTGGAAAGACGTTGGACCGGGCACATTTACCAACAGCATGCAAAGAAAGAAGCATTCATCTTGATTGGGAGCACGGTGTACAGTCTATCCTATCGTAGTTTCTTTGAATATGCCAGGTTGTCAGTCGACTCGCTCTCCTCGTTTGCGTCGTTCAAATGATTTTCTACTCGCATTCCATGTGTAATACGTAGGCACTTCCGAATACAGCAGTGTTTTCGCAAACGTGTCATTTTGACATAACGTGAAGAAAGCAGTTAACGTTGTAGCCGGTGGATTCAGGGCTATTTGTTGCACATTTGCAGCTGTGAAATACACGCGTTGTCCATTTTCTAGATGTACTGCTAAGTGAACAACAGCTGGACTTCGTTCATGTATGGGAAATGAAAGAATTCGCCATACAGCTTCATTACTGCTTATGTATCTTCCAGCCTGATACTGTGCGATTTCATCGATATGTATGACCGCATTCCTATCACTTATTTCTGGTTGCACGCCAAAAACTGCCATGTCGCTGCCTTTATTCACGTACTTACAAATGTATTTGATCGATTTAACGGAGTTACAGCATTCCACGTTTATGTGCGCTTTGTATGTTTTTGATAGCAAAGGCGAATATGGAACAACCCACCGGTTTTCTACTTCGATGTCACCGTTTCGCATTTGTATGGTTGCTAATTTACCGGCATCTTCTGCTGATCGTCTTCTGTATTAAGGATATCCATCGTTTCCTGTAACTGTGTTGGATACTAATGCTCGAGGATATCGCTTAGAGCATTTTCCGTCTATCATGCATGGTGAATTTGGATTCAGTGTACCGCAAGGTCCATGTATCATATTTTTCGTCACAATTTCATGCAAATCCTTATCGACGTCGGCATCGGGTATTTCAGCGCATATTACATCGTCGATTTCGTTTGAAGTGATTTTGTTATAGAGCCAGATTGGTATATGTGCGTTTGGCAATCCTCTCTTTTGCCATTCCACTGAGTACATCCAGCAGTGCACAGACCCAAACACTTCATGTTTTACCATGAAATCCATCAGCGATTTCAGCTTCTGTCTGAAAACACGTGCTGTGATGTCATGCCTATCCACCGGCTATTGCCCAGGAAGTAAGAGCTGTTGCATATCGTCCCAAGCTGGATTTCATGTGAATGTAATGAATAGGTCTGGACGCCCGTAGTGACGAACATACGCAATTGCATCTTGAGCGTACTCATGCACATGACGTGGACTGCCTGTATATGAAGATGGCAAAATCGTTCGTCTTCCAACGTTAGTTGTATTACCGTCATTTACAACTGCATCTCGCAAATGAACGTATTCTTCAGAGCGAAGCTTGGTCTGATTCAAACGGATGAATGTCAAAAGTTCTGTTTCGATTTTTGCATACATATCTACGATGTATTGGTGAAACAATTGACGTCATTTCAAAATGTGATTGTCTTCATTCTCTCGAATCATTAATCGGTATGAATAATAGTTCATTGCGGTGCATTTCTCATTTGTTTATCCGCCACTGACTGGATTTATCATCTTAACGTTGAAGTTATATCCATCGGAACCATCCCAAAACATGATTGGATATTGCAGGGCATCGTAGCATCGATGAGTTTCTGCAACTTTTGTTAATTGATCGTTTCTCCGATGAAGAACAATATCTCTAGGTTGGAATTGATCTCCGACTATAACAATTGCCACTTCGTCTATAGTTGGATCATTGAATCTTCGCACATGTTCTCCAGCAGGCGTTTTGTCAGCATGAATAACAATCTTGTGTGTATCAGATGGCATCATGTCAATTGCTGTTTTGAACAAACGCACTAAATTGTTTTTTTCGTGAAGAAGTTCTTGCAGTTGGGAAACGATGGACCTTTTTATGCCGGTAGAAATTCCGCAGCATGCATTCAATTCATCATTGCCATCACCGATGAAATACATATGTAGGAATTTATGTTGACCATCTGAGAATGGAAGCAGGGAGCCGGCTTTATGATAAATTTGTCCTTTCACTTTGAAAGTTGGCATGAATTGAGCTGTTACGATTTCTGCGCCGAACGACGTCATTTGGAAGCATGAGTTGTATTTCCTGATGTTAGATAGGAAATGCTTTGATTCGGCGGTATATCCAGCAAGCAAAGTTTTTAATGTCTCTGGCGGTTCTCCAAGTTGAGGCAGTTTAATTTTTCTGGCGGCGCAACACATTCCTTTCGTTTCTCCATTAAATTTCAGAGCCTTGCAATAAGGACACACTTCAGTCATAGTGCCGATGAGAACATGCCGGATCAAACTATAATCATCAGCTGGGTTGTACCGGAATGCAAGGCGATTGTAATCGTGTGATTGCTGAGCACGGAGTCGTGTTTGACGCTGATCTGCTGTTTCTCGTTGACGTCTTTCAGCCACTATCAGCCAGTCGCGTTCATTCTGTTGAGAACAAAGCAGATCTGAAGCTGCAGAACGCGATCGCCGTGCTCGCAACCGTGGCATCCTCAAGTCTGGCTGCACGTCGCTCTGCTGCTTCCTCGGCACGTATTTGAGCCATTCTTTGTCTGTTTCGCTCGTTCGCTGATGCCCGTTCTTCGCTATGGTAAACGACACAGCTCAATTCCAACGCAATGTCACACGAAATAATTAAATCAAAATGAAAATAAATCGAAATCTATGAAAATTCAACTTTGTCTGGCGATATAGTTTTTACGGATAAATTCTTTTGAATTACCACAATTTTTTTTGAGTACCAATATTTTTTTTTACTGGTTACTATTTTTCTGGCCACATTATTTTGATAGGCCATATTTATTTTACTGGCAACATTTTTAATGCTGGCCATTTTCTTTTTTAATCGAAATTTTATTTTGTGCCCACTTTTTTTGACTGCGCAATTTAATTTTACTGACCACATTATTTTCATAGGCCACTTTATTTTGACGGAACACTTTTTTTACTGGCAATTTTTTTTACGGGACAATTCTTTTGAATGGTCACTTTCTAAAAAAATTCGGCCAGATTTTTTGACAAATCACTTCATTTTATTAAAGACCAACTTCTTTTTTTAGTAACCATATCATTTTGTAATAGGCCACTGTTTTTTTAATAGGCCAATTTTTTGTAGTGGCCACATTTCTTTCACTGGACGCTTCATTTTCAATGGCCACATTATTTTAATTGGCCACAATTCTTTTACTGGCCACATATTTTACTGCCACTTCATTTTGAATGGGCAATTTTTTTTTTACTTACCATGTATTTATTTATTTTCCCGGCCAGATCTTCTTGACTGGCCACTGCATTTTTAAAAGAACAATAATTTTTTGGTGCACACTATATTTTTAATAGGCCAATTATTTATTTTAATAGCCACTTCACCTTTTTTAAATAGGGCACTTCTTTTTAGTGGCCAAATAATATTTCATTGGCCACTTCATTTTAACTAGCCATGTTATTTTGACTAGACAATTTTATTAATGAACCTATATTTTTTACGGCCCAATTATTTTGACTGTCCACTCATATTTTGAACCTACCAGATTTTCTTGACTGGCCACTTTACGTTTTTAATAGGCCAATTTTTATTAGTGGAAACTTTCTTTTTGCAATAGTCCACACTTTTTAGTGGCCACTTTTTTTGACTGGCCAATTAATTTTGACTGGCCATATTAATTTGATGGACTACATTTCTTTTACTGGCCACGCTTACGGTGGCTTTCAGACTGCATCCATTATTTTCGTCTCCCCTCTCCTCTTTTCCGAACATATATGGACTCGTCCACCTGAATAACTGCCAAATCGCTCTCCATGGTGCTAACGGCAAAAAAACGCCACTTTTTTCAATTTTTTCTTGCTGTGGTTTTCACACCTGATGATTGCTTGTTTTGCAGTCGAAACGTCGTGAGAATGTTAATGTTTTATATTTTTATTATTTTACTAGCTGTACCCGGCCACACGTTGCTGTGGCTCAGTCTAGTTAAATGGAAAAGAAAGAAAAGAGAAAGCGCACGTTTCTAAAATATTTAATTTCACAATGGTTGTGGGTATACACTATTTTTTGTTGTTCCATTGTCTGTGTAGATATAGAGATTGTCTGGTTTGCCAACTCGAGAAGACGCAACATATAATTGTCCATGTGAGAAGCAATCCGTGTCTAGATCTAAACCGCACAATTCTAAAGATTGGCCCTGAGCTTTGTTGATGGTGATTGCAAACGCCAATCGAATTGGGAATTGCAATCTCTTAAATTGAAATGGCATATCCGTTGGAATCATAGGAATGCGAGGAATGAGGACATCTTCACCTTTGAAAGGTCCTGTCAAGATTGTTGCTTCAACGACGTCGCTCATTTTTTGTTTACCGCAAGCCGCGTGCCGTTGCAAAGCTTTGGCTGGTTGATATTTCGCAACATGATAATTGGCACGCCGATTTTCAATTGCAGTACGTGCGGTGGCATCCCTGGCAGATCGAGTGAATTCAAAAATTCTGTTGGATAATTAACCGCTTCATCTGCTTCCACAACAGTGTCGACAGACTTGTATGTGACTGCCTCGCTTTGAATGTTAGACTGAATAATATTGTTAAGTTCGTAGACGTCTTTGTTGTTGTCCGCAAGAATAGCTTGTTCACTCAGCCAATCGTGATTCTTATAATTGGTTTGAATATTGGGAAATACTTTTTCAACCAATTCTTCTTTTGACGTCACTAAATTGCAGAAGTTATGAGGCAATGAAATTCGTCCTAAGGTCAGATCAACCGGCACAATTTCCGTTCCCAATTTCCAGCAATTGATGTGAGAATATTTCAGCTGATTGATCGTTTTGCAGCTGGACACGCATATTTGCAGTTAATTTTAACGTCTTTACGTGTCGCCACAAAGGAGAGTATTTCAGGTAAGCATTTATTTCATCCGCTGGTGTCGATCGAGGAATTACAGGTAATGTTTGCCTGAAATCTCCTGCAAGCAATATTAATGCGTTCCCAAACCGTGTGATGTTTCCACGCAAATCTTGCAATGATCGATCAAGAGCCTCGAGCGATTTTTTGTGCCATTGTGCATTCATCCCAAACAATAAGTTTGCATTTCTGCAATACTTTTCCCACGCCGGATGCTTTGGAAATGTAGCACGTGGGAGTTTCAATGAATTGCATGTTCAATAGCAATTTCAAAGCGGAATGAGCAGTTCTTTCACCTGGTAGCAATGTCGCAGCTATTCCGGACGATGCAAGAGCTAAGGCTATGTCATTTTGGGATCGAATTGCTGCCAGAATCAATCTAATTAGGAACATTTTACCAGTTCCTCCTGGCGCATCTAAGAAGAATTCTCCAACTCCGTTATTGATAGTCTGCATTATTTGATCGTAAATGCCTTTTTGCTCAAGCGAATATTTGATTGCACATACGGCAAAAGATCACCCGTGTTGTAATTTTGTTCACGACGCAATTCTACATCAAACGAAGCAGCAGCAGATCGATTCGGTGATTGCATTCCCAATTGATTGAGAACTTTGTTCGTAATTTCTAAGCACAAATCTTTCATCATTATCAACGCTTCGTTGTAGATTTCTGCTGTGAAATCCATGTTCCTATTTGAATTTTCCTTGCGTATTCGACGGAAAATATCTTCAGCCATGTGCGATTTATATTTGTCCCATAACTCTGTTGGAGATGAAGGAGAGCAGGCGGTCAATATGATTGCAAACAATGAACGAATTTGATTTGGATGCGACGTGTTGCACGCATCATTAATGCATACATCCCAGTGTCGGTCGTTCTCCAATAAATTCAGAGCTTGACATGCACTGCGGAAAGTGGCATGTGTAACGCCGTTGACAATTCTCAATTGCTGGAAAGACGTTGGACCGGGCACATTTACCAACAGCATGCAAAGAAAGAAGCATTCATCTTGATTGGGAGCACGGTGTACAGTCTATCCTATCGTAGTTTCTTTGAATATGCCAGGTTGTCAGTCGACTCGCTCTCCTCGTTTGCGTCGTTCAAATGATTTTCTACTCGCATTCCATGTGTAATACGTAGGCACTTCCGAATACAGCAGTGTTTTCGCAAACGTGTCATTTTGACATAACGTGAAGAAAGCAGTTAACGTTGTAGCCGGTGGATTCAGGGCTATTTGTTGCACATTTGCAGCTGTGAAATACACGCGTTGTCCATTTTCTAGATGTACTGCTAAGTGAACAACAGCTGGACTTCGTTCATGTATGGGAAATGAAAGAATTCGCCATACAGCTTCATTACTGCTTATGTATCTTCCAGCCTGATACTGTGCGATTTCATCGATATGTATGACCGCATTCCTATCACTTATTTCTGGTTGCACGCCAAAAACTGCCATGTCGCTGCCTTTATTCACGTACTTACAAATGTATTTGATCGATTTAACGGAGTTTTACAGCATTCCACGTTTATGTGCGCTTTGTATGTTTTTGATAGCAAAGGCGAATATGGAACAACCCACCGGTTTTCTACTTCGATGTCACCGTTTCGCATTTGTATGGTTGCTAATTTACCGGCATCTTCTGCTGATCGTCTTCTGTATTAAGGATATCCATCGTTTCCTGTAACTGTGTTGGATACTAATGCTCGAGGATATCGCTTAGAGCATTTTCCGTCTATCATGCATGGTGAATTTGGATTCAGTGTACCGCAAGGTCCATGTATCATATTTTTCGTCACAATTTCATGCAAATCCTTATCGACGTCGGCATCGGGTATTTCAGCGCATATTACATCGTCGATTTCGTTTGAAGTGATTTTGTTATAGAGCCAGATTGGTATATGTGCGTTTGGCAATCCTCTCTTTTGCCATTCCACTGAGTACATCCAGCAGTGCACAGACCCAAACACTTCATGTTTTACCATGAAATCCATCAGCGATTTCAGCTTCTGTCTGAAAACACGTGCTGTGATGTCATGCCTATCCACCGGCTATTGCCCAGGAAGTAAGAGCTGTTGCATATCGTCCCAAGCTGGATTTCATGTGAATGTAATGAATAGGTCTGGACGCCCGTAGTGACGAACATACGCAATTGCATCTTGAGCGTACTCATGCACATGACGTGGACTGCCTGTATATGAAGATGGCAAAATCGTTCGTCTTCCAACGTTAGTTGTATTACCGTCATTTACAACTGCATCTCGCAAATGAACGTATTCTTCAGAGCGAAGCTTGGTCTGATTCAAACGGATGAATGTCAAAAGTTCTGTTTCGATTTTTGCATACATATCTACGATGTATTGGTGAAACAATTGACGTCATTTCAAAATGTGATTGTCTTCATTCTCTCGAATCATTAATCGGTATGAATAATAGTTCATTGCGGTGCATTTCTTATTTGTTTATCCGCCACTGACTGGATTTATCATCTTAACGTTGAAGTTATATCCATCGGAACCATCCCAAAACATGATTGGATATTGCAGGGCATCGTAGCATCGATGAGTTTCTGCAACTTTTGTTAATTGATCGTTTCTCCGATGAAGAACAATATCTCTAGGTTGGAATTGATCTCCGACTATAACAATTGCCACTTCGTCTATAGTTGGATCATTGAATCTTCGCGCATGTTCTCCAGCAGGCGTTTTGTCAGCATGAATAACAATCTTGTGTGTATCAGATGGCATCATGTCAATTGCTGTTTTGAACAAACGCACTAAATTGTTTTTTTCGTGAAGAAGTTCTTGCAGTTGGGAAACGATGGACCTTTTTATGCCGGTAGAAATTCCGCAGCATGCATTCAATTCATCATTGCCATCACCGATGAAATACATATGTAGGAATTTATGTTGACCATCTGAGAATGGAAGCAGGGAGCCGGCTTTATGATAAATTTGTCCTTTCACTTTGAAAGTTGGCATGAATTGAGCTGTTACGATTTCTGCGCCGAACGACGTCATTTGGAAGCATGAGTTGTATTTCCTGATGTTAGATAGGAAATGCTTTGATTCGGCGGTATATCCAGCAAGCAAAGTTTTTAATGTCTCTGGCGGTTCTCCAAGTTGAGGCAGTTTAATTTTTCTGGCGGCGCAACACATTCCTTTCGTTTCTCCATTAAATTTCAGAGCCTTGCAATAAGGACACACTTCAGTCATAGTGCCGATGAGAACATGCCGGATCAAACTATAATCATCAGCTGGGTTGTACCGGAATGCAAGGCGATTGTAATCGTGTGATTGCTGAGCACGGAGTCGTGTTTGACACTGATCTGCTGTTTCTCGTTGACGTCTTTCAGCCACTATCAGCCAGTCGCGTTCATTCTGTTGAGAACGAAGCAGATCTGAAGCTGCAGAACGCGATCGCCGTGCTCGCAACCGTGGCATCCTCAAGTCTGGCTGCACGTCGCTCTGCTGCTTCCTCGGCACGTATTTGAGCCATTCTTTGTCTGTTTCGCTCGTTCGCTGATGCCCGTTCTTCGCTATGGTAAACGCCACAGCTCAATTCCAACGCAATGTCACACGAAATAATTAAATCAAAATGAAAATAAATCGAAATCTATGAAAATTCAACTTTGTCTGGCGATATAGTTTTTACGGATAAATTCTTTTGAATTACCACAATTTTTTTTGAGTACCAATATTTTTTTTTACTGGTTACTATTTTTCTGGCCACATTATTTTGATAGGCCATATTTATTTTACTGGCAACATTTTTAATGCTGGCCATTTTCTTTTTTAATCGAAATTTTATTTTGTGCCCACTTTTTTTGACTGCGCAATTTAATTTTACTGACCACATTATTTTCATAGGCCACTTTATTTTGACGGAACACTTTTTTTACTGGCAATTTTTTTTACGGGACAATTCTTTTGAATGGTCACTTTCTAAAAAAATTCGGCCAGATTTTTTGACAAATCACTTCATTTTATTAAAGACCAACTTCTTTTTTTAGTAACCATATCATTTTGTAATAGGCCACTGTTTTTTTAATAGGCCAATTTTTTGTAGTGGCCACATTTCTTTCACTGGACGCTTCATTTTCAATGGCCACATTATTTTAATTGGCCACAATTCTTTTACTGGCCACATATTTTACTGCCACTTCATTTTGAATGGGCAATTTTTTTTTGACTTACCATGTATTTATTTATTTTCCCGGCCAGATTTTCTTGACTGGCCACTGCATTTTTAAAAGAACAATAATTTTTTGGTGCACACTATATTTTTAATAGGCCAATTATTTATTTTAATAGCCACTTCACCTTTTTTAAATAGGGCACTTCTTTTTAGTGGCCAAATAATATTTCATTGGCCACTTCATTTTAACTAGCCATGTTATTTTGACTAGACAATTTTATTAATAAACCTATATTTTTTACGGCCCAATTATTTTGACTGTCCACTCATATTTTGAACCTACCAGATTTTCTTGACTGGCCACTTTACGTTTTTAATAGGCCAATTTTTATTAGTGGAAACTTTCTTTTTGCAATAGTCCACACTTTTTAGTGGCCACTTTTTTTTGACTGGCCAATTAATTTTGACTGGCCATATTAATTTGATGGACCACATTTCTTTTACTGGCCACGCTTACGGTGGCTTTCAGACTGCATCCATTATTTTCGTCTCCCCTCTCCTCTTTTCCGAACATATATGGACTCGTCCATCTGAATAACTGCCAAATCGCTCTCCATGGTGCTAATGGCAAAAAAACGCCACTTTTTTCAATTTTTTCTTGCTGTGGTTTTCACACCTGATGATTGCTTGTTTTGCAGTCGAAACGTCGTGAGAATGTTAATGTTTTATATTTTTATTATTTTACTAGCTGTACCCGGCCACACGTTGCTGTGGCTCAGTCTAGTTAAATGGAAAAGAAAGAAAAGAGAAAGCGCACGTTTCTAAAATATTTAATTTCACAATGGTTGTGGGTATACACTATTTTTTGTTGTTCCATTGTCTGTGTAGATATAGAGATTGTCTGGTTTGCCAACTCGAGAAGACGCAACATATAATTGTCCATGTGAGAAGCAATCCGTGTCTAGATCTAAACCGCACAATTCTAAAGATTGGCCCTGAGCTTTGTTGATGGTGATTGCAAACGCCAATCGAATTGGGAATTGCAATCTCTTAAATTGAAATGGCATATCCGTTGGAATCATAGGAATGCGAGGAATGAGGACATCTTCACCTTTGAAAGGTCCTGTCAAGATTGTTGCTTCAACGACGTCGCTCATTTTTTGTTTACCGCAAGCCGCGTGCCGTTGCAAAGCTTTGGCTGGTTGATATTTCGCAACATGATAATTGGTACGCCGATTTTCAATTGCAGTACGTGCGGTGGCATCCCTGGCAGATCGAGTGAATTCAAAAATTCTGTTGGATAATTAACCGCTTCATCTGCTTCCACAACAGTGTCGACAGACTTGTATGTGACTGCCTCGCTTTGAATGTTAGACTGAATAATATTGTTAAGTTCGTAGACGTCTTTGTTGTTGTCCGCAAGAATAGCTTGTTCACTCAGCCAATCGTGATTCTTATAATTGGTTTGAATATTGGGAAATACTTTTTCAACCAATTCTTCTTTTGACGTCACTAAATTGCAGAAGTTATGAGGCAATGAAATTCGTCCTGAGGTCAGATCAACTGGCACAATTTCCGTTCCCAATTTCCAGCAATTGATGTGAGAATATTTCAGCTGATTGATCGTTTTGCAGCTGGACACGCATATTTGCAGTTAATTTTAACGTCTTTACGTGTCGCCACAAAGGAGAGTATTTCAGGTAAGCATTTATTTCATCCGCTGGTGTCGATCGAGGAATTACAGGTAATGTTTGCCTGAAATCTCCTGCAAGCAATATTAATGCGTTCCCAAACCGTGTGATGTTTCCACGCAAATCTTGCAATGATCGATCAAGAGCCTCGAGCGATTTTTTGTGCCATTGTGCATTCATCCCAAACAATAAGTTTGCATTTCTGCAATACTTTTCCCACGCCGGATGCTTTGTAAATGTAGCACGTGGGAGTTTCAATGAATTGCATGTTCAATAGCAATTTCAAAGCGGAATGAGCAGTTCTTTCACCTGGTAGCAATGTCGCAGCTATTCCGGACGATGCAAGAGCTAAGGCTATGTCATTTTGGGATCGAATTGCTGCCAGAATCAATCTAATTAGGAACATTTTACCAGTTCCTCCTGGCGCATCTAAGAAGAATTCTCCAACTCCGTTATTGATAGTCTGCATTATTTGATCGTAAATGCCTTTTTGCTCAAGCGAATATTTGATTGCACATACGACAAAAGATCACCCGTGTTGTAATTTTGTTCACGACGCAATTCTACATCGAACGAAGCAGCAGCAGATCGATTCGGTGATTGCATTCCCAATTGATTGAGAACTTTGTTCGTAATTTCTAAGCACAAATCTTTCATCATTATCAACGCTTCGTTGTAGATTTCTGCTGTGAAATCCATGTTCCTATTTGAATTTTCCTTGCGTATTCGACGGAAAATATCTTCAGCCATGTGCGATTTATATTTGTCCCATAACTCTGTTGGAGATGAAGGAGAGCAGGCGGTCAATATGATTGCAAACAATGCACGAATTTGATTTGGATGCGACGTGTTGCACGCATCATTAATGCATACATCCCAGTGTCGGTCGTTCTCCAATAAATTCAGAGCTTGACATGCACTGCGGAAAGTGGCATGTGTAACGCCGTTGACAATTCTCAATTGCTGGAAAGACGTTGGACCGGGCACATTTACCAACAGCATGCAAAGAAAGAAGCATTCATCTTGATTGGGAGCACGGTGTACAGTCTATCCTATCGTAGTTTCTTTGAATATGCCAGGTTGTCAGTCGACTCGCTCTCCTCGTTTGCGTCGTTCAAATGATTTTCTACTCGCATTCCATGTGTAATACGTAGGCACTTCCGAATACAGCAGTGTTTTCGCAAACGTGTCATTTTGACATAACGTGAAGAAAGCAGTTAACGTTGTAGCCGGTGGATTCAGGGCTATTTGTTGCACATTTGCAGCTGTGAAATACACGCGTTGTCCATTTTCTAGATGTACTGCTAAGTGAACAACAGCTGGACTTCGTTCATGTATGGGAAATGAAAGAATTCGCCATACAGCTTCATTACTGCTTATGTATCTTCCAGCCTGATACTGTGCGATTTCATCGATATGTATGACCGCATTCCTATCACTTATTTCTGGTTGCACGCCAAAAACTGCCATGTCGCTGCCTTTATTCACGTACTTACAAATGTATTTGATCGATTTAACGGAGTTTTACAGCATTCCACGTTTATGTGCGCTTTGTATGTTTTTGATAGCAAAGGCGAATATGGAACAACCCACCGGTTTTCTACTTCGATGTCACCGTTTCGCATTTGTATGGTTGCTAATTTACCGGCATCTTCTGCTGATCGTCTTCTGTATTAAGGATATCCATCGTTTCCTGTAACTGTGTTGGATACTAATGCTCGAGGATATCGCTTAGAGCATTTTCCGTCTATCATGCATGGTGAATTTGGATTCAGTGTACCGCAAGGTCCATGTATCATATTTTTCGTCACAATTTCATGCAAATCCTTATCGACGTCGGCATCGGGTATTTCAGCGCATATTACATCGTCGATTTCGTTTGAAGTGATTTTGTTATAGAGCCAGATTGGTATATGTGCGTTTGGCAATCCTCTCTTTTGCCATTCCACTGAGTACATCCAGCAGTGCACAGACCCAAACACTTCATGTTTTACCATGAAATCCATCAGCGATTTCAGCTTCTGTCTGAAAACACGTGCTGTGATGTCATGCCTATCCACCGGCTATTGCCCAGGAAGTAAGAGCTGTTGCATATCGTCCCAAGCTGGATTTCATGTGAATGTAATGAATAGGTCTGGACGCCCGTAGTGACGAACATACGCAATTGCATCTTGAGCGTACTCATGCATATGACGTGGACTGCCTATATATGACGATGGCAAAATCGTTCGTCTTCCAACGTTAGTTGTATTACCGTCATTTACAACTGCATCTCGCAAATGAACGTATTCTTCAGAGCGAAGCTTGGTCTGATTCAAATGGATGAATGTCAAAAGTTCTGTTTCGATTTTTGCATACATATCTACGATGTATTGGTGAAACAATTGACGTCATTTCAAAATGTGATTGTCTTCATTCTCTCGAATCATTAATCGGTATGAATAATAGTTCATTGCGGTGCATTTCTTATTTGTTTATCCGCCACTGACTGGATTTATCATCTTAACGTTGAAGTTATATCCATCGGAACCATCCCAAAACATGATTGGATATTGCAGGGCATCGTAGCATCGATGAGTTTCTGCAACTTTTGTTAATTGATCGTTTCTCCGATGAAGAACAATATCTCTAGGTTGGAATTGATCTCCGACTATAACAATTGCCACTTCGTCTATAGTTGGATCATTGAATCTTCGCACATGTTCTCCAGCAGGCGTTTTGTCAGCATGAATAACAATCTTGTGTGTATCAGATGGCATCATGTCAATTGCTGTTTTGAACAAACGCACTAAATTGTTTTTTTCGTGAAGAAGTTCTTGCAGTTGGGAAACGATGGACCTTTTTATGCCGGTAGAAATTCCGCAGCATGCATTCAATTCATCATTGCCATCACCGATGAAATACATATGTAGGAATTTATGTTGACCATCTGAGAATGGAAGCAGGGAGCCGGCTTTATGATAAATTTGTCCTTTCACTTTGAAAGTTAGCATGAATTGAGCTGTTACGATTTTTGCGCCGAACGACGTCATTTGGAAGCATGAGTTGTATTTCCTGATGTTAGATAGGAAATGCTTTGATTCGGCGGTATATCCAGCAAGCAAAGTTTTTAATGTCTCTGGCGGTTCTCCAAGTTGAGGCAGTTTAATTTTTCTGGCGGCGCAACACATTCCTTTCGTTTCTCCATTAAATTTAAGAGCCTTGCAATAAGGACACACTTCAGTCATAGTGCCGATGAGAACATGCCGGATCAAACTATAATCATCAGCTGGGTTGTACCGGAATGCAAGGCGATTGTAATCGTGTGATTGCTGAGCACGGAGTCGTGTTTGACGCTGATCTGCTGTTTCTCGTTGACGTCTTTCAGCCACTATCAGCCTGTCGCGTTCATTCTGTTGAGAACGAAGCAGATCTGAAGCTGCAGAACGCGATCGCCGTGCTCGCAACCGTGCATCATCAATTCGGGCTGCACGTCGCTCTGCTGCTTCCTCGGCACGTATTTGAGCCATTCTTTGTCTGTTTCGCTCGTTCGCTGATGCCCGTTCTTCGCTATGGTAAACGACACAGCTCAATTCCAACGCAATGTCACACGAAATAATTAAATCAAAATGAAAATAAATCGAAATCTATGAAAATTCAACTTTGTCTGGCGATATAGTTTTTACGGATAAATTCTTTTGAATTACCACTTAATTTGTTGAAGGATCTTAAAGTTACGTGAAAACCCTCCCCGTAGAGATCCCACCAACAGCCTCGTCACACAAACCAACAAAATAATTTCTGATTCAACCGCATTAATTGATCAATCTAAACAGTTTTCGTTGAAACCTTCTGCTGCCAGGCCACCAAGATTATACGGCTTACCAAAAATACATAAAGTAGATACACCCCTTCGTCCCATAGTCTCTACTATCGGCTCCCCCACCTACAAACTAGCTCGTTTTTTGTCTGAAATCCTGCGTCCTTTCACTGGAAAGACCACCTCTGCGGTACAAAATTCTACTCACCTGGTATCGACAATCAAGGGTATTTCCCTGTCCCCAGACGACCTGCTTGTCAGTTTTGATGTAGTTTCCTTATTCACCAAGGTTCCTGTACCTGACACCATTGCAATCATTGAAGACTTGGTTCATCAAGGACTAAACACTGAGGTACCCCCCCTGGTGAGACACTGTTTAACCAATACATACTTCACTTGGAATGGAACTTTCTACAAACAAACTGAGGGCACCCCAATGGGCTCCCCCCTTTCTCCAGTTATAGCTAACATTTTCATGGAGAAATTTGAGACTGACGCCATCCAGACTGCCACTCTGCGCCCAACCTTATGGAAGAGGTACGTGGATGACACTTTTGTCATCTGGCCACATGGCCGGCCTGCTCTAGACCAATTCTTCGACCACATCAATTCCATACACCCAGCCATCAGATTTACCATGGAAGTCGAAATAGATGGCAAGATACCTTTTTTGGATGTCCTAATTAAAAAGAGACCTGATGGTTCAATGAGCCACTCTGTCTACAGGAAAGCTACCCATACGGATGCTTATCTGAAACCGGATTCCCACCACCATCCATCACAGAAGAATTCTCTCATAAAGACTCTGTATCATAGAGCCCAATGCATATCCGACCAGGAACACATAAGCAGTGAACTCAAGCACGTACACCAAGCTCTTAGGGTTAATGGTTACTCCGACTATACAATCCGCAAAGCTATCACTCAAACCATGAAGAAGAACCCTCTTGAGGAGCCTTTCAAAACCATCTCTTTACCCTACATTGCGGGGATCACAAAAAAGATCTCCAAAATCTTGAATAAACACAAGATCCAGGTCCGTTTCAACACATTACATAAAATCCGTGATCTGGTTCCGTCTGTAAAAGATGCGATTCCGGACATACAATACCCTGGTGTCTACAAACTAAGTTGCCTCTGTGGTAGTAGTTACATTGGAGAAACCAAACGCCATGTCTCGGACCGCATTCGTGAACACAAAGCAGACCTTAAACACGGTAGGACCAACACCTCGGCCGTGGCAGATCATTGTTCTAATTCAGTAGGCTCACATGCCATTGACTTTTCCAAGACAGAGGTTCTTTGTAAGCCATCTGGCTACTATGAGAGATTCGTTCATGAGGCTATCCACATATACAAGCACAGAGACAATTTCAACCGAGAAGATGGATTCTATCTTAGCAATCATTGGAAAGATTTGATAAACCATTTCAGGTCTTAATTGATTGTTCACGCTTACAGTGGCTTTCAGACAGCATACATTATAAAAAATTTCGTCTCCCCCCTCCTCTTTTCAGAATATAGATGGACTAGTCCTAAATAAACTGCCAAATCGTTGCGCGTGGCGCTAACGTTTTATAAATAAATAAATGCGCCGTTTAAAAATAAATTTATGCAAACCAACACACCTGAAGACGACCGTTTGAGTTATGGTCGAAACGTCGTGAGAATTTTTTATTGTTTTATATATATTTTATTATTTTGTTGTTTCCCTTCAACGTGACTTTACCGAAAAAACTAAGAATATGAATTACTGCAGTCACGAAAGCTTTAAATCAAAATTTTATAATCCCTTGTTCATCATGACGTCCTTTTTACTTTGATGTCTCAACAGCGTTACGGAGATTGCGTGACGCAATGAGGGTTCTGCCTTTGTAGTGAGGGTTGTAAGTTGACGCCGAGTTGGGGGGAGGAGGCGCCTCCGCTCCCCATGTGGAGTGATGTCAGCTGCTCATGAATATTAATGAGGGGGGCTGGTCGATGTGGAGTGACGTCACGAACGTTAAGGACAGACATTCCTGGGTGATTATAGTCGGTATTCTCTCTTTCCTGGTTTCCTCACCGTGGGCTCTGCCCCTACTCTGTTGGCCACTCTCAAAACAACCCAGATGCTCACCAGTCGTCTGACACCAATTCCAGTCACCTGATATTTGACCCTCAACAGAAACCACTTATGACACATGTCAACACTCCCACAACACTCAGCAGACAAACCTGACCACTCGGAAGCCAATGAACAGACACTATTCTGCTAAGACGAGAAATACAACTCCTTACCTCACACTCAACAGCCACTAAGCCTCATCATTCCAAACTCACCAGGCCACACACCTATAACAAGTCAGCAATGTATATTACAACACTACATGACTGTACCACGTTATGAATACCTCTACATGAATACACACCACTACACACCATTCAGTACACTACACTGCTGCTGTACACTACATCATTTCACTCTGTCACTTAACACTACACAACTACATCATACCATGAGTCACTTGCTTAACTTACTTAATGTAATCACTCATTTATCCCTAATTTATTTCTCTCAGTCACTCATTCTCATTTATTCCTAATTCTGTAATGCTCTCATTCATCTCATCCCTTTAATTCAGCAGTTATTCCTCATTGACTCACTCATTTTAATCTCATTCAATTCCTCATTTATTATAATTCTTAACTCAATCACTCATTCCTATAATTAATTCTAATAATATTCTTGGTTATTTCGGTAAAGTTACGTTGAAGGGAAACAATAAAATAATATATTTTATTAAATGATATATTTTATTATTTTATTGATTCCCTTCAACGTGACTTTACCGAAAGAACCAAGAAAATGAATAACTGCAGTCACGAAAGCTTTAAATCAAAATCTAATAAGTAACTCAATAAATCACTCATTCATATAATTATCATTCTTCCCTCATTCACATCTCTCATACTTTATTCAATCAATTCCATTCTCAATAGTATACATTATATTAATCATTATAGCACCTTACTCTTTGGTTCTATTGGGTAAAGTGACGTAGGTGAAAATAAAAATAACAAAAAATCACGTTTCGTCGTGTCCTCCAGACAGTCTCGTCCCTTCACCTGATGAAGGCCGCTTGTGTTGTGTCCGAAACGTCGTGATTTTTTGTTATTTTATTTTCACCTACGTGACTTTACCCAATAGAACCAAAGAGTATGGATCCTAGCAGTCACGAAAGCTTTAAATCTAGAATTATAGCACCTCCCACTAGGCCCCCTAATGCTCTCCTTTGACTTCCTGCAGGTCGTTGCTAGGGAGGGCGTTGCTGGGGGCACTGTTGCTAGGGATGCCGTTGCCAGGGACGCCGTTGCTAGGCTTGACGGTTGGTCTGGCGTTGGCCACCTGGACCAACCGTCATCCTAGCAAGGGCTGGCCATAGTAAATGGTGTGGTCCGGGGCCTCGCCTAGGTCGACTCAGCTTCAAATGTGTACTTGGTACGGTGTGTACAAACATCGCCACTGGCGTGGTGCTGGCTACCCACCTACACCCCTCGTGTACCGTGCCAGGCCTTAATAGTTGCTCACGACACAGCACTTGCCCTGAGAGTCTGTTAAGGCTATACCGAGGATGTGTCTTTGCGAGTCGTGTATCCATGTAGTGGTGTAGCGTAGTATTGTGGAATGTGGTGCCACAGCAACGGAGCAACTCCACCGGCGCTGCCATCCCCTCGCACACCTCCACATGAATGCACCCCCACGAAACACACACGTAGGGCCGCGTGCACGCAGCCACCTCCGCATTAGTGGTGGTGTACGTGGGGAGGGTGTGGGATAACTCCGGGCGGTGGTGAGCCAGCCACTTAGCCATGTCCCTCAGAGAAGGCGCTGGTGCGGGGGGGCCGATCACCCGATCGGCGGGGGCCCAGCGAGAAGTGGCCGAGGAGGAGGGGGGAGTGGAGGAGAGCGTCAGCCCCCACAGGTGTAGTGCGGGAGTGTGGTGTAGTGCAGTTTCGTGTCGTTGAAATTGTGGATGTCGTCTGAAACTTTACCCGAATCGCACTCACATTCACTCACCCGTATCTGCTCCACCACTCGGATGTAAGTATTCACTCGGGTTGACTTTGTCGAGGAAATAAAGATCAAGAACCGCGTCCGTAACGAGAGAGAGGAGAGCGAACTGCAATGCGACTGCTCCCAACGGCCCCGGAACCACGAATGCGCTGGGGGACACGTGACGCTGCCTCGTGACCAGAACGGGCCACGCGGATTGGCTGCCCCTGTAATTCAAATGATGCGGCGCGAGTCTCGGTGACCGCGCCCGAAAGTCACGCGGTGACGGTCACGTGTGGGCGTTTGTAAAATGCAGGAAGCCTCCCATTGGTGGAGCGCCGAGTGGGGGAAGAGGCCGGCTTCCCATTGGTGGACACAGCCAGTGTCTTTAACGTCATCACGCACGCCGTGGTGACGTCGCCACGCACGCCGCGGTAACGTTATCGCAGCACGCCGCCGGTAACGTCATCACGCACGCCGCGGCGACGTCACCACGCACGCCGCCGTAAGTCACCACGCACGCCGCGGCGACGTCACCACGCACGCCGCCATAACGTCATCACGCACGCCGCGGCGACGTCACCACGGCTCCCATGGCGGCGGGGGAGGCGGAGCTGCAGTGGTCCCTGCGGGAGGCGGCGCTCGGATTCCTGGACCGCGACGGCGGCCTCGCGTCCCTCATCGCCGCTTCCCGCCGCGCTCGCCGCGGTGCTGCTGCCTCACCCTGCACCGCACCGCGAAGCGGCATTCACAGCCATCGCGCTGTGAATGCCGGCAGAGGGGGCAGTGCAAAAAACATCCGCTGTTGGGTGCAGTGCTGCGCTGTACTTGCACTGCTGTTGGCCCCCAACATTCACCAAAGATCCCCCGTGTAGCCTTAACAGACTGTTGGGGCAAGTGGTGTTAGCGAGCAGCACCTACAAAGACAAAGATCCCCCGTGTAGCCTTAACAGACTGTTGGGGCAAGTGGTGTTAGCGAGCAGCACCTACAAAGACAAAGATCCCCCGTGTAGCCTTGACAGACTGTAGAGGCAAGTGGTGTTAGCGAGCCTCACCTACAAAGACAAAGATCCCCCGTGTAGCCTTGACAGACTGTTGGGGCTAGTGGTGTTAGCGAGCAGCACCTACAAAGACCCCTCGTGTAGCCTTGGCAGACTGTTGGGGCAAGTGGTGTTAGAGAGCAGCACCTGTGAAGGCCAGCACGGCACACGAGGGGTGTGGGTGACCTGCACCCCATTGGCGATGATTTTTACTACACTGCACCAGTAACTCAATTGAGGCTGAGTCGACCTAGGGGAGGCCCAGGACCGATTCAGATAATCGTCACTGGTGTAGGCAGTGAGCGGGAGTCGAACTCGGTCGCCGGGTTCGCAGGGCACCCACCCCGCACTGACCAGCGTGGTGAGGTATGGTCAAGTCACCCGCTCCACCTCACACTGCAGTGGGTTGACCAAATGTCATGGCCATGGAGCTTGCATGATGAACACTGGGAGTTGTTCATTGGATGTTTGCATGGATGCCTCAGGAGAATTGTTACAGGAGTGAATGTAGGAAGGCGCGTGTTGAGCGGTGGCAATGTTGCCGAGGCGATTTTAATAGATTCTCGGTGTCACCGAATAAATCCATGTTTCAACGGTCTAGTAAATGTCGCACACCGAATATGCCTCACGATGTATATTCATCACGCTATTGATATTTAGTTCCCCAATGGCTGCAGTGGATTAACGCCATTTATTAATCTGCAAACCCCTCATATGAGTCTCAAGGCTCAATGGATCCCGCAATAAGATGTTCCTGCAATAGATTGTTTGGCCAACTCCCATGAATGAGGGGTTATGTGGAAGCAAAGCAGCCGTACCTGGAGACAGCTCTCCACGCAAGCGAGGGCTCAAGAGACCTGGATTCAGCTCATTTGCAAGAGCGACTTGGGTCATTGGTGTGGCAGTAAGGGGGCGATGACTGCTCCTGCTTTGTGTAATCCCAATTGGGCACATTTGTACCCCGAGGAAACACTCAAAAAGTCCGAACGGTTGCGTTCACAACCCATCTGCTGAGCAGTACTTTCATCCGCTGGACATCGCACAGTCCAATTGCTGTGGGAATGTTCACAGACCTTTGTGTGATCTAAGCAAGCGCCACTGGGATTTGAGGCGAAAAAGCGACCCGTCTATCGCAAATGATAGCTCAACGCAGTGGCTTACCGTGTGGAAATGTAATGCAGCCAATTTCTCTCAACGCACGTTTCTAAATGTGGGAGAAACTGGAGGACCCTGAGAAAAATCCACGCGACCACGGAGAGAACACGCAGACTCCAAATATACAGGCGTCAGGGTCGCCTGTATAACTCCAAATATGAGTAATCTTTAAGCTACAGGTGACAGGTGCGCTGCCTTATGAAACAAACAACATGATGAAATTATAGAATATCGTAGACTGGAGGAAAAGAAAGAACAATAATATGGGAAGTGCCATTGTTTGAGAAAGTATCGGGGTGTGTTGTGTGATGGATGAGGTGACAGTGACGGTTTGATGGTTTGAGTGACAATGGGAGTAGAGGCAGAGTCAAAGTTACAGGGTGGGAAATCAGCAGCAGCAGCAGTCCGCTCCACCAGTCATAGACATGGGGCGCTCTCCATGGACGGGGAGGTCACCCCGATGGTGGAACTCGGCTCCCTGGCCGAGTGGCACGGAGAGCCGCCATTCGTTCGCGAGTGCAACGCTGATGGTGCATTAGTGGGGGGAAGAAGGCGAGTGAGGCATTCATCCAGCAGTGGAGAGACCCTGGCTGATGATGCCGATGGTGCATTAGTGGAGGGAAGGCGAGAGTAGGCATTCATCCAGCAGTAGATGCATATACAGAACTATATTTATAAGTTCTGGAGAGCGAGGAGTAAGCCCCTTACCCCGCCAATTGTTTTGCATGCACTCACAGAATCAAGTTTAAGATGAAAACGGACATCGGAAACCAATGTTCATCATTAATAGAAAAACGGGCTTAAGAATACAATATCTAAAAAAATACCTGGTTAATCGTTATTTGCCGGTTAATCGCTGCGTGGATTCATTGCCAATCGATCCATGGATTGAGTAGTCACGTGACATGCCCCCTTTATTTTATCGGCTAATATCTGCAAGATCGGCGATTCAATCGCAGCCTGCTTTTATTGTAGCACCGCGCTCACGGCTGAACTGCCAAATGCACAGTAGCGCAGCCAGATCGGTACTTAGGTCAGTAGCCAGAACGTTGAGAATAAAATTCAAGAAATAATCGCTCGCTTTTCACCACTCCTCCTTTGATATTGCTTTACAAAAACCAAATCAACCGGTCTGCTGTTTTTGCCCCCACGTGACAACTTGATTGGCTCTGTCGGGTGGTGGAGGGTTCTAGTTAAAACAAACGGCCATTCTACCGAGTGATCGAACCCAAAATAAACTAACTGTTGAATCGTGTGGGTAGTGAAAGCCTAAGCATAAAATTATCCAGTCGTTGCATAGATTTTGAATAATTATTTGAGAACTATTATCTGTGACAGTGGGATGCGGGGGAGACCTCACGGACCCCATCTGTAATCATAGCAATGAAGGGGGCAGACCCTACTCCCAAAGCGTGGCTCGCGTGTCACCACATGGCACGCCAGCTTCATAATCGCCACATCACCACCATGACTTCTATGAGCCCAAACTCCATGATGCTGCTGCACTCATCACTTGCATTGCCAGCTCAACACATCCACCTCAACGTTCTCTACTCCGTTAGAAAATACGGACAACTTACATATTTAAGAAACAAAACCTGTCCCAACAATGACATCAACAGAAATGAAAAGACCAAAGCAGACGGTGGCCCATGTATGATTTACAGCACGCATCAAGTGCGCTTTTTTATTTAAGTTTGATCGTTTTAAAGATCAACGTTCAGCGTAAAGTAAAAAATATCTTGCATGTTTTAACACTGTCGATGGGCTGTGAAATGGACTCTTGGAACAAGCGCAGGTCCCCGCCTCCTCTGCTTATCCCCCAGCCTATGTCCAAATACCCATTTTTGTTTTCCCCTGCAACATCCGAACAGAGCCAGTGTGGAGCCCTCACGGTACTACAGGTGGTTTTCCACTGGCCATTTGCCGTGCAGAGCCCGAAGCAAACCGTGCTATGCTGGCCTCACGAGACATCGGATTCGGGGGGGGGGGGGGCGGCGAACAGTCCGTACACCACGAGGTCAGACGGTGTCACTCTGTACGTTTCTTCGACTCGTTCATTGCGTGCGACACCAGCCAGCAAGCACAGCGAGGACAAAGCATCGGCTATACGCGTCCCGACTCGTTCGTTGCATGCGACGTCGGTGGCGTGGCATGGCACAGCTCCTTCCAGTGGAAAAACCACCCTGGCGCCACCAGAGGCGTGCCGGGCTGGCTCGCCATGGCCCCCCGCGGGCGCGGCTCAGTTGTGCAGTGGGGGGAAAAAATAAAAGGTTAAATTTTACCGCCGTTGTCCCACACCGTTGAGCGACAGCAATCGCTACACAGGCATTTTGTTGAAAATGAGTGTTAGCGACGGCAGCCGGCATGTCGGGAGGGGGTGGCAGGCCGGGGGGAAGCAATCTGAAGCGTCCATTAGGAGCCATGCACCTGAAAGAGCAGCAACAGCGCGGGCACGCGTCTATAATCCCCACCGGCCCTAAACGCCGGGTGTCGCGGTGTCGCCGAGAACGCCAGAAAACCCAAGCAGCAAAAAAACTGAAAAGACCATACAGTGGGAATGGGGAGGATAGGGCAAAGCAGCTTGGAGGTTGGGATCGTTAGCTAACCAAGCGCCAACCCTAATACCCCAACTAGCCACGAGTACCAGCCCTCGAGGACTGACCCTAAACCTCGTGATTAACCCCAACCTCCGGTAAGGCTTCGACAGGCCCACTTTTTGATGTTAGTCGCGTTTCGGTTTTGGTGTTCGGAGCGCATGGCACTGAGCGGTCGTTTAGTGACAATGGTGGGAGGGGGTGGGTGGGAACGAGCAAGCAGCCGATTCAATCGCAAAGGTTCCATTGATCAAGCGCAATTTCTCACAACCCTCGGCCACGGCAAACGTGGGAACTCTTGTCTGGGCAAAGGTGGAGTGAACTTGTTGAAGGGAAGGCCCAAACAAAAAGGCCCACGTAAAGTTCACGCAAATTTTCTCGAACGCAAGCCGGAAAAGTAAAAAAAAAGACAAACGCGGTCGAAATAGCCCAGACGCAACGCCAGGTTGCTGCGTGGCCTGGGCCATCTGCAACAATGCGCTTCAATCCCGCAGTTTCGTCGGCGAGAAAGATAACTCGCGACTTTCTCGGCAACGAAATGCACTCTGATGATGTCATCGCAGTGATGCGTTTAAAAGCCTACGACAGAAACGTCGTCGTCGTATATGTCGATCGCGGGATTGCTCCAAAAGTAACGTTAAAACATGGTGGGCTAGGAAGGCGTGTCTACTAAACCGCCATTTATTTTGCGGGTTGCCCAATCCCTGAACGCGCCACCGCGGGGGTATCAAATCATGCCAACGTGGCCGGTGAGCTCAAAATTCCTTAAAAGTGCATAATTGCATTCATAAACCCTGGCTCCCAGCGGAAAGTAACGCAAACCCGCAATAATCCCTTCCCAGCACTTGGAGCAATGACCATAATGCACTGCGGATCACGACGACGCCATCGCCAGTTGCCCTGCTTTAGGATAACGCCCCATCGTATTGAAACGCACCACTGCAGCCATTCATAATTGGTTTTAGGGCTCGTGGAGTGAGGGGGTGGGACGATGCTGCGATGAGTGCTGCGTTAAAGGGCACGACGCAATAGTGTAAGGCAACGAGAGGACAAACGGCTGCAGTTGGGGAAAAGGGTTGCGATGTCATTCGGAGTGGTGATACTTCACAGGAGTGTGCCAACGTTTGGTTCTCGCCACCCCCTTTCAATCCTGGTTTATTCACCGTACGGCAGTCTCCTTTGCTGCGCCACGCCATTATCAACGTTGGCATCAATGCAAACTCGTAGCGCGCAGAGATTTCCACCGGTCAGTATCAACGGGATGCGTCGAAACTTTAACGAGACCGTGTCATCACACCTGCTCCACTACGGCTCTCGATTCAAGGTAACAATTCTATTCAAGAATTTTTTTTTTTACTACTGCGGTGAATGTGTCACCGCTGGCTGCAAATCAATTCCTACACGGCCATGGCGAGCATGGAAGAATCGCTTTTATCGACGAGTCGATCCGTCGTGATTTTCGGAGCCAGAGATAAAGAACCCCTGTGAGATGAGCTCTTGACCCAAGATCGATTAATTTCAACGACCATGGAAACCGTTGGCACCGCTAAAGCCTCACCAAGTCTTGTGGCTACTGGCCTATCAATGCGCAAAGCTTCCACATCCACTAAAGTGACCTCTGTACGAGTTCAGCTCCTTGAATCGCCTCTCTGAACTCCGTAAGCTGTGCCGTTTAGTTTAACTCGCTTGGAAAGTTTTGTGTTCTCTTCTCACAGTGTCGGATTTTGTTTTCGTTTACTCTCAAGTATCTTCGCGAGCGGGTAGTGTCTGCGACCCCAAGGGCGGTCGACACAATGAAACGAAGAGACGGGGCACGTAGGGTCGAGGCGTCTGTCAAGGCACCCGGTGCAATAGCACCCCCCCCCCACCGCCACATCCTCGCCAGAATGCGGAAAGAGGAAAAAAACAAAGCGCGTCTCCCAGAGGTCTTTTTCCACTGCAAAACCGAGCTGTGCTACGCCGGGGCCGGGTCAGCCCCGCTGCGGCTCAGACGAGGCACCAAGTTTGAGTTTTTTCCTCACTGCAGAAGCCGAGCCGAGCCGTGCCATCGATGTCACGCGCGATCGTACGAGTTGAGACGCGAACACGAGTCAGTGACGGTGGAGTCCTGCACTAACGTCACGCGCCGAATTATCCAGCCCCCCGGCCCTGCTTGGACCCCACCGACCCCGCACCCCCCCCCCCCCGCCCGCGCCAGATCCCATCTGGCGTATCAAGGTTTGGTTCTGGCTCAGCACGGCAAATAGCCAGCGGAAGATCGCCAGTGCCGCAACGGACTTCGCACGCTGACTCGGCTCGGTTGGGGCAGTGGGAAAAAAATGGGTACCAGAGACCATAGATTTTCACAATTTCCGATTCTGCATCCACATGTGCGCACGCCAAACGCCCCTCCTCCACCAGCCCAGCCGTGTCAGGAGCTGTGGCTCTCTGGGAACAGCAACGGTGAAAAGAGAACAAAGACTCGTAAAAGGTGGCGGGGAGATGGGAAGTTAAGTGCCAGAGGTGGGGGTTAAATGTGGTGGTGGGATCACGTTGATTGGTTAAGTTAGGATGAGGACCAGGGGCTGGTTGGTTAATTTTGTTTATGGTTAAGGTGCGGTTGGATAGTGTGGTGAGAGTTGTGGCCCAGGCTAATGTTAGGGGGCTGGTTGTCCAGTTTATTAGATATAGATGTAGATCTATGGTTTTTGCTGGCTAGTCTTTCAGGGTTAGGCGGTTGGGCAGTATGGATTGGCTACAGTGGTGAAGGATAGAGCTTATTACTGGTAAGGGGGATGGTTGGCTCATTGATTAGTTTTAAGTTTAGTTCATGTTGGTGTAGGGGCTAGTTATATAGTTAAGTTTTGGTGTAGGGCCAAGAATGCGGTTGGCTAGGTTTTGAAGGTGAGGGGACCAGTGCTGTTGGTGTTGTTAGGGTTTGGAATAGAGACAATGCTAGTGACTGGATGTCTGGTTTGTAAGGATTGGAGCGAGCATTTTTCTTGGCAAGTCAGCTAGTGCATTGGGGGTGGGGGGTTGGATAAGGGCAGATTGGTTCATGTGCTGCTCTTACAATCAATTGACCCCTCCAACTGCCCAGTACTGCAGTGATTTTCACTTCTTGTTCGCACAGAGCACAGAGTGGGGGGGGGGGGGGGGTGAACAGCCATCCCGAGAAGCGACGACGCGACGATGAGGGGCGACATCGCCAGCCCAACCTCCCGGGTCCCCCGACGCACACCGGCTAAACTGCAGCACACTCGCAGTACCACCGCCGACCTGCGATCCCTGGTGCGCACAACCCTGGATCCGCCCAATCCCTCCCGTTCTGCCGTCCAATCTGGCTGCGTTGTCACAGCGACCGCTGGGCTGGGAAGGCTGCACGACGACCCGGGTTGTCTCACACGTCACCATTCAGTCTCTCCGGTTAGTTTTTTCTCCGTTTAATTCATTACAGGCTTATTAATTTTTTTTTATTTTCCATTTATTCTGCACCAAAAACGCCGGCCGCAATTTTTTAACTCACCGACATCCAGTACGTTGTGTTTTTATCACTTTTTTTATCTAATTTAGGCAATCTATTTTTTTTTTGTACAGAATAAGCGACGCCGATATACTGTTGTTAGAAAGTGAGCCCCACCACCTCTCTCTTCCGACCCCATCGCCACATTCCCTGTTCCCCAATCCCTCCCTCCCGCTTAACACCCCCCCCCCCCTTGGCACCCTCCCCCCCACCCCGAAGACCAGATGGGCCATGGCTCTGGCCGCTACTCGCCGAGCACGGCGAACTGATTGCCGAGCTCCAGGTCGACGCCCTTGGCGCGCTGGCCGTCCTCGCGCGCCCGCCCGCGGTGCTTCACCGTCTCGAACGTCTTCTCTAGCTCCTTTTCCCTGCAGCGACGCAGACATTGACGGGGAGACGAGACAGACCGCAAGATTGTAGAAGGGGGATACGGAAAGATAAGACGGGGCGAAAGACAGCGCTACAGACAGGGAGAGAGGGGAGGACGGGGAGAGACTCACCTCTTCGTCTCCACCATGGCGGCCGCCTGCAGAGAGGGGAACTGCGACTCGCTCGTGATCTCAGGGGGCTTCTGGGGTCCCCGGCGAGGGGTCGCCGCTGAGCCCGAGCGAGCGCCCGGGGGGCGGTAGACACCCCCCACGACCCCCTTCACGTCAAGCGCCTCGGCCGCTACCTTCGCTGCTTCGGCAAGGGAGGTGGGGGGGGAAGCAGGGAATTATTTTATTACGACATTTTTTTTTACCAGGTAAGGCCCACTGAGCTGCGTAGCTTATTTTTAAGAAGCGACCTGGCTATCCACAAATGATAGCTCACCAAGTCGATTATCACCATCACGTGGAAATGTCTAGCAGCAGCCAAATACCCTTAAACGCGTGATGTTGATTCTAAATGTGGAGGGGGAAAAAACTCCAAATATACAGGCATCAGGGTGAGCATAGATCCCATGTCCTCCTGTATACCACGCGAGGTAATTAACATCTTCTAGCCACCGTGAATGGGCGGACAGCTCAAACACACGGTGCTGCGTACCGGCGGGGGCAGTGGGCTGCGCCTGGCCGCCCTGCCGGCTCCACACTCCGGAGGAGCGCTCGCTATCGCGCGCCGTGCCCTCCCCGTCGCTGTCCTTGTCCTCCTTGCCCTCGAGGCCGCCCTCCTCCTCCACGTTCTCCTCGCTGCCGCACGGGGAAGGAGGGGGGGGGACACGCACCGTCAAGAGGTCATCACGAACAGCGCCGTGGTGATCGGCCATCATCTTCATCATCCCTCCTCACGACGCGTCCAACCCAAGCCCACATTTGTCTCAACAGTTCCAATGATGTCTTCAGGAGAAGACAAAGTGCACACCAGAGGAGCAGCCAAAGAATCATTATCGGGATACAGACCAGATCACTTCATCCCCAAATCTGTCTGTTGCCTGATGATGCAAGTTGTAATTACTGGCGAAACGTCGTACTCGAATTGTAAATGTTGTGGGTTTACTCTCCAACAGCCCCGGTGTGTTGTACTAGTAACGAATTGGCATGTTTTGTTTACGAGACAAACCTTACTAAAAGGCTGTGTCGGGTGGTGGCGAGTTTAACGACACATCATATATATTTACGCAAGCTAACCCAAAAACCTCCATTATGGGCACTTCACCCCCATTCATCTCCCCCATTCCTGTCCATCTAATTTCTGCCAGTCCTAGGCTATGGTCGCCTCTGTTGCCCTCAGTATTCTCACATTCCCTACTTGCGATCTACCGATTCGCCATTCTCAAGCTCTTCGTTGTTTCAGGAAATTTGGCTGCTTTGTTGTCGTCGCTGCTGCTGCTGCTGCTTTCCGATGGTTACATTTTTCGACCCGATCCCGGTTTCTCAATTTGGAGATGCGAATCTTGTTGACCCGGGCGTGTTTATGTTAATTTCCCAGCGCGGCAGTTAAAACTATGTGGAACGTTTCTTAAATCTCGGCACCCCCCACCACCCCCACATCGGCCTCTGCCCACCCAGCAGGACAAACGGGAACACCGCTGTCTGCGGCATGAACGGTTGTTAATTGGCCAATAACACCGATAGAGGACCGCAGAGGTTGGGCAGCCGGATTCGAACCGTGAACCTCCCTCTGCTACAGGCGGTGATCGCACAACCACTGCGTCGCCATCACCACCAACCTGGCCATGTCCGTACCGTGACCAGACTATTTAACGATCTGCTGTAGCACTAATTAAGACTAGAATATTTTTATTTTACGAGGTAAGGCTCACAGAGCTATATAGCTCATTTTTCAGAAGCGACCTGGCCACAAATGATAGCCCCACGAAGTGGCTCATCATCATGTGGAAATATATAGCAGCCAAATACTCTAAGCACGTGACATTTATTCTAAATGTGGAGGGAAAATCCAGAGGACCCTGGAGAATCCACGCGACCACTGGGAGAGAGACTGCAAACCCAAATATACAGCGGGCGTCAGGGTCGGGATCGAACCCACTAGCTCCTGCATACCAGGCAAGGGAGTTAACATCTCCTCGTAACCGTGGCGCCCTCTCGCCATGGCGAGGCCTGGTGGGCAGAGGTCACGTAAGAGGCGAGGGCTCGGCAAGCGCGCTCACCTGATCTGCAGCGCTTGTATCCTGAGGCCACTGTAGTCCGCTTCCTTCTGCTCAAACTCCTTCCACTCCTCCTCCTCCTGCAAAGATGGCGGTCACGCCGCGCGTTTGTTACGGGCAGCGTCATCCCAGCGACTCCAAGCAAAGACAAAGATCCCCGCCCCCCGGGTAGCCTTTAACAGACTGTTGGGGCAAGTGCCATGAGCGGGCACCTATGGTGGCCGGTGCAAGTTTCTCACAATTCCCCATGTCCCCCCCCCCCACCCACGAGGGCCGTTTGTCCACCCTGGCACTGTCGACTTGTCCACCACGATTAAGTCTACGATTGCCTGGCAGGAGGTCGCGTGCGGTGGAATAAAAGTGCGGGTAGCATTCCCATCTCTTCCAAGACGTGTGGTCAGCATGGAAGGGTAAGTCCAATACCCTTTCGAGAGAGAGCGTCTTGACGTCTATAGCAGGAAGCCCGTCCGCTAGCAGTGGTGAGAGCAAGTCATTGCAGGGCTGCGCCTTTTTCATGCAGAGTCTGCGACAGACCCTCTCGTTCAATCGCCACTTGGAAAAAGTGACGGCGAGAATACAAAAAAAAGAACCATGCTGGCTAGGCCACGTGGTCATCAAGCTCCAAACCACAGCTGACAACTCCTCGAGGCCAGCCAGGGTCAACTCCACCCCGCTACACACTGGGGGTTGGGTCTAATGGATAGTGTGGGAATCTGACCCCACAAGGCCTACCTACGGTGGTGGTTTGCAATCTTTTTGGAATGGTGTACCCCCGCCACAAATCAAGGTTAAAGGGTGTGGAGTGTAGGGTGTAGATTGAAGGGTCTGGAGTGTAGGGTGTAGTTTGAAAGGTGTGAAGTGTAGGTTGAAGGGTGTAGGCAGAAGCGAATTGTAGGGTGTCTGCAGGAATGCATATTCTTTGGTTCTTTCGGTAAAGTCACGTAGAGAGAAAATAATAAAAAGGTAAAAAGACCACAACATTTCAATCGCAACACAAGCCATCGTCCTCAGGTGAACAAATACAGCCGGCGGACCGTTGAGAGAAATATAGCGAGAGCTGCTTGAGCCAAATGCAGATCCACTGCAACCAAAGTTTTTATATGCTTGGAGTAGGCGGGGCTAGAAAGGGAATTTGCAAGTAAATGCAAGATCGCAGAGCTAGGAATACATCGGCTAATTATGTCTTTTTGTTATTTTCTATCTACGTGACTTTACCGAAATAATCAAATAATATGTAGTGTGTAGGTTGAAGGGTGTGGAGTGTAGGTTGAAGGGTGTGGAGTATAAGGGTGTGGAGTATAAGGTGTGGAATGTAAGTTGTAGGTTGAAGGATGTGGAGTGTACGTTGAAGGATGGGGAGTGCAGGGTGTAGATTGAAGGGTGTGGAGTGTAGGGTGCAGGTTGAAGGGTTTAAGAGTAGGTTAAAGGGTGTGGAATGTAGGGTGTGGAGTGTAGGGTGTAGGTTGAAGGGTTTGGAGTGTAGGGAGTAGGTTGAAGGATGTGGAGTGTAGATTAAAGGGTGTGGAGTGTAGGGTGTAGCCAGAAGAGTGAATTGTAGGGTGTAGGTTGAAGGGTGTGAGTGTACGGTGAAGGTTGAAGGGTGTGAAGTATAGGGTGTAGGTTTAAGGGTGTGAATTGTCGGGTATACGTAGAAGGGTGTGAAGTATTGGGTGTAGGTTGAAGGGTGTGGAGTGTAGGTTGAAGGGTGTGAAGTGTAGGTTGTAGGTTGAAGGGTGTGGAGTGTCGGTTGAAGGGTGTGAAGTGTAGGGTGTAGGTTGAAGAGTGTGGAGTGTAGGGTGTAGGTTGAAGGGTGTGGAATGTAGGGTGTAGGTTGAAGGGTGTGGAGTGTAGGTTGAAGCGTGTGGAGTGTAGAGTGTAGGTTGAAGGGTGTGGAGTGTAGGGTGTAGGTTGAAGGGTGTGGAGTGTTTGTTGTAGGGTGTGAAGTGTAGGTTGTAGGTTGAAGGGTGTGCAGTGTAGGGTGTAGGTTGAAGGGTGTGGAATGTAGGGTGTAGGTTGAAGGGTGTGGAGTGTAGGTTGAAGGGTATGGAGTGTAGGTTGAAGGGTGTGAAGTGTAGGTTGAAGGGTGTGGAGTGTAGGTTGAAGGGTGTGGAGTGTAGAGTGTAGGTTGAAGGGTGTGGAGTGTAGGGTGTAGGTAGGGTGTAGGTTGAAGGGTGTGGAGTGTAGGGTGTAGGTTGAAGGGTGTGGAGTGTTTGTTGTAGGGTGTGAAGTGTAGGTTGTACGTTGAAGGGTGTGGAGTGTAGAGTGTAGGTTGAAGGGTGTGGAGTGTAGGGTGTAGGTAGGGTGCAGGTTGAAGGGTGTGAAGTGTAGGGTGTAGGTTGAAGGGTGTGGAGTGTAGGTTGTAGGGTGTAAAGTGTAGGTTGTAGGTTGAAGGGTGTGGAGTGTAGGGTGTAGGTTGAAGGGTGTGGAGTGTAGGGTGTAGGTAGGGTGCAGGTTGAAGGGTGTGAAGTGTAGGGTGTAGGTTGAAGGGTGTGGAGTGTAGGTTGAAGGGTGTGGAGTGTAGGTTGAAGGGTGTGGAGTGTAGAGTGTAGGTTGAAGGGTGTGGAGTGTAGGGTGTAGGTAGGGTGTAGGTTGAAGGGTGTGGAGTGTAGGGTGTAGGTTGAAGGGTGCGGAGTGTAGGTTGAAGGGTGTGGAGTGTAGAGTGTAGGTTGAAGGGTGTGGAGTGTAGGGTGTAGGTAAGGTGTAGGTTGAAGGGTGTGGAGTGTAGGGTGTAGGTTGAAGGGTGTGGAGTGTAGGTTGAAGGGTGTGGAGTGTAGGTTGAAGGGTGTGGAGTGTAGGTTGAAGGGTGTGGAGTGTTGGTTGAAGGGTGTGGAGTGTGGAGTGTAGGTTGAAGGGTGTGGAGTGTAGAGTGTAGGTTGAAGGGTGTGGAGTGTAGGTTGAAGGGTGTGCAGTGTAGGTTGAAGGGTGTGGAGTGTAGGTTGAAGGGTGTGCAGTGTAGGTTGAAGAGATTGGAGTGTAGGTTGAAGGGTGTGGAGTGTAGGTTGAAGAGATTGGAGTGTAGGTTGAAGGGTGTGGAGGGTAGGTTGAAGGGTGTGGAGTGTAGGTTGAAGGGTGTGGAGTGTAGAGTGTAGGTTAAAGGGTGTGGAGTGTAGAGTGTAGGTTGAAGGGTGTGGAGTGTAGGTTGAAGAGATTGGAGTGTAGGTTGAAGGGTGTGAAGGGTAGGTTGAAGCGTGTGGAGTGTAGGTTGAAGAGTGTTGAGTGAAGGGTGTAGGTTGAAGGGTATGGTAGGGTGTAGGTTGAAGGGTGTGAAGTGTAGGGTGTGTAGTGTAGGTAGAAGGGGGTGAAGTGTAGGATGTAGGCAGAAGAGTGTGACATGTAGGGTGTAGGTAGAAGGGTTTCGAGTGTAGGATGCAGGTTTAAGGGTGATGAGTGTAGGTTTAAGGGTGTTAATTGCAGGGTGTAGGTTGAAGGGTGTAGGTTTAAGGGTGTGGAGTGTAGGGTGTAGTTTTAAGGGTGTGGAGTGTAGGTTTAAGGGTGTGGAGTGTAGGGTGTTAGTTGAAGGATGTGAAGTGTAGGGTGTAGGTTTAAAGTTGTGTAGTGTAGGGTGTAAGTTGAAGGGTGTGGAGTGTTGGGTGTAGGTTGAAGGGTGTGAGGTGTAGGTAGAAGGGTGTGAAGTTTGGGGTGTAGGTTGAAGGGTGTGGAGTGCAGGATGTAGGTTTAAGGGTGATGAGTGTAGGGTGTAGGTTGAAGTGTGTGGAGTGTAGGGTGTAGGTTGAAGGGTATTGAGTACAGGATGTCGGGTGTAGGTTTAAGGGTGTGGAGTGTAGGGTGTAGATTTAAGGGTGTGGAGTGTAGGGTGTAAGTTTAAGGGTGTGGAGTGTAGGGTGTTAGTTGAAAGGTGTGAAGTGTAGGGTCTAGGTTAAAGGGTGTGAGGTGTAGGTAGAAGGGTGTGAAGTTTGGGGTGTAGGTTGAAGGGTGTGGAGTGCAGGATGTAGGTTTAAGGGTGATGAGTGTAGGGTGTAGGTTGAAGGGTGATGAGTGTAGGTTGAAGGGTGTGAAGTGTAGGTAGAAGGGTGTGAAGTTTAGGGTGTAGGTTGAAGTGTGTGGAGTGTCCGGTGTAGGTTGAAGGGTATTGAGTATCGGGTGATGGTTGTAGGTTGTAGGGTGCAGGGTGTAGGTTTAAGGGTGTGGAGTGTATGGTGTAGGTTTAAGGGTGTGGAGTGTAGGGTGTAGGTTTAAGGGTGTAGGTTGTAGGGTGTGGAGTGTAGGGTGTAGTTTGAAGGGTGATGAGTGTAGGGTGTGGGAAGAAGGGTGTGGAGTGTCGGGTGTAGGTTAAAGGGTGATGAGTGTAGGGTGTAGGAAGGTGTAGGAAGAAGGGGTGGAGTGTCGGGTGTAGGTTGAAGGGTGTGGAGTGTAGGGTGTAGGTTGAAGGGTCTGGAGTGTAGGTTGAAGGGTGTAGGTTGAAGGGTGTGGAGTGTAGGGTGTAGGAAGAAGGGTGTGGAGTGTCGGCTGTAGGTTGAAGTGTGTGGAGTGTTGGTTGAAGGGTGTGGAGTGTAGGGTGTAGGTTGAAGGGTGTAGGTTGAAGGGTGTGGAGTATAGGGTGTAGGTTGAAGGGTCTGGAGTGTAGGTTGAAGGGTGTAGGTTGAAGGGTGTGGAGTGTAGGGTGTAGGTTGAAGGGTCTGGAGAGTAGGTTGAAGGGTGTAGGTTGAAGGGTGTGGAGTGTAGGGTGTAGGTTGAAGGGTCTGGAGTGTAGGTTGAAGGGTGTTGGTTGAAGGGTGTGGAGTGTAGGGTGTAGGTTGAAGGGTCTGGAGTGTAGGTTGAAGGGTGTAGGTTGAAGGGTGTGGAGTGTAGGGTGTAGGAAGAAGGGTGTGGAGTGTCGGGTGTAGGTTGAAGTGTGTGGAGTGTTGGTTGAAGGGTGTGGAGTGTAGGGTGTAGGTTGAAGGGTCTGGAGTGTAGGTTGAAGGGTGTAGGTTGAAGGGTGTGGAGTGTAGGGTGAAGGGTCTGGAGAGTAGGTTGAAGGGTGTAGGTTGAAGGGTGTGGAGTGTAGGGTGTAGGTTGAAGGGTCTGGAGTGTAGGTTGAAGGGTCTGGAGTGTAGGTTCAAGGGTGTGGAGTGTAGGTTGAAGGGTGTAGGTTGAAGGGTGTAGGTTGAAGGGGTAGGTTGAAGGGTGTAGATTGAAGGGTGTAGGTTGAAGGGTGTGGAGTGTAGGGTGTAGGTTGAAGGGTCTGGAGTGTAGGGTGTAGGTTGAAGGGTCTGGAGTGTAGGTTGATGGGTGTAGGTTGATGGGTGTAGGTTGAAGGGTGTAGGTTGAAGGGTGTGGAGTATAGGGTGTAGGTTGAAGGGTGTGGAGAGTAGGGTGTAGGTTGAAGGGTCTGGAGTGTAGGTTTAATGCAAGATGCTTGGCTCAGTGTGCGATGTAGGAGGCTGCAGGGAGCAGGGGGAGCCCCGTGTCAACCATTTCGCAAGAGCGCACTCTCGCTATTCCCACAACCATCACTATTACCACTACCAACATCACCACCACCATCACCACTATCGCCACTACAATTACCACTATCACGATCACTATTACCATCACAACTACCAATACCACAACTATCACCACCACTACCAACATCACTATTACCACCACCGTGAGCACCGCCACTATTAATAAATATTGCGACGATAGTGGTGGAAATGGTAATAGTCGTGGTGATGGTGATGATTGTGATGGTAATTGTAGTGGTTGATGGTAGTGGTCTTCGTAACAGTCGTGGAGATAGCAAGTGGTTATGATTGTTATATTGGTAGAGATTAAAACAGTAGTGGTAAAAGTAGTGATGATAGTACTGATGGTGGTAATGGTGGTAGTGGAGTTGGTGTTAATTGTGATAGTGGTGGTAACAGGCATGGTAATTGCGGGAGTAAAGATAGTGGTAATGGTAGTAATAGCATTGGAGGTTGTGGTGATGGTTATAGTGGCGATGCTGGTGTTAGCCATGTGAAAGGTAATAGTGGTGGTTATGATGGTGGTGAGTGGTTAGTAGTAGTAGCGGTGATGGGGGGGGGGGACATTCCTAGAGCGAGGGTGACGGTGTTGGTGGTAACAGTGATTGTGGTGGCGCTAATTACGGTGGTATTGGTAAGGGTAGCGGTGATGGTAATCGTGATGATGACGAGTGTTTTTAAAGAAAACGTTCCCCCCACCACTCAGTGAATGACGCCGGCCAGGGCCTCAGCACCACGACCCAGCGTGGCACCCCTCCTGGTAACGAAGTGCGCTGCTGGAGGGTGGCGATGCATGTCTCATGGACATGGTGGCTGTGATCCGCAGTGGCGACGGTAATGATGGTAGCGACGTCTGATGAGAACGCCAGGAGTAATATCCCCCCTCACCACCACCACCACGCTATTGCCAATGGACACCGATAATGGTTGCGCGAGCGATTATAAAGATGGTGATGCTCGTGGTGGATATGGTAACAGCTGTGGCGATGATGGTGGTGGTGGTGGTGACGACGATGGCGGTGACGACGAGGATTGACGATGTGGCGCCTCGCTTCACCTTGACCGCGGCGCTATCCGCGTTCTCCGAGCCGCGCTGCGCCTTCTCCCGCTCCCTCTTCGGCTTCTTGACGGAGGCCGAGGCGGCGGCCTGCACGCCACCCGAAGCCCCCGCGTTGCCTGGAGCCGTCCCGCCTGCCGAGCTCCCACCTCCGGCAGCAGCCGCGCCGCCCGCCGTGGCCGAGACCGAGGGAGCAACGGCGATGGCAGCCGCCGCTACCGGCGGCGCCGCCGGAGTCGGGGCCGCCGGCGCCGCCGCCGCCGCCGCTGCTGCGGACGAGGGCCCGACGGAAGAAGCGGAAGAGGAGACGCCCTCGTTGGTACCCTTGCGGCCCCGGTCTTTCTTCTTCTTCTTGTCGCGCTTAGCGAAGAAGTCGTCCAGACTCTTGTCCTCTCCGTCCGCCATGCTGCCCGGTAGGCATGAAGCGATTACTTCGATTCCATTGCGCCACTCGTCGAGTCGACTAATAGCGAATCGATTCCCGTGGGAGTGGTTGCAAGACGCGGGTGGGGGGGGTTGTGAGAATCCCCGATTTACGATTAACAGCGATTGCGCGTGAATCGATCGTTTGCGATTCCTGCTCTACACTTTTTTGTCTCGAAAGTCGAGTGGAGTTTCTCGACGCTTTGGTTTACAGCCCCTGCAGAACCAGCAGTGGAAATTCCACATTCCTATGGCAGGGGCGACTATTTACATAGGACAACAACCGCTGTTGATCCGGACAAATTTGTATTTATTTTATCGACCCCCCTCCCGAAAGGAGTGATGATGGCCTGAGTCAACCACCCGGCCTCCACCGGGTTTTGTGTCAACTCCACGTGCTTAATGAACACGTGCTTAATGAACACGTGTCTTAGTCCATCAGTCCGTTGTTTTGCCAGACCAATATATGCAGCAGAACTTTTGGCAAGCAAACTCTAGAGCAGTTTCGACCTCGTGGGTCTCATCAGCAAGTCATGCTTGCCAAAACCATGCTGCCGAGTTGCCAGATGTTTCGTGCCAAGATCATTGCCATGTAACCCATGGGACCCCGCTGTATCGAGTTTACACTGCCAGTTACAGATCAGACCTAACAGATGACCCAACACATGCCGTGTCTGTGGTATTCAAAGGGATTCTATCATTGGGTATGTTTCGGGCGGTGACCATTCTTCACAACACACACACGGGCCAGAGCACACTTAACACGGTGTCAGCCAGGATCGTGTGTGTATGGGAGAGCAGTCAAGGCAGTGGTACAAGGCAGTAGAGACGAGAGCAGTCAAGGCAGTGGTACAAGGCAGTACAGACGAGAGCAGTCAAGGCAGTGGTACAAGGCAGTACAGACGAGAGCAGTCAAGGCAGTGGTACAAGGCAGTACAGACGAGAACAGTCAAGGCAGTGGCACAAGGCAGTAGAGACGAGAACAGTCAAGGCAGTGGTACAAGGCAGTAGAGACGAGAACAGTCAAGGCAGTGGTACAAGGCAGTACAGACGAGAACAGTCAAGGCAGTGGTACAAGGCAGTACAGACGAGAACAGTCAAGGCAGTGGTACAAGACAGTAGAGACGAGAACAGTCAAGGCAGTGGTACAAGGCAGTGGTACAAGGCAGTGTTACAAGGCAGTAGAGACGAGAACAGTCAAGGCAGTGGTACAAGGCAGTACAGACGAGAGCAGTCAAGGCAGTGGTACAAGGCAGTAGAGACGAGAACAGTCAAGGCAGTGGTACAAGGCAGTAGAGACGAGAACAGTCAAGGCAGTGGTACAAGGCAGTAGAGACGAGAGCAGTCAAGGCAGTGGTACAAGGCAGTACAGACGAGAGCAGTCAAGGCAGTGGTACAAGGCAGTACAGACGAGAACAGTCAAGGCAGTGGCACAAGGCAGTAGAGACGAGAACAGTCAAGGCAGTGGTACAAGGCAGTAGAGACGAGAACAGTCAAGGCAGTGGTACAAGGCAGTACAGACGAGAACAGTCAAGGCAGTGGTACAAGGCAGTACAGACGAGAACAGTCAAGGCAGTGGTACAAGACAGTAGAGACGAGAACAGTCAAGGCAGTGGTACAAGGCAGTGGTACAAGGCAGTGTTACAAGGCAGTAGAGACGAGAACAGTCAAGGCAGTGGTACAAGGCAGTACAGACGAGA
Source organism: Petromyzon marinus (assembly GCF_048934315.1). Lineage (NCBI taxonomy): Eukaryota > Metazoa > Chordata > Hyperoartia > Petromyzontiformes > Petromyzontidae > Petromyzon > Petromyzon marinus. Next base: position 2,573,997 of record NC_133722.1, read on the forward strand.
GCAGTCAAGGCAGTGGTACAAGGCAGTACAGACGAGAGCAGTCAAGGCAGTGGTACAAGGCAGTACAGACGAGAACAGTCAAGGCAGTGGTACAAGGCAGTAGAGACGAGAACAGTCAAGGCAGTGGTACAAGGCAGTGGTACAAGGCAGTACAGACGAGAGCAGTCAAGGCAGTGGTACAAGGCAGTGGTACAAGGCAGTACAGACGAGAACAGTCAAGGCAGTGGTACAAGGCAGTACAGACTAGAGCAGTCAGGCAGTGGTACAAGGCAGTAGAGACGAGAACAGTCAAGGCAGTGGTACAAGGCAGTAGAGACGAGAACAGTCAAGGCAGTGGTACAAGGCAGTAGAGACGAGAACAGGCAAGGCAGTGGTACAAGGCAGTACAGACAACACACACAATATAGGCAAGACACAGTATAGACCGGACAAGATGGTACAGAGAAAAACTAAACTTTATTTCCCCAGGTAAGGCCCACTGAGCTTATGTCGCTATTTTTCAGAAGCCACCCGGATATCACAAATGATAGCTCAATGAAGTGGCTCATCATCATCACGTGGACATTTATAGCAGCAGCCAAATACATAAATACTGTCAGTACAATACCACCGACCAGGGCATGCAAACTACACATTGAAAATACACAGTACAGACAAGACGCAGTACACACCAGACATTAGAGGCGAGATAGTACACACACAGACAGTATATACAATACACAGTACATACAAGACAGTACACACCAGACATTACAGGCAAGATGACACACACACAGACAGTATATACAATGCACAGTACAGACAAGACGCAGTACACACCAGGCATTACAGGCGAGATAGTACATACACAGACAGTATATACAATGCACAGTACAGACAAGACAGTACACACCAGACATTACAGGCAAGATGACACAGACAGTATATACAATACACAGTACAGACAAGACGCAGTACACACCAGACATTACAGGCGAGATAGTACACACACACACAGACAGTATATACAATGCACAGTACAGACAAGACAGTACACACCAGACATTACAGGCAAGATGACACACACACACAGACAGTATATACAATACACAGTACAGACAAGACGCAGTACACACCAGGCATTACAGGCGAGATAGTAGACACACAGACAGTATATACAATGCACAGTACATACAAGACGCAGTACACACCAGACAATACAGGCGAGATGACACAGACAGTATATACAATACACAGTACAGACAAGACGCAGTACACAGCAGACATTACAGGCAAGATGACACACACAGACAGTATATACAATACACAGTACAGACAAGACGCAGTACACACCAGACATTACAGGCGAGATAGTAGACACACAGACAGTATATACAATGCACAGTACAGACAAGACGCAGTACACACCAGGCATTACAGGCGAGATAGTACACACACACAGACAGTATATACAATGCACAGTACAGACAAGACGCAGTACACACCAGACATTACAGGCAAGACGACACACACAGACAGTATATACAATACACAGTACAGACAAGACGCAGTACACACCAGACATTACAGGCGAGATAGTACACACACAGACAGTATATACAATGCACAGTACAGACAAGACGCAGTACACACCAGACATTACAGGCAAGATGACACACACACAGTATATACAATACACAATAGAGACAAGACAGTACACACCAGACATTACAGGCAAGATGACACACACAGACAGTATATACAATACACAGTACAGACAAGACGCAGTACACACCAGCCATTACAGGCGAGATGACACAGACAGTATATACAATGCACAGTACAGACAAGACGCAGTACACACCAGCCATTACAGGCGAGATGACACACACACACACAGACAGTATATACAATGCACAGTACAGACAAGACGCAGTACACACCAGACATTACAGATAATATGGCACAGACACAGACAATACTGTATATAAAATGCACAGTACAGACAACACAGAATCGATGTTTTTCACTTGGAATCGAGGCGCGTGAATCGCAATTTGAGGCATCGATCCGCGCACCCTGGGCCCCGCCTCCTCGCGCCTTAAAAAACCATAGCGCGCTTAGGCGCCACGCGCCGCCCTGGCCGCGCTCCCATTGGCCGAAGCCGCCCCACGTGACCCGCCGCACGTGTCCGGCGTTCCCGCGCTTATGCGCTTTATGTAATTCAACGGCGTCCTCCGGGCACAAATCCGAAATTTCCTCTTCGCCTGATTCATCACGCCCGACCCCCCTCCTCCCCCCCTCATTTAATCCCAAACTTGAAAAAATAACAGATATCGACGCTGCTTACGGACGCCGACAGTTCACTCCGTATTCGCGTTATTTTCCTGCGTCTTCACCGCAGGCGGTATCGCCCCGAGTCAACTGGGCCAAATGCGCATTGAACGGTTCTGGCGAATGTGCTGCGGCGCGGAAGCCGTCCCCCTGCCAAGTTTACGTGGTGGCCGCGTCGCCCACGTGTCCTCGGGCTGGGGGGGGTCACGTGGGTAGCGCGCACGTGCGCGTGCCGCCTGAAGGTGTCGTCATCCTTGGCCCCGCCGTGCGAATGTGGAATTTCAACTCGCGGTGCTCACATTTCAATTAAAACAACAAACGTTTATTTTTTTTACCTTTCACACTTGCATCTACGACCAATAAGCTGACACTCGTAGCGCGTTCCGTTTGTTCTACATGTTTTCCCGCGCGTTTAGTGTGTACCCAGCCAAGCTGTTGTTTTCACTTTGGGGCCGTCCATAAATGACGTCACGCGATTTTGGACGATTTTTGACCCCCTCCCCCTCGTCACACGGCGTCACAAAAAGTCAGACCTCCCCCCTCAAATATGACGTCACAAAGCTCTGCCCCCCCCCCCCCGAAATAAAACATGCTTCAAATCGCTTTAAACTATTGTCATTGTCGTGCGATTTTAATGTGGCGCTGCACTCTGATGTAGGAGAAAACATTTAAAAAAGCCTATTTAGTTAAGTAGAACGTTTTGTCTATATTTAAAGTTGCGCATTTTGATGTGACGTCACATTTCTCACCTCTTTTCTCGCACCCAAACTGTATTCACAGATAGTTGGAGTTCAAACAGTGTTAAGATAACAAAAAGGGTTCCACAGGGTTCCATCCTCGGCCCCCTCTTGTTCTCTCTTTATGTCAATGACTTGGGCACTGACCTAGATCATTCCAGGGTAAATCTTTTTGCAGATGACACGATACTGATTACTGCTGGCCGCTCTCCGGATGATTTCAACAAACTACAACATCAGCTAGTTTCTCTTAAACTAGTCTTGAATACCTCCAAAACCAAGGTGCTATGCTTCTCACCGGGACTAAAGCAGGAAGTTATTTTTCCCCAATTACATTCCTTGAATAATTATCAAATAGAACAAGTTAAAATCTATAAGTATCTTGGGGTCATCCTGGATTCAAAACTTAATTTTGAAGGTCACATTTATTATATTGGTAAAAAGACAAAAGTAAAAATTGGTTTTCTGTATCGACACAAGCATTGCTTCCCCCCAATGTTCCGTTTGGAATTGATAAAAGCTACCATACTGCCTCTACTTGACTACTGTGACATCGTGTATAAATCAGCCCCAATTACTGTACTGAAAAAGCTTGATTCCATCTATCACTCGGCCTTAAGATTTGCATTGAACTGCCCATATATGACTCACCACTGTGATCTCTACATTGGGTCAAACTTAACATCTCTTAATGTTCGACGGCTTGTGCACCAGATCTTATTTATTCACGATGTACTTACAAAAAAATCCGCAGACATCCTACTGGATCTCCTCTATGTTTCAAAGAACAAATTTGACCTCAGGTCTTCGCTCATTTACCAGCTTCACATTCCCTATTGCCGTACAAAAACCGGAGGAAGGGCCTTTGCTATTGATGCCCCCAGGGTCTGGAATGCTATTGCCAATAAACTGCAACTTGAATCACTACCTATGAGATCTTCACTCAAAACTGCTCGAGGAGTTGTACACCCCTAGCTGCCACTGCTATTCCAAGGGCCTAAAATATAGCTCTAGATTTTGGTGTTATAATTTATTTATGTAGTTTATTGTAAAAAATTCGGTCACAGTCCCTATGATCACTGTTAGATTGCATTTATGGCTTTTATTTTGGTGATTTCGAAAACGTTTTTTTGTTTTTTTGGCCATGTTTTTGTTTATTGTAGTACGGAGTTAATCTTAGTTGTCTTGTGGTTGTTGTTGTTGTTATTTGACTTGCATCCCACTGGGATTTTTTTGCACACAGCGTTGATGTACGGTGCTATTTCAGGAATATGTTGCTGTTTTTTCCTGGATTTTCTGTTTGCACAATCACATAATCACTTTAAGATGTTTTTCTTGTTCATGTTTTGTTTGTTGCGGTTGCACCCGATTCAAGAGCCGAATGACTCACAGGGCTATACCAAATAAATGAAACTATGAAAACTATGACTATGAACCCCCCCTCATCACACATCGTCACAAATGTCTGACCCCCCCCCCCCCAGGTGCGTGACGTCATTTATGGACGGCCTCTTTGTTAAAAAAACACGGAGAGGTTTGGGGTGGGTGGGTGGCTGACAAAGGACTGTCAGGGTTAGTGAGCAACGCAGAGGCGACCTGCGCGTGCCAGTTTAATCTGCTCCCATTCCTGTCAACCCCTTATCAGTGCCTAACTTATTACAGACCAGTTCAGACCTTCTTGGTCACCCCGTGTCCCTTAACAATCTCAACGTTCATCCTACAAAGTCAAACACAAACATATTTGTTTTGCCCGTATTGAAACGTCTGTACGCCTTATGGACCTGAAAACGTAATTTCCCTGCACTTGAATACCAGTAACCCGTATGGGTTGACGTGCTCTTAGGAGCCGTCCATAAATGACGTCACGCTATTTTGGACGATTTTTGAATCCCCCCCCCCCTTCGTCACACGACGTCACAAAAAGTCAGACCCCCCCTCAAATATGACGTCACAAAGTTCTGCCCCCCCCCCAAATATATATAAAACATGCTTCAAATCGCTTTAAACTATTGTCATTGTAGTGAGTATTTAATGTGGCGCTGCACTGATGTTGTAGGAGAAAACATTTATTAAAAAGTCTATTTAATTAAGTAGAACGTGTTGTCTATATTTATTTAAAGTTACGCATTTTGATGTGACGTCACATTTATCAACCCCCTCCCCTCCCTTGTCACACATCGTGACAAATGTCTGACACCCCCCCCCCCCCCCCCACTAGGTGCGTGACGTCATTTATGGACGGCCCCTTAGGATATACAACTTATTTTTCGTAGCTTGCTTACTTTTCCTGTACTTTGCACTCCCATCGTGTCTTTGGTTTTGTTCGTTGTAAAATATGACCCACCCCTTACTGGACATCTGTGAAAAAAGAGCTTCACAGCTCATCAGATTTCTCCAGGATAAAGATTCTGATTCTGATCTCGGGCATGGGAGGGGAGAGGTGCCGCAGCAGGCTCGGGAGGGCTCTCTGTGGGTGTCACTTCCCTTAAACAAACGTGATTATTGTATTGAATTGGCTGTATCGGGAGGAGGAGAATGTACATCGCATTGTAGTTCCTTGATCTGAATCAAAGATCATTAATCATTGGTCGAGAAAGCCAACACCGTTACATTTGTGAGATTCTTCATAAATGCACACGGCGCAAAATCCAATTCTAGATTTAATTTTCGCTTTCAGGCCGGGAATAAAATTGTTTTGATGAGTGCATCATCACAGAACAATGTCTAAAACGACTTGGCGGCAGACACCGGTTCCAATTCGATCTCCCGGCACGGCAGTTGAAACCACGGGGCAAGTTTATGAAATCCTCTGTCCACCAAGCGGTTTCAAATGGATAACGCCGCACAGTCGCGCCTCGCGATGAGCACGGTTGGCTACGTACGGCACGAAAGAAGTTCAACGTGCATCGTCAATCGGCAGGTTGCGTCTGTTGGGGTAAAGAGTGGGTACTCCTGTAGAGTCGTGTATGGAGACGGAGTCATAGTAGGAAGCAACACGTTTTATTTACGTCTTTAACAACACTCACTAGGACTTAACATGAAGGGGTAATGGCCCCTTCCACCCACAACCTGTGGAGGTACAGCCTCTGGGCTATCTATCCTAGCCACTGACCTACTCCTATAGCCCTCCGGCTGGCTGGAGCTAAGGAGGCTGACCCACCGCTGGCACCGGTGGGTCTCTGACCACTGGCTCGTCCAGACCGGGCCCTCAGAAGGACGTCGGGCTGAGGGAACCTCAGGGTCCTAGCCTCTCGACCTCTGGCACCGCACTGAGCCCCGGCCCTTAGAAGGACGTCGGGGCTTGGGGTCCAGGGTCTCGTCTCCAGGTGGCTCCTCGACTTCGGCTTGAGGCGAACTGAGCTCTGCTCTCAGGAGCCCGCTTTTATACGATTCCCCACCGAGGGGCGGGGTTCTGAGGGATCACAGATCCCCCACAGCCCCCTCCCCTCAGGAGGGGTTCTGGCCACAGGTAGTCCAACCGATCTGTGTTTGTTTATCCCGCTTTCTGCCTAAAGGCAGGGTTCTGGGGAATCACACACACACACTCACAACACACACACTCACAACACACACACTCACAACACACACACACACTCCACAGCCTCCACCCCTCAGGCGGGGTCTTGGTCAGGGTTATCAATGACCCCGCTCTGGTAGGTACTGTGTAGCGTGTGTGTGTTTACAGAGTGACCACCACACTCCCACCACTTCCGAATCGTCAAAAAAACGAAAGCCAAATACACCCCCTGGAGCGGCCTCTCCAGAGCTCCCTCCAGTGGAGGCCCCTTCCGCCCGCAGTGGCCTGAGCAAGCAATTGCAGGGCTGCGCCTTTGCCTTCTGACCCTTGGCCGGAAAACAATGTGCACCCTAATCGATATTTAGTTGGGGTGCTGTCGCCGATCAATGTCACCAGCAGCTGCTCGTGTACCCAGGGGTCACTCTCGCGACTGAAACTTCATCCTGGCTCCTCGGCCTCTCACCTGGTTAGAAAAACTTGGGAACGCAGGCGGAAAGGCAGGCCTGGAGCAGCACACGTGTGTGTGTGTATGTTGAACTTCTTTCACACCATACGTAGCCAACCGTGCTAATCAGAGGTGCGGTGTATGTGTGGGTATGTTGAACTTATTTCGCACCATACGTAGCCAACCGTGCTAACCGGAGGTGCGGTGTAAGGACGACAAACTAAACACAAAAAAACAGTTCTGAAGAAATTCGTTTGTCAATCTAGATTATTTAAAAGTGCATAGTTCCAGCGGCTTCCTAATCTTGCAAGGCAGAGCGTTCCAGACGGCCGCAGAAGCGCATCCGAAAGCGCGCGATGCGGTGACCGTCTTTGTTCGATGGCCGACAGCCAAAAGTCGCCGCTGCTACTTGCGAGGAGTTCGCGTGATGATTTATTACTCCTTGACAAGATCAGCCAAGGTTGCTTTCACCTTTTGACTCTTAACGTTCAGAAACATGCACGCAATGGCGGCGCTAGGCACAAGTACAAGCGAACATAACGAGTCAATTGACATAAATGTAACAAGCTGATTGACTTTGATTTAAAGCTTTCGTGACTGCAGGGATTCATATTCTTGGTTCTTTCGGTAAAGTCACGTAGAAGGGAAACAATAAAATAATGCAAATATAAAACAATAAAATTCTCACGACGTTTCGACTGCAACACAAGCACTCATCATCAGGTGTGATGATGATTGCTTGTGTTGCAGTCGATTGCTTGTGTTGCAGTCGAAACGTCGTGAGAATTTTATTGTTTTATATTTTCATTATTTTATTGTTTCCCTTCTACTTGACTTTACCGAAAGAGCCAAGAATAATCTGATTGACGTAAGCATAATCTATTTAACATTGAAGAACCCCGTTCATCTCCATCTTGTTTGCATCTCTCTTCTTTCACGTCAAGACGTCTCAAAATATGTTTGCCCACGTTCCTGTTCTCTCAGCAGCTCCATCCGTGTCTCTGTCGTCTATGTCTCTTCCGTCATCTCACTCGGATTGTATACATTGAAGAGGGAGGTTCGGGGGACAGCCCCGAATGGGCTAGTTCGGCGCTCTTCATCGCAAGGCCCCGCAGGTCATTGGCGGCCCCCTGGTGACCTTTAGTGCGGCCCCTGGCGTGCGGCACCCCGACAACATACAACACGTGACACCCCCCCCCCCCCCCCCCCCCATCATCATCGTGCTGTTATCAAACTCACCAATGGTTTCAAATGTGTGGCGGCCCTACTCACACTGATGATGTCTTATCGGCAAAAGTGACCCCACCCCCCCCCCCCTCTCTGAAATTTAGTGAAGAACACCGCTCCAGCACCACCACTGCAGATCAGTCGATACGAGTCTCTGATTCTTCCTCATCCTCCTTATCCTCCTCCTTATCCTCCTAATCCCTTTCCTCCAGCGGCGGTTCCCATGACGTCCCTCTGCCTATGGGGCCCCCTCACCCTGCTGAGGGTCCCGAACGGGGGTCCCCTCGCCCTCAGGCTCACTGGTCATCCCGGGCCTCCCCCTGCTCCTCCTCCTGAAGGGGCCCTGGCAGGGCCGGGCCCTCGGCAAGGGGCGGTTCCGGGCCTGCCCTGGCCCTGGCGTCACCGGCAGGGCCGTTACCGGCGAGTGGTCCCTCGCCGACAACCCGGGACTCCTCACCGAGGATCTCAGCGCCATCCCGTGGGCCATCACCGGTAGCCTCGCCGGCCTGCGAGTGACCATCATCAACCTCACCACGCACCTCCAGAGATTGCTCACCGCTCACCTCACTGCCACCCTGAGGGTCCTCGCCAAACACTCCCGTAGGGCCATTGCCGTTGACCTGATGTTCTCGTGGGGCCTCGCTGTTGACCTGACCTTGTGGGCCTTCACTGGCGACCTTCTGAAGTGCCTCACTATTCACCTGAAGCTCCTCATCATCGGCCTTCTGAAGCTCCTCATCATCGGCCTTCTGAAGGTCCTCATCATCGGCCTTCTGAAGGTCCTCATCATCAGCCTTCTGAAGCACCTCATCATCGACCTTCTGAAGGTCTTCACCATCGGCCTTCTGAAGCTCCTCATCATCGGCCTTCTGAAGCTCCTCATCATCGGCCTTCTGAAGGTCCTCACCATCGGCCTTCTGAAGCTCCTCACCATTGGCCTTCTGAAGCTCCTCATCATCGGCCTTCTGAAGCACCTCATCATCGGCCTTCTGAAGCTCCTCATCATTGGCCTTCTGAAACATCTCACCATCGGCCTTCTGAAGCTCCTCATCATCGGCCTTCTGAAGCACCTCACCATCGGCCTTCTGAAGCTCCTCATCATCGGCCTTCTGAAGCACCTCATCATCGGCCTTCTGAAGGTCCTCACCATCGGCCTTCTGAAGCTCCTCATCATCGGCCTTCTGAAGCACCTCATCATCGGCCTTCTGAAGCTCCTCATCATTGGCTTTCTGAAACACCTCACCATCGGCCTTCTGAAGGTCCTCACCATCGGCCTTCTGAAGGTCCTCACCATCGGCCTTCTGAAGCACCTCATCATCGGCTTTCTGAAGCACCTCACCATCGGCCTTCTGAAGCACCTCACCATCGGCCTTCTGAAGCACCTCACCATCGGCCTTCTGAAGCTCCTCACCATCGGCCTTCTGAAGGTCCTCACTACTGACCTTCTGGAGCTCCTCACCATTAAACTGTCCTTCCTCACTATTGACCTTTTGACCTTTCTCCCAAATGACATCATCCTCTTGAAAGACCTCCCCTCTGACCTCCTGAGGTCCCACACTCAGCACCTTCCCGCCCCCCAGGGCCCCCTTCGCTGGCCCCGCCAGAAGCGGGGCCCTCACCGTGGCACCCGCCCCCTCCTCCCCCTCCTCACGGGCCCTCGTGACGTCTCCTCCGTGGGCCCCGTTCTGGGCGTTTGCTGGAGGAGGGAGGGAGGGAGGGGTTATTTCACCTGGATAATCGACGAGGTGGAACAAGGATGTCCAAGATGATGTCAGGTGACACACAGCAAACGCGTCATGACAACCAATAATAGGTACGGCGTCTTTTCAGATAAACAAGAGTCCATTGTAACTGTTACGACGACATTAACCCCCCTCTGGTCTGCGCACCTGATAGGCCCACGGTGATGACGTCACCATTGCTCCCCTCTATTTAAGACCGAAACAGGAGGACTTCTTCACAATTCTGACCATCGCCTGATGAAGCTGGTAATTACCAGCGAAACGTCGGACTCGAATTGTAAATGTCGTAGGGATACTCTCCAACACACGGGTGTGCTGAAGCAGTGACTAATTGGCACGTTTTGTTTACGTGTCAAACCTCACTAATTGGCCGTGTCGGGTGGTGGCAGGTTTAACGACACAAAAAAACCTCTATTCTGGATATTATTGGTCGCAAAAGTCTACGTGTTAAACTAACGTCATGCCATTTACACACCCACACACTCACGCACAAATATCCCCCCCCCCCCTATAGCATTTTGCGGCTTTTGGGGCAAGCACTGTTAGCGAACAGCAGCTAGGAAGGCCGGGACGGCGCACGAGGGCGTGGCGTGGCCAGAAGCACGCCGCCCCTGCCTCGCACATCACCAGGTTCTCGTTTAAGGCTGATGGAGATTAGTCCGCACACGTTGCTGCGCCGCCATCTCCTTGCGGGGCTAGGGTACGCCTCCTCCTCCTCCTCGACGCTCACCCACGGGGAAGGATGCTTCACGACATCGTCTGTGCGGTTATCCACCAACCCTCACTGCTGCCTCCATAATCGATATCGCACCCCCTCTAAATTAAACTTTGTGTGTTTTTTGTATTTTTACCAGGTAAAGCTCACCGAGCTACGTAGATCTTTTGCGGAAGCGACCTGGCCACAAATGATTGCTCAACGAAGTGGCTTACCGCGTGGAACGTCTATGGCAGACGGATACTCTAAACGCGTGACGTTGTTTCTCAACGTGGAGGGAAAAACCAGAAGACCCAGAGACAATCCACGCGACCACGGGGACAGAGAGAGACACGAAAACTCCAAATATACAGCAGCAGCAGCAGGCGTCTTGGCCGCAATCGAACCCACGACCTCCCGCATCCCAGGCGAGGGAGTTAACATCTTGCCAACCGTGGCCCCCCAGATATAAATAATGAAGCAGTAGACACCGCGGGTTCACAGAGAACGAGCGACTTGACGCGACTTGACTGTCTGGCACTCACCGGTAACGGCTCGCAGAGGGGGGCCACCCTTGGCTCCCACGGGGACCCCCAGAGTTCCTGGGACCCGTACACTTCGTTGGGGAAGGGGGCGAGCAATGGGGAGGGCACCGCCGCACTTTGCAGAGACGGCGATCCCTCTGGGTTGGTGACACAGACGAAACATCATCATCAATCGGAAGCAGCATCATCATCAACGGCAACTTCGTCAACAATGTCAAGCTTGTCGCCCATAATCGGCATGATAGTCAGCTTGTGTTGCGATCGAAACGTCGTGATATATTATTTTATGTTTTATTTTATTTCTCTACCTATCTGCAGTCACGAAAGCTTCAAATCAAGATCATTAATATCACTCCCACATCTGTGATCATCGTCATCATCACCATAATCGTCATCACCACGATGAAAATAATCATCATCACCTTCATCACCATCACCACCTTCTTAATTGTTACCACCACCACCATCATGAACAACATCATCATGGAATCACAATCGTCATTCGTTTATCTGCCATTTTAGCATCACCATCAACAAAGACAAAGATCCCCCATGTAGTCCTAACAGACTCTTGGGGAAAGTGCCGTTAGCGAGCAACTGTGAAGGCCGGCACGACACGTGATGGAGTGTGTGGACAACACCATGCCCGGCCGCCTTTGTCTCCCCAGTTGAATTGTTTAAACACCAGGTGCTCATTTGAAGCTGAGTCGACCTTGGGGAGGCCCATGTCCGGTTCAGATAATCGTTCCTGGTGTTGGCCACCGCGAGCGGGAATCGAACTCGGGTCGCCGGGTTCGTAGTGCGACGCGGTAACCGCTGCCGCACTACCGCCGCTCCCGACCACCGCCGCCGCCGTCACCGTGACGGCCCTCACCGTGAGTGGCCGCCGTCCCCGGCCTCGTGCACGAGCCGCCTGTAGGCCGCGATCTCTTCCCGCAGGGCCCCCCGCGCCTCCGCCACGTGGGCGCGAGCCGCCGCCTGCCGCGCCAGCCCCGACCTCGCCCCCTCCATCTCCTCCCGCAGGGTGCCGGCGCGGGCCCCCAGGGCCTCCAGGGCTGCCCGCGTCCTCCCCTCCGTCTCCTCCAGGGCCCTGGATAGCTGCTGGTGCTGAGAGGAGAGCGTCCGTGGGGGTGGGGGGGGGGGACCAACGAGGGCAGGGATTCACTGGGGGGGGGGGCCCAACCCGGGGGGGCCCAATCCTACGTCCGCGGCCCCTCGCGAGCGCCACGTTTTCCCGTTTTCGCGAAATGCGATGATTTAATGTTATTTCACATCGTCCGTGCGTGCTAGTTGCATCCCACGACGCCGTGCATTATTAATTCATGCGCGAGGGACCACTCCGATTTATGGCGACTACCAAGCCGAATGAAAACCTTCGGGGGAAAAAAAGATTAAACAAAACAAGAGAAATGGCACGAAAGCCAAATTAGAAGGCGCACATCTGCAACGAAAGTTATCACACGCAGAGGCATTTTGTCCGTGAAGTCTCCACATCTCAGAGCACAATCCCGAGCCGGGAAATCTTCATGGGAGTGCTGGTGGAGTAGCCAAAAAGGCGATGCCTAATTCAGACCAATCGGTGAGGGTGTCCGAAAATTGTGTTTGGGAATAATTAATGGGCAGGCAGAGCGGTAGATGTCTTGGACAGGCAGTGAGAACGCACGAGGCCGCGTGTGAATGTGGGTTTGACGACTTGGGGACGTCGGGGATGACAGTCAATTCAGTTGCACCAAGAATAGCAATGAGAACAATTGGATGCCACTGGGAGGAGCGGTGGTGTAGCGGTTAGCGCACTGTGCTACGAACCCGGCAAGCCGAGTTCAATTCCCGCTCACAGCTAACACCAGTGACGGTTATGCGAACCGGTCCTGGGCCTCCCCTAGGTCGATTCAGCCTCAAATGAGTACCTGGTGCGGTGTGTAAACATCGCCATTGGGGAGACAAAGGCGGCCGGGCGCGGTGCTGGCCACGCACTCCCTCGTGTGCTGTACCGGCCCTTCATGGGGGCTCGCTAACAGCACTTGCCCCTACAGTCTGTTGAAGGCTATACGGGGGATCTTTGACTGCTGGGGACATGATAAGTACCGCAAGAAGTCAGCGAAGACGGTGAATTACGTTGCACCACGGGTAGCAATGTGAACAATCGGATGCCACTGGCAGGAGAATTCCTGTGCAGAGGATTTTGAGTGACCATCACGGACGCAGAGCTGGAACCGAAGGGGGGATGCCGCCCATCGCCAACGTCTGGGATGAAGCACGTGGCTCGCCGAGGACGCGTTCCGCATTGCTGCGTCACACCACGTGGTGTCTCTGGGCTGGGACTGCGTGGTGTTGCAGGCCGTCACGGGGGGCGTCACCCCACCGCAGCCGGCCTCGTGTTCCGCGTGAACCTGGATGAAGGTCGCGGCACATCGGACTCGGGGGGACGCTCACCCGGCTCCTCTCGCTCTGCAGCTGAGCGCTCAGCTGCACCACGGACCCCTCCATCAGCTTCGACTCCGTCTCCCGTCCGGACGTCCCCGCCACCTGCCCTGCGGCTACGTTCTCTAGCCCCGTGGGGGAGCCGAACTGAGAACATTGGGAGGAGGGGGGCGGGCACGGGTGGGGGGCGCGGCAGTGTTTTTTAGGGGCCAATTCCGCCCGTTTTATTCATTCGCCGGCTTCAGTCGTTCGCTCGTTTAGTCGTTCGCGCGTTCACTCGTGTTTCCGTTCGTTCACTCGTGTTGTCGTTCGTTCACTCGTGTTGTCGTTCGTTCAATCGTGTTGTCGTTCGTTCATGCATTCATTCAATGAGGCGCGTGGGAGATGGTGGAGGCTGCTTTGGGGTTGAGGTTACTCTCGGCATGTGAGTCGAGGGACAGCGCCGGGATTGGGGGATAAGAGATGCACTGGCGGAGCCAGTGGGGGGGGGTGGGATGGCACGTGCCCCCCCCCCCCCCCCCCCCCCCCACTGATGTTTGGGGTTTATTAGTAATAAATCGGAATTTTGCGAACCGCACTACCACTGTGTAGCATATCATTACGTGCCAGGGACTCTATGAGATGATAGGACAATAGTCCGAGTCCATAATTGGCAATAAGTAACGGCAAAGCGGTTATAAGTGACTCACAGAATTGTGCGCAGTTGCGTCTACAGAGTCCACGACTTCCCTGAAGGCATCGACACCTTCAGCGAGCGCGAGGCCGATCACTAACAACGCGGTTCCAATTCGACCCTCGCCATCGCCACACACGTGTCGAATAAAAAGCAAGGGACAAGTCCTTACTAACAACTCCTTACTTACTAACAACTCCTTACTTACTAACAACTCCTTACTTACTAACAAGTACTTACTTATTAACAACTCCTTGCTTACTAGCAACTCCTTACTTACTAACAACTCCTTACGTACTAACAACTCCTTACTTATTAACAACTCCTTACTTACTAACAACTCCTTACTTATTAACAACACCTTACTTATTAACAACTCCTTACTAACTAGCGACTCCTTACTTACTAACAACTCCTTACTTACTAACAACTCCTTGCTCGCTAACAACTCCTCGCTTACTAACAACTCCTTGCTTACTAGCAACTCCTTACTTACTAACAACTTCTTACTTACTAACAACTCCTTGCTTACTAACAACTCCTTACTTACTAACAACTCTTTGCTTACTATCAGCTCCTTGCTTACTAACAACTCCTTACTTACTAACAACTCCTTACTTGCTAACAACTCCTTACTTACTAGCAACTCCTTACTTACTAACAACTCCTTACTTACTAACAACTCCTTACTTACTAACAACTCCTTGCTTACTAACAACTCCTTACGTACTAACAACTCCTGACTTACAACTCCTTACTCGCTAACAACTCCTTACTTGCTAACAACTCCTTACTTACTAACAACTCCTTACTCACGGACAACTCCTTACTTACTAACAACTCCTTACTTACTAACAACTCCTTACTTACTAACAACTCCTTACTTACTAACAACTCCTTACTCACTAACAACTCCTTACTTACTAACAACTCCTTACTTACTAACAACTCCTTGCTTACTAGCAACTCCTTACTTGCTAACAACTCCTTACTTACTAACAACTACTTACTTACTAACAACTCCTTACTCACTAACAACTCTATCATTTCTCATTGCTGGAGGGGTTGCCCTCCCTACCTGAAAATCCTGGCTCTGCCATTGAAGAGATGGGTTACATCGTTACGGCGAGGATTGAGGCTATGGTTAGGGTTGGGATTCGGGTTAGGACTAGGGCTAGGACTAGGGCTAGGACTAGGGTTAGGACTAGGGCTAGGACTAGGGCTAGGACTAGGGCTAGGACTAGGGCTAGGACTAGGGCTAGGACTAGGGCTAGGATTAGGGCTAGGACTAGGGTTAGGACTAGGGTTAGGACTAGGGTTAGGACTAGGGTTAGGACTAGGGCTAGGACTAGGGCTAGGACTAGGGTTAGGACTAGGGCTAGGACTAGGGTTAGGACTAGGGCTAGGACTAGGGCTAGGACTAGGGTTAGGACTAGGGTTAGGACTAGGGCTAGGACTAGGGCTAGGACTAGGGTTAGGACTAGGGCTAGGACTAGGGTTAGGACTAGAACTAGGGTTAGGACTAGGGCTAGGACTAGGGCTAGGGCTAGGGTTAGGACTAGGGCTAGGACTAGGGCTAGGACTAAGGCTAGGACTAGGGTTAGGACTAGGGTTAGGACTAGGGTTAGGACTAGGGCTAGGACTAGGGCTAGGGCTAGGGTTAGGACTAGGGCTAGGACTAGGGCTAGGACTAGGGTTAGGACTAGGGTTAGGACTAGGGCTAGGACTAGGACTAGGGCTAGGACTAGGGCTAGGACTAGGGCTAGGACTAGGGCTAGGACTAGGGCTAGGACTAGGGTTAGGACTAGGGCTAGGACTAGGGCTAGGACTAGGGCTAGGACTAGGGTTAGGACTAGGGCTAGGACTAGGGTTAGGACTAGGGTTAGGACTAGGGTTAGGACTAGGGCTAGGACTAGGGCTAGGACTAGGGCTAGGACTAGGGCTGTGAGGGTTAGGACTAGGGCTAGGACTAGGGCTAGGACTAGGGCTAGGACTAGGGCTAGGACTAGGGCTAGGACTAGGGCTAGGACTAGGGTTAGGACTAGGGCTAGGACTAGGGTTAGGACTAGGGTTAGGACTAGGGTTAGGACTAGGGCTAGGACTAGGGCTAGGACTAGGGCTAGGACTAGGGCTAGGACTAGGGCTGTGAGGGTTAGGACTAGGGCTAGGACTAGGGCTAGGACTAGGGCTAGGGCTAGGACTAGGGCTAGGACTAGGGCTAGGACTAGGGCGAGGACTAGGGTTAGGACTAGGGTTAGGACTAGGGTTAGGACTAGGGTTAGGACTAGGGCTAGGACTAGGGCTAGGACTAGGGCTAGGACTAGGGCTAGGACTAGGGTTAGGACTAGGGCTAGGACTAGGGCTAGGACTAGGGTTAGGACTAGGGTTAGGACTAGGGTTAGGACTAGGGCTAGGACTAGGGTTAGGACTAGGGTTAGGACTAGGGTTAGGACTAGGGCTAGGACTAGGGCTAGGACTAGGGCTAGGACTAGGGCTAGGACTAGGGTTAGGATTAGGGCTAGGACTAGGGCTAGGACTAGGGCTAGGACTAGGACTAGGGTTAGGACTAGGGCTAGGACTAGGGCTAGGACTAGGGCTAGGACTAGGGTTAGGACTAGGGCTAGGATTAGGGCTAGGACTAGGGCTAGGACTAGGGCTAGGACTAGGGTTAGGACTAGGGTTAGGACTAGGGTTAGGACTAGGGCTAGGACTAGGACTAGGGCTAGGACTAGGGCTAGGACTAGGGCTGTGAGGGTTAGGACTAGGGCTAGGACTAGGGTTAGGACTAGGGTTAGGACTAGGGCTAGGACTAGGGCTAGGACTAGGGTTAGGACTAGGGCTAGGACTAGGGTTAGGACTAGGGCTAGGACTAGGGTTAGGACTAGGGCTAGGACTAGGGCTAGGACTAGGACTAGGGCTAGGACTAGGGCTAGGACTAGGGCTAGGACTAGGGTTAGGACTAGAGCTAGGACTAGGGTTAGGACTAGGGCTAGGACTAGGGTTAGGACTAGGGCTAGGACTAGGGCTAGGACTAGGGCTAAGACTAGGGTTAGGACTAGGGCTAGGACTAGGGTTAGGACTAGGGCTAGGACTAGGGCTAGGACTAGGGCTAGGACTAGGGTTAGGACTAGGGTTAGGACTAGGGCTAGGACTAGGGCTAGGACTAGGGTTAGGACTAGGGTTAGGACTAGGGCTAGGACTAGGGCTAGGACTAGGACTAGGGCTAGGACTAGGGCTAGGACTAGGGTTAGGACTAGGGCTAGGACTAGGGTTAGGACTAGGGTTAGGACTAGGGTTAGGACTAGGGCTAGGACTAGGGCTAGGACTAGGGCTGTAAGGGTTAGGACTAGGGCTAGGACTAGGGCTAGGACTAGGGCTAGGACTAGGGCTAGGACTAGGGCTAGGACTAGGGTTAGGACTAGGGCTAGGACTAGGGTTAGGACTAGGGCTAGGACTAGGGTTAGGACTAGGGTTAGGACTAGGGTTAGGACTAGGGCTAGGACTAGGGCTAGGACTAGGGTTAGGACTAGGGCTAGGACTAGGGCTAGGACTAGGGCTAGGACTAGGGCTAGGACTAGGGTTAGGACTAGGGCTAGGACTAGGGTTAGGACTAGGGCTAGGACTAGGGCTAGGACTAGGGCTAGGACTAGGGCTAGGACTAGGACTAGGGTTAGGACTAGGGTTAGGACTAGGGTTAGGACTAGGGCTAGGACTAGGACTAGGGCTAGGACTAGGGCTAGGACTAGGGCTGTGAGGGTTAGGACTAGGGCTAGGACTAGGGCTAGGGCTAGGACTAGGGCTAGGACTAGGGCTAGGGCTAGGACTAGGGTTAGGACTAGGGTTAGGACTAGGGTTAGGACTAGGGTTAGGACTAGGGCTAGGACTAGGGTTAGGACTAGGGCTAGGACTAGGGTTAGGACTAGGACTAGGGTTAGGACTAGGGCTAGGACTAGGGTTAGGACTAGGGCTAGGATTAGGGCTAGGACTAGGGTTAGGACTAGGGTTAGGACTAGGGTTAGGACTAGGGTTAGGACTAGGGCTAGGACTAGGGCTAGGACTAGGGTTAGGACTAGGGCTAGGACTAGGGTTAGGACTAGGGCTAGGACTAGGGCTAGGACTAGGGTTAGGACTAGGGTTAGGACTAGGGCTAGGACTAGGGCTAGGACTAGGGTTAGGACTAGGGCTAGGACTAGGGTTAGGACTAGAACTAGGGTTAGGACTAGGGCTAGGACTAGGGCTAGGGCTAGGGTTAGGACTAGGGTTAGGACTAGGGCTAGGACTAGGGTTAGGACTAGGGCTAGGACTAGGGTTAGGACTAGGGTTAGGACTAGGGTTAGGACTAGGGCTAGGACTAGGGCTAGGACTAGGGTTAGGACTAGGGCTAGGACTAGGGCTAGGACTAGGGCTAGGACTAGGGCTAGGACTAGGGTTAGGACTAGGGCTAGGACTAGGGTTAGGACTAGGGCTAGGACTAGGGCTAGGACTAGGGCTAGGACTAGGGCTAGGACTAGGACTAGGGTTAGGACTAGGGTTAGGACTAGGGTTAGGACTAGGGCTAGGACTAGGACTAGGGCTAGGACTAGGGCTAGGACTAGGGCTGTGAGGGTTAGGACTAGGGCTAGGACTAGGGCTAGGGCTAGGACTAGGGCTAGGACTAGGGCTAGGGCTAGGACTAGGGTTAGGACTAGGGTTAGGACTAGGGTTAGGACTAGGGTTAGGACTAGGGCTAGGACTAGGGTTAGGACTAGGGCTAGGACTAGGGTTAGGACTAGGACTAGGGTTAGGACTAGGGCTAGGACTAGGGTTAGGACTAGGGCTAGGACTAGGGCTAGGACTAGGGTTAGGACTAGGGCTGTGAGGGTAGGACTAGGGAAAGGGCTTCGGGTTATAACTATGATTAAGGATGGGGAAAGGGTTGGGGCTATGGTCAGGACTGGCGTTGAGATTCGCAAGGAAGTCACCAGCGGATGTCCTCTGGATATACTTTGCCATAGGAATGTGGATTTGCCACGATTGGCTCTGCACCGCTGTAAACTGGAAGTGAGCACCAAATGCCTCAGTGTTCATTTGAGCAACAAATCACTTTGATTATTTGACAGCTGCTGCTGTTGCTGCTACAGCTGCTACAGCTGCTGCTACAGCTGCTGCTGTTGATGTGGTTGCTGCTACAGCTGATGTTATTGCTACTACAGCTGCTGCTGTTGATGTGGTTACTACAGCTGCTGCTGTTGCTACAGCTGTAGTTGCTACAGCTGCTAGAGCTGCTTTTGCTACAGCTGCTGTTACTATAGGTGGTACAACTGCTGTTGTTACTACAGCTGTTGCTACAGCTGATGATGTTGTAGTTACTACAGCGATAGCTGTTGCTACAGTTGCTGTTGCTGCAGTTGCTGTTGCTGCAGCTACTGCTGCTGCAGCTGCTGTTGATGTAGTTGCTGCAGCTGCTGCTGTTGCTACAGCTGAGGTTGCTGTAGTTGGTTGCTACAGCTGATGTTGCTGTAGTTGGTTACTATAGTTGCTCCAGCTGCTGTCACCTGCGATGAGAACGCGTCTCGCATCTCGTCCTGGAACCGAGCCGTGACCCCCGTGTACTGGGCCCTGAGGGTGGCCAGAGCCTCGGGCAGAGAGGCCCCCCCCCCGGGGCCCTGCACGACCTGCAGCCCGCAGGGCGGAGCGACCCCGGGACCCCCCCGCTCGTCCAGCTTCAGGGATCGCTCCAGCTGAGAGGGGGGAGGGGGGGTGGTGAGTGGTGGCGGGAGCAAGAGGGGGGGTTGGTGAAAAAGAGCTTTACAGCTCATCGGATTCTTCCAGTATAAATACAAATTCAGATTGTGGTGTTTGTGGTGAGTGGTGAGTGAAGACCGGTGCCTGTGGTGAGTGGTGAGTGAAGACCGGTGTCTGTGGTGAGTGGTGAGTGAAGGCCTGTGGTGAGTGGATGCCGGTTGGTAGTGAGTGATGGTGAGCGGTTGGTAGTGAGTGATGGTGAGCAGTTGGTAGTGAGTGATGGTGAGCGGTTGGTAGTGAGTGATGGTGAGTGGTTGGTAGTGAGTGATGGTGAGTGGTTGGTAGTGAGTGATGGTGAGTGGTTGGTAGTGAGTGATGGTGAGTGGTTGGTAGTGAGTGATGGTGAGCGGTTGGTAGTGAGTGATGGTGAGCGGTTGGTAGTGAGTGATGGTGAGCAGTTGGTAGTGAGTGAAGGTGAGCGGTTGGTAGTGAGTGATGGTGAGCGGTTGGTAGTGAGTGATGGTGAGCGGTTGGTAGTGAGTGATGGTGAGCGGTTGGTAGTGAGTGATGGTGAGTGGTTGGTAGTGAGTGATGGTGAGTGGTTGGTAGTGAGTGATGGTGAGTGGTTGGTAGTGAGTGATGGTGAGCGGTTGGTAGTGAGTGATGGTGAGCGGTTGGTAGTGAGTGATGGTGAGCGGTTGGTAGAGAGTGATGGTGAGCGGTTGGTAGAGAGTGATGGTGAGCGGTTGGTAGTGAGTGATGGTGAGCGGTTGGTAGTGAGTGATGGTGAGCGGTTGGTAGTGAGTGATGGTGAGCTGTTGGTAGTGAGTGATGGTGAGCGGTTGGTAGTGAGTGATAGTGAGCGGTTGGTAGTGAGTGATGGTGAGTGGTTGGTAGTGAGTGATGGTGAGTGGTTGGTAGTGAGTGATGGTGAGTGGTTGGTAGTGAGTGATGGTGAGCGGTTGGTAGTGAGTGATGGTGAGCGGTTGGTAGTGAGTGATGGTGAGCGGTTGGTAGTGAGTGATGGTGAGCGGTTGGTAGTGAGTGATGGTGAGCGGTTGGTAGTGAGTGATGGTGAGCGGTTGGTAGTGAGTGATGGTGAGCGGTTGGTAGTGAGTGATGGTGAGCAGTTGGTAGTGAGTGATGGTGAGCGGTTGGTAGTGAGTGATGGTGAGCGGTTGGTAGTGAGTGATGGTGAGCGGTTGGTAGTGAGTGAAGGTGAGCGGTTGGTAGAGAGTGATGGTGAGCGGTTGGTAGTGAGTGATGGTGAGCGGTTGGTAGTGAGTGATGGTGAGCGGTTGGTAGTGAGTGATGGTGAGCGGTTGGTAGTGAGTGAATGTGAGCGGTTGGTAGAGAGTGATGGTGAGCGGTTGGTAGTGAGTGATGGTGAGCGGTTGGTAGTGAGTGAAGGTGAGCGGTTGGTAGTGGGTGATGGTGAGCGGTTGGTAGTGAGTGATGGTGAGCGGTTGGTAGTGAGTGATGGTGAGCGGTTGGTAGAGAGTGATGGTGAGCGGTTGGTAGTGAGTGATGGTGAGCGGTTGGTAGTGAGTGATGGTGAGCGGTTGGTAGTGAGTGATGGTGAGCGGTTGGTAGTGAGTGATGGTGAGCTGTTGGTAGTGAGTGATGGTGAGCGGTTGGTAGTGAGTGATGGTGAGCGGTTGGTAGTGAGTGATGGTGAGTGGTTGGTAGTGAGTGATGGTGAGTGGTTGGTAGTGAGTGATGGTGAGTAGTTGGTAGTGAGTGATGGTGAGTGGTTGGTAGTGAGTGATGGTGAGCGGTTGGTAGTGAGTGATGGTGAGCGGTTGGTAGTGAGTGAAGGTGAGCGGTTGGTAGTGAGTGATGGTGAGCGGTTGGTAGTGAGTGATGGTGAGCGGTTGGTAGTGAGTGATGGTGAGCGGTTGGTAGTGAGTGATGGTGAGTGGTTGGTAGTGAGTGATGGTGAGTGGTTGATAGTGAATGATGGTGAGTGGTTGGTAGTGAGTGATGGTGAGCGGTTGGTAGTGAGTGATGGTGAGCGGTTGGTAGTGAGTGATGGTGAGCGGTTGGTAGAGAGTGATGGTGAGCGGTTGTTAGAGAGTGATGGTGAGCGGTTGGTAGTGAGTGATGGTGAGCGGTTGGTAGTGAGTGATGGTGAGCGGTTGGTAGTGAGTGATGGTGAGCTGTTGGTAGTGAGTGATGGTGAGCGGTTGGTAGTGAGTGATGGTGAGCGGTTGGTAGTGAGTGATGGTGAGTGGTTGGTAGTGAGTGATGGTGAGTGGTTGGTAGTGAGTGATGGTGAGTGGTTGGTAGTGAGTGATGGTGAGCGGTTGGTAGTGAGTGATGGTGAGCGGTTGGTAGTGAGTGATGGTGAGCGGTTGGTAGTGAGTGATGGTGAGCGGTTGGTAGTGAGTGATGGTGAGCGGTTGGTAGTGAGTGAAGGTGAGCGGTTCGTAGAGAGTGATGGTGAGCGGTTGGTAGTGAGTGATGGTGAGCGGTTGGTAGTGAGTGAAGGTGAGCGGTTGGTAGTGGGTGATGGTGAGCGGTTGGTAGTGAGTGATGGTGAGCGGTTGGTAGTGAGTGATGGTGAGCGGTTGGTAGAGAGTGATGGTGAGCGGTTGGTAGTGAGTGATGGTGAGCGGTTGGTAGTGAGTGATGGTGAGCGGTTGGTAGTGAGTGATGGTGAGTGGTTGGTAGTGAGTGATGGTGAGTGGTTGGTAGTGAGTGATGGTGAGTGGTTGGTAGTGAGTGATGGTGAGCGGTTGGTAGTGAGTGATGGTGAGCGGTTGGTAGTGAGTGATGGTGAACGGTTGGTAGTGAGTGATGGTGAGCGGTTGGTAGTGAGTGATGGTGAGCGGTTGGTAGTGAGTGAAGGTGAGCGGTTGGTAGAGAGTGATGGTGAGCGGTTGGTAGTGAGTGATGGTGAGCGGTTGGTAGTGAGTGAAGGTGAGCGGTTGGTAGTGGGTGATGGTGAGCGGTTGGTAGTGAGTGATGGTGAGCGGTTGGTAGTGAGTGATGGTGAGCGGTTGGTAGAGAGTGATGGTGAGCGGTTGGTAGTGAGTGATGGTGAGCGGTTGGTAGTGAGTGATGGTGAGCGGTTGGTAGTGAGTGATGGTGAGCTGTTGGTAGTGAGTGATGGTGAGCGGTTGGTAGTGAGTGATGGTGAGCGGTTGGTAGTGAGTGATGGTGAGTGGTTGGTAGTGAGTGATGGTGAGTGGTTGGTAGTGAGTGATGGTGAATGGTTGGTAGTGAGTGATGGTGAGTAGTTGGTAGTGAGTGATGGTGAGTGGTTGGTAGTGAGTGATGGTGAGCGGTTGGTAGTGAGTGATGGTGAGCGGTTGGTAGTTAGTGAAGGTGAGCGGTTGGTAGTGAGTGATGGTGAGCGGTTGGTAGTGAGTGATGGTGAGCGGTTGGTAGTGAGTGATGGTGAGCGGTTGGTAGTGAGTGATGGTGAGTGGTTGGTAGTGAGTGATGGTGAGTGGTTGATAGTGAATGATGGTGAGTGGTTGGTAGTGAGTGATGGTGAGCGGTTGGTAGTGAGTGATGGTGAGCGGTTGGTAGTGAGTGATGGTGAGCGGTTGGTAGAGAGTGATGGTGAGCGGTTGTTAGAGAGTGATGGTGAGCGGTTGGTAGTGAGTGATGGTGAGCGGTTGGTAGTGAGTGATGGTGAGCGGTTGGTAGTGAGTGATGGTGAGCTGTTGGTAGTGAGTGATGGTGAGCGGTTGGTAGTGAGTGATGGTGAGCGGTTGGTAGTGAGTGATGGTGAGTGGTTGGTAGTGAGTGATGGTGAGTGGTTGGTAGTGAGTGATGGTGAGTGGTTGGTAGTGAGTGATGGTGAGTGGTTGGTAGTGAGTGATGGTGAGCGGTTGGTAGTGAGTGATGGTGAGCGGTTGGTAGTGAGTGATGGTGAGCGGTTGGTAGTGAGTGATGGTGAGCGGTTGGTAGTGAGTGATGGTGAGCGGTTGGTAGTGAGTGATGGTGAGTGGTTGGTAGTGAGTGAAGGTGAGCGGTTGGTAGTGAGTGATGGTGAGTGGTTGGTAGTGAGTGATGGTGAGCGGTTGGTAGTGAGTGATGGTGAGCGGTTGGTAGTGAGTGAAGGTGAGCGGTTGGTAGAGAGTGATGGTGAGCGGTTGGTAGTGAGTGATGGTGAGCGGTTGGTAGTGAGTGATGGTGAGCGGTTGGTAGTGAGTGATGGTGAGCGGTTGGTAGTGAGTGATGGTGAGCGGTTGGTAGAGAGTGATGGTGAGCGGTTGGTAGTGAGTGATGGTGAGCGGTTGGTAGTGAGTGATGGTGAGCGGTTGGTAGTGAGTGATGGTGAGCGGTTGGTAGTGAGTGATGGTGAGCGGTTGGTAGTGAGTGATGGTGAGCGGTTGGTAGTGAGTGATGGTGAGCGGTTGGTAGTGAGTGATGGTGAGCGGTTGGTAGTGAGTGATGGTGAGCGGTTGGTAGTGAGTGATGGTGAGCGGTTGGTAGTGAGTGAAGGTGAGCGGTTGGTAGAGAGTGATGGTGAGTGGTTGGTAGTGAGTGATGGTGAGCGGTTGGTAGTGAGTGAAGGTGAGCGGTTGGTAGTGAGTGATGGTGAGCGGTTGGTAGTGAGTGATGGTGAGCGGTTGGTAGTGAGTGATGGTGAGCGGTTGGTAGTGAGTGAAGGTGAGCGGTTGAGAGTGGTCCTGGTGAGCGGTTGGTAGTGAGTGATGGTGAGTGGTTGGTAGTGAGTGATGGTGAGCGGTTGGTAGTGAGTGATGGTGAGCGGTTGGTAGTGAGTGATGGTGAGTGGTTGGTAGTGAGTGATGGTAAGCGGTTGGTAGTGAGTGATGGTGAGCGGTTGGTAGTGAGTGATGGTGAGCGGTTGGTAGTGAGTGATGGTGAGCGGTTGGTAGTGAGTGATGGTGAGCGGTTGGTAGTGAGTGATGGTGAGCGGTTGAGAGTGGTCGTGGTGAGCGGTAGACGATCTATGGTGGTCGAAGGCCGGTGTCGAGCGGAAGCTTGGTGGTTGTGGGTGAGCGGTTGGTGAGAACTCGTTGAGTGACTTGTGATTGTTGGTGGTTTGTGGTGCGTGGCTGTGGTAGTAAGTGGTAAGCGGGGTGGTGTGGTCAGCACCACACCCGGCCGCCTTTGTCTCCCCAGTGATCCTTACCTCCTGGCTCCGCCTGTTCAACTCATTGAGCTCCTCCGCACGCGACTCCAACTGCTGATGCATAGCCTCCCGCACGAACCCAGCCTCGATCAGCTCCTGCACGGGGCAGTTACAGAGTGCACCCGTTTTAAATGTCTAGAGCAGTTACAAAGTGTACCCATTTTAAATGTCTATCGCAGTTACAAAGTGTACCCATTTTAAATGTCTATAGCAGTTACAAAGTGTACCCATTTTAAATGTCTAGAGCAGTTACAAAGTGTACCCATTTTAAATGTCTAGAGCGGTTACACAGTGTACCCATTTTAAATGTCTAAAACAGTTACAAAGTGTACCCATTTTAAATGTCTCTAGAGCAGTTACAAAGTGTACCCATTTTAAATGTCTATAGAGCAGTTACAAAGTGTACCCATTTTAAATGTCTAGAGCAGGTACAAAGTGTTCCCATTTTAAATGTCTAGAGCAGTTACAAAGTGTACCCATTTTAAATGTCTAGAGCAGTTACAAAGTGTACCCATTTTAAATGTCTAGAGCAGTTACAAAGTGTACCCATTTTAAATGTCTCTAGAGCAGCTACAAAGTGTACCCATTTTAAATGTCTAGAGCAGTTACAAAGTGTACCCATTTTAAATGTCTCTAGAGCAGCTACAAAGTATACCCATTTTAAATGTCTAGAGCAGTTACAAAGTGTACCCATTTTAAATGTCTCTAGAGCAGTTACAGAGTGTACCCATTTTAAATGTCTAAAACAGTTACAAAGTGCACCCATTTTAAATGTCTAGAGCAGTTACAAAGTGTACCCATTTTAAATGTCTAGAGCAGTTACAAAGTGTACCCATTTTAAATGTCTAGAGCAGTTACAAAGTGTACCCATTTTGAATGTCTCTAGAGCAGCTACAAAGTGTACCCATTCTAAATGTCTAGAGCAGTTACAAAGTGTACCCATTTTAAATGTCTCTAGAGCAGCTACAAAGTGTACCCATTTTAAATGTCTAGAGCACTTACAAAGTGCACCCATTTAGGAACCTCTCTGCATTGGCATATACCCGCTAATTCTGGCCGTTTTACTCTGGTTATTTTTAATTCCTGCTTTTCATACACGGATCAAATGCGCCTTACAAATGTAAATCATAAGTTGTATTATACGCCCCTGAGAGAACAATAACAAAGTATATCCATTCAGAGTCACCGTCCCTCCTTCCCCACCTCATAGAATAACTACAAAGTGCACCCATTTCGATACACCCCCCCTCCCCCACCGTTAGAACCAATCACAAAGTGTCCTCGTTCCGACACGTCCCTCCGCGCCTGCACGGTGGGTCGGGGTCGTCATCCAGCAGTGGATTTGCCAAGAGGGTTGTACATGCACAGAACCGCACCCCATGCTGCGTGTTGCGACGCTTAGGAGCGGAGGCGCAGCGGTCAACGCACTGCGCTTACGAATCGAGGCCACCACAGTTACATTCCCGCTCACGGCATCGCTGAACCGGTCCTGCGCCTCTCCTAGATCGACTCAGCCTTAAATAAGTACCTGGTTTGTAAACAAAACATTAGTGCTGGGGAGACAAAGGCGGCCGCGCATAGTACTTTTCCACCCACCCCATCGTGGATCACGTTGGCCTTCAAAGATACTGCTCGCTGAACACACTTGGCCCAACATCTTGTACGAGCTATATGAGGGATCTTTGTATTTTTTGACGGTCACCGCGTCGCGCGCTTTCAGAAGCGCTTCTGCGGCCGTCGGGAATGCTCTTCCTTCAGATATTAGGGAGCCACTGGGGCTATGCACTTTTAAATCTGAATTGAAAAATGTTTCGTTTCTGTTCATAGCTTCTTGTTGTGTTCAGTTTGTTGTCCTTCCTCCGCACCTCCGATTATCACGGTTGGCTAGGTACGGTGCGAAAGAAGTTCAACGTGCGTACGTAACGATGCACTACAATAATTGTTGGTATTGTTTGTTGTTGATTATCAGTGTGGTTGTTTACTCTCACCTGCACCATGCGCCCAATGTCACTGCTCATCTGGTGCCCGACTCCCGCAGCGAATTCACACCTGTGGGTGAGAGGGTGAGTGAACAGGTGAGTGGGTGAGTGAACAGGTGTGTGGGTGAGTGGGTGAGTGAGAGGGTGAGTGAGAGGGTGAGTGAGTGGGTGAGTGAGAGGGTGAGTGGGTGGGTGAGAGGGTGAGTGAAAGGGTGAGTGGGTGGGTGAGAGGGTAACTGAGTGAGTGGGTGAGTGAGAGGGTGAGTGAGTGAGTGGGTGAGTGAGAGGGTGGGTGAACAGGTGTGTGGGTGAGTGAGAGGGTGAGTGAGAGGGTGAGTGGGTGGGTGAGAGGGTAAGTGAGTGAGTGGGTGAGTGAGAGGGTGAGTGAGTGGGTGAGTGAGTGAGAGGGTGAGTGGGTGAGTGGGTGAGTGGGTGAGTGGACATGTGTGTGGGTGGGAGGACGAGTGGGTGTATAACTGAGTCAAAAGGTGAGTGGGCAGGTGAGTGATTGAGTGGACGGGCGAGAGGAAAGGTGAGCGGCTCAGTGGACAGGTGAGAGGACAGGTGAGTGGATAATTGAGCAGGTGACAGGTGAGAGAGGAGGTGAGGGCGCGAGTGGACAGGTGAGGTACAACAGGTGAGACAGGATAGAGCACCAAGTTTAGTGAGATAACAGCATTGATCATTATTCCACGCACCTGCGATTAACACGGTTGGCTACGTACGGTGCGAAAAAAGTTCAACACATAATGTACATAATTATTCTGAACACAATTATAGCGATTATGACTCTTGTGATGCGATTAACATAATACTGATGATTATGAATATTGTGATGAAGATTGACATGGATCATGATGCTGATTATTTTGAGGATTATATTGGTATACGATTATTCATGATGATTTACATTAAGATAAGGCTCACGATCATGATAATCAAAACGATAATGCTCACTGTGACTGTTATGATCGCCGCGATGATCATAATAACGATGATCACAATGATGACGACTTGTGAGAGTAAAGACGACGACGATGATGATGGTGACGGTGAAGGAGACCCGCACCTCCGATTTCGCACGGTTGGCCACGTACGGTGCCAAAGAAGTGCAGCGTACACACGAGATAATGACGGTGATGATGACCGCACCTGGCCACGAGCTCGTTTCCCAGGGCACACGAATCTCCCAGAGCCACGCGGAGGCTCGCAGCCTCGCTCGCCGCTCTCCCCACGCTCCCAAAGGCGTCCCAGAGCGCAGCCTCTGTGCCCGGGCTTCCTGTGACCCCGGCTCCTCCTGCCCCCAGGGCCCTGAGCTGCGCCCCCAGGGCTTCGTTCGCGCCGCCGAGGTGCCGGGCCCTGCTCAGGTAGCCCGGCATGCGAGCGTTGAGCGCCCTGAGGGCGTCTCGCTCGCACTGCCGGCTCGGGCTCAGGGCGAGGGTCGCCGTTGTGGTCAGGGCGAGCCCGCGGGCCCTGGCTGGGGTGCGGTGCGCTGGGATGCCGGGGATGAGAGTGAACATGGTGGGGGAATCGAGGAGAGGCGAGAGGAGAGAGCAGAGGGGGTTGTGCTGTGTGGTGCTGTGAGGTGTTGGGGGTGGGAAAGCCGTGATTATATAGAGGGGTGAGTGAGCGCACGCCCATTGTTAATCACACCCACTCATCACACCCACTCATCAAAAAACACATCACACCCACACATCACACCCACATATCACTCTTCACACCCACTCATCACACATCACACATCACACCCCCACATCACACCCACTCATCACACATCACTCATCACACATCACACCCACACATCACACCCACTCATCACACATCACACCCACACATCACATCACACCCACACATCACACATCACACCCACACATCACACCCACTCATCACACATCACACCCACTCATCACACCCACTCATCACACATCACACCCACACATCACACCCACACATCACACATCACACCCACTCATCACACCCACACATCACACCCACACATCACACCCACACATCACACTCACACATCACACTCACACATCACACATCACACCCACACATCACTCATCACACCCACACATCACACCCACTCATCACACATCACACTCACACATCACACATCACACCCACACATCACACCCACACATCACTTATCACACCCACACATCACGCATCACACCCACTCATCACACCCACACATCACACCCACACATCACACCCACTCATCACACATCACACCCACACATCACACATCACACCCACACATCACACCCTCAAATCACACCCACTCATCGCACATCACACTCACACATCACACTCACACATCACACCCACACATCACACCCACACATCACACATCACACCCACACATCACACTCACACATCACACCCACACATCACACCCACTCATCACACATCACACTCACACATCACACCCACACATCACACCCACTCATCACACCCACTCATCACACATCACACTCACACATCACACTCACACATCACACCCACACATCACACCCACTCATCACACATCACACCCACTCATCACACCCACGCATCACACCCAAACATCACACCCACTCATCACACCCACACATCACACATCACACCCACTCATCACACCCACTCATCACACCCACACATCACACATCACACCCACTCATCACACTCACACATCACACACCACACATCACACCCACACATCACACCCACTCATCACACCCACTCATCACACCCACACATCACACCCACACATCACACATCACACCCACACATCACACATCACACCCACTCATCACACCCACACATCACACCCACTCATCACACCCACTCATCACACCCACACATCACACCCACTCATCACACCCACACATCACTCATCACACCCACTCATCACACCCACACATCACACATCACACCCACTCATCACACATCACACCCACACCTCACACCCACACATCACACATCACACCCACTCATCACACCCACACATCACACCCACACATCACACTCACTCATCACACCCACACATCACACATCACACCCACACATCACACCCACTCATCACACATCACACCCACACATCACACATCACACCCACACATTACACCCACACATCACACCCACTCATCACACCCACACATCACACCCACTCATCACACCGTCTCATCACACATCACACTCACCCATCGCACCCACACATCACACCCACTCATCACACTCACACATCACACCCACACATCACCCATCACACCCACTCATCACACATCACACATCACACTCACACATCACACCCACACATCACACCCACTCATCACACCCACTCATCACACCCACACATCACACCCACACATCACACATCACACCCACTCATCACACCCACTCATCACACCCACACATCACACCCACACATCACACATCACACCCACTCATCACACCCACTCATCACACCCACACATCACACCCACTCATCACACATCACACCCACTCATCACACCCACGCATTACACCCAAACATCAAACATCACACCCACTCATCACACCCACACATCACACATCACACCCACTCATCACACCCACTCATCACACCCACACATCACACATCACACCCACTCATCACACTCACACATCACACTCACACATCACACATCACACCCACACATCACACCCACTCATCACACCCACTCATCACACCCACACATCACACCCACACATCACACATCACACCCACACATCACACATCATCACACCCACTCATCACACCCACACATCACACCCACTCATCACACCCACTCATCACACCCACACCCACTCATCACACCCACACATCACACCCACTCATCACACATCACACTCACACATCACACATCACACCCACACATCACACACACACATCACTTATCGCACCCACACATCACGCATCACACCCACTCATCACACCCACACATCACACCCACACATCACACCCACTCATCACACATCACACCCACACATCACACATCACACCCACACATCACACCCTCAAATCACACCCACTCATCACACATCACACTCACACATCACACTCACACATCACACCCACACATCACACCCACACATCACACATCACACCCACACATCACACTCACACATCACACCCACACATCACACCCACTCATCACACATCACACTCACACATCACACCCACACATCACACCCACTCATCACACCCACTCATCACACATCACACTCACACATCACACTCACACATCACACCCACACATCACACCCACTCATCACACCCACTCATCACACCCACACATCACACCCACACATCACACATCACACCCACTCATCACACCCACGCATCACACCCAAACATCACACATCACACCCACTCATCACACCCACACATCACACATCACACCCACTCATCACACCCACTCATCACACCCACACATCACACATCACACCCACTCATCACACTCACACATCACACATCACACATCACACCCACACATCACACCCACTCATCACACCCACTCATCACACCCACACATCACACCCACACATCACACCCACACATCACACATCACACCCACTCATCACACCCACACATCACACCCACTCATCACACCCACTCATCACACCCACACATCACACCTACTCATCACACCCACACATCACTCATCACACCCACTCATCACACCCACACATCACACATCACACCCACTCATCACACATCACACCCACACCTCACACCCACACATCACACATCACACCCACTCATCACACCCACACATCACACCCACACATTACACTCACTCATCACACCCACACATCACACCCACTCATCACACCCACACATCACACATCACACCCACTCATGACACCCACACATCACACATCACACCCACACATCACACCCACTCATCACACATCACACCCACACATCACACATCACACCCACACATCACACCCACACATCACACCCACTCATCACACCCACACATCACACCCACTCATCACACCGTCTCATCACACATCACACTCACCCATCACACCCACACATCACACCCACTCATCACACTCACACATCACACCCACACATCACCCATCACACCCACTCATCACACATCACACTCACACATCACACCCACACATCACACCCACTCATCACACCCACTCATCATACCCACACATCACACCCACACATCACACATCACACCCACTCATCACACCCACTCATCACACCCACACATCACACCCACACATCACACATCACACCCACTCATCACACCCACTCATCACACCCACTCATCACACCCACACATCACACCCACTCATCACACATCACACCCACTCATCACACCCACGCATCACACCCAAACATCACACATCACACCCACTCATCACACCCACACATCACACATCACACCCACTCATCACACCCACTCATCACACCCACACATCACACATCACACCCACTCATCACACTCACACATCACACTCACACATCACACCCACACATCACACCCACTCATCACACCCACTCATCACACCCACACATCACACATCACACCCACACATCACACATCACACATCACACCCACTCATCACACCCACACATCACACCCACTCATCACACATCACACCCACTCATCACACCCACACATCACTCATCACACCCACTCATCACACCCACACATCACACATCACACCCACACATCACTCATCACACCCACTCATCACACCCACACATCACTCATCACACCCACACATCACACCCACTCATCACCCCCACACATCACACTCACTCATCACACCCACACATCACACCCACTCATCACACCCACACATCACACATCACACCCACTCATGACACCCACACATCACACATCACACCCACACATCACACCCACTCATCACACATCACACCCACACATCACACATCACACCCACACATCACACCCACACATCACACCCACTCATCACACCCACACATCACACCCACTCATCACACCGTCTCATCACACATCACACTCACCCATCACACCCACACATCACACCCACTCATCAAACTCACACATCACACCCACACATCACCCATCACACCCACTCATCACACATCACACTCACACATCACACCCACACATCACACCCACTCATCACACCCGCTCATCACACCCACACATCACACCCACACATCACCCATCACACCCACTCATCACACATCACACTCACACATCACACTCACACATCACACCCACACATCACACCCACTCATCACACCCACTCATCACACCCACACATCACACCCACACATCACACATCACACCCACTCATCACACCCACACATCACACCCACACATCACGCATCACACCCACTCATCACACCCACTCATCACACCCACACATCACACCCACTCATCACACCCACACATCACACATCACGCCCACTCATCACACCCACTCATCACACCCACACATCACACATCACACCCACTCATCACACTCACACATCACACTCACACATCACACATCACACCCACACATCACACCCACTCATCACACCCACTCATCACACCCACACATCACACCCACACATCACACATCACACCCACACATCACACATCACACATCACACCCACTCATCACACCCACACATCACACCCACTCATCACACCCACTCATCACACATCACACCCACTCATCACACCCACACATCACTCATCACACCCACTCATCACACCCACACATCACACATCACACCCACTCATCACACATCACACCCACCATCACACCCACACATCACACATCACACCCACTCATCACACCCACACATCACACCCACACATCACACCCACACATCACTCATCACACCCACTCATCACACCCACACATCACTCATCACACTCACACATCACACCCACACATCACACCCACTCATCACACATCACACCCACTCATCACACCCACGCATCACACCCAAACATCACACATCACACCCACTCATCACACCCACACATCACACATCACACCCACTCATCACACCCACTCATCACACCCACACATCACACATCACACCCACTCATCACACTCACACATCACACTCACACATCACACCCACACATCACACCCACTCATCACACCCACTCATCACACCCACACATCACACATCACACCCACACATCACACATCACACATCACACCCACTCATCACACCCACACATCACACCCACTCATCACACATCACACCCACTCATCACACCCACACATCACTCATCACACCCACTCATCACACCCACACATCACACATCACACCCACACATCACTCATCACACCCACTCATCACACCCACACATCACTCATCACACCCACACATCACACCCACTCATCACCCCCACACATCACACTCACTCATCACACCCACACATCACACCCACTCATCACACCCACACATCACACATCACACCCACTCATGACACCCACACATCACACATCACACCCACACATCACACCCACTCATCACACATCACACCCACACATCACACATCACACCCACACATCACACCCACACATCACACCCACTCATCACACCCACACATCACACCCACTCATCACACCGTCTCATCACACATCACACTCACCCATCACACCCACACATCACACCCACTCATCAAACTCACACATCACACCCACACATCACCCATCACACCCACTCATCACACATCACACTCACACATCACACCCACACATCACACCCACTCATCACACCCACTCATCACACCCACACATCACACCCACACATCACCCATCACACCCACTCATCACACATCACACTCACACATCACACTCACACATCACACCCACACATCACACCCACTCATCACACCCACTCATCACACCCACACATCACACCCACACATCACACATCACACCCACTCATCACACCCACTCATCACACCCACACATCACACCCACACATCACGCATCACACCCACTCATCACACCCACTCATCACACCCACACATCACACCCACTCATCACACCCACACATCACACATCACGCCCACTCATCACACCCACTCATCACACCCACACATCACACATCACACCCACTCATCACACTCACACATCACACTCACACATCACACATCACACCCACACATCACACCCACTCATCACACCCACTCATCACACCCACACATCACACCCACACATCACACATCACACCCACACATCACACATCACACATCACACCCACTCATCACACCCACACATCACACCCACTCATCACACCCACTCATCACACATCACACCCACTCATCACACCCACACATCACTCATCACACCCACTCATCACACCCACACATCACACATCACACCCACTCATCACACATCACACCCACCATCACACCCACACATCACACATCACACCCACTCATCACACCCACACATCACACCCACACATCACACCCACACATCACTCATCACACCCACTCATCACACCCACACATCACTCATCACACCCACACATCACACCCACTCATCACACCCACACATCACACTCACTCATCACACCCACACATCACACATCACACCCACTCATGACACCCACACATCACACATCACACCCACACATCACACCCACACATCACACCCACTCATCACACATCACACCCACACATCACACATCACACCCACACATCACACCCACACATCACACCCACTCATCACACCCACACATCACACCCACTCATCACACCGTCTCATCACACATCACACTCACCCATCACACCCACACATCACACCCACTCATCACACTCACACATCACACCCACACATCACCCATCACACCCACTCATCACACATCACACCCACAACACATCACACCCACACATCACACTCACACATCACACCCACTCGTCACACCCACTCATCACACCGTCTCATCACACATCACACTCACCCATCACACCCACACATCACACCCACTCATCACACTCACACATCACACCCACACATCACACCCACTCATCACACATCACACTCACCACACATCACACCCACACATCACACTCACACATCACACCCACTCGTCACACCCACTCATCACACCGTCTCATCACACATCACACTCACCCATCACACCCACACATCACACCCACTCATCACACTCACAAATCACACCCACACATCACCCATCACACCCACTCATCACACATCACACTCACCACACATCACACCCACACATCACACTCACACATCACACCCACTCGTCACACCCACTCATCACACCGTCTCACCACACATCACACCCACACATCACACTCACACATCACACCCACTCGTCACACCCACTCATCACACCGTCTCAACACACATCACACTCACCCATCACACCCACACATCACACCCACTCATCACACTCACACATCACACCCACACATCACCCATCACACCCACTCATCACACATCACACTCACCACACATCACACCCACACATCACACTCACACATCACACCCACTCGTCACACCCACTCATCACACCGTCTCACCACACATCACACCCACACATCACACTCACTCATCACACCCACCCGTCACACCCACTCATCACACCGTCTCATCACACATCACACTCACCCACCACACCCACACATCACACCCACTCGTCACACCCACTCGTCACACCGTCTCATCATGCACATTGCATGAACTCTACGTTGACCTTCTTTCGTACCGTACGTCGCCAACCGTGCTAACAGGAGGTGCGGGAGAAGGACCTCAAACCAAACACAGCAAGCGGTTCCCAATAAAGTAGTTTGACAATCTAAGTGATTTAAAAGTGCACAGCTTACAGTGTCTTCCTAACATCGCGAGGCAGAGCGTTCCAGACGGCCGCAGAAGCGCACGTGAAAGCGCGCGACGCGGTGACCGTCCTTGTCCGATGGCCAGCCAACAAAATAAACCACCACCTCTCCATCGCACTGCACGCACACGCACGCCTACACATCACAGCCACTCATCACACCAACTACGCCTACCACCCCCACACTGAAGCCACCGAGCCATCACTCACTCACACGGAGACCACCCGCACCCACCGCATGTACAGCCATCACTCACTCACACGGAGACCACCCGCACCCACCGCATGTACAGCCATCACTCACTCACACGGAGACCACCCGCACCCACCGCATGTACAGCCATCACTCACTCACACGGAGACCACCCGCACCCACCGCATGTACAGCCATCACTCACTCACACGGAGACCACCCGCACCCACCGCATGTACAGCCATCACTCACTCACACGGAGACCACCCGCACCCACCGCATGTACAGCCATCACTCACTCACACGGAGACCACCCGCACCCACCGCATGTACAGCCATCACTCACTCACACGGAGACCACCCGCACCCACCGCATGTACAGCCATCACTCACTCACACGGAGACCACCCGCACCCACCGCATGTACAGCCATCACTCACTCACACGGAGACCACCCGCATCCACCGTAACCACCCAGCACGCACGTTACGGATGAGCTTCTCGCTCGATGTTTCCCGGGGACACCGCTCGGGCTGGATTTGAAGCGAGGATTAACGTACCTAAAGCACCGCCGCTCGAGATACAACGACGTACGCATGTCCACAAAAACAAATAACGCCATCTCCCACATCCATCTCAGCCGGGTACGCAATGTCTCCGATGTCCCTGGGTCTCCTCCAAGGCCGCAGTGTCTGCCCGCATTAGTGCCGCCGCACGAGGCGCACGCACGCAGAGGGACTGGGCGTGAACATCCATGCACAGTGGCGCACGAGACCAGTCGCTGGCAATGCACGGTGCCCTGATAACCATCCACCATGGAGCAACGCTCACATCCAAACTCAACAACTTACGGTTTTTAAAAAAAAATCGCGGTTATGGTTAATCATCATGCGCGTATGTATGCGCATGTTGAACTTCTTTCGCACCGTACGTAGGACAACAAACTCAACACAAGAAGCAGCTCGAGAGAAATGAGTTTTCAATCGAGACGATTTTGAAAGTGCATCGCCCCAGCGGCTTCCTGATATCGCAAGGAAGAGCGTTCCAGACGGCCGCAGAAGCGCGTCTGAAGGCGCGCGATGGAGCGACCGTCCATGGAACGACCGTCCATCTATTTTCGATGTCCAGCAGCCAGAAGCCGCTGCTGCGAGGATGACCGCAGTTCACGTGATGGTTCACGTGATGGTTCACGTGATGGTTCACGTGATGGTTCACGTGATGGTTCACGTGATGGTTCACGTGATGGTTCACGTGATGGTTCACGTGATGGTTCACGTGATGGTTCACGTGATGGTTCACGTGATGGTTCACGTGATGGTTCACGTGATGGTTCACGTGATGGTTCACGTGATGGTTCACGTGATGGTTCACGTGATGGTTCACGTGATGGTTCACGTGATGGTTCACGTGATGGTTCACGTGATGGTTCACGTGATGGTTCACGTGATGGTTCACGTGATGGTTCACGTGATGGTTCACGTGATGGTTCACGTGATGGTTCACGTGATGGTTCACGTGATGGTTCACGTGATGGTTTACGCTCCTTGACGAGATCGCCAAAATGTTGTGGTTTATTCGTGGCAAGCACTTTGTGTGCAACGAGAGCCGCGCTCTACGCACTGCTGGATGAAGGGCGTCTCGCACCTCTCACGATCCTGCCCTCGAGACGATCCGTCCGGTCGCAGGCTCACGATCCGCTCCATTACCGCAGCCTCCTTTGGCCGCCACTCCGCCCCGAGCCTCGACCGCCGGCAGCGCATCCTAACTGAGGCCACTCTAGTTGATTCTTAAACAGTCAATGCGATGATGATGGTGGTGATGGCGATTCTAACCTTCCGTGTGTTCTAGAATCCACGTGCTCCTCCTTTCTCGCCTGGTATACAGCACGTCGTGGATTCGATCGGGACCCCCATGCCTGCTGTATATTTGGAGTTTGCGTGTCTCTCTCTCTCTCCCCCCGTGGTTGCGAGAATTCTTCTCCGAGTTCTCCGGTTTTCCCCTCCACATTTGGAGTGAACATCACCACGCGTTTATCGAGTTAATTTGGCTGCTGAACATTTCCACGCAACCACTTCGTTGAGCTGTCATTCGTGGCTCAGTGGGGCTTCACCTGGCACAATAAAAATGAGTTGACTTCGTTTAAAGTCTCTCGGCGCGGTCCCCAGCCGCGCGCCCTTTCTCTGTTGCGCTTTCCGTTCCATTTGCTGCCGGCGGTCTAGAATTCCGGAGGCCGACCGGCCTGCCTGTCTGCCTGCCTGCCTACCGGCCTGCCTGCCTGCCGGCCTGCCTGCCTGCCTGCCTGCCGGCCTGCCTGCCTGCCTACCGGCCTGCCTACCGGCCTGCCTGCCGGCCTGCCTGCCTGCCTGCCTACCGGCCTGCCTGCCTGCCTGCCTGTCTGCCTGCCTGTCTGCCGGCCTGCCTGCCTACCTGTCTGCCCGCCTGTCTGCCTGTCTGCCGTCCTGCCTGCCTGCCTACTAGCCTGCCTGCCGGTCTGCCTGCCTACCGGCCTGCCTGCCTGCCTGCCTACTAGCCTGCCTGCCTGCCTGCCTACCGGCCTGCCTGCCTGCCTACCGGCCTGCCTGCCTGCCTACTAGCCTGCCTGCCTGCCTGCCTACCGGCCTGCCTGCCTGCCTACCGGCCTGCCTGTCTGCCTACCTGTCTGCCTGCCTGTCTGCCTGTCTGCCGGCCTGCCTACTAGCCTGCCTGCCGGTCTGCCTGCCTACCGGCCTGCCGGCCTGCCTGCCTGTCTGCCTGTCTTCCGGCCTGTCTGCCTGTCTGCCGGCCTGTCTGCGTGTCTGTCTGCCTGCCTGTCGGCCTGTCTGCCTGCCTGTCTGCCTGCCTACCGGCCTGCCTGCCTGCCTGCCTACCAGCCTGCCTGCCTGCCTACCAGCCTGCCTGTCTGCCTGCCTGCCTGCCTGTCTGCCTGCCTGCCGGCCTGCCTGCCTGTCTGCCGGCCTGCCTGCCTGTCTGCCTGTCTGCCTGCCTGCCTGTCTGCCTGCCTGCCTGCCTGCCTGCCTGTCTGTCTGCCTGCCTGCCTGTCTGCCTGCCTGCCTGGCGGCCTGCCTGCCTGTCTGCCTGCCTGCCTGGCGGCCTGCCTGGCGGCCGGTCTGCCTGCCGGCCAGCCTTGACATCGCCGCCAGAGAGACAAAGGCGGCCGGCCGGGCTTGTTGGCACTTGCCACCCACCACCTCCATAGGTGCTGCTACTCGCTAACAGCACTTGCCCCCAACAGTCTGTTGAGGCCATGCGGGGGATATTTGTCTTTGTATTCACGAGTGAGGAGCGGTGGCGCAGTGGTTTGCGAGCATTGCGCTACGAACCCGTCGATCGACTTGCATTCCATTCGCACCAACACTAAATGTCCTCGATGAATATTTGAACCGGTCCAAGTCCTCCCCTAGGTCGGCTCAGTTTAAAATGAGCAACCGGTGCTGCGTATAAACAATCAGCACTGGGGAGACAAAAGCGGCCGGGCGTGGTGTGGGCCATCCCCACCACGGTGCTCGCTAATAGCCCTTGCCCCAACAACCCGTGTGGGCTATACGGGGGATCTTTGTCTGTGTACTCGCGAGGCGCGTTTTCATTGACATTTGACACTTTCAACACTTGTGGGAAAACATCCCGTGGAGGATGACACCGCAACAGGCACTCATTTAAGGCCGAGCCGACCTTGGGGAAGCCCAGGACCGGTACAGATTTCTTGTCACCGATATTGGCCGTTGAGTGGGAATCCAACTGAGGTGGCCGGGTTGGTAGCGCAGCGCGCCAACCGCTGCACCACCGCTCCCCACACACTCACACAACAGCCCCTCCCGTTCGCCACGAAGCAGCGTTGATGGAACCACAGCGCCTGTGCCAGGCTAGGTGCATTTTGAGGCCACGTGAAGTGTCGAAGGTTCACTGACAGGAGGCCACAGGACAGACCCAGGTGCCATGGGTTGGCTGGTCGAGATGACTGGCCGATGCGCCCACCTGCACTCCCTAACGTGCCAACTTGCTGAGTTTTAGCCGCTACCCCACGCAAACAAGACAAAGATCCTCCACGCGTAGCCTCAACAGGCTGCCGGGGCAAGTGCTGTTAGCGAGCAGCAGCTATGAAGGCCATCACACACACACACAGATTGACACAAAGACAAAGATCCCCCGTATAACCTACACAGACTGTCGGGGGCAAGTGCTGTTAGCGAGCAGCACCTATGAAGGCCGGCACCGCACAGGAGGGAGGCGTGTGGCCACCGCCACGCCCGGCCGCCTTTGTCTCCACAGTCCCTGATGCCTACGGGCGCGTGCACAGACACAAACAATGAATGACACCCCGAACCCGACATGCCCGCCCTCGCCAGGGGCCCTCTTGGCATCCCCTTGCGTCTCGGAGCTCCCATTCTGTCCTCCTGCCAGGCTGTCTGGGATCCTGCGTCTCTTATCTTTGCGTCTCCCAGCTCACCCAATCACACGCCCCACCGCCTCCCCCCGAACGAATGCCATCGCTTTCTCGAGTGACAGATCTCGGAACGCGAGGCTTGTGGAGACAGAGCGATCGAAACACCCAGAGGGTGCCGGCTGTAAACAACCAGAAACAATCCTGACAAAGGTTCACCCTCGTGTAGCCTCCGCAGGCTGTTGGGGCAAGTGCTGTTGTGAGCACGCGCCGATGAAGAACGGCGAGGAGGCGGTGTGGGACGCACCACGCCCGGCCACCTTTGTTTCCACACAATGTATTGATTTAAGGCCGAGTCGACCTAGGAGAGGTCCAGGACCGGTTCAGACATTCGTCACCGATGTTGGCCCCGCGAGCGGGAATCGAACTCGTGAGACGTCTGCTTCGTAGTGCAGCGTGCTCACCACTGCTCCCCCCACGCACACACACGTGCGCAGCACCTCCAAAGGAGACAATACAAGTTACATTTCGATCAACAACAATATGAATTGCATTGCCCGCATTTATTCACGACGATTGCCATCAACGGCGAATGTCGGCCGAAGGAGGGCGATGTCAACTTGAAGACGGCTCAAGCTGGATGAGGCCATTGTTTTAATCGCAGGAGGGGGGCGAGGTTGGGGTGGTGGATATTTCATTATCCGTCGATCAGTGGTGGGTGTTGGAGAGAGGTGATTTTTTTTTTACGATTGCAATTTATATAACTAGCAACGTGCAATAACCACGAACTACAGGCGTGCCCACGGACCGAGCGATCAGTTAAATGCAACTCAAGTTGCACGCAACTATGTCGCTTGCACGTGTGCGCGTACGTCGCTGCAACCAGTTTTGC
This sequence comes from Petromyzon marinus, assembly GCF_048934315.1. NCBI lineage: Eukaryota > Metazoa > Chordata > Hyperoartia > Petromyzontiformes > Petromyzontidae > Petromyzon > Petromyzon marinus. Next base: position 2,616,446 of record NC_133722.1, read on the forward strand.
GAGCAACTTGGCCGAACCAGATGCCTGTAGTAGACACCACTTTGCGACCCACCATGCCACCCAGTGCCGGATTATCGTAGTCGCAAAAGTAGCTACGTATGTAGTAGCTACGTACGTAGTAGCTACAGTGAGGGAAAAAAGTATTTGATCCCCTGCTGATTTTGTACGTTTGCCCACTGACGAAGAAATGATCAGTCTATAATTTTAATGGTAGGTTTATTTGAACAGTGAGAGACAGAATAACAACAAAATCCAGAAAAATGCATGTCAAAAATGTTATAAATTGATTTGCATTTTAATGAGGGAAATAAGTATTTGACCCCCTCTCATTCAGAAAGATTTCTGGCTCCCAGGTGTCTTTTATACAGGTAACGAGCTGAGATTAGGAGCACACTCTTAAAGGGAGTGCTCCTAATCTCAGCTTGTTACCTGTATAAAAGACACCTGTCCACAGAAGCAATCAATCAGATTCTAAACTCTCCACCATGGCCAAGACCAAAGAGCTCTCCAAGGATGTCAGGGACAAGATTGTAGACCTACACAAGGCTGGATTGGGCTACAAGATCATTGCCAATAGCTTGGTGAGAAGGTGACAACAGTTGGTACAATTATTCGCAAATGGAAGAAACACAAAAGAACTGTCAATCTCCCTCGGCCTGGGGCTCCATGCAAGATCTCACCTCGTGGAGTTGCAATTATCATGAGAACGGTGAGGAATCAGCCCAGAACTACACGGGAGGATCTTGACAATGATCTCAAGGCAGCTGGGACCATAGTCACCAAGAAAACAACTGGTAACACACTACGCCGTGAAGGGCTGAAATCCTGCAGCACCCGCAAGGTCCCCCTGCTCAAGAAAGCACATATACATACCCGTCTGAAGTTTGCCAATGAACATCTAAATGATTCAGAAGACAACTGGGTGAGTGTTGTGGTCAAATCAGACCAAAATGGAGCTCTTTGGCATAAACTCCACTCGCCGTGTTTGGAGGAGGAATGCTGCCTATGACCCCAAGAACACCGTCCACACCGTCAAACATGGAGGTGGAAACATTATGCTTTGGGGGTGTTTTTCTGCTGAGACAGGACAACTTCACCGCATCAAAGGGACGATAGACGGGGCCATGTATCGTCAAATCTTGAGTGAGAACCTCCTTCCTTCAGCCAGGGCATTGAAAATGGGTCGTGGATGGGTATTCCAGCATGACAATGACCAAAAACACACGGCCAAGGCAACAAAGGAGTGGCTCAAGAAGAAGCACATTAAGGTCCTGGAGTGGCCTAGCCAGTCTCCAAACCTTAATCCCATAGAAAATCTGTGGAGGGAGCTGAAGGTTCGAGTTGCCAAAGGTCAGCCTCGAAACCTTAATGACTTGGAGAAGATCTGCAAAGAGTGGGACAAAATCCCTCCTGAGATGTGTGCATACCTGGTGACCAACTACAAGAAACATCTGACCTCTGTGATTGCCAACAAGGGTTTTGCCACCAAGTACTAAGTCATGTTTTGCAGAGGGGTCAAATACTTATTTCCCTCATTAAAATGCAAATCAATTTATAAAATTTTTGCAATGCGTTTTTCTGGATTTTTGTTGTTGTTATTGTCTATCACTGTTCAAATAAACCTACCATTAAAATTATAGACTGATAATTTATTTGTCAGTGGGCAAACGTACAAAATCAGCAGGGGATAAAACTTTTTTTCCCTCACTGTACGTATGTAGCTACTACTACTACATACGTAGTAGTAGTTACTACGTATGTAGTAGCTACGGGCCCCGCACTTTCAAGGGCCCCGCGCTAAATGCTTTCAAGCTATCAATTCCGGTTCAGTGATTTTGCACTTCATTACTATAGTACTATACCGCCTTCAACTTTTATGAACGACTGGGTGTTATCTGGCTGTATAGCAAATGAAAAAATACAATTACTTTACTATGCAAGTAAATTTTTTTTGTGTTTTAATCATTTTTTTTTATTTAGGACCCCTATCACATGCGACAGGCCCCGCACCAGCTTAATTTGGCACTGATGCGACCACATTTGCCAATAACGATTGGTTGTGAGAATCTCGCCGTGGGGTTGGGTGGGGTGTGGGCCGAGCCAGAGGGGGGACGTGGCCACGCGACAAAAGACAAAGCTCCCCCATATAGTCTTCAACAGACTGTTGGGGCAAGTGCTGTTAGCGAGCACCTTTTGAAGGCCGGCACGGCACACGAGGGGGTGGGTGGCCAGCGCCACGCCCGACCGCCTTCGTCTCCCTAGTGGCGATGTTTACTCCACACTGCACCAGGTACTCGTTTGAGGTTGAGTCGACCTAGGCGAAGCCCATGGACCGGTTCAGATAATCGTCACTGGTGTTGGCCGTGAGTGGGAATTGAACTCGGGTTCCCGGGTTCGTAACGCAGCGCGCTAACCGCTACACTACCGCTCCCCACACAAACACACAGACACACACAGACACACGCACAGACACTCACACACGGTAGGAAATGCCCCGGTTGCACAACTACTTGCCCGAATGTGGACAAAGCAGGTGCAGGCAGCGATTAAAACAAGAGCCGGACACGGTATTCGTAGCGAGATTTACATTTAAAATGACACGAGCGTGGGAATGGACATTAGCTACCCGAGGGTAAACCGTTGTTTAAGGTAGGTGGGGTAGTAACACTCCAGAACCGCGAAAGATGGCGACGGCTTAAGAAGAGCATCCAGCAGTGGATCGATCACGGATGATGACGACGATCATCATTCCATCAGCACGGTTGATTGCGTGCGCCACGGGAGCAGTAAGGACCGAGTGCAGCGGGCTCCATGGGATTTATAAGGTCCCTGGGATTAGGGGACCGGGTCCCTGGACTTAGGAGGGACTCTGTCCAATTGGTTTGAGTTCAATGTCGAGGTCCCATGGTTCCAGATCCGAGGTTCCTAAATTCTAGACTCCTTGGGTCTGAGTCGAGATCTCCTCCCCGGGCGCAGCGAGTCCTCCGTTTATGTTGGATGACGCGTCCCCGGAAAAAAAAGGCGATGTCAGGCGCCACGGAAATCTAAAGGCCTCATTTTACCACCGTTGACTTGATGATATAAATGTAGGATAGGTTCCTTGGGAGGGGTCGCTTTTTGTGTCGAATAAAGTTGCACGGGTTACAAAAACGTCACCCGCCGAGGTATTACATAACACCTTTAAATACATAAGTTAAGATAGAATTATCGGCCGAGATGGTGGCTGAGATTGCGTTTGGAGGGTAGCGCCGTGCAGAGAATGGCGACGTTGTAAAACACCCGAGGATTGAGCGCTAATTTGTTGGTGCCATGGCGTCACTCTCGTCACGTACGCTGCATAACCTCCCGCGCTATCTTGCGATTGTTCGTAACGTTCCGAGTGAAATCGACGCCTTTTAAGTCGAATTACGTTCCGTAAATTTGTTGGCGACGTTATAGCGAAACAACGAAAATAGAGGACCTCGTGTGTACGATCCCTGGAGTCCAGGTACGAGGTTCCGGGCACGAGGTTCCAGGAACGAGGTTCCAGGTACGAGGTGCCAGGGACTGAATCCGAAGGCCCTAAGGTGCCCTAGTGCTGAGCAGACCTGGAATCAATTACAATTCACAGCAACGGCTTTTGGCTGACCATCGAACAAAGATGACAACCGCATCGCGTGGCGCTTCCAGAAGCGCTTCCGCGGCCGTCTGGAATGCTCTTCTTCCCGATATTAGAAAGCCACTGGAGTTTTGCACTTTTACGTCTAAATTGTGAACACGTTCCTTTGGAACTGCTTTTTACGTTTAGTTTGTTGACTAAGTACGGTGTGAAAGATGGTCAACATACGTAAATGTGTAATCCGCAACATATTACAATGACCAATGCAATTTTCCTTTTAATCAACAATGCTGCTCTAAATGGAATTATAAATGACCCCAGTTCTGGTCCTGAGGCCTAGGTTCATTGCTCAGATCCTAAGGTCCTAAGTTCCCTGTGAAGTTTCCATGAAACCAGGCCCCAGCTTGCAAGGTCTCATTTTCCAGGTTGATTGGCAAGCACCAGACCAGTGATTCCAGGTGATGGGTCATGGGTCTCAAGCTCTTTAGAACTGCTTTTTGTGTTTAGTTTGTTGTCCTTCCCCCGCACCTCGGATTAGCACGGTTGGCTACGTACGGTGCGAAAGAAGTTCAACGTACACACGTACATCTTCCAAGCTCAGTGAGTGTCTTAGGTCACGAGTCCCTGCCCGGAGAGAAGGTTCTGTGGTCTGGGTTCATCGCCAAGGTCGGGTTATTCCAGGTACCAGGGTTTCAGGAACGCGGCATTCCTGGGTTTCTATGGTTCTAGGTCCCAGGACGGAAAGTTCTGCGATTCGGGTCCATGACTGGGCTCCCGGGTGTGCAGGTCCGGTGCCAGGCCGTGGCCTCGTGCACTCTCGCCTACATCCCCTTGAGTTGCGCCATGAGGTCCTCCAGACTCTGCTCCGTCTCCTCCACGGAGGGCTCAGCGTCTTCAGCCAACTGCTCGGGGAGAAGGGGGTGGGGTTGGGGGGGGACCCGGGGGACGGGGGGGGGGGGCGAGGGGTGAGACCCCAAGGTAGACAAGGAGTGGTGGGAGAGCCGGTGGGAGAAGGAGGGGGGATGGGGGGGCAGGGGAAGGCACCATGCAGTTCGACTTTAGAAGTGGAGGCGGGTCACCCCCCATGTCATGAATCCACTGCTGGATGAGGCGTTTTGTACACCACAGGAATACATACATGTGACCATACTTCACCAAAAATTGGTCACTCCGGAGGGGTGAATTATTTCTACCCTGATCGGAGTACAATTGTAATGAAAGGGTGCCATCTGTTGACCAGGAGGGGTAATCACGAGTATGGGTGCATTACATAATAACCAGCTAGAAGGGGGGCGTGTCTGGGTTAAAGGTAAAAGGCGGGGTCAGTCGGGAAGCTCCGGGAACCTGCTCGAAGGTTCTAGAAGGAGGCGTGGCCGGAGGCGGGGCCTGGCCACGCTAAGGAGTCGATAGGGGGGGTCGTGACCGAGGGCTCGGGGCTGCAGTCGCTGTCTTCGCCGTCATCTCTCTTCAACGTCCGGCCGCATGGCCGATCCTCTGCACGGCTCCCATCGTCGTCGTCGTCGCTATATTAGTCAACCAGCTATGTAGTTAGACGCCGACGATGGGGCTGTATGGGTGCGTCAGCTATGCGTGGCCGTGTATATATATGTGTGTGGCCCAGCGATTGTGCTTCTAAGTGTGAGAAATAAATAAGGAGCCCTCTACACGTCGTGTCTCGGAAGTCGCTCACTACGCAAATACTAAATTAAGTTTACACAGAAACATTGAACAGATATGTGGGGTGACTGGTGTACAAATAAATAAATAGATGAGGATAGATGATGTCCCAAGTGAATTTATCAAAGATAATTGAACATGCTATCGCTGGGCCATGTCACACTGTGTGACGTGTGCATACCTGTGTGTCTGCGTGTGTACCGGTGTGGGGAGCGATAGTGTAGCGGTTAGCGCGCTGCGCTATGAACCTGGCGACCCGGGTTCGATTCCCGCTCACGGCCAACACCAGTGATGATTATCTGAACCGGTCCCGGGCCTCCCCTAGGTCGACTCAGCCTCAAATGAGTACCTGGTGCGGTGTGTAAACATTGCCACTAGGGAGACAAATGCGGTCGGGCGTGGTGCTGGCCACCCACCCCCTCGTGTACCGTTCCGGCCTTCATAGGTGCTCGCTAACAGCACTTGCCCCTACAGTCTGTTAAGGCTATATGAGGGATCTTTGTGTATCCTGTGTGAGTATCTGCGTACCGGTGTGCGTACCTGCGTGCGTGCCTGCGTACGTACCTGTGTGTACCTGTGTGTGCGTACCTGCGTACATACCTGTGTGTGTACCTGTGCAGGTTTGGTGTAGGCGAGTCGCACCCCTGGCACAAGAACAACTCCCGGACTCCCCTCCACCTCCTCCTCGCCCGCCTCCGTTGACGTCTCAGCCAACAACTCTATCCCTGCAGGCAGGACACACACAGACACACGTACATATAATATATACGTACACAGACAAAGATCTCCTGTACAGCCTGCATAGACTGCTGCGGCAAGTGCTTTTAGCGAGCACCAACAAAGGCCTGCATGGGGCACGAGGGGGTGGGGTGGCCTGGACCATGCCTGGCTGCCTTTGTGTTTCCAGTGCTGATGGTTGGACACAGCACCAAGTGCTAATTTAAGGCTTAGAGGTCAACCGAGGGGATGCCCAGGACTGGTTGAGATAGTCGCCACTGATGTAGGCCCTGTGCGAAAATCTAACGGGGGTTGTAGCTTTCTGTGTGCGTGTACATGTGTGTGTACATGCATGTGTACGTGTGTCCGGCAAAAACAACCCCCTACCTCCTCGTCTCCTGGCCAAACCCCAATTGGCGGAGCCACGAGACTGGAACTTTACCCTCGAGGGCTCCTCCAGAAACAACGAAAAGCCACTTCGTGTGGCCACGTGGAATGTTCGAACGCTCACTGCGGAGGAGAGGCTGCCACTCCTCTGCCGGGAGCTGGACCGGTACCGCCTGGATCTCTGTGGCATTCAGGAGGTCCGGTGGACCGGTTCTGGCTCCTGCCACCGTGAGGGGTGGACAGTCCTCTACTCGGGGCAGCAGACTGCCAAACAACAGGGTGTGGCTCTTCTTCTGAACAAAAGAATGAAGGGGGCGTGGGAGCGTGGCGGTGAGGTGTGGGAAGCGGTAAGCCCCAGGCTACTTTGGGCTCGCCTTCCCATCAACCGGAGGCGAGGAGTGGTGGTCGTGGTTACTTATGCCCCCACCGAAGACGAACATCCGTGGAGGGATGCAGGCAAAGCCGATGAGTCAGAAGCCTTCTATGACCTCCTGTCACAGGTGCTGGCTAAAGTGGCCCCTTGGGATAGAGTCATCTTGTTGGGCGACTTCAATGCCCGAGTTGGTCATGATGTTGGCACCTGGTCTGGAGTGACTGGAAGGCATGGGCCAGATCAGCTCAATAACAACGGTCAGAGGCTGCTAGATTTTTGTGCAGCCCATGGGCTTGTAATTACCAACACGCTGTTCCGGCATCGGCACATCCACACAACATCATGGACGCATGCCGGGTCCAAGCAAGAACATCTGCTGGACTACATAGTGACGGAGCAGCAGATGCGGGCCCATGTCCTTCACACCAGGACCTACCGTGGAGCTCATCTGCCCACTGACCATCGACTTGTCATCTGTAAGATGCGCCTGACATTCTTCCACTCCGGTGGTGGGTGTACACCCAATTTTCAAGTATCAAGTTTTAATTTATTAGGTATAGCCCTGTGAGCCATGCGGCTCCTAAGTCGGGTGCAACCGCAACAAACACAATTTGAACACAGAACATCTTAAAGCGACAACGCGTAACAGAAACATCCTGGAATAAACCAGCAAATATTCCACGCAAAAAAAAACTTATTAAAACGCTGTGTGCAAAAATCACAATGTGGTGCAAGCCAACAACAACAACCACAAGACAATTTAGATTAACCATATGTTTTCGAATCACCAAAATAAAGCTATAAAAACAATGTAACAACAGTAATCATAGGAACTGTGATTTTAAATTTAACAATAAACGATATACATAACACGTACGTCAAAAAACTGCAGCCATAGCTGGCAGCACCACACTCCCAGTGAATGATGTGTGAGTGAGTCAGCAGCAGCGTGAGTGTATGATATGCGAGTCAGCGTATGATGTGCGAGTCAGCGTATGATGAGTGAGTCAGTGAATGATGAGTGAGTCAGTGTATGATGTGTGAGTGAGTCAGCAGCAGCGTGAGTGAGTGTATGATGTGCGAGTCAGCGTATGATGTGCGAGTCAGCGTATGATGAGTGAGTCAGTGAATGATGAGTGAGTCAGTGTATGATGTGTGAGTGAGTGAGTGTATGATGAGTGAGTCAGTGTATGATGTGTGAGCGAGTCAGCAGCAGTGTGAGTGAGTGTATGATGTGCGAGTGAGCCAGCACACGATGAGTGAACCTGTGTATGATGAGTGAATGGGTCAGTGGTTGTGCGAGTGTATGATGTGTGAGTGAGTAAGCGCGTGATGAGCGAGTCAGTGTATGATGTGTGAGTGAGTCAGTGCATGGTGTGAGTGAGTCAGTGTATGATGTGTGAGTGAGTCAGTGCATAGTGTAAGTGAGTCAGTGCATGGTGTGAGTGAGTCAGTGCATGGTGTGAGTGAGTCAGTGTATGATGTGTGAGTGAGTCAGTGCATGGTGTAAGTGAGTCAGTGCATGGTGTGAGTGAGTCAGTGCATGATGTGTGAGTGAGTCAGTGTATGATGTGAGTCAGTGCATGGTGTGAGTGAGTCAGTGTATGATGTGTGAGTGAGTCAGTGTATGATGTGTGAGTGAGTCAGTGCATGGTGTGAGTGAGTCAGTGTATGATGTGTGAGTGAGTCAGTGTATGATGTGTGAGTGAGTCAGTGCATGGTGTGAGTGAGTCAGTGCATGGTGTGAGTGAGTCAGTGCATGGTGTGACTGAGTCAGTGTATGATGTGTGAGTCAGTGCATGGTGTGACTGAGTCAGTGTATGATGTGTGAGTGAGTCAGTGTATGATGTGTGAGTGAGTCAGTGTATGATGTGTGAGTGATTCAGTGCATGATGTGTGAGTGAGTCAGTGCATGGTGTGATTAAGTCAGTGTATGATGTGTGAGTGAGTCAGTATATGATGTGTGAGTGAGTCAGTGTATGATGTGTGAGTGAGTCAGTGCATGGTGTGACTGAGTCAGTGCATGGTGTGACTGAGTCAGTGTATGATGTGTGAGTGAGTCAGTGCATGGTGTGACTGAGTCAGTGCATGGTGTGACTGAGTCAGTGTATGATGTGTGAGTGAGTCAGTGTATGATGTGTGAGTGAGTCAGTGCATGATGTGTGAGTGAGTCAGTGCATGGTGTGATTAAGTCAGTGCATGATGTGTGAGTGAGTCAGTGTATGATGTGTGAGTGAGTCAGTGTATGATGTGTGAGTGAGTCAGTGCATGGTGTGACTGAGTCAGTGCATGGTGTGACTGAGTCAGTGTATGATGTGTGAGTGAGTCAGTGCATGGTGTGACTGAGTCAGTGTTGGCTCCCTCTGCTCACGCCGTCGACCCGCCCCCGGCTCCGTCGCCCCCCCCCCGGCTCCGTCGCCCCCCCACCCCGGCTCCGTCACCCCCCCCCCCAGTTCCGTCGCCCACCCCCCGGCTCCGTCGCCCCCCCCCCCCCAGTTCCGTCGCCCCCCCCCCCCGGCTCCGTCGGCCCCCTCGGCTCCATCAGCTCCCTCCGTTGGCTCCGTCAGCCCCCTCACAAACGGCCCCCGCCAGCCACTGCTGGGAGCACTCCCGGGGTGCTCCTCAATGGGACAGCGTTTTAAATCCTCCAAGGACCCCATTCAAACCCAAAGCGCTCACAAATAAGATGTATTATTATTATTACTATTAAAGTGGCCTGGTCTCAGCTAGCTGATGAAAGTTGCAAGCGAGACTTTCATCATCGCTTGCGGCTGGGGTTGGCATCGTCCCCCACTCCTCCTGATGTCGAGGGTAAATGGGCAAGGTTTAGGACTGTGACTCATGCAGCTGCAATGGCTGCTTTGGGTACGCGGTCCAGACCTCCCCAGAGACCCTGACTGACAGAGGAGGTGTTCAGGTTGGCTGAGAAAAAGCGACAGGCCCACTCTAATCGTCTACAGCATCCCACGTCCGAGAATGCGGAGGCTTACTGCAGCCTTTGCTCGGAGGTTCGGAGAGCCGTGAGGCACTGCAAGGATGGGTGGTGGTCGCGGGTTGCTGAGGAGATGGAGTCTGCCTCAATGGCCCGCAATCACAAATCACTATTTAACTCTATCAAAAAAGTAACCTGCAGCGCCACGCCTATTACCATCATTAGGAGAAAGAACGGTGATCCAATCTCCAGGAACAGGTTTGCAGATTTGATGAGCATTTCTGTGAGGTCCTGGGGGAGCAGAAATCCCTCAGCCTAGAAAACATCGTGGGACAAAGTGGGGATGACCCTGCTGAGGCTGCAGTGCCTAAAATATTGGAAGAAGTCACCCCCTGTGAGTGGCTGGCTGAGGTGCCATCTGTTGAGGAAGTACTGAAGGCAATCCAGAGTCTGAGACCAGGAAAGGCACCGGGCAGAGATGATCTCCCAAGCAAAATGCTGAGGGAGGGTAGCGTTTTTACACAGACTCCCCTACATGATATCATAACAACATTCTGGACCACTGGACGGGTTCCACAGGATTGGAAGGATGCCCTGGTGGTCCCCCTCTTTAATAAGGGGGACCGGAGAGACTGTAACAACTACAGGGGCATCTCACTCCTCAGTGTGCCGGGAAAGGTCCTGGCAAGGATTATTCAACATCGCCTTGCCAGGCACGCTGAGGAGAGGCTTGCGGAGCCCGATTGCGGTCTTAGGAAAGGGCGGTCCTGCACAGATGCCATATTTTCTGTCCGTCTGCTACAGCAGAGGTGTAGGGAATTCCAACAAAACCTACATCTCTGCTTTATTGACCTGGTCAAGGCCTATGATACCATCAGTAGGCTTGGGCTCTGGGTTGTTCTTCGTGCTTTTGGAGTCCCTGACCCTCTGCTCACGATCATTAAGAACCTTCATGATGGTAAGCAGGCCCGGGTAAAACTACGTGGCCGGGAGTCGGAGCCATTCCCTGTTCACCTTGGGGTGCGACAGGGATGTCCTCTGGCTCCCCCATTATTTACCATATTTTTCGACCACGTAGTTTGTGAAGCCTTCGATGGATGTACGGGAGGAATTATCATACAATGGGAGGCTGATCGATGCCCGGATGCGGTCAAGGGATGGCTACCTATTGGTCAACCACATTATGTATGCCGATGATCTGGTAATTGCTGCTCACTCAGAGGAGGAGTTGGAGGTGCTGCTGCTGAACCTGGAGCTTGCCACTAAGAGGTGGGGCCTTATCATCAGCCCCATCAAAACTAAGCACCTGCCTGGGTATTTTGTACCATTGGACACTCCACCCCCACAACTCCCATTAGGTAATGGGGGCAGTTGTGGAGAGAGTGGAGAATTTCCCATACCTGGGCAGTAAGCTCATGACCGGCTCCGGTTTGCAAGCAGAGGCCTCACTCCGAATCAGTTCAGCGGCATTATCTTTTCATCGGTTGCGTAACGCTGTGTGGAAGATACCTGGTCTGTCGCTCCGCACGAAGCTTCAGGTCTTCTCAGCCACGGTCATTCCTTCCCTTCTCTACGCTTGCAAAACGTGGACCCCCCTAATGGAACATCTTCGCGGGTTAGAAAGATTTAGGCTGGCCTGCCTACGACCCATCCTGAGTTTAACCAAGCTGGATTGTGTGAGGAGCTCACAAATCCTTGAAAGATCTGGGCAAAGTCCCATCGGTGAGCTCCTCCGGCAGGCAAGGCTGCGTTGGCTGGGTCATGTAGCCCGCATGCCCAAATAGCTTTTGTTCGGCCGGATCGAGGGGGCTAAACGGGCGCGGCATGGGCTAGAGAAGAGATGGAGTGATGTGGTACAGGAGGATGTGGAGCTGAGTGAACTTGCCGATGACTGGTACCGGCGGTGTCAAGATCGGCCTCTGTGGAGGAGGCTCGTGAAGGAGGCTACTGGGCAGTTGGAGGCAGTCGCCCTCCAGTAACAACGGAGGGCGGAGGAGCGATGCTCACAACAACGAGCGGAGCGCCGGGTGGCTAAAGCACAGCAAGTTGGCACAGTAGGAGGCACAGGTGGTGCATCAGCCAGTCATATCAGTCGTCTCAGTCAGTCGACCCGTGGCACCTGGGTCTGCCCCGTGACCTTCTGCCAGCGGGCGTTCGACACTTCACGTGGCCTCAATGTGCACATAGCCTGGCACAAGCATCGTGGTGATGTCACCGCCACTTAGTGGCGAATGGCGGTTGTTGTTGTGTACGTGTGTGTACGTGTCTGTGTACGTGTGTGTGTGTACGTTAGTCTGTGTGTGTATACGTGTCTTTGTTTTTCTAACATTTAGTGTACTGCACTACAAATCTGGCGACCCAGGTTTGATTCCCGCTCACGGCCAACATATGTAGGGATTATCTGAACCGGTCCTGGGTCTCCCCTAGGTCTACTCGTCCTCAAATGAGTACCTGGTGTGGTGTGTAAACATTACCACTGGGGAGACAAAGACGGCCGGGTGTGATGCTAGCCACCCACCCCCTCGTGTGCCGTGCTGGCCTTCATAGGTGCTGCTCGCTAACAGCACTTGCCCCAACAGTCTGCTAGGGCTATATGGGGGATCTTTGTCTTTGTGTGTGTCTGTGGGGAGCGGCAATGCAGTGGTTAGCGCACTACGCTATGGAACCAGGCGACCTGAGTTCGATTCCCGCTCACGACCAATAACAGTGGTGCATATTTGAACCGGTCCTGGGCCTCCCCTAGGTCGACACGGTATTAAATAAGAACCTACTACGGTGTATTACGATCAGCACTGAGGCGGGGAGACAAAGGTGGCCAGGTGTGGTGCTTTGCCACCATCCCCCCCCTTGTGTGGCGTGCCGACCTTCATCGGTGTTACTCGAGAACGGCACTTGCCCAAACGGTCTGTTAAGGGATATTCTTGGTTCTTTCGGTAAAGTCACGTAGATAGAACATTTTTTTTTTAAGATAACAGCAAAAAAACCACGACGTTTCTTGGTCCGCTAAAGGCCATACAGGGATCTTTGTCTTGTGTGCGGCTCGCTCGCCCTCTCACCCCAATCGTTGTCTTCGTGCAGGGGGGCCGCCTCCTCTTCCTGTGGGGCCACAGGAGGCTCCTGACGGGGCTTCGCCTGGTGGTGGTAGTGGTGGTGGAAGGGGTGGGGGGAGGGGTGGTGGAAGGGGGTGGGGAGGAGCGAGGGTGGTGAGGGATGATGTGCCCTAGCGCCATCGCGCTGCAGATATTCACGGTTCGAGAATCCAGCAGCCGCCCTGATTATTACCGCGGGTCGAACAACCGCGGCAATACGAACCCTGGCGATAATAACACTGTGCGTCATCTGCGTCACTCGCAGTGGAGACGTTACGGATGCCATGACATCATTCGCAAGAGCAGGCCATTCGTGTGGCCGAGCCGGAATCAACATTTTTGCCAAATTCCAAGACATTACTCAAGTGGCACGTCGCATGGCGATCGCCACCCACTGGCAGACCGTCTTGCTCAATGGCCCTGGTCATTGTCACGTCCTGACCCCAGTCCAAATAAAAACTCTGATTCTGATTACTCTGGAAACCAACACCTCGTTCCGATGGCCCCAGGTCACAAGTGAGACTCTTTGACTTTCACCCGGCTAAACCCAACTTGAAACTTGAACTGGACGGACGGAGAAATTGAGAAGACGGAGAGAGATGGTCTGGGTGGGGGTGTGGGGGGAGGAGAGGGGTGGGGGGCGGGTGGGTGGGGTAATTGGGGGGGGGGGGGCACGAGGACGCAGGCGTCACCTGGAACTCGCGCTGGCGCTCACGGCAGTAGCGCTCGTCGCACGTGGGGTTGGGCTGCATGGCCATGCTGGGGAAGAAGTCCTGCATGGCATTGTAGCCCAGGTAGCGGCTCACCTCGCCGAACCCCAGCAGGTACCTGCCACCAAAAAACGCCGCCCACCGGTAAAGCCTTTCGCAATATGTTGGGGCGAGCGCTGTTAGCAGAACCTATGAAGGCCAGCACCACGTCCGTCCTGTTTAACACGAACTCAAACCATTACCAGAATGCAAATCTCTCGCTTGAACAATATCATTGACACTCATAATGAACAACAACCCCTGTGAACAACCCCCACTAACCCCTACAACAACCCCAACTAACCCCTACAACAACCCCCACTAACTGGTACAAACACTATCGCTAACCCCTAACCTTGGTATGCGTGGTGGTGGTGGTGGTGGAGAGGCGTGCTTAGGGTTAGAGGTGTGCTGGTGAGAATGAGGGTGGACATGGTGTGGTGGTTAGCATGGTGGCGAGCGTGGCGAGTGTGGTGGCGAGGCTGGTGGCGAGCGTGGTGGTGAGCGTGGGTGGCGTGGTGGTGAGTGTGGTGGCGAGTGTGGTGGCGAGCGTGGGTGGCGAGCGTGGTGGTGAGCGTGGGTGGCGAGCGTGGTGGTGAGCGTGGGTGGCGAGCGTGGTGGTGAGCGTGGTGGCGTGGGTGGTGGCGAGCATGGTGGTGAGCATGGGTGGCGAGCGTGGTGGCGAGCGTGGTGGCGAGCGTGGTGGCGAGCGTGGTGAGCGTGGTGGCGAGGGTGGTGGTGAGCGTGGTGAGCGTGGTGCCGAGGGTGGTGGTGAGTGTGGTAGCGAGCGTGGTGGCGAGAGTGGTGAGCGTGGTGGCGAGGGTGGTGGCGAGCGTGGTGGCGAGCGTGGTGGTGAGCGTGGGTGGCGTGGTGGCGAGCGTGGTGGTGAGGGTGGGTGGCGAGCGTGGTGGCGAGCGTGGTGGCGAGCGTGGTGGCGAGCGCGGAAGCGAGCGTGGTGGTGAGCGTGGTGGTGAGCGTGGTGGTGAGCGTGGTGGTGAGTGTGGGTGGCGTGGTGGTGAGCGTGGGTGGTGAGCGTGGTGGCGAGCGTGGTGGCGAGCGTGGGTGGCGTGGTGGTGAGCGTGGTGGCGAGGGTGGTGAGCATAGTGGCGAGTGTGGTGGTGAGCGTGGTGGCGAGCGCGGAAGCGAGCGTGGTGGTGAGCGTGGTGGTGAGCGTGGTGGTTAGCGTGGTGGCGAGGGTGGTGGTGAGCGTGGTGGTGAGCGTGGTGGCGAGCGTGGTGGTGAGCGTGGTGGTGATGAGCGTGGTGGCGAGCGTGGTGGCGAGCGTGGTGGCGAGTGTGGTGGTGATGAGCGTGGTGGCGAGCGTGGTGGCGAGCGTGGTGGTGAGCGTGGTGGTGAGCGTGGGTGGCATAGTGGTGAGCGTGGTGGTGAGTGTGGTGGCGAGGGTGGTGGTGAGCGTGGGTGGCGAGCGTGGTGGCGAGCATGGGTGGCGTGGTGGTGAGCGTGGTGGCGAGGGTGGTGGTGAGCGTGGTGGTGAGCGTGGTGGTTTGCGTGGTGGTGAGCGTGGTGGCGTGGTGGTGATGAACGTGGTGGTGAGCGTGGGTGGCGTGGTGGCGAGCGTGGTGGTGAGTGTGGTGGCGAGCGCGGTGGCGAGCGTACTTGAGCGCGTTCTGCACCAGGAGGCCCGCCACCACCCCCATGGTGGTGGGGAGGCTGGCGGCACAAACGCCGTCCCTCTTCAGCGCCTTCTCGTCCATCTTGGCAGCGACCACCAGCGGAGGGGCGCACTGTGGGCGGGCGACCAAAGTCAAACCGCACGGTCGTGGCCGCGAGGGAAGGGCCGTTGCCCTGAACGTCGACTGTTACGTAGGTTTTCCCGTTTAAGGCCACAGAAGTTCTACTGACGAACGTGTCGAGTTCTTCGGCGTATTTCACCTCCGTTAATCAGCACGCGCATCGCACAGATGCAGCCAGTGGTCGGTCCGGACGGGCCCCACGTCTGTTTTCGATACGGCTAACAGACACCCACGAGTATTTTTTCCGCGAAAAGCCGTGGCATTTTTGCGTCCAGCATCTTCTCAGCTCAACGAGGTGACACAGATGGAAGAAAAAAACTAAAAACATTTTTTTTTTAACCAGGTAAGGCCCCCTGAGCTACATGTAGCTCTCTTTCAGAAGCGAGCTGGCCACAAATGATAGCTCAACGAAGTGGCTTAGCATCGTGTGGAAATTTATAGCAGCCGAATACTCGAAACGCGTGACGTCGATTCTAAATGTGGAGGGAAAAACCGGAGGACCTGGAGAAAAATCTACGCGACCACGGATAGAGAGACACGCAAACTCCAAATATACAGCAGCAGGGTCGGGATCAAACCCACGACCTCTTGTATACCAGGCGAGGTAGTTAACATCTCCTAGCCACCGTGATGATGATGGTGGAACACACGACCTCCTGTATACCAGGCGAGGTAGTTAACATCTCCTAGCCACCGTGATGATGATGGTGGAACCCACGACCTCCTGTATACCAGGCGAGGTAGTTAACATCTCCTAGCCACCGTGATGATGATGGTGGAACACACGACCTCCTGTATACCAGGCGAGGTAGTTAACATCTTCTAGCCACCATGGCAGCACACATTAACCATAACCATTGCGCGGGTCGATGAATATTACAGATCCCGTGATGTGAATATAAAAAAGCGGTTGAGTCCTTTAATTGGGAGAGAGAAAAAAAAACACGGCAACATCGAAGGGCCTGTTGGCAGCCCGGTGGCCACTTGGTGGCCACGGTGTGGATTCACCACGTGGCCCGCAGAGACTGCGGCCAACGGGGGTCCCCCCACTGGGCCCAACTCCGGCAGGACACTGGAGTTGTCAATGTGAGATGCAGCGCGTTGAAGTGCGGCACTGTGCGATCCAGTGTAGGGGTGTGGCGCGTGTGTTGGTGTGACGCCCGTGTGCTGGTGTGGTGTGTGTGTCGGTGTGGCTCCCGTGCCGGTGTGGTGTGTGTACCCGGTCTGGCTCCTGTGCTGGTGTGATGTGTGTACCCGGTGTGGCTCCCGTGCTGGTGTGGTGTGTGTACCCGGTGTGGCTCCCGTGCTGGTGTGGTGTGTGTACCCGGTGTGGCTCCCGTGCTGGTGTGCGTGCTGGTGTGGTGTGTGTACCCGGTGTGGCTCCCGTGCTGGTGTGGTGTGGTGTGTCGGTGCGGTGCCCCATGCTGGTGTGGCGCATGTGCCGGCGCTGCGTGTCTGGTGCCGGTGTCGTGTGCGTGGAACACTGCCAGCGTGGTGCACACCGCGTGCCAGTGCGGTGTTTACCGCGAAGCAGGCCGTCTCGCCAGGAATGATGAGCTGGATGTGGCCGGACACAGCGTTCTCACTCACCCCCGACTCAATCCACACCTGGCTCAGCTCGTTACATGCCTAGAAACATCATCAACATCATCATCATCATCATCCGCATCAGCCACAACCTGCCCACCACCTCATTACAAGCCTGGGATTTTCATCAACTTGATCATTCACGTGATAAATATAATTCACAGCCGGGGTCCGTTCAAAGGAGCAGTGCGCTCCAGAGCGCTTTTCGATTTTGAACGACGCTGTTGGCCCCGCGCGCACTTGTCACAACGGCAACGAACGGCCCGTGGGGCTGGAGGGGTGAGGACGTTCGGGAGTAACGTGTCCCGGTGGGGCACGGAGCGTGGTGCTGTGGCGTGGCCACGTGGCCACATGGCATGGACAACCCACCGTGTTGATGGCCATGCGCGCTTCAAAGTTGTCGACGCAGCAGAGGACCAACTCGACAGGCCGGCCCTCCTGCAGGCCCCCGTGACTGTACAAAGACAAAGATTCCCCACATAGCCTTTAAGAGATTGTCGGGGCAAGTGCTGTTAACCGGCACCTATTGAAGGCACGACGCACGAGAGAGATGTGACCAGAACTACGCCCGGTCGACTTTGCCTCCTCAGTGCTGATGTTAAGGTTTGCGGCTCAGTCGACCTAGGGTAGGCCCAGGACGGTTCAAACAATCGTCACTGTTATTGGTCGCGAGAAGGAATTCCAACTCGGTTCGCCGGGTTCATATCGCTGCGCGCTAACTCCTACACTGCCGCTCTCCATCGGCAACCACATCTGCTGCACGCACACACGCACACAAACGCACGCGCCACTCTGGCCCCTACAGATCCATCGGCCGGTTCGAGCTTTTGATCGCAACGGTGTCGCGAGAAAGTGGGAAGAGGCCGTAGGGACGTCGATCTGACCTCACTCGCTCCATGAAGTGCTGGAAGTTGCCCATGGTGGTGACGTTGTAGTTGTGCGTTTCAAACTGCACGTCCGGGTTGATATTCCTGCAGGGGAACGGGAGATGGAACGCGAGTGAGTGAGGCGAGGGTGGGGTAAGGGACGGAGCATCGTTCTCGCGTTTCCGCGTAGCCCCGCCGCGCGCCGCCGTGCGTACCGCAGGGTGTGCTCGGCGGCCTCCACTTTGCTCATGCCGGCCTGCTGCGGCTGGAAGAAGAGCCGGTTCATGTTGGCCAGCTCCACTTTGTCGTAGTCGAACAGCAGCAGCTAGAGCACACGCACGCGGACGGAGGATAAAGGCGGCGACGCGCGAGCGGAGTGCGACACGCGGTGCAACGTGCAACGTGCGTGCGTCGGAGAGATAATCGTCGTCTTTAGGGTGCGCGTCAGGGCGCTTCACATGCGATAGGCGACTCGCGTCACAACACCTCGTCTGTCAACCGCTTGAAAAGGCACCCCCCCAGCAGCAGCAGCTGTCCCCTGTGAGGCACGAGGAGGCTGGGCGCATGGCCTGCAAGCAGGCGGGAGTCTGCCATGCCAGTAGGGGGCGGTGATCACTGTGCAGTCTCAATTTGGAAACCAAACAAAAAAAGGCGCAACAAGTTCGTGACATTTAACGTGCTGACGGAGGAGCTTTACCCAAAACGTCGCCTATCTTTTGGTTGTCCTTTTAAGCGCAGCATTATTGAGGGAACACGTTGAGCTAGTGTCGTTCATTGCAGCTTGTTAAACGCTGCCGACCCAGCACCGGCTGCTGCAGCACCATCGCCAAAAAAAGAACCTCCATTCAATGGGAGGTCGGTCGCTCCACCTCTGCAGCTGCCCGCAAAGGTCTGCGACTCGCTATCCCTGATCATGTGGAGCTACAGATGATCCTTCAGCACGTTCCAATCCACGATCGGGATCGTACTCGTCGACTCCACGCGCCAGGGACCGACCGGCTCCCTCTCGAGCAGACGCGGCGAGCGAGCGGCAGCGGCGGCGGCCCTCACCTTCCCCACGCCGCAGCGAGTCAGCATCTCGGCCGTGACGCTGCCGACGCCGCCCACGCCCACGACCGCCACGGCCACGTCGCGGATGCGCTGGCACCGTGGGCAATGAGCCGGGAGAGTGAGGGGGGGGGGGGCGGTGGGAGGCGGGGCGGTAGGGGGGGGTTCACAAAGAAACAGGGTCAAAGTCACATCGTCAATGTTCAGCAACGATGAATCCCCTGATAAGCATTTTATTAATTTTAATATTTCAACTGGATAGTCCCTCGCGAAAAGAACGTCGAAATTGCAAGGGTGTAGATGAACACGAGGGGTGTCGAGGGTGTCGATGGACATTTATGACAATACGTCCAGGGTGTCAATTGGGTTTTGACGCGGCCCAGCTGGTAGCACGTTCGCCGCTTGCTCCAGAGGTTCGTGGTTCGAAACCAGCGGCCGCCCTGGTTATTACGACGGGTGTAATAACCAGTAGTCACTGTGCTACTACGACTATGTGCCGTACGCTTCGCTCACAACTAAAGTTTAGCTGAAACACGTGATAACCGCCAGGCTTGATTCAAGGCCCAGTGCACGTATGTTGGGCGCCGCGATGGAGAAATGTTAACTACCTCGCCTGGTATGGTCATGGGTTCGATCCCAACCCTAATTCCTGTATATATGGAATTTGCATGTTTCTCTCCCCGTGGCCGTGTGGATTTTTCTCCAGGTCCTCCAGTTTTTCCCCCCACATTCAGAATCAACGCATTTTGAGTATTTGGCTGCTACAGATTTCCACGCGATGACAAAGCCACTTTGCTGAGCTCTCACTTGTGGCCAGGTCACTTCTGAAAGAGCTGGCTCAGTGGAACTTGCCTGGTAAGATAAAAAAATTGTTCATGTTGAACAGTGCTCCGAATGGTGCAGAGGGAACAAGGCCGGCTGGGTTGTCTCACCCACCTCGTAATTGTCCACCACCCCCATCCTCTTGAGCGCCATCAGCCGACTGCGCGGAACAACACACGGGGAGACGCGTCAAGGAGGGCGGTGATGCGCGTCGTCGTCGTGTGGCGCTGTGGGTGGTGGTGGTGGTGGTGGTGTGTGGTGGTGTGTGGTGGTGTGTGGTGGTGTGTGGTGGTGGAGTCTCTCGGCTGTAGGGGTTGCTGTGTGTGCTGCTGGGGAGGTGGTAGTGTAGCGGTAAGCGCGCTGCGCTATGAACCCGGCACCCCGAGTTTGATTGCCGCTCACGGCTGACAACTAGTGACAATTATCTGAACCGGTACTGGGCCTCACCTAGGTCTACTCAGCCTCAAATGAGTACCTAGTGCAGTGTGTAGTAACATCGCCACTAGGGAGACAAAGGCGCCGGGCGTGGTGCTGGCCACCCACCCCCTCGTGTGCCATGCCGGCCTTCATAGGTGCTGCTCGCTAACAACACAGTCTGTTAAGGCTATATGGGAGATCTGTGTCTCGCCTAGAGGAGGAGGCTTACCGCAGCCTTCGCTCGGAGAATCGGAGATCCGTGCGGCGCTGCAAGGATGAGTGGTGGGCGCGGATTGTTGAGATGGAATCTGCCTCAGTAGCCTGCACAAATCAATGTTTAATTCCATAAAAAAAGTAACTTGCAGCGCCTCACCTATCACCATCCTTAAGGGAAAGAACGATAACCAGATCTCCGACCCCCAGGAACAGGGCTGCAGGTTTTCAGAACATTTTTGTGAGGTCTTGGGGGAGAGGAATTCCCTCAGCCCAGACAACATCATCGACAAGGTAGGGACGACCCTGCTAGGGCTGCCGTGCCTAGCCACCTCTTCTGAGTGGCTGGCTGAGGTGCCATCTGTGGAGGAAGTGTGATGGGCGATCCGAAGTCTGAGACCAGGAAAAGCGCCGGGCAGAGACCATCTCCCAAGCAAAATGCTGAGGAAGGGTGGCATCTGTGTGCAGACTGCCCTACATGACATCATCACAACTGTGTGGACCACAGGACGGGCTCTGCAGATTGTAACAACTACAAGGGCATCTCTCTTCTCAGTGTCTCAGGAAAGGTCCTGGCAAGGATTATTCAACATCGCCTTGCCAGTCACGCTGAGGAGAGGCTTGCGGAGCCCCAATGCGGTTTCAGACCAGGGCGGTCTTGCACGGATGCCATTTTCTTTGTCCGTCTGCTACAGCAGAGGTGTAGGGAATTCCAACAAGACCTACATCTCTGCTTTATTGACCTGGTCAAGGCCTATGATACTATCAACAGGCCAGGGCTGTGGTCAGTTCTTCGTGCTTTCAGAGTCCCTGACTCTCTGCTCACAATCATTAAGGGCTTTCATGATGGTGGGCAGGCCCGAGTAAAGCTACATGGCCAGGAGTCGGAGCCATTACCTGTTCACCTTGGGGTGCGACAGAGATGTCCTCTGGCTCCCACATTATTTAACATAATCTTTGACCACATAGTTCGAGAAGCTTTCCATGGCTGTACCGGAGGAATTTCCATCTGGTACAGATACAACGGGAGGCTGATCGATGCCCGGGTGCAGTCGATGGATAGCTCCCTATTGGTCAACCATGTTATGTATGCCGATGATCTGGTGATTGCTGCTCACTCAGATGAGGAGTTGGAGGCGCTGCTGCTGAACCTGGAGTGTACCACTAAGAGGTGGTCTTACCATCAGAGACATTCAGGCTAGCATGCCTACGATCCATCCTGGGTTTAACCAGGCTGGATTGTGTCAGGAGCTCACAAATCGTTTAAAGATCTGGACAAAGTCCCCATCAGTGAGCTCCTCCGGCAGGCAAGGTTGGGTCATGTAGCCCACATGCCCAGCCACCGCATGCCCAAGCAGATTCTGATTGGCTGCATATAGGGGGCTAAATGGGCACGGCACAGGCTAGAGAAGAGATGTAGTGATGCGGTACAGGAGGATGTGGAGCTGAGTGGACTTGCCGATGACCGGTACCAGCGGTGTCAGATCGGCCTCTGTGGAGGAGGCTCGTGAAGGACGCTACTGCTGGGCAGCTGGAGGCAGTCACCCTCCAACAACAGCGAAGGGCAGAGGAGCGACGCTCACAACAACGGGCCGTGCGGCTAACACGCCGCAAGTTGGCACAGTAGGGGGTACAGCTGGTGGTGCATCTGCCAGTCATCTCAGTCAGCCAACCCATGGCACCTGCTGGGTCTGTCCCGAGACCTCCTCTTGTCAGCGAGCCTTCGACACTTCGTGTGGCCTCGAAGTGCACCTAGCCTGGCACAGGTGCTGTGGTGATGTCACCGTCACTTCGTGGCGAATAGCGGGTATTGGTGTGCTGCTGGAGGAGTCTCTCGCCTGTAGGGGCTGCTGTGTGTGGTGGTGGTGTGTGGTGGTGGAGCGTGGTGGTGGAGCGTGGTGGTGGTGCGTGGTGGTGGTGCGTGGTGGTGGTGTGTGGTGGTGGTGCGTGGTGGTGGTGCGTGGTGGTGCGTGGTGGTGGTGCGTGGTGGTGGTGCGTGGTGGTGGTGTGTGGTGCGTGGTGGTGGTGTGTGGTGGTGGTGGTGCGTGGTGGTGGAGTCTCTCGCCTGTAGGGGTTGCTATGTGTGTGGTGGTGGTGTGTGGTGGTGGAGCGTGGTGGTGGAGCGTGGTGCGTGTTGGTGCGTGGTGGTGCGTGGTGGTGGTGTGTGGTGGTGGAGCGTGGTGGTGGTGGAGCGTGGTGGTGGTGTGTGGTGGTGCATGGTGGTGGTGCGTGGTGGTGGAGTCTCTCGTCTTTAGGGGTTGCTATGTGTGGTGGTGGTGGTGAGTGGTTTCAGCTTTTTTTTCAGTTTCATTTTATTTTGGTATAGCCCTGTGAGCCATTCGGCTCTTGAATCGGGTGCAACCGCAACAAACAAAAACATGAACAAGAAAACATCTTGAAGTGATTATGTGACTGTGCAAACAGAAAATACAGGAAAAAAACATCAAAATATTCCTGAAAAAAGCACCGTACACCAACGCTGTGTGCAAAAATCCCAGTGGGATGCAAGTCAAACAACAACCACAAGACAACTTAGATTAAGGCCATCGGTCTAACTCCGTACTACAATAAACAAAAACATGGCCAAACCAAAAAAACTTTTCGAAATCACCAAAATAAAGCCATAAATGCAATGTAACAGTGATCATAGGGACTGTGACCGAATTTTTAACAATAAACTACATAAATAACATGTAACACCAAACCCTAGAGCCATAGCTGGTTGCATGAGTTACTCCACAACAACAGAAGCATCGGTCGGAGTATCACATTTTTCAATGCACCTTTAAGATCAGCACGCTAAATCAAAACACAGATAATACTTTGCAGCGGTCATCCGTAGCGAAACATTTTATTTTAGGCCACTGAATAGCAGTGGCAGCTAGGGGTGTACAACTCCTCTAGAGCAGTTTTGAGAGAAGATCTCATTGGTAGCGATTCAAGTTGCAGTTTATTGGCAATAGCATTCCAGACTCTGGGGGCATCAATAGCAAAGGCCCTTCCTCCAGTTTTTGTACGGCAATAGGGAATGTGAAGGTGGTAAATGAGCGAAGACCTGAGGTCAAATTTGTTCTTTGAAACAGAGAGGAGATCCAGTAGGTAGTCTGCGGATTTTTTTGTAAGTACATCGTGAATAAATAAGATCTGGTGCACAAGCCGTCGAACATTAAGAGATGTTAAGTTTGACCCAATGTAGAAATCACAGTGGTGAGTCCTATATGGGCAGTTCAATGTAAATCTTAAGGTCGAGTGATAGATGGAATCAAGCTTCTTCAGTACAGTACTTGGGGCTGATTTATACACGATGTCACAGTAGTCAAGTAGAGACAGTATGGTACCTTTTATCAATTCCAAACGGAATATTGGGGGGAAGCAGTGCTTGTGTCGATACAGAAAACCAATTTTAGTTTTTTTACCAATATAATCAATGTGATCTTCAAAATTCAGTTTTGAATCCAGGAGTGGTGGTGGTGTGTGGTGGTGGTGCGTGGTGGTGGTGTGTGGTGGTGGTGCGTGGTGGTGCGTGGTGGTGGTGCGTGGTGGTGCGTGGTGGTGTGTAGTGTGTGGTGGTGTTGTGTGGTGGTGTGTGGTGGTGGTGGTGGTGGTGCGTGGTGGTGGTGGTGCGTGGTGGTGTGTGGTGGTGGTGGTGTGTGGTGGTGCGTGGTGGTGGTGTGTAGTGTGTGGTGGTGTTGCGTGGTGGTGGTGTGTGGTGGTGGTGGTGTGTGGTGTGTGGTGGTGATGTGTAGTTTGTGGTGTGTGGTGGTGTGTAGTGTGTGGTGGTGTTGCGTGGTGGTGGTTTGGTGGTGGTGTGTGGTTGGGTGGTGGTGGTATGGTGGTGGTGGTGCGTGGTGGTGGTGGATGGTGGTGTGTGGTGGTGGTGTGTGATGTGTGGTGGTGTGTGGTGGTGGTGTGTAGTGTGTGGTGCTGGTGCGTGCTGGTGATGGTGTGTGGTGGTGTGGTGGTGGTGGAGTCTCTCGCCTGTAGGGGTTGCTGTCCACCACCTCCGCGCTCATGGTCGCGATGCGGGGTCGACTCTCGCCGCCCCGGGCCGCTCGGCGCTCCGCTGCCAACGTCGCCTCCAGCTCCAGGACCCGCGCCTCCAACTCCTCCAGGCGACCCGTGGCCATGGCAATCTCTCCCCTCTCTCTCTCCCCTCTCTCTCTCTCCCTTCTCTCCCCTCTCTCTCCCCTCTCCGCCTCTCTCGCGTCTCACTCCCCGCGGACTGTCGCGCCTGCTGGGGTCGACTACTCACCCTCGGCACCTGCCCCCCGCAACCCCAAGTCGATCCGATTCCCCCACGACGCACGCAAGAGGAAGAATCGAATCCATCCAATTACAACCCTCTAGCGGTTTTTTTTTTACGTTAATATTTTTAAAAAATGTCCTCATGGTCCCTCGCGTCAAACGTTGCAACAGTCTGACGTTAGCCCCTCCAGGGTTTTAAGCAAAACAAAAACGCGGCGGAATTAGTGTTTTGGGGAATCGACGCTGCAAAAGTGGCCGGGCCTCGAATCGCTTCAACCAAAAAGAATCGATCCACGCGCCACGCGACTGCCTCGTCATTACAATCGACCCGCCGGCTCGCGCCTCGTCCACGTGACGCGCGTGGACCAATCGGCGGCTCGCGTTTAAGAGCCGCTCAAGGCAAAGAGACCACGCGGTGTCCTGCAGGAGGTGCCAATACCCGAAACGTCGCACATTACTTTTCTCTTTAAGGCCCACTGCGTTGTTGTTGAATGCACAGCAGAGAAGGGTCATCGCCCGAAACGTTGCCTATTTAATGTATACATTATTTTAATCAGATTATTAGATACCGGAGGAATCCGATGAGCTATAAAGCTCTTTTTCATAGCCATGTCCAACACGGGGTCAGAACGTTACTAGCAACGTAACAATATTAAGCTCACACAGTTATTTACGAATGTATTAAGGGCCGCCCATAAATGACGTCACACACCTGCGGGGGAGGGGGGTCAGACATTTGTGACGATGTGTGACGAGGGGGGGGGGTTTGAGAAATGTGACGTCACATCAAAATGCGCAACTTTAAATAAATATCAATTGAATATAATTGTTATAACGACACTAATTTTGATTAACTTTAAGTAAATATTAATTGAATATAATTGTTATAACGACACTAATTTTGATTAACTTTAAGTAAATATTAATTGAATATAATTGTTATAACGACACTAATTTTGATTAACTGTTGAAGTACTTCAGCAGTTTTTTTCTCCTTGCTGTGGTTGTCCCACCTGATGACGATTGCTTGTGTTGCGATCGAAACGTCGTGGTCTGTTATATTTGTTGATCTACCTACGTGATCACCCAAGAACCAAGGAGTTTGTGCACACAGACAGGGCAGCACGAAATCATCCCCCGTCCGAGCAGGCAAACCCCTACAGCGGGAGGGTGGGGAGCACGTGCAGCTGTGGGGGCGGGGGGGGGAGGCGTGGGGGCGGGGGGGGAGAGACGTGGGGGCGGGTGGGGGCGGGTGGGGGAGGTGTCAGGACGGGGAAGGCGTGGGGGCGGGGCGTGGGGGCGGGGCGTGGAGGCGGGGGGGTGTCAGGACTGGTAGGGGAGGCGTGGGGGCGGGGCGTGGGGCGTGGGGGCGGGGCGTGGGGGCGGGGCGTGGGGGCGGGGCGTGGGGGCGGGGCGTGGGAAGTGACGTCACGGGGCCAGCCACAAGAAACCCAAACCACGTGGGTGTGTCTCAGGGCCCAGTGCAAGGCGTCGAGGGCATCAGCAGCGAAGCGCCCCCCCCCGCCCCCCCCCAACGTCTCCAGCAGCGCGAGCCCTCGTCACGTGACGAGCAGCGGCACGCGTGAGACGCCTTGCAGGCCCTGCTCACAGCGAAGACGATGATGAGTGGACTCGCCGCTTGGAGATTCGCCTTCTCCGCGGCTCCCAGCCGTGGTCCGTATATATCTCTCTTGACGTTCACGCTACAACACGCTTTGTTTTTGGTGGACGCAGACGCTGTACTCGAGGGTGCACCTAGCCTGGCACAGGCGCTGCGGTGACGACAGCCCACCGCTGGGATGGCCAATGGCGGCTGTTGTTAGTGGGGCACGCAGCGCAAACTCGACATCGCTGCGGGCCTAATAAGGAAAGCCGCGGTGAATAGGGGGGCGACGTTTCGGGCAATGAACCTTGTTCGTAATAAAGAACAGGGAAGAGGAGAAGCAGAAACTAGGGAGACGCGTTTCTTAGGAGCTGTGGAGGTCATGTTCACAAGATAACCGTGAGGACATTGTGTTATCTTGACAAGACGTTGCAATCGATTAATCGTTCTAAGAATGATTATTTTGTGTGATTCTGCGTCGGCAATCTGTATGTCTCTCTCTCTCCCCATGGTGGCGTGGATTCTTCTGCGGGTCCTCGTATACTTAGAATAAAAGAATAGGCGTTTAGATTACTTGCCGCCTACAGTATTATACATCGCCTCATGATGATAAGCCAACTTCGTTGAGCTGTCATTTGTGATAGCCAGGTGGTTTACTGAAACAGCTAAATTAGCAGCCTCACCACCCTGTCAAAATAGTTCAGCGTGTGCCTAGGGACGCACAGGAACAGAAGCCGTCTTCAGTAGGACGATGAGAGAGGAGCCGTGGTGGTGGGCCTCAAGGCCGTGTTGGTGGGCCTCAAGGCCGTGTTGGTGGGCCTCAAGGCCGTGGTGGTGGGCCTCAAGGCCGTGTTGGTGGGCCTCAAGGCCGTGTTGGTGGGCCTCAAGGCCGTGGTGGTGGGCCTCAAGGCCGTGGTGGTGGGCCTCAAGGCCGTGTTGGTGGGCCTCAAGGCCGTGGTGGTGGGCCTCAAGGCCGTGTTGGTGGGCCTCAAGGCCGTGTTGGTGGGCCTCAAGGCCGTGTTGGTGGGCCTCAAGGCCGTGGTGGTGGGCCTCAAGGCCGTGGTGGTGGGCCTCAAGGCCGTGGTGGTGGGCCTCAAGGCCGTGGTGGTGGGCCTCAAGGCCGTGTTGGTGGGCCTCAAGGCCGTGTTGGTGGGCCTCAAGGCCGTGGTGGTGGGCCTCAAGGCCGTGGTGGTGGGCCTCAAGGCCGTGGTGGTGGTGGGCCTCAAGGCCGTGTTGTCGCTGCCCCTTTTGGCGAAGTTTGTCTCGACTCCGTAGACAGATCACGACTTGCATGGTCGAGGCTGGCAACGGAGGAAGGAGCCAAATGACCCCTGACCCCCCCCCCCCCCGAGAGGAGCATTCACCGCGGAGATGGAGCGCTCAAAACTCGCTCGTGCGTGCAAGTGCTCGATTTGTTGTCGTTCGTGCGTGAACGATGACGGTGAACGATGACGGGGCGATGCTCTGGTGGGTGAGGGTAGGGAGGCCTTCGTCATCCAGCAGTGGATTGAGCGTTGGTTGCCGCTGGTGAAAGTTGAGAGACGCGGCGGCGATGGTTGTTGAGCTGATGGATCCCGCGCTGATTTGGAGCGGCGTTGATTCTCAACGGGCCGAGCAGCATCACCACACCGTGCGTTGTGGTGGCGAGAGAGTCAACTTTAGACAAAATACCCGGCAAAAGGTCAGGGACCCGCGTGCTCTTAACGGCCAGCGGTCATCGATGCTTTTCGTAGGTGCCGGGGGAGCCGGTGGTGGGCTTTCCACGTTACTATGTCGAGGACCGAGCAGCGCACGCCCGAGAAGGAAATAGCACCGCTGTTAAAAAACTCAAATCGTGCGGTGTCATCGTGACCTGAGGAATTTGCGCGGTGCCTAGATGTTAACTACCTCGCCTGGTATTCAGGAGGTACTGGGTTTGATTCCGATCCTGACGCCTGCTACTGTATATTTGGAGTTTGCGTGTCTCTCTCTCATCATCACGGTGGCTAGATGTTAACTACCTCACCTGGTATACAGGTGGTCGTGGGTTTCATCCCAACCCTGGCGCCTGCTGCTGTATATTTGGAGTTTGCATGTCTCTCTCTCATCATCATCACGGTGGCTAGGAGATGTTAACTACCTCGCCTGGTATACAGGAGGTCCTGGGTTTCATCCCAACCCTGGCGCCTGCTGCTGTTTGCTTTTCTCTCTCCACGTGGTCGCGTGGATTTTTCTCCGGGTCCTCTGGTGGTTTCCCCCTCCACGTTTAGAATCGACGTGCAGTTTAGAGTCATTTGGCTGCTATAAATCTCCACACGACGATAAGCTATCGCGTGTGGGCAGGTCACTTCTAAAAAATTCGCTATATCGGTAAGCGGGCGTTACCTGGTAAAATAGTTCCTAGGTGCTACTCGCTAACAGCACTTGCCACCTCAACAGTCTGTGAATAAATTTTGATTTAAAGCTTTCGTGACTGCAGTAATTCATATTCTTAGCTCTTTTGGTAGTCACGTTGAAGGGAAACAATAAAATAATAAAATATATAAAACAAAAAATTCCCACAACGTTTCGACCATAACCGTTTGTGTTATGGTCGAAACGGCGTGAGAATTTTTATTGTTTTATATATTTTTTATTATTGTTTTCCTTCAACGTGACTTTACCGAAAGAGCTAAGAAGTCTGTGAAGACTTCACGGGGGGAGATATTTTGTCTGCTGCCCTTCCCACGCAGGGCTGCTGGGCGCTCGCTCTGCCCGGTTCCACGGCGCCGCTGGGCGACTCCGCCAGCAGCAGCAGCAGCAGCGGCGGCCGCCGCCGGGAGGCGCCGGGTCCGTGAAGCAGAGGCTCTACAACGACCCCAACTACATCCCGCAGCGCCCCGCCAAGAACCCCATGAAGTCCGTTGGCTGGGCCTGGTGCGAGCACGCGGCCACTTAAGTGACTCATATTTTAACCTAATTGGAGGTGTGGTGTAAGTTGAACTTCTTTCGCACCGTACGGCGCCAACCGTTCTAATCGGAGGTGCGGGGGAAGGACGACAAACTAAAACACAAAAAGCAGTTTTAAAGAAATTAGTTTTCAATCTCGTACCTGGTGCGGTGTGTATAAAACATCAGCATAGGGGAGACGAATGCGGCCGTTTTAGTTTCTGCCAGCGTCCAGAATGCCGGAGACGTGCTCGCTTCGCTCTGCCACGCAGGCCCCAAGTGTCGTGTACTTGACTCGGCCCTCGAATGAGTACCTGGCGCGGTGTGTTGACATCACCACTGGGGAGACAAAGGCGGCCGGCCGGGCGTGGTGCCGCCCTTCATCGGTGCTACTCGCCAACTTACCCCAAACAGCCCGTTAAAAGGCTACGCGGGGGTGATCTTTCGTCTTTTATTTACGCGTGATGGCGGGTGTGCGTGCCCTTGCTGGCGTGCGTCTGCGCAGGCTGATCGGGATGCCAGTCGGCGTGACGCTCTTCATCCTCGCCAAGGGCCAGGTGGAGCGGAACCGAGCGAAGCAGCTAAGCGCGCGCCGTCGCATGCAGCTGGCCAACGTGGAGGACGCGGAGACGCGGCCCTGAGCCGGCACCGCCGGCAGTGGGCACCTCCTGCGCTCCGCCTTGGGAATGGAACGACAAGGGCCGCCGCCGCTGCTACCGCGGGGATTTTTCCGCGGTCGTGCTGCTGCGCAGCCCTCCGATGCGTTTTTCGGGTCGTACCGCGTGGCGTTCGCTACGACGTCCGCCGTTTTGCTCCCACGTGCCAGGAGCAGAATTCGGCTCCACGCGCCGGGGAACCTCGCGGCACCACCGGTGGTTGCACCGCCAACGATGTTTTTTTCATTTACCGTGTTTGTTATTAGCGGTTTCCTTTAACCTCGGATATATGAAATATAGACCCTTTAATATGCGTTAAATATTGCCTCGATCACAAGGGTGACCTGGGTTATATAAAGATTAAATGCTGCGTTGTTTATGTACAGCCATCTATCAATCCACTGATGGATGAGGGCTTGCCATGCGGGTTAGCTAGGGTTTTTTTTTACCATACTTCACCACGCTCGTCAGAGCGGGTTGATAAAAGGCGGCAAACAGTACAATGATGGATTTTGCCGCACCGCCCTCGACCACACACCACGTAGCCCCCCCCCCCCCCAAGAGCGTGGAGGCCAGCATATCATGGTTTGGTTTTGGCTTGGTTAGGTAAATCACCCATGCTGGCTTGGCACGGATGTACCAGTGGAAAAGGACTTTTTCAGACAACCTGCACAGGTGCCGCATATTCTCAGGTTCACGATGCATTGTAATTTATATAACTACCTTAGCCGCCCCACTGTGGTCTTCTCACCTGATAGGCTCACAGTGATATCACCTGGACGCTGTTTAAGACCGAGACGATAGGCTCATAGTGATATCACCTGGACGCTGTTTAAGACCGAGACGATAGGCTCATAGTGATATCACCTGGACTCTGTTTAAGACCGAGACGGGAAGACTTCACAATTCTGGCAAATCGCCCAATGAAGCTGGTTATTGTAATCGCCAGAGAAACGTTACAGCACTCATTGTAAATGTGTTAACACTGCCGACACACCGGGTGTGTGCTGCAGTAGTAATCGGCACGTTTTGTTTACGTAACAAACCTTACCGATTGGCTGTGTCAGGTGGTGGTCGTGGGTTAGCGACATTTATATTTACACGGTCTAAACCCCCCCCCCCCCCCAAAAAAAAAAAACCCACCCCATATTTATTAGTGACATTACTTTAAAACATGACGGCCACCTCGAGACCTCCCAGTTGCCGTCGCTCGCCGTCGGGATTGTCCTTGGCTAACATCACCGCCCAGCTCTTTGTAGCTGTTGGCCATCCGTGAATCGTCCTCCCGTGGGGGGTGGGGCGCTGCAGAGACCTCGGAATAGGCCGCCCTGCAGCGTTCTTGTCGAGCCTGGCTGTGCGAATAAACAGGACTTTTTTAAAAAATGCTGGCGCGCAATGTTTGGTTATTACGAATGTGTGCAGAAAAATAATATGCCGTGTTGGACGTTGTGCAGAGAAACTGCTGTTCTTGCTGCACAGTGGCGAGATGTTAACTACCTTGCCTGGTATACAAGTCGTGGGGTCTGACGCCGATACCTCTGTATTCGGAGTCCACACGTTCTCTCCCCGTGGTCGCACGGATTTTTCTACGGTTTCTCACCTCCACATTTAGAAACGCACGTTTTAAATGATTTGGCTGCTGTAAATTTCCACAAGCCACTTTGTTGAGCTGTCATTTGTGATTGCCAGGTGGCTTCTGAAAAAGAGCTATATAGCTCGGTGAAGCCTTAACTGTTAAAATAAAAAGATTAGTGTTTGCGTAGTGATGCACAGACCAGGAGCCATGTTCAATAGGACGGGAGAAGCGGTGGACAGACCACCAAAGCTTCGAGACTCGTGTTGGTGGCTCTCTCAAGACGTGTATGTTGCCACGCGATTCTGTTTTGTCTGTCTCTTACAGTGAAGGAAAAAAGTATTTGATCCCTGCTGATTTTGTACGTTTGCCCACTGACAAATAAATGATCAGTCTATAATTTTAATAGGTTTATTTGAACTGAGAGAGAATAACAACAAAATCCAGAAAAACGCATATCAAAAATGTTATAAATTGATTTGCATTTTAATGAGGGAAATAAGTATTTTACCCCTCTGCAAAACATGACTTAGTACTTGGTTGCAAAACCCTTGTTGGCAATCACAGAGGTCAGACGTTTCTTGTAGTTGGCCACCAGGTTTGCACACATCTCAGAAGGGATTTTGTCCCACTCTTTGCAGATCTTTTTTAAGTCATTAAGGTTTTGAGGCTGACCTTTGGCAACTCGAACCTTCAGCTCCCTCCACAGATTTTCTATGGGATTAAGGTCTGGTGACTGGCTAGGCCACTCCAGGACCTTAATGTGCTTCTTCTTGAGGCACTCCTTTGTTGCCTTGGCCGTGTGTTTTGGGTCATTGTCATGCTGGAATACCCATCCACGACCCATTTTCAATGCCCTGGCTGAGGGAAGGAGGTTCTCACCCAAGATTTGACGGTACATGGCCCCGTCCATCATCCCTTTGATGCGGTAAAGTTGTCCTGTCCCCTTAGCAAAAAAACACCCCCAAAGCATGTTTCCACCTCCATGTTTGACGGTTGGGATGGTGTTCTTGGGGTCATAGGCAGCATTCCTCCTCATCCAAACACGGCGAGTTGAGTTGATGCCAAAGAGCTCCATTTTGATTTTTCGATTTGAAGCTTTCGTGACTGCAAGGATTCATCTTCTCTGGTTCTTTCGGTAAAGTCACGTAGAATGAGAATAAACACATTAATAAAATAACAACACTTGTGTTGTGGCCGAAACGTCGTGAGAATTGTGATATTTTATTTTATTATTTTATTCTCATTCTACGTGACTTTACCGAAAGAACCAAAGAAGAAGCTCCATTTTGGTCTCATCTGACCACAACACTTTCACCCAGTTGTCCTCCGAATCATTCAGATGTTCATTGGCAAACTTCAGACGGGCATGTATATGTGCTTTCTTGAGCAGGGGGACCTTGCGGGCACTGCAGGATTTCAGTCCTTCACGGCGTAGTGTTACCAATTGTTTTCTTGGTGACTATGGTCCCAGCTGCCTTGAGATCATTGACAAGATCCTCCCGTGTAGTTATGGGCTGATTCCTCACCGTTCTCATGATCATTGCAACTCCACGAGGTTTGATCTTGCATGGAGCCCCAGGCCGAGGGAAAATGACAGTTCTTTTGTGTTTCTTCCATTTGCGAATAATCGCACCAACTGTTGTCACCTTCTCACCAAGCTGCTTGGCAATGGTCTTGTAGCCCATTCCAGCCTTGTGTAGGTCTACAATCTTGTCCCTGACATCCTTGGAGAGTTCTTTGGTCTTGGTCATGGTGGAGAGTTTGGAATCTGATTGATTGATTGCTTCTGTGGACAGGTGTCTTTTATACAGGTAACAAGCTGAGATTAGGAGCACTCCCTTTAAGAGAGTGCTTCTAATCTCAGCTCGTTTTCTGTATAAAAGACACCTGGGAGCCAGAAATCTTTATGATTGAGAGAGGGTCAAATACTTATTTCCCTCATTAAAATGCAAATCAATTTATAACATTTTTGACATGCGTTTTCCCGGATTTTTTTGCTGTTATTCTGTCTCTCACTGTTCAAATAAACCTACCATTAAAATTATAGACTGATAATTTCTTTGTCAGTGGGCAAACGTACAAAATCAGCAGGGGATCAGATACTTTTTCCCTCACTGTATGTACATCTTTTCATGGGGTCACTTCCTCTTGTTTTCTTAACAATCGGTGTCTCTGTTGGTCTCGAATAGTCCCAATAGTTTTTTTTTACCGCGGTATACACCCGTTTCCACGTCCCGTCTCTTTCATACTGTATCTGGGATCCCCCCCCCTCTTCTCCCCTCCCTCCCGCTCAATGCAAAGCCCCAATTAGCATCGAGACAACGCTGCCTCTGCAGGATACTCAAATACATCCTTTGTTCCTAATCCTCTGGTCCAGTGGTGGAACTGCATAATTTACACACGCCATACGCCAGAAGGACGTAATGAGGGCCTGTCCAAGCAACAGCAGCGTTATCAGTTCCAGTTCTTCGTTCACCATCGTATCTGGACCTCGGCAGGACATCTCCCAGGAACGATTGTCATCTTCATGATTGACTCAAGGACCCCCATTCCCTGCGTCGAGGATCGATTTACCATCTCCAGGCAGTCACCGGGGCTTCCGCAGGACGTGGTCCCAGGAACGATCGCCATCTTCCTCTTCCTGATCGTCTCACTCAAGGACCACTCCCGCCACCCCCACACCTCCGTATTCTAGAGCAAAGGCCCCCAACCCCCCGGACCGCGGCCTGTTCTGAACCAGGCCACACAGCAGGAGGTGAGAGCGGTGGAGCCCGCGCGTGGCCCGCCAATTATTTTATTATTTACCACTTCCGTCCGCGCCTCTTTCCCGCACTGTGCACTTGTCTCAGTCACAGTGTTGGTAAGCCCACAAGCTCTACCCCCTAGTAGCCAAAATGAGTAAAAAAACCAAACGTCGCTGGAGAGCTTCTTTGAAAAGGGGGAAAGACCCAATGATGACCCCCCCCTCCCGGTCCGTAAAAAATTGTCTTCCACAAAATCGGTCCCTGGTACCAATAAGGTTGGGGACCGCTGTTGTAGAGGATCCATTTGTTTGTCCAGCGAGGCAGTCCAGGGGATCCTCAGTGAATGCGGCCACGATCCCCCAGCAACTCCTCCAAGGCGATCGATCCTACAAAACCTTCCGTAGCATTTCTCGCCGTTCTCTTCGCTGCAAGCCGATTGCCCGCGGTTCACAGTCGCAAACCCCCCCTCCCGTGTTAGCAATCCCACCTCGTGATCGCTGCCAACGCTCTTGGCCGTCTTAGGGGCAAGGCACGGAAAGAGGCCACGCGCGGGACGTTTACAGAACCAAACATATTTAATAGAGACATGTAGGAATGCTCATTAAGCCATCATCCGGAATTTCCTATTCAAAACGCACACGGACACCGTTTCCCCCCCCCCCTGACCCGACCCGACGCGGTAAAACGGGATAAAAACGCAACGTGAGACTCGTTTAAAATGTGCTTAACCGACGACAGTTCATCTAAAAACTTCATGGATGCAAAAACAAATTAAAAGTAAAACGACACAGTACTCGATAGTAATCATGATACAAACATTGACCCATGTTGCACGCGGTGACTTAAAAAAAAAAACGACACATTTGTTATTATAAACACAGCCAGGCGCACGTGGTGGCTTACCTAACTAGGTTAAAAAGTTCCGACGCTCCCGACCTTTTTGCCGAGTTTGGGAAATCCTCTTAAGGGATGCCGAGATGAGGGCGCGAGGCGTTTTCACGCCACCAGCTGGTCGTTTAGGACACGAGGGTAGAGAGAGACGAGGGGGGGGGGGGTGTCGGGGGGTGTTGTGGGATGAGTTCGGGTCCTTCTCATTAAATAAAGTGATGCGTCGTCGTTATAGTTGTTATGCACTTGTAGTAGTTATTATTTGTACTTACAGAGTTATTTACGGGGAACGCCCACGCCACCAGGCAGGGGAGCAAGATGGGTTTGTGCGCAGGAGCAGAGATCCGCGCGCAAAGCGGTTGTGGTGGGAGGGTGGGAGGGTGGGTGTGGGAGGGTGAGTGTGGTGTGGTGGGAGGGTGGGTGTGGTGGGAGGGAGGGTGGGTGGGTGTGGGAGGGTGGGTGTGGTGGGAGGGTGGGTGTGGTGGGAGGGTGGGTGTGGGAGGGTGGGTGTGGTGGGAGGGTGGGTGTGGTTGGAGGGTGGGTGGGTGTGGAAGGCAGAGGTGGGAGAGGGGGGGTGGGAGAGGGGGGGTGGGAGAGGGGAGGTGGGAGATGGGGGGGGGAGAAGGGGGGGGGTGGAGACGCTAGCCTGGAATTACGTTGAGAGGGATACGTGGGATGAGAGAAAGCACGCGGATTAGTTACACGTTACTTACCTGATTAAAATTGTTTAAAGGAACATCAGTTGGTGGTGGGGGGGTTTGCACAGGACACGTCAGAAGGAACGATGGCCGATGGTGGTCGAGAATCACGCAAGAGGGGGAGCGGGCGGGCCAAGGAATGGAACGCGCCACAAGAGCACGCCCGCCAAAAGAGATGCAGCGATGGAATCGGCGCGCGTGAAGGTTTCTAGGCAGATTGTTGCATCGCAGGATAGTGTGAAGGCGGCGGTGGCAGCTTGGGGAGGGGCCTTTACCCAGCAGAGGACCAACCGTGGCCGACGATGCATATGATGGTTTGATAAGACTGGAGGACTGCGAGGGATGCCGATGGCCTACATTCAGTGATGGAACGGCATTTTGAAACCGTTTTCAAAGGGAGCGAGCGGAGAGGCGAACGAGGAAGGAAAGGGATGGCAACTCCATCTACCTGGATCGACCGATGTGTCGTCTTGGGGTCGTTGCCCGAGTATAGGCAGTCCCCGGGTTACGGAAGGGTTAGGTTCACGAGAGATATCCGTAACCCGAATTTTCCGCATGTCGGAAAGTTTCTTTAACGTAATCGAATATCTACCCTAAAACTACCCACAATGACACTCATGGAACATATACTTACACTGTGTCCAATTGTTTATGAATACCACGAAGCATAGAAAACATGATTTATGGGAGCATTTGCGTCAAGCCACATTTCCCTAAGTCTTCTGTAACACGGGGGGGGGGACTGCCTGTAGTCCGGCACAAGGCTGTCGGGAACAGAGAGCAAGCTCCGCAACGCGTGGGAGCGAAGACGGAACAATTGCATTTCTCTCGAGAAGCTTCCAACGCAATGGGAGCAAAACGTCGGACATCGGCCGTGCGTAACGAGGCGCGGCGCGACTCGGCACAAACCGCAAAAACCTACGCAGTAGGCCAGGAAATTCTTCACTTGTCACAATCGGATAAACTACTCCTTAACAATCCCCACCAATTTCATTTTTGTGTGTGTGTGTATATATACTTTTTATGGACGGGCCAGGGTTGGTGGGGGTGGTGGGGATGGGGGTGAAGGGGGCGAGGGGCCGGCAAAAAAAACACGACGGTGCGATGGGCACCGCACACAGCGCCACAGAGCGGGCCACAGAGCGGGCCACAGAGCGGGACACAGAGCGGGACACAGAGCGGACAACAGAGCGGGCCACAGAGCGGGACACAGAGCGGGACACAGAGCGGGCCACAGAGCGGGCCACAGAGCGGGCCACAGAGCGGGCCACAGAGCGGGACACAGAGCGGGCCACAGAGCGGCACACAGAGCGGCACACAGAGCGGGCCACAGAGCGGGACACAGAGCGGGCCACAGAGCGGGCCACAGAGCGGGCCACAGAGCGGCACACAGAGAGGGCCACAGAGCGGGCCACAGAGCAGGCCACAGAGCGGGACACAGAGCGGGCCACAGAGCGGCACACAGAGCGGGCCACAGAGCGGGACACAGAGCGGGCCACAGAGCGGGCCTCAGAGCGGCACACAGAGCGGGACACAGAGCGGGCCACAGAGCGGGCCACAGAGCAGGACACAGAGCGGGCCTCAGAGCGGCACACAGAGCGGGACACAGAGCGGGCCACAGAGCGGGACACAGAGCGGGCCTCAGAGCGGCACACAGAGCGGGACACAGAGCGGGCCACAGAGCGGGACACAGAGCGGCACACAGAGCGGGACACAGAGCGGGCCACAGAGCGGGCCACAGAGCGGGACACAGAGCGGGCCTCAGAGCGGCACACAGAGCGGGACACAGAGCGGGCCACAGAGCGGGACACAGAGCGGGCCTCAGAGCGGCACACAGAGCGGGACACAGAGCGGGCCACAGAGCGGGACACAGCGGCACAACGCGGCATATCGACATCCTCGTACGAGACGCACAACCAACCACGGCAACACACACGCTAACGTTCGGGGAGTATTAAACAAATATATATATAAAAAAATCAAACAAACGTAAAAAGGGAACCTTCAAAAGACAAAACCCCCGCACGCGCACACATGGAGATGTCCCCACACATGGTGATGTCGTCACCACCACCACCACCACCACCCATTCCTGGCACTGCCTCATGGCGCCAACATCATCGCTCGTAAAAAAAAAAAAATCTCAGGGCTGCGCGAGAGGAGAGACAAAAATCAACAGAGACATGCGAGACGTTGGCTACGGCACGGCCAACGGGCGCGTCAGAGACAACCCCCGCCGACGGTCAATTCACAATCACCGGCGCTCGCATCCAAGGACGTCTAAGAAATTAGCATCATGCAGATTCGATCCATTCACGTTCACCGAGATCTGTTCGATCGGAGATATCCGGTTCATTCATTTTCATTGAGATTCGATTGATCGTTTACTTTCAATTTGATTCAATTTGACATGTTACTCTTCATTCGTACGGCAGGAGGGGAAAAGGAACACCACACCGATGGTGGCGTTTCATGGTTGGGGGACTTCACTCAATTCGCAGACGCGGTATGGCGATTCACTTCCACCTAGCTATGAATTCATTTAAAGATCGACTCATTCAATTTGGATAAATATTAATTCACAAGATCTATTTCATTCACCTTCGCAGCGCTGTACCGCAGGGGATGCTTCCAACGTAATCGACATCGCTACGCGCGTACGCGCGCTGGAGGTAGCTGGTGTGAAGCCCCAAGTGATAGCAGAAACAATGTGTCGCAATCCATTGCTGGATGAGAGCTTCCCCACACCGTGTGTGCTGGGGGAGGGGGTGGAGGGGGGGGGGAAGGTGGGGGAGCTATCTGGCATACTTCACCCCGCTGGACCATTGCAACGCATAGGTGCAGGGGAGTAGCGTAGGCGTTGGGAGCGGAGTAGAGTACAACGGTGGATTTTGCTGCACTGCCCCACACCCCCCACTCCGGCTCCGAACGCAGCCCCGTGACTTGACAAAGAGTTAACCATTAAGTTGTTAAATATATCCATATATCAAATTAGTTGCTTGTACAAAAAGGTGGCCACTTTCGGTGCAAATGAGAGAAGCAAAAGAGATCGCCATCACTTGGCAGCAACAAAAGAGGTTTGAATCGATTCACTCGGGGAAAAGCCACTCGACCGCCTGAAGAGTCCGCAGACTTATCTTTGTTTTTCAGGAGACTCCTGTGAGACTTGGGGGGTTTTTGGCCAATCGCCAATTAATTAAACTCTGCATGTTGCCTATCAGCTATGGGAGAAAATCGGAGAACTCCAGGGGAGGAAAGCCCATGCGGGATTACGCAAACTTCGGCTGACGATGAAGGTGAACGGCGATGAATCGTCGCACGTCCCACAGAGCTAACACGAGCGGTGCAGTCGGAGGTGGTGCGCGATGCTCTCAACACGAAACACGCTCGGAATGTGGGCACACCGCTCTCCATCGCTTGCACAGCGGCAGGCGAGAGCGCCGCTTCGTGGGTAAGTCAACGGCGGTTTGTCCTGCGGATCAAACTCGTCGCCGCCGTCGCCATAACAACGTGGAGCTTCCATCAATGGCTCGGGGGGGGTGGGGCGGCTGTAAACGGGAGATGAACGCCGATGCCTCAATCCTCATTTGAGCGCAGATTATCAGACTGACGTTTGTTTGACGGAAGTGGATGGGCGGTGATGGCGCCGTGTGCGAGGGGCTCTCACCTCCTCTTCGCGGTGCCACGAGTCGGACAGCCGAGGTGCTCGGAACGCGGACGAGCTCCCCGCGTGCGCGAAACCGAGCAGCCGTGCGCACATACACGGGCGGGCGGGCGGACAGAGAGCCGGGGGAAAAAGAGAGGAGGAGGAGGAGTAGAAGGAGAGTCGTGGGCAGCCACGGGATAAGCGAAGAGGGTTTTCACACGAAAATTGTTTTTGCAAGCTTCTCCAAACGACATTGCACGTGTGCTATCGTTGTCACATGCGAGACGAAGGGGGCTAACCGTTCGGGAACCCTCGCGGAGCGCTGACATGCGGCCGCTTGTCGGAGAGCTGGAACGTCACGAAACTACGACTTTGGTGAAGTCCCTCCAGGAGGTCTTAATCGTCCACATGAGGCGGCAAAAAACGTTCATTTGTATGCTCTGCGCGGCGAGTTCGTCGCATGGAAAGCGGGCGATGTTTAACACTTTCCTGAGGCAGCCCAAAGACAAATTAAGTGAAGAATCATAATTTTCCGATGATGGGGGGGGGGGGGGGGTGGACTTATTTTTTGGCGCAGTCAATCGTGACTCAGCGGCCTGGCGATGGCGCGTTCGTTTGTTGCAGAGCTTCACGGTTGGAATCAAGCGTCCCGCCCTGGTTATTACTGCGGTTGTGGTGGTGCTGCGCATTTAGCCACAGTAATAACACCACGCGCCATCTGCTTTACAGTGCGCAGGAGTCAAAAGTCCACATTTAAAAAAACTAAAAATCTTATGCCGTAATTTACTCAATCGTCGCCCGGCCTGGCAGACTTAATGTCCTGGGTCACGCTTGCAAATGAGACAGCACCTCGTTCTCTCGAGTGCTCAACTGGTTAAACAAAATAAAAAATAAAACTTGAACCTGGCTTCGAACCCAAGGGTGCGTGTGAGAGCGGCGGCAGCCACACAAGGACGGCTCTGAAGTAAGTCAACGCTGGCCACGGTGAGCGGTGCGCTGCGGGACACACGGCAGGGGGTTCAACCCGCACCCTGCAGTTCGGCGGACCGGCCGTGGGCTCTCGCTTAATCTCTCCTCCTCCGCCTTCCTCTTTCCCCATTTTCACCCAGCAGCTCGCTGGTCTATGATGTATACCCCAGGCTCCTACGTGAATGTGAACACAAACGCCACCCGCGACTATAACCCCAACACTAGTTTAAACACGATTATAATTAGAACTCTCAAACACTCATCCCAATTCTATCCCAATCTCCAAACGTACCTGGAGCCGCTAACGCTAAGCCGAAAATTCACCCCCACCATACTATATCCCTAACATTAACTATAACCCTGACTCTTACTGTAGCACTAACCATGACAATAAACTCCAACCCCAACACGTATCACGCTTCCCAAAACCACTCGCCTAAGCCTCAACCAAACTCTATCCCGAACATTAATCCATCTCTAAACCGTAACACGCATCCAATCTCTACACCCTAACACTAATCCAATCACTAATACTGCTGGCTGAACCCGCACACACACACGCACGCAATCACTTACGCTCACACCTCGTCCTGAAACCCAACCCCGAACCCATTGGCGCGGCGCGACATAACGCTGGCACGCACGCTTACAGACACACATCTTCTCCCTCCACGACCCGGATTTATAATAATTTTTTTTTTTTGCAAAAAGGACATCAACGAGTGGACTGGCACCCACCAATCTCTCCCGGACGAACACTTGGCTGGGCGGCCGGCAGGGGGGGGCGAAGTGGGCGGTGGGGGGGGGGGAGGGTGATGGACGCGGGAGCGGGGGGGGGGGTCCCACGTTTCAGCCCAAGAAGTCATCGTCGTTGTCGTCGTCGTCCGAGGCCTCGCAGTACTTCACCTGCTTGCGCGCGCGCCCCGGGCGCTCCCTCTGCTGGGCGCCCCTCGATGAGCCGCCCCCCTTGGCTCCGGCCCCCGCTCCCTTGGCCCCGGCCCCTACCCCGTCGTCGCTGTCCACGCCTGCCGAGCCCTCGTCGTCCGACACGACCGCCTTCTTGCCCTTCTGCCGCCGGCGAGACGACACGACAAGGTCCACCGTGTTACAGTCCGCAGCGCCGACACGGTTTTACGATGAGCAGTGCGTCGGCGTTATGGGTGTGTGCCCGGTGTTTGTTGCTCGTGGTGGTGTGTTTCACCGTGGTGTGTCGGGGCGCGTGTCGTGCGCGTTAACGGTATAGAGAGCCTTGCAGCGGTAACGGCGAGCATGTGGCGACCGTAGCCACGGCTGCAGAGCGTGATGGCCGGTAACGGCTGCCTCACCTTGCTGCCTCCGGCGGCCCCTCTGCCGGCCTTGCCAGTCGCCGCGGAGAGGGCGGTGGCGGCCTTGGCCGTCACCTTCTTCTGCGGGCTGTACTCCCCGTCAGACTTCTCCGAGTCGGAGGCAGCCACCTTCCTCTTCCTGCTGCCGCCACCCTTGCCTGCCGCGGGGCGGAGACACAAGGGAAGTGGAGTCGGAGGCAGTGGTGAAACGCAAGGAGGTGCACGCGTGCGGAGACGCAAGGAGGTGCACGCGTGCGGAGACGCAAGGGGCACGTGGATGAACAGCGGGGCCCATGGGGACTAGCGGAGATCGGCAGGGACACACGCAGGGGGAGGCATAGACACACACGCAGGGGACACGCAGGGGACACGCGGGGGACACGCGGGGGACACGGGGGAGACACGGGGGAGACACGGGGGAGACACGAGGCTTGCCGGGCGGTTGCTCACCCTTGGCGGCCGGCGCCGGCTTGCGCGAGGAGGCGACCTCGTCGCTGTCGTTGTCCGAGTCCATGCTCAGCGGCTTCTTGGACTTGGCGCTGGGCTTCTTCTTGGCTTTGTCCCCTGACCGGGATAAATAAGTCAAATAAATAAAACCCGTCCGTCTTAATAGACGCAGCAACGCAGCGCGTGACGGGGAGCGTGCGGCAGGGCCAAGCCACGCTCGCGGGAGAACGGAGACACTGTGAACCCGACTCAGAGGGCAGGGCGTAAAGACGACGGGCGATGGCGATTTCCCCGGGGCTGTTCCAATCATTTTGAATCGGATCCCCGACGAACACGTACACAGCGGCATCAAATCCACCACCACTTGTGAGAGATGAGTCAATTCAGTCATTCACTCCTCACCTCACCCCTTCCCTCACTCCAGCCTCACCGTCCTTCATTCATTCATTCCCCACTTCTCCCCTTCCCTCGCTCCAACCTCACCATCCTTCATTCATTCATTCTCCACCTCCCCCTCCCCTTTCCACCCCCCACCCTCACCGTCTTTGGCGGCCGGGGACTGTTTTTTCGACGCGGCTGGCTTCTTGGCGGGGAAGGTGGCGGCGGCGGGCGGCTTGGTGGAGGCGTGCGACGAGACGAGGGGGCTGGCCGCGCTCGCAGGTTTCTCGTCGTCGCTGCTCAACGCTGCCGGTGAGGAGGGGGGCAGGGTGGTGGCGGGGGGGGGGGGGGGAGGGCAACGAACGGACGAGCACAGCTCACGACTCGATACAGGATGAGGCAAAGATCACACTGGACAGCCTCAACAGACTGCTGGGGGGCAAGTGCTGTTAAGCGAGGAGCACCTATGAAGAAGGCCGGCACGGCACGGCACACGAGGTGACCAGCGGCCACGCGCGGACACCTTTGTCTCCCGAGTAAGCGATGCTTACACACCGCACCCGGTAGTAATTTGAGGCCGAGTTGATTCGGAGGAGACGGGCGCCGTCGTTACGCAGGTACGTTGCTGCCCGCCGCTGTCTCGATGCACAAAGCCGCCCCCCTCCCACGCTCCCCTCCCCACGCCCCTGGCACATCAACGGGACTTCAGTCAGCGGTCGATGCCCGAAGTGGACTACGACCCCACACAGGACCGGCGCAAGTCCCCTGTCGTGGTCACCCCCGCGGACGCACAGAGCCCACGCGATACACCCCCCGGGGCACCGCAACAGCAACTTAAGAGCAGCCTTTGCCGATGCCGTCTTAAGTAAGCGGTCTCGCGACCGTCCTCTGTCGACTAGGCGCGGCGAACGAATGTAGCGGTCGACCGATCGATCTCAAGAGTTTGATGATTGAACTCTGTTGTGGACGGAGTGATGCGGTGGGCACTGCTGCGCTACCGGGCTTGGCGGGGCTGCTGGTCGTGGCGGAAGCGGCGGGCGCCTGCGGCGGGTGAGAGGGGGTGCCCATCACCTCGTCCCAGTCGAACTCCGTCGACTTCCAGCCCTTGCGAGGCTCCGGCGCC
This sequence comes from Petromyzon marinus, assembly GCF_048934315.1. Taxonomy (NCBI): domain Eukaryota; kingdom Metazoa; phylum Chordata; class Hyperoartia; order Petromyzontiformes; family Petromyzontidae; genus Petromyzon; species Petromyzon marinus. The sequence continues at coordinate 2,659,879 of NC_133722.1, forward strand.
CGCCTACGGCACACACCGTGGTCACCGCTGTTGTTGCTGCAGTCGTCAAAACTGCCACCATCGATGTCGTCATCATCATCGTCATTCTCGTCAAGGAGTCATAAACCATCATCACGCAAACTCCTCGCAGCAGCAGCAGCGTTTTTGGCTCAGCCATAGAACAAAAACGATAACAGCATCGAGCGCTTTCAGATGCGCTTCCGCGGCCGTCTGGAACGCTCTTCGTTCCGATGTAAGGAAGCCTCTGGAGCTATGCACTTTTAAATCTACATTGAAAACTAATTTCTTCAGGACTACTTTTTGTGTTTAGTTTGTGATGCTTCCCTGCACCTCCGATTAGCACGGTTGGCTACGTACGTGTGAAAGAAGTTCAACATACATATACATACATTACCAATATCATGGTTGTCACCATAACCAATCATCAGAATCACCTCTAAAACTGAAGGTCCCACATATAGCCTAAACAGACTGTTGGGGAAAGTGCTGTTAGTATGAAGGCCGGTACAGCACACGGGGGGGGGGGGGGGGGGGGGTGGGTGACCAGCACCACGCTCGGCCGCTTTTGTATCCCGAGAGGCGATGTTTATACTCTGCACCAGGTACTCATTTGAGGCCCAGTCGACCTAGGGGAAGCCCAGAACCGGTTGAGACAACTGGTGTTGGCCGTGAGCGGGAATCGAACTCGGGTCGCCGGGTCTGTAGCGTAGCGCGCTAACCGCGACGCCAACTCTCCCCCCACAGAATCAACACCGCTACCACCACCACCACCACGGCAGGACACGTGCAGCCATCTCCCCCGTGCGCGACCGCTCATGTCCCTCGCTCGTACTTATCGACGGCCTCTTTGGCCTTGGTCGGCGGAGGAGGTGGAGGCAGAGCGACGTCGTCCTCATCCTCCTTGTCAGAGAAGTCGAAGGAGGAGGTCTTCTTCTTGGCCACGGGGCTTGGGGGGGACTTGGAGCGGACCCTCCGCGGGGGGCTGCTCACCACCTCGTCGTCGTCTTCGTCATCCCCGTCCGAGAAATCAAACGTGAACTTCTTGGGCTTCATCGCTTCACAGGGGGGCGGGGGGGGGCGGGGCGGGTGCGGTGGTACAGAGAAGGGGGGTAAGCAAGGACGCAAAAAAAAACAAAGATTCTACCGTGTAGCCTTAACAGACAATTGGGGTAAGTGCTGTTAGTGAGCACCTTTGAAGGCCGGCACGCCACACGAGGGGGTAGGTGGCCAGCACCCGGGTCGCTACACTACCGCTGACTGGCTGATGCACCACCTGTGCCCCCTACAGTGCCAACCTGCTGTGCTTTAGCCACCCAGCGCTCCGCTCGTTGTTGTGAGCGTCGCTCCTCCGCCCTCCGTTGTTGGAGGGCGACTGCCTCCAACTGCCCAGTAGTGTCCTTCACGAGCCTCCTCCACAGAGGCCAATCTTGACACCGCTGGTACCAGTTATCGGCAAGTCCACTCAGCTCCACGTCCTCCTGTACCACATCACTCCATCTCTTCTCTAGCATCTGCCGCGCCCGTCTAGCCCCCTCGATCCGGCCGAACAAAAGCTGTTTGGGCATGCGGTGGCTGGGCATGCGTGCTACATGACCCAGCCAACGCAGGCTTGTCTGCCAGAGGAGCTCACCGATGGGACCTTGCCCAGATCTTTCAAGAATTTGTGAGCTCCTCACACAATCCAGCCGGGTTAAACCCAGGATGGATCGTAGGCAGGCTAGCCTAAATGTTTCTAACCGGCGAAGATGTTCTATTAAGGGGGTCCACGTTTCGCAAGCGTAGAGAAGGCAGGGAATGACCGTGGCCGAGAAGACCTGAAGCTTAGTGCAGAGCGACAGACCAGGTAGCTTCCACACAGCGTTACGCAACCGATGAAAAGATATTGCCGCTCGACTGATTCGGAGTGAGACCTCTGCTGTTAAACTGGAGCCGGTCATAAGCACACTGCCCAGGTATGGGAAACTCTCCACTCTCTCCACAACTGCCCCATCACCGATTGGGAGTTGTGGGGGTGGAGTGTCCGATGGTACAAAATACCCAGGCAGGTGCTTAGTTTTGGTGGGGCTGATGGTAAGGCCCCATCTCTTAGTGGCACGCTCCAGTCTCAGCAGCAGCGTCTCCAACTCCTCCTCTGAATGAGCAGCCATTACCAAATCATCGGCATACATAACGTGGTTGAGCAATAGGGAGTCATCCCTTGACCGCACCCGGGCAACGATCAGCCTCCCATTATATCTGTACCAAATGTAGATTCCACCGGTACAGCTATTGAAGGCTTCACGAACTACGTGGTCAAAATAGATGTTAAATAATGTGGGAGCCAGAGGACATCCCTGTCGCACCCCAAGGTGTACAGGGAATGGCTCTGACTCCCGGCCACGTAGTTTTACCCGGGCCCGCTCACCATCATGAAAGTCCTTAATGATCGTGAGCAAAGGGTCAGGTACTCCAAAAGCACGAAGAACAACCCAGAGCCTAGGCCTACTGATGGTATCATAGGCCTTGACTATGGACACACACACATATACACACACCGAGAGTATGGACACATACACACACGGACAAGTATGGACACACACACACACACTGACAGGTGACATGAATTCGTTTTTGAGAGCAACAGAGAGGGAGGAGGGGGGCAAGGAAAGACACGGGGGGGGGGTGGTGCAGGGAGATGGCAACATGAAATGGATAAGCACAAAACTACGCTGGGGCAAATTCAGAGTGGGAGACCACGAACGAAGAGGCGGTTACCGGCAGCCCGGCGTGGGACGTTCTCCCGCGGCACGAGGCCAATGCTCATGTCGTCCGCATCGCTGACGGATTTGTCTTCCAGGTCATCGCTCCCGTCCGAGTCCGACCACGGGTTCCTCTTGGGCTTCTTGGACGCCGTTCCCTTGCGCGCCGACTTACTGCCTGCAGCACGGCAACGGCACGGCACAGCACGACATCGACACAGCAGCGCGCCGTTCCCCCCCCCCCCGTCCGTCGTTTACAAGACACAGCGCCGCCCACGAGCAGACACCGCACGCACGCACACACACCACACAAACACTCACCGCACGCGCACACTCACACACACCGCACACACACACACACCGCACGCACACACACACCGCACGCACACACACACCGCACGCACGCACAACGCATGTACGCACACCGCACGCATACACACCGCATGCACACACACACCGCATGCACACACACACACCGCACACACCGCACGCACACACACACCGCACGCATACACATACAACGCACGCACACACCGCACGCACACACACACGCAGCGGTACCGCGGTCACCGCTAGTTACAGGTTCCAATTAACCCTAACAATATGCAACGCCTGCTTCGCTGTGGAAGGTTAACGACGCCGTGACACTTCCCCGCTCTCGTTTAAAAAGAAGCCTCTTTGACTTATTTCTATTGTTCCCTTCATAAGCACCAGAGACCAAGACAGCAGAGATTGAGAATAAACATCCTTTATTGCCACGGAGCTACGGCAGGCGCGCAAGAGGAAGACAACCTCACGGGTGAACGGAAAACTTTATCCAACAGTCGATAAAGAAGATGGCCAATTACGCCGATGCAATTCTTCGCATAACCATTCGGTCCGCGGTGCGACAGTGGGTACCCCATTGCCTCGTACACGTATGCACGCTTACAAATAAATAACAGCAGTTCATTCAAGGAAACCTCGCCACGTCTCGGACAGACTTAGCGGGTAAGGCTCTGCACATCTGGCGAAGAATCCCATGGCGATAGAGATGTACATGAATGCACATTACCACAGTATGCGGCAGACCTTAAGTATCAACTTGGGATAATGACAACCATGAGCAACTGTTACTTAGACATCAAGCAACTTAACACACACAGTGTATACGAATTGCACTCGGTGTATTTCCTGGCTGCTCGGAGAATTCATAACGCCAAACCGCAACTTCGTGCGATTCTGGGTTGATGCCATCGGCCACCACCACCACCACCACCCCCGCTAGTTCTCAGCGCACCGCCACCTTGATCGCCGACAGAGCCGCGTGCGCCAGGTGCAGGCATCGCCGCGGTGACACCAGGGCCACGCCACTCGTCCCGAACGGCGGTGCCCGGCGGCACGGCTCCACCGGCACGGCGGCGGCGCCGGCGCTCGCTGGCCGGGCGAGCGAGCCGCTGCTAGCGGTCGAAAAGGATCGGAGCGGAAAGAGTGCGAAGGGAAACAAACCAGGCTCGGACTTGTCCGTTTTGGGAGCCCGCTTGGCGGTTCGCCGGACGAGCGGCTGGGACTCAGAGTCTTCGCCACCGCCGCCACCGCCGCCACCGTCCTCGCCAGGTTCCATCTTGACCGGCGTTCCATCGACGCCCTCCGTCTGCCAAACACAAAAACGTCCACAAAGTGTCTCCCTGACCAGGGTCCCCATGATGCTCAGTAACTATCATGATTCACTCTTTTGTCTCTTTGGCCCTCTCTGTGCATTGTGGCCTTAGTCAATAATTAGTTTTGTGTTGGGACTGGAAGTGGGTAGGGGGTGGCGGGTGGTGGGTTGGGCGGGGTGCCAGGGACCAGTGGTCCTGATTGGTGGGTGGGGGGACGCCCTACCAACAACGTTGACGACCACGGCTTACCACTCGGAAGTGCCAGTGCGGCGCGAAAGCGCGGGAGGTGCAGGAGTGAAGCCCTCACCTTGACCTTTTTGCGGCCCAACTTCTTGCTGGCCTCGGCCTTCATGGCCAGCGTGACCTGCGGCACAACGCGGCGGCCGTGCAGGGACGGCTGCGTCTCCTCCAGCTGCAGGCGCTTCATCTTGGGCTTGCCCACCTTGCCCTTGACGGCCTTGGTGGACATGCTGCTCACCTCTTCCTCGCGCTCCTGGGCCTCCACTCGCTGTCGACCCACGGAGCGAGGGGGGTGGAGGAGGGGGGGGGGGGCAGGAACAAGGGAGGACGGCGGGCAGTGGGAGGAGGGCGAAAGCGCGGCACGAGCAATTATTTGAAGAGGGCATCTCGGAGGGATGACGACTACGATCCCCGAGCCGTAGTGAACAACGTCACAATGGGGGCACCGCAGTGGCGAGATGTTAAAGTAGCTCGCCGGGTAAGCAGGAGGTCCGGGGTTGGATCCCCGACCCTGACAACTGCTGTATATTTGGAGTTCGCGAGTCTCTCTCCCCGTGGTCGCTTGGATTTTTCTCAGGGTCCTCCAGTTTTTTCTCTTCATATTTAGAAACATGCGTTTGGAGTATTTGGCTGCTATAAATTTGCACGTGATAAGCCACATCGTTGAGCTATCATTTGTGGCCAGGTCGCGTCTGAAAAACAGGTATAGAGTTCAGTGGGCCTTACCTGGTAAAATAAAAATGTTTCGTTTTTTTTGTTTACCTGATAAATAATTACGATAATGATGACGTCCTTTGCCCAGGCCAAGCCTCACTTGAGTCTCAAGGCTCGTTTCCGGAAGAGTCCTGCATTGAGAGTTTTTGGCCGATTCCGCGAATGGATCAATGCCGAAAGGATACCGCAGAACCTAAATAAAACTGTCATATAAAGAGAAAGGATAGGCAAACTCTAGATATCAAGTCTGGTGTGATGACCATTACACCACGGCAGCACCTGTAATATGCTACAAATCAGGGTTAATGCTGACGCTGGTGTGTCACTTCCAGTCCTAGCTGTTGGTGCTAGTTGCTGCCGCTATTATGGCAGTGGCTTTGAAGACCGCGCCTCCACTCACGTCCAGCTCCTCCACGAAGGTGGCCAGGTCCTCCTTCCACAGCTCCGAGGGACTCTTCCGCTTCAGCTCCAACAGCTCCTTGGCCTGAAGCAGCACAGAGTTTATAGTATTTGGCTGCTGCTATTCATTTCCACGGGATGATGATGATGATAAGCCACTTCGTTGAGCTGTAATTTGTGATAGCCAGGTCGCTTTTGAAAAAGAGCTAAACCATACATGTCAAGCCCTTTATCAGTGCCTACCTTATTACAGACCAATTCAGACCTTATCGGTCACCCCGTGCCCTTATAATTTTCAACGTTCATCCTACAAAGTCCCACCACAAGGGAGAAACACAAACAGACGAAAATTATTTTTAAAATGTTGCCCGTTTTGAAACGGTTGTATGCCGTATGCAATGGCGGAGCCAGGATTTTCAGGTAGAGGGAGCAACCCCTCCAGCAATGAAAAATGATAAAGGAGTTGTCAGTAAGTAAGGACTTGTCCCTTGCTTTTTATTCGACGCATGTGCGGCGATGGCGCAGCCATCGATCGAGGGTCGAATTCGAAAAGTATGTGATCAGCATCGTGCTCGCTGAAGGTGAATGCCTTCAGGGAAGTCGTGTACTGTATACGCAACTGCGCACAATTCTGTGAGTCACTTATAACCGCTTTGCCGTTACTTATTGCCAATAATGGACTCAGACTATTGTCCTATCATCTCATAGAGTCCGAAAACATAATAATATGCTACACAGTGGCAGTGGGGGTCGCAAAATGCCCATTTATTACTAATAAACCCCAATGATCCGATCGAAATTAGGGATTTCGATCGGATCATTGGGGGGGCACGTGCCACCCCACCCCCCTCACTGGCTCCGCCAGTGGCCGTATGGACCAGGAAACCAGAAAACTCAATTTCCCTGTGGAGGAATACGGGTAAACCATATGCGTTGACAGGTATGCTGTACACGGCTCAGTGGACCTTACCTGGTGAAATAAAAAACTGTTTTAGTTTTAGCAAACGGGAGATGCTTCCCGTAGACACGACCACGTCCCGTAACGCTGACACTCTCGCTCCCAGCGCCGACTCCGAACGCAACCATGGAGCAGTATCAAGCTTGCACCCGGCGCACCACATCCAGAATACCTCTCACTGTGGCCTGCTGGCTACCCGTCAAGCGCCACCTTCTCAAGTAGAGTAGAAAATATCCGGCGATAAATTTTACCAGGGTGGTGACATGGCCCCCTCGTGATTGCCCTGTACGAACGACGCCGATGTCGAATGCACGGACGATCTGATTCGACGATGAGCTCAGAGGGGCAACTCTAGCAGCGGTGGTGGCAGTGGGCGGTAGACGGGACAGTGGTGGGCGATGGGTGGTGGGCTGTGGGCGGTAGGTGATGGGCAGTGGGAAGTGAACTGGGGGGGTGGTGGGTGGTGGACGGGGGGGGGGGGGTGATGTGGGTGGTGGGCGGTAGGCACCTTGATGTCACGCTGCTTCACGAGCTCGTCCTTGCGTTCACGCGACAGGCTCCACAGCGGCATGTTGAGGATGTAATTGAAGTTGGGGCCAGTGCCTCCGGCCGCGTCAGAGGCGTCGCTGTCGCTGTCAGCACCACCGCCGCCGCCGTCCACAGCCTGCGTGGTGAGGAAGGGGAGACGGATCAGAAAGGGGTGGTCAGAAAAGGGGTGGTCAGAGTCAGAATCTTCATCGGAATCAGGATGTTTATTTAGACTGGAGGTGGAATCCGATGAGCTATGAAGCTCTTTTTCACAGATGTCCAGTAGGGGCACGGGGTGAGAACGTTACAAGGGGGCGGTCAGAGAGGGAGCAATGAGAAAGGCAGCGGTCACATATTAATTGGGTTGATGGGTTAATAGCGCGGCGCGCTAGCCACTAGCACACCACCGCTCCCCTATATAGCCCTAACAGACTGTTTGGGCAAGTTCTGTTAGCAAGACACACACATGCACGTAAACACAGACACAAAATGTACACACGCACAGCTCGCGTCTGAACTCCGCACCTTCTCCTGGGCGTCTTTCCAGTTCTTGATGGGGTCCGAGTCGTAGCCGCGCTTCAGCAACATCTGGATGAGCTCTTTCTTTGGTTTGTTTTCTGCAAGTTTGGAGGGGGGGGGGGGGTTGGGATGAGACAGAACGTTTTCCACGTTTAAATCACGCAAAATAAAAGTTGAACGTTTATGTTATTTCACCCCAGGAGGAGAGTCTCACTTTCAAGAGGGACTTGGGTCACCAAAACTCGAGTCCGTTAATGTACGAGCCGGCGGAGTGAATGAGTGGGTGACTGAGCGAGTGACCGAGTGCTTGGGTGGGTGAGATGGTGAATGAGTGGGTAATTGATTTGAGTGAGACAATGAGTGAGTGAGTTCAAGTTTCCAGTTGATTCTCTTTAACTAGGCGAGAGCTCAAAGAGGCCAGGAGGTGTCTCATTCGCAACGTTGACCGTATTGGGACATCAAAATTCGAAATTATTGGACAAACATAAATCAATGTTAAATAATGTATTGTTTGAAGATTAAGTTGGCTCAGGCAGATAATTTTTAGACTGATCATAGCAGTCTAAACCGTGCTTATCGGAGGTGCAGGGGGAATGGCAAACAAACTAAAGGCCAAAGAAATGCTGTGTCACGATCAATTCGACTAATCATAGCACAATTGAATTGAATTTCAGAAAACATTAACAATGACGTGACGCCGCCGCCGCAGCAGCAGCAGCACGGTATCAACTCGCTCTCGAGATAGAGAGAACGACTCAAGAAGTACTAGGAAGGGGAAACCGCAGACGACGTTTTGTATCGTATCACATTTGTCCTCTTGGCAACAACCCCAGCTGGTCGTGGGTTCGATCCCGACCCTGACGTGTGTTGTATATTTGGCGTTTGCGTGTCTCTCTCTCTCCCCGCGGTCGCATAGAATTTTCTCCTGGTCTTCCGTTTTCCCCTCCACATTCAGGATCGACATTACGCGTTTAGAGTATTTGGCGGCTGCTGCTATATATGTCCACTTGATGATGATGAGCCACTTCACGGGGCCATCGTTTGTGATAGCCAGGCCACTTCTGAAAACAAGAGCTACATAGCTCAGTGGGACCTTACCCGGTAAAATAAAACTGGCTGAGTTTTTCTGTTTAGTTATGAGCTCACCGATGGTGATCTTGCCCTCGATCTTCTCGAGGATGAAGCGCGCCTGGTTGTTGAGCTTGGAGGACTCGGCGTGGAGCATGCCCTCCAGCCACTCCTTGCGCAGGCTGTAGTACTTGATGCGCAGCTCGTAGAACTCGCGCAGGATGTCGGCCACGGACTCGTACTTCCGCAGGCAGCCCATGTGGTCAAAGAGAACCTGCGCGCGGTGACGCGTGTAAAAACTTGTGTCGACACGCATTGACACGTGTCGACCGGCGTCGACACGTGTAAAGACGTGTATCGACCGGCGTCGACACGTGTAAACACGTGTGTCGACACGTGTAAACACGTTTGTCGACACGTGTAAACACTGATTTAAAGCTTTTGTGACTGCAGTGATTCATATTCTTGGTTCTTTCGGTAAAGTCACGTTGAAGGGAAACAATAAAATAATAAAATAAATATAAACCAATAAAATTCTCACGACGTTTCGACTGTAACACAAACAGGCATCATCAGGTGTGACCTGTCATCATCAGGTGTGACCTGATGATGACTGTTTGTGTTACAGTCGAAACGTCGTGAGAATTTTATTGTTTTATATATATTATTTTGTTTCCCTTCAACGTGACTTTACCGAAATAACCAAGAATACGTGTAAACACGTGTGTCGACACACGTGTAAACACAAGAATACGTGTAAACACGTGTGTCGACACGTGTCGACCGCCCATCACTATCCATCACTGCCCGTCACTGTCTCGTTGCCTAGCAGCACCACCGCCCATCCTATCCATCACTGCCCATTACTATCCATCACCGCCTATGACTATCCATCACTGGCCATCACTATCAAGTTGCCTAGCAGCAGCATCACTGCCCATCATTATCCATCACCGCCCATCACCGTCAAGTTGGCAAGCAGCATCACCCATCACTATCCATCACTGCCCATCACAGTCAAGTGGCCTAGCAGCACCACCCATTACTATCCATCACTGCCCATCAACGTCAAGTTGCCTAGCAGCAGCAGCAGCACCGCCGCCAGCGCCGTCAGCGCCGCCGTCCCGGCACGCACCATGGAGTTGCAGGTGGCTGAGCTCTGCAGCTTGAAGACCTTGTGGAGCCCGGTGGCTTCGGCCTGCGTGAGCTTCTCCTCGCTCATCCTGATCACGAACTTGACGGTGGTGTCCGTGTGGTACTCCTTGTAGTCGGAGATCAGCGGCGGCGTCTTGTCTGTGCCCGTCAGCATGGGCTCCAGGACCGTCTCCTTGTATGCCTGCGCGTGGTGGTGGGGGGGGGAGCAGGGCGGAAGAAGACACAGGGGACAAGCGGTTGAGCAACGGTAAACAAACGCACCACTCAGGGGGGGCCGCAGCCGTCTCCACCACCGTGTGACGACATTGGAGTTCGTATTACAATGTCAATAAAGGTCAAAGCGATCTCCTGCTCAAATGAGCATTGATTCAGGCATTGGTACTCATCTCCTGTTTACAGCCCTGCAAGAGCCATTGGTGGAAATTCCACATTCCCCTTTGTGGGGGGGCGAGTCTATCCATAGGACAAAAACCACTGTTGACTTCCCCACAATGTGGTACCTGTACCCAGGTGTCTGTACCTTTGTGTGTGTGTGTGCACCTTGCCTGAGTAATGTGGGTACCTGTGTCCAGATGTGTACCTGCGACCAGGTGTCCAAGTGTTATCAGAGTGTTTGTACCTGTGCATTAAATGTTCTACACCTATTAATATAGGCGTCCGTACTCAAGTTCAGGTGCGTGTCCAAGTATGACTGCACCGTGTGCCCAGCTGTACAAGTGTAGTGACTGTGAATGTCACTGTGTGGTGCCGGGCTTACGAAGCCACGGCGGATAATGTGTTGGCATTACGTGTAGCCCGCTCACTGGGCGTAGTACCGCACGGATGCACCACGCACAGTGTGCGGTGCGGGCTCCCGGTGAGGGAGCGAGAGGGAGCGTCAGCCAGCCAGGGTTACCTTGGGGCATGATACGCTGGTTGACCTGCCGACACGTGACCGGATGATATTGGAGGGGGGCCACCGGTGGACGGGAGCCGCTGGGCGGTCACGTGGTATAAAAGAGCTCTCGGGAGCCTTCGGGAAAGAGCTCGAGAGATCTAGAAGGTGGGCGGGGCGAGGGGCGGAGCCAGCCCAGGCCGATATAATGGGGGCCCCGTGAGGGGCTCGGGGTTCTTCGTGTTGCTGGTGATGAAGATCCACGTCAGGTAAAAGAGGCCTCTAGCCACGCGGTTCGGGACCCAGCTCGTGGTCCGGGCCGGGATAGCGAACCGTGTCTAGTTCTGCCGTAGCGTGGCTAGATGAGCATTCAACACCCAAGTGTAGGTTGTGTTATGTTATGATGAGTTGGTGAAATAAATAGTGTTGCTCCCAAGACAACGTCTGCGACTCACTACACAAGTATGCCTGCACCTATGTATAAGCATCCCTATTCCCTCTTACCCAGGGTGCAATGTACTCGTGTCCCAGGTGTGCGTTACCTGTGTCCAAGTGCGCACAGGAAGCTCCGTGATCTCCACCGTGGTGGAGTCCAGCACGGCCACCTCCCCGCTCATCAGGTACTGGTTGGGACCCAGTTCATCGATGGTGCCCTTGAAGTTCTTGTACCTGGGACCCTGTCGTTACCAGACACAAAGCGAGAGATAAAAATGACGTGGCCAAAGCAGGGCGGGGTCCTTCTCGATACACCATGGGGCCCACGGGTGCCTGTGGATAACGGTCTCGAGTGCCAGCAGGAAAATGCTTTTTTGTGGCTCTATGCATGCGGGAGAAAGTGTGGTGGAGACTGACGTATACGCCGGCGCAGTGTAGGAAAATACACGCAGTGAGTGCTCGTTAAGGCCGGCATGGCACCTTCACCGGTGGTGGTTTGTCCAGCACCATTCTTTCTCACTCACCCACTGGGCAGTACCACTCATTTACTCACTGGGCAGTACCACTCACTCACTGGGCAGTACCACTCATTTACTCACTGGGCAGTACCACTCACTCACTCACTGGGCAGTACCACTCATTTATTCACTGGGCAGTACCACTCACTCACTCACTGAGCAGTACCACTCATTTATTCACTGGGCAGTACCACTCATTTACTCACTGAGGCAGTACCTCTCACTCACTGGGCAGTACCACTCACTCACTCACTGGGCAGTACCACTCATTTACTCACTGGGCAGTACCACTCATTTACTCACTGAGGCAGTACCACTCACCCACTGGGCAGTACCACTCATTCACTGGGCAGTACCACTCATTTACTCACTGGGCAGTACCACTCATTAACCCACTGGGCAGTACGACTCATTTACTCACTGGGCAGTACCACTCACTTACTCACTGGACAGTACCACTCACTCACTGGGCAGTACCTCTCATTTACTCACTGGGCAGTACCACTCATTAACCCACTGGGAAGTACCACTCACTTACTCACTGGGCAGTACCACTCATTTACTGGGGCAGTACCACTCCTCACACTCACTGGCGCGATACCACTCACTTACTCACTGGAGCAGTACCATTCGCTCACTCACTTACTCACTGGAGCAGTACCATTCGCTCACTCACTGGAGCAATACCACTCACTTACTCACTGGAGCAGTACCACTCCTCGCTCACCGGGGCAGTACCACTCACTCAGTCACTGGAGCAGTACCACTCCTCACTCACTGGAGCAATACCACTCACTTAGTCACTGGAGCAGTACCACTCCTCACTCACTGGAGCAATACCACTCACTTAGTCACTGAGGCAATACCACTCACTTAGTCACTGGAGCAGTACCACTCCTCACTCACTGGAGGAATACCACTCACTTACTCACTGAGCAGTACCATTCGCTCACTCGCTGGGTGAGCCATTGAGGTGGGACCGAGCGGTTGAGATTTGCTGAAGACAGAGACGAGCTGAAGGAGTGCGTGGGGCGGGTAGGCTGGCTGGTTGGTAGAGGAGTGGGTAACTGTATGGCCGTGTTTTGTGGCCGATATGAACACTCCGGCGAACAAAGTGAGAGACTCCTTTCCCACTGGCACGTGTTTTATGACCCAGCAAATCCATCGCCTGTGATTTAAGTCAGTCCCAACGCAAAAACACAGTGTCCCCCCGTCACCAACGGGCGCATCCCCTCCCGTTTCACTGGGCGTCGAGCGTCAGCAGCACGGCTCTGGTTCGGCAGTCTCACAATGCCGGTGGTCTCACAATGCCGGTGGTTTCACAATGCCGGCGGTGTCACAATGCCGGTGGTCTCACAATGCCGGTGGTCTCACAATGCCGGTGGTCTCACAATGCCGGTGGTCTCACAATGCCGGTGGTCTCACAATGCCGGTGGTGTCACGATGCCGGTGGTTTCACATCGCTGGCAGTCTCACAACGCTGGTAGTCTCACATTGCTGGTAGTCTCACATCGCTGGTAGTCTCACATCGCTGGTAGTCTCACATCGCTGGTAGTCTCACATCACTGGTAGTCTCACAACACTGGTAGTCTCACATCACTGGTAGTCTCACATCACTGGTAGCCTCACATCGCTGGTAGCCTCACATCGCTGGTAGTCTCACATCACTGGTAGTCTCACAACACTGGTAGTCTCACATCGCTGGTAGTCTCACATCGCTGGTAGTCTCACATCTCACATCACTGGTAGTCTCACAACGCTGGTAGTCTCACAACGCTGGTAGTCTCACATCGCTGGTAGTCTCACATCGCTGGTAGTCTCACATCACTGGTAGTCTCACAACGCTGGTAGTCTCACATCGCTGGTAGTCTCACATCGCTGGTAGTCTCACATCGCTGGTAGTCTCACAACGCTGGTAGTCTCACATCACTGGTAGTCTCACAACGCTGGTAGTCTCACATCGCTGGTAGTCTCACATCACTGGTAGTCTCACATCACTGGTAATCTCACATCACTGGTAGTCTCACATCACTGGTAGTCTCACATCACTGGTAGTCTCACATCGCTGGTAGTCTCACATCACTGGTAGTCTCACATCGCTGGTAGTCTCACATCACTGGTAGTCTCACATCACTGGTAGTCTCACAACGCTGGTAGTCTCACATCACTGGTGGTCTCACATCGCTGGTAGTCTCACATCACTGGTAGTCTCACATCACTGGCAGTCTCACATCACTGGTAGTATAATCTTAGTTCTTTCGGTAAAGTCACGTTGAAGGGAAACAATAAAATAATAAAATATATAAAACAATAAAAATTATCACGAAGTTTCGACCATAACACAAACGGGCGTCATCAGGTGTGTCGGTTTGCATAAATTTATTTATTTTTCAACGGTTTATTTATTTATAAAAAACCGTTAGCGCCACGCGCAGTGATTTAGCAGTTTATTTAGAAGGACTAGTCCATCTATGTTCTGAAAAGAGGAGGGGGGAGACGAAAAATTTAATGTATGCTGTCAGAAAGCCACTGTAAGAGGAGGGGGGAGACGAAAAATTTAATGTATGCTGTCAGAAAGCCACTGTAAGCTTGAACAATCAATTAAGACCTGAAATGGTTTATCAAATCTTTCCAATGATTGCTAAGCCAGAATCCATCTTCTCGGTTGAAATTGTCTCTGTGCTTGTATATGTGGATAGCCTCATGAATGAATCTCTCATGGTAGCCAGATGGCTTACAAAGAACCTCTGTCTTGGAAAAGTCAACGTCATGTGAGCCTACTGAATTATAACAATGATCTGCCACGGCCGAGGTGTTGGTCCTACCGTGTTTAAGGTCTGCTTTGTGTTCACGAATGCGGTCCGAGACATGGCGTTTGGTTTCTCCAATGTAACTACTACCACAGAGGCAACTTAGTTTGTAGACACCAGGGTATTGTATGTCCAGAATCACATCTTTTACAGACGGAACCAGATCACGGATTTTATGTAATGTGTTGAAACGGACCTGGATCTTGTGTTTATTCAAGATTTTGGAGATCTTTTTTTTAAATAAATAAATACACCGTTTAAAATAAATAAATTTATGCAAACCGACACACCTGATGACGACTGTGTTATGGTCGAAACGTCGTGAGAATTTTTATTGTTTTATATATATTTTATTATTTTATTGTTTCCCTTCAACGTGACTTTACCGAAAGAACTAAGAATATGAATTACTGCAGTCACGAAAGCTTTAAATCAAAATCACTGCTAGTCTCACATCGCTGGTAGTCTCACATCTCACATCACTGGTAGTCTCACATCACTGGTAGTCTCACATCACTGGTAGTCTCACAACGCTGGTAGTCTCACATCGCTGGTAGTCTCACGTCACTGGTAGTCTCACGTCGCTGGTAGTCTCACATCACTGGTAGTCTCACATCACTGGTAGTCTCACATCACTGGTAGTCTCACATCAATGGTAGTCTCACATCACTGGTAGTCTCACATCACGGGTAGTCTCACATCGCTGGTAGTCTCACATCACTGGTAGTCTCACATCGCTGGTAGTCTCACAACGCTGGTAGTCTCACGTCGCTGGTAGCCTCACATCACTGGTAGGCTCACATCACTGGTAGTCTCACATCACTGGTAGTCTCACATCACTGGTAGTCTCACATCACTGGTAGTCTCACATCACTGGTAGTCTCACATCACTGGTAGTCTCACATCACTGGTAGTCTCACATCACTGGTAGTCTCACATCACTGGTAGTCTCACATCACTGGTAGTCTCACATCACTGGTAGTCTCACATCACTGGTAGTCTCACATCACTGGTAGTCTCACATCACTGGTAGTCTCACATCACTGGTAGTCTCACATCACTGGTAGTCTCACATCACTGGTAGTCTCACATCGCTGGCAGTCTCACATCACTGGTAGTCTCACATCACTGGTAGTCTCACATCGCTGGTAGTCTCACGTCGCTGGTAGTCTCACATCGCCACCGCTGACTGGGCGGTGGCCCCGGTGCAGCTCGGTTGCGCCGTTGAGAGAAAAGAAAAAAAAAACACGGCCGTCCTCACCATGAGCAGGGGTTCTTCTCCGTCGAGCATGCGCCGGATGTTGTTGACGATCTCCCGCGTGTCGTAGTTGAGGATCCTCGAGGCCCAGCCCGTGCCGATGCCGTCGGCGCCGTTCACCAGCACCAGCGGGATGATGGGGCAATACCACTCGGGCTCCACGCGCTGGTTGTCATCCCACAGGAAGCGCAGCAGGTTGTCGTCCACGGCCGGGTACAGCATGCGTGCCAGCGGGCTGTAGGGGTGCGGCAGAAGAACCGGTGGCGGAAGCGGCGGCGGTTACAATGTAGCCAACCGTGATAATCGGAGGTGTGGGGAAATGACAACACAACTAAACACAAAAAGCAGTTGTAAATAAATTAGTTTTCAATATAGCAAATCTAAAAGTGCATAGCTCCAGTGGCTTCCTAACATCGGAAAGAAGAGCATTCCAGACGGCCGCGGAAGCGCATCTGAAAGCGCGCGATGCAGCGACCGCCTTTGTTCGATGGCCAGCCAAAAGCCGCTGCCAGCTGCGAGGATGACCGAGTTTGCGTGATTGGTTTACGCTCCTTGACGCTCGTAACACACACAGAGTGTGTAACACACAAGACTCAACAGATCCAGTAGCTACTGGTCAAGTTTAATTTTGTTTAGCCAGATCTTATTCTTCCGTACGGCTGATGTACACGCACGGCAACCACAATTTCACATTCAGGTGATCAAGCCAGACGAGCGCATAAGGAGCAGCAAAGTAGTACATCGCTGTGATGTCTCTTTCATATTTGTGGATTGGGGCGTTGCGTAGGTACACATTGTGCGGTCCGTTCTGGATGACCACAGTCCCACACTACTTGAGAGTTTTTAATCTTGTCATGGTTTGTGCAGTGGATGCGGTTTAGGGTGGACCATGAGCTTCGTGGAAGATCAAAACCGGGGTGAGAACTCAAAGCGACCTGGATGAGTCTCATTTGCATTAGTCTGCCAGTAGGGAGGGCGATGATTGCTGCTGTGTAATGCCAATTGGGTAAATTTATAATGCAAATTACACACAACACATGCAAGTGTAAGACCTACAACACATGCAGAGAGAGTGGTGGGAGTGGAGAGAGGAAATTGCGGGGGTGGAGAGACAGAGCAGTGAGAGCGGAGAGAGAGGGAATGGTGGGAGTGGAGAGAGAGAGTGGTGGAAGCAGAGAAGGAGGCAGGAGTGGAAGTGGTAAGAGTGAAGAGAGAGGCAGCAGAGGGGGGAGTGGTGGGAGTGGAGGAGAGCGGTGACGGCAGTGGCGGTCACCTGAGCATGGTGAAGATGTAACGGGGGCTGGCGGCGTCCTTGCCACCGTGGAGGCGAGTGCCGAACTGCCCGATGGGCTGCAGGAGGTTCACGTTGTTGCTGCCCACGAAGTTTTGCGCCAGGTTGATGATGGTCATCATCAGCGATTGCTGCCAAAGACGACAAAACGCGGAGGAGGATAACAACGTCGGCCCATGTCAGATGGTGGTTAAACGGCCACGCGAGCGCCCGCCTCTGCTGGCAGCCGCCGGAGGGAATGTTGGCAATTCCACGTTCCTGTAACCAAGAACCTGCAAAGGTTGCTTCGTTTTTTCATTTTTAAAGAGGATTTTATGAAACAACAACAACATAGGCCCGTAACAACGCTTTAGGTGACAGGAAAACCAGACGGGGACAAACTTGGGGGCCCTCAGACCCGACGCGACCGGTCGATATAAGGCGGGGGAATTTAACCGTGGGTGTACGGGATGGCAAACATCAATCGCCTCTTTCACACAAAGGAATCGCGTCGGGGAGCCATGTGCTTTTATCTGGGTGGTAAGGGAAGAAGGAGGGAGAGGTAGTCCCAGACATGCAGGGGAAACAAGAGTCATTGGTGTGACAGGAGGACGAGGGGGGAGCGGGGCTGGGGAGGTTGTTCCGCCTTCAATGTTTTTCCCACGGCTCACCTCTCCGTGATGGTAAGCCGACATCTCGGCCACAGAGCCGGCGAGCTGCGCCACCTTCACCTCGCGCTTGTCGTTGCGCTTGAAGCAGGTGAAGAGGACCTTCCTCTGCCCGGGTTTTAACCCTGCACGGGGAGGAGACGGGGGTCGGGGTAGAGGCACACAATGAAAACAACACTATATTAAACTAAACTCTTTTTAATTTTACCAGGTAAGGCCCCCTGAGCTTTGGTAGCTCTTTTTACAGAAGCGACTTGGCTATCACTCACGAAAGGCGTGGCCGAGACAGGAAAGGGTGGGGCCTAAACAGGAAGGGCGGGTCTTCAATCGGTTCAACTCCCCTTGTTGATTTGAGGCAATAGAAGGCATACAATTAAATACGTGGTGCACATGCAGCGACAGGCCAACTGGTCATTATACACACGTGCCAGTATGCGTGCGTGCGTGCGTGGACCACGTTGGCACAGTAGGGGGGGCACAGGTGGTGCATCGGCCAGTCATCTCAGTCAGTCAATCCATGGCACCTGGGTCGTTCCCGTGACCTCCTGGCAGCGGGCGTTCGACACACGTAGCCTTAAAGTGCACCTAGCCTGGCACAAGCGCCGTGGTGATTGTTGTTGTTGTAGACCAAGGCGCCACCCCACACCCCCACCCGCTCAAGGCCCACAGCCACGCACCGTCAACCAGCGAAGGGATGGAGCGCTCGTTGTCGGAGTTGGAGAAGAGGATGAGCTCCTTGTTGATGAAGTCGTTGTAGGTCAGGTACTTGGTCTCCTTGCCGTACAGGAATTGCTGCGCGAGACGGTCACGCGGCGGGGATCGTTCTCAAATTAATGCCCCCCAGACACCCGGATCGTTCTCAAATTAATGCCCCCCAGACACCCGGAGTTCCGTCGCTTTGAAAAAAATATCCTCGCTTTCCCTCCAAAACTAAATGACAGTTTAATGCCAATTCGTCAATTCTTACAATGGTAACATTTCACCTGCATTTGCATTTGACATCGTATATATCTGTGTCTGTTGGCATACATGAACAACAGTCGCCCGATGAAAAAAATAAGAATAGGTTTTACCCCTTGTGGCAATACAACAAGAGGTGTTAAGATGTTCAAACACCAAGAGACCTTTTGCAAGGAATCAAGCACTGCATTAACCACACCTACTGGTGTTGAACATGCAAACAAACATGCGCTGATAATGTGTCGTGGCACAGCTCTGGCTGCTGAAAGAAAAGGGGATCCGCGGCGTACGGCAGTTCTGACGTCAGCAGGCCAGGATATACACGAGAGGGGGATCTAGAGGGGAGAGGTAACAGAAGGGGCCCACCAGGAACCCGCTGGTAGGTTCCAGAACGGGGACGCGGCCGGGGGCAGAGCGAGGCCACGCTGACAGTATAAGAGGGGCCCCTGTGGGGGCTCTTGTTAGGAGTGGGATCCCCGTCGTGCTGCTCAAGTCCATCGTCACCGTCCTTCTCGTCGTCGCCTCCATCTCTACCATCTCGGGGTGCCGCGAGTCAGACAGCCTACCAACTGTTTTAACTAAGTAGCGTCGCCGATAATAGACGGACTAAATATTAAATGTGTTAACCCCGATAGTGCTCGTTAATAAATAAGAGTCTCCAAGTTTTATCATCTCCGATTTAGTCACTACATATGCATTGTCTTTGAAACTGATTGGCCTACACCAGACAAAGCCCTCTTTACGGCCTAGTCTCACCCAGTGCCAGGCAAGAGAAAGCCAAAAGGCAAACCGTTACCCTATATGCGTTTAATGTTTCCGTGACTTAATTTTGTAAAAGTGCTGTGACCAGTCGAAAAACAATCTGCCCGAGCTGACTTTGCCCAAAGCAACACAGCTCGCTTTTGCACTGATTTTGACTGGCTTTGTCGCTGCACTCCATTTAATAATCCGCTTCTTCATTTGTAATTCTCTTGTTGACCCAGGTCATCACTCTCATCCCGGCCTCTCGAGTTCTCAGCCCTGGCTGTTCAACAAAATCAACCTGAGAAAATTGACACGAGCACTGGCCCGTCCCCACCTCGGGCAGCCCGTGCAACCGCCTCTGCCTGCGATCCTCCATCCAGTTGGTGAGCCACTCTTTACGGTCGTCGACTTTCTTCTTGCTGAACGCCTACGGTGGGCGGGGGAGGGGGAGGCAAGTGGGGGACAAAAAGAGCCAAGACAGCGAATCACGACGGGGTGCAATTACAGCGGTTAAGGTCAAGAGGTCACCACAGCCAATAGCATCGACCAGTCTCCGTCCATCTATTTCCATCCGTACCAGGGTAGCGTGTCGCCCCCCGTCGCCCCCACCCCACACTCCCCTCATGAGCATGCGTGGAGTTTTCCCCGGGTGCTCCGTTTTCCTCCCCACGTGCATAAACACAATTGCCCAAAAACATCTTCAAATAAAACACCCAATCTTCTGGGTTCTTTCGGTAAAGTCACGTAGAATGGAGATAAAATAATAAAAATAATAACAGAATAAAATTCTCACGACGTTTCGGCCACAACACAAGTAGCTTTCCTCAGGTGAAGAAACAGGACTGTCCGGAAGACAGCGCTTGAGTGAACCCTGCCAAGCTTGACAGCGTATTTTAAGCTGTGTGGGAGGAACAGAGCGCCTTGACAAAGGAGTTTACATATAAATTATCATGTAACTGGGGGATTAGCATGATGTTGGTGTGAGGGATGAGCACCACGGAGAGCGACGAGCTCGGACCGGAGGAGGGGGGAAGAGGAGTTTACATATAAATTATCATGTAACTGTGGGATTAGCATGATGTTGGTGTGAGGAATTAGCACCACGGAGAGCGACGAGCTTTGTTCAGACGGACGAGTGCATCTATGTATGGAACGGAGGAGGGGGGAGAGGAGTTTACATATCAACAGTAAATTAGCATGTAACAGGAGGATTAGCATGATGTTAGTATGAGGGATTAACACCACGAAGAGCGACGAGCTTTGTTCAGACGGACGAGTACATCTATGTTCGGAATGAAGGAGGGGGAGGAAGAGGAGGAAACGGCCACGGTGCGCTGCTCTGTCCTGTGTTGCGTTATAACTATGCTATAAACTGGACTACTATACATTACAATATTATACCTTCCAATCTAAACTACATTGTATAATATCGTATCCATAGACAAACCCCACCCTTGAATTATACAATGCGTTACTATACACTACCCTATACTTTAGACTATAAAATATTAGACTTGTAGTATTACACTATGTATTATTCTACCAACCCTACTGTATACCACACTGCTGTATATTCACTATACAATTACGGTACTATATATTGCCTTATGAATTATGTTAAACATTACACTGTTATACTATTTATTATTATACAAAATGCTATGAACTATACTATTGACCGTCGTGTGAAAGGTACTAATAGGCAGTGCCAGCGAATGGACTGCGGTCTGAAAGTCACCGTAAAATACAATCAATCAAGAACCGAAATGGTTTATAACGTCTTTCCAATGGTTACTAAGCCAGAATCCATCTTCTCGGTTGAAATTGCCTGTGTTTGTATATGTGGATAGCCTCATGAACGAATCTCTCATGGTAGCCGGATGGCTTGCAGAGAACCTCTGTCTTGGAGAAGTCAATGTCACGTGAGCCCACTGAATTATAACAGTGGTCTGCCACGGCTGAGGTGTTCATCCTACCGTGTTTCAAGTCTGCTTTATGTTCACGGATGCGGTCCGAGATATGTCGTTTGGTTTCTCCAATGTAGCTGCTACCGCAGAGGCAACTTAGTTTGTAAACGCCCGGGTACTGTATGTCTGGAACCACATCTTTTACAGACGGAACCAGATCACGGATTTTATGTACAGCTCGTCGCTCTCCGTAGTGCTAATCCCTCACACCAACATCATGCTAATCCCCCAGTTACATGATAATTTATATGTAAACTCCTCTCCCCCCTCCTCCGGTCCGAGCTCGTCGCTCTCCGTGGTGCTCATCCCTCACACCAACATCATGCTAATCCCCCAGTTACATGCTAATTTATATGTAAACTCCTTTGTCAAGGCGCTCTGTTCCTCCCACACAGCTTAAAATACGCTGTTAAGCTTGGCAGGGTTCACTCAAGCGCTGTCTTCCGGACAGTCCTGTTTCTTCACCTGAGGAAAGCTACTTGTGTTGTGGCCGAAACGTCATGAGAATTTTATTGTTATTATTATTTTATCTCCATTCTACGTGACTTTACCGAAAGAACCCAGAAGATGAATCCCTGCAGTCACGAAAACACCCAATGTCGCAGAGTCCTGGGACTCAGTGTGCCTCTCTTGGATAGATTAGTTTTGATAATCATTTTAATTATTGACGCCTCTACAGCTCGCCATTGCTTCCTTCCTTCTGCCAAATCCCAGGTTATAAAGTGGACAGCTATCTCTAAGAGTTCAACAAATTAACTGGTGAGGGTGCCTGCTGCATAAGTAAAATTTTACAAAAAAAACTTTACACATTCGTCAACAACACTTAAAAAAATAAAATGTATATAAGAGGCAATGTTTTGGGTAATGCCCCTTCTTCATAGCAAGTAAATTTATGGCCATTTTTCCCGAAACATGACATACGTGTTGAGTTTTCAACGATACTAGAGCTGCCCACCATCACTGTTTTCTGGTATTATAAATCTGAATCGTACTTCAAGGATCGCTATTACGAACTCGTAAGCGAGCGAGGGGAGAGCGAGTGAGCGAACAAAGGAGCTAATGAGTGGGAGAGTGTGCGGGCGAGTGAGTGAATGAGTTAACGAGGGAGCAAGCGAGTGTGTGAGCGTTCGTGTGAGTAAGTGATCGAGTAGATAGGCACATGAAGAAGTGAGCAAGCAAGTGAATAAGGAAGCTAATAAGTGGGCGAGCGGGTGAGTGAATGAGCAAGCGTCCGAGCTAGCAAGCGAGCAGCCGAGCGAGGGTCACACCAGAGTGATGGCGTTGTCATCCTCGGTGCCGATGTAGCGGAAGGGGATGCGGTGCCGCTCCATCTCCGCAAAATATTCCTTCGCCTCCTTCGCCGTGCTCGTGCCCAGACCTGGCGGGGGGGGGGGGGGACAATGGTGGTTTATAATGGCCATTGCCACAATGACACCGAGAGCCAGAACCGCGCGTTCCCCGATTGCTGCAGAGGCTCACGGTTCGAATCTGGCAGTCCGCCCTGGTTAATACTGCGGGTGCATTATCAGTCAGATACTAAGTGCCTTCTACTTCGCTGTTGACATGATAGATCTGGTGGTTTTTTTCCCCACAAATAATAGGCCATTGTGTGCCAGCATCACAGTCCAATTTTGGCCAATATCCGAAAAAAATATTCACAAAATGCTTAATTGTGAAACACTCAGATTCGTTACCCTCTCCTGTGAACGTTTGGCAGGACCCTCCTGAAAGTTTTCTGAGACTCAGTGAGTTCTTCCTGGGTAAACAAGCATCTTAAGTACATCTCTTAATATCTTAGTCAGCTCGAGCCGCCTGCAAATCACGTAAGTTCTGTCTGTGTGGGGACCCCCCACTCTCAATCCCTCTCCTCTCCCCATCGCCCCCGTCGAAGCAACGCACCGCAGCTCACGTCTACTCGCTCCTTCCTTCTCTCTTCTCCCTCTCATTCCTCCACTCTCATCATCATCCATCCATCCCAGATATCTTGGCTCGGTCATTCCATCTTCCCCTCCTACTCGCCTTCCTGCACCCACACGCACCCCCTCCTCCTTCACTCTCCCTGCTGCTCATCTTGAGCCGTGCCCTTCTCCTCTTTGTCCGTCTTGGGGACTTCCGTCCCGGCCTCCTTTCCCATTCATTTCGTTCTCTATTTCCCCACGCATTGTTACACCCCTGACTCTTTCTGCACATTTCCACGCGTGGCGTGCCACGTTTAAAACATTATACACCGTAAGACTCGATTATTCGCGCTAATGACGGGGAGGACGGCCGCGGATAATTCAAAATCAAGGATAATCCAAAATTATACATTTTCCGCCTGATCTCCAAAAGACACCACGAATATAGGTGGAAATTATGTTTAAGTGTCTCTGCCACCACACAGTTTCGTAAATTTAACTCAAACCGAAGCACAACTGATGATTTTGATTGTTACTCTTTCGATTTAGAATTAATACTTACGTCCACCACGTGGACAGCATTGGAGCCACGTCAATAAACATCAATCAAACTCCGCACACTGTTGTAAATATATGCAACTATTGTACTGTAGAGGCGATCACGTGGATTTCGGATTAACCGTAACAACATATTTGTTCGGTTTAAGCACGTGACTTGTAATAAACATTTACAAGAATAAAAGTAGAACTGTTTTAAGATTATTAATTTGGTGCTTAATGGAAAATCCACGAGTTATTAATTTACATAAAAATGTTAGGTACGCGGTTAATCCACAAATCGGATAAACCGCACGTGGATAATCGAGAGTCCTACTGTATAATGCATAATAATGTACATAGCATGAGAACAAGTGTAGCGGGGGTGGCAGCGAGTCCTTCAGACCTTTGTAGTACTTCACTCTCCAGGTCTTGTTGAGCTCCGAGCCCTTCTTCCACTCCTCGAACTCAGGCAGGCTGTAGAAGGGCAGCTCCTGCTTGTTTTTGGTCACCTGCATTTAAGGGGGGGGGGGCGGTGGGGAAGGAGAGGTGGCGGTGGGAGACCGAGCGAACGAGTGGGGCCACGTGGCTCGGTCAATTCACCAAGGTCTGATGATTATTATTGCTATTTAACCCTCGCCCACTCCGAGACGTCTGCTAGTTGCAGGGTGTGGCTGTACCCGTTCACCGATGAGTGTTGGAACGCGCGAGCGGTTCGGCGTGAATTTTATTTAGAGAGGCGTAGTAGCGCAGTTTTTAAAAGACACTGTACTCACCGCAGAGAACTGTAAGGACACGACCGCACTCTACGATAGCTGGCACCAAACTGTGCCACACACGCCTTCCCGCATGACCTTGTGGAAGCCTCGGTGCCAATTAAGTTATTTTATTTTAGTTTTTCTTCCAATTTCATTCCCATGATGTACTCTACGTCATGATGTACATGTACATCATTGGAATGGAAACGGAAGAAAAAGGTTGATAGTAATTTTAATTAGTCTGCCTGTGCATGTGTGTATGTGTGAATGGCTGTGTGTGACTCTGTTCCTGCGTGTGCATCTATGTGTGCCTGTGTGCCTCTGTGTGCAGGTGAAGAACCGCATCTGGCTTTTTGTGAACTGCCTGTTATAAATGTTGATTTACATTTCTACGAAATGTGATTGAAGGCGCTTTGAGCTGCCAAGGCATTTAAGCGAGCGCCCCTGAAAGTGCGCAAATATTACTAGGACAACAATAACCCACGCGTCCACGCGATCACACAAACGTCGCGCACCCACCTACCTTGACCAGCGGCGTGATGAACTCCTCCAGGAAGTGGTGCTTGAGCAGCGAGGGCCAGTTGTGATGGATGAAGTTGATGAGGAGCCCCTTTATGTGGGAGCCGTCCTGGTCCTAGATGGCGAGAAAAGAAAAAAAGGCCGTCTGCCTCTGCGCCAACGAGCCAAGAGCGACTTCCTGCTCACACGAAGCATCTTCTGTTCACACCCCAGTCAGCGGGTGAGGGGGGGAAATTCCACGTACCTGTGACAGAGGCGAGTCTAACCACAGGCAAACCGCTTGCCCACAAAGTAGTACCTATTCTATCGACCCCAGGGACGAGGATGGGCTGAGTCAACCTCCCTCAAGCCAGGAATTGAACTCGTGACCTTTCTAACGCGGGCCACTCACTCTGCCGATGAGCCACCCGGCCGGGTAAAGAGTTCAAAATCTTCAACTTTTCAGTTTAAACTTTGACCCTCTCTAGCGTTTCGACGCTGGGCCGAGTGACCCATGGTGGCAGCTCACCTGATCGGTCATGATCATGAGCTTGCCGTAGCGGAGCGAGCGCAGGGACTCGGCATCCTCATAGCTCTTCTTGTACTGCAGGCCCATGATCTTGATGATGCTGTTGATCTCCTGGTTCTCCATGATCTGAGAAAGAAAAAAACGAGAGATACTGCCGTCACTTTGTGGACACGTCTCCCCGTCTCAAAGCAAATTGCGCGCACTCTGGTTGGCGGTCAACGTTCGAAATGAGGACTGCGACTTTCAAAGGGCCCCACCCCTGTGGTCGCCCCCCTGTGATACGTGGATCAAAACAAATCACTCGAGACACCGGTGTATGGCAGCAAGAGAAATGAAAGAAAATGTCGTCGCGAGGGGTCAAACGTTTTGGCGCAACGGTCCTTCGCTGACGACGCGTGACGGATGGATGAATGAGGTCACGGGCAAATGTCTCGTGGGGACAAACAGAAGAGATTCTCAGCGTGGAAGGTAAATCACAGGAGGAGAGAGACGAGACAACTGAGAGTGTACAACGGAGTGGACCAGTCTCTGGAGCGAGCGTTCGATTGGGAACGAGCGAGCGATCGAGCAGAACCTGTTTGTGCGACGCTTCGCGGACGTTGAGCATCTTGCCGCGCAGGGGGAAGACTCCGTAGCGGTCGCGCCCAACCACACTCAGCCCCGACACGGCCAGAGTCTTGGCCGAGTCGCCCTCTGTCAGGATGAGCGTGCAGCTCTGGGAGTTGCGCCCTCCTGCACGATGACCGCAGACGCGCGTACGTTTACACACACACACGCACGTACGGACATTCGCACACACGTAGACATTCACACACGCGCGCACATATTCACGCAAGCACGCACGTACAGACATTTTCACACACACTCGCACGTATAGATTTTCACAGGGCGAACATGCAAACTCCAAATATAGAGCAGGCGTCAGGGTCGGGTTTAAACCCACGACCTCCCGTATACCAGGCGAGGTAAAGTCACGTAGAAGGGTGCTAACGTTAAAAAAACGCCACTTTTTTAAAATTTTCTTGCTGTGGTTTTCACACCTGATGATGATTGCTTGTGTTGCAGTCGAAATAGTCGTGAGAAATTTATTGTTTTATATTTTTATTATTTTATTGTTTCCCTTCTACGTGACTTTACCGAAAGAACCAAGAATATGAATCCCTGTAGTCATGAAAGCTTTCAATAAAAATTCCAGGCGAGGTAGTTAACATCTCACCACCGTGGGTGCCCCGGGACCGGCTCAGATACCACTCTCCGCTGACACAAAGAAGTATGGGGGGGGTAAGCGGTGAGGGTGTGGACACTCGCCGGCATCGTTGGCGTCATCCAGTTTGGGGATGCCCCGCAGCTTGGAGTGCTTCACGGAGGAGCACTTCTTGTTGAGCTGAGTCTGAGCCTTGAACTTCACCCAGTTCAGGATGCTCTCCACTATGCCGCAGTTGGTGGCCTGCGTGAAAAGAAGACGCGAGAACGACGGCAGCGGTGAGCGAATAGAAGAGGCTGCCATCATTGTCTACGGACCCCCATCGGACAACCCGTCCATCTGTCTGCCACTGTTTATTTAGAAGCTACCTATTTAGAAGTAGGCCTAACTCCAGATAACAATGATTTCTAGGTCTGAGTAAGAGCAGTAGCAGAGAGAAAGTGATGCTACAGACAACTAATGTGACCCTTTTGGCGACCGCTTGGTGTGGGCAGAGGTGAAACAAAGATCCTCCTTATAGACTTAACAGACGTTTGGAGAGAGTGCTGTTAGCGAGCACCTCACGAAGGCTAGCAGAGCACATGAGGTGGGTGGCCAGCAACACGCCCGACTGCCATAAGTAGCGATGTTTACACATCGCACCAGGTACTCATTCGTAGCACAGCATGATAACCATTACACCATCGCTCCCCACAGGGGCAGCACAACAAAGACCCCCCATAAAGCTTGAACAGACTTTTGGGGCAAGTGCTATTAGCGGGCACCTATAGAGGCCAGTACAGCACACCAAGGGGTGGGTGGCCCAC
The DNA here is from genome assembly GCF_048934315.1 of Petromyzon marinus. Lineage (NCBI taxonomy): Eukaryota > Metazoa > Chordata > Hyperoartia > Petromyzontiformes > Petromyzontidae > Petromyzon > Petromyzon marinus. Next base: position 2,687,572 of record NC_133722.1, read on the forward strand.
ACCATGCCCGGCCGCCTTTGTCTCCCTAGTGGCAATGTTTACACACCGCACCAGGTACTCATTTGAGATAATCGTCACTGGTGTTGGCTGTGAGCGAGAATCGAACTCGGGCCGCCGAGTTCGTAGCGCAGCACTAACCGCTACACTACCGCTCCCATGGGGCAGCACACACACACACAAGCACAAACGGGCGCACGCGTGCGAGTGAGCGAGCGAGCGAGCCGGGCTCACCGCCTTGGTGAACTTCTCCGAGAGTTGGCACGTCGAGCCAAAACGCTTGTGCTGCAGAGTCATGTTCTCCTTGGTCTGGGAGTCGAAGGTCGGATTCTCCACCAGGCAGTTCACAAAAAGCCAGATGTGGTTCTTAACCTGCACACAGCGGCACGCAGGCACACGTAGATGCACACGCAGGAACAAAGTCACACACAGCCATTCACACATACACACATGCACAGGCACATAGGCATAGACACACGCAGTCGCAAAGACAGAGGCACACGGGCATAGGTGCACACAAACAGTCACAAGGGCATACATGCACGCACGTGCACAAAGACACACAAATGCACAAAGGCACACACACAGGCATATATACACACAGGAACATGCACGCCAACAGGCACACGTACAAACAATCACACACACACAGTTATACAGTCAAACACAGAGGCATGCGCTGGCTCACGCACACACATGGGAGGTAGCCACTGCCGCTCCATATTCAGCGGCGTGCCATTTTCTTTGCCATCATCCAGAACAAACTAAACTATTAAACAATTTTTTATTTTACCAGGTAAGGCCGACTGAGCTATGTAGCTCTTTTTCAGAAGCGACCTAGCTATCACGAATGATAGCTCAACGAAGTGGACTTATCACATGGAAAGTTATAGCAGTCAAATACTAACTAAATGTGGAGGGAAAACCCAGAGGACCCAGAGATTAATACATGCAACCAGGGGGAGAGAGAGAGACACGCAAACTCCAAATGTACAGCAGGCGTCAGGGTGGGGAACAAACCCACAACCTCCTCCATGCCAGGAGAGGTAGTTCACATCTCGCCACCGGGGCAAACAAAAAACAAGAAGAGTAGGTGAACACTCGTGTGCAGGTACCAGACCAGGGGGGAGCGGGGTGGGAGCGGGGTGGGAGCAGGGTGGGAGCGGCGTGGGAGCGGGGTGGAAGCAGGGTGGGAGCGGAGTGGAAGCGGCGTGGGAGCGGGGTGGGAGCGGGGTGGGAGCGGGGTGGGAGCGGGGTGGGAGCAGGGTGGGAGCGGAGTGGAAGCGGCGTGGGAGTGGCGTGGGAGCAGGGTGGGAGCGGGGAGGGAGCAGGGTGGGAGCGGAGTGGAAGCGGCATGGGAGCGGGGTGGGAGCGGGGTGGGAGCAGGGTGGGAGCGGAGTGGGAGCAGGGTGGGAGCGGCGTGGGAGCGGCATGGGAGCAGGGTGGGAGCGGGGTGGGAGCGGGGTGGGAGCGGGGTGGGAGCAGGGTGGGAGCGGGGTGGGAGCAGGGTGGGAGCAGGGTGGGAGCGGAGTGGAAGCGGCGTGGGAGCGGCGTGGGAGCGGAGTGGGAGCAGAGTGGGAGCAGGGTGGGAGCAGGGTGGGAGCGGCGTGGGAGCAGGGTGGGAGCGGGGTGGGAGCAGGGTGGGAGCGGGGTGGGAGCAGGGTGGGAGCAGGGTGGGAGCGGCGTGGGAGCAGAGTGGGAGCAGGGTGGGAGCGGGGTGGAAGCAGGGTGGGAGCGGCATGGGAGCAGGGTGGGAGCAGGGTGGGAGCGGCGTGGGAGCATGGTGGAAGCAGGGTGGGAGCGGCATGGGAGCAGAGTGGGAGCAGGGTGGGAGCGGGGTGGGAGCAGGGTGGGAGCGGGGTGGGAGTGGGGTGGGAGCAGGGTGGGAGCGGAGTGGAAGCGGCGTGGGAGCAGGGTGGGAGCGGAGTGGGAGCAGAGTAGGAGCAGGGTGGTAGCAGGGTGGGAGCGGCGTGGGAGCAGGGTGGGAGCGGGGTGGAAGCAGGGTGGGAGCGGCATGGGAGCAGGGTGGGAGCGGAGTGGGAGCAGAGTGGGAGCAGGGTGGTAGCAGGGTGGGAGCGGCGTGGGAGCAGGGTGGGAGCGGGGTGGAAGCAGGGTGGGAGCGGGGTGGGAGCGGGGTGGGAGCAGGGTGGGAGCGGGGTGGGAGCGGGGTGGGAGCAGGGTGGGAGCGGGGTGGGAGCGGCGTGCTCACCTGGAAGGGCTTCACAAGCACCCCAGCCTTGTTCTTTTTCTTGACGACCTCGATGAGTTTAGCGACAACCTGGTCGGCCACGTAGTCGACGTGGCGGCCGCCCTGATGTGGGGAGGGGGGGGGGAACGGCAGCAGCAGGGGTGGGGGGGAGAGGAGGAGGAGACAACATCGTACGGGCGATAAGTTTAAATCAATCTGCTTTGTTACACCGATGGTCAAATTTAGCCATTATGCGAATGATGTCCGACGGAGCCCCAAGTTGCCCTGATATTTACCACGGGAGATCCGCAGTGCTGCGTGAGCACAGCAACAACAGGAACAACTTAAATTTGTATTTAAAGCTTTCCTGACTGCAGGGATTCATATTCTTGGTTCTTTCGGTAAAGTCACCACGTAGAAGGGAAACAATAAAATAATAAAAATATAAAAAACAATAAAATTCCCACGACGTTTCGACTGCAACACAAGCAATCATCATCAAGAAAATCTTCTTGCTGTGGTTTTCACACCTGATGCTGATTGCTGGGTTGCAGTCGAAACGTCGTGAGAATTTTATTGGTTTTTTTAATTTGTATTATTTTATTGTTTCCCTTCTACGTGACTTTACCGAAAGAACCAAAACTATAACAGCAACGACAAAAATATCGACATTGCAGAGGGTACTGAAGGAATATCGCACAACCAATAAACGAGGAATTAATGTTATGAGACCTCCGTTGCCAGTAACAAGATATAGTAATAGATTTCACCCTTTTATCTGGCACAAAAACTGATACCTCTATACAAGGAATCATGTTTGCAATAACCACAACACAAGCAGTCAAAATGCAAACAAAAAAGACAACTCTGATAATGATATGTACTGTCCTTGAATTTGATTGGTCCACACCCGAGACGGCTTTTCTTAGAGCCTAGTCTCCACTGGTGTTGGACCAGATGACGCCAAAAGGCGTACAACTCAAAAACAGCGCACCATCAGAGCATTGAGAGGAATTAATGGTCGTACACGAAACACATGGATTGAAAAAAAACCGTGCAAATATAATACGAGAGCAAGAGGCGCCACTAAAGAGTTAGGTACAGGTGCAAGTAGACCACGGCACACTTGGGCAAGTTTGCCGGTGCTAACTTCATTGGTGGTGGTGCTAATGCTGACGGCGATGATGGTAGAGTGAATGATGCAGGAGGTAATGGCACTAGTAAAGTTGGTGGTGTTTGTGAAAGAGTTTGTTTAACACGTAGGCTTTCACATTATGTATTGACAGAGTTGTCACGGTGGTGATACGTAACATTAAGTAGTGTTCATGAAGGAGGTACCAATGATGGCGACGATGGTAATGCGGATGGTACCGTTAACAAAGGAGGTGGCAATAGCGGTCGTCAAGCTGGCCAGTGGTAATACTGCTGCCAGAGGCCACGTTCACGAAGGGAGTGGGGTCACGGTTGTGGTCACAGTGGCAGAGGTGACGCTGGTGATGATGATCGCGTTCAACGGAAACGTTTGTGGTAATGCCGACGATGCGAGTGCATCTGCAGTGGCGGTGATGGTACCGGCGATAGCGATGGTGCCAGTGGTGGCGGTGGTTGCGGAGTCACCGCGCGTAGCTCCGCTGTACCTTGGTGGTGGCGATGCTGTTGACGAAGCTGACTTGCTGGAAGCCCTTGTCGCTAGCGGTGAGACAAACCTCCCAGCGCTCGCCCACCACCTCGTGCACCACCTTGAGTATGTTGCCCGTCTCGTCCACCTTGTCCTTCATGTACATGTCCACGTAGCTGCGAAAGCCGGTCACCTGCACGCTCGCACCAAAGGTGGTCATTTATTGCCGAGCAAACATGGGGGACAAGGCCCAGGACCGTTTCTTTTCGATAATTCGCCACTCGTGTCGGTGCCGCGAGCGGGACTCGAACTCGGCTTGCCGGGTTCGTAGCTCGGGGCGCTGACCACTGCACCGCCGCCACGCCCCTTCCACCACCACCCTCAACACCGAACAACAACATCAATTTACACCCAACTGAACGTGCTCACAGCTGATAAAGAGTGCAAACCACAGGTGCTTTACACACCCAGCTGTGATGAGCTGAGTGAGGTCACACTCAAGGCGTGCCTACATCCACAGCGCTGGCCGTTTTACACGTAAAAAAAAACAATGCATGGTGTGCAACGTTTACATCTCACACACTCAGCGATGTTTTATTTAAAATATATTTGAAATGACTCGTAACTTAAATGCGATGTTGCACTTCGCTCACACTGCGTAAAAATTAAGAGGGTGAGTTTTACTCCAAAGACCTAAAAAGTTTCTCTCCAGCACAAGTGAGATACCCAACACTGCTCACAACACAAAGATCCCCCTTATAGCCTGTAACAGACTGTTGGGGCAAGTGCTGTTAGCGAGTGGCGTCTACGAAGGCCGGCACGGCACTCGACGTGGTTGGTGACCAGCGCTACGCCGGGCCGGACGCCTTTGTCTCCCTGGTGACTAGGTTTACTACACACCGTGCCGGGTACTCGTGGGTGAGGCGACGTAGGGGAGGCCCAGGACCAACACACACAGAGCGAGTGTTCACACACAAAGAGTGACCCTTGCCCAAGTGCTCTGAGCCCAGCAGTGCTCAAACGAAGAGAGAGAGAGAGAAGTGCTCACAACCCATCGCAGGGACGCGCGCACACCCTCACCTGCCAGCGACACAAGCTGTTGTACGCTGCAAGAGAAAGACATACGTTTGCGCTCAAATCGATGGACGGCACTTGTGCGGTGTAACGAGAAAACGGCATCACTAACGCGGAGGTGGAAATCACCTTGCGGCCGATTTGCCAGGAGGGGAAATGCTAAGGTGGCCGGATTGGCTAGGGGTCAATTTGGACTGAAAATAAAAATGTATACACCCCCTGGGTTCATGTGAAACTTGGCGACAACAAAAGTGGATTTAGCTTGGCAAAAAAAATCGAAAATTTCAAAATCGAATGTCAATCTTTTACGCTTGCTTTACAGTAAAAACACTTACAATAAAGGGCTAACGATGAACAGAAATGGAATTTAAACTAACTCTTGTTCAACAATAATAACGAATTCCCATAACTGTTTAACTTGAGTGAAGACCGATTCGTCTGCGTTTCCCCCAAATACTGCCACAGTCCTCTGATGGAGTTGAGACATTGGCAGACAGACAGAGCGGTCTCTGATGATGCCTGTAGATAATACGAGTCAGACCAATCTCTGATGGTGTCTATAGACAATGACACACTGACAGACAGACAAACAGAGCAGACTTATCAATTACTTGGAGAACAAGAGATCAACGATGTGGATCCAGGTCAGTAAATCATCGGTGTGGTTTAGGAGTGGCCCCCAAACCCTCCCACCTCACCCTAAGCCCCCGAAGCCGCCCCCCCTCCCCCCCCCGGCTCCCCATTGTCGTGTAAACTCACGGGCAGCTTCTTGCCATTGAGGAACACCTTGACGCCCTTGCACGAGCCGGCGATGTCGTAGGCGCGGCGCGTCATCAGCGCCACGATGTCCTTGTCCAGGCTGCTCATGCCGAACTTGTCAAGGTCGGGCTGGAAGGTCACGCACGTGAAGTCGCTGCCGTCGAAATAGCGGATCTTGGAGTCGCTCGACTTGCCCATGTTCTCGGTCCACGTCTGAGTGAAGAAATCGTGCCAACCGACGGATGAGTTATTAGGCAACGAGAGATAGACCCTTCCCCGACGGGGTCTCTAGACAACGACAGCCTGACAGGTCTCTCATCGTCAACATCAATACTTTAGACCAGGGGTGGCTAACCTGTAACTGATCAAGAGCAAAAGAGTACCCCCGTGAGTTCTGCAAGAGCCAAGTGTGTGTATACATAAGTGTGTATATATATTGACAGTTTTCGGCACAGCACGGGAGACAATCATTGTTCTGTGCTGTGACAGTGCGTTCTACGTTATGCCGCTTCGATAGAGCCGCGCGTGTGGTGGAACAACGTGCTACATGTGGTGGATTAAAGAGCCACACGTGGTGGATTAACGAGCCACATTAGGTGGATTAAAGAGCCACATGTGGTGGATTAAAGAGCCACATGTGGTGGCTTAAAGAGCCACATTAGGGGGATTAAAGAGCCACACGTGGTGGATTAACGAGCCACATTAGGTGGATTAAAGAGCCACATGTGGTGGATTAAAGAGCCACATTAGGTGGATTAAAGAGCCAAACGTGGTGGATTAAAGAGCCGCACGTGTGGTGGATTAACGAGCCACATTAGGTGGATTAAAGAGCCACACGTGGTGGATTAAACAGCCGCATCTGGTGGACTAAAGAGCCACACTTTAGACCCTACCAGTGACAGCAAAAACAAAAATGCACAAATGTGTACGCCTCACTTGAATATTAACACGTAAATACAAAATGGACCCATGCCAGGCCATGCCAAAAGAAAAAGAGCTGCAGGCAATTCACTTCTCATGCGAAGTGCGTGCGCTAGCCAACGCGAGAACACAGACCCACAACCAACACCAAGACTGGCACTGAGAGGAAGCAGAGGCACTGTGGGTGTGTGGCACGAGAGCGGGTAGCGGCAGTGGTGATGCTCCCGGCACCTGCTTGAACTGCTTCTTGGACTCCTTGCAGGCCGTCTCCACCGTGAACTTCTTGCTGAAGATGTTGCAGAGCTTTGCGCCGTAGCCGTTCCTCCCACCTGGCAGGAAGAGAGCGACGATGGTCAGAATTGAAGAACACAAGCGGGCGACGACAAAAAAATAGAGAGATGATAACGACGACGACGGTTTAACTGAAGACGGAAATTTGCTATCCGGCTGAAAATGGCCGAGTTTGGTTTTGTTGGAAATAACGGCGTTTTATGAATGGAAAGTTGATTTGCTAGGGCAGCCCACCCCCGCGACCGCCCGGTGTCACGGGGGGGGCGACACGCTGCAGGCTCTTCCCCCCTCCCCACCTACCTGTGACCTTCCTCTCTTCGTCATTGTAGTTGCTGGAGGTGAGGAGCTCGCCGAAGATCAGCGCTGGGACGAACATCTTCTCCACCTTGTGCTCCACCACGGGGATGCCCTTCCCGTTGTTCCACACGCTCACGGTGTTGGTCTCCCTGCCGTGTGCGTGCGTGTACATGCACGTGTGCAAGGGAGCGGCACAGTTGTTAGCGCACTGCGCCACGAACCCGGCCACCCGAGTTCGATTGACGCTCAAGGCCAACATAGGTGACGAAAATCTGAATTGGTACTTGGGTCTCACCTAGGTGGACTCAGCCTCGAAATAGCAACTGGTGCGGTGTGTAATTATCAACACTGGGGAGACAAAGGCGTCTGGGTGTGGTATTGACCACACACCCCCTCGTGTGCTTTTATTCGGTGCTTGCTAATAGCACTTGCCCCAACAGCCTGCTAAGGCTACATGAGGGATCTTTGTTTTGTCTTTGTGTACAGGGCACAGTGGGGGGGGGCGGGGACAGGTGGTGCATCATCTGTCAGTCATCTGTCAGTCAGTTAACCCACAACACCTGGGTCTGTCCCGTGACCTCCTGCCAGCAGCCAGGGCCTTCCGCACTTCACGTGGCGCACATCAACAGTGCACCTCGTCTGGCAGAAGCGTCACGGTGATGTCACCACCACTTTGGTAGCGAATGGCGGCCGTTGCTGTTGTTGTTGGTGGTGAATTGAGCCGGTCAGCAGACGTGCAACGCGCGCACACTTAAACGCACAACCAAAGGGTCGCGGCACCAATGTCACGGTAACACATTTACATTTGGGATCATCGGACATTTCAATGTAGGCCCGACTGATATTTTTTTTTGGAGTACAAGTGTCACAAAAATCGGGAGCACATCTCTAGTGTATATGAAGGGCATCTTACGGTTCGATTGTAATCTTGATGCACGTCATGTTCTTGTCCCTCTGTTTGTTGTCGGCAGCGTTCACTGGAAGAGACACGGATCAGAGTAAACCGCGCGCGCTCCTCTGCGCGTGCGACGTTCTTCATCACGGGACCGAGAGATAACGCTTTTTTTTTTTAAACAGCTCTCTCAAACGACCACTTTCGCCGGGATTCTTAAGGAAACCCCCCCCAAACCCCCGGTCGACTGCTGCTTGAATGGAGGTCGCTCTTGCTCATTTGCTGCACCCACACAGTTTATCGCCTGATAACGAGCGAGTGAGCGGCTTAGGGGATAGCTCGAGTGTGGCCAATGATGTGTATACAGGCGAGTGAGATGAGAGTGGGTGTGAGTTATACGTTTTCGTTGTGTCCAATTGATTTACACAAAAACACGATCAAACGAGGAATCAAAATTATTGCACAAACATGAATTAACGTTAAGTCAGAGCTAAATATCAAATTCCCAACAGAGAAAATCGCCTAGGGCAGATGACCATGAAAAATTGCGAATGTATCAGTTGGCATGACAGCGAGTGGCAAATGAGCGAGCAAGCGATGAATGAGTGAGCGATACGCGTACACAAGTGAGCGAGTTGTCGAGTATGCGAGCGATTTATCGAACGAGTGACAAATAAGCAAGTAAGAGACATGATGACGTCTACCACACACACAAAGATCCCCCCTATAGCCTTAACAGACTGTTGGGGCAAGTGCTGTCAGAGAGCACCTATGAAGGCCGGCACGGCACATGAGGGGGTGGGTGGCGATGTTTACACACCTCTCCAGGTACTCACTTCAGTATGAGTGGACCTAAGGGAGGCCCAGGACTGCTCAGATAATCATCACTGGTGTTGGCCATGAGTGGGAATCGAACTTGGATCGCCAGGTTCATGGCACGACACGCTAACCGCTACACCGCCAACTCCCCACCGCACACGAATACCAATACCGCCATTCACCACCAAGTGACAGTGACGTCACCATGGCGCCTGTGCCAGGCAAGGTGCACGCACACACACACACACACCGAGAATCTCATCGAAGATCTTGTAGAGGCCCGGGACGAAGGTGATCTCTCGATTATTGAGTCCCAGGTCCTCGTCGAAAATCCACATGTTCTGTGTGAGGAGACAGCCACAAGGCCAACCGCTTACCGACAACCCCGCCATGCACACACGCACAACTCCCGTCACGACCAAGCCTTGCGCGACATTACACGCTTCACGACACAAGTGCCAATTTTAACGCAGTGACATAATCGCAATGTCAGTCCGCCATTAACTGTGCGGTTGTATTTCACATTTTTCCGTCCCGCTTTTGTGCTTAAAAGTTCTTAAATTGCAGTCCGCTCGACATAAGCCAGCCGTAACTATTTGATCATTGCAAATGTATAATCCATATATACCGCTACAAAGAGCATCCTCCAAGTGCCTGCACGGCAGTACAATAAGCGTCACGGTGGCGAGACGTTAACTAACTCGCCTTGTATACGGGAGGTCGTGGGTTTGATCCTGACCCTGACGCCTGTACATTTGCGTGTTTTCCCCGTGGTCGTGTGGATTTTCCTCCGGGTCCTCCGGTTTTTCCCTCCACATTTAAAGTATTTGGCTTCGATACAATTCCACGTGACGACAAGCCCACTTGGTTGGGACATCATTTGTGATAGCCAGGTCACTTCTCAAAAATAACTCTGCAGTGGCTTAGTGGGCCTTACCTGGTAAAATAACAAAACAAATTGTTTGGTTTTAGTTTAGCATCAACGCAGGGCATGGAGCCGCCGATGCTTGGTCGCCGGCGCACACCTGGGTGGTGGGCTCTATGGAGCCGATGTAGGTGTCGGGCCGCAGCAAGATGTGCTCCAGCTGCGTCTTCTTCTGGTAGATCCGCTCCACCGACAGCCGCTTGGAGGGGTCGCCGCCCGCCGTGCCGGCCGGGGCCGTCTTGCCGCCCTCTGCATGTTGCGTGTCGAACACGGTCTACGGAGGTGGTGGGGGGGGAGACGCAGCGCGTTCTCTTAAAGCAGTGGGGAATGTGGCTGGAGGCCCTCACCCTCATCCCCTCAGAGCCACCGGGGGGCAGAGGTGGCTCCGAGTCGCACTCCATGCACGGAGCAACCACGCAACAACAACTCACTGTGTGAGCAACAACAACAACTCACTGTGTGAGCAACAACAACAACTCACTGTGTGAGCAACAACAACAACTCACTGTGTGAGCAGTAACAACAACTCACTGTGTGAGCAACAACTCACTGTGTGGGCAACAACAACAACTCACTGTGTGAGCAACAACAACTCACTGTGTGAGCAACAACAACAACTCACTGTGTGAGCAACAACAACAACTCACTGTGTGAACAACAACTCACTGTGTGAGCAACAACAACTAACTGTGTGAGCAACAACAACTCACTGTGTGAGCAACAACAATTCACTGTGTGAGCAACAACAACAACTCACTGTGTGAGCAACAACAACAACTCACTGTGTGAGCAACAACAACAACTCACTGTGTGAGCAACAACAACTCACTGTGTGAGCAACAACAACTCACTGTGTGAGCAACAACTCACTGTGTGAACAACAACAACTCACTGTGTGAACAACAACAACTCACTGTGTGAGCAACAACAACTCACTGTGTGAACAACAACAACTCACTGTGTGAGCAACAACTCACTGTGTGAGCAACAACAACTGTGTGAGCAACAACAACTCACTGTGTGAGCAACAACAACTCACTGTGTGAGCAACAACAACAACTGTGTGAGCAACAACAACAACTGTGTGAGCAACAACAACAACTCACTGTGTGAGCAACAACAACAACTCACTGTGTGAGCAACAACAACTCACTGTGTGTGCAACAACAACAACTCACTGTGTGAGCAACAACAACAACTCACTGTGTGAGCAACAACAACAACTCACTGTGTGAGCAACAACAACTCACTGTGTGAACAACAACTCACTGTGTGAGCAACAACAACAACTCACTGAGAGCAACAACCACAACTCACTGTGTGAGCAGCAACAACAACTCACTGTGTGAGCAACAACAACAACTCACTGTGTGAGCAACAACAACAACTCACTGTGTGAGCAACAACTCACTGTGTGAGCAACAACAACTCACTGTGTGAGCAACAACAACAACTCACTGTGTGAGCAACAACAACAACTCACTGTGTGAGCAACAACAACAACAACTCACTGTGTGAGCAACAACTCACTGTGTGAGCAACAACAACAACTCACTGTGTGAGCAACAACAACAACTCACTGTGTGAACAATAACAACAACTCACTGTGTGAGCAACAACAACAACAACTCACTGTGTGAGCAGCAACAACATCAGCAGCAACGCCGCCGTGCGTCTTCGCCGCTTCTGCTGCATAGTCAGTCAGTTCTTCATTTAATTAGAGTCCAGTGGTTCTTAACCTTTACCGCAGCCTTGCACCCCACCCCCCCCACTTTGGTTCTCGATCGTAAAAACAAAAATGTCAAATATTCTTAGCTCTTTCGGTAAAGTCACGTTGAAGGGAAACAATAAAATATATATAAAACAATAAAAAAATTCTCACGACGTTTCGACCATAACACAAACGGTCGTCATCAGGTGTGTCGGTTTGCATAAATGTATTTATTTTCAAACGGTGTATTTATTTATTTATAAAAAAAACGTCAGCGCCACGCGCAGCGATTTGACAATTTATTTAGAAGGACGAGTCCATCTATGTTCTGAAAAGAGGAGGGGGGAGATGAAAAATTAATGTATGCTGTCTGAAAGCCACCGTAAGCGTGAACAATCAATTAAGACCTGAAATGGTTTATCAAATCTTTCCAATGATTGCTAAGCCAGAATCCATCTTCTCGGTTGAAATTGTCTCTGTGCTTGTATGTGGATAGCCTCATGAACGAATCTCTCATGGTAGCCAGATGGCTTACAAAAAAAATACATTTATGCAAACCGACACACCTGATGACGACCGTTTGTGTTATGGTCGAAATGTCGTGAGCATTTTTTTATTGGTTTATATATATTTTATTATTTTATTGTTTCCCTTCAACGTGACTTTACCGAAAGAGCTAAGAATATGAATTACTGCAGTCACGAAAGCTTTAAAATAAAAATGTCAAATGTTACAAATGTATGTGATCACGTGGATTTTTTCTCCGAGTCCTCCAGTTTTCCCCTCCACATTTAGAAACATGCGTTCAGATTATTTTGCTGCGCTAAATGTCCAAATGATCGGCCACTTTGTTGAGCTATCATTTGTGGTGGCCAGGTGGCTTCCGAAAAAGTATTTAATACCTCAGTGGGCTTTGCCTGGAAGAGGATGGGCATGGTTTATCTGTATTTGCATGTGTTGTGGGTGATTTATTTACCTTTCTTGTACTTTGCACTGCTATCGTGTTTTTGTAGTGTTTGTTGTTGTCACGTTCTATCGCTACACCCACGGCTGCTTTTCTGTGAACTGCGCTCACCGATTCCCCCACCCACGAGACTTATAATCATTATTAATAGTAAGGATAATAACGTTGAGGACTCGGGTCTATCAGACTCACTTTTTCATCTCATCCATACTTTGTTCAGCCACCACCACACACTGCAGGTCACAACAACACACTCACCTACTCACTCACTCACCCACACAACCACGCACTGTATTTATTTACTCTCTAACCACACTGTAGGTCACCTCACTTCTCTTTCCGATTCTTCCCTCGCACAGCTCCACCTCCGATTGGAATTCCCCCCCCATCATCTCGTTTCCCAAGCTCTCACAATAACCTTGCTTAATTAAAGAAACGCATCGACTCTCATCCGTTACACCTTCAATGGGCGCCGCTTGTTTGCTGGCCGCCCGCTTCGCACGTTTGGGGCCTCTGGGGCCTGCGCTTGCGATCCGCAAACCGTAACGAAAAACGCAAACTGGAGACACTGCATGCCAAGAGAGTCAATTCAGTCACGGGGCAAGGGGGAAAAAAGGTCTCCAGCCTGGCTTTCAGGTCACACAGCCTCCTTCACTGAGGGGGCGAAAGGCGGCACACGAGGGCGGGCATCGCACACGCGCAGTGGCCACGCCGCAACGCCGGAGTTTAATGAAGCAGCCGATGCCGCTGCTGCGCTGGCCCACTCGAGGTCACCTTTCCCCGGCCACTCTTAGAATCTTTCCATCGACGGTGCCGTCATGCGCCCCTTTGAGCCTTAGTTTGTCTCCAGCAAATTCGAATAATTTTAGATAGGGTTCAGCTTGATGGTGCCCATGCCAGGTGTTTCTACTCAGACTCTGGAATCTTAAATACGCATTACTGCGGGACTTTTTGAGTCCAGATGGTTTTCTCCGAACTCTAAGAATGCAACATTTTACCCTGGATTTTGGAAAATTGCGTGCTATACTTTCCATTAATAACTGCAATACGAAATGCTGTCGTATCTCATCGTGGCGACTGCTCAGCTTTTGTCAAAAACTTTTTTTATGCATGTGGAGGCCCGGTGGCTCTGTGGTAGAGTGAGCGGCTCGCAATTGGAAGGTTGCGAGGTCAAATCCTGGTTAGGGGAGGGAGGTGGGGGTCGTGACTCAACCCACCATCCCTCCCTCCGAGGCCGATACGAGTACCACTTTGTGGAAAAAATAAACAAGTTGTTGTCCTATGGATCAATCACCCAGCCAAAGAAATGCAAAATCTCCACCACTGGCCCGTGGCTGTAAACAGGAAATGTGTGTAAACCTCAATGCTCATTTGAGCAGGAAATCATGTTGACATTGATAACGGCAATTCAGGTTTTTACAAAAATATAGGAAAACGAGACATCACCAAAATGAGAATGATACCCACAATGTTCCAAACTTGGCCAACACACACATGTGTATATGTTGGCTTAGTCTTGTTATCAGTCTTTACCATTCATTCTCTTCACATCAGATGGTGTTCAGGCGTAGGTGTCAAAAGCAGAAATAAAATAAAGAGTGAAAAGCCTGGGGGGACAAAGCGCCAACAAGGGGAAGCTGTGACTAGGCCGAGTAATAGGGCTAGAAAGTAGTCAAATTATGGGTAGGAATAGGGACTGATGGGCGAGTTCCGTAACGTGCATGGTCTGGTTGGCTAGTATTTATAGGGTTAGCATTTGGTTAGCTTGGGTGGTTAGGGGCAGGGCTCACATCTGGCTACACTGAGTGCTTAGAGCTGGGGACTAATATCTGGTAGATATTTGTAGTTCGGATGAGAGGAAGTTATGGTGTCCGGTTGGCTAGTGTGGTTAGGTTTAGGCGTCGTTTCCTTATGCAGGACCCTCCTGAAAAAGTGTTATGAGACTCAGTGAGACTTTCCTGGGTAAACAAGTGTAAATAGTATATGTATGGCTAGTGTGGTTAGGGCTAGGGCCTGGTTGGCTAGTGTGGTTAGGGTTAGGGCTCGTGCCCGCCGGGCTGACCGTGTTCGTGAACACAAGGCGGATCTGAAACACGGTAGGACCAACACCTCTGCCGTGGCTGATCATTGTTTTAACGCTGTGGGCACACATTAAATAGATTTCTCCAAGACGAAGGTACTACGCAAACCCACTGGCTATCAACAAAGATTTGTTCATGAAGCCATCCAGATATTTCAACACAGACACAATTTCAACAGAGATGGGTACAAACTGAGCAATCATTGGAAGGACGATAATAACCAGGTAAAGTAATAACTGGCTGTGATGCTTCCATCCTACCTATGTTAGCAGTTATTTCCCACTCTCTGAGTTACATTACCTTGTTAAATGTCTTTACATAAACAGGCTCAATGTCTCACTAACATAGCTGCTGCTCCATTTTTCTCGATGCGGCGGTGGCTCTCGTTGTTTAATAGGCTGTCTCTCATTAACACAGCCGCTGCTGCGGGAGCCGTCTCACATTGACATGCTCATCTCTAATCTCTACCAATACAATGGCTTCTTCAGCACCGTCACTGTGGGGTTACATGAACAGATTGACATGCTAATCTCTAGCAATACAATGGCTTCTTCAGCACCGTAGCCGTGGGGTTACATGAACAGATTGACATGCTAATCTCTAGCAATACAATGGCTTCTTCAGCACCGTAGCCGTGGGGTTACATTAACAGATTGACATGCTAATCTCTAGCAATACAATGGCTTCTTCAGCACCGTCACTGTGGGGTTACATTAACAGATTGACATGCTAATCTCTAGCAATGCAATGGCTTCTTCAGCACCGTCACTGTGGGGTTACATTAACAGATTGAGATGCTAATCTCTACCAATACAATGGCTTCTTCAGCACCGTCACTGTGGGGTTACATTAACACATTGACATGCTAATCTCGAGCCATACAATGGCTTCTTCAGCACTGTAACCGTGGGGTTACATTAACAGATTGACATGCTAATCTCTAGCAACACAATGGCCAAGGTATACCTAGCTCTGCGATCTTACATTTACTTGCTAATTCCATCTCTAGCCCCGCCCACTTACCCTTGGCTTGCACCCATCTCAAAGCTTTATAACCTATGGTTGCAGTAGCTCTCTCGCTATATTTATTCCTGCCTCAGCAGTCCGCCTGCTGTATTTTATTTACCTGAAGACGATTGCTTGTGTTGCGATCTAAACACCGTGATTTTTTTAATTATTATTTTTCTATCTTTGTGACTTTACCGAAAGACCCAAAGAGCATAGTGTAGTTAAGGTTAGGGCCAGCGTCTAGTTGGCTAGTGTAGTAAGGGTTAGGGCTAGTGTCTAGATGGCTAGTGTAGTAAGGGTCAGGGCTAGTGTCTAGTTGGCTAGTGTAGTTAGGGCTAGTGTCTAGTTGGCTAGTGAAGTTAGGGTTAGGGCTAGTGTCTAGTTGGCCAGTGTAGTAAGGGTTAGGGCTAGTGTCTAGATGGCTAGTGTAGTAAGGGTTAGGGCTAGTGTCTAGATGGCTAGTGAAGTTAGGGTTAGGCCTAGCGTCTAGTTGGCTAGTGAAGTTAGGGTTAGGGCTAGTGTCTAGTTGGCTAGTGTAGTAAGGGTTAGGGCTAGTGTCTAGATGGCTAGTGTAGTAAGGGTTAGGGCTAGTGTCTAGATCGCTAGTGAAGTTAGGGTTAGGCCTAGCGTCTAGTTGGCTAGTGAAGTTAGGGTTAGGCCTAGTGTCTAGTTGGCTAGTGTAGTAAAGGTTAGGGCTAGTGTCTAGATGGCTAGTGTAGTAAGGGTTAGGGCTAGTGTCTAGATGGCTAGTGTAGTTAGGGTTAGGGCTAGTGTGTAGTTGGCTAATGCAGTTAGGGTTAGGGCTAGTGTCTAGATGGCTAGTGTAAAGGTTAGGGCTAGTGTCTAGATGGCTAGTGTAAAGGTTAGGGCTAGTGTCTAGTTGGCTAGTGTAGTAAGGGTTAGGGCTAGTGTCTAGTTGGCTAGTGTAGTAAGGGATAGGGCTAGTGTCTAGATGGCAAGTGTAGTAAGGGTTAGGGCTAGTGTCTAGATGGCTAGTCTAGTTAGGGTTAGGGCTAGTGTCTAGATGGCTAGTGTAGTTAGGGTTATGGCTAGTGTCTAGTTGGCTAGTGTAGTGTCAGGGCTAG
Organism: Petromyzon marinus; assembly: GCF_048934315.1. NCBI lineage: Eukaryota > Metazoa > Chordata > Hyperoartia > Petromyzontiformes > Petromyzontidae > Petromyzon > Petromyzon marinus. The sequence continues at coordinate 2,704,202 of NC_133722.1, forward strand.
TGTCTAGTTGGCTAGTGTGGTTAGGGCTAGTGTCTAGATGGCTAGTGTAGTAAGGGTTAGGGCTAGTGTCTAGTTGGCTAGTGTAGTTAGGGTTAGGGCTAGTGTCTAGTTGGCTAGTGTGGCTAGGGTTAGGGCTAGTGTCTAGATGGCTAGTGTAGTTAGGGTTAGGGCTAGTGTCTAGTTGGCTAGTGTGGCTAGGGTTAGGGCTAGTGTCTAGATGGCTAGTGTAGTTAGGGTTAGGGCTAGTGTCTAGATGGCTAGTGTAGTTAGGGTTAGGGCTAGTGTCTAGTTGGCTAGTGGAGTAAGGGTTAGGGCTAGTGTCTAGATGGCTAGTGTAGTAAGGGTTAGGGCTAGTGTCTAGTTGGCTAGTGTAGTTAGGGTTAGGGCTAGTGTCTAGATGGCTAGTGTAGTTAGGGTTAGGGCTAGTGTCTAGTTGGTTAGTGTAGGAACGGTTAGGGCTAGTGTCTAGTTGGTTAGTGTAGTTAGGGTTAGGGCTAGTGTCTAGATGGCTAGTGTAGTTAGGGTTAGGGCTAGTGTATAGATGGCTAGTGTAGTAAGGGTTAGGGCTAGTGTCTAGTTGGCTAGTGTAGTAAGGGTTGGGGCTAAAGGTCTGCTTGGATAGTGTAGTAAGGGTTAGAGGAAGTGCTTGTGTCTGCTTGGCTGTGTACTGACGGAAATGCTAACGAGGCTGCGACAGGAATTAAGCGGTCTCCCTCATGATAAGAACCTTCAGTTTTAAGTCTGCCAACCACTGGCACACTGACAGTGATTATTAAGACGACACCAGTCGGTGGTCATGGCCACATACGAATATAAAATAGATCAAGTCACGGCTAAATCACATGACCTTTGTGTGGCCACCCACACTCTGGAATCTCTCCACCTGTCCCCGCCCCCTGTGAAAACAGACCCTGCTCCATGTATGTACGTATGTTGAACTATTTCGCACCATACATAGCCAACCGTGCTAATTGGAGGCCCAGAGTATGCATGTTTAATACTCTTTGGTTTTATTCGGTAAAGTCACGTAGGTAAAATAAACTAAAACAATTAAATCACGACGTTTCAGAGGCAACACAAGCTTCCGTCTTCAGGTGGAAGTCACAGCAGAATATCTGTGTCAAGTGCACAGTTCCGAGACGACTTGGATTATATATAGGTCAGGGGGGGGGGGGGAAGGAGCTAGAAAGGAACGTGGGCGGGTGGGAGGGCTGAATTAAGCCGCCTTTTGTTAAACTGCAGGCGGCTGAATTCAGCCCTCCCACCCGCCCAGGTTCCTTTCTGGCTCCTCCCCCCCCTGACCAATATATAATCCAAGTCGTCTCGGAACTGTGCACTTGACACAGATATTCTGCTGTGACTGTTCCACCTGAAGACGGACGCTAGTGTTGCCTCCGAAACGTCGTGATTTAATTGTTTTCTTTTCTTTTATTTTACCTACGTGACTTTACCGAATAAAACCAAAGAGTATGAATCCTTGCAGTCACGAAAGCTTCAAATGTAGAATTATGCATGTTTAACTTATTTCGCACCGTACATAGCCAACTATGATTAATCAAAGGTAAGCTCACTTCTGCCTGCTTTCTCCTCCTCCTCTCTGCCTCCATTCCATCCGCTCTCATCCCCAACATCTTGACCCAATCATTCCTTCTCCCCCTCCTCTCCTTCCCGCCTTACCGTGGTGTACCACCAGTGAAGAGTTGTATTAAGATACAAAACATTATCAGCCACGTTTATTTATACCACAGAGGATGACAACATTATGACAATGGCATACAATAGCGATAGCAATGCTATATTACGACGTCACCTACGGGGATAACGATGTGCCTTTACGCACGCATCAACGAGTAGTGATGTACAGTTGATGACGTCGACACTGTCCACTATGACAGGAACTACAATTTAACACATACGCTTCCGTGACTAATCTGGATGTCGCCTGATGATGCTAGTTGTAGTAACTGGCGAAACCTTGTACTCGGAACTGTAAATGTTGTGGGTTTTACGCTCCTACACATCGGTGTGATGTACTTGTAACGAATTGGCACTTTTTGTTTACGTGACAAACTTTACAAATTGGCTGTGTCGTGTGGTGGCGGGTTTAACGACACATTTATATTTACGCGATATAATTCAAAAACATCTATTAAGGAATTACAATGTCAATGATGTGTGAATTCTGTGATGATGGTGAGCTATAGTGTATGTGATGAGAGCAACATCATTGTTACAGGATTGTGGTTGATGATGATGTCTGGCGTGATGCTGATGGTTATAGGCGATGATGTTACACTCGACAGACACTGGCAGTGATCGAGTTGAATGTGGGTTGTTAGAGCGTGATCAGTTACGTAATGTGTATGACATCAAATACAACGACTGCAGTGAAGAAGGCCATGGCCCGAAACGTCACCGATTATTTTTTCGATTTGAGGCCACGGTGTTACTGAAGGCGTTTTCATGGCAGTGAGATGAACTGAATATTAACTAAATTATGTATTAATTTAAGTACACATTACCATATTTTTCTTCAGAAACTGATTTAAGTGTAACATTTTGATTTAAAGCTTTCGTGACTGCAGTGACTTTACCGAAAGAGCTAAGAATATTATTTAAGTGTTTTGAAGAAGGGACATTGCCCGAAACGTCCCCTGTTATATACTTTATCTTTTTAGGCCACAGTGTTATTTACGAAGTGTTGAGTTGTTCTTTCGTACATTCCCGTATAATTTTACATCTGTTATATGGATGCAATGTGAATATTACCAATAATGGCGACACCACTTTCTATAACATAGCTTGTTTAGTATGTTGATAGAGACACCAATGTTCAGACGAACTATTGACAGTTACAAGATTTATCAGGCAATCGTTTGCGTATATTTTGCCACTAATTTATACAGACTATTAAAAGCAAGCTGAATATCAGCTATCAATCGAATTAAATCGCCCATGAATTGAATAGGTTTTTGATGATACCTCTATAGATTACACGATAAATTATATAGATTTAGGCACTATCAATACCGTGTCATTCCCCAATGATGAGGTCAATCAGTAAAGCTAGAGACTGCACACTATCGACGAGGCACTTAAAGGATATTTATGACTCAATCATAGTCAACTGATGTCTGATGCCTGGTTTGCTATCCATTTGTTAACTGGAGCAGGCGCCTTTATTTCAAACCATTTAGATACTCACTCCAAATCAATGTTTGCTCGCAAAGATGAGCGGAGAACGAGTGCGTCCTTTATTCATGTTGGATAAATCCACGCTGGATAGAGAAATTGAACTTTTAAAGGAAATAAGCCACGTGCGGTGGGCTCGTTCCAATCACAGTCACAATCAAGAAGCGACCGTGAAATCAGCTACGTGTGACCATATTCCATCCCATCAGACGAGTATAATCAGGCGCATTAAAACTCGCATTTGTTAAAAACCTACGATGAGCACGGTTGGCTACGTACGGTGCGAAAGAAGTTCAACATACATAACACCGCCGCTTTAAAATAATATGTACGTACAAGCAGGCGTTTCGGGCAATGACCCTTCTCCAGAATAACAATTCGTTTTGGAAAATGAAAAACCAACAACGCACCTTATTCAATAACCTTTTGATTTTAACAAAAAGTCGAGATAAATTATCCTACTTAATTATCCTGCTCAATGGAAGCCCAGTGCTGAAAATAATCAGCGCGGCAGTCAAAGGCAACGTTTTTCAACTGCAGCCCATGTTTTTTTTAGTCGATGCTTGGAATACGAGAGGGCCATTCAAGATTCACAGTCCGGCGTTGGCCTATGAAGTCGGGTCAAATGAGCCCCACGAACCCGCACGGCGTGGCAACCGGGGGACCACAAATTGGCGCTTTCGTTGCATGTACAGGTACGCAGCCATCTATCTGCTGACTATCGAATCAGCTTGACCAGGACTCATCGTTGGCCTAGTCAGTCCATCGAAGTATCACGAAACAAGGTAAAGAGGTAAGAGGCTGAAAGCATGCGATTGGTCGGTCGTGCACACTTACACGTGAACATTTACACAACAGAAGGCCCCAACAGACTGTAGGGGCAAGCTCTGTGAGCGAGTTAGGGCCTGTGAAGGCCGGTACGGTACACATATGGGCTGGGTGGCCAGCACCACGCCCGGCCGCCTTTGTCTCCCTAAGTGGGGATGTTTACACACCTCACCAGGTACTCATTTTAGGCTGAGTCGACCTAGGGGAAGGCCCAGGACCGGTTCAGATCAGGCGTCACCGGTGTTAGCGGGAATCGAACTCGGGTTGCCGGGTTCGTAGCGCGAACCGCCAACACACAAGAGCCATCAGCTCACAACAATACACTTTGACGAAACATCAACACTTAAAGACACTGCAGTATACAACAACAACCACACACATTCATACTCCAGGGGTGGACAGAGGCTACTCGGCATCTGCATGCTATCGAATAATCGACTATCGCTATACTGTACACAACGTCGCTCAACGCTTATCCAATACTCGGATTGTGCAGGTTACGAGTATTCGAGACTATCGATTCTCGTCATGGATGTTTGGTTGAGGCCCACGTTAATGACACGGGGCAGATTTGCGTGTGTTGTTAAGGCTTCGAACCACCGGCGACTTGAACAATTATCGCATTACGAGCAGACATTGTCTAAGAATTAACGTTGTTTGGCTGCGTCGGGTGGGTGGTTGGGGACGATCTTGACAACGCCAACACTTTTATTTTCTACAACAGTACACAGTTTGTAACGAGTCGCAAAACATCGGACGCGATCAACCTTTGAACCCCCTGCACGGTTAAACGAATATCGATTAACAATCGGAATTCGTCTGCGATCGCCGTGGCGTTTGATGAAATCGATGATCCGACACTCACCACCCACTTGAGTCCCGCGTCGCCGTTGCTCTTCGACATCTCGCCCCGCTCGTCTTTATCACCCCGCTCGTCTTTATCGCCTCGCGTGCGTCCGTCCGTGCGTGCGTCCGTCACAATAATTACACAAAGAATAAAACGGCGTCGAACCTATACGCCTCGACGAAAACGGACGGGAACGACGACGATAACAACAACAAAACCCCCCCCCCACCACTAAAACAATGCTATTGTTTGACGCGCTGCAAAGAAGGGCACATAGCCCCCGAAACGTCGCCGATCTTGAACGCTCCTTTTAGTCTCGGCACACAAGAGGCCGTACCACCACCACCCCACCACCACCCCGCGATGCGCGATCGACGGACGGGGCGGAATTTCCCTCAGCGCGGCGAGCTGATAAAAAAAAATTGTTTGTTTGTTTGCAAATTTTAAAAAAAAATTCTTCACCCCGGTTCGGCTTAAGTTTTAATCGCGACTCGTCCAATCGACAAAATCGCGGCGAGAACAAAGCGGGGAGAGGGTTGGATGAGGAAGGGAATGGGGGCGGGCGGGCAGGCGGGCGGGGGGGTAGGCAAGCCGCGACGTCGCGGGAAGCTTGCCCCGGCTGAGGCGAGAGGCCGCCGCCGAGTCGCCGGGGGGGTCTCGGCCGAAAAGCGAGGGCCAGAGCCAGGGCCGCCGCCGCCGCCTCCTCCGCCGCCTCCCCCTCACGCAGAGACGCGCGCGCTACTACAGCAGCGAAAGTTGTTTAATTTTAAAAAGCTATAATCGTACACAAAATAATAATAAACGTGACTGGGAAAGGAGGAGGGGGGGTGTTGTTTGATTTGGCAGAGGGGGTGGAGGGGGGGAAGAGAGAGAATTTTTTTTGTTTTGTTTTAATCCGCGGGACGGAGTCGAGGCCGCGCGGGGCTGAGACTCGGCGCCGCTGGCGGGAGCCAATCGCGGCGCCGCTTGAGTGCGCGCGCCGCGCTCGGCGAGCCAATCGCCGAGACGTTTGCTGGTCGCCCGCGCGCGCCAGGGTCACGTGGGGCTCGGCTGTGCGAGATGAGTTTACCCACGAGGCACTGCGGCACTGACCCCCCCCCCCACCGTCATTGACCCCCCCCACTCTCGCTGGCCCCCGCCCCTCTAGGGCCCCCCACTCTCACTGGCTCCTCCCAGGGCCCCCCACTCTCACTGGCTCCTCCCCGCCCAGACCACCACTCTCGCTGGCCCCCACCCCCCACAGGGCCCCCCACTGTCACTGGCTCCTCCCCCCCAGGGCCACCCACTCTCGCTGGCCCCCACCCCCCACAGGGCCCCCCACTGTCACTGGCTCCTCCCCCCCAGGGCCACCCACTCTCGCTGGCCCCCACCCCCCACAGGGCCCCCCACTGTCACTGGCTCCTCCCCCCCAGGGCCACCCACTCTCGCTACCCCCCCCCCCCACAGGGCCCCCCACTCTCACTGGCTCCTCCTCCCCAGGGCCAGCCACTTTCGCTGCCCCCCCCCAGGGCCCCCCACTCTCACTGGCTCCTCCCCAGGGCCCCCCACTCTCACTGGCTCCTCACCCCCAGGGCCACCTACTCTCGCTGCCTCCCCCACAGGGCCCCCTACTCTCAGTGGCTCCTCCCCAGGGCCACCCACTCTCGCTGCCCCCCCCAGGGCCCCCCACTCTCACTGGCTCCTCCCCTACCCCCCAATTGGACCACGTGATCCGTGACAGATGGGCACTGCGCTGTCGCCAAATCAGGAGCGAGCATGAGGAGCCCAGGCGCGCCGACTCCGTAGCGAATCCACTCGTTATCGATTCGAGTTTCCCGATCCGTACCACAATTCTATTCAGTGATCGGTTATTTTGTATTGGCTTCGCGGTGGCGTGCAGAATATACAGAAGCTGTAAGTTTCTCGCATGAAAATGGTTCACAGTATCAATTGTAATTATGCAGCCGCTATCGATTCCACACGTAAAAATGATCGATGCAGGCCTGACTTCGATTCCTCGATTGATGGTGGATTCGTACAAAATCGACTAATCGTCAGGTGCCCTTTGCAGGCGCAGCTCAGTAGTTGCTCTGCTCATTCTACTGCTGGCGGAAGGGCCTCTCAGGGGTTATTTGGCCTACTCTTCCACGCTGGCAATGTGCCTCGGAAGTCGCTGGGTGTCTTTTAAACGCGGCGTTCTAAATAAACAAGAATAATTCGGCGGCGAGAGGAGGAGTCGTATCGTTGTATTCGTGTTGGTGCTGCACTAGAAGGTTCGTGTTGTCTAAGCGCGCACGTGTTCTGGTTGCGAGCCCTTTAACTCGTGCGAGGTCACGCGTGGAGCAAGCGCCGAGACATCACCAGGGCAGCGTGACGGCTCCCTCCTGGAGTAGCCCTCCTCTCTCTCTCTGCCCTTGCCTTCCCTCCTCGCTGCCTTCCCTCCTCGCTGCCCGCCACTCTGCTGGTCCATTCTATGCACTGCCCTTCTCTAATCCATTGCTGTCCTCTCGCCGACCCTGCCCTCGGGCATCCATCTAATCCCGCTTCACCCCCCACTCCCAAACATCTCCTCGCCACAATATACTGAAACCATGTCCCCCTCGCCCTTTCTCCACCTGCGTGCCTCTCGCAGCCTGCTCAGGCACCCAGTAGTAGTTACCTCTCTCACGTTAACAACATCATCATCACCACCCCCCCCGGCTCGCTCCGGCACGAGCGCCACTCCGCTACCATCTCCACCCCGCCGCCGCGTGGTCATCACGGGCCTCGGCTTGCTCTGCCCGCTCGGCGTGGGCACGGACGCCGCGTGGCGTCGCCTCCTGCGGGGCGACACCGCCACCGTGGCGCTCGACCACCCGGCCTTCGCATCGCTGCCGTCCCGCGTGGCCGGCCTGGTGCCCCGCGGAACGGGGGGCGACACCGCCGCCACGTTCGACCCCTCCCTCTTCGTCCCCGCGTCCCAAGCCAGGCAGCTGTCCTCCACCACCATCATGGCCTTGGCCGCGGCCCGCCTCGCCTTGGACGACAGCGGCTGGCGGCCCCGCGACCCCGAGGAGCAGCTGCGCGCCGGGGTGGCCGTCGGGGTCGGGGTGGCCGATCTGGAGGAGATCGTGAACGCCGGGGTGGCGCTGCGGGAGCTGGGAGCCCGCAAGCTGAGCCCCTTCTTCGTGCCCAAGATCCTCACCAACATGGCCGGGGCCCACATCAGCATCGCGCACGGCCTCAAGGGCCCCGTGCACTCCGTGTCCACGGCCTGCGCCACGGGAGCCCACGCACTGGGCGACGCGGCTCGCCTCGTCGCACGCGGGGACGCCGACGTGATGCTGGCTGGCGGGGCCGAGGCGGCCGTGAGCCCGCTGGCCGTGGCCGGCTTCTGCAGGGCGCGCTCGCTGAGCACGGCCTTCAACGAGAGGCCCGAGGCGGCCTCCCGGCCCTTCCACCCGGAGCGCGACGGCTTCGTGATCGCCGAGGGTGCCGCCGTGGTGGTGCTGGAGGAGATGGAGCGCGCCGTGGCGAGAGGCGCGCGGATCCTGGCCGAGGTGATGGGCTACGGGATGTCTGGTGACGCCAACCACATCACGGCGCCCAGCGAGGATGGTGATGGTGCCTACAGGTGGTGGTGGTGTGTGTCTGTGTGTGTCTGTCTGTGTGTGCCCATACCTGTCAACCCCTTACCGGCGCCCTTACCTTATTACAGACCAATTCAGACATTATTGGCCAGCCCGTGCCCTTGTCAATCTCAACGTTCATCCTACAGAGTCCCATCACAGGCGAGAAACACAAAAAAGTAGCCAATCGCCACCACTACACTCACCACTGTTACTCTCACCACCACTACACTCACCACTAGTACTCTCACAACTACTACACTCACCACCACTCACCACTATTACTCTCACCACCACTACACTCACCACTAGTACTCTCACCACCACTACACTCACCACTACAATCACCACGACATAACTGCTAACCCCTTATCAGTGCCTACCTTATTACAAATCAATTTATACCTTATTGGTCAGCCCGTGCCCTTGTCAATCTGAACGTTCATCCTACAAAGTCCCATCACAAGACAAAAACTAAGTTTTGATTTGAAGCTTTCGTGACTGCAGGAATCCATACTCTTTGGTTCTTTCGGTAAAGTCATCACGTAAGTATAAAATAAAATAAATCCGATGACGGACGCTTGTGTTGAGCCCGAAACGTCGTGATTTATTTTATACTTACGTGACTTTACCGAAAGAACCAGAGAGTATGAAAATTAAGTTACTGAACAAAAACTGTTTTATGTATCCATTTGATAATTGATGTCAATAATGTAGCACATGGAGTTGAATTGTTAACTATGACACGTGTAGGACTTGGTATTGAACTGGTCACTGTGTCGTGTGTAGAACCTGGTGTCGAACTGATAACAGGGTTGCCTGTAGGACCTGGTATTGAACTGGTCACTGTGTCATGTGTAGAACCTGGTGTCGAACTGGTCATCTGCCATGTGTAGTCGTAGTACCTGGCGGTGAACCGGTCACTCTGTCACCTCCTCTCACCGCAACTCCCACCACTCCACTGCGCACGCAGGTGCATGGAGGCCGCCCTGCTCGACGCCGGCCTCAGCCCCAGCGACGTCGGCTACATCAACGCTCACGCCACGTCCACTCCCCTAGGCGACGCGGCCGAGCTCTGCGCCATCCAGCGCCTCTTCGGGTCCCGCTGCTCCTCCTCCTCCTCTGGCGGCGTTCCGGCCCTCGCCGTCTCATCGACAAAGGGCGCCACCGGTCACCTGCTCGGCGCAGCCGGCGCACTGGAGGCGGCCTTCGCGGCCCTGGCGTGCGCGCACGCCGAGCTGCCGCCCACCGCCAACCTGGACCGCGTGGAGCCGGGCTGCACCCTCAACCTCGTGCCGCTGCGCTCACAGCCGTGGCCTCAGCATGACCTTTGCCGCCGCCGCGTGGCGTTAACCAACTCGTTCGGGTTTGGCGGCACCAACGCCTCGCTGTGCCTGGGCAGTGTGGACGCATGATGCGCCTATCTGGAACGTTCTTCCCTCTGATGTTAAGAAGCCACTGGAGCTGATTCACTTTTCAATCTAAAATTGGTAACTCATTTATTCGGAACTACTTTTTGTGTTTAGGTTGTCCCTCCGCCGCACCTCCGATTAGCACGGTTGGCTCCATACGGTGCGAAAGAAGTTCAACATGGTTGGTGACGGTGGTGGTGGTGGTGGTGCAGGGAGGTGGAAGGCTTCGTCGAAGAGCGGCATTAATTTCTTTATTGAAATTAGTGACGAAGATATTTGTCAACAATTTTTTTTATTTAAGTGAAAAACGGTGACTATGAGTGAATGACAATCATCAAGCGTGACGATGACCACCGGAGTAGAGAGAGTGTGAGGAGTTGAAACTCATGAGTCTGAATGAAGACGCACACGTTGGTAATTTACTGAAATTACGAGAGACTACCTTCACAGGGGATGTCACAAAGCTCTGCCCCCCCCCCCCAAAAAAAAACTATTGTCATTGTAGTGCGTATTTAATGTGGCGCTGCACTCTGATGTAGGAGAACACATTTATTTAAAAATCTAATTAAGTAGAACGTGTTTATTTTTATTAAAATTTGCGCATTTTGATGTGACGTCACATTTCTCAAACCCCCCCCCCCCTTGTCACACATCGTCACAAATGTCTGACCCCCCCCCCGGTGCATGACGTCATTTATGGACGGCCCCACATCCGTTTTCTTGTACAGGAAGTTTTCAGGTTCATACGGCGTACAGCCGTTTCAATACGGGCAAATATATCTTTTTGTCTATTTGTGTTTCTCCCTGGTGAATGAACTTTGTAGGATGAACGTTGAGATTTATAAGGGCACAGAAAAGTTTCACGAAATTGTGGAGACTTTTAAATTAGGTTTTCCTGCTTTGGGGTGTTTGTCTCTTTCCATTTATCATGAAAGAAACTCAACAAATGTGTCAAATTACACTGACTTAAAAGTTAAAGAAATAAGTATAATGCTCGACGTTTTGGGCACTAGCCCTTCTTAGCACATGTGCTAAAACATTAGTTAACGGTGTCATTATTGTAAGAAGATTATTATATAAGCAGTGTAAATTTGTAAAACCCAGAAGAGTTTTTTTCGGAGCTTGTGAATAATGTAAATAAAAAATCCAAGTATACTTGTATAAATTATTAGCGTCCTGAAGGTCATTTGTCGAAGTTCAAATCGTTTCCGACCCGAGTGAACGCAGCGATAATGGTGGATATTCCACATTCCTATGGCGAGGGCCCGTCATTGCGCGGGTCATCCACTGTCCTTATTTCATGAACTCCGGAGATGATGGCTCTAATGCGTTGCCCGACCGCGACTTGAGTGATCTCTGTGTCTATGGGCCTTCTTTCGCCACCGTACATAGTCAACCGCGCTAATCGGAGATGCGGGGCAAGGACAACAAACTAAACACAAGAAGGGAAACAATAAAATAATATATATAATAAACAATATATCCTTATTTAATTGTTTCCCTTCAACGTGACCTTACCGAAAGAACCAAGAATATGAATCACTGCAGTCACGAAAGCTTTAAATCAAAATTTAAACACAAGAGGTAGAACAATTCGTACAAGTGCGTTTATAATGTTTTATTATTTTTTAAAAGCTTGAAAATTTAATTACTGTACTGTCATTAAAAAAACGCGTTTTTAAATCAATCTGGCTAAATAAACCATCCCGGCTTCCATAGATACTACGCCTCATGGGGGTGGGGGGGAGAATCCGCCTTAGGTTCGTGACGTCACCGCGTTTAGCCCCGACGTCACCACGCTGCACGTCACCTGCCTTCGCCTTACCCGAATGACATCACGGCGTTGATCACTAACGTCAACCACGCCGACTGAACAAATTCGCCGGTATACGTCACCACGTTTAAACCTGACGTTACCACGCCGCATGCCTCCGCCGCACGTAACCACCAACTGCGCGATGACGTCATGACGCCGTCGCAGTCAAAGCCTTCCCTCCTGCCAAGTGACGTCACAACCGAAGCGGTGACGTCACGGCGTCTGACGTCACCGCGTTGAGCCTTTCCCCCCGCAAGGCCGTGGAGATGGCGGTGTCGTTGGGACAGCTCCCGCTGCAGCAGCTGGAGGCGCTGAGGACACAGCTGGAGCAGGTAGCGGGGCGCCTTCGGGGGCTGGGGCGACAACGAGGGACCCCCCCCGCCCACAGACGAGGGTGTTGGGGGGGGGTTAACCGCGCCGCGGGGTGGCTGGGGGTGATGGCTGTGGACCTGTCATGGCGGCGGTTTCTTAGGGTTCATTGTGTAGGGCGTGCGCTGGCTCGTCTGCCGTGCGACACGCGGGGCTGGAGGCGAACTGGAAGGTCGCTCGCTCACTCCGCGGTTGTTCCTGAGGCCCGAGCTCTCGTCCTGCTTTGATTGACAAGGGGCCTGCACCGTGTGGGTCTTGAGAGCGGCCGCGAGAGCGAAACACGCCCTGAGATTATTGCATTTGTGTCGCTGCTGCTGCCGCTGCTGCTGCAAATGTCTACACATGATGGGAGCCACTTTGTAGCGCTGCTATCATTTGTGGTAGCCAGGTCTGTGAAAAAGAGCTTTATAGCTCACCGGATTCCTACGGTGTAAGTAAAAATTAAAAGTTGTTGGTGGCGAGCGGTGGCCGTGTGGCGCGCTGCGTTGCTACCATCACAGAGTCCCCGCCGAGTTCCATTCCCGCTCACGGCCGCCGACTCAGTGACGATCATTGGAACCGGTCTTGGGTCTCCCCTAGGTCAACTCAACCTCAAATGAGTACCTGGTACAGTGTGTAGTAAACATCGTCACTGGGGGAGACAAAGGCGGCCGGGCGTGGTGCTGGCCACCCATCCCCCTCGTGTGCCGTGCCGGCCCTTAATAGATGGTCGCTAATAACACTTATTGGGAATCTTTGTTGGTAGATTCGACTCTATTCTTGCTTACGATGGCAAAAGTGCGATTCAGGAGCTAAATACCGAGGTCTGGTAGCCACGGCTTCGGTAGAGAGAGAGAGAGAGTTGGTGTAGGTTTGTTTCAGTAGAGAGAGAGAGTTTGTGTAGGTTTGTTTCAGTAGAGAGAGAGAGAGTTTGTGTAGGTTTGTTTCAGTAGAGAGAGAGAGTTGGTGTAGGTTTGTTTCAGTAGAGAGAGAGAGTTTGTGTAGGTTTGTTTCAGTAGAGAGAGAGTTTGTGTAGGTTTGTTTCAGTAGAGAGAGTTTGTGTAGGTTTGTTTCAGTAGAGAGAGTTTGTGTAGGTTTGTTTCAGTAGAGATAGTTTGTGTAGGTTTGTTTCAGTAGAGAGAGAGTTCGTGTAGGTTTGTTTCAGTAGAGAGAGAGTTTGTGTAGGTTTGTTTCAGTAGAGAGAGAGTTTGTGTAGGTTTGTTTCAGTAGAGAGAGAGAGAGTTGGTGTAGGTTTGTTTCAGTAGAGAGAGTTGGTGTAGGTTTGTTTCAGTAGAGAGAGTTTGTGTAGGTTTGTTTCAGTAGAGAGTTCGTGTAGGTTTGTTTCAGTAGAGAGAGTTCGTGTAGGTTTGTTTCAGTAGAGAGAGAGAGTTTGTGTAGGTTTGTTTCAGTAGAGAGAGAGAGTTTGTGTAGGTTTGTTTCAGTAGAGAGAGAGAGTTTGTGTAGGTTTGTTTCAGTAGAGAGAGAGTTTGTGTAGGTTTGTTTCAGTAGAGAGAGTTTGTGTAGGTTTGTTTCAGTAGAGAGAGTTTGTGTAGGTTTGTTTCAGTAGAGAGAGAGAGTTTGTGTAGGTTTGTTTCAGTAGAGAGAGAGAGTTTGTGTAGGTTTGTTTCAGTAGAGAGAGTTCGTGTAGGTTTGTTTCAGTAGAGAGAGAGTTTGTGTAGATTTGTTTAAGTAGAGAGAGTTCGTGTAGGTTTGTTTCAGTAGAGAGAGTTTGTGTAGGTTTGTTTCAGTAGAGAGAGAGTTTGTGTAGGTTTGTTTCAGTAGAGAGAGAGTTTGTGTAGGTTTGTTTCAGTAGAGAGAGTTCGTGTAGGTTTGTTTCAGTAGAGAGAGAGAGAGTTTGTGTAGGTTTGTTTCAGTAGAGAGAGAGTTTGTGTAGGTTTGTTTAAGTAGAGAGAGTTTGTGTAGGTTTGTTTCAGTAGAGAGAGAGTTGGTGTAGGTTTGTTTCAGTAGAGAGAGTTTGTGTACGTTTGTTTCAGTAGAGAGAGAGTTCGTGTAGGTTTGTTTCAGTAGAGAGAGAGTTCGTGTAGGTTTGTTTCAGTAGAGAGTTCGTGTAGGTTTGTTTCATTAGAGAGAGAGTTTGTGTAGGTTTGTTTCAGTAGAGAGAGAGAGTTTGTGTAGGTTTGTTTCAGTAGAGATAGTTTGTGTAGGTTTGTTTCAGTAGAGAGAGAGTTTGTGTAGGTTTGTTTCAGTAGAGAGAGAGAGTTTGTGTAGGTTTGTTTCAGTAGAGAGAGTTTGTGTAGGTTTGTTTCAGTAGAGAGAGAGAGTTGGTGTAGGTTTGTTTCAGTAGAGAGAGAGTTCGTGTAGGTTTGCTTCAGTAGAGAGAGTTTGTGTAGGTTTGTTTCAGTAGAGAGAGTTTGTGTAGGTTTGTTTCAGTAGAGAGTTTGTGTAGGTTTGTTTCAGTAGAGAGAGTTCGTGTAGGTTTGTTTCATTAGAGAGAGAGTTTGTGTAGGTTTGTTTCAGTAGAGAGAGAGAGTTTGTGTAGGTTTGTTTCAGTAGAGAGAGAGAGAGAGTTGGTGTAGGTTTGTTTCAGTAGAGAGGGAGTTGGTGTAGGTTTGTTTCAGTAGAGAGAGAGAGTTTGTGTAGGTTTGTTTCAGTAGAGAGAGTTGGTGTAGGTTTGTTTCAGTAGAGATAGTTTGTGTAGGTTTGTTTCAGTAGAGAGAGAGTTCGTGTAGGTTTGTTTCAGTAGAGAGAGAGTTTGTGTAGGTTTGTTTCAGTAGAGAGAGAGTTTGTGTAGGTTTGTTTCAGTAGAGAGAGAGAGAGAGTTGGTGTAGGTTTCTTTCAGTAGAGAGAGTTGGTGTAGGTTTGTTTCAGTAGAGAGAGTTGGTGTAGGTTTGTTTCAGTAGAGAGAGAGAGTTTGTGTAGGTTTGTTTCACTAGAGAGAGTTTGTGTAGGTTTGTTTCAGTAGAGAGAGAGTTTCTGTAGGTTTGCTTCAGTAGAGAGAGTTTGTGTAGGTTTGTTTCAGTAGAGAGAGTTGGTGTAGGTTTGTTTCAGTAGAGAGAGTTCGTGTAGGTTTGTTTCAGTAGAGAGAGTTCGTGTAGGTTTGTTTCAGTAGAGAGAGAGTTGGTGTAGGTTTGTTTCAGTAGAGAGAGAGTAGGTGTAGGTTTGTTTCAGTAGAGAGAGTTTGTGTAGGTTTGTTTCAGTAGAGAGAGTTTGTGTAGGTTTGTTTCAGTAGAGAGAGTTCGTGTAGGTTTGTTTTAGTAGAGAGAGAGTTTGTGTAGGTTTGTTTTAGTAGAGAGAGAGAGTTCGTGTAGGTTTGTTTCAGTAGAGAGAGAGAGTTTGTGTAGGTTTGTTTCAGTAGAGAGAGTTTGTGTAGGTTTGTTTCAGTAGAGAGAGAGAGTTGGTGTAGGTTTGTTTCAGTAGAGAGAGAGTTCGTGTAGGTTTGCTTCAGTAGAGAGAGTTTGTGTAGGTTTGTTTCAGTAGAGAGAGTTTGTGTAGGTTTGTTTCAGTAGAGAGAGTTCGTGTAGGTTTGTTTCATTAGAGAGAGAGTTTGTGTAGGTTTGTTTCAGTAGAGAGGGAGTTGGTGTAGGTTTGTTTCAGTAGAGAGAGAGAGTTTGTGTAGGTTTGTTTCAGTAGAGAGAGAGAGTTTGTGTAGGTTTGTTTCAGTAGAGAGAGAGTTTGTGTAGGTTTGTTTCAGTAGAGAGAGTTTGTGTAGGTTTGTTTCAGTAGAGATAGTTTGTGTAGGTTTGTTTCAGTAGAGAGAGAGTTCGTGTAGGTTTGTTTCAGTAGAGAGAGAGTTTGTGTAGGTTTGTTTCAGTAGAGAGAGAGAGAGTTGGTGTAGGTTTGTTTCAGTAGAGAGAGTTGGTGTAGGTTTGTTTCAGTAGAGAGAGTTTGTGTAGGTTTGTTTCAGTAGAGAGAGAGAGTTTGTGTAGGTTTGTTTCAGTAGAGAGAATTTGTGTAGGTTTGTTTCAGTAGAGAGAGAGTTTGTGTAGGTTTGTTTCAGTAGAGAGAGAGAGTTTGTGTAGGTTTGTTTCAGTAGAGAGAGTTCGTGTAGGTTTGTTTCACTAGAGAGAGTTTGTGTAGGTTTGTTTCAGTAGAGAGAGAGTTTCTGTAGGTTTACTTCAGTAGAGAGAGTTTCTGTAGGTTTGCTTCAGTAGAGAGAGTTTGTGTAGGTTTGTTTCACTAGAGAGAGTTCGTGTAGGTTTGTTTCAGTAGAGAGAGAGAGAGTTGGTGTAGGTTTGTTTCAGTAGAGAGAGTTGGTGTAGGTTTGTTTCAGTAGAGAGAGTTCGTGTAGGTTTGTTTCAGTAGAGAGAGAGAGTTGGTGTAGGTTTGTTTCAGTAGAGAGAGAGTTGGTGTAGGTTTGTTTCAGTAGAGAGAGTTGGTGCAGGTTTGTTTCAGTAGAGAGAGTTTGTGTAGGTTTGTTTCAGTAGAGAGAGTTTGTGTAGGTTTGTTTCAGTAGAGAGAGTTTGTGTAGGTTTGTGTAGGTTTGTTTCAGTAGAGAGAGAGAGTTGGTGTAGGTTTGTTTCAGTAGAGAGAGAGTTGGTGTAGGTTTGTTTCAGTAGAGAGAGTTTGTGTAGGTTTGTTTCAGTAGAGAGAGTTTGTGTAGGTTTGTTTCAGTAGAGAGAGTTTGTGTAGGTTTGTTTCAGTAGAGAGAGTTTGTGTAGGTTTGTTTCAGTAGAGAGAGAGAGTTGGTGTAGGTTTGTTTCAGTAGGGAGAGTTTGTGTAGGTTTGTTTTAGTAGAGAGAGAGAGAGTTTGTGTAGGTTTGTTTCAGTAGAGAGAGTTGGTGTAGGTTTGTTTCAGTAGACAGAGAGAGTTTGTGTAGGTTTGTTTCAGTAGAGAGAGTTTGTGTAGGTTTGTTTCAGTAGAGAGAGTTTGTGTAGGTTTGTTTCAGTAGAGAGAGAGTTGGTGTAGGTTTGTTTCAGTAGAGAGAGAGAGTTGGTGTAGGTTTGTTTCAGTAGAGAGAGAGTTCGTGTAGGTTTGTTTCAGTAGAGAGAGTTCGTGTAGGTTTGTTTCAGTAGAGAGAGAGAGAGTTTGTGTAGGTTTGTTTCAGTAGAGAGAGTTTGTGTAGGTTTGTTTCAGTAGAGAGAGTTTGTGTAGGTTTGCTTCAGTAGAGAGAGTTTGTGTAGGTTTGTTTCAGTAGACAGAGAGTTTGTGTAGGTTTGTTTCAGTAGAGAGAGTTTGTGTAGGTTTGTTTCAGTAGAGAGAGAGTTCGTGTAGGTTTGTTTCAGTAGAGAGAGTTCGTGTAGGTTTGTTTCAGTAGAGAGAGAGAGTTTGTGTAGGTTTGTTTCAGTAGAGAGAGAGAGAGTTGGTGTAGGTTTGTTTCAGTAGAGAGAGTTGGTGTAGGTTTGTTTCAGTAGAGAGAGTTTGTGTAGGTTTGTTTCAGTAGAGAGAGTTTGTGTAGGTTTGTTTCAGTAGAGAGAGTTTGTGTAGGTTTGTTTCAGTAGAGAGAGAGTTCGTGTAGGTTTGTTTCAGTAGAGAGAGTTGGTGTAGGTTTGTTTCAGTAGAGAGAGTTTGTGTAGGTTTGTTTCAGTAGAGAGAGAGAGTTTGTGTAGGTTTGTTTCAGTAGAGAGAGTTGGTGTAGGTTTGTTTCAGTAGAGAGAGTTTGTGTAGGTTTGTTTCAGTAGAGAGAGTTTGTGTAGGTTTGCTTCAGTAGAGAGAGTTTGTGTAGGTTTGTTTCAGTAGAGAGAGAGTTCGTGTAGGTTTGTTTCAGTAGAGAGAGTTGGTGTAGGTTTGTTTCAGTAGAGAGAGTTTGTGTAGGTTTGTTTCAGTAGAGAGAGAGAGTTTGTGTAGGTTTGTTTCAGTAGAGAGAGTTGGTGTAGGTTTGTTTCAGTAGAGAGAGAGTTTGTGTAGGTTTGTTTCAGTAGAGAGAGTTCGTGTAGGTTTGTTTCAGTAGAGAGAGAGAGTTTGTGTAGGTTTGTTTCAGTAGAGAGAGAGAGTTTGTGTAGGTTTGTTTCAGTAGAGAGAGAGTTGGTGTAGGTTTGTTTCAGTAGAGAGAGTTCGTGTAGGTTTGCTTCAGTAGAGAGAGAGAGTTTGTGTAGGTTTGCCACGGGTCGACTAACTGAGATGACTGGCTGATGCACCACCTGTGCCCCCTATTGTGCCAACTTGCTGTGCTCTAGCCACCCGGCGCTCCGCTCGTTGTGAGCGTCGCTCCTCAGCCTTCCGTTGCTGGAGGGCGACTGCCTCCAACTGCCCAGTAGCGTCCTTCACGAGCCTCCTCCACAGAGGCCCAACTCGACTCAGCTCCATGTCCTCCTGTACCACATCACTCCACCTCTTCTCGAGCCCGTGCCCACGCCCGTTCAGCCCCCTCTATCCGGCCGAACAAAAGCTGTTTAGGCATACTCTTTGGTTCTTTCGGTAGGCATTCGGTGGCTGGGCATGCGGGCTACATGACCCAGCCAATGCAGCCTTGCCTGCTGGAGGAGCCCACCGATGATGGGACTTTTTCCAGATCTTTCAAGGATTTGTGAGCTCCTCGCACAATCCAGCCTAGTTAAACCAAGGATGGGTCGTAGGCAGGCCATCCAACTCCCAATCGGTGATGGGGCAGTTGTGGAGAGAGTGGAGAGTTTCCCATACCTGGGCAGTGTGCTTATGACTGGCTCCAGTTTAACAGCAGAGGTCTCACTCCAAATAATTCGAGCGGCAATATCTTTTCATCGGTTGCGTAACGCTGTGTGGAAGCTACCTGGTCTGTCGCTCCGCACTAAGCTTCAGGTCTTCTCGGCCACGGTCATTCCCTCCCTTCTCTACGCTTGCGAAACGTGGACCCCCCTAATGGAACATCTTCGCTGGTTAGAAACATTTAGGCTGGCCTGCCTACCATCCATCCTGGGTTTAACCAGACTGGATTGTGTGAGGAGCTCACAAATCCTTGAAAGATCTGGGCAACAGGTCCCATCGGTGAGCTCCTCCGGCAGGCAAGGCTGCAATGGCTGGGTCACGTAGCCCGCATGCCCAGCCACCGCATGCCGAAACAGCTTTTGTTCGGCCGGATCGAGGGGGCTAAACGGGCGCGGCACGGGCTAGAGAAGAGATGGAGTGATGCGGTACAGGAGGACGTGGAGCTGAGTGGACTTGCCGATGACTGGTACCAGCGGTGTCAAGATCGGCCTCTGTGGAGGAGGCTCGTGAAGGACGCTACTGGGCAGTTGGAGGCAGTCGCCCTCCAACAACAACGGAGGGCGGAGGAGCGACGCTCACAACAACGAGCGGAGCGCCGGGTGGCTAAAGCACAGCAGGTTGGCACAGTAGGGGGCACAGGTGGTGCATCAGCCAGTCATCTCAGTCAGTCGAACTGTGGCACCTGGGTCTGCCCCGTGACCTCCAGCCAGCGGGCGTTCGACACTCCACGTGGCCTCAAGGTCCACATGTCCTGGCACAAGCGTCGTGGTGACGTCACCGCCACTTAGTGGCGAATGGCGGTTGTTGTTGTATCCACGCGAATGTTTGTATCCATGCGTGTGTGTGTGTGTATCCACGCGAGAGTGTGTGTGTGTGTCCACGCGCGTGTGTGTGTGTATATACACGCGCGTGTGTGTGTGTGTCCACGCGTGTGTGTGTGTGTCCACGCGCGTGTGTGTCCACGCGCGTGTGTGTGTCCACGCGCGTGTGTGTGTCCACGCGCGTGTGTGTGTCCACGCGCGTTTGTGTGTCCACGTGCGTGTGTGTGTGTGTGTCCACGCGTGTGTGTGTGTGTCCACGCGCGTGTGTGTGTGTATCCACACGAGTGGAAGCCCTCGGCAAGCGGTATGGATCGGTTGTCGCATGGCGCCCTGACACGCGCCTATCTCTCCGTCACCCGCGTTGCAGGAGTTGGATTTCCTCTCCACGTCGGTGCAGCAGCTAAAGGTGGCTCAGACCAAGTTCGTGGAGTCCAAGGAATGCCTCAGCAAGCTCAATAAAGACAACGCAGGTGCGTGTCAAGGGCACACGGTTTACACTGCAACAGTAAACAACACTCTGCCCACCTTCACGCGTCGTGAGGGATGGGAGAATCGGGATCCTTATTTAGACTTTAGGAGGAATCCGATGAGCTATGAAGCTCTTTTGTCACTGATGTCCAGTATGGAGGGGTAAGCAAAGTTACAACACGGGGGTGGGGGGGGGGCTAATATATGGGAGGCCATGGAGCTGTGCATGTTGGCTAGTAGGGGGGGTGGGGGGGGGTCACTAAATCGTTGAAAGACTCCGCTTGTGAGACGGCGCTTCTGCCAAACGACTCGTCCTTCCCGTGCCGCCGTGTTCGTACGTGTGTATGTGTTTATGTCGAACTTTCTTTCGCACCGCACGTACCCAGCCGGGCTGATCTGACTACTTCCCGTGCGGCATGGCCGCTCACCCGTTGGTTTATTTTTTTGCAGGAAAAGAATTGCTGGTGCCTCTCACAAGCTCCGTATCCTTGGCCTCGACATCTCCCCTGCGCCCTGGCTCGCGGCGGCGGCGGTGGTGGTGGTCATCTGGCGGCGGCGGAGGTTACGTTTTGTTGGCGGTGGTTATGTTTTGTTGGCGGTGGTTTTGATGGTATTGTGTGGTAGTGGTGTCCAGCGGTGGCGGTTGTCTGGTGGGTGTGTTTTGTTGCCGCTGGTGGTTGTGTCATGTTGTTTGTTTGGCGCGGTTGTCTGGTTGTGTTTTGTTGCTGGTGGTGGTTGTTGTGCCTGGTGTTGGTTTTGTGTGCTTGTGTCTGGTTGTGGTGGTGGCTGAGTTGTTGTTTCTGGTGGTGGTTGTGTCTGGCAGTGATGGTATTGTGTTGTGGTCTCTGGCAGTGGTTGTTGTTGCTACTGCTGGTTGCTGTTGTGTCTGGTTGTGGTGTCGGTGGTGGTAATGGCGTTTTGTTGTTGCTGGTGATGGGTGGTGGTGGTTGTGTTGTGTCTTTTTGGTTTGGCTGCGCACCGTGACCCTTAACCCCACAGCAGATGTACGTGCCTGGGCATCTGAATGATGTGGAGCACGTGATGGTGGACATCGGCACAGGCTACTACGTGGAGAAGGTGGGTGTCCCTTGGCTCTTGTCCATCACCATCTTATCCCAAAGTGTCATCCAGCCCGCTGGGCTTTAGTGCTCGGCAACTCAACGGGACGTTTAATGCCTTGGCACAGTACGTGGAGAGTTTGATTATGCGGCACGCGGAGAATGTCAATGTGGGATGGGGTAATCAACTTCGAGGTTGGGAATAGTATGTGGTAGTAAGGCGTTGTGGATGTGCAGGTAGTCCTCTACTTACGATGGAGATGCGTTACGACGACCCCATTGTAAGTGAAAAATATCGTAAGTCGAAGATGGCCTAGCCTACCCAGGAGTCTTAAAGAATGGTGATAATTTAGCAAAACAGAGCAATTTACACTACCGTACTGTATAAACTATATACTGTATGTATTTATTAATTACAATACTGTATTGCAAAGTAAAATGCAAAGTAAAAAAACAAGGTAAATTCTTAGCCTACCTATATGAACTGCAATTTAATAGAAAGTTTTTTCAGGAAACAATCCTATCTGCTATAAAAACTTTTAACATGCATTGAACGTATCATCGTAGTAACCCTGAAATGAAATCGCTAAAGCTACGTATCTTACATGCATTGAACGTATCGTAGCGTATAATATTGTACTGTACTCGCCAAGATTCGTACCTCGTACGCTGCTGCGTTTGCCTGCCGCGCGAAATTTAAAATATTTTAACAATTTTGTCGTATCGCCATCGTAAGATCGAAATATCGTAAGTCAGACCATCGTAACTCGGGGGCTATCTGTAATTGGGAAGAGGAGGAGGAGGTTGTGATGGGTGGGACACGTGTGCAGGGGTGGTCACGATAAAACTCGCGAGCAAATTCTGGAGAGTCGGGTGAACACTACAGGATTAGGCAGGAGGAAAGAGGCAATGGCGGTGTGTCCACGGCATCAAAAAGCGCTTGCCGCGATGGTCTGTTCACCTTGACTGTATTCTCATATCCTGTTGTTCGTGAAGGCCTGCGAAGCTTCGCGTGTGTGTGGCCCCGTCAGAGATTGTCTGCTTGTGTACGTACATGGTGCCTAGGCTCAATCAGTATCAGACCAGAGGACGCCAAAAGAGGCTGTCTTTGGTGAAGACCAATCAGTTTAAAAAACAATGCATACATTACTAAAGCATGTGTTTTTTGCATGTTCACCACAAGCATGTGTGGCTAATGCAGACATGCCCCCTTGATAAAGGTTTCTGTTTGGTGTTTGAACATCTTCTCACCTGTTTTATTTCCAGAAAGGGTAAAACCTTTTCTTATACTCTGATACTGGCAATAAAGGTCCCATGTTGTGTGTATGTACTGATGGATGTTGAACTTCTTTCGCACCTTACATTGCCAAGCGTCTTAATTGAAGGTGTCGGAGTGGGGGGGGGGGAGGGACAACAAAACTCAACCGGGGACATTGTGGAAGGAAACTGGAGTGCCCCCGTGAATATCAGTTGTGCATAAGCGGGGGGGGGGGGGATCACACTTGTGTGAATCCACACTCGCATGCTGGTCGTGTAATGCGAGTCGTGTCCTCCGACTTTCGCGGTTCTAAAGTGGAGACACGTGTCACTGATGATTCCCAGACCGTGGAGGAGGCCAAGGAGTTCTTCCAGCGGAAGATCGACTTCCTCACCAAGCAGATTGAGAAGATCCAGCCGGTGCTGCAGGAGAAGTTTGCGCTGAAGCAGGGTGAGCGAGCGACCATTGGCACCACCGTCAGCAGCAGCAGCAGCAATATCGCTTTCGCCAACATGAACGCCACCATCATCACCATCATCCCAATCGTTCACATCAAATACCATCAGCGACGTCGTCATGACGAGCTCCATCGTTGGCATCAGCACTATGCTCACAGTCACTCGTGTCAACAACATCAGCGCCAGCTTCAGCAATGTCATCACTGTCACTCGCAACACCGTCAGTTACGATCATCGCTATCGGTAACGTCAATATACCATCATCATCAGCACCATCATCACTGCCGCTAATGTCAACGCCACCGTCACCGTCGTCGTCACCTTCGCTATTATCGCGGCGAATGCGGCGTGTGCGCTGGTGGTGTAACGGCGGTGGTGTTGGCGATCTGTGTTCTCCAACAGCTGTGACCGAGACATTCAACGCGAGAATCCAGCAGCAGCTGCAGGCCATGCAGCAGCAGCAGCCGAGCACGTCCAAGGCGTGACCCCACCACGGACGGCTCGCCCATCCCCCGCCCCCCTCCTGGCATCTTCCGGAACCTTTCCCGACCTCTCGTCACTCTGAATGACGACCTCTCACCTGACTTCTCCTCACCCGTTCTTACCCCCACCTGATTGTGCCCTGACCTGTCTTGACTTCTTCTGACCCCTCCTGACCCCTCTGCACCCCCCCCCCGCCCCACCCCTGCCACCCCCCTCGGCTCCCCCAATTATTTAATGCTGGCATGTTCACGCCCCGCTGTGCTGACCGCCCGCCGTCTCCTCACGCCGGGCATCGCACGTAAACATTTCTCTCTTGCGTGCAAGTTGTCATTTTGTATTTCACCAACATTCTGCCTGCGGCTCAGCCACGGGTTCGGCCCCCGATCAGCGGCGTGCGGCTCGCACCACGCGGGCCGCCCTCTGACCGTGTCATTCGGTTCGCTTCCCGGTAACGTCGGCGCACTGCGGACGGAACTGAGTTTTCCGCGTCGGCTTCCCGGTCGCTAACCCGCCGCTGAGCGGCGTGCTGACGCGCGGTTAAATAATCGCCGTGGCCCGACGCTGAGTGGAGGCCCTTATCCGGCAGTGGAGCTGTTGCGCTGCCAGTGGCTAGGAGATGTTAACGACCTCGCCTGGTATACAGGAGGTCGTAGGTTCGATCCAGACCCTGACGCCTGCTGCTGTATATTTGGAGTTTGCATGTTCTCCCCGTGATCGCCTTGATTTCCCTCCGAGTCCTCTGGTTTTCTCCCCTCCACATGTAGAATGAACATCACGCGTTGAGAGCATTTGGCTGCTACAAATTTCCACACGATGACGAGCCAATTGTTTGAGCTATCATCTGCGGCAAGGTCAGTTCTGAAAAAGAGCTGTCTAGCAGCTCAGTGGGCCTTACCTGATGAAGAAAATACAACAGATGGATAGTCTCGTCGGCGTGACGCCGAGCATCCGTGCAAGACGCTCGCGGGGGCTCCCGTGCGTTTCAAGAGAAGGCGCCCGCCAGCCAAAGCCGATGGTCGCGGCACCGCTTCCGAGGTAATATCTCTTGTCTACACCAGGGGGCGCTGCACGATCCCGCACGGCCACGGACGTCGCGATTGTGGGCACTGCGCAACGTTTCCGTCGCGTCCGTGAGCCCAGAGCCGGCGTTGAGCAACTTGTGAAGTTGGTGCCACCTGAGGGTCGGGTCAACTCGAGCGGCTTCAGTTTATGTGGCCAACAACAGCTGATTATGTCATAGCCGTGTGCGGAACGAGTCGTCAAATATGGGACTACCGTCGACCTCATTATGGTGCCGCTCAAAAATGAAAGTTTGTTGCCTGCAAGGTCGCGCGTGCTGGTGTTACTCGTCTGCCTGTTGCGCCGAAGCCGCTGCGAGTTTAGAGGCAACACCTCGGCGTTTACCGGGTGCTCGACAAGAGTCAAACAGTGCGTTGCGAAGGAATCATGAGCGGTGCGAAGGAATCGTGAGCAGCCTGGAAATGTGAACAGAGTCGATCGAGATTCTCGGCCGTTGACTGTCACACCGAGAGTCGCGTGTTGAGAGGAGGGAGGAAATCCCAGGAAACGGAGGCTTCACTTTTCTGTATCGCACGTTGAGTGGCACTCTCAAGCCGTACGACGAATAACAACGAGTCCCGTGCTGAAGTTGTTCTGCCGTGGGCGGTGACGATTTGTGCTCTCGCACGCGGACTCTTCTCGGAGCTGGAAGTTCACCAAGTAAAGTGACGAATCAAATCTGCTGTGCTGGGGTTTTTTGTTGTTGTCTCTGTGCGGTTCTATTCGCTCGTTGCGCACGATGGCAGCGGCAATTCGGTTCAAGAGCCGTAGATGCCAACGTCGAGATGTATGCTGGCGACGACGAGAGAGAGAGAGTTCGTGTCATTTCGCTGTTCCTCCTCCGTTGAAGGAGTGCAGACCAGTGGGTTTGCTGTGCGTTCCGTAGTTTGGGATTCCATGGCCACAATTGCACGACTGTGGCTTGTCTCGAATGCATCTCTTTGTCTCTTATCTCTGGGTCTATATGCATCTACATGGGTCTACGTGTCTCTATGGATCTCTGTGTATATGTATCAATAATATTTATGGATAGATGTATATCTCTGTGGGTCTATATGCATCTCCAGTATAAGGTATATGCATGTATATGGGTCGACGTATGTATATGGGTCTCTATCTCCGATATTTCTATCTCTGTGAATCTCTCTGTGTCTCAAGTATCTTTATGGGTCTTTGTGGGTCTGTATACATCTTCAGTATATGGGTCTACGTATCCCTGTGGATCTCTGTATCTATATGTGTTTTAAGTATCTCCTGTGGGTCTCTTTGCGGCTGTATTCTCAGTGGGTCTACCGTCGGCTCCACGGCGTGAGCTGCAATGCCGTAGCTCCGTCGTCTTTAGCGCGGTTATTGAATTACAGGGCACGGGCAAACTCCACGGGCACGAGGTGTGGCGTGCATGTAAAGTTGCGGCGCTCCATTTGAATTCTGTGCTGCCGCTGCTGCGTTAATCTCTTAGGGGGAGGGGGGGGGGAGGTGTGAGAGGGGTGGGGGGAGGTGGGGGGGCGGTAGTGTAGCAGGTTAGCGCGTTTCGCTACGTACACGGCATCCTGAGTTGTATTCCCGCTCACGGCCAACACCGGTGATGATTATAATAATTATTATCTGAACCGGTCCTGGGTCTCTTCTAGGTCGCCTCGGCCTCGAATGAGCACGGTGTGTAAACATTGCCACTAGGGAGACAAAGGCGGCCGGGCGTGGTGTTGGCCACCCACCGCCTCGTGTGCCGTGCCAGCCTTCATAGCTGCTACTCGCTAACAGCACTTGCCCCGACAGTCTGTTCAAGGCTGTACGGAGGATCTTTGTCTTTGGGGGGAGGTGGGAAGATGCGGTGTTGGAAGACGAGCCCAGAGAGTGCCGTACCGAGTTGAACCGTTCCCTGTAATTAGCCCGATGAGACCCCCGTGGGAATTAATTAATCATCGCTCGAGGCCAAGCGATCGATTCCGCGGGGTTGGGGGGGGCGATAGCCACGTGTGGACGAGCGCCGCTGGGGTTATTTTTAGATTATTTGGGCTGCTGCTGCTATAAATTTTCCACACGACGAAGATGAGCCACTTCGTTGAGCTACCACTTGTGATAGGGCGCTTCTGAAGAAGGTCATCAGCTCAGTGGGCTTTACCTGCTAAGATAAAATAGTTTGTGATTGTATATTTTTTTCTCACGTGGTTTACTTACCGATACTTTGCACTCATATCGTGTTTTTGTGCTGTTTATTGTCGCGACCTTCCGACCCGCCCCTACTGGAGATCTGCGAAAAAGAGCTTTAAAGCTCATCGGATTCCTCCAGTATTAATACAGGGTGTTTCAAAGAGATGGACCCGATTTGAAATCGCTATATCTCTGCAACCACGAACCGCCCATGAATGAAACTCTTACCACTTGAAAGGGCGGGGCATAGAGAGGGCGGGGCATATGGAGGGCGGGGCATAGAGAGGGTGGGGCATAGAGTTTCAATTGATTACCGCTCGATGCCTCTCCCAGCGCACAAACAGCCACTAGCCTCAGTCATTCTCTAGATGCCTCTCCCAGCACACAAACAGCCCCTAGCCTCAGTCATTCTCTAGATGGTGACCCCAGTGAACAAACAGCCCCTAGCCTCAGTCATTCTCTAGATGGTGACCCCAGCGTACAAACAGCCCCTAGCCTCAGTCATTCTCTAGATGCCTCTCCCAGCACACAAACAGCCCCTAGCCTCAGTCATTCTCTAGATGGTGACCCCAGTGAACAAACAGCCCCTAGCCTCAGTCATTCTCTAGATGGTGACCCCAGTACACAAACAGCCCCTAGCCTCAGTCATTCACTAGATGGTGACCCCAGTGAACAAACAGCCCCTAGCCTCAGTCATTCTCTAGATGGTAACCCCCAGTGAACACAAACAGCCCCTAGCCTCAGTCATTCTCTAGATGGTGACCCCAGTGAACACAAACAGCCCTCTAGCCTCAGTCACTCTCTAGATGGTGACCCCAGCTCACAAACAGCCCCTAGCCTCAGTCATTCTCTAGATGGTGACCCCAGTGAACACAAACAGCCCCTAGCCTCAGTCACTCTGTAGATGGTGACCCCAGTGAACAAACAGCCCCTAGCCTCAGTCATTCTCTAGATGGTGACCCCAGCACACAAACAGCCCCTAGCCTCAGTCATTCTCTAGATGGTGACCCCAGTGAACAAACAGCCCCTAGCCTCAGTCACTCTCTAGATGGTGACCCCAGTGAACACAAACAGCCCCTAGCCTCAGTCATTCTCTAGATGGTGACCCCACAACACAAACAGCCCCTAGCCTCAGTCACTCTATAGATGGTGACCCCAGTGAACACAAACAGCCCCTAGCCTCAGTCACTCTCTAGATGGTGACCCCAGTGAACACAAACAGCCCCTAGCCTCAGTAATTCTCTAGATGGTGACCCCACAACACAAACAGCCCCTAGCCTCAGTCACTCTCTAGATGGTGACCCCAGCACACAAACAGCCCCTAGCCTCAGTCACTCTCTAGATGGTGACCCCAGCACACAAACAGCCCCTAGCCTCAGTCATTCTCTAGATGGTGACCCCAGCACACAAACAGCCCCTAGCCTCAGTCACTCTCTAGATGGTGACCCCAGCTCACAAATAGCCCCGAGCCTCAGTCATTCTCTAGATGGTGACCCCAGTGAGCAAACAGCCCCTAGCCTCAGTCACTCTCTAGATGGTGACCCCAGTGAACAAACAGCCCCTAGCCTCAGTCATTCTCTAGATGGTGACCCCACAACACAAACAGCCCCTAGCCTCAGTCACTCTCTAGATGGTGACCCCAGTGAACACAAACAGCCCCTAGCCTCAGTCATTCTCTAGATGGTGACCCCAGTGAACACAAACAGCCCCTAGTCTCAGTCATTCTCTAGATGGTAACCCCAGCTCACAAATAGCCCCGAGCCTCAGTCATTCTCTAGATGGTGACCCCAGCACACAAACAGCCCCTAGCCTCAGTCATTCTCTAGACGGTGACCCCAGTGAACAAACAGCCCCTAGCCTCAGTCATTCTCTAGATGGTGACACCAGCACACAAACAGCCCCTAGCCTCAGTCACTCTCTAGATGGTGACCCCAGCACACAAACAGCCCCTAGCCTCAGTCATTCTCTAGATGGTGACCCCAGTGAACACAAACAGCCCCTAGCCTCAGTCATTCTCTAGATGGTGACACCAGCGCACAAACAGCCCCTAGCCTCAGTCATTCTCTAGATGGTGACCCCACAACACAAACAGCCCCTAGCCTCAGTCATTCTCTAGATGGTGACCCCAGTGAACACAAACAGCCCCTAGTCTCAGTCATTCTCTAGATGGTGACCCCAGTGAACAAACAGCCCCTAGCCTCAGTCATTCTCTAGATGGTGACCCCAGTGAACACAAACAGCCCCTAGCCTCAGTCACTCTCTAGATGGTGACCCCAGTGAACACAAACAGCCCCTAGCCTCAGTCACTCTCTAGATGGTGACCCCAGTGAACACAAACAGCCCCTAGCCTCAGTCATTCTCTAGATGGTGACCCCAGCACACAAACAGCCCCTAGCCTCAGTCACTCTCTAGATGGTGACCCCAGCACACAAACAGCCCCTAGCCTCAGTCACTCTCTAGATGGTGACCCCAGCACACAAACAGCCCCTAGCCTCAGTCATTCTCTAGATGGTGACCCCAGCACACAAACAGCCCCTAGCCTCAGTCACTCTCTAGATGGTGACCCCAGCTCACAAATAGCCCCGAGCCTCAGTCATTCTCTAGATGGTGACCCCAGTGAGCAAACAGCCCCTAGCCTCAGTCACTCTCTAGATGGTGACCCCAGTGAACAAACAGCCCCTCGCCTCAGTCATTCTCTAGATGGTGACCCCACAACACAAACAGCCCCTAGCCTCAGTCACTCTCTAGATGGTGACCCCAGTGAACACAAACAGCCCCTAGCCTCAGTCATTCTCTAGATGGTGACCCCAGTGAACACAAACAGCCCCTAGTCTCAGTCATTCTCTAGATGGTAACCCCAGCTCACAAATAGCCCCGAGCCTCAGTCATTCTCTAGATGGTGACCCCAGCACACAAACAGCCCCTAGCCTCAGTCATTCTCTAGACGGTGACCCCAGTGAACAAACAGCCCCTAGCCTCAGTCATTCTCTAGATGGTGACACCAGCACACAAACAGCCCCTAGCCTCAGTCACTCTCTAGATGGTGACCCCAGCACACAAACAGCCCCTAGCCTCAGTCATTCTCTAGATGGTGACCCCAGTGAACACAAACAGCCCCTAGCCTCAGTCATTCTCTAGATGGTGACACCAGCGCACAAACAGCCCCTAGCCTCAGTCATTCTCTAGATGGTGACCCCACAACACAAACAGCCCCTAGCCTCAGTCATTCTCTAGATGGTGACCCCAGTGAACACAAACAGCCCCTAGTCTCAGTCATTCTCTAGATGGTGACCCCAGTGAACAAACAGCCCCTAGCCTCAGTCATTCTCTAGATGGTGGCCCCAGCACACAAACAGCGCCTAGCCTCAGTCACTCTCTAGATGCCTCTCCCAGCACACAAACAGCCCCTAGCCTCAGTCATTCTCTAGATGGTGACCCCAGCACACAAACAGCCCCTAGCCTCAGTCATTCTCTAGATGGTGACCCCAGCACACAAACAGCCCCTAGCCTCAGTCACTCTCTAGATGGTGACCCCAGTGAACACAAACAGCCCCTAGCCTCAGTCATTCTCTAGATGGTGACCCCAGTGAAC
Source organism: Petromyzon marinus (assembly GCF_048934315.1). NCBI lineage: Eukaryota > Metazoa > Chordata > Hyperoartia > Petromyzontiformes > Petromyzontidae > Petromyzon > Petromyzon marinus. Next base: position 2,734,163 of record NC_133722.1, read on the forward strand.
ACAAACAGCTCCTAGCCTCAGTCATTCTCTAGATGGTGAACCCCAGTTAACACAAACAGCCCCTAGCCTCAGTCATTCGCGAGACGGTGACCCCCGCAAACACAAGGGGCGGTTTGCGTTCTGCAGTTCAGCAAGACTGAATCCGTAATTGCTGTGCGGCGCGCGTTTCAACGGCGTTTTGGCATTGAGCCGCCAATGTCAAAGCGTTTGTCGTTGGTGCCGACAATTTGAGGAGGCTGTTGATGTAAGGGGAAGGGCACTGGAAAACGCGAGAAGAGAGGCGTTTGGGACGAATTCAACTTTCGTCTCTCGATGTTGTCCGTACAGCAGGTGGAGGGCACGTAGAGCATTTATAAAATGGTTAGTAAAACTTGATAACTCATTAAACCGTTTGTAACTTTTTTGTGTAATTGTTGCCATCGTGAAATATGCTGCTTTGAAATACCACCACCCACCCAGCCCGCCTTCGATCACAAAATCTCAACCACGTTCGTCAGTAGCAAGGCCCCTAAAATGTTGTACTGTACTGCATGTGCACCACAATGATCGCTTCAACTTGTAGCTCTGCGCCGCGACCGCACGGTAGTTGTTCGCTCTTCCTACAAGACGTCTCTGTTGGCCAGAGTGGAAGAGTAGACCAAAAACAACGGTATACTCCCACCTCTTCGAGACGTCTGTGGGACCAGTGGCACCCCCACCTCTTCACCCGAGACGCCTGTAGGTCAGAGTGGAAGAGTAGGCCAAAAAACAACGGTGTACTCCCACCTCTTCGAGACGTCTGTGGGACCAGTGGCACCCCCCACCTCTTCACCCGAGACGCCTGTAGATCAGAGTGGAAGAGTAGGCCAAAAACAACGGTATACTCCCACCTCTTCGAGACGTCTGTGGGACCAGTGGCACCCCCACCTCTTCACCCGAGACGCCTATATGGGCCAGAGTGGAAGAGTAGGCCAAAAACAACGGTGTACTCCCACCTCTTCGAGACGTCTGTGGGACCAGTGGCACCCCCACCTCTTCACCCGAGACGCCTATATGGGCCAGAGTGGAAGAGTAGGCCAAAAACAACGGTGTACTCCCACCTCTTCAAGACGTCTGTGGGACCAGTGGCACCCCCCACCTCTTCACCCGAGACGCCTATATGGGCCAGAGTGGAAGAGTAGGCCAAAAACAACGGTGTACTCCCACCTCTTCGAGACGTCTGTGGGACCAGTGGCACCCCCCACCTCTTCACCCGAGACGCCTATATGGGCCAGAGTGGAAGAGTAGGCCAAAAAACAACGGTGTACTCCCACCTCTTCGAGACGTCTGTGGGACCAGTGGCACCCCCCACCTCTTCACCCGAGACGCCTGTAGGTCAGAGTGGAAGAGTAGGCCAAAAACATCATCCGTTTGAACCTGAGCGCTCACGGCGTGTTGGGAGGGAGTTGCGCACGCGTGATGCATCATTTAGAGGCGTGGGGGGAGGAGGAGGAGGAGGTGCTGAGTCCTCAAGCGAGACTCGCTGGGCTCTGGCTGGGAGCAGAGACCAGAACGGGCGACACCAAAGCCGCCTTTGTCTAAGGGGCCGTCCATAAATGACGTCACGCACCTAGGGGGGGTGTCAGACATTTGTGACGATGTGTGACGAGGGGGAGGGGGTGTTTGAGGAATGTGACGTCACATCAAAATGCGCAACTTTAAATAGACACAACACGTTCTACTTAATTAAATTGACTTTGTCATAAATGTTTTCTCCTACAACATCATAGTGCAGCGCCACATTAAATAAGCACTACAATGACAATAGCTTAAAGCGATTTGAAACATGTTTTAATTTTTTTGGGGGGGGGCGGGGGGCAGAGCTTTGTGACGTCATATTTGAGGGGGGGGGAGTTTAAAAATCGCGTGACGTCATTTATGGACGGCCCGTTACCCGGGGTGGGTGCCAGGAGGCCCCGCCCCTCTCTCAGGGGCTAAGACGCAGAGGGCCACTGCAATCGCGACTGGGCACGCGGAGTGTAATTGGCCTACTCTTCCCGCGTTGATCTGCCGACGTGTTGGAAGGTGCGGAGTGTGCCCGACACTTTCCCCGCCACCGCACGGGACCTGCCCATGGGCTCGTGCTGCGGGGTGGACAGGAACTGGCTCAAGCCGGCTTCAGAGTCCACAAACCCAATGACTGCTGATGAGACCCTGAACGTGGAAGCCGGTTGCGACTTTTCGTTTGCTTGTGATTCGGACACCAACGCTGCTTGCTCAAAGCTGTTAACTTGCAGGAGACGCGTACGCATGGCTGATGGGATGCGTTAAACTTCCTCTGATTACATTTTCGTTACGTGGGAATAAAAAAAAGAAACACCCAGACGTGTGATGAAGTGGTCGACACGGCATCTGCTTCTCTCTTTCGCCATTTACATTCTGCACAACGACATTGCGTGCGATGGAGAGGATTACTGTGGAGCGGTGGGACAACGGTTAGCGCGACACGTTACCAACACCCCCCCCCCACCTACCCACCGTCACGCGTTCAATCCCAGGCTACGGGTTGAACATCGGCGGCTACTCTCGGCGGCTCCGAGTCACGGGTGGGCCAACCTGCGGCTCTTTACGGACCGCTTCGTGACGTAATGCGGTGGTAAACAAAAAGACAAAGATCCCCCGTGTAGCCTTAACAGACTGTTGGGGCAAGTGGTGTTAGCGAGCAGCACCTACAAAGACAAAGATCCTCCGTGTAGCCTTAACAGACTGTTGGGGCAAGTGCTGTTAGCGAGCAGCACCTACAAAGACAAAGATCCCCCGTGTAGCCTTGAAAGACTGTTGGGGCAAGTGGTGTTAGCGAGCAGCACCTACAAAGACAAAGATCCCCCGTGTAGCCTTGACAGACTGTTGGGACAAGTGGTGTTAGCGAGCAGCACCTACAAAGACAAAGATCCCCCGTGTATTCTAGATTTAAAGCTTTCGTGACTGCAAGGATCCATACTCTTTGGTTCTATTCAGGTTTGTTGAATTCTCGTCTCTCATCTTTTTGTTGTATTTGCCTCCGTGATTTGTTCTTGACACCTGATGAAGATCGCTTGAGTTGTGATCGAAACGTCGTGATTGTTTTTTGTTTAATATAATTTTATTGTATTTCTACATACGTGACTTTACCGAAAAAACCAATGAGTAATTTTATGCAGTCACGAAAGCGTTAATACTTTATTATCACACTTCTATGGGGAAGTTACCGTTGTAATTATGTGTAAGATGTGCCCTTTTTTGAGCTGCCGTTTTGTATTTACAAGAGGTGGTCCTTTTTTGAGCTGCCGTTTTGTATTTACAAGAGGTGGTCCTTTTTTGAGCTGCCCCCTCTCTCTCTCTCTGCCTCCCTGTCCGTCTTTCCTCCCTCCTTACCTCTTGGTGGACTTGTATATGTATTTCTACTGACCGTGTACCTCATATTTTTCATTCTATCTATGCTGGTATGTGCAATCCAAAGGTTGAACACGAAATTTAGCACTCTTCTGAAATTCGTGGTCCGCCAGGAAGTGTCTAACTGTGTTGTTGGCCTGACTGGATGTGCTTCACATGTTTTTTCAGGTTTGTTGAATTCTCGTCTCTCATCTTTTTGTGGTATTTACCTCCGTGATTTGTTCTTGACACCTGATGAAGATCGCTTGCGTTGTGATCGAAACGTCGTGATTGTTTTTTGTTTTAATATAATTTTATTGTATTTCTACATACGTGACTTTACCGAAAAAAACAATGAGTAAGATCATCACAAGTTCGACCTCCCTAATCGACTCAACTAAACGTCCCTCCCTAAAACCTTCTGCTGCAAGACCCCCTAGATTCTATGGTCTTCCCAAGATTCATAAAGAAGGCACCCCACTACGACCCATCATATCCACGATCAACTCCCCTACCTATAGACTAGCACGTTTTATGTCAGATACCTTGCTGCCTTTCACTGGCAAGACCGCCTCAGCAGTACTTAACTCAGCCCAATTGGTCTCTATGGTCAAAGACGTTGTACTGTCCCCTGACGATATCCTTGTCAGCTTCGATGTGGTATCTTTGTTCACCAAGGTCCCAGTACCTGATACCACTGAAATAATTGAAAATTTGGTCCAACATGACTAGACCCCGATACACCTGCACTGGTTAGGCACTGCCTCAACAATACCTACTTTACTTGGAATGGCTCCTTCTACAAACAAAATGAGGGTACCCCCATGGGATCCCCCTTGTCACCAGTGATAGCCAATATTTGCATGGAGAAATTTGAATCAGACGCCATCCAGACTTCCACCCTCAGACCTTCCCTGTGGAAGAGATATGTGGATGACACTATCGTCATTTGGCCACATGGCCTACCAGCTCTGAACCTTTTCCTACACCACATCAATTCCAGACGTCCCGCCATCAAATTCACCATGGAAGTGGAGAAAGATGGCAAGCTACCATTCTTAGATGTTCTGTTTGAGAGGAGACCTGATGGCTCATTGGGGCATTCTGTCTACAGGAAACCCACCCACACAGATTCCTACTTGAAACCTGATTTCCACCACCACCCAGCCCAAAATAATTCTCTCATCAAAACTTTATACCATAGGGCTCATTGCATTTCGGACCAACACCACCTGACCAGTGAATTAAAACATGTACACCTGGCCCTCAAAAGGAATGGATACTCTGACCGTACTATCCGCCAAGCTGTTTCTCCCTCCATACAGAAACAACCACTTGATACTCCGGTCAAAACCATCACACACCATATACAGCAGGCGTTACTAAAAACATTTCAAAAATTCTAAACAAACACAAGATCCTGGTCCGGTTCAATACAGTACACAAAATTCGTGATCTGATCCCATCCGTGAAGGATGTCATTCCTGACTTACAGTACCCCGGGGTTTACAAATTGAGTTGTACATGCGGTGATTGCTATATCGGGGAGACAAAGCGACATGTCTCTGACCGAATTCGCGAGCACAAATCAGATTTTAAACACGGCAAAACGAATTCTTCTGCCGTAGCTGATCATTGTTACAACGCTGTGGGTGATCACGATATAATTTTCTCCGATACCAAGGTTCTTTGCAAACCCACGGGTTTTTATCAGAGATTTGTTCACGAGGCAATTCAGATCTACAAACACAGACACAATTTCAACCGAGAAGATGGTTTCAAATTAAGCAACCATTGGAAAGATGAATCTAAATCGAACCAAACATTAAACTAATTATCAATGGTACAGTATATTTTTAAGTAGTGGTACCCCAAACTTTCACAGCTCTTAAATTTCCTTTTCACACCATCAATAGGTAAACTCCCCCCCCCCACGCCAAGCGGCATGTGCACCCGCACGTACACCACCTCTATGCTAAGTCGGCCAATCAAATGCTAATTTTATGGCAATTCCTTTGTCAAGGCACCTTGTTTCCTCGCACACAGCTTAAAGGTCGCGGTCTGAGCGTGGCTGTGTTTCACTCCAGCACTGTCCTCTAGACAGCCTGGTCCCTTCACCTGATGAAAGCCGCTTGTGTTGTGGCCGAAACGTCGTGTTTTTTGTTGTTTTATTTTTTACCTACGTGACTTTACCGAATAGAACCAAAGAGTATCCCCCGTGTAGCCTTGACAGACTGTTGGGGCAAGTGCTGTTAGCGAGCAGCACCTACAAAGACAAAGATCCCCCGTGTAGCCTTAACAGACTGTTAGGGCAAGTGGTGTTAGTGAGCAGCACCTACAAAGACAAAGATCCCCCGTGTAGCCTTGACAGACTGTAGGGGCAAGTGGTGTTAGCGAGCAGCACCTACAAAGACAAAGATCCCCCGTGTAGCCTTGACAGACTGTTGGGGCAAGTGGTGTTAGCAAGCAGCACCTACAAAGACAAAGATCCCCCGTGTAGCCTTGACAGACTGTAGGGGCAAGTGGTGTTAGCGAGCAGCACCTACAAAGACAAAGATCCCCCGTGTAGCCTTAACAGACTGTTGGGGCAAGTGGTTTTAGCGAGGGGCGCCTATGAAGGCCGGCACGGCACATGAGGTGGTGGGTGGCCAGCACCACCCCCGACCGCCTTTGTCTCCCTCGTGACGATGTTTACACACCGCACCATGGTACAAATTTGAGGCTGAGTCGACCTAGGGGAGGCCCAGAACCGGTGCATATAATCGGTCACCGGTGTTGGCTCTTGAAAATGTTAAATTCTATTTGTTACGGAATTCTCAAAAAAAAACCGTGTCTCTTGTTATTTTGGTTGCGGTGTGTACCAAAAACATCAGCACTGTGGAGAGGCACACAAAATAATGAAGAGCTTCATAGCTCATCGGATTTCTCCGGTCTAAATAAATAAATATTCCGATTCTGAAAGGCGGTCGGGCACACAAAATAATGAAGAGCTTCATAGCTCATCGGATTTCTCCGGTCTAAATAAATAATTATTCTGGTTCTGAAAGGCGGTCGGGCGTGGTGTTGGCTCGCACCACGCTCTCGTGGCACTTGCGCGGATAGTCTCCCGAGACTCGATGGGGGACCTTTGCCTTTGTCTTTGTATACCGGCTCCCACCCCCCACGTGTAAAGCCATGCTCGTGTTTTCTAATGAGCCAGCCGTAACGCGAGTAGTCGCATTTAAATGGGGATTAAAGGGTCCCATTGAATAATTCACGAGCTCAGAGACAAAACCCTCGTCTATCGCGTTCCCCCTCTCCCCGCCAGGTCCCCGAGAAGACGCCCCCCGCGACCCCCCATCCCGAACCCCCTTAAAGCTTCAACATCATCGGGCACTTCACCAGCGTTCGTTCAAGCGAGCTGCTGATGAGACCCCCCCCCCCCCCCCAATGTCGAAACCCGTCCAGAGACCTCGCGTCCTTGGCCTTCTCGCGTTGAGCCGATATTTGTCGATTCCACTCCCCGAAGGGCGCGCGACACCTTGAAGGGGTTTTTTTTGGTTTCCGAATAGTCGCAAAACGAAGCGAGCGGTGTTGCGTGGCTTGGTGTCTCTTGCATTGTTGGCGGGGCGGTGCCGACGCCGCCGCAGCAGCAGCAGGGAAGGGGCCGGTCCCGTCACGCTCAATGCCAAAATGTCTACAGCTCTGCTTCCTCCATCCATCCTTCCGCTCGCTCCCTCCCTCCCTCCCGGCCCTCCCTCACTCCCCCTCTTAGCCTCCCTCCCTGGCTCCAATCCCCTCCTTCCCCTCCCCTCCCTTGTACTCCTCCTCCTCCTCCCTCCCCTCTGTCACCTTCACTTATAATTAATGGCGTCAAAGGAAGCCACTTGAGATGATGGTCGTGGCTCCTGGCACCACCCACGTGGAGCGGCCAGGGTAGCGGAACTTCCGTCGGCTCCCACTGACGAGGGGAGACGCCGACTCGTGATGATTATTATGGGAATAGTGATGATGATGATGATTGTGGTAATAGCGATGATGATTATGGAATTAGTAATGATGATCAGGGTGATGATTATGAAAATAGCGATGATAATTATGGAAATAGTGATGATGATCAGGGTGATGATTATGATAATAGTGATGATGATGATGATGATCAGGGTGATGATTATAATAGTGATAATGATCGGGATAATGATTATGATGATCAGAGTGATGATGATGATTGTGATAATAGTGATGATTAGGATGGCGATGTTGCTCAACATCGCCATCCCGACCATCATCACTTCTCCCCCCCCTGATCACTACCACTATCACCACCATGAAAAGGGGAACAGCTCTCAATCGAAAGATCGCGAGTTCTAAATCCAAGTTGTGATGATGAACTCAGCTCATCATCCATCCCTCCCGGCCTCGGCCAATAAAACAAGTACCGCTTTGCGTGGCGAAGCCAACAGCGATTGTTGTCCAACGGATAAACGTCGTCCTCGCCATAGTAACGTGGAATTTCCACCACTCGCTCTATACGCGGGTGGGGGCTCAACGAGGAGACGACACGAACCCCTGCTCTCGAGAGGGTTGAGATACGACTCCCTCTCTCTCTCCCGAGTGAATGGGCAGAGTTAAACCGGGCCAGGTAATAACACCGAGACACTTTCACCCCCCCCCTCCTCCTCCACCCCGTGAGCCATCAATACTGCCCTATGGCATCACATGCAGTCGTTAATAATGCCCGGCACAGGTGGAAGGCATTCCTCTAACGAAATATATAAATTGCTAAATGAATTGGATTTTGTAGACGTGTCAAAGGCGCAAAGGCGCGGCCCTGCAATTGCCTTGCTCACGCCCGGCCGCCTTTGTCTCCCCCCCCCACCCACCGCAGTGCTGATCTATGTCGAACTTCTTTCGCGCCGTACGTGGCCGGCCGTACTCATTTCAGGCTGAGTCGACCGAGGGGAGGCCGCGGACCGGTTCAGAAAATCGTCACCGGTGTTGGCGGTGCACGTGTAGTGGGTTCCAGGAGACTTGCGACGTAACTCGGAGGCAACACTTTTGTTTATAACAACGTAACACAGTACCCCGCTCTCTATGGAGGTACAGCCTCCGGGCTAACGTGCCCTATCACTCGGGGTAACTAGAGCCCTCTGGCTAGGGGTGCCATAGGGGAGACTGACTGATCCGACCCAGGCAAGGTACGGGTCCCGAAGTCCCAGGGTCCTAGCTAGGGAGGCTAGGCTGACCCAACCCAGCCAAGGTGCGGGTCCTGGCCACTGGTCCACGCTCGGCCCCGGCCCTTACAAGGACGTCGGTCCCGGGGTCCCAGGGCCCTAGCCTAGCTGGTCTTCGGTCTTCGTAGCACTGCCTCGAGCCGACTTGAGAGCCGCCTTTTAGACCTGTCCCGGGGACTCTCCGCCCCCGCTACCGCCCCCTTTCTGGAATCTTCCAGAGGATCCTGGAAAGCCCCCCCCAGCCCCTCACCTGGGGTAGGGGAGGGGAACCCAGCCTCTCTATGGTCCGGCTCTCTCTCTATCCCCTTGTACAGGCTGGCACCCCCTACAGACCTCTGGCCGTAACTGCAGGTAAGTGGACATGGGTGGTGTGTGCATACGCATTTCCGACGCTACATCACCCCCCCCCCCCCCCCCACGTAGCACACAACCATCTCGGCTGTCAATAATAACAATAAAAAAAACTTGTTTGAACAAACCCGAGTACGTGTGCCTCAATAACACAACAACAGAACAACCCACAATAAAGAACCCAACCCACCTGTACAAATATACACTAAGTACACAAATATACACGACCCCCCCCCCCATTTGCAACCCGGCGCCGCCCCCCCCCCTCCGCGGACGCGAGCCACTCAACCCGGCCGAGAAAGCGGACGCCGGACAAGCATGGCAACGTTCATGAAAAAGTTTTAGATTTCGACCGGGTCCTGGTCGACGGTCCATCGTAAGCAGCGGGTGGAAGACGTGGCGTTGGGGTCGCATAAAGCGGAGGATGGCGGCCTTGAGGAGACGTGTCAGCCGAGCGTGAGGCGCTCCCCATGGCCGAAACAGTGCGCTGTGGAGGCGCTACTCCCGAGGTGTCTGAGGGGACAAGCACACGGCTAGGCTGAAGGTTAGGCCCGGCGATCGCACAACTCGGCTCGTCGGACACGCCACGCCCTCGGCCCCCGCGTGGAGTGGGTGTAGTGTGGTAAGGAAGGAAGGGTTTCAGGCGCGACGGGTGCACAAACCAGCAGCGCTTCCCATGGCGGACCTTAACACATTGCGGACAAACGACCCGTACGATATCGACGGGCCCTTTCCAGGGTTTCAAAAGTGTTGATGACGTAGACAGGGGCACCTGGGGGCAGTGAAGCCAAGCCCTGTCACACTCCGACCATTTGTGGGTGGAAACCCTGAGACTCCGCAGGCGCTCATTAGCCAATTGGCGGGCCTCAGAATTGTGTTTAGCCGTCTCTCGCGCCTCTACCAACTTGGGGACATTTGACCGAATATGTTGGGCAATTTTGGACTCAGGGGAACCCTGAGTGACGCGCAATTGAATATCTGCCATACATTAAATAGAAGGGGAAAAATCCCGTGGCAGCCTGAGGTGCCAACCAGTAGGCGGCCAAAACTCCGGGAATGTGAAGATCCCAATCCACCTGTGACTCGGACACCTGGTGGCTCAGCATGGCGGTGAGCGTCCTGTTCAGCCGCTCTACCATGCCGTCAGTTTGCGGATGGTAAGGGGAGGTGCCAACCTCATGAGTGCCCAACAGATCGCAGACCTCCCGCAGCAAGGCGGACGAAAAATTATTCCCTTGATCGGTCAGCAGCCGCTCCGGAGCGCCCTTATCCAGGACATAACCCTGGAGAAAGGCCTCCGTGACGGCTGCCGCCGATTGGTTGGGGAGCGGCCAAGCCATAGGCCAGTGGGGAGTGACAGGAAAAGGCCCCAAGATGTCAAGCGCGACCAGCTCGTTCATCCCGGGAAACACGAATGGATTGAAGGGAGGCTTCCGCCGAGCGCACTGGGGACAAACTTGAAGCAGGTTAGCGATGTCCCCCGCCATACCCGGCCAGAAAAAGTCGATGCGGAGTGTGGCAAGGGTTTTCTGAATCCCAAGGTGAAATAACCGCTCATGAGCGGCCCACACGACCTTCCCGCGCAAAGACGTAGGCACAACCAGCTTGTACCTCTGGTCGCTGTCGTCCCAACGCATGAGCAGGCCGTTCCTTACAAGTGAGACTGGCCCCCCAGAAGCCTCCCGCCTGTGGACCTCGCTGGCCCAATGGCGCATCCCAAGGAGGGAACCGTCCTCCAATTGGAGGTGGCCCCACTCGTCGGAGCCGAGACCCAACAGGGCATCAGCGGCGGAGGGTGCAGCGGGGTCCAGAGGAGGATCGACCACCCCTTCGGTTGACCCGGCGAAGGAGGAAAATGCGTAATTAACGGCCTGTTTACAACGGCCCGACCCCGTGAAACACGCGCATCGGTCCGGACCGTACATACGTGAAAGCGCATCGGCATTGCCATGGCGGACCCCCTTATGATAGATAACGGTGAACGAGTAGTCCTGTAGGACCTCTAGCCAGCGGGAAAGTTGACCCGATGGCTGATCAACCTGAAGGGCATATTGTAGGGCAGCGTGGTCGGAGCATACGGTAAACTTCCTTCCGTACAGCTATGGCCGGTATTGTTGGACGAAGAACACAATAGCCAGCAGCTCTCGACGGGTGACGCAGTAGCGCTATTCAGCGGGCGAAAACACCCTACTGCCGTAGGCGACCACCCGCTCGACGCCATCGACGATCTGGGACAATACACCCCCTATGCCGGTATTGCTGGCGTCCGTGTCCAGAAGGAATGGCGCCGAGAAATCAGGATAACTCAGGGGAGGGGCATTGACTAGACCGTCACGAAGGGCGTCGAACGCCGCCTGCTCTGCGGTGCCCCACTGGAAATTTGCCCCCTTAGCCGTAAGAGCGTGGAGCGGCTTGGCGACGGACACAAAGCCCGCGACAAACCGTCGTTAGTAGGAAGCAAATCCTACGAAGCTACGCACGTCCCCCACCGATGTAGGAACCGGCCATGAGCGCACGCAGCTCGTTTTGGCGGGATCAGTGGCAATGCCCGAGTGGCTCACAATGTGGCCGAGATACCAGACGGAGGTCCGTAGCAAGAAACATTTTTGCGGTTTAAATTTAAGGCGAGCCGCGCGCATCTTTTCAAAAACGTCGCGCAACCTCTCCAGGTGCTCCTCGAAGGACCGGCAAATAAATCAAACAGGTCTCCCACTGGAGCCCAGCGAGGACCAGCCAGGCTCAGGAGCTTCTGCAAGACGAGAGAATCAATGGCCTCCTGCTCCATGCGGCCCTCACCAGGGCCAGCAGCGCGCTGCACTATGCCAACGTCGACTCCGAGTCCGCCTTCCTCAGGACATCGAACTGATGGCGTCGGATGGCGGCCCATAAATTGCTTGCATGTGTAGTGGATTCGAATTAGGTGCAGACACAGACAGCTTGGAGGCAACACCATTTATTAGAACGGTAAATAATATAACACTGTACATAACTCAACTCACCAACACTCTGGAACACTATACAGCGTGACCCAGGCAGGCAACGGGCTGCCTGGTCACGGACGACGACCCGGGACTTGAGCACCGATGATGTCGTCTTCACTTCGGGGCTGAACAGCCCCGCTCTCCGTTCACACCCCGCTTATAACCGCTCCGGCGTGGCCGGCTCCGCCCAGGCCACGCCTCCCTTCCCCCACCTCTGGGAAGGTCCGGGTCCTCCACCACGTGACCCCCCAGGCACCCCCTTGGGGCCCCTAGCCCTCGCACGGGCCGACACAGTAGTGACGTCCTATGTCACTACACATGTTCCGGAAGGAAACTTGCAGCGTAGAGCAATCCCCTGGCGGAAGCGTGATGAATGCGGCCAGGGCGTCGTCATCCAACGTGGCCGGGAGGGCGCGGAGCGCCTCAGCCTCCGGGCTGACGTGCCCTATCACTCGGGGTAACTAGAGAGAGCCCTCTGGCTAGGGGTGCCATAGGGGAGACTGACCCGACCCAGCCAAGGTACGGGTCCCGAAGGCCCAGGGTCCTAGCTAGGGAGGCTAGGCTGACCCGACCCAGCCAAGGTGCGGGTCCCGGCCACTGGTCCACGCTCGGCCCCGGCCCTTACAAGGACGTCGGTCCCGGGGTCCCAGGGCCCTAGCCTAGCTGGTCTTCGGTCTTCGGTCTTCGTAGCACTGCCTCGAGCCGACTTGAGAGCCGCCTTTTAGACCTGTCCCGGGGACTCTCCGCCCCCGGTACCGCCCCCTTTCTGGAATCTTCCAGAGGATCCTGGAAAGGCCCCCCCAGCCCCTCACGTGGGGTAGGGGAGGGGAACCCAGCCTCTCTATGGTCCGGCTCTCTCTCCCCTTGTACAGGCTGGCACCCCCTACAGACCTCTGGCTGTAACTGCAGGTAAGTGGACATGGGCGGAGTGTGCAAACGCGTTTCCACGCTACACACGTGAGCGTGAGCGCGAATGGAATTCGATTCGCCGGGTTTGTAGCGCAGCGTAGCGCTAACCACTGCGCCACCGCACCCCTCCCCCCACACACGCACGCACGTGTACGCACGCACGTGTACGCACGCACGTGTACGCACGCACGTGTACGCACGCACGTGTACGCACGCACGTGTACGCACGCACGTGTACGCACGCACGTGTACGCACGCACGTGTACGCACGCACGTGTACGCACGCACGTGTACGCACGCACGTGTACGCACGCACGTGTACGCACGCACGTGTACGCACGCACGTGTACGCACGCACGTGTACGCACGCACGTGTACGCACGCACGTGTACGCACGCACGTGTACGCACGCACGTGTACGCACGCACGTGTACGCACGCACGTGTACGCACGCACGTGTACGCACGCACACACACACGTACACACGTACACGTACACACACACGTACACGTACACACACACGTACACACACACACGTACACACACGTACACACGTACACACACACGTACACGTACACACACACGTACACACACACACGTACACACACACGTACACACACACGTACGTACACACACGTACACACACACGTACACACACACACACGTACACACACACACGTACACACACACGTACACACGTACACACACACGTACACACACACGTAAACGTTCTCCCGCCTTGTGCGAGACGGAACGCGCAGCTGGTGGGCGATGAAGTCAAGGCGTGGCGAGGGTGACGTGATGTGATGATGTGATGTGGGTGATGTGATGTGATGATGTGATGTGGGTGATGTGATGTGGGTGATGTGATGTGGGTGATGTGATGTGATGATGTGATGTGATGTGGGTGATGTGATGTGGGGTGAGTGATGTAGGGAGGGTGGGTGATGTGATGTGGGTGATGTGATTTGGGGTGAGTGATGTAGGGAGAGTGGGTGATGTGGGTGATGTGATGTGGGTGATGTGATGTGGGTGATGTAGGGAGGGTGAGTGATGTGATGTGGGTGATGTGATGTGGGTGATGTGGGTGATGTAAGGGTGAGTGATGTGATGTGGGTGATGTGAGGAGAGTGATGTAGGGAGGGTGGGTGATGTGGGGTGAGTGATGTGATGTGGGTGATGTAAGGGTGAGTGATGTGATGTGGGTGATGTGGGGAGAGTGATGTAGGGAGGGTGGGTGATGTGGGGTGAGTGATGTGATGTGGGTGATGTAGGGAGGGTGATGTGGGTGGGTGATGTGGGGTGAGTGATGGGATGTGATGTGGGTTATGTGGCGAGGGTGATGTGATGTGGGGTGAGTGATGTGATGTGTTGTTGGTGATGTGGGGAGGGTGATGTGATGTGGGGTGAGTGATGTTATGTGGGGTGAGTGATGTGATGTGAGGTGAGTGATGTGATGTGGGGTGAGTGATGTGGGGTGAGTGATGTGATGTGTGGTTGGTGATGTGGGGTGAGTGATGTGATGTGGGGTGAGTGATGTGATGTTGGGTGAGTGATGTGATGTGGGGTGAGTGATGTGGGGTGAGTGATGTGATGTGTGGTTGGTGATGTGGGGTGAGTGATGTGATGTGGGGTGAGTGATGTGATGTGGAGTGAGTGATGTGGGGTGAGTGATGTGATGTGTGGTTGGTGATGTGGGGTGAGTGATGTGATGTGTGGTTGGTGATGTGGGGTGAGTGATGTGATGTGGGGTGAGTGATGTGATGTGGGGTGAGTGATGTGATGTGGAGTGAGTGATGTGGGGTGAGTGATGTGATGTGTGGTTGGTGATGTGGGGTGAGTGATGTGATGTGTGGTTGGTGATGTGGGGTGAGTGATGTGATGTGTGGTTGGTGATGTGGAGTGAGTGATGTGGGGTGAGTGATGTGATGTGTGGTTGGTGATGTGGGGTGAGTGATGTGATGTGTGGTTGGTGATGTGGGGTGAGTGATGTGATGTGTGGTTGGTGATGTGGGGTGAGTGATGTGATGTGGGGTGAGTGATGTGATGTGGGGTGAGTGATGTGATGTGGAGTGAGTGATGTGGGGTGAGTGATGTGATGTGTGGTTGGTGATGTGGGGTGAGTGATGTGATGTGTGGTTGGTGATGTGGGGTGAGTGATGTGATGTGTGGTTGGTGATGTGGAGTGAGTGATGTGGGGTGAGTGATGTGATGTGTGGTTGGTGATGTGGGGTGAGTGATGTGATGTGTGGTTGGTGATGTGGGGTGAGTGATGTCGGTGCCTGTTGTGGTGTTGCGTGGGTTGTTGGCGCTGGCCGAGGTACGTATGCCTTGCATTGACACACACCACACCGACATACACACACAGTGACACAACCACACACACACACCGACATACACAGTGACACAACCACACACACACAGTGACACAACCACACACACACCGACATACACACACGGTGACACAACCACACACACACCGACATACACACACAGTGACACAACCACACACACACACACCGACATACACAGTGACACAACCACACACACACAGTGACATAACCACACACACACACCGACATACACAGTGACACAACCACACACACACAGTGACATAACCACACACACACACCGACATACACAGTGACACAACCACAAACACAGTGACATAACCACACACACACCGGCATACACACACAGTAACACAACCACACACACACACCGATGCATACACACACAGTGACATAACCACACACACACACCGACATACACACACAGGGACACAACCACACACACACCGACATACACACCGTGACACAACCACACACACCGACATACACACACAGTGACACAACCACACACACACCGACATACACACACAATGACACAACCGCACACACATACCGATACATACACACACAGTGACACAACCACACACACCGACATACACACACAGTGACACAACCACACACACCGACATACACACACAGTAACACAACCACACACACACACCGACATACACAGACAGTAACACAACCACACACACCGACATACACACAAAGACAGTATAGAATCCCACACACACAGACAGTATAGAATCCCACACAC
This sequence comes from Petromyzon marinus, assembly GCF_048934315.1. Classification (NCBI taxonomy): domain Eukaryota; kingdom Metazoa; phylum Chordata; class Hyperoartia; order Petromyzontiformes; family Petromyzontidae; genus Petromyzon; species Petromyzon marinus. Next base: position 2,750,094 of record NC_133722.1, read on the forward strand.
ACACAGACAGTATAGAATCCCACACACACACAGACAGTATAGAATCCCACACACACACACAGACAGTATAGAATCCCACACACACACACAGACAGTATAGAATCCCACACACACACACAGACAGTATAGAATCCCACACACACAGACAGTATAGAATCCCACACACACAGACAGTATAGAATCCCACACACACACACAGACAGTATAGAATCCCACACACACACACAGATAGTATAAAATCCCACACACACACACAGACAGTATAGAATCCCACACACACACACAGTATAGAATCCCACACATACACACACAGTATAGAATCCCACACACACACAGTATAGAATCCCCCACACACACACAGACAGTATAGAATCCCACACACACACACAGAGAGTATAGAATCCCACACACACAGACAGTATAGAATCCCACACACACACAGACAGTATAGAATCCCACACACACACAGACAGTATAGAATCCCACACACACACAGACAGTATAGAATCCCACACAGACAGTATAGAATCCCACACACACATACAGACAGTATATAATCCCACACACACACACACAGACAGTATAGAATCCCACACACACACACAGACAGTATAGAATCCCACACACACACACAGACAGTATAGAATCCCACACACACATACAGACAGTATAGAATCCCACACACACACACAGTATAGAATCCCACACACACACACATACAGTATAGAATCCCACACACACACACAGTATAGAATCCCACACAGACAGTATAGAATCCCACACACACACAGTATCGAATCCCACACACACTCACAGACAGTATAGAATCCCACACACACACACACAGTATAGAATCCCACACACACAGACAGTATAGAATCCCACACACACACAGACAGTATAGAATGCCACACACACAGACAGTATAGAATCCCACACACACACAAACAGTATAGAATCCCACACACACACAGACAGTATAGAATCCCACACACACACACAGACAGTATAAAATGCCACACACACAGACAGTATAGAATCCCACACACACACAAACAGTATAGAATCCCACACACACACAGACAGTATAAAATCCCACACACAAACAGACAGTATAGAATCCCACACACACACACACAGACAGTATAGAATCCCACACACACAGACAGTATAGAATACCACACACACACAGTATAGAATCCCACACACACACAGTATAGAATCCCACACACACACACAGACAGTATAGAATCCCACACACACACAGAGACAGCATAGAATCCCACACACACACAGACAGTATAGAATCCCACACACACACAGTATAGAATCCCACACACACACACAGTATAGAATCCCACACACACACATACAGTATAGAATCCCACACACACACAGACAGTATAGAATCCCACACACACAGACAGTATAGAATCCCACACACACACAGACAGTATAGAATCCCACACACACACACACATACAGTATAGAATCCCACACACACAGACAGTATAGAATCCCACACACACACACAGACAGTATAGAATCCCACACACACACACACAGACAGTATAGAATCCCACACACACACACAGACAGTATAGAATCCCACACACACACAGACAGTATAGAATCCCACACACACACAAACAGTACAGAATCCCACACACACAGACAGTATAGAATCCCACACACACAGACAGTATACAATCCCGCACACAGACAGACAGTATAGAATCCCACACACACACAGACAGTATAGAATCCCACACACACACAGACAGTATAGAATCACACACACACAGACAGTATAGAATCCCACACACACACACAGACAGTATAGAATCCCACACACACACAGACAGTATAGAATCCCACACACACAGACAGTATAGAATCCCACACACACACACACAGACAGTATAGAATCCCACACACACACACAGTATAGAATCCCACACACACAGACAGTATAGAATCCCACACACACAGTATAGAATCCCACACACACAGACAGTATAGAATCCCACACACACACAGACAGTATAGAATGCCACACACACAGACAGTATAGAATCCCACACACACAGAAACAGTATAGAATCCCACACACACACAGACAGTATAGAATCCCACACACACACACAGACAGTATAGAATCCCACACACACACACAGACAGTATAGAATCCCACACACACAGACAATATAGAATCCCACACACACAGACAGTATAGAATCCCACACACACACACAGACAGTATAGAATCCCACACACACACACACAGACAGTATAGAATCCCACACACACACACAGACAGTATAAAATCCCACACACAAACAGACAGTATAGAATCCCACACACACACACAGACAGTATAGAATCCCACACACACAGACAGTATAGAATCCCACACACACACAGTATAGAATCCCACACACACACAGTATAGAATCCCACACACACACACAGACAGTATAGAATCCCACACACACACAGACAGTATAGAATCCCACACACACACAGACAGTATAGAATCCCACACACACAGTATAGAATCCCACACACACACACAGTATAGAATCCCACACACACACATACAGTATAGAATCCCACACACACAGACAGTATAGAATCCCACACACACAGACAGTATAGAATCCCACACACACACACAGACAGACAGTATAGAATCCCACACACAAACAGACAATATAGAATCCCACACACACACACAGACAGTATAGAATCCCCCACACACACACAGACAGTATAGAATCCCACACACAAACAGACAGTATAGAATCCCACACACACACACAGACAGTATATAATCCCACACACACAGACAGTATAGAATCCCACACACACACAGTATAGAATCCCACACACACACACAGACAGTATAGAATCCCACACACACACACAGTATAGAATCCCACACACACACACAGTATAGAATCCCACACACACACACAGACAGTATAGAATCCCACACACACACAGACAGTATAGAATCCCACACACACACACAGACAGTATAGAATCCCACACACACACAGTATAGAATCCCACACACACACATACAGTATAGAATCCCACACACACAGACAGTATAGAATCCCACACACACACACAGACAGTATAGAATCCCACACACACACACAGACAGTATAGAATCCCACACACACACACAGACAGTATAGAATCCCACACACACACAGACAGTATAGAATCCCACACACACACAAACAGTATAGAATCCCACACACACAGACAGTATAGAATCCCACACACACAGACAGTATACAATCCCGCACACAGACAGTATAGAATCCCACACACACACAGACAGTATAGAATCCCACACACACACAGACAGTATAGAATCACACACACACACAGACAGTATAGAATCCCACACACACACACAGACAGTATAGAATCCCACACACACACAGACAGTATAGAATCCCACACACACACAGACAGTATAGAATCCCACACACACACAGACAGTATAGAATCCCACACACACACACAGTATAGAATCCCACACACACAGACAGTATAGAATCCCACACACACACACAGTATAGAATCCCACACACACACAGTATAGAATCCCACACACACAGACAGTATAGAATCCCACACACACAGACAGTATAGAATCCCACACACACACAGTATAGAATCCCACACACACACACAGACAGTATATAATCCCACACACAGAGACAGTATAGAATCCGACACACACACACACACAGACAGTATAGAATCCCACACACACACAGACAGTATAGAATCCCACACACACACAGTATAGAATCCCACACACACACACAGACAGTATAGAATCCCACACACACACACAGTATAGAATCCCACACACACACACAGACAGTATAGAATCCCACACACACAGACAGACAGTATAGAATCCCACACACACAGACAGTATAGAATCCCACACACAGACAGTATAGAATCCCACACACACACACAGTATAGAATCCCACACACACACACAGACAGTATAGAATCCCACACACACAGACAGACAGTATAGAATCCCACACACACAGACAGTATAGAATCCCACACACACACACACACAGTATAGAATCCCACACACACACACAGACAGTATAGAATCCCACACACACACACATAGTACACACACACGCACTACAATGCACAATCCCATATACACACATCACAGTATATAATCCCATATACACACATCACAGTATATAATCCCATATACACATCACAGTATATAATCCCATATACACACATCACAATATATAATCCCATACACACATCACAATATATAATCCCATATACACATCACAGTATATAATCCCATATACACACATCACAATATATAATCCCATATACACATCACAGTATATAATCCCATATACACACATCACAGTATATAATCCCATACACACATCACAATATATAATCCCATATACACATCACAGTATATAATCCCATATACACACATCACAATATATAATCCCATATACACATCACAGTATATAATCCCATATACACACATCACAGTATATAATCCCATACACACATCACAATATATAATCCCATATACACATCACAGTATATAATCCCATATACACATCACAGTATATAATCCCATATACACACATCACAGTATATAATCCCATATACACACATCACAGTATATAATCCCATATACACACAACACAGTATAAAATCCCATATACACACAACACTGTATATAATCCCATATACACACATCACAATATATAATCCCATATACACACATCACAATATATAATCCCATATACACATCACAGTATATAATCCCATATACACACATCACAGTATATAATCCCATATACACACAACACAGTATAAAATCCCATATACACACAACACTGTATATAATCCCATATACACACATCACAGTATATAATCCCATATACACACATCACAATATATAATCCCATATACACACATCACAGTATATAATCCCATTTACACATCACAGTATATAATCCCATATACACACATCACAATATATAATCTCATATACACACATCACAGTATATAATCCCATATACACACATCACAATATATAATCCCATATACACACATCACAGTATATAATCCCATATACACAACACAGTATATAATCCCATATACACACATCACAGTATATAATCCTATATACACACATCACAGTATATAATCCCATATATACACATCGCAATATATAACCCCATATACACACAACACAGTATATAATCCCATACACACACATCACAGTATATAATCCCATATACACACATCACAGTATATAATCCCATATATACACATCACAATATATAATCCCATATACACACAGCACAGTATATAATCCCACACACACACATCACAGTATATAATCCCATATACACATCACAGTATATAATCCCATATACACACATCACAGTATATAATCCCATATACACACAACACAATATATAATCCCATATACACACACACATCACAGTATATAATCCCATACACACATCACAATATATAATCCCATATACACACATCACAGTATATAATCCCATATACACATCACAGTATATAATCCCATATACACACATCACAATATATAATCCCATATACACACATCACAGTATATAATCCCATATACACACATCACAATATATAATCCCATATACACACATCACAGTATATAATCCCATATACACACAACACAGTATATAATCCCATATACACACATCACAGTATATAATCCCATATACACACATCACAGTATATAATCCCATATATACACATCACAATATATAATCCCATATACACACAACACAGTATATAATCCCATACACACACACACAGTATAGAATCCCACACACACACACAGTATAGAATCCCACACACACACACAGACAGTATAGAATCCCACACACACACAGACAGTATAGAATCCCACACACACACACAGACAGTATAGAATCCCACACACACACAGTATAGAATCCCACACACACACATACAGTATAGAATCCCACACACACAGACAGTATAGAATCCCACACACACACACAGACAGTATAGAATCCCACACACACACACAGACAGTATAGAATCCCACACACACACACAGACAGTATAGAATCCCACACACACACAGACAGTATAGAATCCCACACACACACAAACAGTATAGAATCCCACACACACAGACAGTATAGAATCCCACACACACAGACAGTATACAATCCCGCACACAGACAGTATAGAATCCCACACACACACAGACAGTATAGAATCCCACACACACACAGACAGTATAGAATCACACACACAGACAGTATAGAATCCCACACACACACACAGACAGTATAGAATCCCACACACACACAGACAGTATAGAATCCCACACACACACACAGACAGTATAGAATCCCACACACACACAGACAGTATAGAATCCCACACACACACACACAGTATAGAATCCCACACACACAGACAGTATAGAATCCCACACACACACACAGTATAGAATCCCACACACACACAGTATAGAATCCCACACACACAGACAGTATAGAATCCCACACACACAGACAGTATAGAATCCCACACACACACAGTATAGAATCCCACACACACACAGAGACAGTATATAATCCCACACACAGAGACAGTATAGAATCCGACACACACACACACACAGACAGTATAGAATCCCACACACACACAGACAGTATAGAATCCCACACACACACAGTATAGAATCCCACACACACACACACAGACAGTATAGAATCCCACACACACACACAGTATAGAATCCCACACACACACACAGACAGTATAGAATCCCACACACACAGACAGACAGTATAGAATCCCACACACACAGACAGTATAGAATCCCACACACAGACAGTATAGAATCACACACACACACACAGTATAGAATCCCACACACACACACAGACAGTATAGAATCCCACACACACAGACAGACAGTATAGAATCCCACACACACAGACAGTATAGAATCCCACACACACACACACAGTATAGAATCCCACACACACACACAGACAGTATAGAATCCCACACACACACACATAGTACACACACACGCACTACAATGCACAATCCCATATACACACATCACAGTATATAATCCCATATACACACATCACAGTATATAATCCCATATACACATCACAGTATATAATCCCATATACACACATCACAATATATAATCCCATACACACATCACAATATATAATCCCATATACACATCACAGTATATAATCCCATATACACACATCACAATATATAATCCCATATACACATCACAGTATATAATCCCATATACACACATCACAGTATATAATCCCATACACACATCACAATATATAATCCCATATACACATCACAGTATATAATCCCATATACACACATCACAATATATAATCCCATATACACATCACAGTATATAATCCCATATACACACATCACAGTATATAATCCCATACACACATCACAATATATAATCCCATATACACATCACAGTATATAATCCCATATACACATCACAGTATATAATCCCATATACACACATCACAGTATATAATCCCATATACACACATCACAGTATATAATCCCATATACACACAACACAGTATAAAATCCCATATACACACAACACTGTATATAATCCCATATACACACATCACAATATATAATCCCATATACACACATCACAATATATAATCCCATATACACATCACAGTATATAATCCCATATACACACATCACAGTATATAATCCCATATACACACAACACAGTATAAAATCCCATATACACACAACACTGTATATAATCCCATATACACACATCACAGTATATAATCCCATATACACACATCACAATATATAATCCCATATACACACATCACAGTATATAATCCCATATACACATCACAGTATATAATCCCATATACACACATCACAATATATAATCCCATATACACACATCACAGTATATAATCCCATACACACATCACAATATATAATCCCATATACACACATCACAGTATATAATCCCATATACACATCACAGTATATAATCCCATATACACACATCACCACACATCACAATATATAATCCCATATACACACATCACAGTATATAATCCCATATACACACATCACAATATATAATCCCATATACACACATCACAGTATATAATCCCATATACACACAACACAGTATATAATCCCATATACACACATCACAGTATATAATCCCATATACACACATCACAGTATATAATCCCATATATACACATCACAATATATAATCCCATATACACACAACACAGTATATAATCCCATACACACACATCACAGTATATAATCCCATATACACACATCACAGTATATAATCCCATATATACACATCACAATATATAATCCCATATACACACAGCACAGTATATAATCCCACACACACACATCACAGTATATAATCCCATATACACATCACAGTATATAATTCCATATACACACATCACAGTATATAATCCCATATACACACAACACAGTATAAAATCCCATATACACACAACACTGTATATAATCCCATATACACATCACAGTATATAATCCCATATACACACATCACAATATATAATCCCATATACACACATCACAGTATATAATCCCATATACACACATCACAATATATAATCCCATATACACACATCACAGTATATAATCCCATTTACACTTCACAGTATATAATCCCATATACACATCACAATATATAATCCCATATACACTTCACAGTATATAATCCCATATACACATCACAATATATAATCCCATATACACACAACACAGTATATAATCCCATACACACACATCACAGTATATAATCCCATATACACACATCACAGTATATAATCCCATATATACACATCACAATATATAATCCCATATACACACAGCACAGTATATAATCCCACACACACACATCACAGTATATAACCCCATATACACATCACAGTATATAATCCCATATACACACATCACAGTATATAATTCCATATACACACAACACAATATATAATCCCATATACACACATCACAGTATATAATCCCATACACACACATCACAGTATATAATCCCATATACACACATCACAGTATATAATCCCATATACACACATCACAGTATATAATCCCATATACACACATCACAGTATATAATCCCATATACACACAACACAATATATAATCCCATATACACACATCACAATATATAATCCCATATACACACAACACAGTATATAATCCCATATACACACAACACAGTATATAATCCCATATACACTTCACAGTATATAATCCCATATACACATCACAATATATAATCCCATATACACTTCACAGTATATAATCCCATATATACATCACAATATATAATCCCATATACACACATCACAGTATATAATCCCATATACACATCACAGTATATAATCCCATATACACACATCACAATATATAATCCCATATACACACATCACAGTATATAATCCCATATACACACATCACAATATATAATCCCATATACACATCACAGTATATAATCCCATATACACACATCACAGTATATAATCCCATATACACACATCACAGTATATAATCCCATACACATATCACAGTATATAATCCCATATACACACATCACAGTTTATAATCCCATATACACACAACACAGTATATAATCCCATATACACACATCACAGTATATAATCCCATATACACACATCACAGTATATAATCCCATACACATATCACAGTATATAATCCCATATACACACATCACAGTTTATAATCCCATATACACACATCACAGTATATAATCCCATATACACACAACACAGTATATAATCCCATATACACACAACACAGTATATAATCCCATATACACACAACACAGTATATAATCCCATATACACACACACATCACAGTATATAATCCCATATACACACATCACAGTATATAATCCCATATACACATCACAGTATATAATCCCATACACACAACACAGTATATAATCCCATATACACACATCACAGTATATAATCCCGTAGACACACATCACAGCATATAATCCCGTAGAGACACGCATATCGTTTGGAGCGGTGGTTCAGTGGTAAGCGCACTGCGCTATGAACCCGGATCGCGAAGGTTCGATTCCTGACCACAGCGAGCTAATGTCCGTGGCTCGTGTTATCTGAAGCGGCCATCAAACCTCACCCCCCCTACCCCCTTGCCTACAGCCCCTGAACAGTCCTCACCGGCGTCGTGAAGAATATCTCTCTTGCCAAACCACCCTGGGCACGGGTAACGACGTGAAACTCAGGCGGGCCTTCATCCAGCTGTGGATTTGCCAATCCGCAGACTGTTAACTCAAACGTTGTTTTACGCACACACAGATACATACATCTACAAAGACAAAGATCCCCCGTATAGCCTGTTACATATACATACACACACAGATACATACACACATATACACACACGCAACTACATACACACGCAGATACATACACACATACACACACACACGCAGATAGATACAGACATACACACACACACGCAGATACATACACACATACACACACGCAAATACATACACACACACGCAGATACATACATACACACACGCAGATACATACACACATACACACACACGCAGATACATACACACATACACACGCAGATACATACACACACACGCAGACACACACACACGCAGATACATACACACGGCAAAGACAAAGATCCCCCGTCTAGCCTTAAAGCCTCGCGATCCTCCTCCTCACGCACGCACACAGACACAGGTTCAGACACAGTCACAGGTTCAGTCACAGACAGGTGCAGTCACAGACACAGGTTGTCACAGTCACAGACACAGGTTCAGTCACAGACACAGGTTCAGTCACAGACACAGGCACAGGTTGTCACAGTCACAGACACAGGTTCAGTCACAGACACAGGTTCAGTCACAGACACAAACACAGGTGCCATTCAGACACAGACACAGGTTCAGTCACAGACACAGGTGCCATTCAGACACAGACACAGACGCCGTTCAGACACAGACACAGGTTCAGTCACAGACACAGGTTCAGTCACAGACACAGACGCCGTTCAGACACTGTCACAGACACAGGTGCCATTCAGACACAGACGCCGTTCAGTCACAGACACAGACGCCGTTCAGACACAGACACAGGTTCAGTCACAGACACAGACGCCGTTCAACCCACACAATGCGTGACCACACCTCCGCGTCTCCTCGCGTCTCACACCTGCAACAACAACAACAACCTCCTCCTCTTCACCACCGCCACCACCACCTGCTGCTCCTCCTCCTGCTGCTGCAACTGCTGCACCCGCACGTTGGCCCACCCATCCTCTGCTGGGCCACCCGTCCAACCTTCACGTGCCCCACCAGCTGCGCGTGCAGCAGCGGCGGCAGCGTCGGTCACAGCGCGGGCACCTCGCCGGTCCACGTGGTGGACGTGGCGGGTGTCCACGTGAAGTGCAGCGGAGCTGGCTTCTCGTCCGTGCCAGAGGACCTCCCCGCGGCCACCTCGCGCCTCCTCCTCGACGCCAACCTCATCGCGTCGCTGCCGCCCGCCGTCCTGCGCCACCTGCCCGCCCTCCGCGAGCTCGACCTGTCGGGCAACCGGCTCGAGGCGATCTCCCCGGGCGCCTTCGACGGCGCGGCGCGCTCCCTGGAGCTCCTCGACCTGTCGGCGAATCGCCTGCGTTCGCTGCGCCCCGCGGCGCTCGCCGGACTCGGCCCCGCCGTGGGAATGTTCCTGCACGGCAACCCGTGGCACTGCGACTGCGAGCTCGCGGCGGCGTTGGCGCGCGTCACGGTGCTCGGGCCCGGGGTGAGCTGCGAGACGGCGGAGAGGGGGGAGCACACGGGCCGCGGGGGCGACTCTGTGGCAGGCGTTCGAGAGGACGGCGGTGGAGGTGGTGGAGGAGGTGGAGGCGGTGGTGGAGGTGGTGGTGGTGGTGGTGGAGGTGGTGGAGGTGGTGGTGGAGGAGGTGGTGGTGGAGGTGGTGGAGGTGGCGGTGGAGGTGGAGGAGGTGGTGGTGGTGGTATGGTTGCCAGTGTTGGCTTTGGTGGTGGCGCTGCTGCTGCTGCTGCTATGGTTGCCCGTGTTGGCTTTGGCGGTGGTGGTGGCGATGTTGGTGGAGATGTTGAGCGTGGCGCTGGCGATCTCGGTGAAGGCGCTGACGACGCCGCCGCCGACGACGCGACGATGATGATGATGACCATGATGATGATGTGCGGCCCACCTGCCAAGACCACGGACCTGGCCATGCTGGTCACCATGTTGGGGTGGTTCTCCGTGGTCATCGGATACATCATCTGCTATGCCCGCCAGAACCGCGAGGAGATGAAGAAGGAGGTGGCCCCGCAGCTCCCCGAGGGGGGTCCCGGGACCCCCTTTGAAGACGACCTGGGGAGCACCACTCTGTGACCCCCTCAAGGGGGTCCTTCCAGCTCCTCAAGGACCTGGTGGAGCGCACCCCACCTAATGGGTTGTTCCATTGCCGTTGAGGCCCCCCCCCCTCAACTCATTTGGGGTCACCAGCAAAGTTGTGGGTTCACATTGGGGACGAGACGGGTGGGGGTTGACGATGGACGTGTCGGAGGCAGTGATGCTGAAATTCAAGACAGAGGGGTCTCCAGTTTAGTAACTGCAGTTGAGATCCTGAATGCTCCAGATTAGTAACTGTGTTGAGATCCTGAATACTCCAGGTTAGTAACTGTGTTGAGATCCCGAATGCTCCAGATTAGTAACTGTGTTGTTGAGATCCTGAATGCTCCAGTTTAGTAACTGTGTTGAGATCCTGAATGCTCCAGGTGAGTAACTGTGTTGAGATCCTGAATACTCCAGGTTAGTAACTGTGTTGAGATTCTGAATACTCCAGGTTAGTAACTGTGTTGAGATCCTGAATACTCCAGGTTAGTAACTGTGTTGAGATCCTGAATACTCCAGGTGAGTAACTGTGCAGTTGAGATCCTAAATACTCCAGGTTAGTAACTGTGTTGAGATCCTGAATGCTCCAGGTGAGTAACTGTGCAGTTGAGATCCTGAATTCTCCAGGTTAGTAACTGTGTTGAGATCCTGAATTCTCCAGGTTAGTAACTGTGTTGAGATCCTGAATACTCCAGGTTAGTAACTGTGTTGAGATCCTGAATGCTCCAGATTAGTAACTGTGTAGTTGAGATCCTGAATACTCCAGGTTAGTAACTGTGTTGAGATCCTGAATGCTCCAGATTAGTAATTGTGCAGTTGAGATCCTGAATGCTCCAGGTTAGTAACTGTGTTGAGATCCCGAATGCTCCAGTTTAGTAACTGTGTTGAGATCCTGAATGATCCAGGTGAGTAACTGTGTAGTTGAGATCCTGATTGCTCCAGGTTAGTAACTGTGTTGAGATCCTGAATGCTCCAGGTGAGTAACTGTGCAGTTGAGATCCTTAATGCTCCAGGTTAGTAACTGTGTTGAGATCCTGAATGCTCCAGATTAGTAACTGTGTAGTTGAGATCCTGAATACTCTAGGTTAGTAACTGTGTTGAGATCCTGAATGCTCCAGATTAGTAACTGTGTAGTTGAGATCCTGAATACTCCAGGTTAGTAACTGTGTTGAGATCCTGAATGCTCCAGATTAGTAATTGTGCAGTTGAGATCCTGAATACCCCAGGTTAGTAACTGTGTTGAGATCCTGAATGCTCCAGATTAGTAACTGTGTAGTTGAGATCCTGAATACTCCAGGTTAGTAACTGTGTTGAGATCCTGAATGCTCCAGATTAGTAACTGTGTAGTTGAGATCCTGAATACTCCAGGTTAGTAACTGTGTTGAGATCCTGAATGCTCCAGATTAGTAACTGTGTTGTTGAGATCCTGAATGCTCCAGTTTAGTAACTGTGTTGAGATCCTGAATGCTCCAGTTTAGTAACTGTGTAGTTGAGATCCTGAATACTCCAGGTTAGTAACTGTGCAGTTGAGATCCTGAATGCTCCAGGTTAGTAACTGTGTTGAGATCCTGAATACTCCAGGTTAGTAACCTGTGTAGTTGAGATCCTGAATACTCCAGGTGAGTAACTGTGCAGTTGAGATCCTGAATACTCCAGGTTAGTAACTGTGTTGAGATCCTGAATACTCCAGGTTAGTAACTGTGTAGTTGAGATCCTGAATTTGCGTCTGGTTGTCTCTTACCTCGTCTCTCTATCTGTCTATCTATCTTTGTCTGTCTCTTTCTCTCTCTATGTATCTATCTCTCTGTGTTTCTCTCTCTCTCTGTCCCTGAAGGGACTCGTAATGGCCATCCTGGCCTCTTCTGGCCGTGAAACTCGCGTGGCGAGCGCTCGCTCGCTCGGCCGAATGGCCAACGTCGAAATCGCGCCACTCAAAAGTCGTAGCCCGCGACTACTTTGTCCGCATCCGAGCGTGTTGGTGTCGCAGCGAAGGCGACGAAACGTCGAACACATCGAGCACGGCAACGGCCAATCGTGGCGAACGAACGCGTCACGTGGCCGACGAATGAAACGCGTCGCTGCGAATCGCCGAGCTGATCGCCGCCCGGGCGGTCGCGTCCGTCCCTACCCTGAGCCACCTGAGTTGCGCAACTGCTCGCGACCGGTTGCAGAGGACGTCTACACGCGAGCGATTCGGTTGCACGCCAACCGAGTTGTGCGCCACTGACCAGCTCGGTTGCACGCCAACCGAGTTGCGCAACTGCATCGCACAGGTCTGGGACCCGGCTTAAAGCGGGCCAGTTGCGCGCAACCGATTGCTGCCGTGCGCGCTCACTGTGAGCGATGGATGGGACGCCCGTCTTAGCGAAGCAAGTCGAGAGGTGGCTTATCGATCATTTTCTCGGAGTTGATGAAAACGAATACAACTCATCGAGCGCCTCGCTCGTTAACCTTGAGGGTCGTTCAAGGTCGTCTCGGTACAAGAGTGGTCGCCTTGCTGCAGCCTCGGTGTCGGCTCGCGTGGGATGTGGACGCTTCTGTCTCGTGATGGACACAAGTCACAAAGTGATGTCCTGGCTCAACTTAGCGTCCCCCTCCTCCTCCTGTTGATGTCCCCTGCCGCTGCTGCTGGCTGCCGCTGCTGCTGCTGCCGAGTGATTTCACATCGAGGTGGTCGACGAGCCAGATGATTGCGGAGTCAGGAGGAGCGGAGTGGTGCATTGTCATCATCATCGTAATGATCGCTGCTGTGATGATGATGATGATGACGACGATGATGATGACGATGATGATGACGAGTCCATGTTACATGTCCCATGGTTCTGTTCTGGTGACCACAGCCGGAGAGATGGTGGTGGTGGTGATGATGATGATGGTGAATGAAGATGGCATCATGATTATGATGATGTTGCTGATGGTATTGATGATGAACGGGTTTAGATGCAGTGGTCGTGATGATGATGAAGAGGAGGTTGACAATAAACACATGTTGATGGCTTTGATAATGATGTTATGCTGATAATCATAGTTATGGTGACGATCGTGGTGATGATGATGGTGATGCTTGCTCGCACCTTGATCTTAAAGTCAACGTCGAAGGAGGTCAGCTCGCTGTTGGAGCGTCTCAGAAACACCACCGTTTCAAGGCCGTGGGAATTCACCAGCGATTGACCTGCGAGAGGCACTGGCCTCGGTCACGAGAACGTAGAATTTCCACCAAACTGGGTCAAGGCAGCGGATAGCCGGTGATGGGAGGAGAGCACAGAGGGAAGAAACACGGCGCCTCTCTCTCTCACGGCCCCCCCTCTCCCTCACGGCCCCCCCCTCTCTCACGGCCCCCCTCTCCTTCACGGCCCCCCCTCTCTCACAGCTCCCCCCCCCCCCTCTCTCACAGCGCCCCCCCTCCTCTCTTACAGCTCCCCCCCCTCTCTCTCACGCCCCCCCCCTCTCTCACAGCTCCCCCCCCTCTCTCACAGCTCCCCCCCCCTCTCTCACAGCTCCCCCCCCTCTCTCACAGCTCCCCCCCCCCTCTCTCACAGCTCCCCCCCCTCTCTCACAGCTCCCCCCCCTCTCTCTCACGGCTCCCCCCCTCTCTCACAGCTCTCCCCCCCTCTCTCTCACAGCTCCCCCCCGTCTCACAGCTCTCCCCCCCTCTCTCTCACAGCTCCCCCCCCCTCTCACAGCTCTCCCCCCCTCTCTCTCACGGCTCCCCCCCTCTCTCACAGCTCCCCCCCGCTCTCACAGCTCTCCCCCCCTCTCTCTCACGGCTCCCCCCCTCTCTCTCACAGCTCCCCCCCCTCTCACAGCTCTCCCCCCCCCTCTCTCTCACGGCCCCCCCCCCTCTCACAGCTCTCCCCCCCCTCTCTCACAGCTCCCCCCCCTCTCTCTCACGGCTCCCCCCCCCTCTCACAGCTCTCCCCCCCTCTCTCTCACGGCTCCCCCCCCCCTATCACAGCTCTCCCCCCCTTTCTCTCACGGCTCCCCCCCTCTCTCTCACGGCTCCCCCCCCCTCTCACAGCTCTCCCCCCCCTCTCTCACAGCTCCCCCCCCTCTCTCTCACGGCTCCCCCCCCCCCTCTCACAGCTCTCCCCCCCTCTCTCTCACGGCTCCCCCCCCTCTCTCACAGCTCCCCCCCCTCTCTCTCACGGCTCCCCCCCCCTCTCACAGCTCCCCCTCTCTCACAGCTCTCCCCCCCTCTCTCTCACGCCCCCCCCCCCTCTCACGGCTCCTCCCTCATTAAACCGAGCAGCACACCATCCACGTGGTGTCCAGAACGTGCGCGGAATACCCCCCCCCCACCCCGACCCACTCGCCACCAAGGCGCCACCCCTACGGCCTGACTCGCCTCGCAAGCCAAGCAGGCCCCGGGGGGCCCGGGGGGCTGGGGGGCAATCCGTGGCCTCCACGCGCACGGCAAGGCCGCGTGATAGTGCCAAGGGAGGCCGCTGCAGGCTCCACCCGGGGTGGATATCAAGAGGTGGGGACTGCACGCGGATGGATTCTTGAATCCACCCGTGCGGTGCTTCGTCGTCACTGTGCGTGCGTGTGAGACACAGATCTTCTGTCCTCCAGACAGTCTCGTCCCCTTCACCTGATGAAGGCCGCTTGTGTTGTGGCCGAAACGTCGTGAGAATATTATCGTGTTATTTTATTTGATCAATTTATTATTTTATTCTCATTCTACGTGGTGGTGACTTTACCGAAAGAACCAAAGAAGATGAATCCTTGCAGTCACGAAAGCTTTAAATCGAGACACAGATCTGTGCAACTTTATTGGGCAGCGGGGCACCGCGTCTTATAATCCGGTCAATGCGTGATAAATGTGTGCGTGATTTGTTTTGAACACGGAATCCTCTCGATGTCCTCTGGCTGTGTGTCTGACACGACCATTGCGAGCTCTTTACCGGAATGAAACACAAAGGTGGGGACCGGTATAGCCCTTTCGCACACTTTGGGGGCACGTGTTGTTCAGGAGGAGCACGTGCGGCGGAGGGCAACACGTCGCACGTGAGGAGTGGTGGGTGGTGTGAGGCTAACAACACCACGCCCGGCCG
Source organism: Petromyzon marinus (assembly GCF_048934315.1). Taxonomy (NCBI): domain Eukaryota; kingdom Metazoa; phylum Chordata; class Hyperoartia; order Petromyzontiformes; family Petromyzontidae; genus Petromyzon; species Petromyzon marinus. Next base: position 2,767,763 of record NC_133722.1, read on the forward strand.
CCTTTGTCTAGCTAGTGTTGATGTTGCATACACACCGCACCAGCTACAGAACGATACTCACACAGAGACCCACAGACTCACACAGAGACCTACAGACTCACACATAGACCCACGGACTCACACAGAGACCCACAGACTCACACAGAGACCCATAGACTCACACAGAGACCCACAGACTCACACAGAGACCCACAGACTCACACCGAGACCCATAGACTCACAGAGAGACCCACAGACTCACACAGAGACCTATAGACACAGAGATCTATAGTCACATACAGAACGATACTCACAGAGAGACCCACAGACTCACACAGAGACCCATAGACTCACACAGATCTATAGAGTCACATACAGAACGATACTCACAGAGAGACCCACAGACTCACACAGAGACCCATAGACTCACACAGAGATATAGATAGTCACATACAGAACGATACTCACAGAGAGACCCACAGACTCACACAGAGACCCATAGACTCACACAGATCTAGAGTCACAGAACGATACAGTGAGACCCACAGACTCACACAGAGACCCATAGACTCACACAGAGATATAGGTAGTCACATACAGAACGATACTCACAGACCCACAGACTCACACAGAGACCCATAGATTCGCACAGAGATATATAAAGTCACATACAGAAAGGTACTCACAGAGAGACCCATAGACTCACACCGAGAACCATAGACTCACACAGAGACCCACAGACTCACACAGAGACACATAGACTCACACCGAGATATATAAAGTCACATACAGAACGATACTCACAGAGAGACCCACAGACTCACACAGAGACCCATAGACACACACAGAGATCTATAGAGTCACATACAGAACGATACTCACAGAGAGACCCACAGACTTACACAGAGACCCATAGACACACACAGAGATCTATAGAGTCACATACAGAACGATACTCACAGAGAGACCCACAGACTTACACAGAGACCCATAGACACACATAGAGATCTATAGAGTCACATACAGAACGATACTCACAGAGAGACCCACAGACTCACACAGAGACCCATATACACACAGAGAGATCTATAGAGTCACATACAGAACGATACTCACAGAGAGACCCACAGACTCACACAGAGACCCATAGACTCACACAGAGATCTATAGAGTCACATACAGAACGATAATCACAGAGAGACCCACAGACTCACACAGATACCCATAGACACACATAGAGATCTATAGAGTCACATACAGAACGATACTCACAGAGAGGCCCACAGACTCACACAGAGACCCATAGACACACACATCTATAGAGTCACATACAGAACGATACTCACAGAGAGACCCACAGACTCACACCGAGACCCACAGACTCACACAGAGACCCATAGACACACATAGAGATCTATAGACTTACACAGAGACCCATAGACTCACACAGAGACCCATAGACTAACACAGAGACCCATAAACACACACAAAGACCCATAGACTCACACCGAGTCCCATAGACTAACACAGACCCATAGACTAACAAAGAGACCCATAGACTAACACAGAGACCCACAGACTCACACAAAGACCCATAGACTCACAGAGAGACCCATAGACTTACACAGAGACCCATAGACTCACACAGAAACCCATAGTTTAACACAGAGACCCATAGACTCACACAGAGAGACCCATAGACTCACACAGAGACCCATAGACTTACACAGAGACCCATAGACTCACACAGAGACCCATAGACTTACACAGAGACCCATAGACTCACACAGAGACCCATAGACACACACACATCTATAGAGTCACATACAGAACGATACTCACAGAGAGACCCACAGACTCACACCGAGACCCACAGACTCACACAGAGACCCATAGACACACATAGAGATCTATAGACTTACACAGAGACCCATAGACTCACACAGAGACCCATAGACTCACACAGAGACCCATAGACTAACACAGAGACCCATAAACACACACAAAGACCCATAGACTCACACCGAGCCCCATAGACTAACACAGACCCATAGACTAACACAGAGACCCATAGACTAACACAGAGACCCACAGACTCACACAAAGACCCATAGACTCACAGAGAGACCCATAGACTCACACAGAAACCCATAGTTTAACACAGAGACCCATAGACTCACACAGAGAGACCCATAGACTCACACAGAGACCCATAGACTTACACAGAGACCCATAGACTCACACAGAGACCCATAGACACACACACATCTATAGAGTCACATACAGAACGATACTCACAGAGAGACCCACAGACTCACACCGAGACCCACACCCACACAAAGACCCATAGACTAACACAGATACCCATAGACACACATAGAGATCTATAGTCACATACAGAACGATACTCACAGAGAGACCCACAGACTCACACCGAGACCCACAGACTCACACAGAGACCCATAGTCACACATATAGATCTATAGACTTACACAGAGACCCATAGACTCACACAGAGACCCATAGACTCACATAGAGACCCATAGACTAACACAGAGACCCATAAACACACACAAAGACCCATAGACTCACACCGAGACCCATAGACTAACACAGAGACCCATAGACTAATAGAGAGACCCATAGACTAACACAGAGACCCACAGACTCACACAAAGACCCATAGACTCACAGAGAGACCCATAGACTTACACAGAGACCCATAGTTTAACACAGAGACCCATAGACTCACACAAAGAGACCCATAGACTCACACAGAGACCCATAGACTTACACAGAGACCCATAGACTCACACAGAGACCCATAGACACACACACATCTATAGAGTCACATACAGAACGATACTCACAGAGAGACCCACAGACTCACACCGAGACCCACACCCACACAAAGACCCATAGACTAACACAGATACCCATAGACACACATAGAGATCTATAGTCACATACAGAACGATACTCACAGAGAGCCCCACAGACTCACACCGAGACCCACAGACTCACACAGAGACCCATAGACACACATATAGATCTATAGACTTACACAGAGACCCATAGACTCACACAGAGACCCATAGACTCACATAGAGACCCATAGACTAACACAGAGACCCATAAACACACACAAAGACCCATAGACTCACACCGAGACCCATAGACTAACACAGAGACCCATAGACTAACAGAGAGACCCATAGACTAACACAGAGACCCACAGACTCACACAAAGACCCATAGACTCACAGAGAGACCCATAGACTTACACAGAGACCCATAGACTCACACAGAGACCCATAGTTTAACACAGAGACCCATAGACTCACACAGAGACCCATAGACTCACACAGAGACCCATAGACTCACACAGAGAGACCCATAGACTCACACAGAGACCCATAGACTCACACAGAGAGACCCACAGACTCACACAGAGACCCATAGACACACAGAAACCCATAGACTCACAGAGAGACCCATAGACTCACACAGAGACCCATAGACTCACACAGACACCGATAGACTCACACAGAGACCCATAGACTCACAGTGAGGCCCATAGACTCACAGAGAGACCCATAGACTCACACAGAGACCCACAGACTCACACAGAGACCCATAGACTCACAGAGAGACCCATAGACTTACACAGAGACCCATAGACTCACACATGGACCCATAGACTCACACAGAGAGACCCATAGACTCACACAGAGACCCATAGACTCACACCGAGAACCACAGACTCACACAGAGACCCATAGACTTACACAGAGACCCATAGACTCGCACAGAGACACATAGACTCACACAGAGACCGATAGACTCACACAGAGACCCATAGACTCACAGTGAGACCCAGACTCACAGAGCTACCCATAGACTCGCACAGAGATCTCTAAGGAGGAGGCGTCATCATCACAGCGGCGATGATTCCCCTCTCCGCTACTCCTGACACATTCATCTGGCTCATCAACCACCTAGATTTAAACTTATAGCTGGCGAGATGTTAACTACCTCGCCTGGTATGCAGGAGGTCGTGGGTTCGATTCCGAACGTGATGACTGCTGCTGTATATTTGGGGTTTGCGTTTCTCTCTCCCCGTGGTCGCGTGGATTTTTCTCCGGGTCCTCTGGTTTTTCCCTCCACACAGAAGCAACGTCACGCGTGTTAAGAGTATTTCGATGCTCTTAGTGTCCACGTGACGATAAGCCCACTTCGTTGAGCTTTCATTCGTCATTTGCCAGGTCGCATGTAAAAAGAGAGTCGTGCAGCTCAGTGGGCCTTTAGCTGGCAAAATGAAAACAAGTTTCTAGATTTAATTCAAGAAGACGATGCAGTCAGCCCACCGCCACAGTAATGAATTGCAGCTGAGACATCGGCATTGAGCATAAGTGAAACCAAGTCTTTAATTGTTTATATATATAAAAAAAACGTTGGGCGCAACAGTCCATCTCTGACTCTGCGTGGTGGTGAATGAATGAAATAAATGAATAAAACAAACACAGACACAGCCCGCTTATAAACGCACATGCACACGAATACACACACGCAAACACACACACGCACACACACGTGCACACACGCACACCCAAACATAAATACTACATTTACACATTGTGCTTGCACCACTGGTGGTGAGGTATTGGGTGCTCGCGCGGCTGCCACTGCCCAGCGGTTGATGCGGCGCGGACACGGCCAGGAGTTGAACCCGCGAGCTTTTACGATTTGTGAGCCCGCTCTAGCTCCGCTGCTGAGCTGCTGGACCGGCGCTAATTCCCGACAACTTTGTTTACGTTTATTGAGCTTCGTTTCACCGGGCGCTGTCGACTAACGGGTCACGGCTACTCTTCTCTGGCGACGCTAAACTACGGCCGGGAGCTTTACGTTCCGTTGCTCGCGCGAGGTTTCATCCCCCCGGGGGGAGCGAAAATGTTTACATTGGTGCAGACAATGAAAACGAGCGGAGAAGAATCGCGCCCAATGGACGACGAGGTCGCCACGCGGAGTGGACGTTGACAGGGAGTGGACGTGGAGCGGAGTGGACAGGGGGTGGACAGGGAGTGGACGTGGAGCGGAGTGCACAGGGAGTGGACGTGGAGCGGAGTGGACAGGGGGTGGACAGGGAGTGGATAGGGAGTGGACAGAGAGTGGACACGGAGCGGAGTAGACAGGGAGTGGACAGGGAGTGGACATGGAGTGGACAAGGAGCGGAGTGGACAAGGAGTGGACACGGAGTGCATACGGAGCGGAGTGGACAAGGAGTGGACAGGGAGTGGACATGGAGTGGACAAGGAGCGGAGTAGACAAGGAGTGGACACGGAGTGCATACGGAGCGGAGTGGACACGGAATGGAGTGGACAGGGAGTGGACATGGAGCGGAGTTGACAGAGAGTGGACATGGAGTGGACAAGGAGCGGAGTGGACAAGGAGTGGACACGGAGTGCATACGGAGCGGAGTGGACACGGAATGGAGTGGACAGGGAGTGGACATGGAGCGGAGTGGACAAGGAGTGGACAGGGAGTGGACACGGAGCGGAGTGGCCAAGGAGTGGACACGGAGTGGACACGGAGTGGACAAGGAGTGGACAGGGAGTGGACACGGAGCGGAGTGGACAGGGAGCGGACAGGGGGTGGACGTGGAGCGGACAGGGGGTGGACGTGGAGCGGAGTGGACAGGGAGTGGACAGGGAGTGGACACGGAGCGGAGTGGACAGGGAGTGGACACGGAGTGGACACGGAGCGGAGTGGACAAGGAGTGGACAGGGAGTGGACACGGAGCGGAGTGGACACGGAGTGGAGTGGACACGGAGCGGACAGGGGGTGGACGTGGAGCGGGGTGGACAGGGAGTGGACACGGAGTGGACACGGAGCGGAGTGGACAAGGAGTGGACAGGGAGTGGACACGGAGCGGAGTGGACACGGAGTGGAGTGGACACGGAGCGGACAGGGGGTGGACGTGGAGCGGAGTGGACAGGGAGTGGACACGGAGCGGAGTGGACAGGGAGTGGAGTGGACAGGGAGTGGACAAGGAATGGACACGGAATGGAGTGGACACGGAGCGGTGTGGACAGGGAGTGGACAGGGAGTGGACATGGCGCCGTGTCTGCACCGCGGCGACCACGGCATTCACGGCAGAAAGCGCAACAAGTCCGAAGCTTCGCAACGAAAACAACAACATAAATAAGGGTTTAAAAAAAAAAGAATCCCGCGCGATTAAATTAATTAACCTAAACGACCCAAGGTTCGGAATCAGATAACGGGAGCTGGACGGCGACGGCACCCACGATTGAGGACGAACTCACCCAGAGCAGCACGACTAGCGGAGCCGCCGACACCTCGCCATCGCCCCCTCCCCTCTGCCAGGCGCCAAGCAAACGTGGAGCCTGGGAAGGTTCCCGGGGCGGCCGCCGCCAACAGCCGGGCGATCGGGCAAATCGCCGATCTCGGAAATTGGCGCACGACTCGAATCGTCGGCCCCAAAACCACCGCTTTGTGTCCACGTCCGAGCGATGAGTTGTGGCAACCAGGCCCCCCCCCCCCCACCCTAGGTGGCCTCCTCAATAATCAATCACAAAAAGAGGGACAGCCGATTACAGATTTTCTAATCGATCACCCGACCTGCGTCGACTCATCGGCCCGGCGCGGCCGTGAGGATGTGGGTGGACAACCACTGGACCCGCTCGCCCACCCGCTCACCCACTCACCCATCCCACCCACCCACCCCACAACCACCACCACCTTATCATCAAGATCTACTCGGCCATCTTGACCCAGTCCCAGCTCTTCTTGCGAGCTCGCTGCATCTCCAGCTCCTCCTTGAGGTTCCGCTTGAAGAATCCCAGCTTTGGGGAGACACGGGGAGTGGGGGCGGAGGGGAAGGAGTGGGGGGGGCGGAGGGGTGGAGGGGTGGGGGCGGCCAGGGTAAGGGGGCGGCCGGGGTGAGAGGTCACAGCGTCAGTCAGATCGGGAGTCTCCAGGTTTTCGAGACCGGGGCTCAACTCCTCGCTTGACGTTTTTTGTGTAAACGCACGACGTGGGGGATGTTGACGGTTCCCTTCGGGAGAGAAGGTTCCAGACGGTGAGAGTTCGACTGGGCAGAGGAAGATGGGGCGGCACCGAGAAGACGCGGCGAGAGGTTGCCACCCAGGGCATGATAACGACGGCAACGATAACGACGAAGGCGACGATAACGACGTCAACTTGTAACACCACGCTGCCACCGCACGGCATCTGCTCGTCGCTCTCGTAGAGAGATAGAGAGTGGACGACTCAGATAGAGAGTGGACGACTCAGAGACGCCAGGAAGAGGAACCGCAGATGAGGAGTGGGAAGGTAGCAGCAGCAGCAGCCACTTGGTGAAGATCGGCCACCAGATAACCCCCCCCCCCCCAAGCTCTGCGGTCCTCTACGTATGAAGGTGACATCGGCCCAATTAATGAGCCGTTTGTAAGCGTGCGAGGCAGCCGGCTCAGCCGGAGGAAAACCCAGGCGTGCGAGGGGGCAACGCTGTATGCGGCACACGAGAGAGTGCCGTGGCGCTGCCGTGGAGAGAGGCAGACCGGTCGCCGGACGAATGCGTTGTCACGAGGTCGCGCTCACCGCACACGCAAAGCGCTGGGCCACAAATCGACCACGACGACACCCTCGCTGCCGACCTCGCCGAGGAGTCATAAAACCATCGTCACGTCGACTCCGCTCATCCTCGCGGCGGCGGCGGCGGCGGCGAGACGTCGAGCAAAGACGGTGGTCTCCCGCATCGCAGATTGCGCTTCTGCGGCCGTCTGGAACGCGCTCTTCCTTCCGATATTTGGAAAGCCGCAGGGAGCTGTGCATTTTTAAATAATCACCTAGATTGACAAACTCATTGCTTTACAACTCCTTGTTGTTGTTTGTCGTTGTTGTGTTTAGTTTGTTGTCCTTCCCCCCGCACCTCCGATTAGCGCGGTTGGCTACGTACAGCGCGAAAGAAGTTCAAAATCCGTACGTACGCTCGGATGGAGGAGGAATAAGAAGAAGATTTTAAAGAATCTTAAGTTCCTGTGAGGACGGTTGGCCGGACACCGACCTTCCAGAGCAGCACGATGAGGAGGATGAGGATGAGGAGGCCGATGATGAGGCTGATGGCGATGATCCAGACGGCGATGAAGCCACGGGGTCTGAGGTCGTGAAGAGCCTCGAACACCACCTGCTCACGGGCACAGAGACAAAGGTCCCGCCACGCGTAGCCTCGCGGCCTGCCGGGGCAAGTGCCGTCTTGGCGGGTGGCATCTGTCGAGGCTGGCACGGCACACGACCGGCGGGGGTGGCGGTGCCGATGCGTGCACGCTGTAGCGGGTACTCGTTTAAGTCTGAGCCGACCTAGGGGAGGCCCAGGAGCGCGTGCCGTTGGTGGCGTGCGCGGACTTTAGCGCGCGCGTGGAAAATTGACGGCGGCTTAGCGGCGGAGCGGGCGGCTCGCGGTCGGAAGGTCGGCGAGTTTGTGGCGGTGATGGTGATGATGATGGTGGTGGTGATGGTGATGATGGTGGTGGTGATGGTGATGATGGTGGTGGTGATGGTGTTGATGGTGGTGGTGTTGATGGTGGGGATGGCGGTGATGGTGATGATAGTGGTGATGGCGTTGATGGCGGTGATGGTGACGATAGCGGTGATGGTGACGATAGCGGTGATGCCGTCGATGGCGGTGATGGTGACGATGGCGGTGATGGTGACGATGGCGGTGATGGTGACGATGGCGGTGATGGTGACGATGGCGGTGATGGTGACGATGGCAGTGATGGTGACGATGGCAGTGATGGTGACGACAGTGATGGTGATGGTGACGATAGCGGTGGTGATGACGATGGCGGTGATGGTGACGATGGCGGTGATGGTGACGACGGCGGTGATGGTGACGACAGTGATGGTGACGACAGTGATGGTGACGATGACGGTGATGGTGACGACAGTAATGGTGATGGTGACGATAGCGGTGGTGATGACGATGGCGGTGATGGTGACGATGGCAGTGATGGTGACGACAGTGATGGTGGTGACGACAGTGATGGTGACGATGACGGTGATGGTGACGATGGCGGCGGTGATGATGTCTCACCGCGATGGTCCCCGGCGCGCCGGTAGAGAGCTCCACCACTCGGTCCGAGTGCGGCACGCGGAGTTCGGCACGCGCCGAGAACTGGATCACGGAGGAGCTCTCCTGCACAGGCACAGGCGCCCCGGGTAGTCCACGTGGGCCACAGCCACACCCGCCTTTGTCTCCCCCATTGCCGACGTTGAACTGACAAGGCGGGCCAGGTACTCGGGGGGGGGGGCAGGTGGGGGATTGGGCGTGGGGGGGGGTACCGGACGTGGTGGGAGGGGGGGGTTCAGGTGGGGGTGAAGGGGGATGTGGGGGGTCCGGGTGGGGGTGAGGGGGATGTGGGGGGTTCAGGGTCGGGGTGAGGGGGGTGTGAGGGGGTTCAGGGTGGGGGTGAAGGGGGATGTGGGGGGTCCGGGTGGGGGTGAGGGGGGTGTGAGGGGGTTCAGGGTGGGGGTGAGGGGGGTGTGGGGGGTTCAGGGTGGGGGTGAGGGGGGATGTGGGGGGTTCAGGGTGGGGGTGAGGGGGATGTGGGGGGTTCAGGGTGGGGGTGAGGGGGATGTGGGGCGTTCAGGGTGGGGGTGAGGGGAATGTGGGGGGTTCAGGGTGGGGGTGAGGGGGGTACCTGCTGCAAGATGTCAGTGTTGAGCAGCGCCTTGACGCTGACGCTGGGCGTCTCTCCCGGGGCGAAGGGTCCCAGCTCGCAGCGCACCGCCACACAGCCCTCCGGCCACGACGCACAGTCCTACCCACAATGCAGTGACACACACACACTGACACACTGACACACACACACTGACACACACACTGACACACACTGACACACACACACCGACACACACACACCGCCACACAGCCCTCCGGCCACGACGCACAGTCCTACCCACAATGCAGTGACACACACACACTGACACACTGACACACACACACTGACACACACACACTGACACACACACTGACACACACACACCGCCACACAGCCCTCCGGCCACGACGCACAGTCCTACCCACAATGCAGTGACACACACACACTGACACACTGACACACACTGACACACACACACACACTGACACACACACACACTGACACACACACACTGACACACACACACTGACACACACTGACACACACTGACACACAACAACAACAACCGCCATTCGCCACTAAGTGGCGGTGACGTCACCACGACGCTTGTGCCAGGCTATGTGCACATTGAAGCCACGTGAAGTGTCGAACGCCCGCTGGCAGGAGGTCATGGGGCAGACCCAGGTGCCACGGGTCGACTGACTAAGATGACTGAGATGACTGGCTGATGCACCAACTGTGCCCCCTACTGTTCCAACCTGCTGTGCTTTAGCCACCCGGCGCTCCGCTCGTTGTTCTGAGCGTCGCTCCTCCGCCCTCCGTTGTTGTTGGAGGGCGACTACCTCCAACTGCCCAGTAGCATCCTTCACGAGCCTCCTCCACAGAGGCCGATCTTGACACCGCTGGTACCAGTCATCGGCAAGTCCACTCAGCTCCACGTCCTCCTGTACCACATCACTCCATCTCTTCTCCAGCCCGCGCCCGCTTAGCCCCCTCAATCCGGCTGAACAAAAGCTGTTTCGGCATGCGTTGGCTGGGCATGCAGGCTACATGACCCAGCCATTGCAGCCTTGCCCGCCGGAGGAGCTCACCGATGGGACCTTGCCTAGATCTTTCAAGGATTTGTGAGCTCACACAATCCAGTCTGGTTAAACCCAGGATGGATGGTAGGCAGGCCAGCCTAAATGTTTCTAACCGGCGAAGATGTTCCATTAGGGGGGTCCACGTTTCGCAAGCGTAGAGAAGGGAGGGAATGACCGTGGCCGAGAAGACCTGAAGCTTAGTGCGGAGCGACAGACCAGGTAGCTTCCACACAGCGTTACGCAACCGATGAAAAGATATTGCCGCTCGACTGATTCAGAGTGAGACCTCTGCTGTTAAACTGGAGCCAGTCATAAGCACACTGCCCAGGTATGGGAAACTCTCCACTCTCTCCACAACTGCCCCATCACCGATTGGGAGTTGTGGGGGTGGAGTGTCCGATGGTACAAAATACCCAGGCAGGTGCTTAGTTTTGGTGGGGCTGATGGTAAGGCCCCACCTCTTAGTGGCACGCTCCAGTCTCAGCAGCAGCGTCTCCAACTCCTCCTCTGACTGAGCAGCTATTACCAAATCATCAGCATACATAACGTGGTTGAGCAATAGGGAGCCATCCCTTGACCGCACCCGGGCATCGATCAGCCTCCCATTATATCTGTACCATATGGAGATTCCCCCAGGACAGCTATTGAAGGCTTCACGAACTACGTGGTCAAAATAGATGTTAAATAATGTGGGAGCCAGAGGACATCCCTGTCGCACCCCAAGGTGTACAGGGAATGGCTCTGACTCCCGGCCACGTAGTTTTACCCGGGCCCGCTCACCATCATGAAGGTCCTTAATGATCGTGAGCAGAGGGTCAGGTACTCCAAAAGCACGAAGAACGACCCAGAGCCCAGGCCTACTGATGGTATCACAGGCCTTGACCAGGTCAATAAAGCAGAGATGTAGGTCTTGTTGGAATTCCCTACACCTCTGCTGTAGCAGACGGACAGAAAATATGGCATCTGTGCAGGACCGCCCTTTCCTGAAACCGCATTGGGGCTCCGCAAGCCTCTCCTCAGCGTGCCTGGCAAGGCGATGCTGAATAATCCTTGCCAGGACCTTTCCCGGCACACTGAGGAGTGAGATGCCCCTCTAGTTGTTACAGTCTGTGCGGTCCCCCTTCTTAAAAAGGGGGACCACCAGGGCATCCTTCCAATCCTGCGGAACCCATCCAGTGGTCCAGACTGTTGTTATGATGTCATATAGGGCAGTCTGTGCACAAACGCCGCCCTCCCTCAGCATTTCGCTTCGGGGATCATCTCTGCCCGCTGCCTTTCCTGGTCTCAGACTCTGGATCGCCTTCAGTACTTCCTCAACAGATGGCACCTTAGCCAGCCACTCACAGGGGGTGACTTCTTCCAATATTTGAGGCACCGCAGCCTCAGCAGGGTCATCCTCACTTTGTGCCACGATGTTTTCCTGGCTGAGGGATTTTCCCTCCCCCAGGACCTCACAGAAATGCTCAGCAAACCTGCAAACCTGTTCCTGGGGGTTGGAGATTGGATCACCGTTTTTTCCCCTAATGATGGTAATAGGTGTGGTGCTGCAGGTTACTTTTTTGATGGAGTTAAATAGAGATTTGTGATCACGGGCCACTGAGGCAGACTCCATCTCCTCAGCAACCCGCGACCACCACCCATCCTTGCAGTGCCTCACGGCTCTCCGAACCTCCGAGCGAAGGCTGCGGTAAGCCTCCTCATTCTCTGACGTGGGATTCTGTAGCCGATGACAGTGGGCCTGTCGCTTTTTCTCAACCATCCTGAACACCTCCTCTGTCAGCCAGGGTCTCTGGGGAGGTCTGGACCGCGTACCCAAAGCAGCCATTGCAGCTGCATGAGTCACAGTCCTAAACCTCGCCCATTTACCCTCGACATCAGGAGGAGTCGGGGACGATGCTAATCCCAGCCGCAAGCGATGATGAAATTCTCGCTTGCAACTTTCATCAGATAACTGAGACCAGGCCACTTTAGGTCGGAATGGGGTCCTGGGTGTACACCCACCACCAGAGTGGAAGAATGGCAGGCGCATCTTACAGATGACTAGTCGATGGTCAGAGGGCAGATCAGCTCCACGGTAGGTCCTGGTGTCAAGGACATAGGCTCGCATCCGCTGGTCCATCACTATGTAGTCCAGCAGATGTTCTTGCTTGGACCCGGCATGCATCCATGATGTTGTGTGGATGCGCCGATGCCGGAACAGCGTGTTGGTAATTACAAGCCCATGGGCTGCACAAAAATCTAGCAGCCTCCTACCGTTGTTATTGAGCTGATCTGGCCCATGCCCTCCAATCACTCCAGACCAGGTGCCAGTATCATGACCAACTCGGGCATTGAAGTTACCCAACATGATGACTCTATCCCGAGGGGCCACTTTAGCCAGCACCTGTGACAGGAGGTCATAGAAGGCATCTGACTCATCGGCTTTGCCTGCATCCCTCCACGGATGTTCATCTTCGGTGGGGGCATAAGTAACCACGACCACCATTCCTCGCCTCCGGTTGATGGGAAGGCGAGCCCAAAGTAGCCTGGGGCTTACAGCTTCCCACACCTCACCGCCACACTCCCACGCCCCCTTCATTCTTTTGTTCAAAAGAAGAGCCACACCCTGTTGTTTGGCAGTCTGCTGCCCCGAGTAGAGGACTGTCCACCCCTCATGGTGGCAGGAGCCAGAGCCGGTCCACCGGACCTCCTGAATGCCGCATAGATCCAGGCGGTACCGGTCCAGCTCCCGACAGAGGAGTGGCAGCCTCTCCTCTGCAGTGAGCGTTCGAACATTCCACGTGGCCACCCGTAGTGGCTTTTCATTGTTTCTGGAGGAGCCCCGAGGGTGGATATTCAATCTCCTGGCTCCGCCAATTGGGGTTTGGACAGGAGACGTCATTGACGCCTGGCCCCCCGGGGCCTCCGGCACAAGCTTATTAGTTACATATTTCAGTTTAACTCGTGGTTTCGTGGTAATTAATTGAAGGTGGAGGGGTTACGAGCCCCTCGCACCCATTCTGAGCCCCCATTTAGCCCCTGTGGTGGACACATATGCCATGAGGGGAGGAGCCAATCAAAATTGGATCTCCCCCCACAGCACTGTCCACGACAGAGTTGCCCGTCCGGCACCGCGAGGGGGTAGGGGGTTGTTTTGCCGACACACAGACACACAGACACACACACACAGACACACACACACCGACACACACACACCGACACACACACACCGACACACACACACCGATACACACCGAGGCACACTCACCAGCAGCTTGCGGCCACTCTTGCTGAAGAAGCTGAACAGCTGGTAGACGCTCACACACCGATACACACACACTGACACACACACACTGACACACACACACCGACACATACACACTGACACACACACACTGACACACACACACTGACACACACTCACCAGCAGCTTGCGCCCACTCTTGCTGAAGAAGCTGAACAGCTGGTAGACGCACACACACCGATACACACACACACACACTGACACACACACACTGACACACACTGACACACACACACACACTGACACACACTGACACACACACACACACTGACACACACACACCGAGGCACACTCACCAGCAGCTTGCGCCCACTCTTGCTGAAGAAGCTGAACAGCTGGTAGACGCTCTCGCTGTGCTGCTCGGGCGTCATGCACACGGCCCCCAGCGCCGGCCCCAGGCACGACCCCCCACCCGGGGACACCTTCACAGCCGGGGGGCAGGGGATGCGGGGATCGTCAATCTCGGAGACTCTCCGTGAAGACAATGATGATGGTGCTGACGACGATGATGATGATGATAACGCTGCTGATGATGCCGATGATGATGACGATGATTCTAAAACTGATAATAATGATAGTGCTGCTGCTGCTGCTGGTGCTGCTGGTGAAGCGGCTGGCACTGATCATGGTTATTATGCTCCCAACACAACAACACCAACGATGCTGCTGCTGCTGCTGCTGATGATGATATCGCCGCTGCCGCTGTCCTCACCTGCACCTCGTGCAGCTGCAGGGCGTGCGGCCCCTCGGGGTGCAGGCGAGACGGGATGAGCACCTCGAGAAAGGCCCCAGGGGCCTGACTAGGGCCCAGGTTCAATGCCTGCGAGGGCCCAGACACAGGGGAGACCACGGGGGGCATGGGGTCACGGGGGGGTCACGGGGGGCATGGGGTCACGGGGGGGTCACGGGGGGGGTCACTGGGGGGGGTCACGGGGGGGGTCACGGGGGGGTCACGGGGGGGGGTACGCGGGGGAGACCTCCCCGCGGAAGCGGCCGCTGTTTGCTGCTGGCCATCGGCGGTAAGACGGCGCTCACCGCTGCATCATGGCGGGCGCTTTCAGAGGCGCGTCCACGGTCGCCTCGACTGAGTGGGGGCGGTGGCCGGACCGAATGCAACGTACACACGTGGGGGACGTCGATACAGAGACAGGGAGTTGTGGGGACATGGGGACACGGGGGACACGGGGTCATGAGTTGAAAGACATGGAGACACGGGGACATGGAGACACGGGTGCCCACACCCAGACAATCCCACCAGGTGAGGGTGAGTCGACTCACCCAGGTGAGTCACAAGAGGCCTGCTCACCAGGTGAGGGTGAGTCGACTCACCCAGTTGAGTCACAAGAAGCCAACTCACCAGGTGAGGGTGAGTCGACTCACCCAGGTGAGTCACAAGAAGCCAACTCACCAGGTGAGGGTGAGTCGACTCACCCAGGTGAGTCACAAGAAGCCAACTCACCAGGTGAGGGTGAGTCGGCTCACCCAGGTGAGTCACAAGAGGTGAGCTCACCAGGTGAGGGTGAGTCGACTCACCCAGGTGAGTCACAAGAGGTGAGCTCACCAGGTGAGGGTGAGTCGGCTCACCCAGGTGAGTCACAAGAAGCCAACTCACCAGGTGAGGGTGAGTCGACTCACCCAGGTGAGTCACAAGAAGCCAACTCACCAGGTGAGGGTGAGTCGACTCACCCAGGTGAGTCACAAGAGGCCAGCTCACCAGGTGAGGGTGAGTCGACTCACCCAGGTGAGTCACAAGAGGTGAGCTCACCAGGTGAAGGTGAGTCGACTCACCCAGGTGAGTTACAAGAGGTGAGCTCACCAGGTGAGGGTGAGTCGGCTCACCCAGGTGAGTCACAAGAGGCCTGCTCACCAGGTGAGGGTGAGTCGGCTCACCCAGGTGAGTCACAAGAGGCCTGCTCACCAGGTGAGGGTGAGTCGGCTCACTCAGGTGAGTCACAAGAGGTGAGCTCACCAGGTGAGGGTGAGTCGGCTCACCCAGGTGAGTCACAAGAGGCCTGCTCACCAGGTGAGGGTGAGTCGACTCACCCAGGTGAGTCACGAGGTGAGCTCACCAGGTGAAGGTGAGTCGACTCACCCAGGTGAGTCACAAGAGGCCTGCTCACCAGGTGAGGGTGAGTCGACTCACCCAGGTGAGTCACAAGAGGTGAGCTCACCAGGTGAGGGTGAGCGGCTCACCTGGAAGGTGAAGTTGAGCCACTGGAAGTGACACGGCTGGCCGGGCAGTGCTACGGCCTCGCGGTCTGACAAGTCGCCTCCGTACAGAATCGACGTCTGGGACACCGAGCTGCACTCACGCACAGCAGCAGCAGCATTATTATCATCATCATCAGCATCATCATCATGAGCATCATCAGCATCATCATCATCATCAGCATCATCATGAGCATCATCAGCAGCATCAGCAGCAGTATCAGCATCATCATGAGCATCATCAGCAGCATCATCAGCAGCACCATCATCATCAGCATCATCATCAGTAGCATCAGCATCATCAGCAGCATCTTCATCATCAGCACCATCAACAGCAGCAGCAGCATCATCAACATCAGCAGCATCATCAGCAGCATCAGCATCAGCATCATCATCTGCTGTAGCAGGATCATAACCATGAGGACGTCGATGTATTGAGGGCGCTTCCGCGGAACTCTACAGACACACGGTGTGCGGTGAGGGAGCTTCCGCGGATGTCTACAGACACACGGTGTGCGGTGAGGAAGTTTCCGCGGATGTCTACAGACACGCGGTGTGCGGTGAGGAAGCTTCCGCGGATGTCTACAGACACGCGGTGTGCGGTGAGGAAGCTTCCGCGGATGTCTACAGACACGCGGTGTGCGGTGAGGGAGCTTCCGCGGATGTCTACAGACACACGGTGTGCGGTGAAGAAGCTTCCGCGGATCTCTACAGACACGCGGTGTGCGGTGAGGGAGCTTCCGCGGATCTCTACAGACACACGGTGTGCGGTGAGGAAGCTTCCGCGGATGTCTACAGACACACGGGGTGCGGTGAGGAAGCTTCCGCGGATGTCTACAGACACGCGGTGTGCGGTGAGGGAGCTTCCGCGGATGTCCACAGACCCGTGCAGGGTGGTGTCCACCTCGTAGCGGAGGGGGATGGACAGCAGCTCCTGGTTGTCGTCCAGGGTCTCGTTGTGCTCGATGTTCTGACTGAGAAGAGGAGAGAACAGAGGCATAGCAGACTCATAGCAGACTCATAGCAGACTCATAGCAGACTCATAGCAGACTCGTAGCAGACTCATAGCAGACTCGAAGCAGACTCATAGCAGACTCATAGCAGACTAATAGCAGACAGACTCATAGCAGACAGACTCATAGCAGACAGACTCATAGCAGACTCATAGCAGACCCATAGCAGACTCGTAGCAGATTCATAGCAGACTAATAGCAGACAGACTCATTGCAGACTCATAGCAGACTCATAGCAGACAGACTCATAGCAGACAGACTCGTAGCAGACTCATAGCAGACAGACTCATAGCAGACAGACTCGTAGCAGACTCATAGCATACTCATAGCAGACTCATAGCAGACAGACTCATAGCAGACTCATAGCAGACTCATAGCAAACAGACTCATAGCAGACTCATAGCAGACTCATAGCAGACTCATAGCAGACAGACTCATTGCAGACTCATAGCAGACAGACTCATAGCAGACAGACTCGTAGCAGACAGACTGATAGCAGACTCATAGCAGACTCATAGCAGACAGACTCATAGCAGACTCATAGCAGACAGACTCATAGCAGACAGACTGATAGCAGACTCATAGCAGACAGACTCGTAGCAGACTCATAGCAGACAGACTCATAGCAGACAGACTCATAGCAGACTCATAGCAGACTCATAGCAGACTCGTAGCAGACAGACTCATAGCAGACAGACTCATAGCAGACAGACTCATAGCAGACTCGTAGCAGACTCATAGCAGACTCATAGCAGACAGACTCATAGCAGACTCATAGCAGACAGACTCATAGCAGACTAATAGCAGACTCATAGCAGACTCATAGCAGACTCGTAGCAGACAGACTCATAGCAGACAGACTCATAGCAGACAGACTCATAGCAGACAGACTCATAGCAGACATACTCAAAGCAGACTCATAGCAGACTCATAGTAGACTCATAGCAGACAGACGCATAGCAGACTCGTAGCAGACTCATAGCAGACTAATAGCAGACTCGTAGCAGACTCATAGCAGACTCATAGCAGACTCGTAGCGGACTCATAGCAGACAGACTCATAGCAGACTAATAGCAGACAGACTCATAGCAGACTCATAGCAGACAGACTCATAGCAGACTCATAGCAGACTCATAGCAGACTCGTAGCAGACTCATAGCAGACTCATAGCAGACAGACTCATAGCAGACTCATTGCAGAGTCATAGCAGACTCATAGCAGACAGACTCATAGCAGACAGACTCATAGCAGACTCATAGCAGAATCATAGCAGACTCGTAGCAGACTCATAGCAGACTCATAGCAGACAGACTCATAGCAGACTCATTGCAGAGTCATAGCAGACTCATAGCAGACTCATAGCAGACAGACTCATAGCAGACTCATTGCAGAGTCATAGCAGACTCATAGCAGACTCATACCAGACAGACTCATAGCAGACAGACTCGTAGCAGACTCATAGCAGATTCATAGCAGACAGACTCGTAGCAGACTCATAGCAGACTCATAGCAGACTCATAGCAGACAGACTCATAGCAGACAGACTCATAGCAGACTCATAGCAGACTCATAGCAGACAGACTCGTAGCAGACTCATAGCAGACTCATAGCAGACAGACTCATAGCAGACAGACTCATAGCAGACTCATAGCAGACTCATAGCAGACAGACTCATAGCAGACTCATAGCAGACTCATAGCAGACTCATAGCAGACTCATAGCAGACTCATAGCAGACAGACTCATAGCAGACAGACTCGTAGCAGACTCATAGCAGACTCATAGCAGACAGACTCATAGCAGACATACTCATAGCAGACTCATAGCAGACTCATAGCAGACTCATAGCAGACAGACGCATAGCAGACTCGTAGCAGACTCATAGCAGACTAATAGCAGACTCGTAGCAGACTCGTAGCAGACTCATAGCAGACTCGTAGCAGACTCATAGCAGACAGACTCATAGCAGACTAATAGCAGACAGACTCATAGCAGACTCATAGCAGACAGACTCATAGCAGACTCATAGCAGACTCATAGCAGACAGACTCATAGCAGACTCATTGCAGAGTCATAGCAGACTCATAGCAGACAGACTCATAGCAGACAGACTCATAGCAGACTCATAGCAGAATCATAGCAGACTCGTAGCAGACTCATAGCAGACAGACTCATAGCAGACTCATAGCAGACAGACTCATAACAGACTCGTAGCAGACAGACTCATAGCAGACTCATAGCAGACTCATAGCAGACTCGTAGCAGACAGACTCATAGCAGACAGACTCATAGCAGACAGACTCATAGCAGACTCATAGCAGACAGACTCATAGCAGACAGACTCATAGCAGACAGACTCATAGCAGACAGACTCATAGCAGACTCGTAGCAGACAGACTAATAGCAGACAGACTCATAGCAGACAGACTCATAGCAGACTCATAGCAGACAGACTCATAGCAGACAGACTCATAGCAGACAGACTCATAGCAGACAGACTCATAGCAGACTCATAGCAGACAGACTCATAGCAGACTCATAGCAGACATATTCATAGCAGACGCATAGCAGACTCATAGCAGACTCATAGCAGACAGACTCATAGCAAACTCATAGCAGACTCGCAGCAGACGCGTAGCAGACTCATAGCAGACAGACTCATAACAGACAGACTCATAGCAGACAGACTCATAGCAGACTCATTGCAGACTCATAGCAGACTCATAGCAGACAGACTCATAGCAGACAGACTCATAGCAGACTCATAGCAGACAGACTCATAGCAGACAGACTCATAGCAGACTCATAGCAGACTCGTAGCAGACAGACTCATAGCAGACAGACTCATAGCAGACTCATAGCAGACAGACTCATAGCAGTCTCATAGCAGACAGACTCGTAGCAGACTCATAGCAGACAGACTCATAGCAGACTCATAGTAGACAGACGCATAGCAGACTCGTAGCAGACTCATAGCAGACAGACTCATAGCAGACTCATAGCAGACTCATAGCAGACAGACTCATAGCAGACTCATAGCAGACAGACTCATAGCAGACTCATAGCAGACTCATAGCAGACAGACTCATAGCAGACTCATAGCAGACAGACTCATAGCAGACAGACTCATAGCAGACAGACTCATAGCAGACTCGTAGCAGACAGACTCATAGCAGACAGACTCATAGCAGACAGACTCATAGCAGACTTATAGCAGACAGACTCATAGCAGACAGACTTGTAGCAGACAGACTCATAGCAGACAGACTCATAGCAGACAGACTCATAGCAGACTCATAGCAGACAGACTCATAGCAGACAGACTCATAGCAGACTCATAGCAGACTCATAGCAGACAGACTCATAGCAGACACTCATAGCAGACCCGTAGCAGATTCGTAGCAGACTCATAGCAGACTCATAGCAGACAGACTCATAGCAGACTCATAGCAGACAGATTCATAGCAGACACATAGCAGACTCATAGCAGACAGACTCATAGCAGACTCATAGCAGACTTGCAGCAGACCCGTAACAGACTCATAGCAGACAGACTCATAGCAGACAGACTCATAGCAGACCCGTAGCAGACAGACTCATAGCAGACTCCTAGCAGACTCGCAGCAGACCCGTAGCAGACTCATAGCAGACAGACTCATAGCAGACTCATAGCAGACAGACTCAAAGCAGACTCATAGCAGACTTATAGCAGACAGACTCATAACAGACAGACTCATAGCAGACAGACTCATAGCAGACAGACTCATAGCAGACTCATAGCAGACTCATAGCAGACTCATAGCAGACAGACTCATAGCAGACAGACTCATAGCAGACTCATAGCAGACAGACTCATAGCAGACAGACTCATAGCAGACTCATAGCAGACTCATAGCAGACAGACTCATAGCAGACAGACTCATAGCAGACCCGTAGCAGATTCGTAGCAGACTCATAGCAGACAGACTCATAGCAGACAGACTCGTAGCAGACAGACTCATAGCAGACAGACTCATAGCAGACTCATAGCAGACAGACTCATAGTAGACTCATAGCAGACAGACTCATAGCAGACAGACTCATAGCAGACAGACTCATAGCAGACAGACTCGTAGCAGACTCATAGCAGACTCATAGCAGACAGACTCATAGCAGACTCATAGCAGACAGATTCTTAGCAGACGCATAGCAGACTCATAGCAGACTCATAGCAGACAGACTCATAGCAGACTCATAGCAGACTCGCAGCAGACCCATAGCAGACTCATAGCAGACAGACTCATAGCAGACAGACTCATAGCAGACAGACTCATAGCAGACATCTGCATAGCAGACTCATAGCAGACCGACTCATAGCAGACTCATAGCAGACTCATAGCAGACAGACTCATAGCAGACTCATAGCAGACTCATAGCAGACCCGTAGCAGACTCGTAGCAGACCCATAGCAGCCCACACATCTGTACACAAAACAGACCATACAGCTGTATACATAGCAGGCCACATGTACACACAGCTGGATAGATGAGACAGACGCACACACAGAAGACCGGACAGGCTGTAGAGAGAAGACGAGAGCCAGGCTGCTGATAACGAGCGGTGGTGGGGCACCACGTGGGTGTCTGGGATGGTGGGGCACCACGTGGGTGTCTGGGTGGTGGGGCACCACGTGGTTGTCTGGGTGGTGGGGCACCACGTGGGTGTCTGGGATGGTGGGGCACCACGTGGGTGTCTGGGTGGTGGGGCACCACGTGGGTGTCTGGGGCGGTGGGGCACCACGTGGGTGTCTGGGTGGTGGGGCACCACGTGGGTGTCTGGGTGGTGGGGCACCACGTGGGTGTCTGGGTGGTGGGGCACCACGTGGGTGTCTGGGTGGTGGGGCACCACGTGGGTGTCTGGGGCGGTGGGGCACCACGTGGTTGTCTGGGGCGGTGGGGCACCACGTGGGTGTCTGGGGCGGTGGGGCACCACGTGGGTGTCTGGGGCGGTGGGGCACCACGTGGTTGTCTGGGTGGTGGGGCACCACGTGGGTGTCTGGGGTGGTGGGGCACCACGTGGTTGTCTGGGTGGTGGGGCACCACGTGGGTGTCTAGGGTGGTGGGGCACCACGTGGTTGTCTGGAGTGGTGGGGCACCACGTGGGTGTCTGGGTGGTGGGGCACCACGTGGGTGTCTGGGTGGTGGGGCACCACGTGGGTGTCTGGGTGGTGAGGCACCACGTGGGTGTCTGGAGTGGTGGGGCACCACGTGGGTGTCTGGGTGGTGGGGTACCACGTGGTTGTCTGGGTGGTGGGGCACCACGTGGTTGTCTGGGTGGTGGGGCACCACGTGGGTGTCTGGGGTGGTGGGGCACCACGTGGTTGTCTGGGTGGTGGGGCACCACGTGGTTGTCTGGGTGGTGGGGCACCACGTGGGTGTCTGGGTGGTGGGGCACCACGTGGGTGTCTGGGTAGTGGGGCACCACGTGGGTGTCTGGGTGGTGGGGCACCACGTGGGTGTCTGGGTAGTGGGGCACCACGTGGGTGTCTGGGGTGGTGGGGCACCACGTGGGTGTCTGGGGTGGTGCACACCACGTGGGTGTCTGGGTGGTGGGGCACCACGTGGTTGTCTGGGTGGTGGGGCACCACGTGGGTGTCTGGGGCAGTGGGGCACCACGTGGGTGTCTGAGGTGGTGAGGCACCACGTGGGTGTCTGGGTGGTGGGGCACCACGTGGGTGTCTGGGGTGGAGGGGCATCACGTGGTTGTCTGGGGTGGTGTCGCCACCTCACCTGGTGATCTGAGCGCTGAACTCGAGCAGATCGTCCTCGCCACTCAGCTGGCTGCTGTCGAACAGCACGCTCACTTCCCGCTGAGGCACAGCACACCGTCACACACCACACCGTCACACACCACACCGTCATACACCACACCATCACACACCACACCGTCACACACCACACCGTCACACACCACACCATCACACACCACACCGTCACACACCACAGCATCACACCGTCACACACCACACCATCACACCGTCACACACCACACCGTCACACACCACACCGTCATACACCACACCATCACACACCACACCGTCACACACCACACGTGACCCACCACACGTGACCCAGACCTTGGTGTGAGACTTGAGGAAGGGGAACCCCACACCACACGTGACCCACACCACACGTGACCCACACCACACGTGACCCACACCACACGTGACCCACACCACACGTGACCCACACCTTGGTGTGAGACTTGAGGAAGGGGAACCCCACGCTGCACTGCAGCAAATTCCCCTCCTGCACCTCACAGCTCAGCGCCTTTTCCTCCTCCTGCACACAAAGACAAAGATCCCCCGTGTAGCCTCAACGGACTGTTGGGGCAAGTGCTGTTCGCGAGTAGCACCTATGAAGGCCGGCATGGCACACAAGGGGAGTGGGTGGTCGACACCACGCCCGGCCGCCTTTGTCTCCCCAGTGGCGATGTTTACTGCACACCGCACCATGGAACTCATTTGAGGCTGAGCCGGCCTAGGGAAGGCCTCGGACCGGATCCGATAATCGTCACCGCCGTTGGCCATCAACGGGAATCGAACTCGGGTCGCCGGGTTCGTAGCGCTGCGTAGCACCGACCGCTGCACCACCGCTCCCCACACACAGACACACACAGACACACTCAAACAGACACACACACAGACACACACACACAGACACACACAGACAGACACACACAGACACACACACACAGACACACACAACAACAACAACAACCGCCATTCGCCACTAAGTGGCGGTGACATCACCACGACGCTTGTGCCAGGCTATGTGCACCCTGAGGCCACGTGAAGTGTCGAACGCCCGCTGGCAGGAGGTCACGGGGCAGACCCAGGTGCCACGGGTCGACTGACTGAGATGACTGGCTGATGCACCACCTGTGCCCCCTACTGTGCCAACCTGCTGTGCTTTAGCCAGCCGGCGCTCCGCTCGCTGTTGTGAGCGTCGCTCCTCCGCCCTCCGTTGTTGTTGGAGGGCGACTGCCTTCAACTGCCCAGTAGCATCCTTCACGAGCCTCCTCCACAGAGGCCGATCTTGACACCGCTGGTACCAGTCATCGGCAAGTCCACTCAGCTCCACGTCCTCCTGTACCACATCACTCCATCTCTTCTCTAGCCCGTGCCGCGCCCGCTTAGCCCCCTCAATCCGGCCAAACAAAAGCTGTTTCGGCATGCGGTGGCTGGGCATGCGGGCTACATGACCCAGCCATCGCAGCCTTGCCTGCCGGAGGAGCTCACCGATGGGACCCTGCCCAGATCTTTCAAGGATTTGTGAGCTCCTCACACAATCCAGTCTGGTTAAACCCAGGATGGATCGTAGGCAGGCCAGCCTAAATGTTTCTAACCGGCGAAGATGTTCCATTAGGGGGGTCCACGTTTCGCAAGCGTAGAGAAGGGAGGGAATGACCGTGGCCGAGAAGACCTGAAGCTTAGTGCGGAGCAACAGACCAGGTAGCTTCCACACAGCGTTACGCAACCGATGAAAAGATATTGCCGCTCGACTGATTCGGAGTGAGACCTCTGCTGTTAAACTGGAGCCAGTCATAAGCACACTGCCCAGGTATGGGAAACTCTCCACTCTCTCCACAACTGCCCCATCACCGATTGGGAGTTGTGGGGGTGGAGTGTCCGATGGTACAAAATACCCAGGCAGGTGCTTAGTTTTGGTGGGGCTGATGGTAAGGCCCCACCTCTTAGTGGCATGCTCCAGTCTCAGCAGCAGCGTCTCCAACTCCTCCTCTGACTGAGCAGCTATTACCAAATCATCAGCATACATAACGTGGTTGAGCAATAGGGAGCCATCCCTTGACCGCACCCGGGCATCGATTAGCCACCCATTATATCTGTACCATATGGAGATTCCCCCGGTACAGCTATTGAAGGCTTCACGAACTACGTGGTCAAAATAGATGTTAAATAATGTGGGAGCCAGAGGACATCCCTGTCGCACCCCAAGGTGTACAGGGAATGGCTCTGACTCCCGGCCACGTAGTTTTACCCGGGCCCGCTCACCATCATGAAGGTCCTTAATGATCGTGAGCAGAGGGTCAGGTACTCCAAAAGCACGAAGAACGACCCAGAGCCCAGGCCTACTGATGGTATCATAGGCCTTGACCAGGTCAATAAAGCAGAGATGTAGGTCTTGTTGGAATTCCCTACACCTCTGCTGTAGCAGACGGACAGAAAATATGGCATCTGTGCAGGACCGCCCTTTCCTGAAACCGCATTGGGGCTCCGCAAGCCTCTCCTCAGCGTGCCTGGCAAGGCGATGCTGAATAATCCTTGCCAGGACCTTTCCCGGCACACTGAGGAGTGAGATGCCCCTGTAGTTGTTACAGTCTGTGCGGTCCCCCTTCTTAAAAAGGGGGACCACCAGGGCATCCTTCCAATCCTGCGGAACCCGTCCAGTGGTCCAGACTGTTGTTATGATGTCATATAGGGCAGTCTGTGCACAAACGCCACCCTCCCTCAGCATTTCGCTTGGGAGATCATCTCTGCCCGCTGCCTTTCCTGGTCTCAGACTCCGGATCACCTTCAATACTTCCTCAGCAGATGGCACCTCAGCCAGCCACTCACAGGGGGTGACTTCTTCCAATATTTGAGGCACCGCAGCCTCAGCAGGGTCATCCTCACTTTGTGCCACGATGTTTTCCTGGCTGAGGGATTTTCCCTCCCCCAGGACCTCACAGAAATGCTCAGAAAATCTGCGAACCTGTTCCTGGGGGTCGGAGATTGGATCACCGTTTTTTCCCCTAATGATGGTAATAGGTGTGGCGCTGCAGGTTACTTTTTTGATGGAGTTAAATAGAGATTTGTGATCACGGGCCACTGAGGCAGACTCCATCTCCTCAGCAACCCGCGACCACCACCCATCCTTGCAGCGCCTCACGGCTCTCCGAACCTCCGAGCGAAGGCTGCGGTAAGCCTCCTCATTCTCTGACGTGGGATTCTGTAGCCGATGACAGTGGGCCTGTCGCTTTTTCTCAACCATCCTGAACACCTCCTCTGTCAGCCAGGGTCTCTGGGGAGGTCTGGACCGCGTACCCAAAGCAGCCATTGCAGCTGCATGAGTCACAGTCCTAAACCTCGCCCATTTACCCTTGACATCAGGAGGAGTCGGGGACGATGCCAATCCCAGCCGCAAGCGATGATGAAATTCTCGCTTGCAACTTTCATCAGATAACTGAGACCAGGCCACTTTATGTTGGAATGGGGTCCTGGGTGTACACCCACCACCGGAGTGGAAGAATGGCAGGCGCATCTTACAGATGACTAGTCGATGGTCAGAGGGCAGATCAGCCCCACGGTAGGTCCTGGTATCAAGGACATGGGCTCGCATTCGCTGGTCCGTCACTATGTAGTCCAGCAGATGTTCTTGCTTGGACCCGGCATGCATCCATGATGTTGTGTGGATGCGCCGATGCCGGAACAGCGTGTTGGTAATTACAAGCCCATGGGCTGCACAAAAATCTAGCAGCCTCCTACCGTTATTGAGCTGATCTGGCCCATGCCCTCCAATCACTCCAGACCAGGTGCCAGTATCATGACCAACTCGGGCATTGAAGTCACCCAACATGATGACTCTATCCCGAGGGGCCACTTTAGCCAGCACCTGTGACAGGAGGTCATAGAAGGCATCTGACTCATCGGCTTTGCCTGCATCCCTCCACGGATGTTCATCTTCGGTGGGGGCATAAGTAACCACGACCACCATTCCTCGCCTCCGGTTGATGGGAAGGCGAGCCCAAAGTAGCCTGGGGCTTACAGCTTCCCACACCTCACCGCCACGCTCCCACGCCCCCTTCATTCTTTTGTTCAAAAGACCCACACCCTCTTGTTTAGCAGTCTGCTGCCCCGAGTAGAGGACTGTCCACCCCTCATGGTGGCAGGAGCCAGAGCCGGTCCACCGGACCTCCTGAATGCCGCATAGATCCAGGCGGTACCGGTCCAGCTCCCGACAGAGGAGTGGCAGCCTCTCCTCTGCAGTGAGCGTTCGAACATTCCACGTGGCCACCCGTAGTGGCTTTTGGTTGTTTCTGGAGTAGCCCCGAGGGTAGGTATTCAATCTCCTGGCTCCGCCAATTGGGGTTTGGCCAGGAGACGTCATAGACGCCTGGCCCCCCGGAGCCTCCGGCACAAGCTTATTAGTTACATATTTCAGTTTAATTCGTGGTTTTGTGGTAATTAATTGAAGGTGGAGGGGTTACCAGCCCCTCGCACCCGTCCAGAGCCCCCGTTTAGCCCCTGTGGTGGACACATATGCCATGAGGGGAGGAGCCAATCAAAATTGGATCTCCCCCCACAGCACTGTCCACGACAGAGTTGCCCGTCTGGCACCGCGAGGACACACACAAACACACACACACACACAGACACACACACACACTCACTCACACGCGTCGGGTCGTGGCACCTGTCGCTCGGTGACCGCGACGTAAATTTTTCCCGAACAAAATAAATCATCCAGCAGTGGGTAGATCACGGCCGAAGACGACGAGAGCGGCGGCGAGGAGGAGGAGGACGATGAGGAGGAGGAGGACGAGGAGGAGGACGATGAAGAGGAGGAGGACGATGATGAGGAGGAGGACGGGCTCACCGTGTCCCAGGCGTTGACGAGGAAGAGATCCCGGTGGAAGTGCATGCGCAGCGTGGGGTCGAAGGCGTCCTCCCCCACGTTGCCCAGGCTCAGGTTGACGCGCAGGGAGTGCACCTCACCCACCACCAGGTAGGGGCGGTCAGACAGCAGCCTGCGGGCACGCACGCCGCACACACACACGCACACACACAGACACACACGCACAGACACACACAGACACACACGCACACACACACACGCACAGACACACACACACACACACGCACAGACACACACGCACACACACAGACACAGAGACAGACACACGCGCGCACACACACACGCACACACACAGACACACACGCACACACACAGACACACACGCACACACACAGACACGCACGCACACACACACACGCACGCACACACACAGACACACACACTCACGCACACACGCACACACAGACGCACACGCACACACAGACACACACGCGCGCACACACACACGCATGCACACACACACACAGACGCACACACTCACGCACACACGCACACACAGACGCACACACACGCACACACAGACACACACGCACAAAGACAAAGATCCCCCGTGTAGCCTTAACAAACTGTAGGGGCAAGTGCTGTTAGCGAGCAGCTATAAAGGCCGGAACGGTAAACGAGGGGGTGGGTGGCCAGCATCACGCCCGGCCGCCTTTGTCTCCCCGGTAGCGATGTTTACACACCACACCAGGTACTCATTTGTTGGCCGTGAGCGGGAATCGAACCCAGGTCGCCGGGTTCATAGCGCAGCGTAGCGCTTACCGCTACTACACTACCGCTCCCCATGCACAGACACACGCACAGACACACACACGGACGCACACACACAGACACACGTACGGACGCACACACGGACGCACACACACAGACACACGCACGGACGCACACACATGGCCCGCCACCACTGCCGTCGTCATCATCATTGACGTCATCATCGCCACCGACATTATCGTCATCATCGCCGCCATCTTTGTCGTCTCCATCGTCGTCATCATCGTCATCACCGTCGTTGTCGCCATCCTCGTCATCGTCATCGTCATCATTGCCCTCGGCAAGGTCCTCATCGTCCGGACTACGATGCAATCCCGCGTCACCGCGGTCCCCGGCGCGGCCGTCGCTGTCGCCACCGGCGTCGTCAAACGTCGCTGTCGTGGGCGAGGGGGCGACGGTGCGCTGTGCCACGCACGCACCTGGGGAGGACCAGGGTCCCGTTCACTCTGAGGTCAGCCGGGCACACGTCTGTGTGACAGTTCCTCTCAAACTTTGTCTACACGCACAGACACACACAGACACACACACAGACACACACAGACACACGCACACAGACAGAGACACACGCACACAGACACACGCAGACACACAGACACACAAACAGACACATGCACACACACACAGACACACACACACACATAGACACACGCACACAGACACACACAGACACACACACACACACAGACACACGCACACAGACAGAGACACACACACACAGACACACGCAGACACACAGACACACAAACAGACACACGCACACACACACAGACACACACACACAGACACACGCACACACACAGACACACGTATGCATGACAACAACAACAACCGCAGTGACGTCACCGCGGTGCTTGTGCCAGTCCAGGTGCACTCCGAGGCCAAGTGTTGAAGGCTCGCTGACAGGTCACGGGACAGACCCAGCAGGTGCCATGGGTTGACGGAGATAACTGGCAGACGCACCGCCTGTTCCCCCTCCGGGGCTAACGTGCTGCCTTGTATCTGCCCGACGCTCCGCTCGTTGTTGTGAGCGTCGCTCCTCTGCCCTCTGCTGTTGTTGAAGGGCGACTGCCTCCAACTGCCCAGCAGCAGCGTCCTTCACGAGCCTCCTCCTCCACAGAGGCCGATCTTGACACCGCTGGTACCACTTAGCTCCACATCCTCCCGTACCGCATTAGTCCAAAGCTTGTGGAATCTGGGATTTGGAAATGTGGGTTTTGGCAATGTAATTCTCGAGAGACTCGTATGTTGGAAAATAGGGCTTTTTAGATGGAGAAATTTGAGTTTTGACCATCTGGGTTTTGTGAATTTAGTCTTTCAGATTCTGGGATCTGAGAATCTCAGATTTGTAATCTGGGCTCTGAGACTACAGGAATTAGCGATTGGTGAATGTTGTGGTTCCCTCACCACACTTCTCGCCGAATCTCTGTGTCGCTCCCTCCATCTGATGACAGGTCGCAGTGCGGGGAGGTCATCGTCATCATCGTCACCACCACCACCGCCGCCGCCGCCGCCGCTGCTGCCGCTGCTGCCAGTGTTGTTGCCACCCCCGGGGGAGTCGCTCCTCCTCCTCCGGCTGGCGCCCCTCCGCTCGCCTTCCGCCGTTTCGCCGTGCGCCAGCGAGTAGCGGACTTCGAACACCAAGGGCGCAACTACGTCGTTCACCTTCCCCTGTGAGACGTGCGGGGGTGGGAGGGAGCGGATGGGGGCGGCGGAGGGGAAGCCGGAGAGGTCAAGGGTCAGAGAGACGCCGAGCCGACGCCGATGACAACCCTGAGTTCGACTCGGGGATTCCGCTGCCCGGCCGTGACGAGGACGCGGGGTTCTCCGCTGTGCGGCGAGTGGATGGTCCTGGTGGGCGGTGAGTTGGTGGGTGGGTAGCTCTGTCGGGAAACCTCTCGGCCGCGTGGTGGCTGGGTCAGTAAAGAGGTGGCAGGTTGGCAGGCAGGCAGGCATCTGGGTAGGTGAAGGAGTAAGTGTGAATGTGGCGTAACCCTCCACCACCAGAAACAGCCACTGAGGTTTGTCACGTAAACAACGCGCCAGTTAGTTACTAATATAGTGTGTAGTGTATAGTGTATATTAGTGTATAGTGTATATTAGTGTATAGTGTATACTCTATATTAGTGTATAGTGTATATTAGTGTGTAGTGTATAGTGTAGTGTATAGTGTATATTAGTGTGTAGTGTATACTCTATATTAGTGTGTAGTGTATAGTGTATATTAGTGTGTAGTGTATAGTGTAGTGTATATTAGTGTGTAGTGTTTATTAGTGTATATTAGTGTGTAGTGTATATTAGTGTGTAGTATATAGTGCATATTAGTGTGTAGTGTATAGTGTATATTAGTGTGTAGTGTATATTAGTGTGTATAGTGTATATTAGTGTGTATAGTGTATATATATTAGTGTGTAGTGTATATTAGTGTGTAGTGTATATTAGTGTGTAGTGTATATTAGTGTGTAGTTTATATTAGTGTGTAGTGTATATCAGTGTGTAGTGTATATTAGTGTATAATGTATATTAGTGTGTAGTGTATATTAGTGTATAGTGTATATTAGTGTATAGTGTATATTAGTGTGTAGTGTATATTAGTGTGTGGTGTAAATTAGTGTGTAGTGTATGTATTTTAGTGTGTAGTGTATATTAGTGTGTAGTGTATGTATTTTAGTGTGTAGTGTATATTAGTGTGTAGTGTATATTAGTGTGTAGTGTATGTATTTTAGTGTGTAGTGTATATTAGTGTATAGTGTATATTAGTGTGTAGTGTATATTAGTATGTAGTGTGTAGTGTATATTAGTGTGTAGTGTATGTATTTTAGTGTGTAGTGTATATTAGTGTGTAGTGTATATTAGTGTGTAGTTTATAGTGTATATTAGTGTGTAGTGTATATTAGTGTGTAGTATATAGTGTATATTAGTGTGTAGTGTATAGTGTATATTAGTGTGCAGTGTATATTAGTGTGTAGTGTATAGTGTATATTAGTGTATAGTGTATAGGGAATATTAGTGTGTAGTGTATAGTGTATATTAGTGTGTAGTGTATATTAGTGTGTAGTGTATAGTGTATATTAGTGTGTAGTGTATAGTGTATATTAGTGTGTAGTGTATATTAGTGTGTAGTGTATAGTGTATATTAGTGTGTAGTGTATAGTGTATATTAGTGTATAGTGTATATTAGTGTGTATATTGTATATTAGTCTGTAGTGTATATTAGTGTGTAGTGTATATTAGTGTGTAGTGTATATTGTATATTAGTGTGTAGTGTATAGTGTATATTAGTGTATAGTGTATAATGTAGTATATAGTGTGGTGTACTACTTCAGCCCACCGCTGTGTTGGAGAGTAAATCTGCAACATTTACAATTTGAATACGACGGGCGGTGGAGGGTTACGACACATTTATACTTCCGCGATCTGACCCAAAACACGTTCATTATGAATAACATTGGTCGCCGACACCTACTCGGTGTTAAACAGGTGAAGTTTGTCGTGTGAGTGGCGAGGTGGGTGGAGTGGTGAGTTGCCACAGTAGGGGGCAAAGGTGGTGCATCGACAAGTCATCTGCGTCAGTCAACCCATGGCACCCGGCTGACATCGCCGCCACTTCGTGGCGAATGGCGGTTGTTGTTGTTGATATCTGGCTCGGTTCAGGAGTAGGCAGGTGGTTTGAGAGGCATCGCAGCAGCAGCAGAGTCGCTCGCCCGGTGAGTCGCTCAGTCGATGAGTCGCTCAGTCGGTGAGTCACTCGCCAGTCGGTGAGTCACTAAGTCGGTGAGTCGCTCAGTCGGTGAGTCGCTCAGTCGATGAGTCACTCAGGCGGTGAGTCGCTCAGTCGGTGAGTCACTCGCCAGTCGGTGAGTCGCTCAGTCAATGAGTCACTCAGTCGGTGAGTCACTCAGTCGATGAGTCACTCAGTCGGTGAGTCACTCGCCAGTCGGTGAGTCACTCAGTCGGTGAGTCGCTCAATCGGTGAGTCACTCAGGTGGTGAGTCACTCAGTTGGTGAGTCACTCGCCAGTCGGTGAGTCGCTCAGTCGGTGAGTCGCTCAGTCGATGAGTCGCTCAGTCGGTGAGTCGCTTAGTCGATGAGTCACTCAGTCGGTGAGTCACTCAGTCGGTGAGTCACTCAGTCGGTGAGTCACTCAGTCAGTGAGTCACTCAGTCAGTGAGTCACTCGCCAGTCGGTGAGTCACTCAGTTGGTGAGTCACTCAGTCGGTGAGTCGCTCAGTCGGTGAGTCACTCAGTCGGTGAGTCACTCGCCAGTCGGTGAGTCACTCAGTCGGTAAGTCGCTCAGTCGATGAGTCACTCAGTCGGTGAGTCACTCAGTCGGTGAGTCACTCAGTCAGTGAGTCACTCAGTCAGTGAGTCACTCGCCAGTCGGTGAGTCACTCAGTTGGTGAGTCACTCAGTCGGTGAGTCGTTCAGTCGGTGAGTCACTCAGTCGGTGAGTCACTCGCCAGTCGGTGAGTCACTCAGTCGGTAAGTCGCTCAGTCGGTGAGTCGCTCAGTCGGTGAGTCACTCGCCAGTCGGTGAGTCGCTCAGTCAATGAGTCACTCAGTCGGTGAGTCACTCAGTCGATGAGTCACTCAGTCGGTGAGTCACTCGCCAGTCGGTGAGTCACTCAGTCGGTGAGTCGCTCAATCGGTGAGTCACTCAGGTGGTGAGTCACTCAGTTGGTGAGTCACTCGCCAGTCGGTGAGTCGCTCAGTCGGTGAGTCGCTCAGTCGATGAGTCGCTCAGTCGGTGAGTCGCTTAGTCGATGAGTCACTCAGTCGGTGAGTCACTCAGTCGGTGAGTCACTCAGTCAGTGAGTCACTCAGTCAGTGAGTCACTCGCCAGTCGGTGAGTCACTCAGTTGGTGAGTCACTCAGTCGGTGAGTCGCTCAGTCGGTGAGTCACTCAGTCGGTGAGTCACTCGCCAGTCGGTGAGTCACTCAGTCGGTAAGTCGCTCAGTCGATGAGTCACTCAGTCGGTGAGTCACTCAGTCGGTGAGTCACTCAGTCAGTGAGTCACTCAGTCAGTGAGTCACTCGCCAGTCGGTGAGTCACTCAGTTGGTGAGTCACTCAGTCGGTGAGTCGTTCAGTCGGTGAGTCACTCAGTCGGTGAGTCACTCGCCAGTCGGTGAGTCACTCAGTCGGTAAGTCGCTCAGTCGGTGAGTCGCTCAGTCGGTGAGTCACTCAGTCAGTGAGTCACTCAGTCAGTGAGTCACTCGCCAGTCGGTGAGTCACTCAGTTGGTGAGTCACTCAGTCGGTGAGTCGCTCAGTCGGTGAGTCACTCAGTCGGTGAGTCACTCGCCAGTCGGTGAGTCACTCAGTCGGTAAATCGCTCAGTCGGTGAGTCGCTCAGTCGGTGAGTCGCTCAGTCGGTGAGTCACTCAGTCGGTGAGTCACTTGCCAGTCGGTGAGTCACTCAGTCGGTGAGTCACTCAGTCGGTGAGTCACTCAGTCGGTGAGTCACCCAGTCGGTGAGTCACTCAGTCGGTGAGTCACTCGCCAGTCGGTGAGTCGCTCAGTCGGTGAGTCACTCAGTCGGTGAGTCACTCAGTCGGTGAGTCACTCAGTCGGTGAGTCACTCGCCAGTCGGTGAGTCACTCAGTCGGTGAGTCACTCAGTCGGTGAGTCACTCAGTCGGTGAGTCACTCAGTCGGTGAGTCACTCGCCAGTCGGTGAGTCGCTCAGTCGGTGAGTCGCTCAGTCGGTGAGTCACTCAGGTGGTGAGTCACTCAGTCGGTGAGTCACTCGCCAGTCGGTGAGTCGCTCAGTCGGTGAGTCGCTCAGTCGGTGAGTCACTCAGTCGGTGAGTCACTCAGTCAGTGAGTCACTCGCCAGTCGGTGAGTCACTCAGTTGGTGAGTCACTCAGTCGGTGAGTCGCTCAGTCGGTGAGTCACTCAGTCGGTGAGTCACTCGCCAGTCGGTGAGTCACTCAGTCGGTAAGTCGCTCAGTCGGTGAGTCGCTCAGTCGGTGAGTCGCTCAGTCAGTGAGTCGCTCAGTCGGTGAGTCACTCAGTCGGTGAGTCACTCAGTCGGTGAGTCGCTCAGTCAGTGAGTCGCTCAGTCGGTGAGTCACTCAGTCGGTGAGTCACTCGCCAGTCGGTGAGTCACTCGCCAGTCGGTGAGTCACTCAGTCGGTGAGTCACTCAGTCGGTGAGTCACTCAGTCGGTGAGTCACCCAGTCGGTGAGTCACTCAGTCGGTGAGTCACTTGCCAGTCGGTGAGTCACTCAGTCGGTGAGTCGCTCAGTCGGTGAGTCGCTCAGTCGGTGAGTCGCTCAGTCGGTGAGTCACTCAGTTGGTGAGTTACTCGCCAGTCGGTGAGTCACTCAGTCGATGAGTCACTCAGTCGGTGAGTCACTCAGTCGGTGAGTCGCTCGCCCGGTGAGTCACTCAGTCAGTGAGTCACTCGCCAGTCGGTGAGTCGCTCAGTCGGTGAGTCACTCAGTCGGTGAGTCATTCGTTCAGTCAATGAGCCAGTCAGTCGGTGAGTCACTCAGTCGATGAGTCACTCAGTCAGTGAGTCACTCAGTCGGTGAGTCACTCGCCAGTCGGTGAGTCGCTCAGTCGGTGAATCGCTCAGTCGGTGAGTCACTCAGGTGGTAAGTCACTCGCCAGTCGGTGAGTCGCTCAGTCGGTGAGTCGCTCAGTCGGTGAGTCGCTCAGTCGGTGAGTCACTTAGTCGATGAGTCACTCAGTCGGTGAGTCACTCAGTCGGTGAGTCACTCGCCAGTCGGTGAGTCACTCAGTTGGTGAGTCACTCAATCGGTGAGTCGCTCAGTCGGTGAGTCACTCAGTTGGTGAGTCACTCAGTTGGTGAGTCACTCGCCAGTCGGTGAGTCACTCAGTTGGTAAGTCACTCAGTCGGTGAGTCGCTCAGTCGGTGAGTCGCTCAGTCGGTGAGTCACTCAGTCGGTGAGTCGCTCAGTCGGTGAGTCGCTCAGTCGGTGAGTCACTCAGTCGGTGAGTCACTCGCCAGTCGGTGAGTCACTCAGTCGGTGAGTCACTCAGTCGGTGAGTCACTCGCCAGTCGGTGAGTCACTCAGTCGGTGAGTCGCTCAGTCAGTGAGTCGCTCAGTCGGTGAGTCGCTCAGTCGGTGAGTCACTCAGTCGGTGAGTCGCTCAGTCGGTGAGTCACTCAGTCGGTGAGTCACTCGCCAGTCGGTGAGTAGCTCAGTCGGTGAGTCGCTCAGTTGGTAAGTCACTCAGTCGGTGAGTCGCTCAGTCGGTGAGTCGCTCAGTCGGTGAGTCGCTCAGTCGGTGAGTCGCTCAGTCGGTGAGTCGCTCAGTCGGTGAGTCGCTCAGTCAGTGAGTCACTCAGTCGGTGAGTCACTCAGTCGGTGAGTCACTCAGTCGGTGAGTCGCTCAGTCGGTGAGTCACTCAGTCAGTGAGTCACTCGCCAGTCGGTGAGTCGCTCGCCCGGTGAGTCACTCAGTCGGTGAGTCGCTCAGTCGGTGAGTCACTCAGTCGGTGAGTCACTCGCCAGTCGGTGAGTCACTCAGTCGGTGAGTCACTCAGTCGGTGAGTCACCCAGTCGGTGAGTCACTCAGTCGGTGAGTCACTTGCCAGTCGGTGAGTCGCTCAGTCGGTGAGTCGCTCAGTCGGTGAGTCGCTCAGTCGGTGAGTCGCTCAGTCGGTGAGTCACTCAGTCGGTGAGTCACTCAGTCGGTGAGTTACTCGCCAGTCGGTGAGTCACTCAGTCGATGAGTCACTCAGTCGGTGAGTCACTCAGTCGGTGAGTCGCTCGCCCGGTGAGTCACTCAGTCGGTGAGTCACTCGCCAGTCGGTGAGTCGCTCAGTCGGTGAGTCACTCAGTCGGTGAGTCATTCGTTCAGTCAATGAGCCAGTCAGTCGGTGAGTCACTCAGTCGATGAGTCACTCAGTCGGTGAGTCACTCAGTCGGTGAGTCACTCGCCAGTCGGTGAGTCGCTCAGTCGGTGAGTCACTCAGTCGGTGAGTCACTCAGGTGGTAAGTCACTCGCCAGTCGGTGAGTCGCTCAGTCAGTGAGTCGCTCAGTCGGTGAGTCGCTCAGTCGGTGAGTCACTCAGTCGATGAGTCACTCAGTCGGTGAGTCACTCAGTCGGTGAGTCACTCGCCAGTCGGTGAGTCACTCAGTTGGTGAGTCACTCAATCGGTGAGTCGCTCAGTCGGTGAGTCACTCAGTTGGTGAGTCACTCAGTTGGTGAGTCACTCGCCAGTCGGTGAGTCACTCAGTTGGTAAGTCACTCAGTCGGTGAGTCGCTCAGTCGGTGAGTCGCGCAGTCGGTGAGTCGCTCAGTCGGTGAATCGCTCAGTCGGTGAGTCGCTCAGTCGGTGAGTCGCTCAGTCGGTGAGTCACTCGCCAGTCGGTGAGTCACTCAGTCGGTGAGTCACTCAGTCGGTGAGTCACTCGCCAGTCGGTGAGTCACTCAGTCGGTGAGTCGCTCAGTCAGTGAGTCGCTCAGTCGGTGAGTCGCTCAGTCGGTGAGTCGCTCAGTCGGTGAGTCGCTCAGTAGGTGAGTCACTCAGTCGGTGAGTCACTCGCCAGTCGGTGAGTAGCTCAGTCGGTGAGTCACTCAGTTGGTAAGTCACTCAGTCGGTGAGTCGCTCAGTCGGTGAGTCGCTCAGTCGGTGAGTCGCTCAGTCGGTGAGTCGCTCAGTCGGTGGGTCACTCAGTCGGTGAGTCGCTCAGTCGGTGAGTCGCTCAGTCAGTGAGTCACTCAGTCGGTGAGTCACTCAGTCGGTGAGTCACTCAGTCGGTGAGTCACTCAGTCAGTGAGTCACTCAGTCGGTGAGTCACTCGCCAGTCGGTGAGTCACTCAGTCGGTGAGTCGCTCAGTCGGTGAGTCGCTCAGTCGGTGAGTCGCTCAGTCGGTGAGTCGCTCAGTCGGTGAGTCACTCGCCAGTCGGTGAGTCACTCGCCAGTCGGTGAGTCGCTCAGTCGGTGAGTCACTCAGTCGGTGAGTCACTCAGTCAGTGAGTCGCTCGCCCGGTGAGTCACTCAGTCAGTGAGTCGCTCAGTCGGTGAGTCACTCAGTCGGTGAGTCACTCGCCAGTCGGTGAGTCACTCAGTCGGTGAGTCACTCAGTTGGTGAGTCACTCGCCAGTCGGTGAGTCGCTCAGTCGGTGAGTCACTCAGTTGGTAAGTCACTCAGTCGGTGAGTCGCTCAGTCGGTGAGTCGCTCAGTCCGTGAGTCGCTCAGTCGGTGAGTCGCTCAGTCAGTGAGTCACTCAGTCGGTGGGTCACTCGCCAGTCGGTGAGTCACTCAGTCGGTGAGTCGCTCGCCAGTCGGTGAGTCCCTCAGTCGGTGAGTCACTCAGTCAGTGAGTCACTCAGTCGGTGAGTCACTCAGTCGGTGAGTCACTCAGTCAGTGAGTCACTCAGTCGGTGAGTCACTCGCCAGTCGGTGAGTCGCTCAGTCGGTGAGTCGCTCAGTCAGTGAGTCGCTTAGTCGGTGAGTCGCTCAGTCGGTGAGTCGCTCAGTCGGTGAGTCGCTCAGTCGGTGAGTCACTCGCCTTCACGTAGGCCACGTGCTGCAGGCAGCGCTGCTCATGGATGGTGAGGCGCACCGAGCCTGGCACGGAGCTCGCTCCCTCGGCGCTCTCCAGCGAGAGCCGCACGGGGAGGCCAGAGTGCTGCTTCACCGAGTCGGCGATCAGCTCGTACCGCATGTCTAATCAACAACAACAACATCAACAACATCAACAACAACAACAACATCAGCAACATCAACAACATCAAAAACATCAACAACAACATCAACAACATCAACAACAACATCAAAAACATCAACAACAACATCAACAACAACAACATCAAAAACATCAACAACAACAACATCAAAAACATCAACAACATCAAAAACATCAACAACAAAAACATCAACAACAACATCAAAAACATCAACAACATGGAACTCTAGAGGCCACGATAGACTCTCGCTTGCACGCAACGGAGTGAACGCGTGGGATTACGAGTGGGTGAGTGAGATGGTGAGTGGGTGAGGGAGATCGTGAGTGGGTGAGTGAGATGGTGAGTGGGTAAGTGAGATGGTGAGTGGGTGAGTGAGATCGTGAGTGGGTGAGTGAGATGGTGAGTGGGTCAGTAAGATGGTGAGTGGGTAAGGTGGTGAGAGGGCGAGTGAAGTAGTGAGTGGGTGAGTGAGATGGTGAGTGGGTGAGTAAGATGGTGAGTGGGTGAGTGAGATGGTGAGTGGGTGAGTGAGATGATGAGTAGGTGAGTAAGATGGTGAGTGGGTAAGTAAGATGGTGAGTGGGTGAGTAAGATGGTGAGTGGCTGAGTAAGGTGGTGAGTGGGTGAGTAAGATGGTGAGTGGGTGAGTAAGGTGGTGAGTGGGTGAGTGAGATGATGAGTGGGTGAGTTAGATGGTGAGTGGCTGAGTACGGTGGTGAGTGGGTGAGTAAGATGGTGAGTGGGTGAGTAAGGTGGTGAGTGGGTGAGTGAGATGATGAGTGGGTGAGTTAGATGGTGAGTGGGTGAGTGAGATGGTGAGTGGGTGAGTGAGATGATGAGTAGGTGAGTGAGATGGTGAGTGGGCGAGTGAGATGGTGAGTGGGCGAACGAGGTGGTGAGTGTCGTGGTGAGCGTCATGGTGAGCGTCGTGGTGAGTGTCGTGGTGAGTGTAGTGGTGAGTGTCGTGGTGAGTGTAGTGGTGAGTGT
This sequence comes from Petromyzon marinus, assembly GCF_048934315.1. Lineage (NCBI taxonomy): Eukaryota > Metazoa > Chordata > Hyperoartia > Petromyzontiformes > Petromyzontidae > Petromyzon > Petromyzon marinus. The sequence goes on from NC_133722.1 coordinate 2,807,115, forward strand.
CGTGGTGAGTGTCGTGGTGAGTGTAGTGGTGAGTGTCGTGGTGAGTGTCGTGATGAGTGTAGTGGTGAGTGTAGTGGTGAGTGTCGTGGTGAGTGTCGTGGTGAGTGCCGTAGTGAGTGTCGTGGTGAGTGTGGTGGTGATTGTGGTGGTGAGTGTCGTGGTGAGTGTCGTGGTGAGTGTAGTGGTGAGTGTCGCGGTGAGTGTCGCGGTGAGTGTAGTGGTGAGTGCCGTGGTGAGGGTCGTGGTGAGTGCCGTGGTGAGTGTCGTGGTGAGTGTCGTGATGGTGGTGAGTGCCGTGGTGAGTGTGGTGGTGAGTGTAGTGGTGAGTGTAGTGGTGAGTGCCGTGGTGAGTGTGGTGGTGAGTGTCGTGGTGAGTGTCGTGGTGAGCATCGTGGTGAGCGCCGTGGTGAGTGTCGTGGTGAGTGTCGTGGTGAGGGTCGTGATGGTGGTGAGTGCCGTGGTGAGTGTGGTGGTGAGTGTAGTGGTGAGTGTAGTGGTGAGTGCCGTGGTGAGTGTGGTGGTGGTGGTGAGTGTCGTGGTGAGTGTCGTGGTGAGGGTCGTGGTGAGTGCCGTGGTGAGGGTCGTGGTGAGTGTCGTGGTGAGTGTAGTGGTGAGTGTCGTGGTGAGTGTCGTGGTGAGTGTCGTGGTGAGCGCCGTGGTGAGCGCCGTGGTGAGTGTCGTGGTGAGTGTCGTGGTGAGTGCCGTGGTGAGTGCCGTGGTGAGTGTCGTGGTGAGGGTCGTGATGGTGGTGAGTGCCGTGGTGAGTGTGGTGGTGAGTGTAGTGGTGAGTGTAGTGGTGAGTGCCGTGGTGAGTGTAGTGGTGAGTGTCGTGGTGAGCGCCGTGGTGAGCGCCGTGGTGAGTGTCGTGGTGAGTGTCGTGGTGAGTGCCGTGGTGAGTGTCGTGGTGAGTGTCGTGGTGAGGGTCGTGATGGTGGTGAGTGCCGTGGTGAGTGTGGTGGTGAGTGTAGTGGTGAGTGTAGTGGTGAGTACCGTGGTGAGTGTGGTGGTGGTGAGTGTCGTGGTGAGTGTCGTGGTGAGTGTCGTGGTGAGTGCCGTGGTGAGTGTCGTGGTGAGGGTCGTGGTGAGTGCCGTGGTGAGGGTCGTGGTGAGTGTCGTGGTGAGTGTAGTGGTGAGTGTCGTGGTGAGTGTAGTGGTGAGTGTCGTGGTGAGCGCCGTGGTGAGCGCCGTGGTGAGTGTCGTGATGAGTGTCGTGGTGAGTGCCGTGGTGAGTGTGGTGGTGAGTGTCGTGGTGAGTGTCGTGGTGAGTGTCGTGGTGAGTGTCGTGATGGTGGTGAGTGTCGTGGTGAGTGCCGTGGTGAGTGTAGTGGTGAGTGTCGTGGTGAATGTCGTGGTGAGTGTCGTGATGGTGGTGAGTGTCGTGGTGAGTGCCGTGGTGAGTGTAGTGGTGAGTGTGGTGGTGGTGAGTGTGGTGGTGAGTGCCGTGGTGAGTGTAGTGGTGAGTGTCGTGGCGAGTGTAGTGGTGAGTGTGGTGGTGAGTGTGGTGGTGAGTGTCGTGGTGAGTGTAGTGGTGAGTGTAGTGGTGAGTGTGGTGGTGAGTGTGGTGGTGGTGAGTGCCGTGGTGAGTGTGGTGGTGAGTGCCGTGGTGAGTGCCGTGGTGAGTGTAGTGGTGAGTGTAGTGGTGAGTGTGGTGGTGAGTGTAGTGGTGAGTGCCGTGGTGAGTGTCGTGGTGAGTGCCGTGGTGAGTGTAGTGGTGAGTGTGGTGGTGAGTGTGGTGGTGACTGTCGTGGTGAGTGTCGTGGTGACTGTGGTGGTGAGTGTAGTGGTGAGTGTGGTGGTGAGTGTGGTGGTGACTGTCGTGGTGAGTGTCGTGGTGACTGTGGTGGTGAGTGTGGTGGTGAGTGTCGTGGTGAGTGTGGTGGTGAGTGTGGTGGTGAGTGTCGTGGTGAGTGTGGTGGTGAGTGCCGTGGTGAGTGCCGCGTCTGAGGTGGTCCTTGCCGAGGCTGCGCGTGAGCCCGGGCCCCGAGTAGGAGAGGCAGACGGAGGCCGTGAAGCAGTGGGCCCCACGGCCCCCACGGCCGCACCCAGGGCCCGTCACGTTGATCCCTCGCGGCAGCACCACGGACGCCGAGACGTCCACCACGGGACGAGCCCTGGGGAAGACACGGGGGGGGGTGGACACGGGGTGGACACGGGGTGGACACGGGGTGGACACGGGGTGGACACGGGGTGGACACGGGGTGGACATGGCGGGGGACATGGGGGGGGTGGACACGGGGTGGACATGGAGGGGACACGGGGGGTGGATACGGGGGGTGGACACGGGGGGGGGGGGACATGATCACAGGTTGGTCAGGTTTTGTCAGCGTCATACAAGGCCAGTCCAGGGTCATGTGTTTGCGTGTTGAACTCAGGTCAGGGACATGCCAGGTCAGAGCAGGTTCATGCCAGGTCAGTGCCATGCTAGGTCAGGGTCATACCAGGTCATGTCGTGTCATGCCAGGTCTGGCCAAGGTCATGCCAGGTCAGGGGAGGGTCAAGGCCAGGCTGTTTACCTGATCAGCACGGCTGCATTTGAACCGTAGGCTCCGACCGCGAGGTCTGCAGAGACAACGATATTTTTAGAAACAGATGTGAGCCACCCACGAAAATCGCCAGCACACGCTCATCAACAACAACAACAACAGTGGTGGTGACGTCACCACAGCGCCTGTGCCAGGCCATGTGCACTTTAAGGCCACGTGTAGTGTCGAACGCCCAATGGAAGGTCACGGGACAGACCCAGGTGCCATGGGTTGACTGACTGAGATGACTGGCCGAAGCACCACCTGTGCCCCCCTACTATGCCAACTTGCTGTGTTGTAAGCGTCGCTCCTCGGCCCTCCGTTGTTGTTGGAGGGCGACTGCCTCCAACTGCCCAGTAGCGTCCTTCACGAGCCTCCTCCACAGAGGCCGATCTTGACACCGCTGGTACCAGTCATCGGCAAGTCCACTCAGCTCCACGTCCTCCTGTACCACATCACTCCATCTCTTCTCTAGCTCGGGCAACGCCCATTTAGCCATCTCTATCCGGTCGAACAAAAGCTGTTTGGGCATGCGGTGATTGGGCAGCCTTGCCTGCTGGAGGAGCTCACCGGTGGGATTTTGTCCAGATCTTTCAGTAATTTGTGAGCTCCTCACACAATTCAGCCTGATTAATCCCAGGATGGATCGTAAACAGGCCAGCCGAAATGTTCTAACCAGCGAAGATGTTTCATTAGGTGGGTCCACTTTTTGCAAGCATAGAGAAGGGAGTGCTTGACCATGGCCGAGAAGACCCGAAGGTTCGTGCTGAGCAGCAAACCGGGTAGTTTCAACGCAGCATTACACGGCCGATGAAAAGATATTGCTGCTTGACTGATTCAGAGTGAGACTTCTATTGTCAAACCGGAGCCGGTTATAAGCACAGAGCCCAGGTATGGAAAACTCTCCACTCTCTCCAGAACTGCCCCATCACCAAAGGGGATTGTGGGGGTGGAGTGTTTGATGGCACAACATACCCACGCAGGGGCTTAGTTTTGGTGGGGCTGATGGTAAGGTCCAGATCATCAGCATGCATAACATGGTTGACCAATAGGAAGCCATTCCTTAACCGCACCCAGGCATCGATCAGCCTCCCATTGTTTCTGTACCAGATGGAGATTCCTCCAGTACAGCCATAGAAGGCTTCACAAACTACGTGGTCGAAAAAGATGTTAAATAATATGGGAGCCAGAGGAACATCCCTGTCGCACCCCAAGGTGAACAGGGATTGGCTCCGACTCCCAGCCACGTAGTTTTACCATCTTGAAGGTCCTGAATTATTGTGAGCAGAGACTCTGAAAGCACAAAGAAAACAAACCAGAGCCAATATGGTAAAGATGAAGGTGTTGTTGGAATTCCCCACACCTCTGCTGTAGCAAACGGACAGAAAATATGGCATCTGTGCAGGACCACCCTGGCCTGAAACCACATTGGGGCTCAGCAAGCCTCTCCTCGGCGTGCCTGGCAAGGCGATGTTGAATAATCCTTTCTAAGGACCTTTCCAGGCACACTGAGGAGTGAGAACCCCTATAGTTGTTACAGTCTCTGTGGTCCCCCTTCTTAAAGAGGGGGACCACCAGGGCATCCTTCCAATCCCATGGAACCCGTCCAGTGGTCCAGACTGGTATTATGTCATACAGTGCAGTCTGTTCAAAACGCCACACTCCCTCAGCATTTCGTTTTAGTGCTTTTCCTGGTTTCAGACTCTGGATCGCCTTCTGTACTTCCTCAACAGATGTCACGTCAGCCAGCCACTCCAGGGGGTGACTACTTCTTCCAATATTTGAGGCACTGCAGCCTCAGCAGGGTCATCTCCACTTTGCCACATGATGTTTTCCCCGCTGAGGGGTTTCCCCTCCCCCAAGACCTCACAGAAATGCTCAGCTAATCTGCAAACCTATTCCTGGGGGTCGGAGATCGGATCACCTTTCTTTCTCCTCATGATGGTGATAGGTGTGGCACTGCAAGTTACTTTTTGATGGCGTTAAATATTTATTTGTGATCGCGGGCTGCTGAGGCAGCCTCCATCTCCTCAGCAAACCTCGACCACCACCCATCCTTACCGCACCGCACGGCTCTCCAAGCCTCCGAGCGAAAGGTGTGGTAAGCCTCCTCATTCTCCAACGTGGGATGCTGTACACGGTGGGAGTGGGTCTGTCACTTTTTCTCAGCCAGCTGGAACACCTCCTCCATCTGCCAGGGTATCTGGGGAGTTCTGGACCATGTACCAAAAGCAGCTGCAAGTGATGATGGAATTCTCGCTTGCAACTTTTACCAGTTAGTTGAGACCAGGCCACTATGGGTTTGAATGGGATCGTGCGTGTACATCCACCACCAGAGTGGAAGAATGGCAGGCGCATCTTACAGATGACAAGGCGATATTCAGTGGGCAGATCAGCTCCATGGTAGTTCCTGGTGTCAAGGACATGGGCCCGCATCCACTGTTCCGTTATCATATAGTCCAGCAGATGTCCATGCTTGGATGCAGCATGCATCCACAATGTTGCATGGATGCGCCGAAGCCGAAACAGCGTGTTGGTAATTACAAGCCCATGGGCTGCACAGAATTCTAGCAGCCTCCTATCATTGTTATTGAACTGATCTGGCCTATGCCTTCCAATCACTCCAACCCAGGTTCCAGCATCATGACTCACTCAAGCATTAAATTCACCCAACAAGATGACTCTATCCCGAGGGGCCACTTTAGCCAGCACCTGTGACAGGAGGTCATAGGCGGCATCTGACTCATCGGCCTTGCCTGCATCCCACCATTGATGTTCATCTTCGGTGGGGGCATAAATAACCACAACCACCACTACTTGCCTTTGGTTGATGGGAATGCGAGCCCATAATAGCCTTGGGCTTACAGCTTCCCACACCTCACCGCCATGCTCCGACGCCCCCTTCATTCTTTTATTCAGAAGAAGAGCCACTCCCTGTTGTTTGGCAGTCTCCTGCCCCGAGTAGAGGACTGTCCACCCCTCATGGTGATTGGAACCAGAGCCGGTCCACCGGACCTCCTGAATACCGCAGAGATCCAGGCGGTACCGGTCCAGCTCTCGACAAAGTGGCAGCCTCTCCTCCGTAGCTAGCGTTCGAACATTCCACGTGGCCACTCGCAGTGGCTTTTTGCACACACGCTTGCGTATAAATGCGGGGAGCTTGGAGGGCAACTACTTGTCCCAGATGTGGACAAAGCAGCTGCAGGCGATGATCACGTTGCTCACACAGATAAAGATTCTCCCCCCCCCCCACGCTCCCCATATAGCCTTAACAGACTGTGAGGGAAAGTGTTGTTAGCGAGCAGCACCGATGACGGCCAGTACGGCACACGAGTGGGTGGTGTCACCAGCACCACGCCTGGGCCGCCTTTGTCTCCCCAACACCGCACAAGATATGTATTGAGTCTAAGTTGACCTAGGGGAGGTCCAGGACCGGTTCAGATAATCGTCACTGGTGTTGGCCGTGAGCGGGAATCGAACCTGGGTCGCCGGGGTTCATAGCGCAGCGCACTAACCACTACACTACCGCTCCCCTACACATATACGTACACACGCACACACACATACAGACACGCACACACATACGTACACACACACGTACACACACGCACACACACGCACACACGTACACACACACGTACACACACACGTACACACACGCACACACGTACACACACACGTACACACACGCCCACACAGACACGAGCACCCACACACAGCGTCACCTGCGAAGCCGTTGTCATCCAGGTCGAGTCCACCCGCCAGGGACTGGCCGAACATCCGCAGGGAGGGGTGGATGCCTCGACCGCTGATCCTCTGTTGCGACGACGCAGCACAACCAGAGACGGGGCACAGAGCGGGAGATGGGGCGGCGTGGTGGTGGCGGCCCGTTGCGTATTTGCGTACGTACGCGCGTGTGTGCATGCGTGTGCACGTTCGTGCGTGTGGAGTGGTGGTCGTAGCGGTTGGCGCTCTGCGCTACAAACCCGGCGATCCGGGCTCGATTCCTGCTCACGAGCAACCCCAGTGACGATGATCTGGGCCTCCCCTAGGTCGGCTCAGCCCCAAACGAGTAACTGGTGCGGTGTGTGAACATCGTCACTGGGGAGACAAAGGCGGCCGGACGCGGTGTTGGCCACCCACCCCCGTCGTGTGGCACAGTGCCGGCCTTCATCGCCGGTGCTGCTCGCTAACAGCACTTGCCCCAACAGTCTGTTGAGGCTACACGGGGGGATCTTTGTGTTTGTTGCGTACCTGCGAGTACTTGGCGGCGATGCCGTGCGCGCTGCCGTGGTACACGTACACCGCCCCGCCGTTGTCGTCCTCGTTAGGCGCTCCGATCGCAAACTCTACCATCCACAACAACAGCAACAGCACAACAACAACAACAACACTTTTACAACAACACAAGAACAGCAGCACAAAAAGAACAACAACACGACACTCTTACTTTTTTTAAAAAAACACCACAATAACAACACTTCAACACACACCTGTCAACCCCTGATCAGTGCCCCTAGCTTTTTTACACACCAACTCAGACCGTATCGGTCACCCCGTGCCCCCTATAAATCTCAAGGCTCATCCTACAAAGTCCCATCACAAGCGAGAAACACAAACGAACACACAATGCCTTTTGTTGCCCGCATTGAAACGGCTGTATGCCGTATGTACCTGAAAACTCAATTTCCCCGTACAAGAAGACAGGGTCATAAACCGTATGGGTTGACACGGTATGAATACAACTGTGCTACAGCAACAACACAACAATCCTACAACACGACAATAACAACAACAACAAATTTTGATTTAAAGCTTTCGTGACTGCAGTAATTCATATTCTTAGCTCTTTCGGTAAAGTCACGTTGAAGGGAAACAATAAAATAATAAAATATATACAAATGATGACCGTTTGCATTATGGTCGAAACGTGAAAATTTTTATTGTTTTGTATATATTTTATTCTTTTATTGTTTCCCTTCAACGTGACTTTACCGGAAGAGCTAAGACTATGAACAACAACAACAACAACAATAGTAATTTACATCTCTGTAAAGCGGGGCGTTTCATCCGTAGGATCCCCACCAATGCGCCACCACCTTGTACGGAAGGCCGCAGGGGGAATAAGCAGAACCAGCGGGGGCATGAAGGCCGGTTTAGAGAGGCCAACTTTGAAAGACTTAAATATATCGAACAAAAACAACAGCAACAACAGCAACAATAACGCTACACCACCACTGCACGAACCTAGTCCCTGTGTTCGCACAGCAGCAGCGTTCTTCCGGATTTGGGTGACATTGTCGGATGGGTAACAACAGCAGCAGCTACAGCAGCTACATCAGCAGCTACAGCAGCAGCTGCCGTATCTAGAGCTATAGCAGCTACAGCAGCAGCTGCTGCATCTAGAGCTACAGCAGCAGCAGCTACAACGCGATCACAGCAGGAGGATCCGGCACGCTGACGCATCACGAAGGGCGCTCAGTCGTGAGGAGTACGACAGCACAGACACAGAGGGAGGGTTTCGTGGTGGCCGGGTGGAGCTCAGGGAACCAAGCCAGGGCGGTCGAGACGCTGCAGTCGCATACGTGGTCTTGGGGGTGCCTGGGACCGGGGTGGGTGGGGGGTTGGTGGGGGGTTGTACCGGGGTAGTGGTCGTGGTCCAGGTCCCCCAGGTTTACCATCGCCTCCCCGAAGCGAGCGTTGTAGGCGTTGTCTCCCTGCAGCGGCGTGGGCATCTCCAGCATCGCACCCTGCGCACGGAGACACGGGCACACGGAGACATGGGGACATGGAGACACGGGGACACGGAGACACAGGCACACGAAGACACGGAGACACGGGCACACGGAGACACGGGCACACGGAGACACGGAGACACGGGGACACGGAGACACGGGGACACGGAGACACGGGGACACGGAGACACGGGGACACAGAGACACGGGGACACAGAGACACGGGGACACGGAGACACGGGGACACAGAGACACGGGGACACAGAGACACGGGCACACGGAGACACGGGCACACGGAGACACGGGCACACGGAGACACGGGCACACGGGGACACGGAGACACGGGGACATGGAGACATGGAGAACATGGAGACACGGGGAGATGGAGACACATGGAGATGGAGACACAGGGATATAGAGACACGGGGATTTAGAGACATGGAGACATGGAGACATGGAGACACGGGGACACGGGGAGATGGAGACATGGGGATTTAGAGACATGGGGACATGGAGACACGGAGACACGGGGACACGGGGAGATGGAGACACAGGGATTTAGAGACATGGGGACATGGAGACATGGAGAACATGGAAACAAGGGGAGATGGAGACACAAGGATATAGAGACACAGGGATATAGAGACATGGAGACACGGAGACACGGGGACATGGGGATTGAGAGACATGGCGAACATGGAGACACGGGCACACGGAGACACGGGGATAGAGAGACATGGAGAACATGGAGACACGGAGACACGGAGACACGGGGATAGAAAGACACGGGGACACGGGGACACGGGGATAGAGAGACACTGTGTGATGTGAGTTATGTGATGAGAGTTGTGTGATGTGAGTTGTGTGATGTGAGTTGTGTGATGTGAGTTGTGTGATGTGAGTTGTGTGATGTGAGTTGTGTGATGTGAGTTGTGTGATGTGAGCTGTGTGATGTGAGTTGTGTGATGTGAGTTGTATGATGCTGTGTGATGTGAGTTGTGTGATGTGAGTTGTGTGATGTGAGTTGTGTGATGTGAGTTGTGTGATGCTGTGTGATGTGATGCTGTATGATGTGAGTTGTGTGATGTGAGTTGTGTGATGTGAGTTGTGTGATGTGAGTTGTGTGATGTGATGCTGTGTGATGTGAGTTGTGTGATGTGATGCTGTGTGATGTGAGTTGTGTGATGTGATGCTGTGTGATGCTGTGTGATGTGAGTTGTGTGATGTGAGTTGTGTGATGTGATGCTGTGTGATGTGAGTTGTGTGATGTGAGTTGTGTGATGCTGTGTGATGCTGTGTGATGTGAGTTGTGTGATGTGAGTTGTGCGATGTGAGTTGTGTGATGTGAGTTGTGTGATGTGAGTTGTGTGATGTGATGCTGTGTGATGCTGTGTGATGTGAGTTGTGTGATGTGAGTTGTGTGATGCTGTGTGATGTAAGTTGTGTGATGTGATGCTGTGTGATGTGAGTTGTGTGATGAGAGTTGTGTGATGTGAGTTGTGTGATGTGAGTTGTGTGATGTGAGCTGTGTGATGTGAGTTGTGTGATGTGAGCTGTGTGATGTGAGTTGTGTGATGTGAGTTGTGTGATGTGAGTTGTGTGATGTGAGTTGTGTGATGTGATGCTGTGTGATGTGAGTTGTGTGATGTGAGTTGTGTGATGTGAGTTGTGTGATGTGATGCTGTGTGATGTGAGTTGTGTGATGACAGCTGTGTGATGTGATGCTGTGTGATATGAGTTGTGTGATGTGAGTTGTGTGATGTGAGTTGTGTGATGCTGTGTGATGTGAGTTGTGTGTTGTGAGTTGTATGATGTGCGTTGTGTGATGAGAGCTGTGTGATGTGAGTTGTGTGATGAGAGCTGTGTGATGTGAGCTGTATGATGCTGTGTGATGTGAGTTGTGTGATGTGAGTTGTGTGATGCGAGTTGTGTGATGTGAGTTGTGTGATGCTGTGTGATGTGAGTTGTGTGATGTGAGTTGTGTGATGCTGTGTGATGTGAGTTGTGTGATGTGAGTTGTGTGATGTGAGTTGTGTGATGCTGTGTGATGTGAGTTGTGTGATGCTGGGTGATGTGATGCTGTGTGATGTGATGCTGTGTGATGTGAGTTGTGTGATGTGAGTTGTGTGATGTGAGTTGTGTGATGAGAGTTGTGTGATGTTAGTTGTGTGATGTAAGTTGTGTGATGTGAGTTGTGTGATGTGATGCTGTGTGATGTGAGTTGTGTGATGTGAGTTGTGTGATGCTGTGTGATGTGAGTTGTGTGATGAGAGCTGTTTGATGTGAGTTGTATGATGTGCGTTGTGTGATGTGAGTTGTGTGATGAGAGTTGTGTGATGTGAGTTGTGTGATGTGAGTTGTATGATGCTGTGTGATGTGAGTTGTGTGATGTGAGTTGTGTGATGCGAGTTGTGTGATGTGAGTTGTGTGATGCTGTGTGATGTGAGTTGTGTGATGTGAGTTGTGTGATGCTGTGTGATGTGAGTTGTGTGATGTGAGTTGTGTGATGTGAGTTGTGTGATGCTGTGTGATGTGAGTTGTGTGATGCTGGGTGATGTGATGCTGTGTGATGTGATGCTGTGTGATGTGAGTTGTGTGATGTGAGTTGTGTGATGTGAGTTGTGTGATGAGAGTTGTGTGATGTTAGTTGTGTGATGTAAGTTGTGTGATGTGAGTTGTGTGATGTGATGCTGTGTGATGTGAGTTGTGTGATGTGAGTTGTGTGATGCTGTGTGATGTGAGTTGTGTGATGAGAGCTGTTTGATGTGAGTTGTGTGATGTGAGTTGTGTGATGTGAGTTGTGTGATGAGAGTTGTGTGATGTGAGTTGTGTGATGTGAGTTGTGTGATGTGAGTTGTGTGATGTGAGTTCTGTGATGTGAGTTGTGTGATGTGAGTTGTGTGATGTGAGTTGTGTGATGAGAGTTGTGTGATGTTAGTTGTGTGATGTAAGTTGTGTGATGTGAGTTGTGTGATGTGATGCTGTGTGATGTGAGTTGTGTGATGTGAGTTGTGTGATGTGAGTTGTGTGATGAGAGTTGTGTGATGTGAGTTGTGTGATGTGAGTTGTGTGATGTGAGTTGTATGATGCTGTGTGATGTGAGTTGTGTGATGAGAGTTGTGTGATGTGAGTTGTGTGATGAGAGCTGTATGATGCTGTGTGATGTGAGTTGTGTGATGTGAGTTGCGTGATGTGAGTTGTGTGATGCTGTGTGATGTGAGTTGTGTGATGTGAGTTGTGTGATGCTGTGTGATGTGAGTTGTGTGATGAGAGCTGTATGATGCTGTGTGATGTGAGTTGTGTGATGAGAGTTGTGTGATGTGAGTTGTGTGATGTGAGTTGTGTGATGTGAGTTGTGTGATGTGAGTTGCGTGATGTGAGTTGTGTGATGTGAGTTGTATGATGCTGTGTGATGTGAGTTGTATGATGTGAGTTGTGTGATGTGAGTTCTGTGATGAGAGCTGTGTGATGTGAGTTGTGTGATGTGAGTTGTGTGATGTGAGTTGTGTGATGCTGTGTGATGTGAGTTGTGTGATGAGAGCTGTATGATGCTGTGTGATGTGAGTTGTGTGATGTGAGTTGTGTGATGTGAGTTGTGTGATGTGAGTTGTGTGATGCTGTGTGATGTGATGCTGTGTGATGTGAGTTGTGTGATGCTGTGTGATGTGATGCTGTGTGATGTGATGCTGTGTGATGTGAGTTGTGTGATGTGAGTTGTGTGATGTGAGTTGTGTGATGTGAGTTGTGTGATGTGAGTTGTGTGATGAGAGTTGTGTGATGTGAGTTGTGTGATGTGAGTTGTGTGATGTGAGTTGTGTGATGTGAGTTGTGTGATGTGAGTTGTGTGATGTGAGTTGTGTGATGTGAGTTGTATGATGCTGTGTGATGTGAGTTGTGTGATGAGAGTTGTGTGATGTGAGTTGTGTGATGTGAGTTGTGTGATGTGAGTTGTATGATGCTGTGTGATGTGAGTTGTGTGATGAGAGTTGTGTGATGTGAGTTATGTGATGAGAGCTGTATGATGCTGTGTGATGTGAGTTGTGTGATGTGAGTTGCGTGATGTGAGTTGTGTGATGCTGTGTGATGTGAGTTGTGTGATGTGAGTTGTGTGATGCTGTGTGATGTGAGTTGTGTGATGAGAGCTGTATGATGCTGTGTGATGTGAGTTGTGTGATGAGAGTTGTGTGATGTGAGTTGTGTGATGTGAGTTGTGTGATGTGAGTTGTATGATGCTGTGTGATGTGAGTTGTATGATGTGAGTTGTGTGATGTGAGTTCTGTGATGAGAGCTGTGTGATGTGAGTTGTGTGATGTGATGCTGTGTGATGTGAGTTGTGTGATGTGAGTTGTGTGATGTGAGTTGTATGATGCTGTGTGATGTGAGTTGTGTGATGTGAGTTGTGTGATGAGAGTTGTGTGATGTGAGTTGTGTGATGTGAGTTGTGTGATGTGAGTTGTGTGATGTGAGTTGTGTGATGTGAGTTGTGTGATGTGAGTTGTGTGATGTGAGTTGTATGATGCTGTGTGATGTGAGTTGTGTGATGAGAGTTGTGTGATGTGAGTTGTGTGATGTGAGTTGTGTGATGTGAGTTGTATGATGCTGTGTGATGTGAGTTGTGTGATGAGAGTTGTGTGATGTGAGTTGTGTGATGAGAGCTGTATGATGCTGTGTGATGTGAGTTGTGTGATGTGAGTTGCGTGATGTGAGTTGTGTGATGCTGTGTGATGTGAGTTGTGTGATGTGAGTTGTGTGATGCTGTGTGATGTGAGTTGTGTGATGAGAGCTGTATGATGCTGTGTGATGTGAGTTGTGTGATGAGAGTTGTGTGATGTGAGTTGTGTGATGTGAGTTGTGTGATGTGAGTTGTATGATGCTGTGTGATGTGAGTTGTATGATGTGAGTTGTGTGATGTGAGTTCTGTGATGAGAGCTGTGTGATGTGAGTTGTGTGATGTGATGCTGTGTGATGTGAGTTGTGTGATGTGAGTTGTGTGATGTGAGTTGTATGATGCTGTGTGATGTGAGTTGTATGATGTGAGTTGTGTGATGTGAGTTCTGTGATGAGAGCTGTGTGATGTGAGTTGTGTGATGTGATGCTGTGTGATGTGAGTTGTGTGATGTGAGTTGTGTGATGCTGTGTGATGTGAGTTGTGTGATGAGAGCTGTGGGGAGTTCCGGCTCACCCCCCCGCGGCTGAGGAAGACGAAGACGCGGCCCTCGTCACGGAGGTCGCTGTGGAAGGGTGCGCCCACAAGGAGGTCCGAGAGGGAGTCGCCGTTCACGTCGCCCACGCAGAGCGCCGCGCCAAAGTATGAGCCCAGCTGCAGCGGCAGTAGCATCATCATCATCAGCAGCAGTAACATCATCATCAGCAGTAACATCATCAGCAGCAGTAACATCATCATCATCAGTAGCATCATCATCAGCAGCAGTAATATCATCAGCAGCAGTAACATCATCAGCAGCAGTAACATCATCATCAGCAGTAGCATCATCATCAGCAGTAGCATCATCAGCAGTGGTAGCATCATCATCAGCAGTAGCATCATCATCAGCAGTAGCATCATCAGCAGCAGTAACATCATCATCAGCAGTAGCATCATCATCAGCAGTAACATCATCATCAGCGGTAGCATCATCATCAGCAGTAACATCATCATCAGCAGTAACATCAGCAGCAGCAGCAGCAGTAACATCATCATCAGCAGTAACATCATCATCAGCGGTAGCATCATCAGCAGCGGTAGCATCATCATCAGCAGTAGCATCATCATCAGCAGTAACATCATCATCAGCAGTAACATCATCATCAGCAGTAGCATCATCATCAGCAGTAACATCATCATCAGCAGTAACATCAGCAGCAGCAGCAGTAACATCATCATCAGCAGTAACATCATCATCAGCAGTAGCATCATCAGCAGTAACATGATCATCATCAGCAGTAACATCATCATCAGCAGTAACATCATCATCATCAGTAGCATCATCATCATCATCATCAGTAACATCATCATTAGCAGTAGCATCATAATCAGCAGTAACATCATCATCAGCGGTAGCATCATCATCAGCAGTAACATCATCATCAGCAGTAACATCAGCAGCAGCAGCAGTAACATCATCATCAGCAGTAACATCATCATCAGCGGTAGCATCATCAGCAGCGGTAGCATCATCATCAGCAGTAGCATCATCATCAGCAGTAACATCATCATCAGCAGTAACATCATCATCAGCAGTAACATCATCATCAGCGGTAGCATCATCATCAGCAGTAACATCATCATCAGCAGTAACATCATCATCAGCAGTAACATCATCATCAGCAGTAACATCATCATCAGCAGTAGCATCATCAGCAGTAACATGATCATCATCAGCAGTAACATCATCATCAGCAGTAACATCATCATCATCAGTAGCATCATCATCATCATCAGTAACATCATCATTAGCAGTAGCATCATCATCAGCAGTAACATCATCATCAGCAGTAACATCATCATCAGCGGTAGCATCATCATCAGCAGTAGGATCATCATCAGCGGTAGCATCATCAGCAGTAGCATCATCATCCGCAGTAGCATGATCATCAGCAGTAACATCATCATCAGCAGTAGCATCATCAGCAGTATCATCATCATCATCAGTAGCATCATCAGCAGTAGCATCATCAGCAGCAGTAACATCATCATCAGCAGTAGCATCATCAGCAGTAACATGATCATCAGCAGTAGCATCATCATCAGCAGTAACATCATCATCAGCAGCAGTAACATCATCATCAGCGGTAGCATCATCATCAGCAGTAACATGATCATCAGCAGTAGCATCATCAGCAGTAACATGATCATCAGCAGTAGCGTCATCATCAGAAGTAGCATCATCATCAGCAGTAGAATCATCATCAGCAGTAGCATCATCAGCAGCAGTAACATGATCATCAGCAGTAGCATCATCATCAGCAGTAGCATCATCATCAGCAGTAGGATCATCATCAGCGGTAGCATCATCAGCAGTAGCATCATCATCAGCAGTAACATGATCATCAGCAGTAACATCATCATCAGCAGTAGCATCATCAGCAGTAACATGATCATCAGCAGTAACATCATCATCAGCAGTAGCATCATCAGCAGTATCATCATCAGTAGCATCATCAGCAGTAGCATCATCAGCAGCAGTAACATCATCATCAGCAGTAGCATCATCAGCAGTAACATGATCATCAGCAGTAGCATCATCATCAGCAGTAACATCATCATCAGCAGTAGCATCATCAGCAGTAACATGATCATCAGCAGTAGCATCATCAGCAGTAACATCATCATCAGCAGTAGCATCATCATCAGAAGTAGCATCATCATCATCAGTAGCATCATCAGCAGTCACATCATCATCAGCAGTAGCATCATCAGCAGTAACATCATCATCAGCAGTAGCATCATCAGAAGTAGCATCATCATCATCAGTAGCATCATCAGCAGTCACATCATCATCAGAAACATCATCAGTAACAACAACATCATCAGTAGCAATATCACCACCATTAACAACAATTGCCAGTAAAGCCTTCACCACCACCAGCAGCAGCACGACCACTGTCACCACGACCACCACCCCATCAACACGAGCACCACCACCCCCACCACCACGATACCGGACACAGCGTTGTGTGTGCGCCACGCAAGTCCAAGGACGTTGAGTTGACCACGGGGGAAGCGTGGACAAGGGGAGGGGGTGTGGAAGCTCTGGGCAGCAGGAGGATGTGTTTTTCGTTTTGGCTGTTTCCTCTCCCCCCCCCACCACCACCTCCTCCTTCCTTCGACTGTTGAACTCACAATGGCATCCGTCTCCCCGTGTTGTCGAGCCACTGTGTTCAGCCACCACTACCACCACCACAATTGGGGTCATAACAACTCACCCACCCGTCCACTCACACACCCACTCACCCACTCACTCACCCATCCACTTACTTACCCACCGACTCACTCACTCACTCGCTCACTCATCGACATCACCCACTCACTCGCCCATCCACTCACTTACCCACCCACTCACACACCCACCCACTCACACACCCACTCACTCGTTCACTCACTCGCTCACTCATCCATCCACCCACCCACTCACACACCCACTCACTCACCCACCCACCCATCCACTCACTTACCCACCCACTCACACACCCACTCACTCAACCACCCACTCACTCACTCAACCACCCACCCATCCACCTACCCACTCATACACCCACTCACTCACCCATCCACTCACTCACCCACTCACCCATCCACCCACACACCCATCCATCCACTCACCCACTCACTCACTCATCCACCCACCCACCCATCCACTCACTCAACCACCCACCGACTCACCTACCCATCCATCCATCCACGCATGCACCCACCTACTTACCCACCCACCCACTCAATCACCTACCAACCCACCAACTCACCCACGCATGCACCCACCCACTCACTCACCCGCCCACCAACTCACACACCCACTCACTCACCCATCCATCCACTCACCTAACCACTCACTCACCCACTCACTCACCCACCCACTCACCCATCTACTCACCTACCCATCCATCCATCCACCCACGCATGCATCCACCCACTTGCCCACCCACTCACTCAATCACCTACCAACCCACCCACTGGTCCACCAACTCACCAACCAACTCACCCACCCACTAACCCAACCACGCTCCCCCACCGCGTATTTATTTGTAGTTATTGAGCCGCGGTCACAGACAGGAGAGAGTCTCTGGCCGTCGCTCGTGAGCTTGTGGATGAGATGGAGCAGGTCGATGACAGTGATGACGATGACAATGGAGACGAGGAGGAGGAGGGGGAGGAGGAGGAGGAGGGGGAGGAGGGGGGGGGATTGCGAACCTTCTTTCCCGACGCCTCGAAGAACGGAATCAACTTGCCATTGTCGACCTTGAACAGGAACACCTAGGGGACACACACACACACAGAGAGAAGAGACGAGTTCACCCCATGGACACCGGCCACAGACCACGACAGACAGAGCGGTGGATCTCTACGGGGGTCTCCAAGGAGACCAGCGGCTTGCAGAAACCAGATAAACAATAAGAGACTCTCCTTCGTCCTCATCATCCCCTTAGTCGTCTTTAGAAGTCGGTACAACAACAAAAGCTGAGTGTTTCAAGAGCTGCAACGCGCACTGACGGTGGCGGTCAGTTCTGTTGTCTTGGCTTTACAAGACGCGAGCCCGCTGCGACATACGGAGACAACGACAACAACAACGACAACAACAACAACAACAACGACAACAACAACGACTACAACAACGACAACAACAACGACAACAACAACGACTACAACAACAACAACGACAACGACTACAACAACGACAACAACAACGACAACAACGACAACAACAACGACAACAACAATGACAACAACAATGACAACAACAACGACAACAACAACAACGACGACGACAACGACAACAATGACAACGACAACAACAACAACGACTACAACAACGACAACAACAACGACAACAACAACGACTACAACAACAACAACGACAACGACTACAACAACGACAACAACAACGACAACAACGACAACAACAACGACAACAACAATGACAACAACAATGACAACAACAACGACAACAACAACAACGACGACGACAACGACAACAATGACAACGACAACAACAACAACGACTACAACAACGACAACAACAACGACAACAACGACTACAACAACGACTACAACAACGACAACAACAACGACAACAACGACTACAACAACGACAACAACAACGACAACAACGACAACGACTACAACAACGACTACAACGACGACGACAACAACATTTTCTTTGGTTATTTCGGTAAAGTCACGTAGAATGAGAATAAAATAATAAATTGATAAAATAAAATAACACAGTAATATTCTCACGACGTTTCGGCCACAACACAAGCGGCCTTCATCAGGTGAAGGGTTGAGACTGTCTGGTAGGACAGCGCAACAACGTGACCAAGCGGTTCCCTGACGAGCCGCTTGCGGCCTCAGGAGCTGCGGGTTGCCGAACCCCCCTGGACCCCCCCCCCTGGACCCCCCTGGACCCCCCCCCCTGGACCCCCCCCCTGGACCCCCCCCCTGGACCCCCCTGCCCCCTCTGCCCCCCCCTGGACCTCGCCCCCCAACCCCCGCCCCCCCCGCCTCACCTTGCCCACACTCGAGTGCTGTGGTGCTCCCCCCACGATCTCCGTGCTGCCCGGGGTCACAAAGTTCCCCGTCTCCACGGAGTAACCTGGGGCAGCGTACACGTCATCACCGTCACCTCGTCATCACCGTCACCTCGTCATCACCGTCACCTCGTCACACCGTCATCACCGTCATCACCGTCATCACCGTCACCTCGTCACACCGTCATCACCGTCACCTCGTCATCACCGTCACCTCGTCATCACAGTCATCACCGTCACCTCGTCAACACCGTCACTTCGTCATCACCGTCACCTCGTCATCACCGTCATCACCGTCACCTCGTCATCACCGTCACCTCGTCATCACCGTCACCTCGTCACAACGTTACACCGTCATCACCGTCACCTCGTCACAACGTCACCTCGTCATCACAGTCACCTCGTCATCACCGTCATCACCGTCACCTCGTCACACCGTCATCACCGTCACCTCGTCATCACCGTCACCTCGTCATCACAGTCATCACCGTCACCTCGTCAACACCGTCATCACCGTCACCTCGTCATCACCGTCACCTCATCATCACAGTCATCACCGTCACCTCGTCAACACCGTCACCTCGTCATCACTGTCACCTCGTTACCAACGTCACCCCGGCTGCTCTCTCCCCCACTGACCTGCCCCCCCCACCCCCCACTGACCCAGCTGCCCCCACTGCCCCCCCCCCCCCCACTGACCCAGGTAGCTGCCTGGCCCCACTGACCTGCCCCCCCCCCCACTGACCCAGCTGCCCCCACTGCCCCCCCCCCCCCACTGACCCAGGTAGCTGCCTGGCCCCACTGACCTGCCCCCCCCCCCACTGACCCAGCTGCCCCCACTGCCCCCCCCCCCCACTGACCCAGGTAGCTGCCTGGCCCCACTGACCTGCCCCCCCCCCCACTGACCCAGCTGCCCCCACTGCCCCCCCCCCCACTGACCCAGGTAGCTGCCTGGCCCCACTGACCTGCCCCCCCCCCCACTGACCCAGCTGCCCCCACTGCCCCCCCCCCCACTGACCCAGATAGCTGCCTGGCCCCACGTTCCAGGGCTCGGCGTGGTAGTGGAGGCGGTTCTCTGTGGCGTTCCACACGATCACCGTGCCCGTCCAGTAGAACGAGCCGGGGGCGCCCATCACCACCGCGTCCTGGCGGGGGGGGGGGGGGACACGCGGGGGGGGGGCGGGGGAGGGACACGCGGGGGGGGGGCGGGGGGGAGGGGACACGCGGGGGGGGCGGGGGGGGGACACGCGGGGGGACGCGGATGAGGTGACTTGGAGACAAGAGACACGGGGACAGGGAGACACAGAGACATTAACACCACACAGACACGTGGGGACACGGGGACAGGGAGACACAGAGACATTAACACCACACAGACACGTGGAGACACGGGGACAGGGAGACACAGAGACATTAACGCCACACAGACACGTGGAGACACGGGGACAGGGAGACACAGAGACATTAACACCACACAGACACGTGGAGACACGGGGACAGGGAGACACAGAGACATTAACACCACACAGACACGTGGAGACACGGGGACAGGGAGACACAGAGACATTAACACCACACAGACACGTGGAGACACGGGGACAGGGAGACACAGAGACATTAACACCACACAGACACGTGGAGACACGGGGACAGGGAGACACAGAGACATTAACACCACACAGACACGTGGAGACACGGGGACAGGGAGACACAGAGACATTAACGCCACACAGACACGTGGAGACACGGGGACAGGGAGACACAGAGACATTAACACCACACAGACACGTGGAGACACGGGGACAGGGAGACACAGAGACATTAACACCACACAGACACGTGGAGCCACAGGGACAGGGAGACACAGAGACATTAACACCACACAGACACGTGGAGACACGGGGACAGGGAGACACAGAGACATTAACACCACACAGACACGTGGAGACACGGGGACAGGGAGACACAGAGACATTAACACCACTCAGACACGTGGAGACACGGGGACAAGGAGACACAGAGACATTAACACCACACAGACACGTGGAGACACGGGGATAGGGAGACACAGAGACATTAACACCACACAGACACGTGGAGACACGGGGACAGGGAGACACAGAGACATTAACACCACTCAGACACGTGGAGACACGGGGACAAGGAGACACAGAGACATTAACACCACACAGACACGTGGAGACACGGGGACAGGGAGACACAGAGACATTAACACCACACAGACACGTGGAGACACGGGGACAGGGAGACACAGAGACATTAACACCACACAGACACGTGGAGACACGGGGACAGGGAGACACAGAGACATTAACACCACACAGACACGTGGAGACACAGATACATTAACACCACACAGACACGTGGGGACAGGGAGACATTAACGCCACACAGACACGTGGAGACACGGGGACAGGGAGACACAGAGACATTAACACCACAAAGACACGTGGAGACACGGGGACAGGGAGACACAGAAACATTAACACCACACAGACACGTGGAGACACGGTGACAGGGAGACACAGAGACATTAACACCACACAGCCACGTGGAGACACGTTTACAGGGAGACACAGAGACATTAACACCACACAGACACGTGGAGACACGGGGACAGGGAGACACAGAGACATTAACGCCACACAGACACGTGGGGACACGGGGACAGGGAGACACAGAGACATTAACACCACACAGACACGTGGAGACACGGGGACAGGGAGACACAGAGACATTAACACCACACAGACACGTGGAGACACGGGGACAGGGAGACACAGAGACATTAACACCACACAGACACGTGGAGACACGGGGACAGGGAGACACAGAGACATTAACGCCACACAGACACGTGGAGACACGGGGACAGGGAGACACAGAGAAATTAACACCACACAGACACGTGGAGACACGGGGACAGGGAGACACAGAGACATTAACACCACACAGACACGTGGAGCCACAGGGACAGGGAGACACAGAGACATTAACACCACACAGACACGTGGAGACACGGGGACAGGGAGACACAGAGACATTAACACCACACAGACACGTGGAGACACGGGGACAGGGAGACACAGAGACATTAACACCACTCAGACACGTGGAGACACGGGGACAAGGAGACACAGAGACATTAACACCACACAGACACGTGGAGACACGGGGATAGGGAGACACAGAGACATTAACACCACACAGACACGTGGAGACACGGGGACAGGGAGACACAGAGACATTAACACCACTCAGACACGTGGAGACACGGGGACAAGGAGACACAGAGACATTAACACCACACAGACACGTGGAGACACGGGGACAGGGAGACACAGAGACATTAACACCACACAGACACGTGGAGACACGGGGACAGGGAGACACAGAGACATTAACACCACACAGACACGTGGAGACACGGGGACAGGGAGACACAGAGACATTAACACCACACAGACACGTGGAGACACAGATACATTAACACCACACAGACACGTGGGGACAGGGAGACATTAACGCCACACAGACACGTGGAGACACGGGGACAGGGAGACACAGAGACATTAACACCACAAAGACACGTGGAGACACGGGGACAGGGAGACACAGAAACATTAACACCACACAGACACGTGGAGACACGGTGACAGGGAGACACAGAGACATTAACACCACACAGCCACGTGGAGACACGTTTACAGGGAGACACAGAGACATTAACACCACACAGACACGTGGAGACACGGGGACAGGGAGACACAGAGACATTAACGCCACACAGACACGTGGAGACACGGGGACAGGGAGACACAGAGACATTAACGCCACACAGACACGTGGAGACACGGGGACAGGGAGACACAGAGACATTAACGCCACACAGACAAGTGGAGACACAGGGACAGGGAGACACAGAGACATTAACACCACACAGACACGTGGAGACACGGGGACAGGGAGACACAGATACATTAACGCCACACAGACACGTGGAGACACGGGGACAGGGAGACACAGAGACATTAACGCCACACAGACACGTGGAGACACGGGGACAGGGAGTCACAGAGACATTAACACCACACAGACACGTGGAGACACGGGGACAGGGAGACACAGAGACATTAACACCACACAGACACGTGGAGACACGGGGACAGGGAGACACAGAGACATTAACACCACACAGACACGTGGAGACACGGGGACAGGGAGACACAGAGACATTAACACCACACAGACACGTGGAGACACGGGGACAAGGAGACACAGAGACATTAACACCGCACAGACACGTGGAGACACGGGGACAGGGAGACACAGAGACATTAACACCACACAGACACGTGGAGACACGGGGACAGTGAGACACAGAGACATTAACACCACACAGACACGTGGAGACACGGGGACAGGGAGACACAGAGACATTAACACCACACAGACACGTGGAGACACGGGGACAGGGAGACACAGAGACATTAACACCACACAGACACGTGGGGACACAGGAACAGGGAGACACAGAGACATTAACACCACACAGACACGTGGAGACACGGGCACAGGGAGACACAGAGACATTAACACCACACAGACACGTGGAGACACGGGGACAGGGAGACACAGAGACATTAACACCACACAGACACGTGGAGACACGGGGACAGGGAGACACAGAGACATTAACACCACACAGACACGTGGAGACACGGGGACAGGGAGACACAGAGACATTAACACCACACAGACACGTGGAGACACGGGGACAGGGAGACACAGAGACATTAACGCCACACAGACACGTGGAGACACGGGGATAGGGAGACACAGAGACATTAACACCACACAGACACGTGGAGACACGGGGACAGTGAGACACAGAGACATTAACGCCACACAGACACGTGGAGACACGGGGACAGGGAGACACAGAGACATTAACGCCACACAGACACGTGGAGACACAGGGACAGGGAGACACAGAGACATTAACACCACACAGACACGTGGAGACACGGGGACAGGGAGACACAGATACATTAACGCCACACAGACACGTGGAGACACGGGGACAGGGAGACACAGAGACATTAACACCACACAGACACGTGGAGACACGGGGACAGGGAGACACAGAGACATTAACACCACACAGACACGTGGAGACACGGGGACAGGGAGACACAGAGACATTAACACCACACAGACACGTGGAGACACGGGGACAAGGAGACACAGAGACATTAACACCGCACAGACACGTGGAGACACGGGGACAGGGAGACACAGAGACATTAACACCACACAGACACGTGGAGACACGGGGACAGTGAGACACAGAGACATTAACACCACACAGACACGTGAAGACACGGGGACAGGGAGACACAGAGACATTAACACCACACAGACACGTGGAGACACGGGGACAGGGAGACACAGAGACATTAACACCACACAGACACGTGGAGACACGGGGACAGGGAGACACAGAGACATTAACACCACACAGACACACACACACACACACAGACACACACACCACACACACACACAGACACACACACAGACACACATACACACACACACAGACACACACACACAGACACACACACACAGACACACACACACAGACACACACACACACACCACACACACACAGACACACACACAGACACACACACAGACACACACACACACAGACACACACACACACAGACACACACACAGACACACACACCACCCACACACACATACACCACACACATACACACACAGACACACACACACCACACACACAGACACACACAGACACAGACACACACACAGACACACACACAGACACACACACAGACACACACACACAGACACACATACACACAGACACACACACACAGACACACACACACACAGACACACACACACAGACACACAACAACAACCGCCATTCGCCACTAAGTGGCGGTGACGTCACCACGACGCTTGTGCCAGGCTATGTGCACCGTGAGGCCACGTGAAGTGTCGAACGCCCGCTGGCAGGAGGTCACGGGGCAGACCCAGGTGCCACGGGTCGACCGACTGAGATGACTGGCTGATGCACCACCTGTGCCCCCTACTGTGCCAACCTGCTGTGCTTTAGCCACCCGGCGCTCCGCTCGCTGTTGTGAGCGTCGCTCCTCCGCCCTTCGTTGTTGTTGGAGGGCGACTGCCTCCAACTGCCCAGTAGCATCCTTCACGAGCCTCCTCCACAGAGGCCGATCTTGACACCGCTGGTACCAGTCATCGGCAAGTCCACTCAGCTCCACGTCCTCCTGTACCACATCACTCCATCTCTTCTCTAGCCCGTGCCGCGCCCGCTTAGCCCCCTCAATCCGGCCAAACAAAAGCTGTTTCGGCATGCGGTGGCTGGGCATGCGGGCTACATGACCCAGCCATCGCAGCCTTGCCTGCCGGAGGAGCTCACCGATGGGACCCTGCCCAGATCTTTCAAGGATTTGTGAGCTCCTCACACAATCCAGTCTGGTTAAACCCAGGATGGATCGTAGGCAGGCCAGCCTAAATGTTTCCAACCGGCGAAGATGCTCCACCAGGGGGGTCCACGTTTCGCAAGCGTAGAGAAGGGAGGGAATGACCGTGGCCGAGAAGACCTGAAGCTTAGTGCGGAGCGACAGACCAGGTAGCTTCCACACAGCGTTACGCAACCGATGAAAAGATATTGCCGCTCGACTGATTCGGAGTGAGACCTCTGCTGTTAAACTGGAGCCAGTCATAAGCACACTGCCCAGGTATGGGAAACTCTCCACTCTCTCCACAACTGCCCCATCACCGATTGGGAGTTGTGGGGGTGGAGTGTCCGATGGTACAAAATACCCAGGCAGGTGCTTAGTTTTGGTGGGGCTGATGGTAAGGCCCCACCTCTTAGTGGCACGCTCCAGTCTCAGCAGCAGCGTCTCCAACTCCTCCTCTGACTGAGCAGCTATTACCAAGTCATCAGCATACATAACGTGGTTGAGCAATAGGGAGCCATCCCTTGACCGCACCCGGGCATCGATTAGCCTCCCATTATATCTGTACCATATGGAGATTCCCCCGGTACAGCTATTGAAGGCTTCACGAACTACGTGGTCAAAATAGATGTTAAATAATGTGGGAGCCAGAGGACATCCCTGTCGCACCCCAAGGTGTACAGGGAATGGCTCTGACTCCCGGCCACGTAGTTTTACCCGGGCCCGCTCACCATCATGAAGGTCCTTAATGATCGTGAGCAGAGGGTCAGGTACTCCAAAAGCACGAAGAACGACCCAGAGCCCAGGCCTACTGATGGTATCATAGGCCTTGACCAGGTCAATAAAGCAGAGATGTAGGTCTTGTTGGAATTCCCTACACCTCTGCTGTAGCAGACGGACAGAAAATATGGCATCTGTGCAGGACCGCCCTTTCCTGAAACCGCATTGGGGCTCCGCAAGCCTCTCCTCAGCGTGCCTGGCAAGGCGATGCTGAATAATCCTTGCCAGGACCTTTCCCGGCACACTGAGGAGTGAGATGCCCCTGTAGTTGTTACAGTCTGTGCGGTCCCCCTTCTTAAAAAGGGGGACCACCAGGGCATCCTTCCAATCCTGCGGAACCCGTCCAGTGGTCCAGACTGTTGTTATGATGTCATATAGGGCAGTCTGTGCACAAACGCCACCCTCCCTCAGCATTTCGCTTGGGAGATCATCTCTGCCCGCTGCCTTTCCTGGTCTCAGACTCCGGATCGCCTTCAATACTTCCTCAGCAGATGGCACCTTAGCCAGCCACTCACAGGGGATGACTTCATCCAATATTTGAGGCACCGCAGCCTCAGCAGGGTCATCCTCACTTTGTGCCACGATGTTTTCCTGGCTGTGGGATTTTCCCTCCCCCAGGACCTCACAGAAATGCTCAGCAAATCTGCGAACCTGTTCCTGGGGGTCGGAAATTGGATCACCGTTTTTTCCCCTAATGATGGTAATAGGTGTGGCGCTGCAGGTTACTTTTTTGATGGAGTTAAATAGCGATTTGTGATCACGGGCCACTGAGGCAGACTCCATCTCCTCAGCAACCCGCGACCACCACCCATCCTTGCAGCGCCTCACGGCTCTCCGAACCTCCGAGCGAAGGCTGCGGTAAGCCTCCTCATTCTCTGACGTGGGATTCTGTAGCCGATGACAGTGGGCCTGTCGCTTTTTCTCAACCATCCTGAACAACTCCTCTGTCATCCAGGGTGTCTGGGGAGGTCTGGACCACGTACCCAAAGCAGCCATTGCAGCTGCATGAGTCACAGTCCTAAACCTCGCCCATTTACCCTCGACATCAGGAGGAGTCGGGGACGATGCCAATCCCAGCCGCAAGCGATGATGAAATTCTCGCTTGCAACTTTCATCAGATAACTGAGACCAGGCCACTTTAGGTTGGAATGGGGTCCTGGGTGTACACCCACCACCGGAGTGGAAGAATGGCAGGCGCATCTTACAGATGACTAGTCGATGGTCAGAGGGCAGATCAGCTCCACGGTAGGTCCTGGTGTCAAGGACATGGGCTCGCATTCGCTGGTCCGTCACTATGTAGTCCAGCAGATGTTCTTGCTTGGACCCGGCATGCATCCATGATGTTGTGTGGATGCGCCGATGCCGGAACAGCGTGTTGGTAATTACAAGCCCATGGGCTGCACAAAAATCTAGCAGCCTCCTACCATTGTTATTGAGCTGATCTGGCCCATGCCCTCCAATCACTCCAGACCAGGTGCCAGTATCATGACCAACTCGGGCATTGAAGTCACCCAACATGATGACTCTATCCCGAGGGGCCACTTTAGCCAGCACCTGTGACAGGAGGTCATAGAAGGCATCTGACTCATCGGCTTTGCCTGCATCCCTCCACGGATGTTCATCTTCGGTGGGGGCATAAGTAACCACGACCACCATTCCTCGCCTCCGGTTGATGGGAAGGCGAGCCCAAAGTAGCCTGGGGCTTACAGCTTCCCACACCTCACCGCCACGCTCCCACGCCCCCTTCATTCTTTTGTTCAAAAGAAGACCCACACCCTGTTGTTTGGCAGTCTGCTGCCCCGAGTAGAGGACTGTCCACCCCTCATGGTGGCAGGAGCCAGAGCCGGTCCACCGGACCTCCTGAATGCCGCATAGATCCAGGCGGTACCGGTCCAGCTCCTGACAGAGGAGTGGCAGCCTCTCCTCTGCAGTGAGCGTTCGAACATTCCACGTGGCCACCCGTAGTGGCTTTTCGTTGTTTCTGGAGTAGCCCCGAGGGTAGGTATTCAATCTCCTGGCTCCGCCAATTGGGGTTTGGCCAGGAGACGTCATAGACGCCTGGCCCCCCGGGGCCTCCGGCACAAGCTTAGTTGTTACAACTTTAATTCGTGGTTTTGTGGTAATTAATTGAAGGTGGAGGGGTTACCAGCCCCTCGCACCCGTCCAGAGCCCCCGTTTAGCCCCTGTGGTGGACACATATGCCATGAGGGGAGGAGCCAATCAAAATTGGAACTCCCCCCACAGCACTGTCCACGACAGAGTTGCCCGTCCGGCACCGCGAGGAGGTAGGGGGTTGTTTTGCCGGACACACACACACAGACACACACACACACAGACACACACACACACACACAGACACACACACACAGACACACACACACAGACACACACACACACCACACACAGACACATACACACACACATACACACACACACAGACACACACACACAGACACACACACACACAGACACACACACACACAGACACACACACACACAGACACACACACACACAGACACACACACAGACACACACAGACACACACACAGACACACACACAGACACACACAGACACACACACAGACACACACACACAGACACACACACAGACACACACACAGACACACACACAGACACACACACAGACACACATACACACACACACAGACACACACACACAGACACACACACACAGACACACATACACACAGACACACACACACAGACACACACACACAGACACACACACACAGACACACACACACACACAGACACACACACCACACACAGACACACACACAGACACACACACACAGACACACACACAGACACACACACACACACAGACACACACACAGACACACACAGACACACACAGACACACACACACAGACACACATACACACAGACACACACACACAGACACACACACACAGACACACACACACATACACACACACACACCACACACATACACACACACAGACACACACACAGACACACACACACACACCACACACAGACACACACACACAGACACACACCACACACACACAGACACACACACACAGACACACACACAGACACACACAGACACACACACACAGACACACACACACACCACACACACACAGACACACACGTACACACACACACCTGTGTAATGGCGGCACTCATCCCTGCCTGACACGAGCCGTGCTCCTCGCCATAGTTGCGGTGTTTGTCTGTGGGGGAGGGGGGCAAGGTGGGTAGGGGGGTACGAAGCCGCACGCAGTGATACAAACATGTAAAGGTCCCCCGGATAGCCTCAACAGACTGCTGAGACAAGTGCTGTTAGCGAGTTGCGACCGATGAAGGCCGGCACGGCACACGAGAGGGTACAGCAACATCCACCACTCAAATCACGAACCACATCACTCATCCCACCACCTACCACACCACTCAAATAACGAACCACATCATTCATCCCACCACCTACCCCACCACTCTCCAACCACATCACTCATCCCACCACCTACCACACCACTCAAATCACGAACCACATCACTCATTCCACCACCTACCACACCACCTACCCCAACACTCTCCAACCACATACCACATCACTCGTCCCACCACCTACCACACCACTCAAATCACGAACCACATCACTCATTCCACCACCTACCACACCACTCAAATCACGAACCACATCACTCATCCCACCACCTACCACACCACTCAAATCACGAACCACATCACTCATCCCACCACCTACCACACCACTCAAATCACGAACCACATCACTCATCCCACCACCTACCCCACCACTCTCCAACCACATCACTCATCCCACCACCTACCACACCACCTACCCCAACACTCTCCAACCACATACCACATCACTCGTCCCACCACCTACCACACCACTCAAATCACGAACCACATCACTCATTCCACCACCTACCACACCACTCAAATCACGAACCACATCACTCATCCCACCACCTACCACACCACTCTCCAACCACATACCACATCACTCATCCCACCACCTACCACACCACTCAAATCACGAACCACATCACTCATCCCACCACCTACCACACCACTCTCCAACCACATACCACATCACTCATCCCACCACCTACCACACCACCTACCCCACCACTCTCCAACCACATACCACATCACTCATCCCACCACCTACCCCACCACACAATTCACCAACCGCATCACTCATCCCACCACCTACCACACCACTCAAATCACGAACCACATCACTCATCCCACCACCTACCACACCACTCAAATCACGAACCACATCACTCATCCCACCACCTACCCCACCACACAAATCACGAACCACATCACTCGTCCCACCACCTACCACACCACTCAAATCACGAACCACATCACTCATCCCACCACCTACCACACCACTCTCCAACCACATACCACATCACTCATCCCACCACCTACCACACCACTCAAATCACGAACCACATCACTCATCCCACCACCTACCCCACCACTCTCCAACCACATACCACATCACTCATCCCACCACCTACCACACCACACAATTCACCAACCGCATCACTCATCCCACCACCTACCACACCACTCAAATCACGAACCACATCACTCATCCCACCACCTACCACACCACTCAAATCACGAACCACATCACTCATCCCACCACCTACCACACACCTACCCCATCACTCTCCAACCACATACCACATCACTCGTCCCACCACCTACCCCACCACACAATTCACCAACCGCATCACTCATCCCACCACCTACCACACCACTCAAATCACGAACCACATCACTCATCCCACCACCTACCACACCACTCAAATCACGAACCACATCACTCATCCCACCACCTACCACACACCTACCCCATCACTCTCCAACCACATACCACATCACTCGTCCCACCACCTACCCCACCACACAATTCACCAACCGCATCACTCATCCCACCACCTACCACACCACTCAAATCACGAACCACATCACTCGTCCCACCACCTACCACACCACTCAAATCACGAACCACATCACTCATCCCACCACCTACCACACACCTACCCCATCACTCTCCAACCACATACCACATCACTCGTCCCACCACCTACCCCACCACACAATTCACCAACCGTATACCACATCACCAATGGCCTCGTGTGCTGGAATAATCAGACGTCAGAATATTTATATATGCCGGAGGAATCCGATGAGCTATAAATATATATTGTTTTTATTTTGTCAGACGCCGAGTCGAATAACAAAGACGCTATGTTGATTTGAAACGTTCGCGACTGCAGGAATCCATACTCTCTGGTTATTTCGGTGAAGTCCCCCCTGTCTCACCTATATAACAACCTCTTGCCACGGCAGCTCGCTCGCCTACTTCAGCATTGTTTCGTGCTGTGGCTGTTCCACCTGATGAGGGTCGCTTGTGTTGCGATCGAAACGTCGCGATTTAGTTTATTACATTCCAACAAATACCCTCCCCCACCGCGCCCCATCCTATTGTCACAATCATTCTCATCCTCCTGTGTAGCCCCACCCACCCCTCCCTGCCCCACCAGGGGGGCGGGGCGTGGGTCCCACCCCCCCCTGCCCCATCAGTGGGGCGGGGCGTCGTCCCCACCCCTCCCTACTCCAGCAGGGGGGGCGGGGCGTGGTCCCCCCCCACCCCTCCCTCTCCCGGACCCACCAGGGGGGGCGGGGCGTGGTCCCCCCCACCCCTCCCTGCCCCACCAGGGGGGGCGGGGCGTGGTCCGCCCCCCACCCCTCCCTCACCCTGCCCCACCAGGGGGGGCGGGGCGTGGTCCCACCCCTCCCTCTCCCTGCCCCACCAGGGGGGCGGGGCGTGGTCCCCCCCCCCACCCCGCCAGGGTGGTACAGTTGCACCGCCTGCGCACTGCCCCCCCCCCCTTCCTCACTCTTGTGGCACGGCCTGAGCTGCTTGGCGCCCTGATTGGTGGCCAGGCTGGCGGGGATGAGCAGGCACACCCCGTACGGGTAAATGGTCTTGCGGTAGTGCACGTTCTTCCAGCGGTGAGCACACACCTGCACGCATCGCAGGGAGTGCGGGGGGGGGGGGGACATGGGGGGGGGTGTACTGTGTAACCACGAGTGTAACACGCAGGCTGTCGCGAACAATGTTGTTCTGGCCAATGGCTCGTGATGCTGGTTGATGTAATTGCCAGCGAAACGTCGTACTACTCAAACTGTAAATGTTGTGGATTTACTCTCCAACACACCGGTGGGCTGAAGTAGTACACTGCACTATACACTACATTATACACTACAATAATATACACTATACACTAATATACACTATACACTACACACTAATATACACTACACACTAATATACACTACACACTAATATACACTACACACTAAAATACTCTACACACTAATATACACTATACACTACACACAAATATACACTACACACTAATATACACTACACACTAATATACACTACACACTAGTATACACTATACACTAATATACACTATATACTACACACTAATATACACTACACACTAATATACACTATACACTACACACTAATATACACTATACACTAATATACACTACACACTAATATACACTAAACACTACACACTAATATACACTACACACTAATATACACTACACACTAATATACACTACACACTAATATACACTAGACATTAATATAGAGTATGCACTACACACTAATATACACTACACACTAATATACACTACACACTAATATACACTACACACTAGTATACACTATACACTAATATACACTATATACTACACACTAATATACACTACACACTAATATACACTATACACTACACACTAATATACACTATACACTAATATACACTACACACTAATATACACTAAACACTACACACTAATATACACTACACACTAATATACACTACACACTAATATACACTATACACTACACACTAATATACACTACACACTACACACTAATATACATTATACACTACACACTAATATACACTATACACTACACACTAATATACACTACACACTAATATACACTACACACTAATATACATTATACACTACACACTAATATACAAAACACACTAATATACACTATACACTACACATTAATATTCACTACACACTAATATACACTATACACTACACACTAATATACACTATACACTAATAGACACTATACACTACACACTAATATACACTAAAAACTAATATACACTACACAATAATATACACTATACACTACACACTAATATACACTACACAATAATATACACTACATACTACACACTAATATACACTATACGCTACACACTAATATACACTACACACTCATATACACTACACACTAATATACACTATACACTACACACCAATATAAACTATACACTATACACAAATATACACTATACACTACACACTAATATGGACTACACACTAATATACACTATGCACTACACACTAAGATACACTATACACTAATATACACTATGCACTACACACTAATATACACTATACACTACACACTAATATACACTGCGCACTAATATACACTATACACTACAGACTAATATACACTATACACTACGCAATAATGTACACTATACACTACATACTAATATACACTACACACTAATATACACTATACACTACACACTAATATACAGTATACACTACACACTAATATACAAAACACACTAATATACACGATACGCTACACATTAATATTCACTACACACTAATATACACTATACACAACACACTAATATACACTATACACTAATAGACACTATACACTACACACTAATATACACTAAAAACTAATATACACTACACAATAATATACACTATACACTACACACTAATATACAATACACACTAAGATACACTATACAATACACACTAACATACACTATACACTACACATTAACATACACTATACACTACACACTAATATACACTATACACTACACACTAATATACACTACACAATAATATACACTACATACTACACACTAATATACACTATACGCTACACACTAATATACACTACACACTCATATACACTACACACTAATATACACTATACACTACACACCAATATAAACTATACACTATACACAAATATACA
The DNA here is from genome assembly GCF_048934315.1 of Petromyzon marinus. Lineage (NCBI taxonomy): Eukaryota > Metazoa > Chordata > Hyperoartia > Petromyzontiformes > Petromyzontidae > Petromyzon > Petromyzon marinus. The sequence continues at coordinate 2,841,110 of NC_133722.1, forward strand.
CTATACACTACACACTAATATAGACTACACACTAATATACACTATACACTACACACTAAGATACACTAGACACTAATATACACTATGCACTACACACTAATATACACTATACACTACACACTAATATACACTATGCACTAATATACACTATACACTACAGACTAATATACACTATACACTACACAATAATGTACACTATACACTACATACTAATATACACTACACACTAATATACACTATACACTACACACTAATATACATTATACACTACACACTAATATACAAAACACACTAATATACACTATACACTACACATTCATATTCACTACACACTAATCTACACTATACACTACACGCTAATATACACTATACACTAATAGACACTATACACTACACACTAATATACACTAAAAACTAATATACACTACACAATAATATACACTCTACACTACACACTAATATACAATACACACTAAGATACACTATACACTACACACTAACATACACTATACACTACACATTAACATACACTATACACTACACACTAATATACACTATACACTACACACTAATATACACTACACAATAATATACACTACATACTACACACTAATATACACTATACGCTACACACTAATATACACTACACACTCATATACACTACACACTAATATACACTATACACTACACACCAATATAAACTATACACTATACACAAATATACACTATACACTACACACTAATATAGACTACACACTAATATACACTATACACTACACACTAAGATACACTATACACTAGACACTAATATACACTATGCACTACACACTAATATACACTATACACTACACACTAATATACACTACGCACTAATATACACTATACACTACAGACTAATATACACTACACGCTAATATACACTACACACTACACAATAAAATACACTATACACTACACACTAATATATACTATACACTACACACTAATATACACTATACATTACACACTAATATACACTACACACTAATATACACTGTACAATACACACTAATATACACTATACACTACACACTAATATACATTACACACACATATCCACTGCACACTAATATACACTATACACTAATATACACTACACACTAATATACACTATACACTACACACTAATATACACCACACACTAGTATACACTATACACTACACACTAATATACACTATACACTACACACTAATATACACTACACACTAATATACACTATACGCTACATACTAATATACACTACACACTAATATACACTATACACTACACACTAATATACACTATACACCAATATACACTATACATTACACACTAATATACACTATACACCAATATACACTACACACTAATATACACTACACACTAATATACACTATACACTAATATACACTACACACTAATATACTATATACACTACACACTAATATACACTATACACTACACCCTAATATACAATATACACTAATATACACTACACACTAATATACACAATACACTACACACTAAAATGCAATATACACTACACACTAATATACACTATACACTACACACTAATATACACTATACATTACACACTAATATACACTACACACTAATATACACTACACACTAATATACAATATACACTAATGTACACTATACACTACACACTAATATATACTACACACTAACATACACTACACACTAATATACACTATGCATTACACACTAATATACAATACACACTAATATACATTATACACTACACACTAATATACACTACACACTAATATACACTAATATACACTACACACTAATATACACTACACACTAACATACACTATACACTACACACTAATATACACTACACACTAATATACACTACACACTAATATACACTATGCACTACACACTCATGTACACTATGCACCAATATACACTATACACTACATACTAATTTACACTAAAATACACTATACACTACACACTCATATACACTACACACTAATATACACTATACACTACACACCAATATAAACTATACACTATACACAAATATACACTATACACTACACACTAATATGGACTAGACACTAATATACACTATACACTACACACTAAGATACACTATACACTAATATACACTATGCACTACACACTAATGTACACTATACACTACACACTAATATACACTGCGCACTAATATACACTATACACTACAGACTAATATACACTATACACTACACAATAATGTACACTATACACTACATACTAATATACACTACACACTAATATACACTATACACTACACACTAATATACATTATACACTACACACTAATATACAAAACACACTAATATACACGATACACTACACATTAATATTCACTACACACTAATATACACTATACACTACACACTAATATACACTATACACTAATAGACACTATACACTACACACTAATATACACTAAAAACTAATATACACTACACAATAATATACACTATACACTACACACTAATATACAATACACACTAAGATACACTATACAATACACACTAACATACACTATACACTACACATTAACATACACTATACACTACACACTAATATACACTATACACTACACACTAATATACACTACACAATAATATACACTACATACTACACACTAATATACACTATACGCTACACACTAATATACACTACACACTCATATACACTACACACTAATATACACTACACACCAATATAAACTATACACTATACACAAATATACACTATACACTACACACTAATATAGACTACACACTAATATACACTATACACTACACACTAAGATACACTAGACAATAATATACACTATGCACTACACACTAATATACACTATACACTACACACTAATATACACTATGCACTAATATACACTATACACTACAGACTAATATACACTATACACTACACAATAATGTACACTATACACTACATACTAATATACATTACACACTAATATATACTATACACTACACACTAATATACATTATACACTACACACTAATATACAAAACACACTAATATACACTATACACTACACATTCATATTCACTACACACTAATCTACACTATACACTACACGCTAATATACACTATACACTAATAGACACTATACACTACACACTAATATACACTAAAAACTAATATACACTACACAATAATATACACTCTACACTACACACTAATATACAATACACACTAAGATACACTATACACTACACACTAACATACACTATACACTACACATTAACATACACTATACACTACACACTAATATACACTATACACTACACACTAATATACACTACACAATAATATACACTACATACTACACACTAATATACACTATACGCTACACACTAATATACACTACACACTCATATACACTACACACTAATATACACTATACACTACACACCAATATAAACTATACACTATACACAAATATACACTATACACTACACACTAATATAGACTACACACTAATATACACTATACACTACACACTAAGATACACTATACACTAGACACTAATATACACTATGCACTACACACTAATATACACTATACACTACACACTAATATACACTACGCACTAATATACACTATACACTACAGACTAATATACACTACACGCTAATATACACTACACACTACACAATAAAATACACTATACACTACACACTAATATATACTATACACTACACACTAATATACACTATACATTACACACTAATATACACTACACACTAATATACACTGTACAATACACACTAATATACACTATACACTACACACTAATATACATTACACACATATCCACTGCACACTAATATACACTATACACTAATATACACTACACACTAATATACACTATACACTACACACTAATATACACCACACACTAGTATACACTATACACTACACACTAATATACACTATACACTACACACTAATATACACTACACACTAATATACACTATACGCTACATACTAATATACACTACACACTAATATACACTATACACTACACACTAATATACACTATACACCAATATACACTATACATTACACACTAATATACACTATACACCAATATACACTACACACTAATATACACTACACACTAATATACACTATACACTAATATACACTACACACTAATATACTATATACACTACACACTAATATACACTATACACTACACCCTAATATACAATATACACTAATATACACTACACACTAATATACACAATACACTACACACTAAAATGCAATATACACTACACACTAATATACACTATACACTACACACTAATATACACTATACATTACACACTAATATACACTACACACTAATATACACTACACACTAATATACAATATACACTAATGTACACTATACACTACACACTAATATACACTAATATACACTACACACTAGTATACACTACACACTAACATACACTATACACTACACACTAATATACACTACACACTAATATACACTACACACTAATATACACTATGCACTACACACTCATGTACACTATGCACCAATATACACTATACACTACATACTAATTTACACTAAAATACACTATACACTACACACTCATATACACTACACACTAATATAAACTATACACTATGCACTAATATACAATATACACTACACACTAATATACACTATGCACTAATATACACTAAAATACATTATACACTACACACGCATATACACTACACACTAATATAAACTATAAACTACACACTAATATACACTACACACTAATATACACTAGACACTATACATTAATATACACTACACACTAATATATACTACACACTAATATACACTATACACTACACACTAATATACACTATACACTACACAGTAATATACACTACACACTAATATACACTACACACTAATATACACTCTACACTACACACTAATATACACTACACACTAATATACACTATACACTAATATACACTTCACACTAATATACACCATACACTACACATTAATATACACTACACAATAAAATACACTATACACTACACAATAATATACACTACACACTAATATACACTGTACAATACACACTAATATACACTATACACTACACACTAATATACATTACACACACATATCCACTGCACACTAATATACACTATACACTAATATACACTACACACTAATATACACTATACACTACACACTAATATACACCACACACTAGTATACACTATACACTACACACTAATATACACTATACACTACACACTAATATACACTACACACTAATATACACTATACGCTACATACTAATATACACTACACACTAATATACACTATACACTACACACTAATATACACTATACACCAATATACACTATACATTACACACTAATATACACTATACACCAATATACACTACACACTAATATACACTACACACTAATATACACTATACACTAATATACACTACACACTAATATACTATATACACTACACACTAATATACACTATACACTACACCCTAATATACAATATACACTAATATACACTACACACTAATATACACAATACACTACACACTAAAATGCAATATACACTACACACTAATAAACAGTAATATACACTACACACTAATATACACTATACACTATACAAACTATATATACACTAATATACACTACACACTAATATACACTATACACTACACAATAATATACACTACACACTAATATACACTATACACTACACACTAATATACACTGCACACTAATATACACTAATATACACTACACACTAATATACACTAATATACAATACACACTAAAATACACTACACACTAATATACACTATACACTACACACTAATATACACTACACACTAATATACACTACACACTAGTATACACTATACACTAATATACACTATATACTACACACTAATATACACTACACACTAATATACACTACACACTAATATACACTATACACTAATATACACTACACACTAATATACACTAAACACTACACACTAATATACACTATACACTACACACTAATATACACTACACACTACACACTAATATACACTATACACTACACACTAATATACACTACACAATAATATACACTATACACTACATACTAATATACACTACACACTAATATACACTATACACTACACACTAATATACATTATACACTACACACTAATATACACTATACACCAATATACACTACACACTAATATACACTACACACTAATATACACTATACACTAATATACACTACACACTAATATACTATATACACTACACACTAATATACACTATACACTACACCCTAATATACAATATACACTAATATACACTACACACTAATATACACAATACACTACACACTAAAATGCAATATACACTACACACTAATATACACTATACACTACACACTAATATACACTATACATTACACACTAATAAACAGTAATATACACTACACACTAATATACACTATACACTATACAAACTATATATACACTAATATACACTACACACTAATATACACTATACACTACACAATAATATACACTACACACTAATATACACTATACACTACACACTAATATACACTGCACACTAATATACACTAATATACACTACACACTAATATACACTAATATACAATACACACTAAAATACACTACACACTAATATACACTATACACTACACACTAATATACACTACACACTAATATACACTACACACTAATATACACTACACACTAGTATACACTATACACTAATATACACTATATACTACACACTAATATACACTACACACTAATATACACTATACACTAATATACACTACACACTAATATACACTAAACACTACACACTAATATACACTACACACTAATATACACTACACACTAATATACACTACACACTAATATACACTATACACTACACACTAATATACACTACACACTACACACTAATATACATTATACACTACACACTAATATACACTATACACTACACACTAATATACACTATACACTACACACTAATATACACTATACACTACACAATAATATACACTATACACTACATACTAATATACACTACACACTAATATACTCTATACACTACACACTAATATACATTATACACTACACACTAATATACAAAACACACTAATATGCACTATACACTACACATTAATATTCACTACACACTAATATACACTATACACTACACACTAATATACACTATACACTAATAGACACTATACACTACACACTAATATACACTACACACTAATATACACTAAAAACTAATATACACTACACACTAATAAACACTATACACTACACACTAACATACACTACACATTAACATACACTACACACTAATATACACTACACACTAATATACACTGCACAATAATATACACTACATACTACACACTAATATACACTATACGCTACACACTAATATACACTACACACTCATATACACTACACACTAATATACACTATACACTACACACCAATATAAACTATACACTATACACAAATATACACTATACACTACACACTAATATAGACTACACACTAATATACACTATACACTACACGCTAAGATACACTATACACTACACACTAATATACACTATGCACTACACACTAATATACACTATACACTACACACTAATATACACTATGCACTAATATACACTATACACTACAGACTAATATACACTACACGCTAATATACACTACACACTACACACTAAAATACACTATACACTACACACTAATATACACTACACACTAATATACACTACACACTAATATACAATATACACTAATGTACACTATACACTACACACTAATATATACTACACACTAACATACACTACACACTAATATACACTATACATTACACACTAATATACACTACACACTAATATACACTATACACTACACACTAATATACACTACACACTAATATACACTACACACTAATATACACTATGCACTACACACTCATATACACTATGCACCAATATACACTATACACTACATACTAATTTACACTAAAATACACTATACACTACACACTCATATACACTACACACTAATATAAACTATACACTACGCACTAATATACACTATACACTACACACTAATATGCATTATGCACTAATATACACTATACACTAAAATACATTATACACTACACACTCATATACACTACACACTAATATAAACTATAAACTACACACTAATATACACTACACACTAATATACACTAGACACTATACATTAATATACACTACACACTAATATATACTACACACTAATATACACTACACACTAATATACACTATACACTACACACTAATATACACTACACACTAATATACACTATACACTAATATACACTTCACACTAATATACACTATACACTAAAACATTAATATACACTACACACTAAAATACACTATACACTACACAATAATATACACTACACACCAATATACACTATATGCTACACACTAATATACACAACACACTAATATACATTACACACTAATATACACTACACACTAATATACACTGTACAATACACACTAATATACACTATACACTACACACTAATATACATTACACACACATATACACTACACACTAATATACACTATACACTACACACTAATATACACTATACACTACAAACTAATATACATTACACACTAATATCCACTACACACTAATATACACTATACACTAATATACACAACACACTAATACACACTATACACTACACACTAATATACACCACACACTAATATACACTATACACTACACACTAATATACACTATACACTACACACTAATATACACTACACACTAATATACACTATACACTACATACTAATATACACTATACACCAATATACACTACACACTAATATACACTACACACTAATATACACTATACACTAATATGCTCTACACACTAATATACTATATACACTACACACTAACACACACTATACACTACACCCCAATATACAATATACACTAATATACACTACACACTAATATACACAATACACTACACACTAATATGCAATATACACTACACACTAATATACACTATACACTACACACTAATATACACTATACATTACACACTAATAAACACTAATATACACTACACACTAATATACACTATACAAACTATATATACACTAATATACACTACACACTAATATACACTACACAATAATATACACTACACACTAATATACACTATACACTACACACTAATATACACTGCACACTAATATACACTAATATACACTACACACTAATATACACTAATATACACTATACACTCATATACACTACACACTAATATACACTATACACTAATATAAACTAAACACTACACACTAATATACAATATACACTTTACACTAATATACACTACACGCTAATATTCACAATACACTACACACTAATATACACTATACACTACACACTAATATACACTACACACTAATATACACTATACACTACACACTAATATACACTACACACTAATATACACTAATATACACTACACCCTAATATACACTATACACTCATATACACTACACACTAATATACACTATACACTAATATACACTAAACACTACACTGCACACTAATATACACTACATACTAATATACACTACACATTAATATACACTATACACTACACACTAATATACACTAAACACTACACACTAATATACACTACACACTAATATACACTATACACTAATATACACTATGCACTACACACTAATATACACTACACACTAATATAAACTATGCACTACACACTAATATACACTATACACTAATATACACCACACACTAATATACACTATACACTAATATACACTATACACTACACACTAATAGACACTACACACTAATATACACTATACACTAATATACACTACATACTAATATACACTACACACAAATATAAACTATACACTACACACTAATATAGACTACACACTAATACACACTATACACTACACATTAATATACACTACACACTAATATACACTATACACTACACACTAATATACACTAGACACTAATATACACTATACGCTAATATACACAACACACTAATATACATTACACACTAATATACACTATACACTAATATACACTACACACTACACACTAATATATACTATACACTACACACTAATATACATTACACACACATATACACTACACACTAATATACACTATACACTACACACCAATATACACTATACACTACACACTAATGTACATTACACACTAATATACACTACACACTAATAAACACTGTACATGAATATACACTACACACTAATATACACTATACACTACATACTAATATACACTATACACTACACACTAATATACACTACACACTAATATACACTATGCACTAATATACACTATACACTTCACACTAATATACATTACACACTAATATACCCTATACACTATGCACTAATGTACACTATACACTAATATACACCATACACTACACACTAATATACACTATACACTACGCACTAATATACACTACACACTAATATACACTACACACCAATATACACTACACACTAATATACACTATGCACTCCACATTAATATACACTACACACTAATATACACTACACACTAATATACACTACACACTAATATACACTATACACTACACAATAATATACACTACACACTAATATACACTATACACTAATATACACTATACGCTACACACTAATATACACTATACACTACACATTAATATACACTACACACTAATATACACTATACACTACATAATAATATACACTACACACTAATATACACTATACACGACACACTAATATACACTATACACTATGCACTAATATACATTACACAAACATATACAGTACACACTAATATACACTATACACCACACACTAAAATACACTATACACTACACACTAATATACATTACACACAAATATACACTATACACTACATACTAATATGCACTATACACTACACACTAATAGACACTACACACTAATATACACTATACACTACACACTAATATACACTACACACTAATATACACTATACACTACACACTTATATACACTATATACTACACAATAATGTACACTATACACTCCACACTAATATACCCTATATACTACACCCTAATATACACTACACACTAATATACAATACACACTATACACTAAAATACACTATACACTACACACTAATATACACTATACACTAATATACACTATACACTAATATACACTACACACTAAGATACAATATACGCTACCCACTAATATACACCACACCCTAATATACACTACACACTAATATACGCTATACACTATTATACACTATAGACTACACACTAATATACACTACACACTAATATACACTATACACTAATATACCCTACACACGAATATACACTACACACGAATATACTATTTACACTACACACTAATATACAATATACACTACACACTAATATACCCTAATATACACTACAACTAATATACAATATACACTACACACTAATATACACTACACACTAATATACACTATACACTACACACTAATATACACTACACACCAATATACACTATACACTACACACTAATAAACACTACACACTACACACTAATATACACTATACACTAATATACACTATACACTACACACAAATATACACTATACACACTAATATACAGTAATATACACTACACACTATTATACACTACATACTACACACTTATATACACTACACACTACACACTAATATACACTATACATTACACACTAATATACACTATACACTACACACTAATATACACTATACACTAATATACACTACACACTAATATACACTATACACTCATATACACTACACACTAATATACACTATACACTACACACCAATATACACTATACACTACACACTGATATACACTACACACTAATATACACTATACACTACACACTAATATACACTATACACTACACACTAATATACACTATACACTACACACTAATATACACTACACACTAATATACATTATACGCTACACACTAATATACACTACACCCTAATATACACTATACACTACACACTAATATACACTATACACTACACACTAATATACACTACACACCAATATACACTATACACTACACACTAATAAACACTACACACTACACACTAATATACACTATACACTAATATACACTATACACTACACACAAATATACACTATACACACTAATATACAGTAATATACACTACACACTAATATACACTACATGCTACACACTTATATACACTACACACTACACACTAATATACACTATACATTACACACTAATATACACTATACACTACACACTAATATACACTATACACTAATATACACTACACACTAATATACACTATACACTCATATACACTACACACTAATATACACTATACACTACACACCAATATACACTATACACTACACACTGATATACACTACACACTAATATACACTATACACTACACACTAATATACACTATACACTACACACTAATATACACTATACACTACACACTAATATACACTACACACTAATATACATTATACGCTACACACTAATATACACTACACCCTAATATACACTATACACTACACACTAATATACACTACACACTCATATACACTATACACTAATATACACTACACACTAATATACACAATACACTACACAATAATATACAAAACACACTACACACTAATATATACTATACACTACACACTAATATACAATATACACTATACAATAATATACACTACACACTAATATACACAATACACTACACACTAATATACATTATACACTACACACTAATAAACACTATACACTATACACACTAATATACACTATACACTACACACTAATTTACACTATACAATGCACACTAATATACACTACACACTACACACTAATATACACTATACACTACACACTAATATACACTACACACTAATATACACTATACACTAATATACACTTCACACTAATATACACTATACACTATACACACTAATATACACTCTACACTACACACTAATATACACTACACACTACACACTAATATTCACTATACACCACACACTAATATACACTACACACTAATATACACTATACACTACACACTAATGTACACTATACACTAATATACACTACACACTAATAAACACTATACACTACATGCCAATATACACTACACACTAATATACACTACACACTAATATACACTATATATTACACACTAATATACACTACACACTACACACTAATATACACTATACACTACACACTAATATACACTATACACTACACACCAATATACACTATACACTAATATACACTACACACTAATATACACGATACACTCATATACACTACACACTAATATACACTACACACCAAAATACACTATACACTACACACTAATATACACTGTACACTACACACTAATCTACACTATACACTACACGCTAATATACACTATACACTACACACCAATATACATTATATGCTACACACTAATATACACTACACCCTAATATACACTATACACTACACACTAATATACACTACACACTAATGTACACTATACACTAATATACACTACACACTAATATACACTATACACTACACACTAATATACAATATACACTAATATACACTAATATACACAATACACTACACACTAGTATACAATATACACTACACACTAATATACTATACACTACACACTAATATATAATATACACTATACAATAATATACACTACACACTAATATACACAATACACTGCACACTAATATACACTATACACTACACACAAATATACACTATACACACTAATATACACTATACACTACACACTAATATACACCACACACTAGTATACACTATACACTACACACTAATATACACTATACACTACACACTAATATACACTACACACTAATATACACTATACGCTACATACTAATATACACTACACACTAATATACACTATACACTACACACTAATATACACTATACACCAATATACACTATACATTACACACTAATATACACTATACACCAATATACACTACGCACTAATATACACTACACACTAATATACACTATACACTAATATACACTACACACTAATATACTATATACACTACACACTAATATACACTATACACTACACCCTAATATACAATATACACTAATATACACTACACACTAATATACACAATACACTACACACTAAAATGCAATATACACTACACACTAATATACACTATACACTACACACTAATATACACTATACATTACACACTAATAAACAGTAATATACACTACACACTAATATACACTATACACTATACAAACTATATATACACTAATATACACTACACACTAATATACACTATACACTACACAATAATATACACTACACACTAATATACACTATACACTACACACTAATATACACTGCACACTAATATACACTAATATACACTACACACTAATATACACTAATATACAATACACACTAAAATACACTACACACTAATATACACTATACACTACACACTAATATACACTACACACTAATATACACTACACACTAGTATACACTATACACTAATATACACTATATACTACACACTAATATACACTACACACTAATATACACTACACACTAATATACACTATACACTAATATACACTACACACTAATATACACTAAACACTACACACTAATATACACTACACACTAATATACACTATACACTACACACTAATATACACTACACACTACACACTAATATACACTATACACTACACACTAATATACACTATACACTCACAATAATATACACTATACACTACATACTAATATACACTACACACTAATATACACTATACACTACACACTAATATACATTATACACTACACACTAATATACACTATACACCAATATACACTACACACTAATATACACTACACACTAATATACACTATACACTAATATACACTACACACTAATATACTATATACACTACACACTAATATACACTATACACTACACCCTAATATACAATATACACTAATATACACTACACACTAATATACACAATACACTACACACTAAAATGCAATATACACTACACACTAATATACACTATACACTACACACTAATATACACTATACATTACACACTAATAAACAGTAATATACACTACACACTAATATACACTATACACTATACAAACTATATATACACTAATATACACTACACACTAATATACACTATACACTACACAATAATATACACTACACACTAATATACACTATACACTACACACTAATATACACTGCACACTAATATACACTAATATACACTACACACTAATATACACTAATATACAATACACACTAAAATACACTACACACTAATATACACTATACACTACACACTAATATACACTACACACTAATATACACTACACACTAATATACACTACACACTAGTATACACTATACACTAATATACACTATATACTACACACTAATATACACTACACACTAATATACACTATACACTAATATACACTACACACTAATATACACTAAACACTACACACTAATATACACTACACACTAATATACACTACACACTAATATACACTACACACTAATATACACTATACACTACACACTAATATACACTACACACTACACACTAATATACATTATACACTACACACTAATATACACTATACACTACACACTAATATACACTATACACTACACACTAATATACACTATACACTACACAATAATATACACTATACACTACATACTAATATACACTACACACTAATATACTCTATACACTACACACTAATATACATTATACACTACACACTAATATACAAAACACACTAATATGCACTATACACTACACATTAATATTCACTACACACTAATATACACTATACACTACACACTAATATACACTATACACTAATAGACACTATACACTACACACTAATATACACTACACACTAATATACACTAAAAACTAATATACACTACACACTAATAAACACTATACACTACACACTAACATACACTACACATTAACATACACTACACACTAATATACACTACACACTAATATACACTGCACAATAATATACACTACATACTACACACTAATATACACTATACGCTACACACTAATATACACTACACACTCATATACACTACACACTTATATACACTATACACTACACACCAATATAAACTATACACTATACACAAATATACACTATACACTACACACTAATATAGACTACACACTAATATACACTATACACTACACGCTAAGATACACTATACACTACACACTAATATACACTATGCACTACACACTAATATACACTATACACTACACACTAATATACACTATGCACTAATATACACTATACACTACAGACTAATATACACTACACGCTAATATACACTACACACTACACACTAAAATACACTATACACTACACACTAATATACACTACACACTAATATACACTACACACTAATGTACACTATACACTACACACTAATATATACTACACACTAACATACACTACACACTAATATACACTATACATTACACACTAATATACACTACACACTAATATACACTATACACTACACACTAATATACACTACACACTAATATACACTACACACTAATATACACTATGCACTACACACTCATATACACTATGCACCAATATACACTATACACTACATACTAATTTACACTAAAATACACTATACACTACACACTCATATACACTACACACTAATATAAACTATACACTACGCACTAATATACACTATACACTACACACTAATATGCATTATGCACTAATATACACTATACACTAAAATACATTATACACTACACACTCATATACACTACACACTAATATAAACTATAAACTACACACTAATATACACTACACACTAATATATACTACACACTAATATACACTACACACTAATATACACTATACACTACACACTAATATACACTACACACTAATATACACTATACACTAATATACACTTCACACTAATATACACTATACACTAAAACATTAATATACACTACACACTAAAATACACTATACACTACACAATAATATACACTACACACCAATATACACTATATGCTACACACTAATATACACAACACACTAATATACATTACACACTAATATACACTACACACTAATATACACTGTACAATACACACTAATATACACTATACACTACACACTAATATACATTACACACACATATACACTACACACTAATATACACTATACACTACACACTAATATACACTATACACTACAAACTAATATACATTACACACTAATATCCACTACACACTAATATACACTATACACTAATATACACAACACACTAATACACACTATACACTACACACTAATATACACCACACACTAATATACACTATACACTACACACTAATATACACTATACACTACACACTAATATACACTACACACTAATATACACTATACACTACATACTAATATACACTATACACCAATATACACTACACACTAATATACACTACACACTAATATACACTATACACTAATATGCTCTACACACTAATATACTATATACACTACACACTAACACACACTATACACTACACCCCAATATACAATATACACTAATATACACTACACACTAATATACACAATACACTACACACTAATATGCAATATACACTACACACTAATATACACTATACACTACACACTAATATACACTATACATTACACACTAATAAACACTAATATACACTACACACTAATATACACTATACAAACTATATATACACTAATATACACTACACACTAATATACACTACACAATAATATACACTACACACTAATATACACTATACACTACACACTAATATACACTGCACACTAATATACACTAATATACACTACACACTAATATACACTAATATACACTACACACTAATATACACTATACACTCATATACACTACACACTAATATACACTATACACTAATATAAACTAAACACTACACACTAATATACAATATACACTTTACACTAATATACACTACACGCTAATATTCACAATACACTACACACTAATATACACTATACACTACACACTAATATACACTACACACTAATATACACTATACACTACACACTAATATACACTACACACTAATATACACTAATATACACTACACCCTAATATACACTATACACTCATATACACTACACACTAATATACACTATACACTAATATACACTAAACACTACACTGCACACTAATATACACTACATACTAATATACACTACACATTAATATACACTATACACTACACACTAATATACACTAAACACTACACACTAATATACACTACACACTAATATACACTATACACTAATATACACTATGCACTACACACTAATATACACTACACACTAATATAAACTATGCACTACACACTAATATACACTATACACTAATATACACCACACACTAATATACACTATACACTAATATACACTATACACTACACACTAATAGACACTACACACTAATATACACTATACACTAATATACACTACATACTAATATACACTACACACAAATATAAACTATACACTACACACTAATATAGACTACACACTAATACACACTATACACTACACATTAATATACACTACACACTAATATACACTATACACTACACACTAATATACACTAGACACTAATATACACTATACGCTAATATACACAACACACTAATATACATTACACACTAATATACACTATACACTAATATACACTACACACTACACACTAATATATACTATACACTACACACTAATATACATTACACACACATATACACTACACACTAATATACACTATACACTACACACCAATATACACTATACACTACACACTAATGTACATTACACACTAATATACACTACACACTAATAAACACTGTACATGAATATACACTACACACTAATATACACTATACACTACATACTAATATACACTATACACTACACACTAATATACACTACACACTAATATACACTATGCACTAATATACACTATACACTTCACACTAATATACATTACACACTAATATACCCTATACACTATGCACTAATGTACACTATACACTAATATACACCATACACTACACACTAATATACACTATACACTACGCACTAATATACACTACACACTAATATACACTACACACCAATATACACTACACACTAATATACACTATGCACTCCACATTAATATACACTACACACTAATATACACTACACACTAATATACACTACACACTAATATACACTATACACTACACAATAATATACACTACACACTAATATACACTATACACTAATATACACTATACACTACACACTAATATACACTATACACTACACATTAATATACACTACACACTAATATACACTATACACTACATAATAATATACACTACACACTAATATACACTATACACGACACACTAATATACACTATACACTATGCACTAATATACATTACACAAACATATACAGTACACACTAATATACACTATACACCACACACTAAAATACACTATACACTACACACTAATATTCATTACACACAAATATACACTATACACTACATACTAATATGCACTATACACTACACACTAATAGACACTACACACTAATATACACTATACACTACACACTAATATACACTACACACTAATATACACTATACACTACACACTTATATACACTATATACTACGCAATAATGTACACTATACACTCCACACTAATATACCCTATATACTACACCCTAATATACACTACACACTAATATACAATACACACTATACACTAAAATACACTATACACTACACACTAATATACACTATACACTAATATACACTATACACTAATATACACTACACACTAAGATACAATATACGCTACCCACTAATATACACCACACCCTAATATACACTACACACTAATATACGCTATACACTATTATACACTATAGACTACACACTAATATACACTACACACTAATATACACTATACACTAATATACCCTACACACGAATATACACTACACACGAATATACTATTTACACTACACACTAATATACAATATACACTACACACTAATATACCCTAATATACACTACAACTAATATACAATATACACTACACACTAATATACACTACACACTAATATACACTATACACTACACACTAATATACACTACACACCAATATACACTATACACTACACACTAATAAACACTACACACTACACACTAATATACACTATACACTAACATACACTATACACTACACACAAATATACACTATACACACTAATATACAGTAATATACACTACACACTAATATACACTACATACTACACACTTATATACACTACACACTAATATACACTATACATTACACACTAATATACACTATACACTACACACTAATATACACTATACACTAATATACACTACACACTAATATACACTATACACTCATATACACTACACACTAATATACACTATACACTACACACCAATATACACTATACACTACACACTGATATACACTACACACTAATATACACTATACACTACACACTAATATACACTATACACTACACACTAATATACACTATACACTACACACTAATATACACTACACACTAATATACATTATACGCTACACACTAATATACACTACACCCTAATATACACTATACACTACACACTAATATACACTATACACTACACACTAATATACACTACACACCAATATACACTATACACTACACACTAATAAACACTACACACTACACACTAATATACACTATACACTAATATACACTATACACTACACACAAATATACACTATACACACTAATATACAGTAATATACACTACACACTAATATACACTACATGCTACACACTTATATACACTACACACTACACACTAATATACACTATACATTACACACTAATATACACTATACACTACACACTAATATACACTATACACTAATATACACTACACACTAATATACACTATACACTCATATACACTACACACTAATATACACTATACACTACACACCAATATACACTATACACTACACACTGATATACACTACACACTAATATACACTATACACTACACACTAATATACACTATACACTACACACTAATATACACTATACACTACACACTAATATACACTACACACTAATATACATTATACGCTACACACTAATATACACTACACCCTAATATACACTATACACTACACACTAATATACACTACACACTCATATACACTATACACTAATATACACTACACACTAATATACACAATACACTACACAATAATATACAAAACACACTACACACTAATATATACTATACACTACACACTAATATACAATATACACTATACAATAATATACACTACACACTAATATACACAATACACTACACACTAATATACATTATACACTACACACTAATAAACACTATACACTATACACACTAATATACACTATACACTACACACTAATTTACACTATACAATGCACACTAATATACACTACACACTACACACTAATATACACTATACACTACACACTAATATACACTACACACTAATATACACTATACACTAATATACACTTCACACTAATATACACTATACACTATACACACTAATATACACTCTACACTACACACTAATATACACTACACACTACACACTAATATCCACTATACACCACACACTAATATACACTACACACTAATATACACTATACACTACACACTAATGTACACTATACACTAATATACACTACACACTAATAAACACTATACACTACATGCCAATATACACTACACACTAATATACACTACACACTAATATACACTATATATTACACACTAATATACACTACACACTACACACTAATATACACTATACACTACACACTAATATACACTATACACTACACACCAATATACACTATACACTAATATACACTACACACTAATATACACGATACACTCATATACACTACACACTAATATACACTACACACCAAAATACACTATACACTACACACTAATATACACTGTACACTACACACTAATCTACACTATACACTACACGCTAATATACACTATACACTACACACCAATATACATTATATGCTACACACTAATATACACTACACCCTAATATACACTATACACTACACACTAATATACACTACACACTAATGTACACTATACACTAATATACACTACACACTAATATACACTATACACTACACACTAATATACAATATACACTAATATACACTAATATACACAATACACTACACACTAGTATACAATATACACTACACACTAATATACTATACACTACACACTAATATATAATATACACTATACAATAATATACACTACACACTAATATACACAATACACTGCACACTAATATACACTATACACTACACACAAATATACACTATACACACTAATATACACTATACACTACACACTAATATACACTATACAGTACACACTACACACTAATATACACTATACACTACACACTAATATACACTTCACACTAATATACACTATACACACTAATATACACTATACACTACATACTAATATACACTACACACTACACACTAATATCCACTATACACCACACACTAATATACACTACACACTAATATACACTATACACTACACACTAATGTACACTATACACTAATATACACTACACACTAATAAACACTATACACTACACACCAATATACACTATACACTACACACTAATATACACTATACACTACACACTAATATACACTATACACTAATATACATTATACACTAATATACACTATACACTACACACTAATACACACTATACACACTAATATACACTATACACCACACACTAATATACACTATACACTACACACTAATATACACTACACACTACACACCAATATACACTATACACTACACACTAATATACACTACACACTAATATACACGATACACTAATATACACTTCACACTAATATACACTATACACACTAATATACACTATACACTACACACTAATATACACTATACACTACACACTAATATACACTATACACTACACACTAATTTACACTATACAGTACACACTAATATACACTACACACTACACACTAATATACACTATACACTACACACTAATATACACTACACACTAATATACACTATACACTAATATACACTTCACACTAATATACACTATACACACTAATATACACTACACACTAATATACACTACACACTACACACTAATATCCACTATACACCACACACTAATATACACTACACACTAATATACACTATACATTACACACTAATGTACAATATACACTAATATACACTACACACTAATAAACCCTATACACTACACGACAATATACACTACACACTAATATACACTACACACTAATATACACTATACACTAATATTCACTATACACTACACACTAATATACACTATACACACTAATATACACTACACACTAATATACACTATATACTACACACTAATATACACTACACACTACACACTAATATACACTATACACTACACACTAATATACACTATACACTAGACACTAATATACACTACACCCTAATATGCACTATACACTACACACTAATATACACTACACACTAATATACACTATACACTAATATACACTACACACTAATATACACAATACACTACACACTAATATACAAAACACACTACACACTAATATATACTATACACTACACACTAATATACAATATACACTATACAATAATATACACTACACACTAATATACACAATACACTACGCACTAATATACACTATACACTACACACTAATATACACTATACATACTAATATACACTATACACTACACACTAATTTACACTATACAGTACACACTAATATACACTACACACTACATACTAATATACACTATACACCACACACTAATATACACTACACACTAATATACACTATACACTACACACTAATGTACACTATTCACTAATATACACTACACACTAATAAACACTATACACTACACGCCAATATACACTATACACTACACACTAATATACACTACACACTACACACTAATATACACTATACACTAATATACACTACACACTAATATACACTATACACACTAATATACACTACACACTAATATACACTATATTCTACACACTAATATACACTACACACTAATATACACTATACACTACACACTAATATACACTATACACTACACACTAATATACACTATACACAAATATACACTACACACTAATATACACTATACACTCATATACACTACACACTAATATACACTACACACCAATATACACTATACACTACACACTAATATACACTACACCCTAATATACACTATACACTACACACTAATATACACTACACACTAATGTACACTATACACTAATATACACTACACACTAATATACACTATGCACTACACACTAATATACAATATACACTATACACTAATATATACTACACACTAATATACACAATAAACTACACACTAATATACAATATACACTACACACTAATATACTATACACTACACACTAATATATCATATACACTATACAATAATATACACTACACCCTAATATACACAATACACTACACACTAATATACACTATACACTACACACAAATATACACTATACACTATACACACTAATATACACTATACACTACACACTAATATACACTATACAGTACACACTACACACTAATATACACTATACACTACACACTAATATACACTTCACACTAATATACACTATACACACTAATATACACTATACACTACACACTAATATACACTACACACTACACACTAATATCCACTATACACCACACACTAATATACACTACACACTAATATACACTATACACTAATGTACACTATACACTAACATACACTACACACTAATAAACATTATACACTACACACCAATATACACTACACACTAACATACACTACACACTAATATACACTACACACTAATATACATTATACACTAATATACACTATACACTAATATACACTATACACTACACACTAATAAACACTATATACACTAATATACACTATACACCACACACTAATATACACTATACACTACACACTAATATACACTGCACACTACACACCAATATACACTATACACTTCACACTAATATACACTATACACACTAATATACACTATACACTACACACTAATATACACTATACACTACACACTAATATACACTATACACTATACACACTAATATACACTATACACTACACACTAATTTACACTACACACAAATATACACTATACACTATACACACTAATGTATACTATACACTACACACTAATATACACTATACAGTACACACTACACACTAATATACACTATACACTACACACTAATATACACTATACACACTAATATACACTATACACTACACACTAATATACACTACACACTACACACTAATATCCACTATACACCACACACTAATATACACTACACACTAATATACACTATACACTACACACTAATGTACACTATACACTAATATACACTACACACTAATAAACACTAGACACTACACGCCAATATACACTATACACTACACACTAATATACACTACACACTACACACTAATATACACTATACACTAATATACACTATACACTACACACTAATATACACTATACACACTAATATACACTACACACTAATATACACTATATACTACACACTAATATACACTACACACTAATATACACTTTACACTACACACTAATATACACTATACACTACACACTAATATACACTATACACTAATATACACTACACAGTAATATACACTATACACTCATATACACTACACACTAATATACACTATACACTACACACCAATATACACTATACACTACACACTAATATACACTACACACTAATATACACTATACACTACACACTAATATACACTACACACTAATATACATTATACGCTACACACTAATATACACTACACCCTAATATACACTATACACTACACACTAATATACACTACACACTAATATACACTATACACTAATATACACTTCACACTAATATACACTATACACACTAATATACACTACACACTAATATACACTACACACTACACACTAATATCCACTATACACCACACACTAATATACACTACACACTAATATACACTATACATTACACACTAATGTACAATATACACTAATATACACTACACACTAATAAACCCTATACACTACACGACAATATACACTACACACTAATATACACTACACACTAATATACACTATACACTAATATTCACTATACACTACACACTAATATACACTATACACACTAATATACACTACACACTAATATACACTATATACTACACACTAATATACACTACACACTACACACTAATATACACTATACACTACACACTAATATACACTATACACTAGACACTAATATACACTACACCCTAATATGCACTATACACTACACACTAATATACACTACACACTAATATACACTATACACTAATATACACTACACACTAATATACACAATACACTACACACTAATATACAAAACACACTACACACTAATATATACTATACACTACACACTAATATACAATATACACTATACAATAATATACACTACACACTAATATACACAATACACTACGCACTAATATACACTATACACTACACACTAATATACACTATACATACTAATATACACTATACACTACACACTAATTTACACTATACAGTACACACTAATATACACTACACACTACATACTAATATACACTATACACCACACACTAATATACACTACACACTAATATACACTATACACTACACACTAATGTACACTATTCACTAATATACACTACACACTAATAAACACTATACACTACACGCCAATATACACTATACACTACACACTAATATACACTACACACTACACACTAATATACACTATACACTAATATACACTACACACTAATATACACTATACACACTAATATACACTACACACTAATATACACTATATTCTACACACTAATATACACTACACACTAATATACACTATACACTACACACTAATATACACTATACACTACACACTAATATACACTATACACAAATATACACTACACACTAATATACACTATACACTCATATACACTACACACTAATATACACTACACACCAATATACACTATACACTACACACTAATATACACTACACCCTAATATACACTATACACTACACACTAATATACACTACACACTAATGTACACTATACACTAATATACACTACACACTAATATACACTATGCACTACACACTAATATACAATATACACTATACACTAATATATACTACACACTAATATACACAATAAACTACACACTAATATACAATATACACTACACACTAATATACTATACACTACACACTAATATATCATATACACTATACAATAATATACACTACACCCTAATATACACAATACACTACACACTAATATACACTATACACTACACACAAATATACACTATACACTATACACACTAATATACACTATACACTACACACTAATATACACTATACAGTACACACTACACACTAATATACACTATACACTACACACTAATATACACTTCACACTAATATACACTATACACACTAATATACACTATACACTACACACTAATATACACTACACACTACACACTAATATCCACTATACACCACACACTAATATACACTACACACTAATATACACTATACACTAATGTACACTATACACTAACATACACTACACACTAATAAACATTATACACTACACACCAATATACACTACACACTAACATACACTACACACTAATATACACTACACACTAATATACATTATACACTAATATACACTATACACTAATATACACTATACACTACACACTAATAAACACTATATACACTAATATACACTATACACCACACACTAATATACACTATACACTACACACTAATATACACTGCACACTACACACCAATATACACTATACACTTCACACTAATATACACTATACACACTAATATACACTATACACTACACACTAATATACACTATACACTACACACTAATATACACTATACACTATACACACTAATATACACTATACACTACACACTAATTTACACTACACACAAATATACACTATACACTATACACACTAATGTATACTATACACTACACACTAATATACACTATACAGTACACACTACACACTAATATACACTATACACTACACACTAATATACACTATACACACTAATATACACTATACACTACACACTAATATACACTACACACTACACACTAATATCCACTATACACCACACACTAATATACACTACACACTAATATACACTATACACTACACACTAATGTACACTATACACTAATATACACTACACACTAATAAACACTAGACACTACACGCCAATATACACTATACACTACACACTAATATACACTACACACTACACACTAATATACACTATACACTAATATACACTATACACTACACACTAATATACACTATACACACTAATATACACTACACACTAATATACACTATATACTACACACTAATATACACTACACACTAATATACACTTTACACTACACACTAATATACACTATACACTACACACTAATATACACTATACACTAATATACACTACACAGTAATATACACTATACACTCATATACACTACACACTAATATACACTATACACTACACACCAATATACACTATACACTACACACTAATATACACTACACACTAATATACACTATACACTACACACTAATATACACTACACACTAATATACATTATACGCTACACACTAATATACACTACACCCTAATATACACTATACACTACAGACTAATATACACTACACACTAATGTACACTATACACTAATATACACTACACACTAATATACACTATACCCTACACACTAATATACAATATACACTATACACTAATATACACTACACACTAATATACACAATACACTACACACTAATATACAATATACACTACACACTAATATACTATACACTACACACTAATATACAATATACACTATACAATAATATACACTACACACTAATATACACAATACACTACACACTAATATACACTATACACTACACACAAATATACACTATACACACTAATATACACTATACACTACACACTAATATACACTATACACTACACACTACACACTAATATACACTATACACTACACACTAATATACACTATACACTACACACTAATATACACTATACACTACACACTAATATACACTATACACTAATATACATTATACACTAATATACACTATACACTACACACTAATACACACTATACATACTAATATACACTATACACCACACACTAATATACACTATACACTACACACTAATATACACTACACACTACACACCAATATACACTATACACTACACACTAATATACACTACACACTAATATACACGATACACTAATATACACTTCACACTAATATACACTATACACACTAATATACACTATACACTACACACTAATATACACTATACACTACACACTAATTTACACTATACAGTTCACACTAATATACACTACACACTACACACTAATATACACTATACACTACACACTAATATACACTACACACTAATATACACTATACACTAATATACACTTCACACTAATATACACTATACACACTAATATACACTACACACTACACACTAATATCCACTATACACCACACACTAATATACACTACACACTAATATACACTATACATTACACACTAATGTACAATATACACTAATATACACTACACACTAATAAACCCTATACACTACACGACAATATACACTACACACTAATATACACTACACACTAATATACACTATATACTACACACTAATATACACTACACACTACACACTAATATACACTATACACTACACACTAATATACACTATACACTAGACACTAATATACACTACACACTAATATGCATTATACGCTACACACTAATATACACTACACCCTAATATGCACTATACACTACACACTAATATACACTACACACTAATATACACTATACACTAATATACACTACACACTAATATACACAATACACTACACACTAATATACAAAACACACTACACACTAATATATACTATACACTACACACTAATATACAATATACACTATACAATAATATACACTACACACTAATATACACAATACACTACGCACTAATATACACTATACACTACACACTAATATACACTATACATACTAATATACACTATACACTACACACTAATTTACACTATACAGTACACACTAATATACACTACACACTACATACTAATATACACTATACACCACACACTAATATACACTACACACTAATATACACTATACACTACACACTAATGTACACTATTCACTAATATACACTACACACTAATAAACACTATACACTACACGCCAATATACACTATACACTACACACTAATATACACTACACACTAATATACACTATACACTAATATACACTACACACTAATATACACTATACACACTAATATACACTACACACTAATATACACTATATTCTACACACTAATATACACTACACACTAATATACACTATACACTACACACTAATATACACTATACACTACACACTAATATACACTATACACAAATATACACTACACACTAATATACACTATACACTCATATACACTACACACTAATATACACTACACACCAATATACACTATACACTACACACTAATATACACTACACCCTAATATACACTATACACTACACACTAATATACACTACACACTAATGTACACTATACACTAATATACACTACACACTAATATACACTATGCACTACACACTAATATACAATATACACTATACACTAATATATACTACACACTAATATACACAATACACTACACACTAATATACAATATACACTACACACTAATATACTATACACTACACACTAATATATCATATACACTATACAATAATATACACTACACCCTAATATACACAATACACTACACACTAATATACACTATACACTACACACAAATATACACTATACACTATACACACTAATATACACTATACACTACACACTAATATACACTATACAGTACACACTACACACTAATATACACTATACACTACACACTAATATACACTTCACACTAATATACACTATACACACTAATATACACTATACACTACACACTAATATACACTACACACTACACACTAATATCCACTATACACCACACACTAATATACACTACACACTAATATACACTATACACTAATGTACACTATACACTAACATACACTACACACTAATAAACATTATACACTACACACCAATATACACTACACACTAACATACACTACACACTAATATACACTACACACTAATATACATTATACACTAATATACACTATACACTAATATACACTATACACTACACACTAATAAACACTATACACACTAATATACACTATACACCACACACTAATATACACTATACACTACACACTAATATACACTGCACACTACACACCAATATACACTATACACTTCACACTAATATACACTATACACACTAATATACACTATACACTACACACTAATATACACTATACACTACACACTAATATACACTATACACTATACACACTAATATACACTATACACTACACACTAATTTACACTACACACAAATATACACTATACACTATACACACTAATGTATACTATACACTACACACTAATATACACTATACAGTACACACTATAACACTAATATACACTATACACTACACACTAATATACACTATACACACTAATATACACTATACACTACACACTAATATACACTACACACTACACACTAATATCCACTATACACCACACACTAATATACACTACACACTAATATACACTATACACTACACACTAATGTACACTATACACTAATATACACTACACACTAATAAACACTAGACACTACACGCCAATATACACTATACACTACACACTAATATACACTACACACTACACACTAATATACACTATACACTAATATACACTATACACTACACACTAATATACACTATACACACTAATATACACTACACACTAATATACACTATATACTACACACTAATATACACTACACACTAATATACACTTTACACTACACACTAATATACACTATACACTACACACTAATATACACTATACACTAATATACACTACACAGTAATATACACTATACACTCATATACACTACACACTAATATACACTATACACTACACACCAATATACACTATACACTACACACTAATATACACTACACACTAATATACACTATACACTACACACTAATATACACTACACACTAATATACATTATACGCTACACACTAATATACACTACACCCTAATATACACTATACACTACAGACTAATATACACTACACACTAATGTACACTATACACTAATATACACTACACACTAATATACACTATACCCTACACACTAATATACAATATACACTATACACTAATATACACTACACACTAATATACACAATACACTACACACTAATATACAATATACACTACACACTAATATACTATACACTACACACTAATATACAATATACACTATACAATAATATACACTACACACTAATATACACAATACACTACACACTAATATACACTATACACTACACACAAATATACACTATACACACTAATATACACTATACACTACACACTAATATACACTATACAGTACACACTACACACTAATATACACTATACACTACACACTAATATACACTTCACACTAATATACACTATACACACTAATATACACTATACACTACACACTAATATACACTACACACTACACACTAATATCCACTATACACCACACACTAATATACACTACACACTAATATACACTATACACTACACACTAATGTACACTATACACTAATATACACTACACACTAATAAACACGATACACTACACACCAATATACACTATACACTACACACTAATATACACTACACACTAATATACACTATACACTACACACCAATATACACTATACACTAACATACACTATACACTAATATACACTATACACTACACACTAATAAACACTATACACACTAATATACACTATACACCACACACTAATATACACTACACACTAATATACACTTTACACTACACACTAATATACACTATACACTACACACTAATATACACTATACACTAATATACACTACACAGTAATATACACTATACACTCGTATACACTACACACTAATATACACTATACACTACACACCAATATACACTATACACTAATATACACTACACACTAATATACACTATACACTACACACTAATATACACTATACACTACACACTAATATACACTACACACTAATATACATTATACGCTACACACTAATATACACTACACCCTAATATACACTATACACTACAGACTAATATACACTACACACTAATGTACACTATACACTAATATACACTACACACTAATATACACTATACCCTACACACTAATATACAATATACACTATACACTAATATACACTACACACTAATATACACAATACACTACACACTAATATACAATATACACTACACACTAATATACTATACACTACACACTAATATACAATATACACTATACAATAATATACACTACACACTAATATACACAATACACTACACACTAATATACACTATACACTACACACAAATATACACTATACACACTAATATACACTATACACTACACACTAATATACACTATACAGTACACACTACACACTAATATACACTATACACTACACACTAATATACACTTCACACTAATATACACTATACACACTAATATACACTATACACTACACACTAATATACACTACACACTACACACTAATATCCACTATACACCACACACTAATATACACTACACACTAATATACACTATACACTACACACTAATGTACACTATACACTAATATACACTACACACTAATAAACACGATACACTACACACCAATATACACTATACACTACACACTAATATACACTACACACTAATATACACTATACACTACACACTAATATACACTATACACTAACATACACTATACACTAATATACACTATACACTGCACACTAATAAACACTATACACACTAATATACACTATACACCACACACTAATATACACTATACGCTACACACTAATATACACTACACACTACACACCAATATACACTATGCACTAATATACACTACACACTAATATACACGATACACTAATATACACTTCACACTAATATACACTATACACACTAATATACACTATACACTACACATTAATATACACTATACACTACACACTAATATACACTACACACTAATGTACACTACACACACTAATATACACTATACACACTAATATACACTATACACTACACACTAATATACACTACACACTAATATATACGTGACAAACCTTCCTGGCTGTGTCGGGTGGTGGAGGGTTACGACACATTCATACTTACGCGATCTAACCCAAACCCCTTTTATTATAGCTCAGGCCCACTGAGCTATATAAGTTAACTTTTTTCAGAAGCGACCTGTCCACACAAACGTTGGCAGCTCAACGAAGTGGACATTTATAGCGGCAGCCAAACTCTCGACCCGTGACGTCGATTCTCAATGTGGAGGGGGACAACCGGAGGGGCCGGAGAAAAATCCACGCGTCCACGGGGACAGAGAGAGAGAGACACGCAAACTCCAAATATACAGCAGCAGGCGTCAGGGTGGGGATCGAACTCACGACTTCCTGTATTCCAGGTGAGGTTTTTTAACATCTCCTAGCCACAGTGATGATGATGAGAGAGAGACACCCCAACTCCAAATATACAGCAGCAGGCGTCAGGGTGGGGATCGAACTCACGACTTCCTGTATACCAGGTGAGGTAGTTAACATCTCCTAGCCACCGTGATGATGATGATGAGAGAGAGAGACACGCAAACTCCAAATATACAGCAGCAGGCGTCAGGGTGGGGATCGAACCCACGACTTCCTGTATACCAGGTGAGGTAGTTAACATCTCCTAGCCACCGTGATGATTATGAGAGAGAGACACCCCAACTCCAAATATACAGCAGCAGGCGTCAGGGTGGGGATCGAACTCACGACTTCCTGTATATCAGGTGAGGTAGTTAACATCTCCTATCCACCGTGATGATGATGATGAGAGAGAGACACGCAAACTCCAAATATACAGCAGTAGGCGTCAGGGTCGGGAACGAACCCACGCCCTCCTGTAGACCAGGCGAGGTAGTTAACATCTCCTAGCCACCGTGATGATGATGAGAGAGAGACACCCCAACTCCAAATATACAGCAGGCGTCAGGGTCGGGATCGAACCCACGACCACCTGTATATCAGGCGAGGTAGTTAACATCTCCTAGCCACCGTGATGATGATGATGAGAGAGAGAGACACCCCAACTCCAAATATACAGCAGCAGGCTGTCAGGGTGGGGATCGAACTCACGACTTCCTGTATACCAGGTGAGGTAGTTAACATCTCCTAGCCACCGTGATGATGATGAGAGAGAGAGAGAGAGACACCCCAACTCCAAATATACAGCAGCAGCAGCAGGCGTCAGAGTTGGGATCGAACTCACGACTTCCTGTATATCAGGCGAGGTAGTTAACATCTCCTAGCCACCGTGATGATGATGATGATGAGAGAGACGCAGACTCCAAATATACAGCAGCAGCAGGCGTCAGGGCCGGGATCGAACCCACGCCCTCCTGTATACCGGGCGTGGGTTGTTAACATCTGCTAGAACCCGGCGACCCGAATTTGATTCCCATTCACGGCAAACACCAGTGATGATTATTTGAACCGGTCCTGCGTCTCCCCTAGGTCTACTCCAGCTAAAATGAGTGCCTGGTGCGGTGTGTAAACATCGCCACTAGGGAGAAAGAGGCGGCCGGGCGTGGTGCTGGCCACCCACCCCCTCGTGTGCCGTGCCGGCCTTCATAGGTGCTCGCTAACAGCTCTTGCCCCAAAGGTCTGTTAAGGCTACACGGGGGATCTTTGTCTTGTTGTTGTTGTTTTGGGTGGGTGTGTTGGTATGTTGGATGAGACAGTGGGTGGGTTTGTGGATCAGTGGGCGAGTGAGTTGGTGGGTGAGTTAGTGGGTTGGTTAATGGGTTTGTGGATCAGTGGGTGGGTAAGTTGGTGGGTAAGTTGGTGGGTAAGTTGGTGGGTGAGTTAGTGGGTGGGTTGGTGGGTTTGTGGATCAGTGGGCGAGTGAGTTGGTAGGTGAGTTAGTGGGTTGGTTAATGGGTTTGTGGATCAGTGGGTGAGTGAGTTGGTGGGTGAGTTAGTGGGTGGGTTGGTGGGTGAGTTGGTTGGTTGGTGGGCGAGTTATAGACTGTGAGACAGACGGACAGACCGCTGTCCGACGTTTCCGTTTCATTACCAGGATTTTCCCATCGCTGCCCGGTTGTCGCTTGAGGCTCACGCCGAGCCACTGGTCTTCCAGGTCCGCTCGGCAGTATTTCCCACACGTCTGGTTTTGCTGAGTCACTGGAAGAAAAAAAAACATTCCAAACACGTGGGCGCACTAATGGCCTGGTCAGAGATAAAGCGGGTGCCAACGCACCTCCGATTAGCATGCTTGGCTATACGTACGGTGCGAAAGAAGTTCAACGTACATACACCGCACATCCCATTGTCACGGTTGGCTACGTACGGTGCAGAAGAAGTTCAACGTACATACACCGCACATCCCATTGTCACGGTTGGCTACGTACGGTGCAGAAGAAGTTCAACATACAACACATATTCGTTGGTCTAAGGCCCCTGGGGATGGATATCCTCTGCCCTCTCGATCTATGTTCGCTGCCGTCTCGTTATGAGTCTCGTTTGTTATTATAGTCACGATCGTAAACCACATGTCCATCCACCCCCCTGCTCCCCCCGCCATACAAATGTGGAACTGCCACCACAGGGATGTGGACAGGATATGGACAGTGCATGCAGCAAAAAGCCAATGTTTGACTCTACTTCAATGCTCCCACGTCTATCCCACCCCCCCCCCCCCACCGGCCATCCCACCCACTCGCCATCACCAAACCCGCACACTGACCAACGTGGGGAAGTATGGTCGAACAGCCCGCACGACCCGCATTGGCGAGTGGCGTGGGGAGGCCATCATAGTGTAGTGTATATTCGTTTTTTGTTTTCAGCTTCCCACGATGAGAATTTCGCGTGAGACGAAGGGAAAACGATTCCGACCGACAACAGCACGCCGCTCTGCGCTTAATTCATCCGCCTACTTGCTGTACTGCCCCCTTTCTCTCCTACCCGTCCGGAAGGTCACCGCCTCATTGCCCTGGAAGCGGCTGTCCGGTGGTCCATCTGTGCGTGATCCACCAACCCCCACCTCCGACTGGCTGGTTCATAACGGCCGGCTCCCATAATCTCTCCGAGCATCGAGACATTCCTTTAGCCCCTTTGCCGGGATTCTAACCCTCCCCGGGGAGGTCTGGGAAAGGGCTTGTTTAGGGTGTGGCACGGCCTGCCATCGTCACACATCACTCTGTCCACCCCTACCCCCGTGTCTATCTATTTAATCTCCCCCCATCTATCTCTGTGATCTCCCCCCCCAGCCCCCATGTATCTGTCCTTGACATATCTCTCTCTCTCTCTGTGAGCATCTTTTTCCGTGAGTGTCTGCGTCTGTAACTCATCACGCTGTCAACCTGAACTTGCAGCTAGGGTGAGGGTTAGAGCTCTCATGGGGTTAAGATTAGAGTTATGGGGTTATGCTGAGGGCTATAGGTTTAGGGTTATGTGTTTAGGGTTATGGGGTTAGTACTATGGAGTTTGGGTTATGGGGTTAGTGCTATGGAGTTTGGGTTATGGGGTTAGGGCTATGGGGTTAGGGTTATGGGGTTAGAGCTATGGTGTTAGGGTTATCGGATTAGGGCTATGGGGTTAGGGTTATGTGTTTAGGGTTATGGGGTTAGAGTTATGGTGTTAGGGTTATGGGGTTAGTGCTATGGAGTTTGGGTTATGGGGTTAGTGCTATGGGGTTAGGGTTATGGGGTTAGAGCTATTGTGTTAGGGTTATCGGATTAGGGCTATGGGGTTAGGGTTGTGGGGTTAGGGTTATGTGGTTAGGGTTATCGGGTTAGGGCTATGGGGTTAGGGCTATGGGGTTAAGATCAGGACTAAAGACTCAAACTTCGGGCTATGGGGTTAGGGGTTGGTGTTATGGGTTTAGGGCTAGATCTATGGGGTTAGGGTTGTAGGGTTGGGGTTTGAGCTATGGGATTAATACTCGCGCTATGGGGTTAGGGCTATGGGGTTAGGGCTATGGGGTTAGGGCTAGGACTATGGGGTTAGGGCAATGGGTTTAGGGCAATGGGGTTAGGGCTATGGGGTTAGGGCTAGGACTATGGGGTTAGGGCTATGGGGTTAGGGCAATGGGGTTAGGGCTATGGGGTTAGGGCTATGGGGTTAGGGCTATGGGGTTAGGGCAATGGGGTTAGGGCAATGGGTTTAGGGCAATGGGGTTAGGGCTATGGGGTTAGGGCTATGGGGTTAAGGCTATGGGGTTAGGGCTATGGGGTTAGGGCTATGGGGTTAGGGCAATGGGGTTACGGCTATGGGGTTAGGGCAATAGGTTTAGGGCTATGGGGTTAGGGCTATGGGGTTAGGGCTATGGGGTTAGGGCTGTGGGATTAGGGCTATGGGGTTAGGGCTAGGACTATGGGGTTAGGGCTATGGGGTTATGGCAATAGGTTTAGGGCTATGGGGTTAGGGCTATGGGGTTAGGGCTATGAGATTAGGGCTATGGGGTTAGGGCTAGGACTATGGGGTTAGGGCTATGGGATTAGGGCTATGGGGTTAGGGCTAGGACTATGGGGTTAGGGCTATGGGGTTAGGGCTAGGACTATGGGGTTTGGGCTATGGGATTAATACTCGCGCTATGGGGTTAGGGCTGGGACTATGGGGTTAGGGCTATGGGGTTAGGGCTAGAACTATGGGGTTAGGGTAATGGGTTTAGGGCAACGGGGTTAGGGCTATGGGGTTAGGGCGATGGGGTTAGGGCTATGGGGTTAGGGCTATGGGTTTATGGCTATGGGTTTAGGGCTATAGGGTTAGGGCTATGGGGTTAGGGGTTAGTGTTATGGGTTTAGGGCTAGATCTATGGGGTTAGGGTTGTAGGGTTGGGGTTTGGGCTATGGGATTAATACTCGGGCTATGGGGTTAGGGCTAGGACTATGGGGTTAGGGCAATGGGGTTAGGGCTATGGGGTTAGGGCTATGGGGTTAAGGCTATGGGGTTAGGGCTATGGGTTTAGGGCAATGGGGTTAGGGCTATGGGGTTAGGGCTAGGACTATGGGTTTAGGGCTATAGGGTTAGGGCTATGGGGTTAGGGCTATGGGGTTAGGGCTATAAGGTTAGGGCTATGGGGTTAGGGCTATGGGGTTAGGGCTATGGGGTTAGGGCTATGGGGTTAGGGCTATGGGGTTAGGGCTATGGGGTTAGGGCTCTGGGGTTAGGGCTATGGGGTTAGGGCTATGGGGTTAGGGTTAGGACTATGGGTTTAGGGCTATGGGTTTAGGGCAATGGGGTTAGGGCTATGGGGTTAGGGCTATGGGGTTAGGGCTATGGGGTTAGGGCTATGGGGTTAGGGCTATGGGGTTAGGGCTATGGGGTTAGGGCTAGGACTATGGGTTTAGGGCTATAGGGTTAGGGCTATGGGGTTAGGGCTATGGGGTTAAGGCTATGGGGTTAGGGCTATGGGTTTAGGGCAATGGGGTTAGGGCTATGGGGTTAGGGCTAGGACTATGGGTTTAGGGCTATAGGGTTAGGGCTATGGGGTTAGGGCTATGGGGTTAGGGCTATAAGGTTAGGGCTATGGGGTTAGGGCTATGGGGTTAGGGCTATGGGGTTAGGGCTATGGGGTTAGGGCTATGGGGTTAGGGCTATGGGGTTAGGGCTCTGGGGTTAGGGCTATGGGGTTAGGGCTATGGGGTTAGGGTTAGGACTATGGGTTTAGGGCTATGGGTTTAGGGCAATGGGGTTAGGGCTATGGGGTTAGGGCTATGGGGTTAGGGCTATGGGGTTAGGGCTATGGGGTTAGGGCTAGGACTATGGGTTTAGGGCTATAGGGTTAGGGCTATGGGGTTAGGGCTATGGGGTTAGGGCTATGGTGTTAGGGCTATGGGGTTAGGGCTCTGGGGCGATGCTTAAGGCACGGTGGTCAGGGTTGTGGGAGCCAGGACCCTACTCACTGTCCAAGGGGACCTCGCTGCACTCCCGCGTGGGGTTCCTGCGCACGGGGCAGCGGAAGAGAGACCCCGGCCTCTTCGTGTTGGGGTACAGAGGGGAGCGGGATTGGGGGGCCCCCACCAGCACCCTGGGGGGAGGGGGGGCACAGGCAGAGTGGGGGGGGGGCGTCACACTTGCACGTCACAGGTTGGATGGGGTGATGGTGATGGGGTGGTGATGATAGTATGGTGATGGTGGTAATGGTGTGGTGATGATGGTGTCGTGATGATGATGGTGTGATGATGATGGTGTGGTGAGGATGATGGTGTGGTGATGATGGTGTGGTGATGATGGTGTGGTGATGATTATGATGGTGTGGTCATGATGATGGTGTGGTGGTGATGATAATGATGATGGTGTCGTGATTATGGTGTGGTGATGATGATGGTGTGGCGATGATGATGGTGTGATGATAATGATGATGGTGTCGTGATTATGGTGTGGTGATGATGATGGTGTGGCGATAATGATGATGGTGTGATGATGATGGAGTGGTGATTATGGTGTTGTAATGATGGTGTTGTGATGATGATGGTGTGGTGATTATGGTGTTGTGATTATGGAGTTGTGATGATGGTGTGATGATGATGGTGTGGTGATTATGGTGTTGTGATGATAGTGTGGTGGTGATGATGGTGTGGTGATGATGGTGTGGTGATGATGGTGTGATGATGATTATGATGATGGTGTGGTGATTATGGTTTTGTGATTATGGTGTTGCGATGATGATGGTGTGGTGATGATGATGGTGTGATGTTGTACCAACCTCCTGCTCACCACCCTAGCCACACATTTTAGTCTCACTACTTCACCTCCTCATTACCTCCTCAACACCACCAGCAGCGGCATGGTCCCCACAACCACCATCACAACCTCGCCACGATCACCACGGTGACCTCCTCATCTCCAACACCTCCTCCTTAACACCACCACCACCACCAACATCGACAGCTCATACATCGTCTCATCATGACAACACTTCCCACCACCACTACCACCACCATCAACTCACTTTCACCTCATCACCGCCAAACATCACATCACCACCACCCCCTCCTCACCATCATAATCTCCTCGCCACGTTTCCATCCCAGCAACAAAAACAAAATACAAAGATCCCCCGTGTAGCCTTGACAGACTGTTGGGGCAAGTGCTGTTAGCGAGCAGCACCTACAAAGACAAAGATCCCCCGTGTAGCCTTCACAGACTGTTGGGGCAAGTGGTGTTAGCGAGCAGCACCTACAAAGACAAAGATCCCCCGTGTAGCCTTGACAGACTGTTGGGGCAAGTGCTGTTAGCGAGCAGCACCTACAAAGACAAAGATCCCCCGTGTAGCCTTGACAGACTGTAGGGGCAAGTGGTGTTAGCGAGCAGCATCTACAAAGACAAAGATCCCCCGTGTAGCCTGAACAGACTGTAGGGGCAAGTTCCGTTAGCGAGCAGCACCTATGAAAGCCGGCACGGCACACGAGGGGGTGGGTGGCCAGCACCACGCCCGGCCGTCTTTGTCTCCCCAGTGGCGATGTTTACTACACACCGCACCAGGTACTAATTTGAGGCTGAGTCGGTGTTGGTGGCCGTGAGCGGGAATCGAACTCGGCCCGCCGGGTTCGTAGAGTAACGCCCTAACCACTACACCACCGCTCCCCAGCACCACATCCACCATCACAACCACCTCATTACATTACCTCCTCACCACATCACCTCCTTGCCACCACCACCTCACCACATCACCTCCTTGCCACTACCACCACCTCACCACATCACCTCCTTGCCACCACCACCACCTCATCACATCACCTCCTTGCCACCACCACCTCATCACATCACCTCTTTGCCACCACCACCTCATCACATCACCTCCTTGCCACCACCACCTCATCACATCACCTCCTTGCCACCACCACCTCATCACATCACCTCCTTGCCACCACCACCTCATCACATCACCTCCTTGCCACCACCACCTCATCACATCACCTCCTTGCCACCACCACCTCATCACATCACCTCCTTGCCACCACCACCTCATCACATCACCTCCTTGCCACCACCACCTCACCACATCACCTCCTTGCCACCACCACCACCTCACCACATCACCTCCTCACCATCGCTCGTTCTGGTAGACGTGAGGCAGCACGGAGTATCCGAAGAACGAGGAGTTGGGACGGAAATATAGGAGGGCTCTGTCAGCGTCCAGGCTGTAGCCCGACACTCCCGGAGCCACCACCACCAAGACGATGACGACGACGACGAGGAGGAGGAGGGGGGAGGCCAGGCTGGACGAGGTTGACGACGATGCTGATGATGATGAGTGGGAGGAGGAAGAGGTAGTGTCGCGGTCACGACCGCTCGCGGCAATTCCTCTCTTCGTCCGTCTCTCGTCTTGCCTCGCGGAGAGCGACGATGCATGTAGAGACGTGGCCATCGTCTTCGTCATC
Source organism: Petromyzon marinus (assembly GCF_048934315.1). Taxonomy (NCBI): domain Eukaryota; kingdom Metazoa; phylum Chordata; class Hyperoartia; order Petromyzontiformes; family Petromyzontidae; genus Petromyzon; species Petromyzon marinus. The sequence goes on from NC_133722.1 coordinate 2,884,843, forward strand.
CTCCACCTCGTCGTCCTCGTCGTGGTGGTGGTGGTGGTCACCATCAGAGACTCATCTGACGGTGAGCTCCAGACGGCTGTGGTGGCGGTGATGATTGATGGTGCGGGGGAATGATGAAGATGATGAGGTGCCGTGAGTAATCCTCAATGAATTATTAACGAGGTGGTTTAATGAGGAGTGAAGAGGACGCGGTGCTGATGATGATAACTATGACGGTAATGTTGCTCTATCGGATGATGATGATGATGATGTTGGCGATTCCGATGATGGTAAATCAACTTTAAAGAGGATGATGAGAACAATCAATGAAGGCGACTAATTCGGTGATGATAACGATGCTGATGCTGCTGCTGATACTGGATGATGATGGTGATGATGCTGCTGATGCTGCTGCTGCTGATACTGGATGATGATGATGATGATGCTGAAGATGATGTAGATCCCTGCTACTGCTGACGATGATGATGACGGTACTGATGATGATGGTACTGACGATGATAATGATGTTACTGCTGACGATGATGATGATGTTACGGCTGATGATGATGATGATGCTGATGTCCTAATAATCTGACCGAAACTAATCTAACGTGCACGCCGGCGTGACTGTCCGCCTCGAATCTGACTGTAGCTGAGCCTCTTTACACAAAGGCAGGAAAAAGTTGGGAGTGCGTTGGAGGGAGACTTTTTTTTTGAGAGTTTCCTCGCCACAGTGCGGAGAGAATTTTTTTTCTTTCTCAGAGTGAAATTCTGCGGGAAGCGGAAAAGGCGTCACGTGTTCAGTCGGAGACGTTTTAACACACACACACACAGTTACATACCACGAAACCACAAAGACCCCCCGTGTAGCCTTCACAGACTGTAGGGGCAAGTGCCGTTAGCGAGCAGCACCTACGAAGGCCGGAACGGCACACGAGGGGGTGGGTGGCCAGCACCACGCCCGGCCGTCTTTGTCTCCCCAGTGGCGATGTTTATACAGCACACCAGGTACTCATTTGAGGCTGAGTCGACCTAGGGGAGGCCCAGGACCGGTTCTAACAATCTCTGACCGCTACTACACTACCGCTCCACACAGACGACACACGAACACAGTTACATACCACGAAGCAACAGACAAAGACCCCCCGTGTAGCCTTCAACATACTGGTGGGGCAAGTGCCGTTAGCGAGCAGCAGCAGCAGCAATAATGAAGGCCGGCACGGCACACTAAGGGGGTGGGCGGCCAGCACCGCGCCCGACCGCCTTTGTCTCCCTCGTAGGCGATGCGTACACACCGCGCCAAGTATTCGTTCGAGGCTGAGTCGACCTAGTGGAGGCCCAGGGCCGCTTCTGATATCCGCCACCCGGTGCTGTTGGCCACGAGCGGGAATCGAACTCGGAACGACAGACGCACGTGGCAAATGGAACCCCTCCTCCCCGTGTTTTCTCAGCGGAGAGGACATCCTGTCTCCCTGTCTCCCTCTGTCTCCCCCGTGTCCCCCGTGTCCCACCTTTGCCTCCCTTCCCCTCTGTCTGCCCCCCCCCCACCTCTCTCTCTCGCTATATCATCGCCTGTTTCCCTGTCCCATCTCCACCACTCCCTCCTTATCACTTGAAGATGTTTCTTGTTTTTGTTTTGTTGCACCTGAGTCAAGAGCCGCGGTTCTACCTCCCAATAAATGAAGCTGAAATAATCTCTCCTTCCTCGCCTCCACCCCTCCCTGTCTCCATCCCCGATTCCCGAAACTAAACTACTTTATTGTAGCTGGTAAGGTCCCACCGGAGCTTTTTTTATACAGTTGTTATTCTTTTCAGAAGCGACCTGGCCACAATTGATGGCTCAACGAAGTGGCGGATCGTGTTGAAATGTCGAGCAACCGAAGCTTCTAGACCAGTGGTTATGCTTCTTCTTCGTCTTAACCTGGGGGGGTGCACGCTGCAACTCCCTGGGAGTGCGAGATGCCCTTTTTGGGGGGTGCGAGACGAGGCCAGATTGTTCTAGGAGGTAAATTATGGAAGACACAGTTGCTTCATCAGACCCTATGTATTTATGAACATTGCAATTTTTTTTTTGTTTTAAGATCGAGTACCAAACGGGTGCAAAGCTGCAGCAATGGTGAAGAACCTCCTGCTCCAGACTGTCTCCACCCCTGTCCCTCTATTCATGACCCCCCAGTCCTGTCCCGGTGTCTCCCTGTCTCCATCACACCCTCCCCGTCACCCGTCCACCCACGCTCTAGAGCCCCGTCTCTCCCTCCCCGTCTCTCCCACTCCACGTTGCCGTGTGTCGCCAGCGAACCTTTACTCGAGAGGTCACGATTACGTCTCGCCGGTGACCTGTCGAGTCACCAAAATGACCAAAGAAACAGAATTAAACGCAGCATTCGAAGCAACCAGAGCCGACGCAACTGTGTGATTTACGTGCCGTGAAGGTAGGGTCATTGCCCGAAACGTCGCCTGTTGTAGGCCATTCCTTTTTAAGGCCGCAAACAGTGTTCGTTTTTTTTGACAAACGTGCCGAGTTCGTCTTGTGTCACGTGATAATTCTCTGTCTCCCTGTTCCCTCCGTCCGTCCCCCGTCCCACCCGACCCAGCCCCGTCTCCGTTGTCTCCGTTGTCTCCGTGTCTTCCCCGGCGTGGGACGGGAGAGACACGGAGAGACACGGGAGCTATTTGTCCCCGCAGTCTCCGGGGAGAGCCGCGGTGGGTGGAGTTTCACATGGAAGCGTTTAGCAGGAAATTCGTGTGGGCAGCCGCGTGTGTGCCGCGTGTTCATACACTCGTGTGTGTGTGCGTGTGCGCGTGTGCGCGTGTGTGTGTGTGCGCGTGTAGGCGGGAGCGGTAGTGTAGTGATCAGCGCTACGCTGCTCAATGAACCCAGCGACCCGGGTTCGATTCCCGCTCACGGCCAACACCGGTGACGATTATCTGTACCGGTCCTGGGCCTCCCCTAGGTCGACTCAGCCTCAAAACGAGTACCTCGCGCGGTGTTGTAAACATCGCCACTGGGGGAGACAAAGGCGGTCGGGCGTGGTGCTGGCCACCCACCCCCTCGTGTGCCGTGCCGGCCTTCATAGGTGCTGCTCGCTAACGGCACTTGCCCCTACAGTCTGTGAAGGCTACACGGGGGATCTTTGTGTGCAGTGTCATTGTTCGCGCCCTGTGTTGCAGGCCACCCCCGCCCCGTCCGTGCGCGGTGCCGCCCTTAATAGGCGCTCGCTAACTGCACGCGTGTCCAAACTTTGGCGTGCTTCCTGCCTTCACCGACCCAGCGTGGCGAAATATGGTCAACGAACTCCCGCGATGATGCGTCAACATTCCTGGGCCCCGCCGCCCATATGCAGCCTTGATGTGCAATTCGCGACTGCCCACACGGACCCAGGCCACGTGTAGTCCCAACTGGGAACCAACGTGAGGACGCAGATGGCGTGAGAGGTGAGAGATGGGGAGGAGGAGGGGGGGTAGAGAGAAGTGCGATGGGAGATGGAGAGGGGGTTGAGAGAGGGGAGGGGAGAGAGGAGAGAGAGAGAGGAGGAGGGAATGAGATGGGGAGAGAGATGAGGGATGGAGAGCAGAGGGGGTAGAGAGAGGTGGAGGGAATGAGATGGGGAGAGAGATGAGGGATGGAGAGCAGAGGGGGTAGAGAGAGATGGAGGGAATGAGATGGGGAGAGAGATGAGGGATGGAGAGCAGAGGGGGTAGAGAGAGATGGAGGGAATGAGATGGGGAGACGATGAGGGATGGAGAGCAGAGGGGGTAGAGAAAGATGGAGGGAATGAGATGGGGAGAGAGATGAGGGATGGAGAGCAGAGGGGGTAGAGAGAGATGGAGGGAATGGGATGGGGAGAGGGATGAGGGATGGGGAGCAGAGGGGGTAGAGAGAGATGGAGGGAATGAGATGGGGAGAGGGATGAGACGTTGAAAGAAGAGGGCAGAGAGATGGAGAGAGCATTGGAGCGGATCGAGATTGAGGGAGGGGAGAGGGCGAGGGGTGGGGCGCGAGGGAGAGATGGAATGGGAGGGGAGGCGTTCCCTGAGGTCGTGGGATCGGAAATGAAATGAGCTCATGGCTCTGGTTTTGTTGACCGCGCGTTCCTAAATCTCGGGGCGTCGATCGTTTCGCATTTTGCCACGCGCTATCGGCCTCGCGCGACGCGACGAGAGGACGCTGAGAATTATCACGTCCAACGCAACCCGCTTGCTCGTCGTACGTGGAAAGGCTGGGCGCCCGGCCGCACGAATGTGGAATGTTCACATCTGGGCCCAGTTCCAAAATAAGGGTCATGAATGAGGTGGCCGGGTAGAGATGCTGAGTCAGCCGCTGCCTGTGATTAAACTAGGTTCCCAAGTGTAGTGAGCTGATGGTCTCGGCCCGGTCACCAATGACTCACACAGAGACCCATAGGCTCGCACAGAGACCCATAGACTCACACAGAGACCCATAGACTCACACAGAGACCCATAGACTCACACCGAGACCAATAGACTCACCCCGAGATCCATAGACTCACACCGAGATCCATAGACTCACAACGAGATCCATAGACTCACACAGAGACCCATAGACTCACACTGAGATCCATAGACTAACACAGAGACCCATCGACTCACACAGAGACCTATAGACTCGCACAAAGACCCATAGGCTCACACAAAGACCTATAGACTCACACAAAGACCCATAGACTCACACAGAGACCCATATACTCACACAGAGACCCACAGACTCACACAGAGACCCACAGACTCACAGAGAGACCCATAGAATCACACAGAGACCCACAGACTCACACAGAGACTCACACAGAGACCCATATACTCACATAGAGACCCACAGACTCACACAGAGACCCATAGACTCACACAGAGACCCACAGACTCGCACAGAGACCCATAGACTCGCACAGAGACCCATAGACATGCATAGACTGAGTTATGATTAAACCAGGGTCTCTGGGTGTAGCGAATTAAGCCCAGTCACGAATGATTGCACAAATATAAACAAACACAAACCCCCCCCCCCCCCACCACGTTAAATTGGTTTTTGCGCTCAATTTGGTTAAATCCCATTTCTAAGAATGTAAACTATCGGTTTGACCGTGACCGTCACGCGCCGTGACTGTTCTCTCGCGTGGCAGAGCGGAAGGGATCTCAGGTGTAGCTCTGCGGTCACCACTTCGGCGGACCCTTCACTCATACCGAGGCTTATCTGTACCCGGTGGGAGCGCGCGCGCGCCTCGCAACAAGAAACGCCCCCCGTGTTTGACTCCAGACTCGGGCGATTTTCTGCGTGGAGTTCGTTTGACCTCCCGCCCTCCCTCCCCCCCCGTTCCGCGTGAGTTTCTTCTGCGGGTTTTTTTTATTATTACACGCTTTTTATTATCCTCAGATCTTGTACCTCAATTTGAACACACTTCCCAATGTGGTATCGACTGCAGACTTGGTATACTTATGTCATACTGATGCCAATAATATATTCTATCATAATATATGTTTTTAAACATTATTTTTATATGTTATGTTTCGGCTTGGGTCTAATTAATAAAGAATTAAAGCTTTCGTGACTGCATAAATTACTCATTGTTTTTTTTCGGTAAAGTCACGTATGTAGAAATACCATAAAATTATATTAAAATAAATCAACAAAAAATCAACTAAAACTTGAATTCTTTATTAACACACTTCTACGGGGAAGTTACCTTTACAATTCTGTCCTAAACGTATTGCACCCCTTGCTCTCTCCGGCCCCTCCCCCCCCCCACCTCGACTTCTTATTTAAGGCCTCTGTCTGTTCATCCCTCCGGCCCTTTTTCCTTGCTTCGCTGTCCGTCTTTCCTCTCCTTGCCTCTTGGTGTCCCTGTATATGTATTTCTGCTGACTCGTATTTGTTCACTCTGTCTACGCTGGTATGTTCAATCCAGAGGATGAACACGAAATTTAGCACTCTTCTGAAATCCGTGGTCCGCCAGGCAAGTGTCTAACTGTGTTGTTGGCCTGACTGGTTTTTGCATCACGTAATTTTTTCTTAGGTTTGTTGAATTCTCGTCTCTCATCTTCTTGTTGGGTCTAATTGTACCACGCTCAACTCACGTTGGCTGTAAATCACCACGGACCCCCCTTTACGTTGTGGCAAACTTCGGGGCCACTTCCTGGAGTCGTGGAGTTCTTACATTACTAGTACGGTACATTTCATTAAAGCGTGTTTTTTTTTTAAAGTAAAAAAAATATTACTTATTTTTGTGTTACTCCCATAGCTACCAACACAATTGGTGTTGGCCAAACATCCTCCTGAAGAAAAAGAAAAACGAAATAGCTTCAGGCCTCGCCGTGGCTTTCCTGGGTGAAAAAAGAGGTTCTAAATCAGCCTGGAAGCGAGACACGACCGACGGGAGGACGAGGAGGAGCAGACTCAAGGATACAATTCCTGGGGAAAGCGAATGGGGAACGAGAGGAGACGGATGGACGTGCTGTCGACGAGCACCTATTAAGGTCACGCAAATGGGCGGGGTGGCCAGCAGTACGCGCGGCCGCCTTTGTCTCCCCAGTGACGATGTTTACTGCACTCGTTTGAGGCTAAATCGACTTTTGTTTTAGTTGACACGTCGCACCAACTCGGTCCGTGCCGAGCGCACTTAGCGGGACTCGAACTGGGGTGCCGCGGGTCGAAGGGCAGTGCGCTAACCGCTGCGCCACCGCTCCACAGGCAACACTCAAGACAAAGATGCCCCCCGCCCCCAACCGTGTAGCCTTTAACGAACTGTTGGGGCAAGTGGTGTTAGGGGCCGTCCATAAATGACGTCACGCACCTGGGGGGGGGGGTCAGACATTTGTGACGATGTGTGACGAGGGGGGGGGGGTTGAGAAATGTGACGTCACATCAAAATGCGCAACTTTAAATACATATAGACACAACACGTTCTACTTAATTAAATAGACTTTTTAATGTTTTCTCCTACAACATCAGAGTGCAGCGCCACATTAGATACGCACTACAATGACAATAGTTGAAAGCGATTTGAAGCGTGTTTTATTTGGGGGGGGGGGGGCAGAGCTTTGTGACGTCAGATTTGAGGGGGGGTCTGACTTTTTGTGACGCCGCGTGACTGGGGGAGGGGGGGTCAAAAATCGCGTGACGTCATTTATGGACGGCCCCTTAGCGAGCACCTATTAAAGCCGACACGGCACACGACGGGGTGGGCGGCCAACACCGCGCCCGACCGCCTTTGTCTCCCCAGCGGCGATATAGTTTCACACAGCAACAGGCACCCCATTTAAGGCTGAGTCGACCTAGGGGACGGCAGGCCCACCAAGAACCGGTTCCAATATAATAGTCGAGTTGGGAGTCGGAATCTCGGATCGCCAGGTTCGTTCGTAGCGCAGTGCGCTAACCACTGCGCCACCGCTCCACAGCCAACACCCACGCAGGAGGGAGACACAAAGACAAAGCCCCCTCCCCGTGTAGCCTCAACAGACTGTCGGGGCAAGTGCCGTTAGCGAGCAGCACCCGTGAAGACCGGCACGAGGGGTCGTGAGTGGCCGGCACCACGCCCGGCCGCCTTTGTCTCCCAGTGGCGATGTTTACTACACACCTCACCAGGCACTCGTTTGAGGCTGAGTCGACCTAGAGGAGGCCCATGGACGGGTTCAGATGATCGTCAACCGGCGTTGGCCGTGAGCGAGAATCGGAACCTCGGGTCGCCGGGTTCGTAGCGCAGCGCGGTGCGCTAACCACTGCGCCACCGCTCCACCATCCCACGCAGAAGCGGCGCGTAGACACAGACACGTGCACGCTGACCCCTCACTGCCCACGCGCAACAAGTCGAATGTGTGTGTGCGCGTGTGCTAAACTGCGTGTAACGTAGCGGTGGTGTGGGAGCGGTGGTGGAGCGGTTAGCGCTACGAACCCTGCCGTGCCGGCCTTCACAGGTGCTGCTCACTAACAGCACTCGCCCCAACAGTCTGTTCAGGCTATAGGGTGGATCTTTGCCTGTTGTATCAATGCAGCGAGCCTTAGTGTAGTGGTTAGCGCTACGCTGCGCTACGATACCAGCAAACCGCGTTCGATTCCCGTCACGGACACAACAAACACCGGTGACGATGATCTGAAACCCGTCCCTGGGCCTCCCCTAGGTCGACTCGGCCTCAAATGAGTATCTCGTGCGGTGTGTGGTAAACATCGCCACCGGGGAGACAAAGGCGGCCGGGCGTGGTGCTGGCCACCCACCCCCTCGTGTGCCGTGCCGGCCTTCATTGGTGCTGCTCGCTCACAGCACTTGCCCCAACAGTCTGTTAAGGTTATACGGGGGATCTTTGTCTTTGTAGGTGCTGCTCGCTAACAGCACTTGCCCCAACAGTCTGTTAAGGCTACACGGGGGATCTTTGTCTTTGTAGGTGCTGCTCGCTAACACCACTTGCCCCAACAGTCTGTTAAGGCTACACGGGGGATCTTTGTAATGAAACAGCAAAGGAACAACGCGTGGACTCAAACTTGCTGACGCACCACGATGGAGGGGGGTGATGCTAGGGAGGGGTGATGCTAGGGAGGGGTGATGCTAGGGAGGGGTGATGCTAGGGAGGGGATGCTGACTTCGACGTGGCGATATTTATTAATATATATTTTTATGAGACTAACAATACATTTGAGAACCGCAGCTCTCACAGAGAGAACTCCCTGTGCACGCGAATTGTGTCGACACCGCACCTCCGATGGGCACGGTTGGCTACGTACGGTGCGAAAGAAGTTCAACAAAAGACAAAGATCCCCGCCCGTAAAGCCTTGAACAGACTGTTGGGGGCAAGTGCTGTTAGCGAGCACCTATTAAGGCCGACACGGCACACGAGGGGGTGGGTGGCCAACACCACACCACGCCCGACCGCCTTTGTCTCCACAGCGGCGATGTTCACACACTGCGCCAGGTACTCATTTGAGGCTGAGTCGACCTAGGGGAGGGCCATGGCCGGGTTGGATAATCGTCACTGTGGTGTTTGTGGTGTCCGTGAGCGGGAATCGTCATAGCGCAGCGCGCTGGCTGCTACACTCCCACAAGAACATACAAAATACAAAGATCCCCCGTATAGCCTTGAACACACTGTGAGCCTCCCGGCACGAACAGCGTCGATACGTTTAGCACGTGCAGGAAGGAGTACAGGAGGAGGCTTTCGTAACCAATACAGGGTTATTGGAAACAATGTTTTAACAATCGACATTCGAAGTTTTTCGTGACCGCTAAAGTCACGTGGGGAGAAAATAAAATGAATTCAATGACGACGTTTCGGGCGCAACACAAGCGTCCGTCATCAGGTGGGACAACCACAGCAGGAAACAATTTAACTTCACTTCAGCAAAGAGTATGAATGTTTAACACGCATATGGGACTGTCGGTTTTAATGGCAAAAAGGACGGATGGTAATACGCTGTAACATGATAACAAACGCAAGTGTTAATAGCTTCAAGAAGTCAAAGAGTCCCTTCCCACGTGTTCGCCAGCGTTGTCAACACGTGGCCTGGAATCGTCTCCAGGTGCTCTCCAGAGCCCGGAGGCGCCACGTTTCTTTTGCACTATTTGTTGCCAATTCTCAGAAGTGTTAAAACATTTGTTTTGAAGCACGCTGTATTATCCACAAGCAAGGTGGGTTGTCTGAGATCACGTGAATAGTCAGCGACAGAATTTAGGCATCGTCAAAGTGAGCCAGAGTACAAGACAATCATAGAGAAAGTTAGTCATAGCTTGAGTCAGTCACAGACAAAACGAGTCATCCTCAAAGTGAGTCATAGTACAAGTCAGTCATAATCCAAGTTAGTCATGGCTTGAGTCAGTCACAGACAAAACGAGTCATCCTCAAAGTGAGTCATAGTACAAGTCAGTCATAATCCAAGTTAGTCATAGCTTGAGTCAGTCACAGACAAAACGAGTCATCCTCAAAGTGAGTCATAGTACAAGTCAGTCATAATCCAAGTTAGTCATGGCTTGAGTCAGTCACAGACAAAACGAGTCATCCTCAAAGTGAGTCATAGTACAAGTCAGTCATAATCCAAGTTAGTCATAGCTTGAGTCAGTCACAGACAAAACGAGTCATCGTCAAAGCGAGTCATAGTACAAGTCAGTCATAATTCAAGTTAGTCATGGCTTGAGGCAGTCACAGACAAAACGAGTCATCGTCAAAGCGAGTCATAGTACAAGTCAGTCATAATCCAAGTTAGGCACAGCTTGAGTCAGTCACAGACAAAACGAGTAATCGTCAAAGCGAGTCATAGTACAAGTCAGTCATAATCCAAGTTAGGCACAGCTTGAGTCAGTCACAGACAAAACGAGTCATCCTCAAAGTGAGTCATAGTACAAGTCAGTCATAATCCAAGTTAGTCATGGCTTGAGTGAGTCACAGACAAAACGAGTCATCCTCAAAGTGAGCATAGTACAAGTCAGTCATAATCCAAGTTAGTCATGGCTTGAGTCAGTCGCAGACAAAACGAGTCATCGTCAAAGTCAGTCATAGTACAAGTCAGTCATAATCCAAGTTAGTCATGGCTTGAGTCAGTCACAGAATACCAAGTCAGCCATCGTCCGATTCGATGGTAGTCGGGAATCATCGGTCCTCGTCAGCCGTAGACCGAGGAGTGACAAAGTGACAGAGTGACAGAGTGACAAAGTGACAGAGCGACAAAGTGACAGAGTGACAGAGTGACAGAGCGACAAAGTGACAGAGTGACAGAGTGACAAAGTGACAGAGTGACAGAGTGACAAAGTGACAGAGTGACAAAGTCACAGAGTGACAGAGTGACAGAGCGACAGAGTGACAGAGTGACAGAGCGACAAAGTGACAGAGTGACAGAGTGACAAAGTGACAGAGTGACAGAGTGACAAAGTGACAGAGTGACAGAGTGACAGGGCGACAAAGTGACAGAGTGACAGAGTGACAGAGTGACAAAGTGACAGAGTGACAGAGTGACAGAGTGACAAAGTGACAGAATGACCAAGTGACAGAGCGACAAAGTGACAAAGTTACAAGTCACAGAGTGACAGAGTCATGAAGTGACAGAGTGACAGAGTGACAGAATAACAAAGTGACAGAGTGACAGAGTCACAAAGTGACAGTGACAGAGTGACAGAATGACAGAGTGACAGAGTCAGAGTGACAGAGTGACAGAGTGACAGAGTGACAAAGTGACAGAGTGACAGAGTGACAGAGTAAGAGAGTGACAAAGTGACAGAGTGACAGAGTGACAAACTGACAGAGTGACAGAGTGACAAAGTGACAGAGTGACAGAGTGACAGAGTGACAAAGTGACAAAGTGTCAGAGTGACAGTGACAAAGTGACAAAGTGACAAAGTGACAGAGTGACAGATTGACAGAGTGACAAAGCGACAGAGTGACAGAGCGACAAAGCGACAGAGTGACAGAGTGACAAAGTGACAGAGTGACAGAGTGACAGATTGACAGAGCGACAAAGTGACAAAGTGACACAGAGTGACAAAGTTACAGAGTGACAGAGTGACAAAGTGACAGAGTGACAAAGTCACAGAGTGACAGAGTGACAGAGCGACAAAGTGACAGAGTGACAGAGTGACAAAGTGATAGAGTGACAGAGTGACAGAATAACAAAGTGACAGAGTGACAGAGTCACAAAGTGACAGTGACAGAGTGACAGAGTGACAGAATGACAGAGTGACAGAGTCAGAGTCACAGAGTGACAGAGTGACAGAGTGACAAAGTGACAGAGTGACAGAGTGACAGAGTGAGAGAGTGACAAAGTGACAGAGTGACAGAGTGACAAAGTGACAAAGTGACAAAATGACAGAGTGACAGTGACAAAGTGACAATGTGACAAAGTGACAGAGTGACAAAGTGACAGAGTGACAGAGCGACAAAGCGACAGAGTGACAGAGTGACAAAGTGACAGAGTGACAAAGTCACAGAGTGACAGAGTGACAGAGCGACAAAGTGACAGAGTGACAGAGTGACAAAGTGATAGAGTGACAGAGTGACAGAATAACAAAGTGACAGAGTGACAGAGTCACAAAGTGACAGTGACAGAGTGACAGAGTGACAGAATGACAGAGTGACAGAGTCAGAGTCACAGAGTGACAGAGTGACAGAGTGACAAAGTGACAGAGTGACAGAGTGAGAGAGTGACAAAGTGACAGAGTGACAGAGTGACAGAGTGACAAAGTGACAAAGTGACAAAATGACAGAGTGACAGTGACAAAGTGACAAAGTGACAGAGTGACAAAGTGACAGAGTGACAGAGCGACAAAGCGACAGAGTGACAGAGTGACAAAGTGACAGAGTGACAAAGTCACAGAGTGACAGAGTGACAGAGCGACAAAGTGACAGAGTGGCAAAGTGATAGAGTGACAGAGTGACAGAATAACAAAGTGACAGAGTGACAGAGTCACAAAGTGACAGTGACAGAGTGACAGAGTGAGAGAGTGACAAAGTGACAGAGTGACAGAGTGACAGAGTGACAAAGTGACAAAGTGACAAAATGACAGAGTGACAGTGACAAAGTGACAAAGTGACAAAGTGACAGAGTGACAAAGTGACAGAGTGACAGAGCGACAAAGCGACAGAGTGACAGAGTGACAAAGTGACAGAGTGACAAAGTGACAGAGTGACAGAGCGACAAAGTGACAGAGTGACAAAGTGACACAGCGACAGAGTGACAAAGTGACAGAGCGACAGAGTCACAAAGCGACAAAGTGACAGAGTGACAGAGTGACAGAGCGACAGAGTGACAGAGTCACAAAGTGACAGAGTGACAGAGTGACAGAGTGACAGAGCGACAAAGTGACAGAGCAACAAAGTGACAGAATGACAAAATGACAGAGTGACAGAGTGACAGAATGACAGAGTGACAGAATGACAGAGTGACAGAATGACAAAGTGACAGAATGACAAAGTGACAGAATGACAAAGTGACAGAATGACAGAGTGACAGAATGACAAAGTGATAGAGTGACAGAATGACAGAGTGACAAAGTGACAGAGTGACAGAATGACAGAGTGACAGAGTGACAGAATGACAAAGTGACAGAATGACAGAGTGACAGAATGACAAAATGACAGAGTGACAGAGTGACAGAATGACAGAATGACAGAGTGACAGAATGACAGAGTGACAGAGTGACAGAATGACAGAGTGACAGAATGACAGAGTGACAGAATGACAGTCGCCCGGGCCAGGTCGCCCTGCGGGGTCTCGCGCCCGCGGGGGGTGCGGCTGGAAGCCCCCCCACACCCCAACCCCCACCACCCCCACCCAAGTGATTTGCTTACCTTTCCTATCCTTTGGACTTCTATCGTGTTTTGTAATGCTCTGACGTGCCCCGAACTGGAAATCTATGAAAAGAGCTTCATAGCTCATCAGATTCCTCCGGTGTAAACACATATTGTGATTCTGCTCATCAGTAACATCATCGTCATCATCATCTCGAACGTGACCATGATCTCATCCCTGTTCATCATCACCACCACCACTACCTATGACATCTTCACTCAAAACTGCTCTAGAGGAGTTGTACACCGCTAGCTGCCGCTGCTATTCGGTGGCCTAAAATAAAATAAAATGTTTCGCTCCGGATGACTGCTGCAAAGTATTATCTGTATTTTGATTTAGTGTGCTGATCTTAAAGGTGCATTGAAAAATGTGATACTCCGACTGATGCTTCTGCTGTTGTTGAGTGACTCATGCAGCCAGCTATGGCTCTAGGGTTTGGTGTTACGTGTTATTTATGTAGTTTATTGTAAAAAATTCGGTCACAGTGCCTATGATCACTGTTACATTGCATTTATGGCTTTATTTTGGTGATTTCGAAAAGTTTTTTGGTTTGGCCATGTTTTTGTTTATTGTAGTACGGAGTTAGACTGATGGCCTTAATCTTAGTTGTCTTGTGGTTGTTGTTGTTGTTTGACTTACATCCCACTGGGATTTTTGCACACAGCGTTGGTGTACGGTGCTTTTTTCAGGAATATTTTGATGTTTTTTTCCTGGATTTTCTGTTTGCACAGTCAACACATAGTCACTTTAAAATGTTTTCTTGTTCGTGTTTTAGTTTTTGTGTTTGTTGCGGTTGCACCCGATTCAAGAGCCGAATGGCTCACAGGGCTATACCAAAATAAATGGAAACTGACACTGAATTAAACCACGTGGTGACGCCCAGGCGGAACAGAGTTGTCTGAAGCGGAACTTTTCTTCCCACGCGGGGGGCTGAGCTGCTCGATTGTTTCCACCCGGAGCCGCCACCCGCCGCCCCCAGGTTGGCGGGAACCGTTTTTTGAATTCCGCACAGCGGATAGGCGGCGGTGCGACTCCCCCCCCTCCTCCCCCCTCCTCATTGGCCCGCTCGAAGGAGCCGTCACGTGACTCGCGGGACGCCCGCGCGTGCGCGCTGGAAAATCCAATTCGCGGCCCCGCGCGCCTTCACCTCTGTCCAGGTGGCTGCCGCCTTCGATGTGAGCGCTCAGCGGGGGGGGGTGAGGCGTGAGGAGGTTATTCTCTTTAATTTACAACAATAACAACTTCGTGCCGTAGGCTGCGATAACAGTTGCCGCTGCTGGTTGTTGTTGTTAGGCGTTGTCAAGTGAGGGCGCGTGTTTACCGAGAGGCGGGGAGGTTGGTGGGGTCTTGAACCGGTTGCGAGGTCCCGCCACGCGCTTTGTAAATATCGCGCCGGCGTCTCCTCCTCATCATCATCCAGCAGTGGATCGACCACGGCTGACGACAACGAGCGGTAGACGCCGCGTACAACACGTTCGCGTTGCGTTTGCGGTGGCCGCTGCGACGACAAAGTAAAGTTAGAATGTCGCGGGATCGCGAGAGAATGAGCCGGGGTTGGTGGTGGTGGTGGTGACGATGAGGTTTTGGTGGTGGTGACGGTGGTAACGAGGTTTTGGTGGTGGTGACGATGCTTTGGTGGTGGTGACGATGAGGTTTTGGTGGTGGTGGTGACGGTGGTGACAAGGTTTTGGTGGTGGTGACGGTGGTGACAATGAGGTTTTGGTGGTGGTGATGATGAAGTTTTGGCGGTGACGAGGTTTTGGTGGTGGTAACGGTGGTGACAATGAGGTTTTGGTAGTGGTGGTGACGGCGGTGACGAGGTTTTGGTGGTTGTGACGATGAGGTTTTGGTGGTGGTGATGAGGTTTTGGTGGTGGTGATGAGGTTTTGGTGGTGGTGGTGGTGATGAGGTTTTGGTGGTGACGGGGTTTTGGTGGTTGTGACGAAGAGGTTTTGGTAGTGGTGACGGTGGGGACGATGAGGTTTTGGTAGTGGTGACGGTGGTGGCGATGAGGTTTTGGTAGTGGTGACGGTGGTGACGACGAGGTTATGGTTTTCGAGGACTGGGTGGGTGGGTGGGGTGTTTGGGTGACACAGCCGATGGCCGCAGTGGACGTGGACATTAAACTCCTTAGTGCGATGCTCTTCGCTCAGTTTCAGTGCGGTGGGGGGCACTGCCGCCGATGAGACGTCACCGGTGTGAGTGCCGGCACGCACCATTCGAAACCTTTGGGAGTGTGGACAGCAGCGGCACGATGACGATGGTGATGGGATGGTGGTGTCGCTCTTTGTGTATTGTCGGGGGCCCGCGCTAAAGGCCACCAGGGGCTCCCAGTGGCCCGCGGGCCTTGCTCTGAAGAACGCCGCCGTACGCTGTGTTGTTGGTAGCGCAACTTACTACGCCACCGCTCCACTTGACGGGGACGACGGTACAGTCATTATACGTCAGAATCAGAACATATTAATTTATACTGCAGGAGGAATCCGATGAGCTACTAAGCTCTTTTTTTCACAGATGCCCAGTAGAGACGCGGGGTCAGAACGTAAACAACAAACAGAAGAACACGATAGTATTGCTCAGACAGACGCACGTGGCAAATGGGACCCCCTCCCCGTGTTTTCTCACAGCAGAGAGGACATCCTGTCTCCCCGTTGTCTCCCCTGCATCCCCCGTGTCCCTGTCAGTGTCCCGTCTTTGTCTCCCTTGCTCTCTGTCTGCTCACCCCGTCTCCACGTGTCTCCCTGCCCCTCTCTCGCTATGCAGGTGCTCTCCAGAGCCTGGAGGCACGTTTCTTAAGGTATTCTTGCAAATTATCAGAAGTGTTTACATTTTTTTTTATCCCCTCTCCCTGTCCCATCTACACCACGCTCTCCTTATCTCTCGGTTTAATCTCTCCTCGCTTGTCTCCACCCCTCCCTGTCTCCATCCAGTTTCCCTAAACTAAAATATTGTTTTATCTTACCAGGTAAACCCCGCTGAGCAATTCGCTTATTTTTCAGACGCGACCTGGCTACAAGTGATAGCTCAACGAAGTGGCTTATCACGTGGACATTTATAACAGCAAAATAATCTAGACGCATGTTAATTTAAGTAAGTAGTCATCATGACTGCTGCAATGATAAGGTACTACCTGTCAGTAATAACTCAGGCAAGACTGTCAAAAGTCAGACTGGGACAAACTCGGGATGCTTAGGATGCAGTGTAAACAATCAAGACTGATCTTTGTCGAACACCTCGGCACAAACTTTTAGCGAAATTTTTGTTCGGTCCTTGGGCCTCAGATGTGGAACGCTCTGCCTACCGAGCTGCTATTTCATAATAAACTAAACACCTACTTCTTTCCTACGATAGGTTAGATCCATTGAAGATGTTTTTTTTCTCATCCTTCTGTATGGCAGTCCTTACTGCGCATGACAAAAACGTTAAATAATAAACTAATTCTCGGCCCCAGACACCAACGGAGGCCACAACCTGCGACCGCCACCACTGCCGCCGGCTCCCGTCTGCGCCATGCAGCAATCGGCGAAAGCCGCGGGAGGGTCTGGGGACCCGTCCAGGGCGGAGACGAAGCCACAGCCGCAGGCGCCGCGCGTGCGGCTGTGGCTTCGTGACGAACCGTTTCGCGTTGGCGTGCTCCCCATGGCGCCTCCCACCAAGCTGGGCGTCTACTACCTGCACAAGGTGGCGGCGTACGTGAGAATTCGCCCGCTCGGATTCCCCAGGTGAGGAGGAGGATGAGGAGTTGGGGGTGGGGGGGGGGGGGTGGTGGGTGTTCAGAGGCACCGGTGTCAGCTTGTGATCTTAATCAAGGTTGTCGACATTATGCAGAATTTGTGTGTGTGTGTGTGTGAAGACTTAAGTCCAACTAACGCAGTGTTAGTCGCAAATTTTCCGAGGATGGCCGATAAGGCATCGTCAGTGTGAGGAGGGCCGCCACACCGCCTTGCGAAGGTTGTTTTCACATTTGTGTTTTGTCGGGGGGGGCCGCACTAAAGGTCACCTGGGGCCACCAATGTCCCGCGGGCCTTGCTTATTAAGAGCACCGAACTAATAAGTCGGCTTTCGCGACCAATGCTGCGATTCATATTTCATTTTTTTTAATCGGATGATTTCAATGTGTGCCATACACCCTCCTCCACCCGACGCAACCAGTTAATGAAGTTGTCACGTGACGAACAAACGTGGCCAATTTCACAACTGTTCAGCAGCGCCACCGTTATGCCGTTCGTGAGTAATGTCATAGCATTAAACAATTGGGTGCGGACGTTTCGCCGATAGTTACAGCCAGCATCATCAGGCAGTTGCCAGAATTGGGGTAACTGGATTTTTTTTTTAGTCATCCTTGTCGACAAGTTGTGGAAATTTACTCCTCTTGGTTGCCTAGACACCCACATCATTTGCTCAGTCTGTGTACATTCGCAATTTGATAGATTACACCTGTCGATTAATAATGACGGATAAGTAATTGATTTATGCTGTAATTCGATTCAACACTATTTAACCGTTTAAGCAGTGGACTGACCATGACCGATTACGATGACGACGGTGATATAACAGAGCAGGTTTCCACTTTCCGTTAAATAAACGCACGCACGGACTCGTGCAATAACGCGGACGTACGCGTGTTTGCCGTGCGTGTGCTTGCGTGGCAGGCTGACCTGGCCAATGTGGCGGCACGTGGCATGCGGGAAGCTGCAACTTCCCGAGGAGGTGGCGTGGTTGTACATGGAGAGCTGCGACACGCTGGCGCCCGAGTGGACGGCCCAGCGGCGCCTCGAGTGGGCCGAGGAGGTGTCCGAGTGCCGCTCGCGTGCCAGCACAGAGCAGCTGCGCGCGCAGGTGACACCACAGCCACTGAAACCGCCGATGCCACCGCCACTGACACCACCACTGTGAAAGCAATGCCGTCACAGAGACCACCACCGACACCACCACCAGCACCACCACTGCAACCACCGATATCAGCCGCTACAGCTACCACGACCAACACCGCCGGCACCAACCCCCCATTAGCACAGCAAAGACGCGGATATCAACAAAACCACAGTTCTGTAACACAGCGTGGACATAGAAGTGGGCGAGTGGCTAAGAGGTGAGAAGCCTGAGCCATCACTTCTGAAACCCTGGGTTACAACCCAGGTTTAAACTGCTGCCCGTGATTAAAACTACATTGTCAAGGGCAGTGAGTTGACACGGTCTCTGGCCCGGTCACCAAATTTAGAAACGTAACATAAAATGTGGCGTGCAATGCAACTCTCGCCCTGTGCAGCCCGATGTTGCATTCCTCTTGTTCTCTCTTTTGCCGTGAAGATTTTTTGCCAACCGTTTTTGTTCAACGTTGAAGGCTGAACAGACTCTACCGGTTTACTCCATACGTAGTCATCCATGCATCTGATCCCTTCTCAGGTGGAACAATGCCATCATAGACCCCCTGTGTGTGTGTGTGTGCCCATAACTTCTGTGTGTGTGTGTGTGCGCCTGTGTATGTGTGGGGAGTGATATTGTAGCGCTAAGCGCTCTGTGCTATGAACCTGGCAAAACCTTAGTTTGATTGCAACTAGCAGAAAACATTGATGACGAGTTTCTGAACCGAACCTGATCATTCTCTAGGTCGGCTCAGCGTTAAATGAGTACTTGGTGTAGTGTGCACACACAACTGCTGGGGAGACAAAGGTGGCTATGCGTAGGGCTATACACACCGCTCCCTCTTGCACCGTGTTGACCTTCATAGATGCTCGCTCACAGCATTTGCCCCAACAGTCTGTGTAGGCTACACAGGGGTATATTTGTCTATCCGTGTGCCCTGATGCCCGCGTGTGTGTGTGTGTGTTCCCATGTACAGCTGAGTGTGGACACGCTGCGGTTCCTACTCTTCCTCTACATCCAGGAGTTGAGTCGCACGTCGCTGCGCCGCCACTCGCTGGTCGCGGAGGACTGGCCGAGTCCGCGGGGCCAGCCGGATGATCACGAGCAACGCTCTCTCACCCAGGGCAAGGTGTGGCTCGTGCAGAGGCGCGCGGCGCAGCGCTTGTACACGCAGACACAGAGGTCTCCCATGTAGCCTTAGCAGACGATTGGGGCATTTTCTGTTCGTGAGTAGCAGCACCTATGGAGGCCGGCACGGCACGTGGGGGTTAGTGTGGCCAGCACCACACGCGGCATCCTTTTGTCTCTCTAAGTGGCGATGTTTTTACATACCGCACCAGGTGCTTATTTTAAGGCTGAGTTGACTGGGTGGAGACCGAGGACCGGTTCTGATATTCGTCACTGGTGTTGGCTGTGAGTGGGAATCAAACTAGGGTTGCTGGGTTTCGTGGCGCACACATTAACACGCCTATGCACACACGCACACACACTCGTACATCTGGCTGACTCTTCACTCACTCCTCCCTCCCTGCCACCCCCCCCACTCCGCCGTCGTCCCAGTATCTGGATGGCCAACAGCACCTGTCCTTCGTGAAGAGTGGCCTCTCCGACCTGCTCAAGTTGCTGCTGGAGCCCGCGGGGATGCACGCCGTGCGCTGGAGCTCGCTGTCCGAGTCGCTGCTGCCGTTGTCGGCGCTGCGCACCCTCGACATGCTGATGGAGGGATCGGCCGATCGGGGCCAGCGCATCCGCCCGCTCAGCGAGCTGGCCACCGCCGCGCAGGTGCCCACACCGGTGCCCCGCGGCGTGCGTGGCGACGGGGGGTGGGTGGGGGGTGGGAGGGTAGGAGGTGGGGTGGGCGGCGTGTCTGTTGGGGTCGGTCGCAATTGGGGTCTGGGTGGGATATCCGCGCCTGAAACCGTGCGAAAATCCGAAAGCATGCTATAGAGTAAGTCCGACTCTACAAGCGTCTTAGCCGTACTTATCTGGTACTGGAGTTGAATGTGTTCTGCTGTATTGCGTGCGTTGCGCTGCGCTGTGCGGGTGCGACGGCTGTGACGGTGGTGCGTTCACCCCCACCCCCAGGCCGACAGCGGCTTCCTACCAGGCTTGAAGGCCTTCTCGCTGAGGCCACTTCAGCTGTGGCTGCGCGACCACCTGAACCTCAGCCCCTACGGCATGTCGGCGTGTCTGCAGCGTGGCCGTCACCTCTCCTGGGCGCAGAATGGTGAGCCGGCGAGTCCGGCGCCCTTGCTACGCCCTCGCCACTCCCTCGCCACTCCCTCGCCACTCCCTCGCCACTCCCTCGCCAATCCTTTGCCACTCGCTCGCCACTCGCACCATGTCATTGTGAACCGCTTGCTCAAAATTCGCTGTGAGCCGCTCACTTTTAGTTGGTTGGCCTTCCCCCGCACTTTGATTATCGTGGTTGGCTATGTACAGTGCAAAAGAAGCTTAACATACAACTCCCCCACTCGCCCCGCTCGCTCTCAATTCGCCAGTCGCACTCGCCAGACTCCACGCGCACCGCGTCTCCACTAGGCGCGCGCGCGCCTCGCACGCGTGTTTGGACACGCACACGTTGGCGAGGTCCACTACGTAGAAAGAAGTTAAACCCACACACACGCGTACATAAGCTTGCGTACGTGCGTGTGTGCCCCCACCGCCCCCCACCTACCACTGCGCCAGGCGAGGGCACCGCGCAGCGCGCGTGCATGCTGCGCAGTGGGCAGGGGACGCCGGCGGGCGCACGCGTGGTGATGCTGAGGAAGGCGAGCCGGCAAACGCTGGCGCGCAGCTCGCCACGGCTGGCCGGCGCGCACGTGTGCATCCACCGCTGCAGCGACTCTTTCATCTACCTGCTGTCGCCGCTCAGGTGAGGAGCAGCAGCAGGCGAGCCGTGGTATCACGACCGTGTCGGTGAGCTGTACCGTGCCCGGGGGTAACGCTGGGTTTTGCCCGGCTACTCGATTGGCAAACGCGCAAACTGGCTTGGCCCCCCACCACCCGGTGATGCAAAGGTTGGAATCTGGTAGACTGCTCCTAGTTGTACCGCTGCATATGCTAACCGTGAATTGCGCGGTCTGCTTCGATGTGGCCGTTAGAAATCCCCTCTGGTCATTCACAACGAGCAGGATTTTGCGTGCCGGTATCGCAGTCCAAATTTGCCGAATGCGAAAAGTTGCATCGCATATTGTAAAATGGGACTGCACACACGCACGCACCTCCGATTAGCACGGTTGGTTGCGTACCGTGCAAAATAAGTTCAATACATGTACGTACATACTGCAACATCGCCCCCTCCTGCAAAACTGCTGCAGACCGTGTCTCTGAAGCATAACGTCGTCGTGATGATAGCCTTGTGCTGTAAGAATGCCGCGAATATCAAATGTAAAAATTATTTGAATCGATTCGGGAATGCGGCGTGCCGAGGAGGTCGGATTCTTGACACCGTTAACCGTGATGGCATCACACACGCCACGCTTGCCCCGTCACGTCGCCACACGTAAAAGTCGTCCTGTGGTTGCCGGGTGGTGCCGGCATGCCGCTGAGAATGTGCCGGAGCTGAGATGTCCTGTCTTTGCTTTCCGGCCACGATGACGCCCCTCCGACTGAACTAACGCGCATGCCGCTGCTGCCGCCACGTCGACAGGTCGGTTAGCATCGAGCGATGCCGACGGACGGTGCTGGTGCTGGGCCCCGTGGAGACGCACGTGACCGTGCACGGCTGCGAGGATGTCACGGTGGTGGTGGCGTGTCGTCGCCTCGTCGCCTCTGCCTGCTCCGCCTGCACCTTTCACTTGCTCACGCCGTGCCGGCCGCTGCTGGTGTCAGCGCCCAGTGGCGACACCGGCATCACGCTGGCGCCGTACCACACGCACTACCCGCTGCTGGAGGAGCACATGGCTCGGGCGGGCCTCGCCGCCGTGCCCAACCGCTGGGACCAGCCGCTGTGCCTGGGCGGGCCTGAGGCCGATGGCACCAATGGGAAGTGCTACCGCCTGCTCCCTCCAAGCGAGCTGCACCTGCTGACGGTGCCGTTCGCGATTGCGGGCGGCACCACGAGTGAGGTGCCGGGAGGGCTTCCCGGCGCGTACGAGCGGGCGCTGGCGGCGCGCGACCAGAGCGTGCAGGCGTGGCAGCAAACCATGCGATACGCCAACCTCACCAGGCAAGCCCAGCGTGTGTGTTGAAAGTGTCCATACACGTATGTGTGTGTGTGTGTGCCTGTCCAAAAAGAACAACCTCCCCTACGTCCTCGGTGGTGCCGAATGGTAACGCTGTGGTGGATTTGAGGAATGCCATGGAGGGAAGGCTAATTCCAAAATAGGCTAATTCCAAAATAGGCTATACCCCTCCATGACACTTGTAGCCACCACAGCGGCCAAACTGGGGCTCTGAATGGGTGCGATGGACTGGTAACTCGTCCACCTTCAAATAAACTACCACTAAACCACATGATATATATAGAACGAAGCTTGTGCTGGAGGCCCCTGGGAGACAGGCGTCTATGACTTATTCTAGCCACCCCCATTTGGCGGAGGCAGGAGACTGATTCCTTACCATTGGGGTTCCTCCAGAAATGGAAAAAAGCCACTGCGGGTGGCCACGTGGAATGTTTGAATGCTCACTGCGGAGGAGAGGCTGGACTGGTCCCGCCTGGATCTCTGCGGTATTTAGGCAGGTCCGGTGGACTCGCTCCTTCCACCATGAGGGGTGGACAGTCCTCGATTTGGGGCAGGAGACTGCCAAACAACAGGGAGTGGCTCTTTTGAACAAATATTTTTAAGGGGTGTTGGCACATGGCGGTGAGGTGTGGGGAGCTGTAAGCCCCAGGCTACTGTGGGCTCACCTCCCCATCAACCAGAGGTCAGGAGAGGTGGTGGTGGTGGTGGTTACTTATGCCCCCAACGAAGATTAATATCAGTGGAGGGATGCAGGCAAGGCCAATGAGTCAGATGCCTTCTATGGCCTCCTGTCACGAGTGCTAGCTAAAGTAGCCCCTCAGTATAGTCATCTTGTTGGCTGACTTTAATGCCTGAGTGGATCATGATACTGGCACCTGGGCTAGAGTGATTGGAAGGCATGGGCCATATTAGCTCAATAACAATGGTAGGAGGCTGCTAGACTTTTGTGCAGCCCATGGGCTTGTAATTATCAACACGCTGTTCCGGCATCGGCGCATCCACGCAACATCGTGGATGCACGCCGGGTCTATCAAGAACATCTGCTGGACTATATAGTGATGGACCAGCGGATGCGGGCCCATGTCAGGACCTACCGTGGAGCTGTTTAGTCCATTGACCACCGACTTGTGATCTGTAAGATGCGACTGCCGTTCTTCCACTCCAGTGGTGGATGTACATCCAGGACCCCATTAAAACCCACAGTGGCCTGGTATCAGCTAGCTGCTGAAAGTTGCAAGTGAGAATTTCATCATCGCTTGCAGTTGTGTTGACATCATCCCCCCCCCTCCTAATGCCGTGTGGGGAAATGTTCGATGTGTAGGACTGTGGCTCATGCAGCTGCAATGGCTGCTTTAGGTACATGGTCTAAACCTCTCACTATCTGAAATTTCACGCTTAACTTACAATTTAACAATCTTTGAAACAGCGTATTCAACCAAACCATGCGTTAATTGTGTTTTAACTGACCGTTTGTGTTGCTTTATATAGTTTCCAAATTTTGCTAAACCCTGTTTGATTTAGTGTGATGTTCCGTCTCTCTATATCCCTTGGTATATCTGTGTTAAATCTCCCTACTTAAGGTCTGTCTGCGGTTATATGTTTCCTCTACCTGATGATGATTGCTTGTGTTGCGATCGAAACGTCGTATGCTATTATATAATTTTATTTTTTATTATTTCTACGTGACTTAACCGAAAAAACCAAAGAGTAATTCCTGCAGTCACGAAAGTGCCTAATCAAGTTCGGTCTAAACCTCCTTAGAGACCCTGGCTGACAGAGGAGGTGTTCGAGCTGGCTGAGAAAAAGCAACAGGCCCACTCCCACCATCTACAGCAGGGGTGTCCAAACTTTTTTTTCCCGAGGGCCACATACAGAAAAATATACGAAGTACTGGGCCACTCACTAGACGTGAGGTTTACTGCCTCACTTCTCATGCACTAATATTGCCAAAATCAATCAAATGCAGGTAAATTACGTTTGATAATTGAACATGTTTGAAGAAAAAAAGCCTCCATCATAGCTTTACATAAGTAGATTTTCATTTTATTTTTTACAAAAAGGTTGGCAGGTCATTCTCTCAGTGACAGCCTCAGATTGGTTCTTAGGGTGCTGATCCTCCTTCATTGTCCTGTATGAAGGGAGAGACAAGAGAAATAGGGGATGTGGATATTTCAAGCTTATTACACAAATACATTTTTGGGCTTGTTAACACATCAGCTAACGTTTTTTAAAAAATTGTCATCAACCTTAATTGACTGATTTTATAAAGTAATTGGGCTTATTAACAAATGAAAACTGCGTGTATATTTTTAACTCACCTGTAATGGGAAGAATGTTGCGCTCAGTGGGAGTAGTGATGCTGCGCTTTGGTCTGAAGGATAGCTGGCAGGTCAGGAGTAAGTTTGGTGGTTGAGATGCGAAGGACGTCACGGAGATGGCTGTCGGTGGTTCTGGTTCTCAGTCTGCTTTTGTTCAGCGTTAACAGAGAGAATGTCTGCTCACAGATGTATGTTGAGCCGAACAGACTCATCATTCGTTTTGCATGGCGTCTCATCAGAGGCCTTTTCCAAGCTCCGGTAGAAGTCAGGTAGGGAGAGAAGCTGATGCTGATTCTTCAGAGAATCATCACACTGAATTTTGATCAGTTCTAATTGTAGACTCTCCTCCACTTCTTTTGCATCCATTGAAAATGGAGCCGCAAACAGTGTGATTTCCTTCTCAATGACAGAAAAATCTTGGAAGCGCTGACTGAATTCTGTCATGAGAGATGTGATCACAGACACATATTCTCCCATTTTTGCA
This sequence comes from Petromyzon marinus, assembly GCF_048934315.1. Lineage (NCBI taxonomy): Eukaryota > Metazoa > Chordata > Hyperoartia > Petromyzontiformes > Petromyzontidae > Petromyzon > Petromyzon marinus. Next base: position 2,909,953 of record NC_133722.1, read on the forward strand.
GAGAGCTTGGCATTTGGAAATGCGCTTTTGATTTCGGTCAGCATGGGGAAGTGCGCTACATTGAAGTTGCGCAGTTGTGACTCGAAGAGACGGAGCTTCACACGGAATGCTTTCATGTGCACATACAGCTGTGGTACCAGCTGCTCTTTGCCTTGTAGTCTCTTGTTCAGGGTGTTGAGATGATCAGTGAGATCAACTAAAAAAGCCAGGTCTGCCAACCATAAAGGGTCACTGATCTCATGGAGAGGTCTGCCCTTTTCTTTCAAAAACTTGTCGATATTTGATCTCGGGGAATAAAACCGCTGCAGCACGGAGCCGCGACTGAGCCAGCGCACTTCAGAATGGTAGAGTAGGTCCCCGTATTCAGCATCGACATCAGAGAGGAACGCTTGAAATTCTCTGTGGTAAAGCCCTCGTGCCCGAATTATGTTGACAGTTTTCACAACTGTGTTCATCACATCGCCAAGCTGGATTATCTTGGCACAGAGGGCTTCTTGGTGGATGATACGGTGCATTTTGACAGCCTCACCTCCGCTCTCCCGCACCTTGGCACTCACCATAGAGGCCATTCCTTTGCGCTCGCCTGTCATTGCTGGAGCCCCATCCGTTGTAATTCCACACAGCTTGTCCCATTTAAGTCCAGCCTGGTCAATTGCATCTGACACAGCTTCAAACATGTCCTTCCCAGTTGCTGTCCCCTTTAGACTCCGAAGATCGAGCAGTTCCTCCGTAATGCAAAAATTATCATCAACTCCCCGCAAAAAAATTAACAGCTGTGCAGTGCCCGTGGCATCTGTGCTCTCATCACATGCAATTGAGTAAAAATCGAAAGCACAAGCTTTATCTGACACTTGCTGTTTTAAGTTAGCCGACAAGTCTTCAATTCGCCGCACAACCGTATTTCTGGACACACTAACATCGTTGAAATCCTGCATTTTATCCGGGCACATTATTCCCACGACTTGAGTGAGGCACTGTTTGATGAGGTCACCGTCTGAGAAAGGTTTCCCATGTAGGGCAATGAGTTGAGCTGCTTCATAACTGGCTATTGTTGCATTTTCTTGAGCTTTGTTAGCACGGGAAAAAAACCTGCTGCTGCCTTAGCAGGCTAGCTGCCATTTGCTTTACCTTCTCCTTCCGCTCGGCGCCAGTGTAGGACGTGAAGGTCTGATGTTTCGTTTCATAATGCCGTCGTACATTGTACTGTTTCATCACGGCAACACTCTCATTACAAATCAAACAAACACACTTCCCCTTGGTTTCTATGAAAAAATATGCATTTTTCCACCGAGTCTGAAATTTTATGCACTCGCTTGCAATCTTGCGTCTCTTCGGTTCCGGCATTTTCTGGTGACCCTGAGCAAATTTTTTCTTCGATTGCTTGCTTTGTGGAGACGCTGCCTTGTTCAAGACAATAGCGCCACCTAGTGTTTAAACTAAAAGGTGCAATACAGTGGGCCATAGTCCATTATATTTTTAGACTTTAATACGGGCTAATTAAAAATGGATGGCGGGCTGCAGTTGGGCCGCGGGCCGTAGTTTGGACACCCCTGATCTACAACATCCCACGTTAGAGAATGAGGAGGCTTACCGCAGCCTTCGCTCAGAGGTTCGGAGAGCCGTACGGTGCTGCAAGGATGGGTGGTGGTCATGGGTTGCTGAGGAGATGGAGTTTGTTTCAGTAGCCCGCAATCACAAGTTACTCTTTAACCCCATAAAAAAGTGACTTGCAGTTCCACACCTATCACCATCATTAGGGGAAAGAAAGATTTGCAGATTTTCTGAGCATTTCTGTAAAGTCTTGGAGGAGGGGAAATCCCTCAGCCTGGAAAACATGGGGCAAAGCGGGGATGACCCTGCTAAGGCTGTGGTGCCTCAAATATTTGGAGAAGAAGTCAGCCCCTGCGAGTGACTGGCTAAAGTGCCATCTGTTGATGAAGTATAAAAGGCGATCCAAATGTCTTAAAAAGTAAAAGCACCGGGCAGAGATGATCTCCCAAGCGAAATGCTGAGGGAGGGTGGCGTTTGTACACAGACTGCGCTATATGACATCATAACAACAGTCTGGACCACTGGACGGGTTCTGCAGGATTGGAAGGATGCCCTTGTGGTCCCCCTCTTTAAGAAGGAGACCGCACAGACTGTAACAACTACAGGGGCATCTCAGTGCGTCGGCAAAGGTCCTGGCAAGGATTATTCAACATCGCCTTGCCAGTCATGCTGAGGAGAGGCTTGCGGAGCCCCAATGTGGTTTCAGGTCAGGGTGGTCCTGCACAGATGCCATATTTTCTGTCTGTCTGCTACAGCAGAGGTGTAGGGAATTCCAACAGGACCTACATCTCTGCTTTTTTTACCTGGTCAAGGCCTATGATACCTCAGTAGGCCTGGCTCTAGGTTCTTCGTGCTTTAAGAGTCTCTGACTCTGTTCACAATCATTAAGGACCTTCATGATTGTGGGCAATCCCGGGTTAAACTATGTGGCCGGGAGTCAGAGCCATTCCCTGTTTACCTTGGGGTGTGACAGGGATGTCCTCTGGCTCCCACATTATTTAATATCTATTTCAACTACGTAGTTTGTGAAGGCTTTGATAGCTGTACCGGAGGAATTTCCATCTGGTACAGATACAATGGGAGGCTGATCGATGCCATGTTATGTATGCTGATGATCTGGTGATTGCTGCTCACTCAGAGGAGGAGTTGGAGGCACTGCTGCTGAACCTGGAGCGTGCCACTTACCATCAGCCCCACCAAAACTCAGTATTTTGTGCCATCAAACATTCCACCCCCACAACTCCCCATTGGTGATGGGGCAGTTGTGGAGAGAGTGGAGTGTGGAGAGTGGAGCGTTTTCCATACCTGGGTAGTGTGCTCATGACCGGCTCCGGTTTGACAGCAGAGGTCTCACACCCCGAATCAGTCGAGCGGCATTATTTTTTATCGGCTGCATAGCGCTGTTAGGAAACTATGTGGTCTCTTGCTCCACACAAAGCTTCGAGTCTTCTCGGTCAATGGTCATGCCCTCCCTTCTCTATGCTTGCAAAACGTGGACCCTCCCTAATGGAACATCTTCACCGGTTACAAACATTTAGGCTGGCCTACAGTGAGGGAAAAAAAGTATTTGATCCCCTGCTGATTTTGTACGTTTGCCCATTGACAAAGAAATGATCAGTCTATAATTTTAATGGTAGGTTTATTTGAACAGTGAGAGACAGAATAACAACAAAAAAAATCCAGAAAAACGCATGTTAAAAATGTTATAAATTGATTTGCACTTTAATGAGGGAAATAAGTATTTGACCCCCTCTGAATCAGAAAGATTTCTGGCTCCCAGGTGTCTTTTATACAGGTAACGAGCTGAGATTAGGAGCACACTCTTTAAGGGAGTGCTCCTAATCTCAGCTTGTTACCTGTATAAAAGACACCTGTCCACAGAAGCAACCAATCAATCAGATTCCAAACTCTCCACAATGGCCAAGACCAAAGAGCTCTCCAAGGATGTCAGGGACAAGATTGTAGACCTACACAAGGCTGGAATGGGCTACATGACCATTGCCAAGCAGCTTGGTGAGAAGGTGACAACAGTTGGTGCGATTATTCGCAAATGGAAGAAACATAAAAGAACTGTCAATCTCCCTCGGCCTGGGGCTCCATGCAAGATCTCACCTCGTGGAGTTGCAATGATCATGAGAACGGTGAGGAATCAGCCCAGAACTACACGGACGGATATTGTCAATGATCTCAAGGCAGCTGGGACCATAGTCACCAAGAAAACAATTGGTAACATACTACGCCGTGAAGGACTGAAATCCTGCAGCGCCCGCAAGGCCCCCCTGCTCAAGAAAGCACATATACATGCCCGTCTGAAGTTTGCCAATGAACATCTGAATGATTCAGAGGACAACTGGGTGAAAGTGTTGTGGTCAGATGAGACCAAAATGGAGCTCTTTGGCATCAACTCAACTCGCCGTGTTTGGAGGAGGAGGAATGCTGCCTATGACCCCAAGAACACCATCCCTACCGTCAAACATGGAGGTGGAAACATTATGCTTTGGGGGTGTTTTTCTGCTAAAGGGACAGGACAACTTTACCGCATCAAAGAGACGATGGACGGGGCCATGTACCGTCAAATCTTGGGTGAGAACCTCCTTCCCTCAGCCAGGGCATTGAAAATGGGTCGTGGATGGGTATTCCAGCATGACAATGACCCAAAACACACGGCCAAGGCAACAAAGGAGTGGCTCAAAAAGAAGCACATTGAGGTCCTGGAGTGGCCTAGCCAGTCTCCAGACCTTAATCCCATAGAAAATCTGTGGAGGGAGCTGAAGGTTCGAGTTGCCAAACGTCAGCCTCGGAACCTTAATGATTTGGAGAAGATCTCCAAAGAGGAGTGGGACAAAATCCTTCCTGAGATGTGTGCAAACCTGGTGGCCAACTACAAGAACCGTCTGACCTCTGTGATTGCCACCAAGAGTTTTACCACCAAGTACTAAGTCAAGTTTTGCATAGGGGTCAAATACTTATTTCCCTCATTAAAATGCAAATCAATTTATAACATTTTTGACATGCGTTTTTCTGGATTTTGTTATTCTGTCTCTCACTATTCAAATAAGCCTCCCATTAAAATTATAGACTGATAATTTATTTGTCAGTGGGCAAACGTACAAAATCAGCAGGGGATCAAAGACTTTTTTCCCTCACTGTACCTGCGATCCATCCTGGGTTTAAACAGGCTGGATTAGATGAGCTCAAATCCTTGAAAGATCTGGAGAAGTCTCATCGGTGAGCTCCTCCGGCAGGCAAGGCTGCGTTGGCTTGGTCACTGCATGCCAAAACAGCTTTTGTTCGGCCAGATAGAGGGGGATAAACGGGCGCGGCATGGGCTAGAAAAGAGATGGAGTGATGTGGTACAGGAGGACGTGGAGCTGAGTGGACTTGCCGATGACTGGTACCAGCGATGTCAAGATCGGCCGCTGTGGAGGAGGCTCGTGAAGGACGCCACTGGGCAGTTTGAGGCAGTCGCCCTCTAACAACAACGGAGGGCAGAGGAGCGATGCTCACAACAACGAGCGGAGCGGTGGATGTCTAAAACACAGCAAGTTGGCACAGTAGGGGGCACAGGTGGTGCATCGGCCAGTCATCTCAGTCAAACTATGGCACCTGGATCTGTCCTGTGACCTCCTGCCAGCGGGCATTTGACACTTCACGTGGCCTTAACCTGCACATAGCCTGGCACAAACACAGTGGTGACGTCACTGCCACTTACTGGCGAATGGCGGTTGTTGTTGGCCTGGCCACCCACCCCCTCGCGTACTTTTATTTCTTCTCAGGTGCTCGCTAACAGCACTTGCCCCGAAAGTCGGTTCAGGGTGTACGGGGGGGATCTTTGTCTTTTCTTGTATCTGTGGAGAGTGGTTAGCATGCTGCACCATGCCGACCCTCACGCCGCGACGCGTCACGACACGCTGACGCACGTGGCCCCCCCGCGCGCTTTCCGTGCGACGCAGGGAGAAGACGAATCGGTTCCGGCTTCTGGTGAAGGAGTTGTTCTGCGAGTGGCTGAAGGACTCAGGCCACCAGAAGCAACTCGACGGGCTCATCCCCACTCCCGAGCAGCACGCCACGCCGCCGTGACAGGGCGCCTTCGACACGGCGACGCGGTCACCATCACCACCGTCGCCGCGGAGACGCGGTCACCATCACCACCCTCGCCGCGGAGACGCTGTCGTCGCCGTCGCCACGGAGACACTTCCACCGCTGCCACCGCTACGGTGACGCGGTCACCAGCACCGTCGCAACGGAGACGCGGTCACCGTCACCAACGTCGCCAGGTGACGCGGTCACCACCGCCGCTGCCGCCGATACGATAACACGCTCGCCGCCGCTGCTGCGGAGGTGGAGTTGCCACGGCCGCGGCGATGCAAGGCGCGACGCCGAGTCGAGCAGGCGTTCGGCAACCCGGCAACCACGTGGTATCGCGAGTGTGACTACCGGCCGCTTATGGTTTGCGTATGTTGGAGCCGGTTGAAGTGGTTTCCCGTGGCCGTGTGTCACTGCATTGCGGCCTTCTGAATTCTGAGCGTTAACTTTATACCCATGAGAATCCGAAAGGGGCCTTAGTCTGGCTCGGCAGGCCTCTGGAAATAACCTGGACCCAAGCAATGCTAAAGTTGCCTTAATATGGCTTTATGACCCTTGGGAAGCCGTAGGAACTCGAGAGGTACCTTAACATTGGAGTTCTGCGCGTTCGTCTGGCATACTTTTGAATGAGAGCCGTTTCATGGGTTCTGTATTCCTTTTACTGTGATTTGTGTGCAGGTGTGTGTGTTGAGTGCGTCCATATCGGGAGTGGTGGCACAGTGGTCAGCACCCCTGCGCGACGAGCCCGGTGACCCGAGTCCTATTTCCCGCCACGTCTATAGGTCAATGGAACTGGTGCTGGGCCTCCCCTAGGTTGGCTCGGCCTTCAATAAATTAGTAGTCGGTGCAGTGTGTAAACTTCAACACTGGGGAGACAAAGGCGGCTGGGCGTGGTGCTGGACATACCACTCCCTTGAGGAACGCGCCGGATTTAATAGGTGCTCGCTAACGGCACTTGCCACCACTAACCGGCTGTGTCTTTATGTGTGTGCGTGTTGTGTGGGGAAGCGTGTGATGAAGCCTTTGACTGTGAGTTTAACGATGATAGAAAGCTACCAGCAACACCACAACCACTCCCAACCGTAGCAAAGCCATCCACTGGTTACAGTGCAACCAGGCACGTCAATCCACTGCAGGATGGGGCTTCCCCATGCTGTCAGAGTTACAGGGGTCATTTGACCAAATTTCATCATGCTGGTCATGAGGATGAGGCCGGGAGGGAGGGAGGGGAGGAGGTTGATAAGGAGGTCGTGGAGTGGGTGGAGGAGGAGGTGGTGGAGGGGCGGAGGAAGGGGAGCAAGTGGATGAAGCAAGTGAGGAGACGAATGAAGTGGAGGAAGATGAGGAGGGAGAGGGTGAAGATGAGGAGGGAGAGGGTGAAGATGAGGAGGGAGAGGGTGAAGATGAGGAGGGAGAGGGTGAAGATGAGGAGGGAGAGGGTGAAGATGAGGAGGGAGAGGGTGAAGATGAGGAGGGAGAGGGTGAAGATGAGGAGGGAGAGGGTGAAGATGAGGAGGGAGAGGGTGAAGATGAGGAGGGAGAGGGTGAAGATGAGGAGGGAGAGGGTGAAGATGAGGAGGGAGAGGGTGAAGATGAGGAGGGAGAGGGTGAAGATGAGGAGGGAGAGGGTGAAGATGAGGAGGGAGAGGGTGAAGATAAGAGGGAGGAATGGTGGTGGGGGGGGGAGAGGTTTGAGAAAGAGGTGGAAGGGACGGATGAGGAAAAGGAGAGGGGTGAGGAGGAGCAGGAGGGATGAGGAGGTGGAGGTCGTGGAGAGTGTGGCGTGGGAACGGCGATGCGCGTCACCGGTTCCGCGTGTTTGCACACCGAGCGGGGATGGGAGGAGAGGCAGCTGTTGGCGGTTTCCACGGCCACCGTCCCCGTTCGTCTGTCGCTCACGGGGCTTCTCACTTGTAGGGCAGAACACTCCACGCGTTCTTCTCAGCCCAAGTCCCATTATTGCCTGGGGGTCGCGAACTCTTATCTTAATTCTCTATTCCCTTCCGTTGTTGTCCCGAGGAATAATTGGGGGGTTAGGTTGCGGGCTCAAACAGAATTTCTCATTTGGGCCCCCAATGGGCCAGCCCAGCCCCCCCCCCCCGTCCACCACTGCCCCCCAGAGAGTGGTTGTGTTTCCACTGGGAATTGGCGCTGGTTCGGTGCCAGTGGGTTGGCATGTGGCAGTGGTGCATTCCAAACTGATTTGAGCTCTGTGTGCCTGCGTAGTCCGAGTTGAGTGTGTGGGGAGCGGAGACGCGGCGGCTCATTTACCATGCACTGCGTTACGAAGCTGGCTACAAGCCGAAGTTCGAATCCAGTTCACGGCTACCAACACCGATGACGATCATCTGAACTGGTCCCAGGCCTCCTCTAGGTCAACTCAGCTTCAAATCAGTATGTGGTGCGATGTGGGAACATCACCACTAGGGTGACATGTGGCCGGGCATGGTGCTGGACACTCACCCCCTCGTGTGCCGTGCCGGCCTTCGTAGGTGCTCGCTAACAGCACTTGTCCCAGCAGTCTGTTAAGGCTACATGGGGGATCTTTGTCTTGTTTGTTTTTGTATTCGTACAAATTATTAACGATTCGTCCGCGTATGAATATTTGACTGTGTTTTGGCTAATAAAAAACAGGTCTGTGTGTTTTTTTTACATGTTTTATAAGCTTAATTGATTGTGTGAAGTTTTACGACGAGTCTGGTGTGTGACACTGGTTTTGTAGAGTTTACACTGAATAATAAATGTGTGAATAATCAGGTGAGAGTCAAATAATTTTGTATATATTTCCACCATAATTCCGATTCCATTTCACAGTCGATTATAAAATTGAGTCATGTCTGTGTGCCCACCTTCCATGATGGACGTGTAAACATTTTTTTTATTTTACCAGGTAAGGCCCACTGAGCTATGTAGCTCATTTTCAGAAGCGACCTGGCTATCACAAATGAAAGCTCTACGAAGTGGCTTATCGTGTGGAAATATATAGCAGTGACATACTCTAAACGAATGTTGATTGTTAATGTGGAAGGGAAAAGCGGAGGATCCGGAGAAAAATCGATGCGACCACGGGGAGAGAGACGTACAAATTTCAAATATACAGGTAACGTCAGGGTTGTGATCGAATCCACGACCTGCATACCAGGCGAGGAAGTAAACATTGTACAATAGTCACCATGACCCACACTGCATGGGGAGGCACTCATCCAGCAGTGGATTTACAAATGCGCCGTACATGTACAGCACTGTCCATGATGGGTATGTGGCTGATGCAAGAGGTCACACGCATTGCTGATGAGTCGGAGAACTTGAAACTGGTCCACAGTTGTCTTACGACTACAGGGCCACCCAATAGACATTGAACCATTCTGGCGAGACCTTTCTTCATGGTGACTCCCAATGCGACTGAAGCCGATGCATTTGCTCGTCACAATTATACCGTATCGGCAAATAATCTGGGGAAACAGGTTTGCGAAATCGTAGCCATGAGCCAATGGACTAACCGATGATCGTATTGCAAAGGTTGAACAATCCTGCTGCAGGTTTCTCAAATCCCTCCCCCACCTACCCCCTCTGTCCACCCAGCAGTATAAAATAAAAGTCCCTCCTTCGGTAGCGTGCGGTGGCTTAAAGTGTGGGTACTGACACCGTATATGGCACGCGCGGAAGAGTAGGCCAAAATGTCCTCTTGAGTACAGTGATTCTTCTTAACCTGGGGTGCGAGATGCCCTTTCTGGGTGAGATGTGGCCAGATTTTATTTTACACGCTTTTATTTAACTCACTGTTGTATCTTCAAATCTTGCAACTCAATTTTAACCCAATTCCCAATGTATCGACTGCAAACTTGGTATACGTATGTCATACTGATGACGATACTATATTCTCGCGTGGACGGTCGCTCGCCTGCGGTCACTCGCGTGGACTGTCGCTCGCGTGGACTGTCGCTCACGTGGACTGTCGCTCGCTCGTGTGGACTGTCAGTCACTCGCGTTGACTGTCAGTCGCTCACGTGGACTGTCAGTCGCTCACGTGGACTGTCGCTCACGTGGACTGTCAGTCGCTCGCGTGGACTGTCGCTCGCTCGCGTGGACTGTCGCTCGCGTGGACTGTCAGTCGCTCACGTGGACTGTCAGTCGCTCACGTGGACTGTCGCTCACGTGGACTGTCGCTCACGTGGACTGTCGCTCGCGTGGACTGTCGCTCACGTGGACTGTCGCTCACGTGGACTGTCAGTCGCTCGCGTGGACGCTCGCTCGCGTGGACGCTCGCTCGCGTGGACGCTCGCTCGCGTGGACTGTCGCTCGCGTGGACTGTCGCTCGCTCGCGTGGACTGTCAGTCGCTCACGTGGACTGTCGCTCGCTCGCGTGGACTGTCAGTCGCTCACGTGGACTGTCGCTCGCTCACGTGGACTGTCAGTCGCTCGCGTGGACGCTCGCTCGCGTGGACTGTCGCTCGCTCGCGTGGACTGTCGCTCACGTGGACTGTCAGTCGCTCACGTGGACTGTCGCTCGCTCGCGTGGACTGTCGCTCGCTCGCGTGGACTGTCGCTCACGTGGACTGTCGCTCGCTCGCGTGGACTGTCAGTCGCTCACGTGGACTGTCGCTCGCTCGCGTGGACTGTCAGTCGCTCACGTGGACTGTCGCTCGCTCACGTGGACTGTCAGTCGCTCGCGTGGACGCTCGCTCGCGTGGACTGTCGCTCGCTCGCGTGGACTGTCGCTCACGTGGACTGTCAGTCGCTCACGTGGACTGTCAGTCGCTCGCGTGGACTGTCGCTCGCTCGTGTGGACTGTCGCTCGCGTGGACTGTCGCTCGTGTGGACTGTCGCTCGCTCGCGTGGACTGTCAGTCGCTCACGTGGACTGTCGCTCGCTCGCGTGGACTGTCAGTCGCTCGCGTGGACTGCCGCTCACGTGGACTGTCGCTCACGTGGACTGTCAGTCGCTCGTGTGGACTGTCAGCCGCTCACGTGGACTGTCGCTCACGTGGACTCGCTCGCGTGGACTGTCGCTCGCGTGGACTGTCGCTCGCGTGGACTGTCAGTCGGTCAGTCGCTCGCGTGGACTGTCGCTCGCGTGGACTGTCAGTCGCTCGCGTGGACTGTCAGTCGCTCGCGTGGACTGTCGCTCGCGTGGACTGTCGTTCACATGGACTGTCGCTCGCTCGCGTGGACTGTCAGTCGCTTGCGTGACTGTCGCTCGCGTGGACTGTCAGTCGCTCGCGTGGACTGTCGCTCGCTCGTGTGGACTGTCGCTCGCTGGCGTGGACTGTCAGTCGCTCGCGTGGACTGTCGCTCGCGTGGACTGTCAGTCGCTCGCGTGGACTGTCAGTCGCTCGCGTGGACTGTCGCTCGCTCGTGTGGACTGTCGCTCGCTCGCGTGGACTGTCAGTCGCTCACGTGGACTGTCAGTCGCTCACGTGGACTGTCAGTCGCTCACGTGGACTGTCAGTCGCTCGCGTGGACTGTCGCTCGCGTGGACTGTCAGTCGCTCGCGTGGACTGTCGCTCGCTCGCGTGGACTGTCGCTCGCGTGGACTGTCGCTCGCGTGGACTGTCAGTCGCGTGGACTGGATGATTGGGAGACGCTATAACGGCTTTGGAAAAGGGCGACGCTTCATCCAATTTGTACTCCTGTACTTCATTTTTGTTCATACATTTTTCGTGGCTTGCTTACCTGTTCTCTACTTTGCACTCGGTGTTGTTGTCGTAACTTTCTGAACCTCTTTTTTTTACTGGACATCTGTGAAAAAGAGATTTGTAGCTCATCGGATTCCTTCTTCCCAGGGATGAATAAAGATTCTGATCGCTTTTGATGACAGCCGATGGAGTGCCGCCACCCCTCCCTCCTTTCCACTATTCCAGGCGGTGCATCCCCCCTCCGATTCCTGCACCAAAAATTAATTATTGAGTCACGACTCCAACCAAGGGCCGATTCCCTTCAATGTCGTCTGCGCCTCGATTGTCAATGATAGTACGAGCGAATCACAGAATGCATTGGCCCAACTTGGTATAATTAGAACATCAGCAGGAGCAGCCATGGTCAATCCACTGCTGGATGGACCTGAAAACTCGATTTCCCTGTACAAGAATACGGGGTAAACCCTGTGGGTTGACAACTATGTGATTATGTCGTTCTCCCGAATGTGTGCTCTCGAATCCACGTGTTCCTCTTTCTGTCAGTGGTAAATCCAAGCGCGCGTCTCCCTTGCTCCTATGCGGACTTCTCGGTTCTTGTTTCCATATTCGTGTTCTCGTTTTTGTTAATGGCCACGTGTTTCTTTGACCACGTTAGAATGAGAATCCGTATTTAGATTGGAAGAATCCGATGAGCTATGAAGCTCTTTTCACACACGTGTCTTTTTCACGTGTCAAGAGATATAGATCAGAAACAGAATATTTATTTCTACTGCAGGAGGAATCCGATGAGCTATGAAGCTCTCTATTCACAGATGTCCAGTAAGGGCACGGGGTAAGGGGCCCTCCATAAATGACGTCACGCGATTTTGGACGATTTTTTGACCCCCCCCCGTCGTCACAAATTCAGACCCCCCCCCTTCAAATATGACGTCACAGCTCTACCCCCCCCTTCAAATATGACGTCACAGCTCTGCCCCCCCCCCCAAATAAAACATGCTTCAAATCGCTTTAAACTATTGTCATTGTAGTGCGTATTTAATGTGGCGCTGCACTCTGATGTAGAAGAAAACATTTATTAAAAAGTCTATTTAATTAAGTAGAACGTGTTGTCTATATTTATTTAAAGTTGTGCATTTTGATGTGACGTCACATTTCTCAAACCCCCCCCCCTCTCGTGGCCTCGTCACACATCGTCACAAATGTCTGACCCCCCCCCCAAGTGCGTGACGTCATATATGGACGGCCCCTAAGAACGTTACAACAAACAGTACAAGAACACGAATGTAGTGTAAAGTACAAGCAAGGTAAACATATAACCCCGTCACATACAAATGTAAATAAACCATCCCTATCTTAACCAGGCAAAGCCCACCGAGGTATGAACTTATTTTTCAGAAGATGCCTGGCTACCACAAATGATGGCAGCTCAACAAAAGTGGCCTATAATTTGGGCGCTGATTGAAGTAATTCTCATTTTCGACACACTTGCTGTTCCTGCATTTCGTTATGAAGAGCTCCATAGCTTCTCAAAGACGAAGGTAATGTGCAAACCCATTGGCTATCAACAAAGATTCGTTCATGAAGCCATCCATATACACAGACATAGACACAATTTCAACCGAGAAGATGGGTACAAACTCAGCAATCACTGGAAGGACGTTATCAACCAGTTTAAGTCATAACTGGCTGTAATGTTTCCGTTTTAGACCTGGCAGCCCTTTATTAGTGGTAGCCCACCACCGGGACCATCACTACCCACTACTACCATCACCACTAGCAGTAGCACTTTATTAGTGAAAGCTCACCACCAGCACCATCACTACCCACTACTACCATCACCACTAGCAGTAGCCCTTTATTAGTGGTAGCCCACCACCAGCACCATCACTACCCACTACTACCATCACCACTAGCAGGAGCCCTTTATTAGTGGTAGCTCACCACCAGCACCATCACTACCCACTACTACCATCACCACTAGCAGTAGCCCTTTATTAGTGGAAGCTCACCACCAGCACCATCACTACCCACTACTACCATCACCACTAGCAGGAGCCCTTTATTAGTGGTAGCTCACCACCAGCACCATCACTACCCACTACTACCATCATCACTAGCAGTAGCACTTTATTAGTGGTAGCCCACCACCGGGACCATCACTACCCACTACTACCATCACCACTAACAGTAGTCCTTTATTAGTGGAAGCTCACCACCAGCACCATCACTACCCACTACTACCATCACCACTAGCAGGAGCCCTTTATCAGTGGAAGCTCACCACCAGCACCATCACTACCCACTACTACCATCACCACTAGCAGTAGCCCTTTATTAGTGGTAGCCCACCACCAGCACCATCACTACCCACTACTACCATCACCACTAGCAGGAGCCCTTTATCAGTGGAAGCTCACCACCAGCACCATCACTACCCACTACTACCATCACCACTAACAGTAGTCCTTTATTAGTGGAAGCTCACCACCAGGACCATCACTACCCACTACTACCATCACCACTAGCAGGAGCCCTTTATCAGTGGAAGCTCACCACCAGCACCATCACTACCCACTACTACCATCACCACTAACAGTAGTCCTTTATTAGTGGAAGCTCACCACCAGGACCATCACTACCCACTACTACCATCATCACTAGCAGTAGCACTTTATTAGTGGAAGCTCACCACCAGCACTATCACTACCATCACCATTAGCAGCAACCTCCACCGTCAACAGTGTGTGTAAAGCGAGGTGCAATGATTACCTGATGGGGGGGGAGGGGGGTGCGTCTTATAATCCGGTTGGCGTGTCTTATAATCCGGTTGGCGTGTAAGTGACCATATTTTGTACAACTTTATTAACATAGGGCATACGTTTGATGGGGGGGGTGGTGCGTCTTATAATCCGGTTGTCGTGTGTAAGTGACCAGATTTTGTACAACTTTATTGACATTGGGGCACACGTTTGATGGAGGGGTGCGTCTTATAATCTGGTTGCCGTGTGTAAGTGACCAGATTTTGTACAACTTTATTAACATAGGGCATACGTTTGGTGGGCGGGATGGGATGTGGGGATGTGGAGGTGGGGGTTCTTATAATCCGCACCTGAGGCGGATAACAAAATAATCATGACGAGAGTAATCGATGCCGGCTCCTGATCGAACGTCGCGTCCGCGCTGGGGAATCTCATTGCGGGGCCCTGGGCTTGAGGCGCGCGCGTGCGTGCGCGCCGAGGCTGTAAATTTTGCTTTTTTTTTCACGCGCTTTTGTAAGCGAGTGTCAAAACATCTCGACTAAAAACAACGCGGTGCAATCCAATCGCTGATTTATTAAGACCCTTTCGCATCGCGAGTGGCCGCGTGGCGTGAGGCGCGGCTTGAGCCCTCGATTGCATCGTCGGCGGTTTTACGGCCGCGGCGGCGGCGGTGGTGGTGGTGGTGGTGAGGGGGGGGGTGCGACCTCGGCCCGCAGTCGCGCTAGGCAAGACCGTGGGCTGCACCCCCCCTCCTCGTTCCGACCAGGCCGCAATGGGGGACCGCTGCAGCTGATATCATCTGCTTATTTAAAGCGATATTTATTTTGTAAACATTTCCACCACCGCGTATTTCCCCCAACGGCGCTCAACACGGTAAGTGCATTCGTCTGCTCCGAGCTTCGCTGCTGGTCGTGGATGCTTTTGTTTGTTTACTGTTGCGCGTGAAACCGGGTTTTTTTTCCCCCGTCGTAACCTCCAATGCTAGATTGCAGTTCGCCGCCGCTCGCGGATCGAGCAAGAAGGTGGGAAAACAACAGGAGACTTGATCATTAATCTGTGGGCAGTCGTGCGAATTGTGATGATGTTGATGATAATAATGCGGGGCTGCCCCGGTTAAGAAGAGTGAGCGGGCCGGAAGAATTTGTTTCAGTAGCGCCGACTCGGATAACGGACCGCAGGAATTCACGGGGAGGGAGGAGGCGTCCGACGATGAGCCGAGAGGGATACTCGGACAAGGGGCATCTCGTACCGTGGGTTTTTTTAAAAAAATGTTTGCACGTTCGTTCGTGCAACAGTGATTGGGAAGCCGGATTCGTAACAGATTTGTCGTGATATAGTGGCAGAGCGGCGAGACCCGTTATTCCCGCGTGGCTGGTTGAACGTTAACGAGATTGCTCGGCTGTACGTGCCAGCACAACATTTGGGATCGGCTAAACACTCATTCATCAATTACCAGCCGCCTCTGGTTTGGTATTTTAAACTATTTACTCCCGGGTTCTAATAATAGTATTATTTAAAATTCGCGATTGCTGAGCCGCAGACCCAATAGCCCCCCCCCCCCACAAAAAAAAACGACGCGCGTCCAGCAACTAACAGCACCCATTGAAGGTAGAAACGCCGGTTCCTAGCGACGTAATAGGGGGCGCCTCGCGCCGCGCGCCCCGCGGGCTCCTCGCGCCGTGCGCCCCGCGGGCTCTGTGAGAGATCTCTCGGGCGAGTCAACTGGGCAACCCCCTCCCCCGCCCACCCCCCGCGGGCCCTTCCACCGCCGTTCTTGGCGAGTCTCACGCCTCCCACGGGCTCGGCAATCTCACGGCCCTCCTCGCGACCCCCCCCACACACACCGAGAGAGGGGACAGAGACGGAGGAGGAGGAGGAAGAGGGGCTGCTGTAAGGTGGAGGAGCGCCGTCGATGGACATGGCGAACCACGCCGCCGGCGTGGGGAGACGCAGAGCCTCCGTCAAGGACCGATTCTCTGCCGAGGACGAGGCGCTGAGCCAGATCGCCCGAGAGGTAGCCCCCTAACACCACCGTGTGGTGTGCGCGCGCGTCTCTCGCTGACTGTCTTGTCTCTCTGTCCGATTCTCGCTCACGAGACGATAACGGTGGCGGGTGTGTATATGAAGCGTGTCCTCGTGGGCCTCCTCTAGGTTGACTCGGCCTCAAGTGAGTAGCTGGTGTCATGTGTAAACATCGGGAAACGGAGGCGGCCGGGCGTGGTGATAGCGACCCACTACTTCGCTAGGATCTTTGTCTTTGTTGTCTAGAGGCTGCGTGTCTCATGCGTGTGCTGTATCTCTGTGTCTGCATGTATCTTTGCTGTGTCTTTGTAGCCACTTTTTCCCTTTTGTGTCTCTTGCGTTTCTGTGTCACGTGTGGCTACGTCTCTGTCTGCGTGCGCCATGTGTCTCTGCGCATCCCTTGTCTCTGTGTCCCATGTGTCTCATGCGTCTCATGCGTAGACTGTGTCCCTCTTGTCCCCCTATGGTTCCTGTCTCCATACTCATGTCTTGTTCCTTTTTTCTCCGCGTCCCTGTCTCATCATGTTTGTCCCTTCTGCCTGTCTTTATTATGTCCCGGTGTCTTTGTATGCTCCCCATATCTGTTTGCCTCTTCCTTCTCGCTGGGTCCCCTTGCCCCACGTATGTATGTGTATGTATGTTGAACTTCTTTCCCACCATACATAGCCAAAAGTGTTCTAATCGGAGGTGCATCACTGGGTCCCTTTTTCTATGTGCCTTTGCGTCCCAATGTCCCCAAGTGTCCACGTCCCCAAGTGTCCACGTCCCCATGTCCGTGCGTCCCAACGTCCGTGTCCCTCTGTCCCATTGTCGCGTGTCCCTGTGTTCACGTCTCCTCGCATTCCCCGTGTCTCCCTAACCCTCCTGGTGAACGGCGTGAGTTGATCGCGCAGCGCCCGTTCGGCTGACTCCTCTACTTGAATGGGGGTCCATTGACGCAACCACGTGCACCCAGCAAGGAGAAATACCTCCTCGGCGCTGGTGGGGGGGCGGGGGGGTAAATAAACAGAGCTGGGCCTCCATTTATGTATGAGCCACGAAATCGGCTCTTGCCAGGCGGATTGTTCCATCGCAAAGCCGCGAAGAGATGGTGACGACGAGGGGGGGGCCTTCATCCAGCAGTGGATCAATCACGGCCGCTGACGATGACGACGACGCTATGCATGCGCTGTTATTTTTCCACGCTATTTAGCCCCCCCCCCACCCTTCTCTTCACCTCCACTCCTCCCCTGCTGTGTCCGCCTCTGACCCGGCCCGGCCCGGCCCGGCCCTCCTCTGCAGGGATAGAAACACGAGCGCACGGAGAGTTTTAACACTCGCTGCATTGTTCTACCCGTCACCACCGCCACCGCAAATGCCTTCTGTCCACGCACGTGGAAGCCTCGCTCGGACCAGGGCCTAGAGGCCCAGGGGCGGACTGCGGGCAGTGACGCTGGGGGCTCACGAAATTAGCGATGCGTTACATAAATAAAGGCAGTGTTTTGCGGTCGGCACGCTGGACTTGTAACCCAGATGTCGTCGGTTAGATTCCGTCTCCCGGCGCGGCAGTTGAAGCGTCTGCGAAAAAGAGCTTTGTAGCTCATCGGATTCCTCCAGTATAAATAAATATTCTGATTCTGAAAAAAAATATCGCAAGTTTCTTCAGTCTGCCAACCCCTCCCACCACCACCTCTGTCCACCCAGTGCCAGTGGTGTGAATGGCTAACTGCACAGTTAAGTCGGTCGGCAGGTTCACGTGTGGTGGGTACTCCCACCTCTACCAACAACTTTGACCAGCGTGGAAGAGTAGGCCAAGCAACCTTTAGAGAGGGGCTCTTCAGTGCTCCCTCTAGTGTGGAGGCCCTTCTGCTAGCAGTGGTGTGATGCAAGCAGTAACAGGGCTGCACCTTTTTTCTGAAGCTAGCGTAGGCACGAGCAATAGCCTCCACTTTTCAAACTCGACGGTCTGTTGGTCGCTCACTGAACCGGATTATTAAACTTGTTTATGAACCGGGTATTGAGCTCATCGCTCTGTCACTGAACCACGCATTTGAAGTTGTAGCTTGGGTCACTCGCTGAACAACAAATCTGTAGCCATCGCTTACCCAATGAATTTGGTGTTAAACCATTACCCTGTCGCTGGTGTTGAACTCATCGCTGTGCCGCCGAACGACTCCTGTTCGAGTCCTGGGAGGGGAAAGGAGGAGGCAGTGATTCCGTGGCGTCGACGTTGACGTTGGGAAAATTGAGAATCGGTGATGCGGTAAAGCCGGGGTGGTCGCTGCCGATGGTATACACAGCTTCAAAATCAACAGCTTGTCACCCCGCTCACTGAACCAGACATCACTCACTGAAGGTGTTGAACTTATAACTGTCTCGCAAAGAATGGTGTTTCGCATCATCGCCATCATCACTGTTATCACAACGGCCAGCTTCACTGCCCTCGTCATCATCATTAACATCGGCACCATCATTATCACTAACATCAGTGCTATCATTAACAGCAGCTCCATGATCATTAACGTCGGCACCACTACCATTAACATCAACGCTACCGTCATTAACAGCAGTGCCATGATCGTTAACATCGGCACCACCATCGCATGGCTGTTGTGCATTCAGCTCTCCTACCCTCATCTCACCGCAGCGTCGCTTTGGCATCAGAAGCACTTACGCTGCGGTCACATGAGCGGGTTTTTTTTCTCTTCTACTCATTACAGTTGGCGTTCGCAATTGAGTGTGAAAAGTGAGGTCATTGTTTGCTCGCCGCAAAACACGGGGACAGGCGGCCAGGCGGCCGCTGGTGGCTACGCCTTCTGCACGCGGCCTCTAACCCATTCGCTGTGGAGGCAGTGGTAAGGGTTGGCGGATCGCACACCGATGTTGCGAAGCTCGCTTCTCGCGGGTGGGCGTCGAGGAGGTTTTTGGTTTTTTTGGAGTGCAATTGCGAATAGCCATGCGAGACACGAGTACATCCATCGAATCGGCATCGTCAGTGGCTCACTGCAGCTCAAAGACTCAGTCCCTGCAAGGCGTGCGGTGAAGTCAGGAGATGTCCCATGTGTGTGCGCTCGGCATTTGAAGGCCTGAAGACCATAATCGGTGATTTCGCCAGCAATGTGTTCAGGTAGGCAGTTCCATATCCGGGCAGCAGAGTGAAGAAGGGAGCTTTCTGTCAGGGAGCATGTCCTGGCATACTCTGGCTTGCCATGAAAAAGTGGAACGGCAAAGTGTGGACTAATCCCCATCTGTCCCGTCTGTGTGGGATAGAGTGTTGCCCCCTCGCTTGTGTGGGCTTTTTTCTCCGAGCGCCCCGGTTTAAATAGTAACATTAGGTTTTGTATCGCGTTGTTGTCGATGCAAATTGTATCTCACAAGGGGCGAGGAGAGAGAAAGAAAGAGAGGCTGAAGAGTGGAGCTCTGTGTGCAGGCTGTAGAGTGGAGCTCTGTGTGCAGGCTGTAGAGTTGAGCTCTGTGTGTAGGCTGTAGCGTGGAGCTTTGCATGCAATTGCAGCGTGGAGCTCTGTGCAGGCTGTAGAGTGTAGCTCTGCGTGCAGGCTGTAGAGTGGAGCTCTGTGTGTAGGCTGTAGCATGTAACTCTGCGTGCAGGCTGTAGGGTGGAGCTCTTTGTGTAGAGTGGGTGTTGAGCTCTATGCCTGGCCTGTGCTGAGCTCCCCTCCTCGCTGCGTGCGGTCGCGCTCTTTGCACTCGCAGGCCGTTTACCAGTGGAAAATGTGTGCTCATGGGGAGCATGCCTCTAGCAGTGGGCGGCCAAGACACCCTCCTCCTTTTTCTCCTTCTCCTCCTCCTGCACACTTGCACGCACGCACACGAGGCCAGCGCGGAAACCGTGGCGCCGGCGAACCGACGCTGCACGGTGCGGAAAGATATCGCGCCCGGTCAGGGTGACCCGCGACCCTCACTGACCTTCAACCTGACCAGGGTCGCCCACGACCCTGACTTGAGCGGCGACCGGCGACGACCGGTGGTGACCGTGCCGACGCGTCTGCGCTGTCCCGCGTGCAGGCCGAGGCGAGGCTGGCGGCGAAGCGAGCGGCGCGCGCGGAGGCACGGGAGTTCCGCATGCGGGACCTGGAGAAGCAGCAGAAGGAGGTGCGGAGCAGCGGAGCGCACGCACGCACGAACACACGCACGAACACACGCACGAACACACGCACGAACACACGCACGCACACACGCACGAACACACGCACGAACACACGCACGAACACACGCACGAACACACGCACGAACACACGCACGAACACACGCACGAACACACGCACGAACACACGCACGAACACACGCACGAATACACGCACGAACACACGCGCACGCACGAGGGTGTACGTACACATCAGGGTACAGGCATTCACACACGCGCGTGCGGGTGTCCACGCACACCAGGGTACAGGCATTCATGCACGTGGGTGTACGTGCACACCAGGGTACCCACATTCGCACACGCACGTACGCGGGTGTACGTACGCACCAGCGTACACGCACATGTACAAGATTCCCCGTATTGCCCTAACAGACTGTTTGGGCAAGTGCTGTTAGCGAGTAGCAGCACCTATGAAGGCCGGCACGGCACACAAGAGGGTTGGTGGCCAGCACCACGCCCGACCGCCTTTGTCTCCTCGGTGGCGATGATTTACACGCCGCACCCGGGCACTAAACGTCGGTGGCATCGGCTCGCCGCCTTTCAGCTCGTGTCTCTGTGATTCCGCGAGATGCAACTACGCATCAGTGATGGCGATTAGACGCTTTGCACGAGACTGCTACGCCATTTCATTCGGTCAATTCAATTAGCAAGTTTCAAAACTCGTGTTCTGGGGCAGCCCCCCCCCCCCGACCCCCAGGTCACTCAGCCTGGGTGTTGGAGCCATAGGATGAGAACCGTTTTTCCTTTTGCTTTGCGCCCTCTTTTTTTTAACCGCTGTGCTCCTGCCGTGGCCTTTTCCGAAGTCGCTGCTGAAGCTCGTAACCTGAAAGACCCTGTACCCTGTCTCCGTGTCTTCTCTCTTTTAATGCTCTTCACACACTCCTGCTCTTCCTTGTCGACCCTCCATCAGATGTTCCAGGTGCAAAAGGTAACTGTGTCGTTATCTTGGTCTGTGCTGGCTAGGCAGATTTTACTGTGTTGGCTATGAGGGTTTATCTGTGTTGGCTATGAGGGTTTATCTGTGTTGGCTATGAGGGTTTATCTGTGTTGGCTGTGAAGGTTTGTCTGTGTTGGCTATGAGGGTTTATCTGTGTTGGCTATGAGGGTTTATCTGTGTTGGCTATGAGGGGTTATATGTGTTAGCTATGAGGGTTTATCTGTGTTTGCTCGGTGGGTTTATCTGCGTTGGCTATGTGGGTTTATCTGTGTTAGCTGTGAAGGTTTATCTGTGTTGGCTATGATGGTTTATCTGTGTTGGCTGTGAAGGTTTATCTGTGTTGGCTGTGAAGGTTTATCTGTGTTAGCTATGAGGGTTTATCTGTGTTGGCTATGAGGGTTTATCTGTGTGCTATGTGGGTTTATCTGTGTTGGCTATGAGGGGTTAGCTGTGTTGGCTATGAGGGTTTATCAGTGTTGGCTATGAGGGTTTATCTGTGTTGGCTATGAGGGTGTATCTGTGTTGGCTATGAGGGTTTATCTGTGTTGGCTATGAGGGTTTATCTGTGTTAGCTACGAGGGTGTATCTGTGTTGGCAATGAGGGTTTATCTGTGTTAGCTATGACGGTTTCTCTGTGTTGGCTATGAGGGTTTATCTGTGTTGGCTATGAGGGTTTATCTGTGTTAGCTATGATGGTTTATATGTGTTGGCTAGATGGGTTTATCAGTGTTGGCTATGAGGGTTTATCTGTGTTAGCTAGGTTGGTTTATCTGTGTTGGCTATGACGGTTTATCTGTCTTGGCTATGAGGGTTTATCTGTGTTGGCTATGAGGGTTTATCTGTGTTGGCTATATGGGTTTATCAGTGTTGGCTATGAGGGTTTATCTGTGTTAGCTAGGTTGGTTTATCTGTGTTGGCTATGAGGGTTTATCTGTGTTGGCTATGAGGGTTTATCTGTGTTGACTATGAGGGTTTATCTGTGTTGGCTATGAGGGTTTGTCTGTGTTGGCTATGAGGGTTTATCTGTGTTGGCTATGAGGGTTTATCTGTGTTGGCTATGAGGGTTTATCTGTGTTGGCTATGAGGGTTTATCTGTGTTGGCTATGAGGGTTTATCTGTGTTGGCTATGAGGGTTTATCTGTGTTGGCTATGAGGGTTTATCTGTGTTGGCTATGACGGTTTATCTGTCTTGGCTATGAGGGTTTATCTGTGTTGGCTATGAGGGTTTATCTGTGTTGGCTATGAGGGTTTATCTGTGTTGACTATGAGGGTTTATCTGTGTTGGCTATGAGGGTTTATCTGTGTTGACTATGAGGGTTTATCTGTGTTGGCTATGAGGGTTTATCTGTGTTAGCTATGTGGGTTTATCTGTGTTGGCTATGAGGGTTTATCTGTGTTGGCTATGAGGGTTTATCTGTGTTGGCTATGAGGGTTTATCTGTGTTGACTATGAGGGTTTATCTGTGTTGGCTATGAGGGTGTGTCTGTGTTGGCTATGAGGGTTTATCAGTGTTGGCTATGAGGGGTTATCTGCGTTAGCTCGATTGGTTTATCAAGAGGTGAAGTGTTGGTAATCCCGGTCTTGGCTGTGTCGTCACGTTTGCCCTGTCCACCGCTCCAGCGTTTGTGTCTCGCGTGTCCGCTGGCCGCGTCGCCTTTCGTTGCGCGTCACGTGGGTTACGCTCACGGACAGTGGCGTCAAACCGAGCAGCTCTTGTGTGTGCTGCGGGTGTGCTCTGTACTTTTGGGTGCTTCAGAAATAGAAAATAGCCGGCCTCAAACTTACTCTACCAAAATAGTGTCCAAAGCGGCTTCAACATCGCGACGAATGCTTGTGTTGTGTCTGTGCTTGTGTTGTGTCGCGTTGTGGTGTTTGTGTTGTGTCTGTGCTCGTGTGTTGTGTTGTGGTGTTTGTGTTGTGTCTGTGCTTGTGTTGTGTTGTGGTGTTTGTGTTGTGTCTGTGCTCGTGTGTTGTGTTGTGGTGTTTGTGTTGTGTCTGTGCTCGTGTGTTGTGTTGTGGTGTTTGTGTTGTGTCTGTGCTCGTGTGTTGTGTTTGTGTTGTGTCTGTGCTCGTGTGTTGTGTTGTGGTGTTTGTGTTGTGTCTGTGCTTGTGTTGTGTCGCGTTGTGGTGTTTGTGTTGTGTCTGTGCTCGTGTGTTGTGTTGTGGTGTTTGTGTTGTGTCTGTGCTCGTGTGTTGTGTTGTGGTGTTTGTGTTTTGTCTGTTCTCGTGTGTGCCATCTCTTGTGTTGTTCGCGCTACGTCATGTGTTTTGAGGTCTTTGCGTGTGTGTCGTGTCGGTGAGCGGGTGAAGCTGCATGCGTTTGCCAGTCGCTGTGATTGGATTATTCTCCCTGATGATTTGCATGAGAAATATATTTTTTTACGTGGAGAGACAGATACGTGGACGAGACGCACTCATGCCCGCTTGTTTATTTTGTGACCTGTGGTCTCCACAACGGCGCTTATGGCTCTTTTTTTGGGTCATTGAGAAATTGATCCTATGCCTGTTGCCCGGCCTCACACTCTGTGTCTCTCCTAGAAACAAGGGCAGGCCGAGTCGAGCTTCGGACACATCCAGCAGTGGATGGTACGGGCGAGGCCGGGAGGGGGGAGCACGCTCCTAGAGAATCGTCGTCCTGGTCGTCATTATCGGCATTGTCGTCATCCTCTTCATCACCACTGTTATTTTCATCATCATCGCCACCGTCATTGTCACCACCGCCACCACCAAGATCGTCATCGTCACCTCCGTCACAATCGGCGTCGTCACGTCACCGTGGTCACCATCATCATTAGTCAAAATCGTCATCACTTTCACCCTCATCATCACTATCGTCGTCACCGCTGTCGACTTTAAGGACAGCAATTGCAAATCGGCTTTGACCAGGGACTAACTAATGTCACGAGTAAACGAGGCGTGTGCCGCTCGGTCTCTCTCGCCGTGCGCACGCGTGGTGTCGTATCGTCCCTGTAAGAACCAGGGACAATACAAATTATGCTCACGATACGCAAACGTTACCTTTGGGCTAATGGAACAAACGAAGCGTAGGCAGCATCGCCTGCCTCTGCAGTCGCTTGTAAAAGTCAGTCACGTCTATGTGTGCCCACCTTCAACGTGCACTGACCAGCATGATGGATGTATAAATTAAACACTTTTTACTTTACCAGGTCAGGCCCACTGAGCTAAATGGCTCTTTTTCAAAAGCGACCTCGCCACAAATGATAGCCCAACGAAGTGGCTTATCGTCACGTGGAAATTTATAGCAGCCAAATACTGTAAACGCGTATTTCTAAATGTGGAGGGACAAATCCAGAGGCCCCGGATAAAAATCCACGCGACCACGGGGAGAGAAAGAGAGAGAGAGAGACACGCAAACTCCAAATATACAGCGGGCGTCAGGGTCGGTATCGAACCCACAACCTCCTGGTGTGCGGTGGTTTAGAGACGGCAGAGAAGGGGCCTGCGACTTGGTGTGCACGTAGCCGTCGTGTAACGTTCGGTGGCAACGCGTCGCCTCCACCCGCTCCGAAAGCTCTACAGGACCCTCCTGAAGAGGCGTCTTGAGACTCATTGAGGCTTTTCCCGGGTAAACGAGCGTCATGGTAATAATACAAAAAAGATGTATTAATTTTCTTAAAAATTAAATGTAGGCCATGAGTTGTGTGGTGGATGGACCGTTGCGGCTCTGTCGATGCTCGCTAATGCCCTCGACTTGCTCACTCGCTCCCCCCCCCATCACTCGCTTGCCCGCTCGCCCGGGCAGGAGGACTCTGAGAGATATTCCCGGAGGCGGCGCTGGGCCACGGTTTGTAACGACGTCCCCTTTACTCCTACGTCACCCCGCGGCCACCACCGCCATCTCCGAGTGCACCAGCTCCATCCTGTTCACTGGTGCCGTGTGTGCCGATTCACGTCCATCTACTCAACCACCACCGCCTCCATCCTCATCATCAGTACAGAGCAACCGCCATCTCCTGGTTCACTACAGAACCATCTCCATCTCTTGGTTCACTACAGAGCCACCACCAACTCCATCTCTTAGTTCACTACAGAACCACCACCACCTCCATCTCCTGGTTCACTACAGAACTACCACCAACTCCATCTCTTAGTTCACTACAGAACCACCACCACCTCCATCTCCTTGTTCACTACAGAACTACCACCAACTCCATCTCTTGGTTCACTTCAGAACCTCCATCTCCTTGTTCACTACAGAACCACCACCAACTCCATCTCTTGGTTCACTTCAGAACCTCCATCTCCTGGTTCACTACAGAACTACCACCAACTCCATCTCTTGGTTCACTTCAGAACCTCCATCTCCTGGTTCACTACAGAACCACCACCAACTCCATCTCTTGGTTCACTTCAGAAACCTCCATCTCCTGGTTCACTACAGAACTACCACCAACTCCATCTCTTGGTTCACTACAGAGCCTCCATCTCCTGGTTCACTACAGAACCACCAACAACTCCATCTCTTGTTTCACTTCAGAACCACCACAACCTCCATCTCTTGGTTCACTAAAGAACCTCCATCTCCTGGTTCCCTACAGAACCACCACCAACTCCATCTCTTAGTTCACTACAGAACCACCACCAACTCCATCTCTTAGTTCACTACAAAGCCACCACCAACTCCATCTCTTGGTTCACTACAGAACCACCTCCATCTCCTGGTTCACTACAGAACCACCACCAATTCCATATCCTGGTTCACTACAGAACCACCTCCATCTCCTGGTTCACTACAGAACCACCACCAACTCCATCTCCTGGTTCACTACAGAACCACCACAACCTCCATCTCTTGGTTCACTACAGAACCACCACGAATTCCACATCCTGGTTCACTACAGAACCACCACCTCCATCTCCTGGTTCACTACAGAACCACCACCACCTCCATCTCTTGGTTCACTACAGAACCACCACCTCCATCTCCTGGTTCACTACAGAACCACCACCAATTCCATCTCCTGGTTCACTACAGAACCACCACCACCTCCATCTCTTGGTTCACTACAGAACCACCACCAATTCCATCTCCTGGTTCACTACAGAACCACCTCCATCTTCTGGTTCACTACAGAACCACCACCAACTCCATCTCCTGGTTCACTACAGAACCACCACAACCTCCATCTCTTGGTTCACTACAGAACCACCACAACCTCCATCTCCTGGATCACTACAGAACCACCACCAACTCCATCTCCTGGTTCACTACAGAACCACCACCAACTACATCTCTTGGTTTACTACAGAACCACCACCACCTCCATCTCCTGGTTCACTACAGAACCACCACCAACTCCATCTCTTGGTTCACTACAGAACCACCACCACCTCCATCTCTTGGTTCACTACAGAACCACCTCCATCTCCTGGTTCACTACAGAACCACCACCAATTCCATCTCCTGGTTCACTACAGAACCACCACCATCTCCTGGTTCACTACAGAACCACCACCACCACTTCCATCTCCTGGTTCACTACAGAACCACCACCAACTCCATCTCCTGGTTCACTACAGAACCACCACCACCTCCATCTCTTGGTTCACTACAGAACCACCTCCATCTCCTGGTTCACTACAGAACCACCACCAACTCCATCTCCTGGTTCACTACAGAACCACCACCACCTCCATCTCTTGGTTCACTATATAACCACCACCACCTCCATCTCTTAGTTCACTACAGAACCACCACCACCTCCATCTCCTGGTTCACTACAGAACCACCACCACCTCCATCTCTTGGTTCACTACAGAACCACCACCTCCATCTCCTGGTTCACTACAGAACCACCACCAACTCCATCTCCTGGTTCACTACAGAACCACCACCAACTCCATCTCCTGGTTCACTACAGAACCACCACCAACTCCATCTCCTGGTTCACTACAGAACCACCACCACCTCCATCTCCTGGTTCACTACAGAACCACCACCACCTCCATCTCCTGGTTCACTACAGAACCACCACAACCTCCATCTCTTGGTTCACTACAGAACCACCACCACCTCCATCTCCTGGTTCACTTCAGAACCACCACCAACTCCATCTCCTGGTTCACTACAGAACCACCTCCATCTCTTGGTTCACTACAGAACCACCTCCATCTCCTGGTTCACTGCAGAACCACCTCCATCTCTTGGTTCACTACAGAACCACCACCACCTCCATCTCCTGGTTCACTACAGAACCACCACCACCTCCATCTCTAGGTTCACTACAGAACCACCACCACCTCCATCTCCTGGTTCACTACAGAACCACCACCACCTCCATCTCTTGGTTCACTACAGTACCACCACCACCTCCATCTCCTGGTTCATTACAGAACCACCACCACCTCCATATCTCCTTGATCCCTATCTCCTAAACCACCACCACTGTCCAAATGACACTGTCCCTTCACCACCACTTCTATCACCCACCCCCCTGCTCCCGCTCCTGCGTCCAACGTTTTGTCTGAGATGCTGCATCGCTGCTCCGGGTTGTGAGTGTTCGTTGCACTCGGCGAGCTGGTGCTGGTGTGCGTGTGTCGCACCGTGTGTGGGGAACCCGTGTGGATGTTTGTGTGTGAGTGTGTCTCATGTCGTGCGTGGGGAACCCGTTGGTGTGTGAGTGCTCGTTGCTCGTAGCGAGCTCGTACTGGTGTGTGTGTGTGTGTCATGTCATGCATGGGAATCCCGTGTGGCTGTACCGGGTGGGATGGGCATGAGTCACGCCGGAGAGGACATTGTGCATTTAAATCAACACCACTCTTTATTTTTATATTTCATAACTCATCTGATTCATCGCGGCCTCTTTGCCTCTTTATTTCTGCCCTGGCGCGAGAGTGTGGTCCCGCCTTGCACAACAACGCCCCCATTCACGGCCTGCGAATGTCTCTGATTGTCTGCCCCTGCCCCTCTCCTCCTGTGACTCTCACTCAACCCTAACCCTCCCTTTCTGCCCATGCCCCCGCGCCCGCCCCCCATCCTCCCTGTCTCTGCTCTTGTCTCCTGTACGTCACCCCCTGTCTCTCCTGTCTCTGTCCCGTGTTTCTCCTCCTGCGGTCGCCTGCAGCCTTCTGAGTGTAGCTTCTACCCGGGCTCGAGCTCCCGGGCCTCTTCCAGGGCCTCGTCACTGAGAGCCAGCCCCGTGGTGAGCAGCGCACGCCACCCATACAGCCAGCCGGTGAGCCAGCCAGTGAGTCAGCCGGTGCGTCAGCCAGTGAGCCAGCCCTTGAGCCAACGAGTGAGCTAGCCAGTGAGCCAGCCAGTGAGTCAGCCGGTGCGTCAGCCAGTGATGCAGCCCTTGAGCCAACGAGTGAGCTAGCCAGTGAGCCAGCCCGTGAGCCAGTCGGGGGACTAGCCAGTGATGCAGCCAGTAATCCAGCCAGTGAGTCATCCAGTGAGGCAGCTAGTGAGGCAGCTAGTGAGCCAGCCAGTGAACCAGCCAGTGAGCCAGCAAGTGAGCCAGCCAGTGAACCAGCCAGTGAGCCAGCAAGTGAACCAGCAAGTGAACCAGCCACTGAGCCAGCCAGTCAATCGACCAGTCGGTCGATCAGTCGGGCTGACTTGCTGTCGACGTCCGACGGGTCGTGCCGCGCGTTGTGGCCGCACGGTGTCCGACGTTTCGCTGCACATGCCCGGGAGCTGCTTCAGCAACTGACAGTGAGTTGTGATGATAGACCCACCTTCTCAAGTGTCGCGAGTTTGATTGGCCTCAGGCCGAGTCCCCAGTGAGTGCACGAACAAAATAACAGCGCACAACATTCCTTCTCTGCGCTTAATTTGGCTTAATTCCAGCTCTGAAGGTTTTTAGAGCTGTGGTTCTTCTTAACCTGGGGTGCACGCTGCACACCCTGGGGGTGCAAGACTTGGGCAGATTTCTTCAGAAGGTAAATCATCGAAAACAGAAATGAAGCACGGGGCAACGTAAAGTAAAACAACTAACTTTGTTTCATCAGGCCCTCTGTATTTCTTAACATTGTAAAAAAAAAACTAAAATTAACGCTTGAGAGCCAAAAGGGCTGCAAGGCTGCGGAAACGATTACGAACCACTGATTTTAAAAGTAGCGGTCCGATTGTCACGCCCACGGACGTTCCGTCGTATCGCAGAGCGGGTAGGAGAGTACCGCCCTCCCCTCCTCTGTGTGTAGGCCAGAGCGTCACTTGACCAAGGGGTTTCATCGGGAGCCCTTGTGAAAGACCCAACGCGGATCCCCTGGGGTTTGACCTTTCACGAGGCTGCTCTTGGTCCACCCCTAAACCGCATCCACTGCACAAACCACGGCACTAGATGCGGATACCCCCTGATGATGATGCGCAGAGAGAAAACTAAACACTTTCCGGTAGGAGTGGTAGTTGCGACTGGTCACCCAGAACTGACCGTAGTGCAACGTGTAGCGACGCAACGCACCGATCCGCGAAGGAGATGCCACGGCGAGGATGATGATGATGATGCACTTACTACTCCGCTGCTCCTCGTGGCACGGTTTGTCTGGGCTGGACCTGAATGTGAAATTGTAGTCGTTGCTCTGCATCTACATCGGCAGCACATACGACAAGAATAAGATACTGATTTTTGTGTTTAGTTTGTTGTCCTCGCCCTGCACCTCCGATTGGCTACGTACGGTGCGAAAGAAGTTCTACATGCAGCACACAAGATAGGTAGCTCTGTGCTGTCCGCTTCCGTGGGGCGTTCATTGGCATGGAGAAGGACCGCGCTACTCAAGAGCACCCCGATGGATTCCCCGCGCCTCGGCGAGATGCGACGCCGGTCCCGTGACTTCGTGGGAAGAGAGAATGAGTCGCCCCGTTTTTGTGTCGTTTCAGTTGGATGAGAAGAGCGACAGGGAGGGCATGGAGCTCGTCCGGGTAAGAGTGCGCTGACCCGTGTCTCGTCTGTGTGTCTGAGGTGTCTCTGTGTCTCGTGTGGTGGGGAGTGGTGCAGCGGTCAGCGCGCTACGCTGCGCTACGACCCCAGCCGCCCGGGTTCGATTCCCGCTCGCGGCCAACGCCGCTGACGGTTATCTGAACCGGTCCTGGGCCTCCGCTAGGTCGACTCAGCCTCATTTGAGTACCTGGCGCGGTGTGGAGTAAACATCGTCACTGGGAAGACAAAGGCGGCCGGGCACGCTGCTGGCCACCCACCCCCTCATGTGCCGTGCCGGCTTTCATAGGTGCTGCTCGCTAATACCGCTTGCCCCTACAGTCTGTTAAGGCTACACGGGGGAGCTTTGTGCTGTGTGTGTGTGTATGTGTGTGTATGTGTGTGTGTGCGTGCGTAGCCCACCTCGCTGTGCCGCGCTTCCTCGGGCGTCTCGGGGCTGTCGGCCGCCACCCTGGCGTCGCTGGGCAACGGAGGGGGGCCCCGGGGGGGGCCACCCGGCTGGGAGGGGGTGCGGGGGGGGCCCGCGGGTTCCTCGCGGAGGGGCAGCGGCGACACGAGCGCCTCCCTCGAGTCGGAGGCGTGCGTGCGCGAGCTCCGGGTGAGACGGCACGGGGACATGGACGCGGGGGGACAAGGGAGTTCGGTGGCACGAGGGGACGGTGACACGGGGAGGAGGGCACGGGGGTAGAGGGCACGGGGACACGGAGACACGGGGGAAGAGGGCACGGGGGCACGGAGACAATGGCACGGGGACGGGGACAAGGGTGTAGAGGGCATGGGGACACGGAGACACGGGCCAGGGGACGGGGACAAGGGTGTAGAGGGCACGGGGGCACGGAGACACGGGGGTAGAGGGCACGGGGACACGGGAGACAATGGCACGGGGACAAGGGTGTAGAGGGCACGGGGGCACGGAGACACGGGGGTAGAGGGCACGGGGACACGGAGACAATGGCACGGGGACACGGGGGTTGAGTGCACAGGGACACGGAGACACGGGCCAGGGGGACGGGGGGACACGGGGGTAGAGGACACGGGGACACGGGGGGGTAGAGGGCACGGGGACACGGGGACATGGGCAAATGGAGGTGCAGAGGTACAGAGACATGGAGACATGCTTCAGATGATTATTTTTGTGTTATTACGTTTGCGAGAAAACTGTGGAGATGGAGCGGTCGTGCACGACCCGCGAGCGTAGGACTCTGGGATATTGTTGGGGTGGGTGGGGGGGGGAGCGGTGCAGGTGCCATGGCGCAGACGTCCGGAGGGAGACGGAATCGCCCCGAGGCCACTCATGAATCGTTAACGCGCGCGCGTGCGTGAATGGAATTGTGGCCGCGCCGGTTGGGGCTTGCGGGGTAGGAAACAAAAAGGAGGAGGCATTCGTTTGTTCTGCCAGATGTTCACCTGGGTTAAAGGGGGTGACACGCGACCGATGCTTCGTCACTGCAGTGGCAGCAGCAGCAAAAGCAACAGCAGCGTGAGCAGCGTCAGCAGCAGTTACCGTGACCTGAGGAGCAGCAACAGCAGTAGCATCAGCAGCGGCGGCGGCTATATCAGCAGCGCTGGCATCGGCGGTTACAACGGAAGCAGCTGTAGCAGGAGCAGCAAGGGCAGCCGTGGCAGCGGTACCAGCAGTCGTGACGGAAGCAGCAGCAGCAGCAGGAGCAGCAGCAGCAGTGAAGCAGCAAACTGTGACACGGCCAGCCCTCGTCTCGACCGAACTCTCTCTCTGCCTGCTGCGTGTAGAGTTCCTCACGGCGTAGGGGACCTGTCAAGTGATGCTCAAGTGAAGGGTTGGCTTCAGGTTTCACGGGTTTTTGTTGTCGCGGTTCCCAAGCAGAATATACATTTACGATCGCGATTAGAATTTGCGCGGCGTGCAAATTTGCGAACGCGGCTCGCGGTGCCGAGCGGACTACCGGGTCGGGAGCGCCGGGAGCGCCGGGAGCCTGGGCTGAGAAAGTCTTAATTTTTCGAAGATGTCGTCGTCCGAGGAGTCTCCGGAACGCGACCTCGCGGTCCGGACCCCCCGACCGGAAGAACCGACCGCGGGGCGTCGTGACAATGGCGAGGAGGTGGAGGTTGAGGTTGAGGAGGAGCGACTGGGAGGCCTTACTCACAATGGCGGTGCTGGTGACGGACGACGTGGCCTTGATAATGGTGGTGGCGATGGCAACGATGTTGGGGGACAGGAAGAGCAGGGGAAGCAAACAGGACCCGACTGTTGCAGTGACGACGATGATGCTGATGGTGGTGATGATCACGATGATGGTGTTGAGGTGGAGCATCGAGGACCTGATTCTGACAAAGAGGGCAACAAAGACGACCATCAACATCATGATGACGGCGGTGGCGATTCTCGTCGTCATCATCACGATGATTTCCACCGTCGAAATGATGAGCAGCGACGATCCAATGAAGGTAGCGACGATGGCGACGATGGTGGTCAACAACATCAACCTTGCCCTTCCAACGAAGATGATGACGGCGGTGGTGGAGATGATGGGGCTGATGGGGCTGATGATGATGATGAAGAGGGTGCGCTCGTCTCTTTGCCACCGCGATCGTCGTCATTGCTGCTTGAGTTCCTTCGAGTCGATATTGATTCCCAGCATGCTGGCTCACTCGGCGCCGCCCAGCACAACATCCCGGACTGTCTGGGCTACTCGCCACACGGCTTACCGGACTCACCACTGCATGACTTAACAGACTTTCTGAGCTACTCGCCACATGGCTTACCAGACTCACCACTGCATGGCTTAACGGACTCACCACTGCATGGCTTAACGGACTCACCACTGCATGACTTAACAGACTCACCACTGCATGACTTAACAGACTCACCACCGCATGGCTTACCAGACTCTGTGAGCTACTCGCCACACGACTTACCAGACTCACCACCGCACGGCTTACCAGACTTTCTGAGCTACTCGCCACATGGTTTACCGGACTCACCACTACATGACTTAACAGACTCTCTGGGATACTTTCCACATGGCTTACCGGACTCACCACTGCGCAGCTTACCAGAATCACCACCGCATGGCTTAGCGGACTCACCAGAACCTTCACACATCCTGTCAGATTCTTCACCTCACGGCTTGCCGGACTCGCCACCGCATGGCTTACCAGACTCGTTACTGCCTGGCTTAACAGCCTTACCATACTCCTCACCACAAAGCTTACAGAGCTCATTACCGCATGGCTTACCAGACTCATCACCGCATGGCTTACCAGACTTACCACCGGTTTTAGTGGACTCCACATCACACATCCTGCGGGATTATTCACCACCTGGCTTGCAGAATTTCCCACCGAAGGACTTCTCGGAATCCCTTCGGTTTAGCTCGCCAGACTCATCGCAGCATGGGTCCTCATCGGCCTCCCCCCGGCTTGGCTCATCGGACGACGCCGGAGACGCCGGGGATGCCGGGGCGGACGACTCGGACAAGGACCGGGACTCGGATCACCCGGTGGGGCGCTCGGTCTGGCCGGGCCCACCGGCTGCCGGTTCAGTTGCTTGGGCCCCGCGGGGTCCCACGGAGAGCAGGGGGCAGAGCAGGGGGCCGTCGTCATGGCCCCGAGCCAGCGTCGTGTTGACGTGGGACGGGGCCACGCCTGGCTGGCTCGCTCGCTCACGGTGCGCCGCTCTTAAGGAGGAGGGCGGTGGTGGCGGGGGAGGGGGGGTTCACCTCTGTGCCAGATGTGCTGGCGGGAGTCCAGCGTTGAAGGAATTGACATCCTTCAGGGGGATTCATGTCCTTCAGAAATGTACATCCTTGGGTTAATTTTTGTAACCTTGCAGGCCGGCTGGCCCAGCGGTAGAGCACGCGGCTCGCGATCGGAGGGTCGTGAGTTTAAGCCCTGGCTGTGTGTTGGTGCTTGACTCAGCCCATCATCTTTCCCTCCGGCGTCATTAAACTACGTACTGTCGACTCTCGATTATCTGAGTGCGGTTTTTCCGATTTGCGGATTAACTGCACACCTGAGATTTTGACGTAAATTAATAACTGGTCGATTTTCCCTTGAGCCCCAAATTAATAATCTAAAAACAGTTATACATTGTTACTCTTGGAAATTGTATTACAAGTCACGTGCTTAAACCGAACAAATATGTCGCGTCTGTTAATTTGAAATCCACGCAATTGCCTCTACAGTACAGTAGTTGCATATCTTTACAACGGTGGGTGGAGTTTGATGTTGATTGGCCTGGCTCTGCTGCTGTCCACTGAGTGGGCCGATCGATCTATCGTGAGTATGTATCCACAATCGAACTCGTCAGTTGTGCTTTGTTTTGAGTGATTTATCCGATAATTTATTTTGTGGGTTGTAATTCACGAAACTGTGCGATGGCAGAGACACTTAAAGGTAATTGATTCCTTTATGAGTGTTTTTTGGCATAGAGGTCCGTGGATAATGGTTACATTTTTAGATCATTATCCACAACCGTCCTCCCGGTCATTAGCGTGGATAATCGAGAGTCTTACTGTGACAATTTGCGTGGAAGTCAGCAGCGGTTTCTCTGAAGGAGAAGCCTCACCCCCCTCACCTCCCCCCCTCCCCCCACCATAGCAATGTGGAATTTCCAAGACTGGCTCTGCAGGGCTGGAAACGGCAATTGGGCCTCGGTGCTCATTTGAGCAGGACATCACTTTATTGAAAGGAGTTTACACTCTTTTGCAAATTGGTAATACCGTAAGGTGGAGATGTCTTTCAGCGCTTTGTCATCTTCAGGGCGCTTGTTGCAGAGGTTCACGGTTTGAATCCGGCAGGCTGCCCTGGTTATTACTGCATTGAGAATCAACCGTTAATAATGTGACGCGTCGTCTGCTTCACGTTGGCCATTGAAACCCCATAGACTCGCACATAGATCTATAGATTCACACTGAGACCCATAGACTCACAGAAAGACCCATCGACTGACATAGAAACCCATAAACTCACATAGAGACCCATATACTCGCACGGAGACCCATAAACTCGCACAGAGCTATATAGATTCACACTGAGACCCATAGACTTACAAAAAGACCCATAGTCTCACACCGAGACCCATAGACTCAATAGAGACCCATAGAATAGCACAAAGATCTATTCGAAGGAGGGGAGGCATCATCACAGCAGCGGTGATTCACCACTCCGCTATTTCCTCGCGCAGTTATCTGGCTCGCGCGCCACCTCGATGTGAAATTACAGCTGCTGCCCTGCACCAACATGAGCAGCCACGCGACGGAGCAGGCGACCCTCCTTCGTGGCGATCGCCTCGCGACGCTGTACGAACGACAGCGCCAATACCGAGCGCACTCGGCTCGTGACACGACGGCGATGGTGGTGAATGTTTTTAGTATTTATTTTACAGCCCAACGAGCCCGGTGCGATAGCTCCAATCGCAGAACGGAGGGGGGGAACAAAAGCTTCTGCGAACAGCAGCCCGACGGTGATGGCGATTGTTTGATCGGCAACGCGCAGGACTCGCTGGGGGAGGCGGAGGAGCGCTACCCGGCGGGCAATGGTGCGCGCCGCGCAGCTGGACAACGAGAAGGTGGCGCTGGCCTACGAGGTGGAGGCGCTGCGCGACGCCCTGGAGGGGGCCGAGGAGTCGCTCGCCCAGGAGCAACGCCGCTGTGAGCAGCACGGACTGGTGAGAGGTGCACTCAGCCCACCCCCCTCCCACCCCTCTCCCTCCCCTCTCCCTCCCCTCTCCAACCCCTCTCCAACCCCTCTCCCACCCCTCTCCCACCCCTCTCCCTCCCCTCTCCCACCCCCTCTCCCACCCCCCCCTCCCCTCTCCCTCCCCTCCCCCCACTCTCCCACCCCTCTCCCACCCCTCTCCCACCCCTCTCCCACCCCTCTCCACCCCTCTCCCACCCCTCTCCCACCCCTCTCCCACCCCTCTCCCACCCCTCTCCCCACCCCTCTCCCTCCCCTCTCCCACCCCTCTCCCACCCCTCTCCCACCCCTCTCCCACCCCTCTCCCTCCCCTCTCCCTCCCCTCTCCCACCCCCTCTCCCCACCCCTCTCCCACCCCTCTCCCTCCCCTCTCCCTCCCTCCTCCCCTCTCCCACCCCTCTCCCTCCCCTCTCCCACCCCTCTCCCTCCCCTCTCCCACCCCTCTCCCTCCACTCTCCCCACCCCTCTCCCACCCCTCTCCCACCCCTCTCCCACCCCTCTCACTCCCCTCTCCCACCCCTCTCCCTCCACTCTCCCACCCCTCTCCCACCCCTCTCCCACCCCTCTCCCTCCCTCTCCACCCCTCTCCCACCCCTCTCCCTCCCCTCTCCCACCCCTCTCCCACCCCTCTCCCACCCCTCTCCCACCCCTCTCCCACCCCTCTCCCACCCCTCTCCCTCCCCTCTCCCACCCCTCTCCCACCCCTCTCCACCCTCTCCCACCCCCTCTCTCCACCCCTCTCCCACCCCTCTCCCACCCCTCTCCCACCCCTCTCCCCACCCCCTCTCCACCCCCTCTCCCACCCCTCTCTCCCACCCCTCTCCCACCCCTCTCC